>NC_090397.1:23905828-25181904 GCF_036365525.1 Heterodontus francisci
TTCAGGCTCTGTACATGAGAAGAATAGTTTCTGCTTGTGGTATTGAAAGAGAAGCATTTATATCCTTTACCATTGAACAACCTGTCATTCCCTTTCTACACTTGAGTTAGAAATCTGCAATCTGACATGTCTAATTTAAACAAGTCAAATTAAAGGAAAATAAGAGTGTATTAGTGAAATTTATAAGATTTCTAATCTGATTTTAAACTTTGCTGCCAGTTTCCTCTCTGCCATCCTTTCCTGGAGATTTGAATTCCTTGCTGGGTTGGGGGAGGTTCATCAGGCTGTTCCACTGTGTGGGTCTTCACAGCTAAATCTGATCCCATACGCATTTAGCCTCCACTTCCAGCAGTGTTGCAATCTGGATTAAAAAAATGGAAATGGGAAAAGCTAGAAATGCTCAACATGTCAGGCAGCATCTGTGGAAGAACAGAACAGACTGTTCAGGCCTTCAGGCTCTTCCTCAGGTCAGATTTTCAGTATCTGTAGCACTTTGTTTTTCATCTGGATTGTGAACCCTGACCAATTTTCCCTTTCCTAATCCTCAGGCACGGAGATCAATCCTGGAAACCTTGATGCTGCCATAACTGAGACCAGATAACATAGTACAGGCTGGGGATCAAACCTAGGACCTTTCTGGTCTATGTGGATCAGCAGCTCACTGGCTAACATAAATACAAATTTAAATCTGTTTTTTTAGCATGGGGAATGGTCAGCAACTTTTTTGTTTGAATATCTGTTTATTTTCTTCTTCATCATTGGCTAAAGCTTTGTCTTTTCAACCTTTCTTATTGGCTATTTCCTACTTTTGTGACTCACCAATTATATTGCACAAACAGCAAGACCTTTCTGTCTATAATTATATTTCAACAGAATTTTTTTCTTCACGATGCAATTCCTCAATCACATAATTTGCACAAAAAATTCAATAGTTTGTTTCTTCTCCTTAAGCCTAGCTACAATTTTCCCTATCCCATCTGCCAACTCCTTCAACAGTATCAGCTGTGACTCAGCTGGTCGTGCTCTTGCTTATGTGTTAGAGGCTGTGGGTTCAAATGCCACTTCAGGACTTGAGTACAAAAATGTAGGCTGATGTTCCAGTGTAGTACTAAGGGAATGTAGTGCTGTTGAAAGTACTGCATCTCAGATAAGATGTTTAAGCTGAGAGGCCCCATCTGCGCTCTCAAGTAGATGGTGCTATTTTAAAGAAGAGCAGGGGGTTATCTCTGGTGTCCTGGCTAATGCTTATCCCTCAATCATCACAAAAATTATCTTGTCATGTTGCTGTTTGTGGGAGCTTACTGTATGCAAATTGGCTGCTGCATTTCCTATATTACAACAGTGATGACACTTCAAAAGTACTTCATTGGCTGTGAAGAGCTTTGGGATGTTCTGAGGCTGTGAAAGGTACTATATAAATGCAAGTCTTTCTTTTTTTTGACAACGCCACATGCAAAATCAACAATCTAATCCCTAAATACACCCCATTGCAAAAGCGCAAAGCTCACCACAAGCAGTATCAACAGAATCAAAGGAACCTCAATCTTGCTGGTTTAAATGCTGGCCCCAAATTCATCCAGTCACCACATATGAATCATAGAATGATACAGCACAGAAGACAGCCATTCGGGCCATTGTGTTCTTTGTAAAAGCAATATAAAAGACCCACTTGTCTGCTCTTTCCCCATAGCGCTGTAGGTTTGCTCCCCTTCAAGTATTTATCCAATTCCCTTTTGAAAGTTATTATTGAATCTGCTTCCACCACCCTTCCAAGCAGTGCATTCCAGATCATAACAACTTGCTGTGTAGAAAAATATTTCTTCATGTCACCTCTGGCTCTTTTGCTAATTACCTTAAATCTGTGCTCTCTGGCTACTCACCCTTCTGGTACTGGAAACAGTTTTTCTTTATTTACTCTTTCAAAACCCATCATGATTTTGTACACCTCTATCAAATCTCCCCTTAATCTTTACTCTAAGTAGAGCAACCCCAATATCTCTCCATGTAACTGAAGTCTTTCATCCCTGGTACCATTCAACTAACATGTCACTGCATCCTCTTTAAGGCTTGAACATCCTTTTTAAAGTGTGGTGCTCAGAATTGGTCACAATAGTCCAACTGGGACTGGAATCAATATTTTATAACAGTTTAGTATAACTTCCTTGCTTTTGTACAATATGCCTCTATTAATAAATAGAAAAATTAAAAAAAAAATCATTCTCAACTTGTCCTGTCACCTTTCCTTTAAGGGATGAGCTCTAACTTTGTTCTCTACTGTGTTATTAAGCAAACATTTATCATAAGCTAACCGGGAGCTTGATTTAAAGTAACAGGATGCACTTCCTATGCACATGGTTATCCAGGACACATGAAACATCCTAGAGTTCCCACATGACACAGGAATTGCAGACAACAGTTCTCAGATGTTAAATCATTTTACTTAAAAGTCTACCTTTTATAAATGCTTTAGTATCCCCTTAAATCCTATTAGTTATTTATGAATACCGGATATTTATTGAATGCAATTTGGAACCGTTTAATGCTTTGTTAAATTTAATTTTATCCTCTCAGATCTAATGAATTATTCAGGTTATTTGCCCCTTGGTAACACCTCCTTCCCACTCTCACCAAATATCTGTCTACCCTTTTTAGCAACTCACTACATTTAGCAATTCACCAAGCTTCATGCTAAAGTTCTCTGCTTTGACCAGACAAATAAACAAAGCCTTCATAAGACAATGGATAGACCTCAAGAGAGATAATGAGCTGAATGTTTTGTTTTGAAAACGGGGGTCCCGGCAGCAGTCCGGAAGGTTGGGGGAGACCCCATCTTGGCCCTCTGTCAGACCCCCATTACAATTCCACAGCGGGAAGACAATTAACTGCCTGCCATCAAGGACCTTGTCACTTTAAGGGATGAGCTGCCTTCAAGAGATGCCAACCAATCAAAAGGCAGGCAACTCCGCAGTACCAGTGGCGCTACTGGGAGCAGAAGGCCTTGTTGTACCGAGGACATTGGACACCCTGGGAGAGGTAAATGGTTGGAATCGCCAGGGCCATTCAGGCAATCCCTGGCAACGGGGTGGGGGCAGGGGTTGGTGAGGTTGGGGGGTTGTCTTCCCAGGGGTGGGGGGGGTTGGCAGCAATCACTACAGGGGGGGGTCTCTGGGGGCGCTGGATCCCTCCCAGAGGTGGGACACCCCTGACCCTGCTAGGAGGCCGCAATGGTGGGCCCCTCTGTCCTGCCTCCTCCATTAATTTGAGATGGAGTCTGGAAGAGACCATTTAAGGGCCTCAATTAGTCTCGGGCAGGAAGGCCATCCTTGACCTTCCTCGCGCCAGAATAAATTGAAAGGCATCGAGAAGGTGACGGGCACCCCGCACCACCACCCACCCCCCCCCCCCCCCCCCCCCGCCTCCTGACACAATTATATGGGCCTCTCCATGCCGCCTCCATTTCTGTAACTAGGGGGCCCATAAAAATCAGCTGATTGGATCAAACTCGAGATGATAGATAGATTTCGCGAGACAATGGTTGGACTTTGAGAAATGATGGATTCACTGTGAGAGAGAGACAATGGAAATATGTCAGGAGAGATGATGGATAGACTGCATGATAAAAGATAGATGGAGCATGAGAGATGATGGACTGACCTCACGAGAGATGAGAGATAGGTTTCCCATCGAATCAATAGGATAAATTACCAACTGTATTTTAAAGTGGCGTTTATAATGTTGCTAATGCCACAGGTAATAAAATAGGTGAGATAGAGTAGAAGTTCCCCTTTCATTTCCTCTAATTCCAATGCACCCCTCCATATGTGCATGAAGCTAATTGTTGCTTTCATGCTGCTGTTTCTATGATTCTATGGCCAGCTATGCACTTGCAATGACGACATGATGTATCTGTGCCAGTGCATACAAAGTACTGTTACAGTTTGAGAGGACATCAATAGTACCTCAGTATGCATGGCTCATTTCAATAATACTCGCTAAAATCTACTTTCAGACTAAGTTCAATTGGCCCAAGTGAGATTCAAGTCACTATAGTAGTTAGGTCACAGTCTAGGTGCATGGATTGAGTTTTACCATAAATTTGTTGCCCCGTTCACGTAATTAACAGAATACTTTAGGACCAAAGTATAAAAGCACAAGGCTGCAAAGATTAAAGAATAAAAGGAATAAAGAAAGAACTTGCATTTATGCGGCACCTTTCACTTTGCAAATCCTAAGTGGATCGTGGTTGAATTGTGTAACTAATCAACAACAGTGAAATACTGGCTGGGATTCCTCCCAGCAGGTCAGGATATATGCTCATCCCTTCAATATGCAGCAACTTCAACATAGTTTTCTGGGTCAATGTTCATCTAGTGTTCAGCGCTGCTGCAGGAATGCTGCTGTCAACATCAGAAGAGCTGGCTGGGCAGCTTAAGAGGCTGTGGCACCCACAGATTGACACATCGGCTGCCTTGTAGCCCTCAGCAGAGAGCAAGGCCCACACAGCAAGGCAATAGGGCCAAAAATAGAAGGAGAGGACAGTGCTACAGGGTCCTCATTTTCCATGGGGCCACGTCAGGGCTGTTAACACCACATCCCAAGGCTTGGCCTTACCTTCCCCATGGCAGCCCTGGGAAGTGGCGAAGACACAGGGTAGATGGGAAGGAAGTCTGCTGGGAATCTGAGCCCTGCTACTGCTGTAATTTACATAAGGTGGGAGGTGGGGGGAGGCAGGGCAGAAGGATTAGACTGCGGCTATCCTGGAGGGGGAAAGGGTAAGGAAATGCAGATTGGGCTGGGAAACTGGCAAGCCTCAGGGCAGTGAATTTTCCAGCATTCTTTACCATTATTCCAGCCAATTTTGGGCATGATCATGGAGGACAATCCTCCTCATAACATTGCACAGTTCCCCCACATTGTATTCTTTTCATAGAATGGGGAATTACATGTTCTCTATATGATAATAAACCATCATTGATTGTTCAATATTAAAATCACATGTGCTTTGTCCAATTAAAGTCAAGGCCATTTTTTGCCCCATGTACCAATTGGTCTCTCAAGTCAAGATTCATGATATGTTTGAGGATACCTTGTTTTCCAGCAAACTATTGGTTTCTTTACTAAGTACCCCCAAATCATGATGGCTGCAGAAATAGTTACGCTAATTTGTGATTAGTTATTCTATTTTTGTTTGAACTCTCAGAAAAACTGGTGGGGCCTCTGACTTCTGTTTAAAAATTTTAAAGAGTCTAGCAGGGAAGTGTTGCCCTTGGACTTATGTGCAGCATGGCGTCAAGCCAGAAGTTAAATTACTCCGTGCTACCATGCAATATTTATGCAGTGCTGGGAATCCAAGTGCCAGCAGGCATTGGTATCAACAGTGCTGGGAATAGACCCATTGTTGGTAAATCGTGAATCAGTTTATTTGTAACTGCATGAAGAAGTCAACTTGCACTTGTTTGTATTATGATTATAAAGCAAACAAAAGTCCATTGGCCCAAAATTTGCAGTAGTATTAACAGCGAGGCTGTCAACCTCGCTGCTAATACTGACTAGAATTGACAAAAGCTTCTGGTGTCCATACATGCACCTTTAAAGGCAGAAATCCAGACTTTGCTGTAAGTGATAGCCTTGCCCCTCCATAGGGTAGGCTGTAACCATCTTTACAAATGGAATCAATGTAGAAAAATGGGGCTGAATTTTACAGGGGATATTGAGGCCCTGCCGTCGGGGCCAAAAATGCCGCGACTCGCACACCTTTGGAACTCCTTTGGAGTTCCAAAGGTGAGACACTGGTGGGGTGGTGGGGAAAACACTTTTTATTGGCTGTGCGGATGGTGGGAAGGGGTTGAAGGGCAAATGTGTGAAGGTTGGGGGGAAAATTCAGGTCGGGAGTAAAATAAGTTTTGTGAATATAGGGCAATGAAAAGATCATTGGGGGGGTGTTGGGAAAGGGCCTCCATTTTCTAAATATTTATTAAAAACAAATTAAATCTAATATACCTTTAAAATAGTAAATATTTGCTAACAGCTTGAAGCCCTTTAAAAATGGCGCCAGCGCCTGCGCAGTGGCGTCAGACGCTGTTGCCAGAGATGCAGCAGCAGCCCCCGATGACGTGGGGGGGGGGGCCGCTCCACCCCCTCCATTTAAACAGCCCCCGCACGTAATATCATGGGGGTTGTGCGGCAGCACTTCCATGCAGAGCGCAGCGCGCTGATAAAATTCAGCCCGTAATTACTGTTGTAATGTAGGAAACAAAACAGTGAGACAACATGCAGTAGTGACTGAAGTATAAATGCCAAACAAGATACAACTAGCTATTCTAAAACAAAAACAAGAAATGCTGGAATCACTCAGCAGGTCTGGCAGCATCTGTGGAAAGAGAAGCAGAGTTAACGTTTCGGGACAGTGACCCTTCTTCGGAACTGACAAATATAAGAAAAGTCACAGATTCTAAAGCTTGTGTATTGAAAAAGCCTGCTGCAGCAAGAATTGGCAAGGATACCTTAACAGATAATTGCATTAATTACATGCATGTTAATTTATTGTTCTACTGAGGACTCATTAATTGCTTTTGTCTAAAAGACAACAAAGCTTGTGGCGATGGCTCTAATCTCCGGGGTAATGTCAATGTTTCTAATTAATTTCCGCAGAAACAATTATGTTTTGGAAGTCTTTGCATCGTGACTGTGTCTGCACTACTAGGGCTGAGTTTTAGAGTGCCCTCGACGTCAAGAACGGTGGCAGGGGGGGCATGAAGATCACTGTGCATGAGGCCCACCACTGACCCCGAAGCCGGCAGGGCCTGGCCCGATCTCAATGGAGGAGGAGAGGCCTCATGGCGGCCACCGCCCCCCCCACTGCCCGATGACGGGACTACGATTTCCATTTGTAAATTAATTGCCTTACCTGCATTAATGAAGGTCCCGTTGCCTCCTGATTTGCCGCACCAAATTTCATTCTGGTGGACGGCACTGCTGTGCCTTCGAATCCCCGTTTGGGGAAACGAGGCGCGACACCTGTGGGGAAGGGGGCAGCGGGGTCAAACGCTTTGGATTGGTTGGGGGGATGATGGGAAGGGGTTGAGGGTTAAAGATTACGAACTTCAGGGGTGGAAGGTCACAATGTCATGGTAAGTATTTTGGGGGTTCAGTGGCAAGGAATTAAATGTAAGGCTATTGGGGGTTGGAGAGTGGATGGAAAAATTTTTTCGATTACTTTTATTACAGTAAAATGCAATGTTCCTTTAAGAATTGAAACAGTCATTTAGGGATCTAGGCCCTTTAAAAATGGGGCCAGCGCCTGCACAGTGGCGCCAGACGCCAATGCCGGGGATAGCTCGCCTGCCCCCTCCACATCATCGGGGGGGCGGCCACACCAGCCATGCTAATGAACCCCCGCGTTTGGAATTGCGGTGGCTCTGCGACACGCGCCCCATGCGTGCGGGCCGTGATGTTTTTCGCCCACCCCCTATTTTGGCACTGGGCCTATAGAATCCAGTCCCTAGTAACCAATCAGAGATGTACCCTGGTACTGTTAGCAGCCAATCACATAAGTGCCTGCAGAGCTGGCAGCCAACCATAAGAAGGTAACTGCACTGCTTTTAGCAAATGTTATGAATTTAATGTATTATTTTATTTTTTATTGTGTAATTTTTAAAGCATTTGTTTTTACAGATTAGGGCTAATGGTTATGTTCAAACACAATGTAATTAATTACTTACCTGTTAGCAATTGGTTAACACTAGGAAATAACATGGACTGTGGAGTGAATGCTTCTCAGTTGCATGTAATGAAGGATTTGTATCTTTAATTGGTCACAGCCTGAGATTTATGTTCCGTGTGGTGTTATGTAAATATCATCACAGATCTTTACCTGCTTGTAGCCTTTTAATACAATTGTGGCTTGCCACTTCAAAGAGCTATTAAGACCCAAACAATTTGGTCTGGGTCTGAAGTCACCTCTAGACCAGATAAGAAAATCAGGTTTCCTTCCCTAAAGGACATTAGAGCAAGGAGGTTGAGGGGAGATTTAATCGTGGTGTTCAAATCATGAAGAGTTTTGATGCAGTAAATAGGGAAAAACTGTTTTCAGTGGCAGAAAGATCAGTAACACATTTTGAGGAATTGGCAAAAGAACCAGTGGTGAGATGAGGAAAATTTCTTTTACACTGTCATGGTCTGGAATGCCTGAAAGGGTGGTGGAAGTAGTTTCAAAAATATCTTTCAAAATGAAATTGAATAAATACTTGAAGGGAAAATATTTGCAGGTATGGGGAAATAGCAAGGTAATTGGACTAATAGGACTGGCCTTTCAAAGAGCTGACACAAGCAAGATTAGTCAAATGGCTGTCCTTCTCTGTTGCATCATACTATAATTAGTGAACCATTGGGTTTTCATGACAATCCGACAGCTTCATGTCCTCTTCTACTGAAAACAGCTTTTCATTTCCATATTCTTTAAAAACTGAGTTAGAATTCTCAAACTGTCATGGTGAGATTTATGTATCCATTCTCAGGATGATTACTCCAGGCCTCTGGATTTGCTGAGCCAGCAACATTACCACTGGAGCCAACAAAGAGATAAGAGGCTCCTTGGAAGGGTAGCTGACTTCAGGCTATGGTCAGGGATTTTGTTTCCAATTTTACATTTCAGTTATGATGAGCGAATGTGGCTTGTGTTATTTTCTATACATAGAAGGAGTATTATACGTGATTACTGAAAATCTGTAGAATCTATGGTTGGCTTTAACCATTGTCTGCCCATGTGTCATTAATAAACTAGTTTATAGCCTAAGCCATTGTCTCATAGATTGTCCATTGCAGTGCTTTCTTGAAGTCAAACAAATTATCTGTTATATATCCATAAACTGAATGAACGACAAGGGTTTCTATTCAACAGGGAAAGGCACACGCCAATTCATAGAGGCCAAGGACTCTCTTATATCTGCTTTTTAGCATTAAATTATCTGAAGTAAAAGTATTGAACCCTGCAGCTGTACTGAAGGTTATGCTCAAATATTAAGCCGTCTTTTTGTTTGTTTTCAGATGCTGACAGACCTCAAAAGTTCTTATTTCAGATTTCAAATTCTTTTATTATCTAAAACAAGGGATGGTACAAACTTCATTTCTGATGTTTTGTTAGTTCTGTAAGAGAAACTAATGGTATAATTTGGTAATACGTGACAAGTGAGTAGGGTAGTTGAATTGTTGTCATTCACGTGTCAATGTATGGCTGACACAGAATATAAAACTATTTCTGGAGGGAAAGGGTTAATTTAAAGATGAGAACTCAAAGGATGACAATATCATCATTCAAGTACTGAGGGGAGATATGTGAAAAAGTCCTGCTTGTAAAGGCGGTATATAAACAGGAGCACTTTTGCAGAAATCTAAGATCATAAGAAATAGGAGCATTCGGCTCCTCAAGCCTGGTCTGCTATTCAATAAGATCATGGCTGATCTGATTGTGGCTTTAACTCCACTTTCCTGCCAGCCTGCTGTAACCCTTCAGCCTTGAATACTTTCAATGACCCAGCCTCCACTGATCTCTGGGGAAGAGAATTCCAAAGATTAGCGACCATCTGAGAGAAGAAATTCCTCCTCATCTCTGTCTCAAAAAGGAAACCCCTTGTTTCAAAACTATGCCCCCTATTTCTAGATTCCCTCATGAGGGGAAACATCCATTCAGCATCCACCCTGTCAAGCCCCCTCAGAACCTTCTCTGTCTCAATACGATCGCCTCTCATTCTTCTAAACTCCAATGAGTATAGGCCCAACCTGCTCAACCTTTCCTCATAAGACAATTCTTTAATCCCAGGAATCAGCCTAATGAATCTTCTCTGAACTACTTCCAATGCAAGGAGATCCCTCCCTAAGTAAGGAGACAAAACTGTACACAGTACTCTAGGTGTGAGCTCACCAACGCCCTCTACAGTTCTAGCAAGATTTCCCTACTTTTATACTTCATCCCCTTTGCAATAAATGGTAACATTCCATTTAACTTCCTAATTACTTGCTGTACCTGCATGCTAACTTTTTGTGATTCATGTACAAGGGCACCTAGATCCCTCCGTACTGCAGCATTCTGCAGTCTCTCTCCATGTAAATAATTTTCTGCTTTTCTGTTCTTCCCACCAAAGTGGACAGCCTTACATTTTCCCACATTATACTCCATCTGCCAAATTTTTTTCCCACTCACTTCACCTATCTAAATCTCTTTGGAGACACTCTGTATCCTCCTCACAACTTGCTTTCCTACCTATCTTTGTATCGTCCGCAAATTTGGCAACAATACACTTGATTGCTTCATCCAAGTCATTAATATAGATTGTAAATAGTTGAGGTCCCAGCACTGATCCCTGTGGTCTACTAGTTACAGTTTGCCAATCTGAAAATGTCCCATTTATCCCGACTCTCTGTTTCCTGTCAGTTAGCCAATCCTCTGTTCATGCTAATGTACTACTCCCAACACCATCAGCTCTTCTCTTGTGCAGTAACCTTTTATGTGGCAACTTTTTGAACGCCTTTTGGAAATTCAAACACACTACATCTACTGGTTTCCCTTTATCCACCCTGCTTGTTACATCCTCAAAGAACTCTGATAAATTTATCAAACAAGATTTCCCTTTCAGAAAACCATGTTGACTCTGCCTGATTACATTATGATTTTCTAAATGCCTTGCATTTGTTATTTGATGATAGTATTAAAAACTCATGTTCCAGCCCATTGGATCAGTCTGTTGTTTTGAATGTTTTTGGAAGGTGTGGTTTAGGTATTAGTATTAGAATTTGTATTAGTTTTGTCAAGAATATCATAATTCTAAACTCATCAGCATGAAAGGAATTTGAAAAGTTTATTTCATATCATCTGTGACTTCTGACTTTTGAACAAAGTGTACATTTTCTGTAAAGCTGTTTATTTTTGTATTTTTACATTGTCATGCAGACAATGCCAAGTACCTGCCAGGAATGAGGCATATTAATTTTGTCATATGAATACTGTGTTTAAACAGTTGCCGGAGTTAATCACCACACACTTGGCTGGAAGGACATTTGCATACTAACAGACTGTGCTTGTGGAGACAAAAGGTTATTCCCTGGTCCACTTAACCCACAATGGATTTTGATCACCAGACATTCGAAGGTGTAAGGTAGAGCATTCCCGAGACTGCTAAGGTGATACAATCCACAAAAGCCAGGACTAGTTAAACCAGCTGGTCACATGACTAACTGGCTGGTCCAGGGGTTTTTGAACTAGCCACAGAGAGTTTGAACTGAAAGTCTCTGTTTGCTCCTGGACTGAGAAGACCTCTCCTGTTTGTTCCCATCTCTTTCTCACAAGCCTCTGGACCCACTGAGGACACATGAACTTCAAGAGAGAAAAGTCTCTTACATCGAACAAGGTTTAAGAAGAATACTGGGCCCCAATGAAAAGCAAGACCTACCTACAATCAAGGAGTCTACAACAAGCTCAAAGAAGCTTAACCAAAACCATCTTCAGCTATTGCCTCAAACTTTTCCACTTAATTTCTTCTGCTCTTTTCTGTCTCTATCTGCATGTGTGTATTGCATATGTATGCTAACATGGGCACGTCGCATATCCGTAGGCGTTAACCAAATTAGAGTTTAAGTTTAATAAAGTTCAACCTTTTATCTTTAAACTTAAGAAAACCTGTTTGGCTGGTTTGTTTGCCTTACAATTGGAAAGCAATGAACAAGGATTCACTAAGGGGGAAGCTAAAAAAAAACTGGTGTGTTAAAAATAAAACCCTGTTACGGTAAGACCAGTTGAAGGCTGAGAGGGAACCCTAGACCCCCTTCTCACCGGGTCGTAGCAGTATTCTACCCTTTGTAAACTTGAAGTCATCCAAAACTCTGTTGCCCATGTCATAATTTTCACCAAGCCCCGCTCATCTATCACCCCTGTGCTCGCTGACCTACAATGGCTCCCAGTCAAGCAACCTCTTGATTTTAAAACTCTCATCCTTCTTTTCAAATCCCTCCATGGCCTCACCCCACCCAATCTCTGTAATATCCTTCAGCCCCACAACCCTCCTCTAATTCTGGCCTCTTAAGCATCTCTGATTTTAATCACTCCACCATTGGTGGCCGCACCTTTAGTTGCCTATGCCCTAAACTCTGGAATTCCTTCCCTGCACCTCTCTGCCTCTCGACTTCACTTCCCTCCTTTAAGACACTCCTTGAAACCTTGCTTTTTGACCAAATGTGTGGTTATTTGACCTAAATATCTTCTTTTGTGGCTCAGTGTCATATATAGTTTCATAATGCTCCTGTGAAGCACCTTTTTTTTTATTATTCATTGTGGGCGTTGCAGGCCAGGCCAGCACTTATTGCCCATCCCTAATTGCCCTGAAACTGAGTGGCTTGCTAGGCCATTTCGAGGGCATGTAAGAGTCAACCAGATTGCTGTGGATCTGGAGTCACATGTAGGCCAGACCAGGTAAGGACAGCAGATTTCCTTCTCTAAAGGACATTAGTGAACCAGATGGGTTTTTACAATAATTAACAATGGTTTCATCATTAGACTAGCTTTAAATTCCAGATTTATTAATTGAATTCAAATTCCACCTTCTGCTGTGGTGGGATTTGAACCCATGTTCCCAGAGCAATACCTGGGTCGCTGGGTTACTAGTCCAGCGACCATACCAGTATGCCACCGCCACCTCCTCCCCTTGGTATGCTTTATTATGTTAAAGGCACGGTATAAATATAAGTTGTTGTTGTTTAGTGTGATCCAATTGGATAAAGTAATTTTAGTGATAAAGAAAGTTGTTTTTAAATCACATTCAACAGCCTCCTGTGTTTAATTGAAGTAAAGAGAAGGGAGAGAGGCTGTAGAGGAAGGAAGGTATTGAATGCAGAATAATAACACAGAATATCCATTAGAACCATCCTGACTTGGAACTGTATCGCTGATTCTTCACTGTCACTGGGTCAAAACCTTGAATTCCCTCCCTAACAGCATTGTGGGTATACCTACATGGACTGCAGTGGTTCAAGAAGGCAGCTCACCACCATATGCCTCAGGGCAACTAGGGATGGACAACAAATGCTGCCCTTGCCAGCAATGCTAACATCCCATGAAGGAATAAAAAAACTGGCTATATTCATATTGGAAAAATCAAGGTGCCTAATCAAACTTATGATATTAGCAGTAAAAAGTTTGAGCAGCCCAGCTGCACTTTACTCTTTTTAATCAAAATAAAACATTATTCGGGAAGGGGAACTAATAGTGTCAACTTATTTTGTTGTTTCTAGGGCTGAGTTTTGAAAATGGGATCAGGAACCTGACACCCGAATGATTTTTGGGTCTCGACCCTATGCCTGATCTGCATCACTAATGCAACACAATCTTCAAATGTTCATGTCCTAATTGGGCAGAAGGAGAGCTCGGCGCCCAATAAGGGGCATCGAGCATCTGCACGAGGCAGGAGTTGCCTGTAGAGTGCAAATGGTAAAGGCAGGTAGCAGCCATGATGGAACCTGCCACTGCCTTGCCTATAAGAGCAGGCAGCTCCATGGAGGGCCAGCAGAATAAAGAGGGGAGGTAGCACCTCCAGAATTAAAAAAAAAGAATGTCCTGCGCTTGGCCCTGTGCAAGATTCCCGTGGACCCAAAATATTTCATCATTCAACAATAAAGTTTTCCCCTGTCTGCTGTGAGCCAGACAGCTTTGCACTATCGTGCACCAGACTGTTTGGCGCGCAATTGAAAATTACAGTGCGGACGCCACCACCCCCCCCCCACTGCAAGCCCTGAACAAGCTTCTTCATGAGATTAATGGGCCATCAATTGGAGGTCAGCAGGTTCCCCATTCCCTCCCCCACACCTGCCCTCTCACTGAAAATTGTGCACTGTCTCGAGAGTGTCAGATTTTGGAGACGACCTCCAGGACCCCGATTTTCAAATCGGGTCCACACTGGCCCCGTGGCCCTTTGAAAATCTGGCTTCTAGAGTCAGCTTAGCACAGCTGGTAGTACTCTGGGTAATGAGAAAGGTGCAGATTCAAGTTCCCCTCTAAGATTTGAGCACATGTTTAGTTTAGTTTAGTTTAGAGATACAGCACTGAAACAGGCCCTTCGGCCCACCGAGTCTGTGCCGACCATCAACCACCCATTTATACTAATCCTACACTAATCCCATATTCCTATCACATCCCCACCTACCTATACTAGGGGCAATTTATAATGGCCAATTAACCTATCAACCTGCAAGTCTTTGGCATGTGGGAGGAAACCGGAGCACCCGAAGGAAACCCACGCAGACACAGGGAGAACTTGCAAACTCCACACAGGCAGTACCCAGAATCGAACCCGGGTCCCTGGAGCTGTGAGGCTGCGGTGCTAACCACTGCGCCACTGTGCCGCCCCATGGTCTGGGGTTACCGCTAGGTTGCACTGTTCCCTTATTCAGCGCAATTTGCCCGAAATAGGCCAATCCCATGCAACAGAGCATGGAATTTGCATTAGTTTAAAGAACATCATGCTAGCGGCTGGCCCCACTAACAAAACTGGCCACACCCCAATCAAATTAATCACCATTGGGAATTTCTGCTAATTTGCAGGCTTGTTTGCAGGCCTTCAATGAAGTTCTTAAAATTAAGCTGGTTCTTTTGGGTGCAAAAACACTAATAGGAATGTTTTAAAAGCTTTTGGATTTATTTTTAATCTACTAAGAAACTGACTACTGTACACCAATATAACTAGTAATTGGTTCTGTGTTTTTTTAAAAGTTTTTTTCAGTTATTTTAAATTTGGGTTACTCACATGTGGTTGACTGGACAATCTGATTAAAATGACTTTTTTATGATAAACCCATTTCCAACTGTATTAATAAAACTGCATCAAGTTGCCATGCTTGTATATGTCAAGGATTTTTTTAAAGCAAAAAGTTTTAAGAAAATTCTGAAGTGCTACCTGGTTGTATGGCGCATTTTATGGTTAGCGATATGCAAATTAATTTGAGTGCAAAGTTTAGTTTAGTTTAGTTTAGAGATACAGCACTGAAACAGGCCCTTCGGCCCACCGAGTCTGTGCCGACCATCAACCACCCATTTATACTAATCCTACACTAATCCCATATTCCTACCACATCCCCACCTGTCCCTATATTTCCCTACCACCTACCTATACTAGGGGCAATTTATAATGGGCAATTTACCTACCAACCTGCAAGTCTTTCGGCTGTGGGAGGAAACCGGAGCACCCGGAGAAAACCCACGCAGACACAGGGAGAACTTGCAAACTCCACACAGGCAGTACCCAGAATTGAGCCCGGGTCGCTGGAGCTGTGAGGCTGCAGTGCTAACCACTGCGCCACTGTAAAGGAGTAATGTGACGTGGAAGTATTCAATGAATGGTCTGACACGGGGAAGTTCCGAGGAACAAAGGGAACTTGGCGTGTTTGTCCATAGATCTCTGAAGGCAGAAGGGCAGGTTAATAGGGTGGTGAAAAAGGCATATGGGACACTTGCCTTTATCAATCGAGGCATAGATTACAAAAGCAGGGAGGTCATGTTGGAGTTGTTCAGAACTTTGGTAAGGCCACAGCTGGAGTACTGTGTGCAATTCTGGTCGCCACGTTATAGGAAGGATGTGATTGCATTGGAGGGGGTGCAGAGGTGATTTGGGGCGGCACAGTGGCGCAGTGGTTAGCACCACAGCCTCACAGCTCCAGCGACCCAGGTTCAATTCTGGGTACTGCCTGTGTGGAGTTTGCAAGTTCTCCCTGTGTCTGCGTGGGTTTCCTCCGGGTGCTCCGGTTTCCTCCCACAGCCAAAATATTTGCAGGTTGATAGGTAAATAGGCCATTATAAATTGCCCCTAGTATAGGTAGGTGGTAGGGGAATATAGGGACAGGTGAGGATGTGGTAGGAATATGGGATTAGTGTAGGATTAGTATAAATGGGTGGTTGATGGTCGGCACAGACTCGGTGGGCCGAAGGGCCTGTTTCAGTGCTGTATCTCTAAATCTAAAATCTAAACCAGGATGTTACCTGGGATGGAACATTTAAGCTATGAAGAGAGGTTGGATAGGCTTGGGTTGTTTTCGCTGGAGCAGAGAAGACTGAGGGGTGACCTGATCGAGGTGTACAAGATTATGAGGGGCATGGACAGGTGGATAGGGAGCAGCTGTTCCCCTTAGTTGAAGGGTCAGTTACGAGGGGTCACAAGTTTAAGGTGAGGGGTAGGAGGTTTAAGGGGGATTTGAGGAAGAACTTTTTTACCCAGAGGGTGGTGACAGTCTGGAATGCCCTGCCTGGGAGAGTGGTAGAGGCAGGTTGCCTCATATCCTTTAAAAAGTACCTGGATGAGCACTTGGCATGTCATAACATTCAAGGCTTTGGGCCAAGTGCTGGCAAATGGGATTAGGTAGGCAGGTCAGGTGTTTTAATGCATCTGTGCAGACTCGATGGGCCGAAGGGCCTCTTCGGTATTATTCTGTGATTCTGTGACAGACAGGGAAATTGAGATTCGACAGCTAGAAACAACCCAAATCAGAGGGACACACAAAGGAAGAGATGTCAACTTATGTTCTATGTCACAGAAACAGATGGTCCTGCCATCCTGGGGTTGAGCAATTGCAAAGAGTTGCAGATTATCTCAGTAAACCTTGAGATAAAGGAGGCGACACTGAGGGTTGAAGCTAGTACAGCCAATAAAAAGCGCTGTCTGATCAGAAGCAAAGAAGATCTGGTACAAATGTACCCAGAGTGTTTTGATGAGACAGTTGGATGCTTTGAAGATTTTAAGTATCACATCATTATTGACCCAGCGATTAAACCAGTGATTCATCCCCCACAGAAAGTATCAATAGAACTAAAAGGAAAGGTTGAAAAAGAACTCCAAGAAATGGAAGAGTCACAGAGCCTACAGACTGAGTAAATTCCATCGGGGTGAGAGAGAAGCCAATTGGATGGCTAAGAATTTGCCTGGATTCCAAAGATCTTAATCAAGCAACAACGAGGATCACTATCCTATTCCAACACTGTGAGAGATCACACCAGCACTGGCAGGGGCAAAAGTTTTCAGCAAGCTTGATGCCAGGAATGGTTACTGGAATATGAAGCTTGGTGGGAAATTTTTGCTAATGGCAACATTCAACACACCCTTTGGACATTACAAATTTCTGCGTCTACCTTTTGGTCTTAAAGTGAGCCAGGATGTGTTCCAGCAGAAAGTAGGCAAGACATACTGAGAATGTATAGAAGCAGTTGGCATAGCTGACATCCAGATATATGGTGTAGATGGAAAAGGTCATGACTACCATCTACATGAAGCTATAGGGAGAACCAGGAAAGGTGGGTTCAAGCTAAAGGCAGACAAATGTTGTGAAGGTGACAGAATGCCAGCTCTTTGGAATGGTGTACACACCTGACAATATCAAGCCGAGTCCGGAAAGAATCATGGCTCTCTCTGGGATCGAAGCCCCATGAGATAAGAGAGAGTTGAAAAGTTGCCTTGGCTTGATCCAATACATGAGCTCTGTCATATCACATATGTTGGAATGCACAGTTGATGAAAGAAGATGTAGGGTATCGATGGTTGGGAGTCACATGACAGGAATTTCAACAAACTCAAAAAGGTAGTGTGTAAGGAGACAAATCTGTCATACTATGGCAGAAAGGAACCTGTCACTTTGCAAGTAGATACTTCTACAACAGGATTGGGAACAGCCCTGATACAAGAGGGAAAGCCAGTAGCATTCGCATCCAAGGCTATAACCTTAGCTGAAACCAGGTATGCCAACAAAGAAAGAGAGCTTTTGGCAATCGTATATAGATGTGAGAAGTTCCGTACATATCTCTATGGGAGAAGGTTCATAGTGAAGAGTGATCATCATCCACCAGAGCAGATCTACAAGAAAAATTTATGTAAAGCACCAGCAACCTGCTGAGGTTACTCGTGAAGCTTCAGAGTTATGATTTCACTCTGAAATACAAGCCAGGAAGTGAAATGGTGCTGGTAGATACCCTGCCTCAGTTGTTACCTCAGGAGAAACACGAGATTGAAGATCTAAGTATAAAGATTCATCACCTGGTGACAAAACTGAGTCAAATTAGAGATTAAACCAGCAAAGACAAGGAGTCACAGATGGTCTCTCAGCAAGTGATGTAGAGATGGGATGTTAAGATACAGTGAACACAGCCAGCAATTTGGCAGTACTGGTCCATCAGAGGTGACAGCTCACTAGAAGATGGTGTTCTGCTAGCTGTATCCAGAATAATCATACCCAAAACAATACAGGAAGGACTTTTCCAGGAGTTTCATGAAGGCCACATGGGAATGAAGAAGTGTAAGCTCAGAGGCAGATCAGCCGTGTACTGGATGGGCATATACAAATGCATTGAAAATATGGTGCCTACATGCAATATATGCCAGAAGTACAAAACACACAGCAGAAAGAAGAGATGATAGCTATTGAAGTACCACCCAGACCATGGCATACTCTAGGAGCTGATTTATTCACACACAATCATGAACGGTATCTCATATTCGCAGACCACTATTCAAAGTTCCCTTTTATCCGGAAGGTGAACGACTTGAGAGCTACAACAATCCACTCAGCTGCATTAGTTCTGTTTTCTGAGCAAGTGATACCTGAAAGATTAATATGTGACAATGGCATTCAATTCACATCCAGAGAATATAAGAAATTCATTGCAGTATGGGTTCAACACCATCACCTCATCACCCATGGGGACATGGGTTTAGAGAAAGACACATCCAGACGGTCAAAAGAACATTTGTGAGATGCCAAGAGACGAAGGAAGATCCAAACCTTGTCTTATTGTCACCCCGATCTACACTTCTCAAGGCTGACATGAAATCACCCGCAGAGCTGTTGAATGGAAGAAAGTATAAGACTACTCTGCCAGGCAAGATACATCGTCTAAGTGACCAGGAGGAAGTGAGACAACAACTCACTGAAGCACAGGTATAAGGATGTTAACACTTCAACAAGCATGCTAAATCTGAGCTGTTGAAAGGACAAATTATGCATGTACAGGATCCAATCATGGAAAACCTGGAGCCCAGCAAAGGGTTTTGGAGAAGCTGAGACTCCAACGTCATACACCATTGAAACCAAAACCGATAAATGAATGAGAAGGAAAAAAAGTCCAGATTCGACCTACACCTGGGACGGAAAAACAGAAAATATCATCAACACACCAGAAACATCATTAGCCAGCAAGACAACATCACCCGCGTCACCAGCAAATGACACAACATTAGCAACAGCAAGCATGACTCCTACAACACCAGGAGCAATTTGCACAACATTGCCTGTGCAGCGTGCCAACTTACCACTGAGAGCGATGAATGCCAAATCTACAAGATAGAGGCACAACATCTTTCACCTCAGCAATACGTGAATAATATCTTAGAAAAGAAAACAAGCTATAAAAGACAGTAACCGGGTTCAGTTTATTTCTAAAAGCCAATTGCCAATCTTCTTTAATTTAGAAAAAAAAGTTAATGATTGAAACAGTTACATTGATATGTTTTTAAAGATGAGGGATGTTATGTATTGTTATATTATTCGTAAAGAGCTAGGAACTAATTAGCTAGGATTTAATTGTTATGTGTAAGTGTGTTCCAGTGTGCCACATTCACTGCTGCACTGGAGTCATGTGTCACGTAACACTGCACCAATCTAAAAACCAGTTTTACTAAGCAGCATGGAGTGCTGTATGAAATATACAAAGTGCTCTACCATTTCTAAGTCTAAAGTGTAATTATTTCTAACTTATGGGAACCAGAAGACATAACACAGTGCTTCAAAAGTAATGTATTGGGCTTTGTCACATCTTGGGAACAGAAAGCTGTTGTGTGATTGCCTTAAGAGTGATGTACCTTTAAGAGCTCAGTATGCTAATGAGCCAAGTACCAGGATATAACCATGTGATTCAAAGCCAGAATCTCTCTGCAACTGTAACACCTAGAGGAAGGCTCTGTAAATAGTTTGCTCTGTACTGTACATGCTGGTTTAGCAGTTAATAAACCTGTCTGAAATTTTCAGCAAACTGGAATCCATGCATCTCATTTATGTTGCATCAGACAACATAAAAAACCCATTATATGGTGGCAGCTGTGGTGAAAAGATAAAGTCTAAGTTGAAGACCACAGGTAAAACAGCTTTTAAAACAACCCTTCCTACAGCAAAAAGAGAGAAATTTCGAAAGAAATATTGGCCCAAAATGTGGACAGAAGAAAGAACCTACCTCTAGCTGCAGAAGGCAGAGCTCAGAACGACAGGTTGCATGTAAATTCCTGCGATTGGGTGAGCCGCAGTGTCAATGGTCGAGGAACACCCGTTTTAAAAAAAAGCTTTGAAGCGCTTAAAAAGTTGACTTTTTTATCAAAGGCTCCATGGAAAAAATGGAGAAGACCTGATTAAAGCCTGGCTACCCAACCCGACCCCAACTAGATCCGACTACATGTGTCGGATTCGGGTCGGGTCAGGTCTATATTCCGAGTCCAGCATTCGGGCTCGGGTCGGGTTGGGTCGGACTGAACAGTGCTGCCTCCGGGAACTCACAGGATCAGGCTCACCCATGATTCCCCACAACTCCATCTGCAGGAATAGCCTGCTGCCAGGACAGATGAACAGGATCACAAGTATTACCATTTGGACAAGGTACAGCACAATAACATATTTGATATCATTAAATGTGATATTCAGGTCACGTTGGGCATGAAAAGAATTTAAAGGACTTGGGCTCGGGTTGGGTTTGGATTGGCTGTGGTCGGATCAGACCCGGGCTAGGTTTCAATTTTATATACTTTAGACCTGAGTCCTCTCCCAGGCTGATCGAGGTCATGCCATTACAGGAGGCGTCCGATAGCAAAAAAGCACGGAAAAACCGCGATCGCTGCAGAGTCTCCATCAAAGCAGCCAAAGTTTAAAACAATAATTAAACCACTCAAGCATGAAGAAGAATTTCCATTCACGCAGCCACAAGTAAAAAAATACATTCAGCCACTCAAGCATGAAGAACATAAACAAACTCTAGCAAAAGAAAAACAATTAAACTGCCTATTGAACAGCTGCATAAACAGACAAGCTATAGTGCTGCAAGCAAGAAAACACAGAACACTATCAAACACCTGCTCCTCTCCATCCAAGCAGCTAGTTTAATAAAAGAGAATTTCTTAAAGGGGAAACAGTGCATACACATAGAACTAGTCTGAAAGAAAGTTTTAAGCAAAAGAACAGCAGAAAGATGGATACCAAATTTACCAGTGTGAACTGGAAGGCCATGGACATCCTATCTGAGTTCAAACTTTTGAAACAAAGAATGCAGTTATGCTTCACAGACCAAGTGATTGTAGAACCAGAGAACCAGGCTGTCAAAATACTGACAGCAGTTGGAAATGATACCTCTGGCTTATCTGAAGAGGACCAGAAAGATCCTGCAAAGGCATGGAAAGTGCGAGAAGATCAGATCCAGTGAAGAGTGAGTTTTAGAAATCATCACCTGGAATTGATGCCCTACATCAAGCAACAGGAATCAATAAATTAGTTCATCAGTAGATGCCATAGTAAAGGCAACAAATGTGATTTTTCAAACACTGAGCTGGCAGAGCGATTAATGGGGCTGGTGATTGTCTCAACACCCATTGAAGCATTTCATAAAGACCTCTGGGAGAAAGAAAGGTCACAGCATTGATGTGCTGCTAGAAAATGGCAGGAAATATGAAGCCACCGTAGCTGACAACAGCACCTGCAAGTATTAGATGCAGCTGACAGTATCAGCATAATAACCAAGTCGAAAACAGCAAGCAAGCTTGTGGTTAGTCTGGCTGCTCCCACTCACCGCGAAGTTGCCTTCCATTTCAAGACCTGTGCAAAGCATGCAGTGCAAAAGGACACGGGCCCACCTATGCGTCAAATCTGGCTCCAAAGACGCAGCCAGAGGTCACAGTAGCACATAAACAAACAGAAGACAGGCACAGCAACAGGGCAGCAGCAGCAAAGAAAGCGCTAGAGACCTGCACAAACCCAAGCTAATACATGCAACAGACTTGAGACAAGACTCAGAGAGGAGTGATTCTGAGCCAGAAGACGAGCAGGCATTTCACATTGTGAACCTGACACACTGGGCTCAATTTTATAATCGTGCCACATATCGCGAGGGGCTCATTTAAATGGAGGGGGCAGAATGGCTGCCCCTGATGATGTAGAGAGGGTGGCTGTTGTGTCCCCAGCAATGGTGTCCAACGCCATCACGCAGGCGCGATGCCATTATTAAAGGGCTTCAAGCCCTTAGATGAAATTTTAATATTTAAAGGGGAATTCATTTACACCTCACTTTAAACGTCTATTGAAATCTGGGCGCCCTTTCAACCCACCCCCCAATGTCTATTTTAGGGCCACTGACCCTGAATAAACTTTATTGACGTGAACCTTCCCCCATTACCTCGTTAACATTTGCCCTTCAACCCCTTCCCACCATCCCCACAGCCAATAAAAAGTGTTTTCTCTGCACCCCCACCCCTCCCACCCTGAAATTTTCAATCCTCCCTCCTCCCCACCACTGTCTCGCTTCAGAATTCTGTACAGAGTTCCGAAGGCATGTGGGTTGTGGCCGGTGGCCGTAAAATTGGCGTTGGATGGCTGTCATGGCCAGGTAAGTTAATCTGCATCTCGTTTTAATGAATTTTAATATTTAAATAAAGGCCTCACCACCAAGTGGTGGATGGGGGGGGGAGGGGGCACACCGAGGCCTCGCCACCACCGGTAATATGCGGTGGGGCCTTCTCGGTGTCGTGGGTCGTGGCAGGCCTCTTCCGTAAGTATTTTACGGGCACCCCCCCTCACCCCCGGCATGACCCCCGAAGTCGAGGGGCTGGTAAAATTCAGCCCATTGTTTTCATGAAGTCAAACCAATGGAAGCTTTTACTACTGTTCACATCATGTGCCCAAAGAAAGTTGGCAAACATACATAAAACTGACACCGGAGCTAGTGCAAATATCCTACCAATCCAAAACCAGAAGGATATGTACTGGAGTCGTTGGAAATTAATGATGCAACCGACAACTGCAAAGTTATCGGCATACAATGGTTCACCCATCCCTTGCAGTGGCAAGTCGGCATGGAAACCACAAATACTTTACCTGGTAGACATGTGCAGACCAGCAATGGCAGGACTACCAACATGTAAGGACCTCAACATCGTGACTATCCACAAGGTCATCAAGGTACTCATTACAGCAGAAGGAACCAAGGGTACCCGCATCGAGTCAGTCCACGACCTACAACAAATGTACCTGGACAGGTTTGACACCATAGGAGATATCAAAGGCAATACCGTACTGCAGCTCAGAGAGGATGCAATTCCATCAGTCGATCCTCCCAGAAAGTGCAGCATGCACATATAAGAAAAGCTTAAGCGCGAGTTTGATGACATGGAAAGTAATGACATCATCCGTCGTGTGTATCACACAATTACGTGCGTACTGAAGAAGGATGGAGCAATCAAGGTATGCCTAGATTCGAGGCGTTTAAACCTTTTCCCGAAGAGATGCCCCCACAAGATTCCAACACTAGAGGAATTGAATCCCAAGTTCACAGGAGCCAAATTCTTCTCCAAGTTGGATGCCAAATATGTATATTGGTCGGTACGCCTAGCTAAGAAATCTGAAGAAGTCACCACATTCAGGACACCATTTGAAGATACTGCTTCCAGAGACTACCCTTCAGCTTATCTCTCAGTCAAGCTCTGTTTCAACAACATATGGACAGAATTATAGATAACGTGCCTGGCTGCATATGCATTGCTGATGACATAGATGAACAGGGTCAAAATCTCCATTCCCTGATGACATTAACTCATTGTGAAGGGCTCGTTTTTAACAGCAAGAACTGCCAGGTGAATATGAGTTAGATCAATTTCTTTGGCTCCATCTATTCCGGTTGCGGAATCCGTCCTGACTCAGGCAAAGTCGAAGATGTAAGACATATGCCTACTCCAGAGATATCTTAGATTTTTCAACTTTTTGGCACCATACATTCCAAATTTTTCTGACAAAGCATCATCACTGAGAGAGCTCTTAAAGAAAACCGTACCATTTATATGGCAGGAGGGCCATCAGCATATGTTTGAGTCTCTCAAACAAGCATTGTCAACAGAAACCTGTACTCTGCAGTACTTTGACCCAAGGGAAAAGATAATCCTGGAAGTCGAAGCCTCACAGAAAGGGCTAGGAGCGTGCATCCTGCTGTTGGCAAACCAATTGCATTCAGGTCCAAATGTTCATCCTCAGCACAATCTGATTACTCAAACATAGAGTGTGAAACACTTGCTCTGGTGTTTGGGATCACAAGGTTCCACACCTACCTGCTCGGAAAGCAGTTCATGGTGGAAACTGACCACAAACCACTGGAGATGATCTGGCGCAAACCATTGACAAGCGCACCACCTCGAATACAGCGGGTGTTAGTGAAAGTACAGGGGTATGACTTCGACGTCTGCTACAAGCCTAGTACCAAAATGGTCACCTCAGATACGCTGAGCAGATTGCCAAACTGAGCAAGAATGAAGAAGTTCCACTGGATCTACAAGTAGACAGCATGGACATCGAGGTGGAAGATATGCTCAAAATCAATTTATTGCATTTTGGTCAGCACAAGTGGGACCAACTACAATCAGAAACAGCCAATGACCCACAACTGGTGCACTGTGGAGAATCATCATAGAAGGCTGGCCTGACACGGCAAAAGAGGTGCCAGAAACCCTCAGATACTTTTGGCCTTATAGAGATGAATTCAGTATCTCGGGAGGCGTCATCTTCAAAGGAAAACAAGTGATTGTGCCCAAAGCCCTCCAACAGGATACCTTGTCACAATTTCACCAAGGACGTATCGGCATAGAGCGAACAAGCTGACTGGCACGAGACACTGTTTATTGGCCAGGGATCAACAGAGACATCGAAAGGTTAGTGAGGATGTGTGAGGCATGCCAGACCTACCAGCCAGAACAACGCAAGAAACTTCTACACACTCATGAGATTCCATCAGTCCATTGGTTCAAAATCGCCACTGATCTATTTTCCATGAATGGAGACGAATTTATCTTAGTCGCTGATTATTTCTCCAAATTTCCAATTGTCAGGCGGGTAAAAGACACTTCAAGCGCAGTTGTCGCAGACACATTGGACTGGATTTTACAGCCCCACCCCGGCGGGGGGGGGGGAGCAAATGTCTCCAGGAGAGGCCCGCCATGGGCCTCGAGGCCAATAAGGCCCAGCCCAATGTTGCCGTTGGTGGCGAGGCTTCATGGCAGCCTCCCCGCCACTCGACGACGGGAGCAGCATTTACATAATCAAAAAAATGCAATTTAACAAACTAATTACTTAGCCGCTCCCGCCATCCATCCCACTCCAATATTGTTGCCGGTGGCCAGCACTCCGTACCTCCGGATCTCCATTTGGGGATCCGATGCGGGACACTGGTGGGGAGGGGGGGAGCAGTTAGTCAGTGTGGGCAGTGGGGGGAGTGGGGTCAAACTAATATGATTGGTGTAGGGGATGGTGGGAAGGGTTCAACATAAAAGTTTGTGAACATAGTGGGGAAGAAGGTCAGGTACACAAGGTAAGTATGGGGGAGCATGGGGGCGGCAAGGAATGAAGTGTGAGTGGTGGGAGAGGGGCTAGAAATATTTATTTAATTTTATAACTTAAATTTAAAATGCCTATATCTTTAAATATGTAAAGGAAATGGAAGGGTTGGAAGCCCTTTAAAAATGGCATCAGCACCTGCGCATTGGGGCCTGACGCCGTTGCCGGGGATGGACCGCCCACCCCGCCACGTCATCGGGGGGGCGGAGAGTTGCGGTCCGCCCGTCCATTTCAATGACCCACCACATTTAATATCAGGGTGGTTCCGTGATGAGTGGTCCGCATGTGCGGACCGTCATAATTTACGGCCGCTGCCGATTTCAGCAGCAGCAATGTAAAATACAGGCCATAGAGTGCCATATTCAGTCTATTCAGTGGACCTGAAGAAATCATTCTGACAATGGGCCACAGTAGACAGGAAAACCTTTCAGGGATTTGTGTGCCAAATGGGGTGTAAACCAGATGGCATCCTTACCACATTACCCTGGATGTAATGGTCTTGCCGAGCGAATAGTTCACACAGTCATCTCACTTATCCTGAAGTGTAAGACAATGAAATAAGTATTGCCATGCTCCACCTCAGAGCTCTACCTATGGATATGGACTTACCGTCACCGGCAGAGATCATGTTTGGCAGACAAGTGAGAATGACTCTGCCAAGCCATCATCTGTCCAAGTTCTTCGAGATACAGGAAACACTGCTCGAAAAACAGGGGAGAATGAAAATGGTGCATGACCGACACGCAGGGGCGGAACTACCTCAGCTACACATAAAGCAAAAGGTCAGGGTCATACACCCCACAATGAGAACATGGTAACCCACAGAGATATCCAAATTAGGCAGTAAGCCTAGGTCCTACGAGATTACAACATCTAATAGAGCAGTGTTGAGAAGGAATCAAAGCCAACTCAGACAAGTGTGCAATACTCCAATTGCGCACAGTAGACTTGAAAGAACACATTCTGGTGTGACAGAACAACAGGACAACAACCAAGGCATTGACAACATGCCCACAAAGCAAAAACAGCCAAGGGTGAAATCCACATCCCCAGAAGGGTATACTATAACCAGATCTGGAAGAGTTGTCAAACCACCAAATTGATATACGGACTCTTAAGCCTCTGCACTTGTAAATTTCACAATCCCTATCCTTATATCTGTAACTTTTATAATCCATATCCCATATAACTAATTTTGATGTTATCTAATTTTATGTGTTTTTACTTGTAGCATATGAGACTTATCTTTGGAAAGTCAGGGGATGTTGCCTTAAGAATGATGCCCCTTTAAAATCTCAGTATGCTAATGAGCCAAGTACCAGGAAATAGTCATGTAATTCAAAGCCAGAATCACCCTGCAACTGTAATACCTAGCAGAAGGTTCTATAAATAGTTTGCTCTGATTTAGCTTGTTTATTTGTTAATAAACCTGTTTGAAATCTTCAGCAAACTTAACTCCATGCATCTCATTTATGGTGCATCAGCCGACATAAAAACCTCATTACAAAAGCCACTATACAAATTCTGGCCTTTTGCATAACCCTGATTTTTATCACTCTACCAATGGTGGCCATTCAGCTGCCTCGGGCATAAGTTCCTGAATTCCCTCCTTAAGCCTCTCCACCTCCCTATCTCTTTCCCTTCCTTAAAACCAACCACTTTGGTCACCTGTCCTGTTATCTCCTTCTGTGGCTCGGTGTAAAACTTTGCTTTCTATACTCCTGTGAAGCACCGTGGGATGTTTTACGACATTAAAGATGCTATATAAGTGCAAATTGTTGTTGAATACTAGATGCATTAATTGTAGCGGACATATATTTTCATTCAGAAACAAAAGCATGTCAAACAAACATTTAACCAAGTACACAAGTCTGCTGGGTTGAATGTTGGAAGCTGCCAAAATACTTCACTGAAATAAAGCCCTTTGCGTTCCTGCCACACACAGGAATTTCCATGACAAAATCAGATGCTTTGTATTTGTAACCAAATCTCTCCATGTACACAAGTTATATTGGTGTTAATCTATCAAAACACAAAAAGATTTGCACACAAGATTGTTTTACTAGTTTTTGGAAACTCTTCCCTTTCAGTTGTATATCACTTAAGCTGCTTTGTGATCAGGCATTTTGTTTTAGGGGATTTTAAATACTTTTATAACAGATAATTGAGAGACAAGTTGGAGCAAGCTGTACAAGAAAAGACACATTCCTCTTTGGTTGCTTACTTGAGTTATTTTCCAAACTATGTAGAATCCCAATTGCATAATATATTTCAATGCACCCAAGCACTAGACTTGGTTTTATCTCAAAGCAACTGAAGTGATGCAGCACTTGTTTCTGAAAGAAAATTAATTCTTATTGTCACAATTTATGCTAACCATTTTCTGATGCTTCAAACAGAGCAGAAAACAAACCAGGTCCATTAAAACCATTCTGTTGCCACCACTAGGAGGCATACAAGTATATTTGGAGTTGACTAACCACTCATTTTTAAAGTCCTGTCTTAAGGGGAATAGGTTACCTCTGCTCAACACCTCCCTGCAGCCTCAACAACAGACACAGCATTTTTTTAAAACATATTTTACATTTTTCTATAAATTTTCTGCTGCCTTCTCTGAAGCCTGCAAAAATTATTTCATCTGAAACCTTTATTTTTCTCTTAATTAATTACCCTGGAATAAGCAGTTTAATTGTACAGCCGCTGACCACTTGAATGCAGTTATTGTTAATGTTGTCATTTCATGAGCCATGGAAAATCGCAGATAATTCACCTACATGTCATATTAGGAGATGTCTGAAAGCTGCGGGTAGCAATCCACATGCATCAATCAATGAGATCAGAATGTGGATAATCTGACATTTCAATTGTGAATATTACAGTAATAGATTATGCTACCACTGTATGTTTTGTAAGTGTATTAATTTAACAAAGTGCTGAGAAAACATAGCCAGGCACTCATCCAGAAGAGCAGCTGGTGCAGTACAGATTCTAACCAGAGAGGTGCAAAGGTGTTTGGACAAGGCGAGTAATTCTAAGTACCCTTTACAGAATTGAATTATATAGCTCCACGTCATCTTATATGACATATTATTTAATTAGTGGGACATTTGATGACTATGTAATCATATTACTCGGCCATTTACACAGGTAATTTGTGTTTTATATTTAGTGGGTCTTTATTATTAGAGATAACATATCTTGCCAAATGATTTCCCTGACAAAATTTCCATTTTGAGACAAAGAGCTCAAATGTCTGCAAAAAGTAATCCAAAGAAGAAGGATTAATTTTAAGTTTGACTGTATATGACATTCTACTGGCAGGGGAATCCAATCCATTTTGTTTGGCGTTGGATAGTGGCGGAGGTGGGGGAGGGATGCAGTTGCATTTGTCCTTTAAAAGTGACTTAAACCAATTATAGAAAAACCTAATATGCAAACCCCATTATAATATGGATTTTTTGTGATTTTTGATGTGAGGTGTGTTGTTTGAGGCTCCCTTTCAAAAAAAGCACACTTTCTATCAATGTTTTTTATTACTCCACTAAACAGGAGTCAACTTTAGAAATGAATTTGCTGTGTAAAAACATCATTCTATTCTAATTAAATCCTGATTTACTTAGTGTGTGCGAAACAATTCCTCGTATATTACATGCCAATGTGGTAATAAGCAGAAGGTTTGTCCATGTTCATTAGTAAACAGTCATTGAAAGTGAATGCTGTATGAATAACATCAGTGGTAGGGAAAATATTGGAAAAAATTCTGAGGGACAGGATTAATCTCCACTTGGGGAGGCAGGGATTAATCAGGGATAGTCAGCATGGCTTTGTCAGGGGGAGATCGTTTCTGCCTAACTTGATTACATTTTTTGAGGCAGTGACTAGATGTGTCGATGAGGGTAAAGCAGTTGATGTAGTCTATATGGACTTCAGTAAGGCTTTTGATAAGGTCCCGTATGGGAGATTGGTTAAGAAGGTAAGAGCCCATGGGATCCAGGGCAATTTGGCAAATTGGATCCAAAATTGGCTTAGTGGCAGGAGGCAGAGGATAATGGTCGATGGTTGTTTTTTTGAGTGGAAGTCTGTGACCAGTGGTGTACTGCAGGGATCGTGCTGGGACCATTGCTGTTTATAGTATACATTAATGATTTAGACGTGAATGTAGGAGGTATGATAAGTAAGTTCGCAGATGACATGAAAATTGGTGGTGTCGTAAATAGTGAGGAGGAAAGCCTTAGATTACAGGGAGATATAGATGGGCTGGTAAGATGGGCGGAGCAGTGGCAAATCAAATTTAATCCTGAGAAGTGTGAGGTGATGGATTTTGGGAGGACTAACAAGGCAAGGGAATATACAATGGATGGTAGGACCCTAGGAAGTACAGAGGGTCAGAGGGACCTTGGTGTACTTGTCCATAGATCGCTGAAGGCACAGTTAGATAAGGTGGTTAGGAAAGCATATGGGATACTTGCCTTTATTAGTCGAGGCATAGAATATAAGAGCAGGGAGGTTATGATGGAGCTGTATAAAACGCTAGTTAGGCCGCAGCTGGAGTACTGTGTATAGTTCTGGGTACCATACTATAGGAAGGATGTGATTGCACTGGAGATGGTGCAGAGGAGATTCACCAGGATGTTGCCTGGGCTGGAGCATTTCAGCTATGAAGAGAGACTGAAAAGGCTAGGGTTGTTTTCCTTAGAGGAGAGAAGGCTGAGGGGGGATATGATTAAGGTACACAAAATTATGAGGGGCATTGATAGGTTAGATAGGAAGAAACTTTTTCCCTTAGTGGAGGGGTCAATAACCAGGGGGCATAGATTTAAGGTAAGGTGCAGGGGGTTTAGAGGGGCTTTGAGGAAAAAATTTTCATCCAATGGGAATCTGGAATGCACTGCCTGAAGAGGTGGTAGAAGCAGGAACCCTCACAACATTTAAGAAGTATTTAGATGAGCACTTGAAACGCCACAGCATACAAGGCCACGGGCCAAGTGCTGGAAAATGGGATTAGAATAGTTAGGTGCTGGATGGCCAGCACAGACACGATGGGCCGAAGGGCCTGTTTCTGTGCTGTATAACTCTATGACAAGGAAGATGTAAAGGCTGAAAAGAAATCACCTTGCCTTTATTCCCCAGTTCCCATCTCTAGCAGAGACAAATTCGTGTATAATTCTGAAGTGCCAACCACTATCCACTGCCTTATCCAAGCGCCATTCCCCTCCCTTATGTGTAGGCCGAGACAGTGAGTATTGGTGGCTGGTTCAATCGTCATGGCTACCATGAGCGGGAACCCTGGTAAATCCCACCACTCCCCCATCCCCACCCCCACCGAACTAACCAACGGGTGCTGAAGCCAACTTTTGCATCTCCATTCTCAGCTAAGAACAGCCAGGACTCAAACCTAATTGGTTTATTTTTGAGTAAGTACAGGTTAATAATTAGTTTTCCTATCATTGAAATATTACTGAAATTTAGCATGTATTTAATAGCTAAATGTGGCTTTTTATTATCAGTATATTGCTTTCAAAAGTCCGGGAGTGTGATGGAACTAAATTGGCAGCAACACGAATAGTCATTAACCCAGGGTGCATTAGCCATCAGATGGGTGTATCATTTTCTTTTGTTCATTACTCCTCTGTTGCAGTTTATTCCTGTCAGTTCAAAAGTGTTTACTTTGGAATACCAAATAAATCAAATTCATTTCACACAAAATTGGCTTTTGATTAGCAGAAGTTGTCATCCAGCAACTGGAAAGAGAAACAACAGGCTAGCCTTTGGCCATAAGATCCTATTTTCAGAACTGATGAAGAGTACCACCTGTCTTTCCTCTTTACTGAGGCTGCTGGAATCTCTTGTATTTACAGAAAGCTCTGGGAGAAGAGGTGAAAGTCGCTGCCCTCGACATTAAGACAGCATTCAGCCGGGTATGGCACCAAAGGAGCCCCTGCAAAACCCTCCAGTGGCTGGAGTCATAATTGGTAAAAGGGAAGATGATTGCAGTTGTCAGAAGCCAGACACTACAGCTCCAGGACACCACATCAGGAGAATGTTAGGGAACTGTCCATGGCCTAACCATCTTCAGCTGTTGCATCAATGACATCCCCTCAGTCACAAGGTCATGTGCAGCACAATTCTTTTGATGATTCCAGTGTTCCTCTCCATTCACAACGTCTCTAATGAAGAAGCAGCCCATGTCAAGCTAAAGCAGCACCAAGATAACACCTAGGCTAACAAGTGGGATCTAACATTTGCATCAAACAGGTAATGACCATTTCAAATAAGAGAAAATCCAGCCATCTCCCTGACTTTTAACAGCAGCACCAGAACCAAATTCCTAATCATCAACATCTTGAGGGTGTTCAAATCATCTGAACGTCTGTTGTGTTTAGCTTATTTATTTTATATTAATGAAAGGAACTATCTGTTTGCATCTCACTTGTCTATTCATGTCCCGATTAGGTAAATATAGCTCAAGGTTATTCATGTCAAACAACTAAAGTTTTGGAATATAAACAAGAAATGCTGGAAATACTCAGCAGGTCTGGCAGCATCTGTGCAGAGAGAAGCAGAGTTAACGTTTCAGGTCAGAGATCCTTCTTCAGAACAGACAAATATTAGAAATGCAAAAGGTTTTAAGCAAGTAAAGTGGGAATGGGGCAAGAGATAACAAAGGTGAAGGTATTGATAGGACAGGGTCACAGAGAATAGCTGACCAGATGGTCATGGAACAAAGGTGAACGGTATGTTAATGGTCTGCTGAAAGACAAAGCGTTAGTACAGAGAGGGTGTGAATGACTGTAAAGCATACAGCACTCCAAGCACAACTTTAAAAAACACATAAAAAAAAAACCCCAAGACAGTGGGTAAGCACAGTCGAAACAAACTAAACAAACTGAAAAACCTAAAATAAAATAACCAAATAAAAAAGGAAAAAGAAATAAAGAGAAAAAAATAGCTAAGCATAAAAAGGGGGACCCGTCATGCTCTGAAATTATTGAACTCAATGTTCAGTCCGGCAGGCTGTAGCGTGCCTAATCAGTAAATGAGATGCTGTTCCTCGAGCTTGCGTTGATGTTCGCTGGAACACTGCAGAAATCCCAGGACAGAGATGTGAGTATGAGAGCAGGGGGGATGTGTTGAAATGGCAAGCAACCGGAAGCTCTGGGTCATGGTTACGGACTGAGCGGAGGTGTTCCGCAAAACGGTCACCCAATCTGCGTTTGGTCTCCCCTATGTAGGGGAGACCACATTGTGAGCAGCGAATACAGTATACTAAATTGAAAGAAATACAATTAAATCGCTGCTTCACCTGAAAGGAGCGTTTGGGGCCTTGGATAGTGAGGAGGGAGGAGGTAAATGGGCAGGTATTACACCTCCTGCGATTGCAGGGGAAGGTGTCATGGGAAGGGGATGAGGTGGTGGGGGTAATGGAGGAGTGGGCGAGGGTGTCGCGGAGGGAACGATCCCTTCGGAATGTGTTTTTTTTATGCCTGTGCTTGGAGTACGGTGTGCATTACAGTCATTCACACCCTCTCTGTACTAATGCTTTGTCTTTCAGCATACCATTAACATACCGTTCGCCTTTGTTCCATGACATTCTGGTTAGTTATTCTCTGTGATCTTGTCCTATCAACATCTTCACCTTTGTTATCTCTTGCCCCACCCCCACTTTACTTGCTTAAAACCTTTTACAGTTCTAACATTTGTCAGTTCTGCTGAAGGGTCTCTGACCTGAAACGTTTATTCTGCTTCTCTCTGCACAGATGCTGCCAGACCTGCTAAGTATTTCCAGCATTTCTTGTTTTTATTTCAGATTTCCAGCACCTGCAGTATTTTGCTTTTATTTTAGGTAAATGGGCAGGTATTACACCTCCTGCGATTGCAGGGGAAGGAGCCGTGGGAAGGGGACGAGGTGGTGGGGGTAATGGAGGAGTGGACGAGTGTGTTGCGGAAGCTTTGGGTTGTTTTCATCCCCGGATTGAAATCTAGAATTCCACAAGACCTTAACAACCAATAAACACAAAAAAATGTGACTAAGTGTAAACTATAAAAAATTATTTTGTTGTTTTGATTATACAGGTTAATACATGGCTTCAATCCTGACTAAATGCTGAGGTTCACAGACCAAGGAATTATCAGTATACGAGGTATCTGTAGCACTAAACACAGCATGACTGGATGCACTTACTATCGAGCAATTACTTTGAAATGTATAAATACATTTTGACAGAAGATACAAAAACTTTGCATCAACTGTACAGGTAATTTCTGCTTGAAATCTTTCATTGCGTATTAACTTTTTTAAGTGTACTTATTTTCCCAGGGCTGATTTTCCAGACTTTAGATAATCTTGTTGAAAGACCATTGTGTCATATTTGCTGATGGATTTTCATTTTAAACATTCCCAACCGTTCAGACATTATGTAAAGAATCTCCAATATATGATAAAACACTATTGTTTCTTTGCAAGTAGTTACTGAGCAAGTCAAGAAAGGTATGTAAAAACATTTCCATCTGATGCCTTCACATCCTTATTATTTGAGCCACTGGCCTGGTATCTGCTATCGGTGGATTCTTAGGCCAGATTGAGCATTTGAGACATCCGAGACCAGATTAGTTTTTCATGTTGTCTGTAAAGCCCCAGCCGAAACTAGGGGCACTGAACGCTGTCCACTTTGAGAAATTATCCACACTTGCACCTTTTTTGACACATTCTGTTAAAACACACAAATCTGAAAAATAATTGCAAAAATTAAATGTAATCACACGAAGCTCCACCTAAAAACATCTTCTGTCATTTTCACAGTTCCTTGTCAAACTTAAGTAGCTACTCAGAAAATCAAAATAACCTTTCCATTTCTGCAACTCAGCTGCCGGAAATATGAGATTAACGGGGTTCCCTTCAAGGAAAACACCGAGGAAAATCATGACTGCTGAAGCAACTGTATTGGTATGGCTTTTTATTTAATTATACCCTCTGTATTTTTAAACTTATCTAAAACTCTGTCTTCAGGTCTTCCTCAATCACATAGCATTGCACAGCTCAGTGAACTAGCCAAAGAATGCTCCTCTTGAGCTCGCCCTTTGGTGAGTAGGATTATTTATCCTATAATTCACCCTCCTTTGCATACAAGTATGCGGTCTTTACCCAAATGGCCCAGCTGAGAACAAGCATTCTCCATGGTAGCATGTGGGAGTGGGGCTGATGGGTGTAGGTGGAGGAAAGAGGGGGGAGGAATGCTGCCATGAAGTTACCTCCTACCATTCCAAGTAATGTATCTTACCATCACTGTGCAGAGACATCCTACTTCAAATGACTAATGTGGTTGGTATTAGATAGAATATACAGCACAGAAATAGGCCATTCAGTCTAACTAGTCTGAACTGGTGTTTATACTCCACACGAGCCTTCTCCTTTCCATCTGCCTCCTCGTTTCAACCTTTCAGCATATTTTTCTATTAATTTTTCTCTCACACTCAGCAAAACAATTAAAAATGCTAGCAAAATACTGGAATTTTTTTGTTATTCGTTTGTGGGATGTGATTGTCACTGACATCACCAGCATTTATTGCCCATTCCTAATTGCCCTTGTGAAGGTGCGACAGAGATATAGGTTTCTCTGGCTAAAGAGTTTTAAAGTAGTGAAGTTATGTTAAAATTGTATAGGACCCTGGTCAGGCTACACTTAGATAACTGTGCATAGTTCTGGTCTCTATAATATAAAAAGTACACAAAAGCATTGGAGGAAGTGCAAAAAACATTTACAAGGATGGTACCAGAATTGCGAGATTACAGCTATTGGGAAAGATTGAACAGGTTGGGACTTCTTTTCTTTAGGAAAGAGAAGATTTAGAGGTGATAAAGCCAATGTTTAGGCACCACACTAACTGTACACAGGGGAACTGTTGGAGCTTAATTACCTCAAACTATGTAGTTTACCAACACAGAGCATTGCTTGCTCAATTCGGGCCCCATACCCATTACTTGGATTGCAGTGTTATCTGGAGCTGAGTGGGAAACATCCAGCACTTAGTTACAGCTTGATACCTTTGGATTTTATTTGTGAGCCTGGTTGGCTGATGATAATCAACAGTGCCCTGGAGTACTGCTGGTTCAGCTATCAGATTACTGAATCTGTCATGGAGTATTGACAGTTCAGAACCTCCATGCTCATGTGTCACATCCTGGAGCTACCTCACCCCAAGGTTGTGCCACATAATCAGCATTGCTTTAAAAGTTATCTAATTGCTGCACTGAGTGAGGTAATTTGCACAAAATTAATACACTTAAAATATGTTAAACTAATGCTTATTTTAGTTCTTCCATCTTCTTCTTTCTTTGGGCCTCCTTATCTCGAGAGACAATGGATACGAGCCTGGAGGTGGTCAGTGGTTTGTGAAGCAGCGCCTGGAGTGGCTATAAAGGCCAATTCTAGTGTGACAGGCTCTTCCACAGGTGCTGCAGAGAAATTGATTTATACGCACTTTATTATTGAAAAGATATACTATATCAGTCATAATAAGGGATGAAAAAGCATCTGAATTTCACGAAATAGCTCAGGTGTATTTACCAACCTTGCCCAGTGTGTTCCACTGGCTGATGATGGGGATTGGGAAGAGTGTTCCCAGAAAGACATGATGAAGCATACACATTCAAAGTTTGTCCATTTAGAGATGCTGACTGACTTGATGTATATTTGTGGCATTTTCTTTTCCCCAACATAACATTTTTTTCTTGCTCATTCTCTCAACGCTTATCAGGATAAGATATTTAGCTAAGTACTTTGGTATTGATTTGATTGAAAAAGCAAAGTTTTGACCGCATATCATTTTATATTCTTCCCAATTCATAAACATTTCCAAATCCCTTTTAAATGATTTTATAGGGCTGAATTTTGTGGTCAATTACTTCTATCTATCCAAAGGCCTTTTGGTAATTAGCGATCCTTTTCAGTGTGGTGCCCTCTATGGCAGATCTGTGGAGTGTGTGAACAGAGCAAGCAAAGCCAATCAAGTTGAATAATCCTCACTGAAAAATGCCGAGTCTAAACCAGGAGATATAAATTAAAATATTTAATTCAATGTAAAATCATGTACGGAACACAAAATAAAGAGAGGGAAAGAAAGATAGGATTAAGAGAGGGATAAAAGAAACAAAGAAAAGCAAAAAATATAAATTTTGTTTTAAATCTCCAATAATAATTAAATTCTGAAGGAATGAGACTCCACACTTGTAACAGTAAATTTTCAATACCAGAGAAGTTGTTTGGCACTAATCAAAATTTATTACACTGTTAAAAATTTACTTACAGCTGTACAAGCTCTAACTTATTCTGGTGTGTTTAGTGAGTAGCTAGTGGGTAAGTATCGCAACATCACACCCTTCAAGTGTTTGAATCTATAAGCAAGATACTAGTGTAGTGAGTCTAAACGGGACAACAACTTCCTGATTTCCAAGTTTAACTGTGCATGAGTTGATGCTGGAGGTTGCTCTCCAACTTACTCCTTGATGATGGTGAGTGTTATTGCCTCAGCGTTTCCCCTACCATAAAATCTGAGCCATTGGCTGGAATTTTACATTGGGCAGGAGGTCCCACTCATGGGCCGAAATGTTGGTGGCAAGCCCGCCTCCACCAGGCCTGGAAACCCAGACTGGGATTTTTCACTCCCCAGGCCCTTAATTGGTCTTGGGCAGGACTTCCATCTCCTTGAGGCAGGAAGTTCCGCCTATTGGAGCTGCCGGCCAATCAGCAGACCAGCAGCTCTAAGCGCCAGCAGCGCCACTGAGAGCGGTGGCCACTTCTGGGACTACACAGCCATTGGTGGCAACAGGAAGGATGGTCTCGGAACTCAGCTAAGTTTTTAGGGCCTCACTGGGGACAATTGGAGGGCCCCAACAAGGTCAATTGCGGGAGGTGGGGTGGGGGGAAGTGTTGTGCATTAGGGGCAGTTGGGGCAGCCATCCGTGGGACACAGGGTGCCCAATCAGGAGGGCTCCCCCCAACCTGCAAGAAGGCCGCCTAGTTTTATGAGGCTAAAATACCTGTGGCAGTGGAAGGAAGTCCTTTAAGTGACAGTTAATTGGCTACTTAAGGGCCTTGATTGGCCTGGAGTGGGTGGGCTGTTTCTTGCCACTGCCGCCCCACGTAAAATTGCAGCGGGGGCAGGAGGGTGTCAGGAACGGCCCCCCACTGCCTCCCACTCAATTTTACACCCACACCTGCCAACAGCCCGCCTGTTAGGGGGCTGTAAAATTCCAGCCATTGTCTCTGCATCATTGGCCCCATGCAAATCCTTCATGTTCTAACAATCTCTGTATAAAAAAAAACTTCTAACTTCCCCTTTGTTCTTCCAGTGACAATATTGAATGTATATCTCTTTGCTACCAATTAGGCAACCAGTGGAAGCAATTTTGTACTGTTTACACTCAAATTTTACCCATAATTTAGAGATGTACATGGTTTATTGCAGGGCACACTTGCTATTGTGTCATGGTCAGGCTCAGAACAGGCTCGAGGGGCTAAATGGCCTACTCCAGTTCCTATGGGGTCAAAGAGTTATTTGTGCAGAGAACACACTGACAATGATGAAGTAGCATGAGGCACAGCTGCCTAAAAAGCAATCGGTGAGCTAATTCCCTGAAGGTAGACAAAAAGAAATATGCAAATATTATGGCTTTGTGCCAGAGGGTTTGCATATCCATGTGTTCATGTTAACAAGTTGTCTGTTTTAGCTGCTGAGGTCAATGCTACACTTTATAAGTTGCCCGCTGTTAGCCTGTGGGTGAAAAGCCATAATGACAAAATGTGCATTATATTCTTCCATCAGGTTATTATTGGGAAGAAGACCCGAGCACTAGTTCTGAAATGGAACCAACTTAACTTTTACAACAAAACTTTGGCGGAAAACTGCAGCTAAGATGCAAAGATTCATGGCTTCAAGCTCTCTGTATAACTTGTTCCTAAAAAGTGTCTAATTGGAGATAATTGGTATAAAACATGTCAGTTAATGTGGAAGATTCCCTTTCCTCCCCTCTTTGAGACAAAAGAATTTGTCCTGCAAGGAAGAGTTTACTGGGAAGTAATTACCTGCCTGCTGTAGGTTTGAGAGTTAAACCAACATCAGGCAGGTTTATTAAGTGTTTCGCAATGCCTCCTGTTTCATATCATACTCAGTGGCTTCTTTGGAACCCATGGCTTTGCTGTTTAAACACACAATCTTAATTCTGAATTTGTTAACTGGTTCAATCCAGTTGTGTGCTTTATCAATATAGATGATTAGCTGTTGAACCCCAACATCTGTGCAGAACATAATGATCCCAGGTGTTTGTCAACTCACATCAAAAAATCACAGAGTATTTGGGTCTCTGAGTCAGTAGGTTGAGTTCAAGTCCCACTCCAGAGACTAAAGCATAAAATCAAGATTGACACTCCAGTGTTGTACTGTTAGAGGTGCTGTCTTTCCAGTGTGTGATGTTAAACCTAGGCCTCTATGTACCCTCTGAAGGATGTAATACATTCCATGACACTATTTCGAAGAGTAGGGGAATTCTCTCCTCTGTCCTGGCCAATAGTTATCCCACAACCAACATCACAAAAACATATTATCTAGCCATTATCACATTGTTTGTTGGACCTTGTGTGCAAATTAGTTGTCACACTTGCTACATTACAACAGTGACTACACTTCAAAAGTACTTTGTTAACTGTAAACCATAACAACTTTCATTTATATAGCACCTTTATTATAGTAAAACATTGCAAGGCACTTCACAGATGCATAACCAGACAGAATTTGACACCAAGTCACATAAGTAGATATTAGGAAAGTCCTGACCATAACCATACAATGTTATTCCATTCCAATGGTACCATATTACCTTTGTATAATATTACTATATTACAGACATATAATGTTACTATCTTACAACCATCCAGCATTACTGTATTGCAAATATAAAATGCTGCTAAAATGCTTTGGGAAATTCTGAAGTTATGAAGGTGCTATATAAACTTCCTTTTCTTTAACTAAAACTGTTGTTAATTAAAATTAAGTTGAACAGAAAAGTCAAGGGCAATTAAACAAGAGTTACTATGCAGTGTCCACTAGTCATGGAAAGCATCCTCTGAGTTCCATGATGGAGGTACTGTTTGGTAATAGGTCAGTGGAACTTTGCAAAGCTCAACACTATTGTGGCATATCAAGTGCATTTCCTTGAAGGAAGGAAACATTACGAAGGAATGGCGTGTTCAAATTGATTTTTAAACAAAACAAGCCAAAAGAGATTAACAACATTTAAATTAGAGCTTTTCCAACACTTTTGTGCTCATAGCAGAAAGATGGTTTCTATACATAGATTGAGTCTTTTATGAATTGACACTATGGCCCTGTTCATGTTTTGTGGGTTGAGCTCCCCAGGTTTAGCAATTAATCTCTTGTTCACTGGAGATCAACTTCAGTGGGTCACACATGTTGGTTAAATGACCAGGAAGAGCAGCAACTTGCATTTATATAATGCCTTTAATATATGACATTGTGCCTAGGCATTTCCTAGAGTCTTGAAGATAAAGTGGAAGCTGAGCCAAGGAAGGAGATATTAGGAGAGGGTAACCAAAAGCTTGGTCATAGTTCTGGGTTTTAAGGAGGGTCTTAAAGGAAGAGGAGGTAAAAAGGCAGAAGGGTTTAGGGAGGAAATTCTTTGAAGGCACAGGTACCATTGAAAGGAAGAATCCGAACAGAGAGCTCAGTTGGATAGTGGAATCATGGAGGGAGGGAATCATGAAGGGACTAAAACACAAAGATGAGAACTTTTAACTTGAAGCACTGGGGGAGTGGGAGCCAATATAAGTCAGCAAGGATGGGAAGTGATAGGTGAGCAGGACTTACTGTAGGATGGGATATTGACACCAGAGTTTTGAATGAGCAGAAGTTTAACATCAGGGCCACACCCTTAAATCATCGAAAACAACTTTCTGATGACTTCAACGTTAAGCACCATGCTTCATCTACAGTTTTCATAACATTTTAAATGTCTTGTTGCACAATTCTGGCATGAAATTCAAGGCTCATTACACTAAATATAATCCATCGTGTACACCAAATCTACTTACAGGAACACAGTAAGAATTTTATAGGTGACTGTTCCAGTCTTTCTATCCATTTCTTTCCCCCACCAATAATCATCTGCTCGTAATACAAATGCACTTATGTTTTCCATTTCAAATGTTATGAACAAGGGCAGAATGGCTGAAGTTATTTTGAACAGAGTTATGGGTTGAATGAACTGGACACCCACTCATTATTCATTCTCTCTGCCAATTCAAGTGCATATCAGCACTGACTTTTCCAATATCTCATGCCTATTCTGATGCCCCATTCCCTCATCCTTTTGTTCGAATTATTACTTCTCTTCAGTCATGTGCTGGAATTGTGCCTCCTCTTACCTGCAAAGTGCTTCCTTGTGCTATCATTGCGTCGTCGTGTGTCAATGCTGTGCCTCCTCATGCCAGTGCTGTGCTTCCTCGCACTGATGATATGCCTCCTTGGGCCAGTATTGTGCCTCCTTGTGTCATCATTGTGCTTTCTTCTGTTAGCAGTGTACCTCATTGTGTCAGCATTGTGCCTCCTTATTCCAGTATCGTGCCTCCTTGGGCCAGTATTGTGCCTGCTTGCTCTTGTGCTACACCTCCTCAGGTTTGAGCTGCCATTCTGTTTTTTCACCCTTATGCACGTAACTCTTTATTTCCTCCTGTAATGCCAGTCTATATATTTCATCTTTATGGTGATACTGGCTGTAAAACAAAATGTTTTGAAGTCTGCGCCTGTGTGCTTTAGGGGAGATGGTGGCATAGTGGCAATGTCACTGGAGTAGTAATCCAGAAGATAAAAGAAAAATACTGTGATTGCTGGAAATCTGAAATAAGAACAAGTGCTGGAAATACACAGCAGGTCTGGCAGCATCTGTGGAGTGAGAAACAGAGTTAGCATTTCAGGTCAGTGACCTTCCATGCCATGGGGACACAGGTTCAAATCCCACCATGGCAGCTGGTAGAGTTTAAATTCAATTAATAAAATTGAAAGCTAGTCTCAGTAATGGTGCCATGAAACTATTATTGATTGTTGTAAAAAACAATCTGGTTCACAAATGTCCTTTCAGGAAGGAAATTTGTTGTCCTTAGCTAGTCTGACCTACATGCGACTCCAGATCCACAGCAATATGGTTGACTCTCAACTGCCCTCTGAAAGTGACCTTGCAAGCTACTCAGTTCAAGGGCAATTAGTGTTGGGCAACAAATGCTGGCCTGCTAGCAATGCCCACCTCCCAAGAAAGAATAACTTGGCTCTTTCCCAACTGTTTTATCTTGTGTCAGACTATGAACTGAAGCTGTACTCTGATAAATGCCATGTACGTTTAGCTGCTCATGTTTTAACACTGAACTAAGTATGGTGCATGCTTTACTGGAAATCACATAGGATGCCTATCATGCTTTTCTATCTCTTCCAAAAGACAAAATACTGTACAGAGAGATCCAAGTGTACAGGATAATGCTATCCAACAAAGCTTATTCATTAGCATGCAGAAATAAACTGACACAACAATTATCACAGCACTTAAAAACAATAACGTTGGAATCAGTCCATTAGAGTATAAAGTACTCTTTTCAAATAGATTTCTCGCAGAGCCTTGATTTCTCAATTTAAACAAAATAATTTGGAGTTGGTTCAATCGAGCTGACAAGAATGATTTTGAGACTTGGAGCAGTATGTTGTAAGTAGAGTGAAATCAGGACTTTGCCACACAAAGGTTGGAGGAAATATGAAACTTTCTTTCCCCCAAAAGACTGTGGATGTTGGGTCAACTGGAATTTTCAAAATGGAGATTGATAGATATTCGTTAGGTAAGTGTATCAAGGAATGTGGAGCCAAGGTGGGTAATTGGAGTTGAGGTGCAGATCAGCCATGATTTAATTAAATGATAGAACGTACTTGAGGGGCTGAATGGCATAGTCCTGTTCCTATGAGAGGCAAACAGAGTTGGAATTATATTCATTGAAGAAAAAACAAAGGAAGACAGATCTTTGCAATGGTGTATGGCATAGATAATGAAAATGGAAGCAATCTTTTTGACTGAGACTAGTATCCAGAACTACAGCAGATAGGCATAATATTGACAAGACTCTCAAGTACATGAGAATTCCCATCCCTTCCTGAAAGGGCATATGGAGAACAAAGTCAGGCTACTGCTGGTAAATTAACCCCTTGAATAAAGAGCTGGACAAATATCCGATGTGCATTTGCTCTGTTTCTGAGGCTTTTTTTGTGCTGTCAGCAGTTTGTCACTACACATGGGTTCATATCCTTGATGTGTGATAACAAATTTGTTACACTAAACTGTGATGCCCTGTTAGAGGTTAATTGAGAATTAACCTGCAGATGATTACTGGGGAAAGATTGATTTATTACCATATCGTTGGATTATGTCTTCTGATATTGTAGTGAATATTTTGTAGATGTGTGGAAACTACAAGATCCTTTTACATTCTTTGAATTTGTTATAACAAGAAATAATCAGAAGTAATTAATAGGAAAATATGTCTATTCTTAAAGATGATACAGTCTGTCCACTTCTCTTAATTGGAGCTCTCATATGGCATTTGTATTTGGGTGGCAAATGTGACAATCCTCAGAAACAGAGACAGGGGTAAAGGGAAATTATAGGCCTGATTGTCATTCTGCTAAAGTCTATAATATGGCATGAAATTGCTGAGCACTTGGAAAAACATAAGGTAATCCGGGTCGGTCAGCACGGAATTATAAAAGACAGGTCATGCTTGACCATGCTTATAGATTTATTTGAAGATATAAGAGAGAGAATAGATAAAGGAAATACACTTACTATGGATGTTCAAAAAGCATATGATAAACCTGTGACAAACGTAAGGGCATGGGAAATAAGGAGAATATTACCACATGGATAGAGAGTTTGTTGAAGGGCAAAAAATAGACCGTAGGGTAGAAGGAGGCTCCTCAGACTGGAAAGATGACCCGTCCTACTTCTGTATTGGGGTTGCTCTTGTTTACTGTATGGATAAAAAATGAGTTGAGTTTAGACATTGAGGAAACAGTATCAGAATTCACCACATATTTGTCTGTCCAAGAAATTTTATTTTAATCCTACTTTTTGCTATCTTCCCTCCAACAATCTCTCTGTCCATGTGCCAGTGAGAATGTGACCTCACAGCAAGCGTGGGTTAGAGAATAGGGCTACAATATTCTAGCTGTATCCCTGAATCAAGAATCTTATCAGCACTTTTGTCTATTGGGGACAGGGAATTTCAGAATTATGCCGAGTGTGGCAAGGATTGTGAAAGACTGCAGGAGGAAATAAATAGACTAGTCAGATGGGTTGACAAGTATGAATGCAGTTCAATATAATAAAAATATAAATTAATATATTTTGGAAGTAAGAACAGGAAAACAAAATAAACATTAAACTATAATTTTTTAATAGAGTAAAGTAGAAGCATCAAATACAAAAGCAGGGAAGTAATTTTTAATTTGTATGAGATCCTACTTAGTCTGCAGCTGGCATATGTGAACAATTTTATATAGAATACAAAAACAATGGAAAAGGTGCAGTATCGTTTCCCTCAGATACTACCAAAAATGTGGGATTACAATTATGAAAGAAAGAAAAAACTTATAAGTATATAGTGCCTTTCATGACCTCAGGATACCCCAATCTACTTCATTGCCAATAGAATACTTTTGAAATATAGATTGTGCTGGAATGCAAACAAACACAGTGGTCAATTTGTGCACAGGAGTTCCCACAAACAGCAATGAGATAAATGACCAGATCATATATTTTTATTTTAACTGATGCCAATTGCAGAACAAATATTGGTCAGGACACTGGGAGAACTCCCCTGTACTTCTTCAAATAGTGCAATGGTATCTTTTAGATCCACCTGTGAAGTCAATGGGCTTTGGTTTAATGTCTCATCTGAAACACGGCACTTCTGACAATGCAGAACTTCCACAGTACCACACTCAAATATCAGTCTCAATTATGTACTCAGGTGGTGAGGACAAAAACAATAGAAGAACAAATATGTTATGGGATAGACGATGCATGGCTGAGCTTTGGATGTTTTACTGTCAAGGAGATGGGTCATAAGAGTGATGATCAACAATACCTTGAGCAGATAGTCTCAATCTTTCAGACAAAAAAGTCCATGAGTTCCTCATTTGGCATTGGAGGTGAGGGTGGAGGAAATAGAGGAAGGGGCTCAGAGGCTGCAGTTATTGTTGAGAAGAGGGAATTGGAAATGTCCTGGGCCTGCAGCATAATTTTGTAGTAGGATAATTTAGTTATGGAGTGAGGGATTGTTATAGGTACAGAACTGTTCTAATAAAGCACCTACATCTGAAACATTAACCTGTACTGATTGGCCTGGTGTGTATTTCCAGTTTTCTCTGTTTTCAGCTGAAAAATAAGGGCTTGAGGAGGGAACGTCTATTAATGTATTAAAACATCTGTAAAAATACATTTGTAAGATAACTATAAACATGAGAAAGTGACAGTGTCGCCATGTAGAACCTACAAAGAAAAAGTTGAGAAGTTATAGATTTTTTTCACAAGAGTTGAGAAGACTATGGGATGACCTGATACAGGTCTTCCAGGTTATGAAAATTACAATATAGTAAATAGTGATGAATTGTTTTCACTGGTCAGCGATACAGGAACCAGAAGGAGTAAATTTCTAATAATCACAGAACAAAAGAGGCAGTTTGAAAACATGTCATTGCTCACAGGAATGTGGAATTTTCTGCCACAAATTGTTGTTGAAGTGGAGCGCATAAATTCTTTCAAAAAGCTTTTAGGTAGTTGCTTCAACAAGTGGAATATTACTGGATATGAGGAATGTGTAGGGGAGTGTGATTAGTTTCGGCAGCTCATATGGAGAGAAACACCAGTGCTGACTCAATGGGATGAATTGCCAGGCTCAATGCTGGCAATGATTCTACTTAGCCTTGTTCTGTTGCTGAAGTGACTCAAGATGCTTTGCATAATCAATTACCTTTGGACGATACTGACATTCTGTCCACTAGTAATTCAGCATTTCTATGCCAACAACATGCCACAAAAGTCTATGAGGGCGAATGACCAAGTATTCTGACATTGAGCACAAATTGATTCTCTTTCCTGTTTGAACAAATTACCAACAAATTGATTTGCACATGAGCACTTTCTTATCAAAATTGAAAATGAACAAACAAAAAAAAACTGGTGATGAAGTAAAACATTTCTACACCTATCTGAAAACTAAAGCCGGCAGAGTCTCGTGGACCCAGGTGTATTATTTGGATTTATGTCAACAAAGAATGCACTAAATCACATTGAAATGTAAGGTTTAAGAACCTGTTAAATCTTTTACAGATTCTACCGACATCCCAACAAGGGAAATGGCCTGCAGCATAGCTCAGTTTTTACAAACAAAAAAGAAAGACGTGCAAAGGTGTCCTGAGATTCAATTACCTGATGGCATGAGGCCCTAAAAACGTGTTCAGACAGGGCACGTTGCCAGTACAGACTGGGCTACAGCTCTAGATGCAAGAGTAGGGACAAGAGAACAAGTTCGTTGGAAGGTCAAAGTTCAACTAGTCTACAGACATATTGTAAATTTTACGTTCGGGAACACTTCTAGCCTCCAATGCATACAAATCTAAAATTATGCCTGGATCAAAGCAACAAAAATTACGAATGTACCAATCAGAATTTTGAAAACAATGCTAAACTTTACTTTATCCAGGTTTGTCTAATCTGTAATTTAAAATTCTTTGCATTAATAATGTCCATCATTCTAATTCTACAGCCTGCAGGTAAATGTCAATTCTGTAAAATGTCAGCTTGTATATAATTTTCCAATAGGAAATCAGGAAAAACTTTCTTTCATTATTAAATCACTAAAATGATAAAACGAAAGAAAGTATATACTACTGTAGGGTAGCATAACTGTCCAAGGGGCATTGCCTACAGTCTAATAGATGTCAAATCTGCTATATTGGTATTTTGCTTTTATGCTATATTGGTATTTAGTCTCTGAGACCTATCAGGGGAGTTTTAACCACCTACCACACACCATGATGAGCAGGACAGGGTTGGGAGATGGGTCGTTAAATCGGCAAATTTGCGAATGTGTCAACTTCAGTTTTAACTGCGGTGGGTTTGGGGTGTCTGAGTAATCCACTCCAGAGAGATGGATTCTTCATTATAATATGTTAATTAGGCTCTGTTCCTCAGATTTTGGCAGCTATTTAAACCAAGCGCTCGCTGACCAGTCAACCAGGTTTCCTTGTGAAAACTGGCAGCTAACGGGAAACAGGAGAAGCCAGACCCAGGGGCTAGCTGCTTTTTATAGCACTGCTTGTGGACCAAGAAGAGCAGAATGTTCCACCCTTGTCCTTCAAGCAAATCTTCTGCTGCGATTAGCCATGCCCCTCCTCCAATTTTTTTTATTCGTTCTTTGGGATGTGAGCATCTCAGGCAAGGCCAGCATTTACTGTCCATTCTGAGTTGCCATTTAGCAGGTGGTGGTGAGCCACCTTCTTGAACTGCTGCAATTCATGTGCTGTAGGTACAGCCACAGTGCTGTTAGGGAGGGAGTTCCAGGATTTTGACCAAGCGAGACCTAAGGAACAGAATATAATTCCAAGTCAGGATGATGTATGACCTGGAGGGTAACTTGCCAGTGGTGATGTTCCCATACATGTGCTTCCCTTTTTCTTCTAGGTGGTAGAGTTTGTGGGTTTGAAAGGTATTGTCAAAGGAGGCTTGGCAAGTTGCTGCAGTGTATCTTGTATATGGTACACACTGCTGCCACTGTGTGCCAGTGATGGAGGGAGAGAATGTTAAGGTGGTGGATGGGGTGCCAATCAAGTAGGATGCTTTGTCTAGAATGTTGAGCTTCTGGAGTGTTGTTGGAGCTGCACCCTTTCAGGCAAATAGAAAGTATTCCATAGCACTCCTGACTTGTGGCTTGTAGATAGTGGACAAGCTTTGGGGAGTCTGGAGGTGAGTTACTCGCCACAGAATTCCCAGCCTCTGACCCACTCTTGCAGCCACAGTATTTATATGGCTACTAGATTCTCTTGTGTTGGAGATGGTCATTACCTGGCATTTATATGGCATGAATATTTCTTGCCACTTAACAACCCAAGCCTGAATGTTGTCCCCCCAGGTCTTACTGCATGTGGATATGAACTGCTTCAGTATCTGAGGATTTATGAATGGACTAAGCATTGGGCAATCATCAGTGAACATCCCCAGTTCTGACCTTTTGGCCTAGGGCACTACCATGAGGAACTCCTGCAGAAGTGTCCTAGGGCAGAAATGATTGAGTCATAGAGTCACTTATGGCACAAAAGGAGGCCATTTGGTTCATTGAGTAAATGCCAGCCTTCCACAGAGCATCCAGCCAGTCCCACTCCCCCACTTAATCCCTGTAGTCCTGCAAGTCTCTCTCAAGTGGCTATCAAACTTCCTCTTGAAGTAAAAGCAAAATACTGCAAGTTCTGAAAATCTGAAATAAAAACAGAAAGTGCTGGAAATATTCAGAAGATCAGGCAGCATCCATGGAGAGAGAAGCAGAGTGAACATTTCAGGTCTGTGACCTTTCATCAGAACTGGCATAGCTGAGAAAAGAATTAGGTTTTAAGCAAATGAAGGGTGGGAGGGAGGGGGGTTTGGTGGGGAAGAGAACAAAAGGAAAGGTGTGTGATAGGGCAGCGGGCAGGAGAGATTAAATAACAGCTGTCATGAGACAAAGGCAAATAGTGCGTTAATGCTTGTGGTGAAAGACAAAGCATTAGTCAAGAGAGAGTGTTAATGGCAGAATAGTGAGCAGCTCTGTCTACATGAAAAAAGAGGCACATGGTTAAAAAATAAAATGATTAAAAAAAAGCAAAATATAAAAAAGGCCAGTCATGTTCTGAAATTGTTGAACTCAAGGTTGAGTCCACAAGGCTGTAGAGTGCCTAATCGAAAGATCGGTGCAGCTCCTCGAGCTTGTGTTGATGCTCGCTGAAACACTGCAGCAGGCTAAGGGCAGAAATTTGGGCATGAGAGCAGGAGGGGTTGTTGAAATGGCTAGTAACCAGAAGCTCGGGGTCAGGCTTTTGGACTGAGCGGAGGTATTCTGCAAAGCAGTCACCCAATCTGCGTTTGTTCTCCCCAGCATAGAGGTGACCGTGGGGCACAGGGTGCCCTATCAGGAGGGCTGACTGTCACCCCACCCCCAGCCTGCAAGGAGGCTGCCATGTATTACCGGGTGGCCTCCTCAGCTGGAGAAGTGCCCGGCCTCCTCAGATGGCAAAGTGTTCATCCTGCTCGGCTGGCGAAGTGTCCAGCCGCCGCTGGTAATATACCAGCAGCGGTGGGAGGAGGCTCTTAAGTGGCAATTAATTGGCCTCTCACTCAATTCTACTCTTCTGCCCCCCACCACCTCCTCCAGCCCACTCCTGGGGGAGGGGTTATGCATCAAATTCTGGCCATGATGTTTCCCAGTCCCCCCTTCTGATTATTGCTTCGACTCCCACCCATCAGCCCATCAACCTATGATGTTTCCCGATCCCCCACGCCTCCCAATTACTGGTCCGGCTTGGCCCCTACCCACCATCCCATCAACTTGTGACGCTTCCTGGCCTCCTCTCCCTCCCAATTACCTATCTGACCTTCCGGCCCCCACCAATCCTCAATGTTTCCCGTTCCCTCTCTCTCCCGATTGCTGGTTCAACTCACCCCCCAACTACCCCCACCAGCAACCCACAATATTTCCAGGATACTGGAGATTGTGCCCAACAGCCTGCAACTGTCGCCTTCTACCATTGACATTCCCACCCAGCAGCTAGCTACCCTGTCTACCTGCATGGCTTCCAGGAGGGAAACAGAGTAAGAAAATGATAATAAGGCTCTGGGGTCAAATTCGGCAAGACCTTTGCGGTCAGTAATTCTGGTTTGGCCCCGCAAACATGCACCTTCATTCCCTCCCTGCAAATTTCAGTGTGAATGTATCAAACCTTCTGAAGGTTTCCTATGAAGTCAGAGAAGAATTAATGTACTTGTAACTTCTTGTTGAGTCTGTTAAAAGGAAAGGGCTTTTGAATGAATTCTGTTCAGAAATGTTTCCTTCAGCATGCCACAGGTGGCATTGAACAGGAATGTGAGTGTGTAAAAGAAGCAGATTTACAAAGACTCCTTCCCAGTATGCAGATTTTATTATCCTGCAGTTTCTTACAAAGTCAGATGTTTGTGTGAATTACAGCAGGAGAGTGAAACATTTGTGCAAACATTATTTTCCTTTTTGCATTTGATTTCCCTAAGGATATTAAAATTAGGAGTCCTGAAAACCTGCTAAGGATACAAATGTAACGCACTGCCATTTAAAAATAATTAATGCTCTTTTTATTATTGGAACCATGCTTGTTATATGCTATTCATGAAACAGTTTGAATTATGAAGTGTTTGTTTAAATTTAAATATATGTTGTTCGGGCATGGGAATTAAAATTCAGCTTTTCCAGTGTTAAGAATCAGAAGAGGCAAGAGTTAATGAACTCTACTGATATAGTGTATACCGGATCCTAAGATACAAGGAGTAATTTTAACTTTGGGAAATAGTGCTGGTGAATGAGCAGCCTCATTTACACCTCTCCTAATTTGACTTCAATGGAAATAAAAATAATTTTACGCTATCGTGGAAAGTCCAAATTCCCCTCACAAAGGAAAGTTGAAACAGGAGTAGGCCATTTCACTTTCAAGCCTGTTCCGCCATTCAATGACATCATGACTGATCTGTGACCTGACTTCAAATGCCTGCATTTGTCCCATATCACTTAATACCTTTGGTTAACAATCTCGGATTTAAAATTAACTATTGATATAACATCAACTGACGTTTGCAGAAGAGAATTACAAACTTCTACCACTTTTAGTTTCAAGGTTAGATTGGAAAAGCTGAGATTGTTCTCCCTGGAGCAAAGGACACGGAGGGGAGATTTGATAGAGATGTACAAGATTATGACAGGCTTGGATAAGATAGACAAGGGAAAACTATTCCCATGAACTAATGGTACGAGGACGAGGGGACAGATTGAAGGTTTTGGGCAAGAGTTGCAGGGGGAATGTGAGGAAGAATTTTTTTACGCAGCGCGTGGTAATGACCTGGAACTCACTGCCTACGAGACAATTTTGCTTGTGGCCAGGGTTGTATATTTTTAGAGACTGCAGTTATCAATGAGTACTTTCAGCCCGGATCTTGTGGTCAGCTGCAATGTGATGGCATTCACCACTAACCTCGAAGAAAGTTGCAACAAAGATCTAGTGATCTCCATGGCATGGATTTCACCATTCCCAATGCTAATTTCATTCTGGCGCCAGCTATCGGGGATCTCTGATGTCCAGCAACAATGATGTCATCAAGTAGGTTAAGCAGCCAATCACATTAAAGAATTCTCACAGACAGCAAACCAGAAAATAACAAGTAAGTTTTGTTATTCCCTTTTCATTATTTTACAGAAAGACAAACCAAGACTGGGACATACACATGGGGTTAAGGTAGAAGCTGAAATAGCATTTAAAAACTTATAAAAATTAATGTTTATTATTTTAAAAATCTATGGAATTTCTAGCCTGGAATGGTAAAATTTGACATTCCACAAATATAAAATGAGATTTTCAGGGCCAGGGAGGTTTTTCAGTGGTAATTTTAAAAAAATTCATTTATGGGATGTAGGCGTCACTGGCCAGGCCACATTTATTGCCCATCCCTAATAGCCCTTGAGGAGGTGGTGGTGAGCTGCCTTTTTGAACCGCTGCAGTCCATTTGGGGTAGGTATACCCACAGTGCTGTTAGGAAGGGAGTTGCAGGATTTTGACCCAGCGACAGTGAAGGAACGGCGATATAGTTCCAAGTCAGGATGGTGTGTGATTTGGAGGGGAACTTGCAGGTGGTGGTGTTCCCATGTATTTTCTGCCCTTGTCCTTCTAGTTGGTAGAGGTCGCGGGTTTGGAGGGTGCTGTCTAAGGAGCCTTGGTGCGTTGCTGCAGTGCATCTTGTAGATGGTACACACTGCTGCCACTGTGCGTCGGTGGTGGAGGGAGTGAATGTTTGCAGATGGGGTGCCAATCATGCGGGCTGCTTTGTCCAGGATGGTGTCGAGCTTCTTGAGTGTTGTTGGAGCTGCACCCATCCAGGCAAGTGGAGAGTATTCCATCACATTCCTGACTTGTCCCTTGTAGATGGTGGACAGGCTTTGGGAAGTCAGGAGGTGAGTTACTCGCCTCAGGATTCCTAACCTCTGACCTGCTCTTGTAGCCACGGTATTTATATGGCTACTCCAGTTCAGGTTCTGGTCAATGGTAGCCCCAAGGATGTTGATAGTGGGGGATTCAGCGATGGTAATGCCGTTGAATGTCAAGGGGAGTTGGTTAGATTCTCTCTTGTTGGAGATGGTCATTGCCTGGCACTTGTGTGGCACGAATGTTACTTGCCACTTATCAGCCCAAGCCTGGATATTGTCCAGGTCTTGCTGCATTTCTACACGGACTGCTTCAGTATCTGAGGAGTCACGAATGGTGCTGAACATTGTGCAATCATCAGTGAACATCCCCACTTCTGACCTTATGATTGAAGGAAGGTCATTGATGAAGCAGCTGAAGATGGTTGGGCCAAGGACACTACCCTGAGGAACTCCTGCAGTGATGTCCTGGAGCTGAGATGATTGACCTCCAACAACCACAACCATCTTCCTTTGCTGTAGGTATGACTCCAACCAGAAGAGGGTTTCCCCCTGATTCCCATTGACCTCAGTTTTGCTAGGGCTCCTTGATGCCATACTCGGTCAAATGCAGCCTTGATGTCAAGGGCAGTCACTCTCACCTCACCTCTTGCGTTCAGATCTTTTGTCCATGTTTGAACCAAGGCTGTAGTGAGGTCAGGAGCTGAGTGGCCCTGGCGGAACCCAAACTGAGCGTCACTGAGCAGGTTATTGCTTTGCAAGTGCTGCTTGATGGCACTGTTGATGATACCTTCCATCACTTTACTGATGATTGAGAGTAGACTGATGGGGCGGTAATTGGCCGGGTTGGACTTGTCCTGCTTTTTGTGTACAGGACATACCTGGGCAATTTTCCACATTGCAGGGTAGATGCCAGTGTTGTAGTTGTACTGAAACAGCTTGGCTAGGGGCGCGGCAAGTTCTGGAGCACAGGTCTTCAGTACTATTGCCGGAATATTGTCAGGGCCCATAGCTTTTGCAGTATCCAGTGCCTTCAGTCGTTTCTTGATATCACGCGGAGTGAATTGAATTGGCTGAAGTCTGGCATCTGCGATGCTGGGGACTTCAGGAGGAGGCCGAGATGGATCATCAACTCGGCACTTCTGGCTGAAGATTGTTGCAAATGCTTCAGCCTTATCTTTTGCACTGATGTGCTGGGCTCCCCCATCATTGAGGATGGGGATATTTGTGGAGCCACCTCCTACCCAGTTACTGGGTCTTAATGTACAGTTAAAAAGGCAGTTACACTTCATTCAACAAGGCTTAACTTTATCAAAGGTTTTTGCAGCAAGAAAAGAGCATAAAAAGTAGAAGATCACATCAATTCAGTGATTTCTAAAGATTTTCTTCTGTGAGGACTTCAAGAGAGAATCAGTTGGCTTGGAGGGCCGAATGGCCTGTTCCTGTGCTGTACTGTTCTTTGTCTTCTTTGAGTGAGAATCACTGACAGCAACTTCTCGATTTTCATATTTCACTGCACGTGTGCAGACGCCAGAAGCTGCTATCAGTTCCACAGAGTAATGACAGGGAATGCTAGCCATTTTGCTGTTGATACAACCACAAAATCTAGGCAATCGTGTTTTACATTCACAGACTAATAGAAATTACAGCAAAAAAGGGAATGATTTGCTTGTGCTGATGCTCGGTCTTCATCTGGAACTATCTACCCTAATCCCATTTTCATGCCATTTATGCGTATCCTTTTATAGTTTTCTTTTTAATATATTTATCCAACTTCCTTTTAAATTATGTTTTAGTTTTTATCTAAGTAGCCACTTGTGGTAAAACGTACCCTATTTCTAGAAAATAAATGTCTTCTAACTTCCACCTTCATTTTCCAATGATAATTTGAACTTAAAATGATTGATTTTAGGAGCTTCCTCCGATTTCATGGACTCCATAAAAAAATGCAGCCCATGAAACACATATGGTGGTGGTAACCATATATATGGAGTCACTGAGCCAAGACCAGATATTTCACCACAGGAAGGGACAGTGTCTATGGGCTTGCTCTTGGATGTCTCCTGGTGACCAGTTTTAAAAAACATTAGTGCTGTTCTGACAGTGGGCCACCCATCCACCTGGTTGCCATTGGAATATGGTTAGAGCACAAGCCCAATGGCTGATAAAAATGGACACATTTTACTTTCACATAGCTGTTATATTTCTTTGAGTCGGGTTCAATGATAAACTTTTAGACAGCTGGAAAGTATTAGCAAATAATCTTAACATCCTTTTAAATGTGCATCTTCTATGATTTAACTACTTAGAATTTTGCAATGTGTCTCTGGTAATGTCTGTGAACTTCTGACGTGAAAATGAACAAATTACTCAAGCAGAAATACAATGAGGCCTGCCTTAATTACTGACAGATTAAACATGCTTTTGTGTGTTTAATTGTTGAGATTAAGTTCAGGGGTAGTGGAGATTAATCTTTTGAGAAGGTCGATAGCATGATGGATAGGGGAGTTTCTCTGGATGTTGTCTATATGGAATTCTACAGACAATTTGATAATGTCCCACACAAGAGATAGCAAAAACAAACAAACACAGAATTGGTGGTAACCTTGTGTCATAGGTTGGGATTAGAAGACAGAGAATAGGGATAAAGGAATTGATTAGCAGGATGTGACAACTGGTCTTACCCAGGGGTCTGTACTTGGATCTCACCTTTTCATCATACATGATTTTGATGCAGGAATAGAGAGTTGTATGTCCCAGTTTGTAGATAACACTAGCTTAGGAGAAATGGTAAGTTGAGTAGATGGGAGAATAAAGTTACATAGAGACATAGACAGATTAAGTGATTGGATAAAACTGTGGCAGATGGAGTTCAATGTAAGGTAGTGTGAGGAGATCCACTTTGGATCTGAGATAAACAATCAGCCTTGATGTCAGAAGAGGTTTGACAGTTATACTCCTCTTTCACTGAGCATATAAAAAAAACACATCAAAAGACGGGAGAGGTCTCACCTTCAAAAAGGAAACAAACTTTACAGTAGCGTCACCTGTAAGAATGGCAGTGGAAATGAAAACGTTCAGGGGAAGCCTTGCTTAATTATTCCTGGCTATAGGAGCCAATAATGTTTGATGCTGCCAGTGCAAAGGGATATTGCATAATTGAGCGATAGCATCCTTCACTGTTAACAATATGAATAAATACATAAAATATGTAAATTGAGTATTCAAATGAGCACTCCACTTTTTTCCTTCAACAACAATTTTGTTTAAAATCAGCAAAACATCCATGTGTAAAGGCTAATGTGCTCCAAAGACTCACAACTAAACATTTTGCAAAGATGATTTGATGATATGACTCAACTCCCAAGCAGTTTATCATTGAAGTCAATCATTTTCTCTGCTCTACTGCAAACTGTGGGAATGAAATAAAATGTTCAAACACTTTTATGTCTGTTAAGTCAAAACAAAATATTGTGTTAAAATTTAGTGCATCTTTGGTTGAGCTGAGAAAGTAATTCCATCTACCACCTCACACAAAGAGTTGTAAGCACACCTGCAGGCCAGATGTTTACCGATCCTGCTGTTGGCACCATTTGTGGATTGCAGACAGCCTGATCCTTAAATCAGGAATAACATGGATTATCCACCTTGGTGGCAAGGCTGTTAGATGCACTTTAATTATTTGGAGTCATAATACTGAATGCATGTTGGCGTACAGTACCACCTGTACATTTTGAACATGCACAGAGCACTCTCATTAAGTTTTCACACACCAGGCTGCCAGACGGTTTTATAGATCAGTGATTTTGCAGCATTCCAAGCAATCATATTAATATCCAGCAAGTTATTAAAGAGGAACTACTGAGATCCAAAAGAATCCCTAACTTGACTGTTGGGGAGGAGGAGGTAGAGTGGGGCTGCCCTCTGGAATGTATTCAGGAGCAAACCATTTATTTATTTTTTTTATTTAGAGATACAGCACTGAAACAGGCCCTTCGGCCCACCGAGTCTGTGCCGACCAACAACCACCCATTTATGCTAACCCTGCAGTAATCCCATATTCCCTATCACCTACCTACACTCGGGGCAATTTACAATGGCCAATTTACCTATCAACCTGCAAGTCTTTTTTGGCTGTGGGAGGAAACCGGAGAACCCGGCGAAAACCCAAACGGTCACAGGGAGAACTTGCAAACTCCGCACAGGCAGTACCCAGAATCGAACCCGGGTCCCTGGAGCTGTGAGGCTGCGGTGCTAACCACTGCGCCACTGTGCCGCCATGAACAATAGTTTTCAAACTAGAATGTTCCCTCAAGCTAACATATGTTTTTCTCTTGTAAATCTTTCAGAGAAGAACACAGCATTTTGTAACCAAGTAGATGCAAAGCAACACCGATATTATACCATAGGAGCATCTCAGCCTGAAGATAATTAAATATCAGATCATGGTTCCCCTGTTTGGTGGGTGAATGTACCATGATGTTACTGAGCCCTCTGTATTTGGAAGCCTGTAGGCCTGATCTGTGCTGAGTTAGCGACTCCTTGTTCATGTTCATAGGAAGGAGAAAAATCAATCAGGGTTCCTACACCCAATTATTATTCAGCAATGCCGACTTGAAAGAAGTAGACATATGGAGGTCAAGTGAGCTCAGTGATGATGCCCCCGGCAGGTTATTTGACTCAGGGTGGAACATGAAGAATAGGTACCTGGATAAAGAACCAGATAAGGCACCTTGGATCTGCTGAATCAGCTGTGATTCAACTGATTTAGGAAAGAATGGAAAAAATCTGGGGGAAAAATTGTCAACTAATGTTCACAGATTACTATGTACTTCCATTAAACAATGTTCTTTCTTGCATGCAACCTGTGGCAAGCATCATTACTTAACAGAGATGGATAGCAAGAAACCAACTCCCAGCCCTTTGCCAATACAGTTCTGCAAGCACCTACTAGAAGGTGTCTGACAGCAGTGTTTCATGACTCATTCTCTTACAATTTTCACTCCCATCCTTTGGAGCAATGCCAAGACTTCTCTTGGCTCCTCTCCCAAATAGCTCAATATTGAAAGTTGAATGTTCTTTCAAGCATTTCCTTCAGGAACCAAATATAGCTGTCACAACACATTATTTATTACATAGTATTGCCTCAACAACTGAAGGTTTGCTTAGTCTAACCAACATGAATATCAACAAACTTAACTATTGAAATGCAACATCTTCTGCATGACCTAGCATTGAGCAGTACACATTTATCATAATACTGACTGAGGTCTTTCTGGATTATAGCTATAATGGGGGTAATTCTACACTCTAACTCATGGAATCAAGTACATTTCTGAGATGATACAAGGCCAATTGGCCCATTGTATAGGTCCCAGTGCCTGCCCCATTATCTACTCTGAGACCAAAATGGTTGTTTCTAGTCCTGTAAAATTGGGGGATGTGTTCTGTTACCAGCATGTGATCCACATTGTTTGATTTTCCTCTAAGAACAGAAAATAGGTAGGCTCCATTACAGGTGAGCCTGATTTTCCTCTATATGCTGCGCCCAGGTGATCAAATCCACCCAGGTAGAGGAGCAGGAAAATCAGCAGCTCTTCAAACAAATCTGTAACTAACTGTATGTTTTTATTTATTTTATTTTATTTTATTTAATTTAGAGATACAGCACTGAAACAGGCCCTTCAGCCCACCGAGTCTGTGCCGACCAACAACCACCCATTTATTCTCTTTCTTTTGGGCCTCCTTATCTCGAGAGACAATGGATACGCGCCTGGAGGTGGTCAGTGGTTTGTGAAGCAGCGCCTGGAGTGGCTATAAAGGCCAATTCTGGAGTGACAGGCTCTTCCACAGGTGCTGCAGAGAAATTTGTTTGTTGGGGCTGTTGCACAGTTGGCTCTCCCCTTGCGCCTCTGTCTTTTTTCCTGCCAACTACTAAGTCTCTTCGACTCGCCACAATTTAGCCCTGTCTTTATGGCTGCCCGCCAGCTCTGGCGAATGCTGGCAACTGACTCCCACGACTTGTGATCAATGTCACACGATTTCATGTCGCGTTTGCAGACGTCTTTATAACGGAGACATGGACGGCCGGTGGGTCTGATACCAGTGGCGAGCTCGCTGTACAATGTGTCTTTGGGGATCCTGCCATCTACCATGCGGCTCACATGGCCAAGCCATCTCAAGCGCCGCTGACTCAGTAGGGTGTATAAGCTGGGGGTGTTGGCCGCTTCAAGGACTTCTGTGTTGGAGATATAGTCCTGCCACCTGATGCCAAGTATTCTCCGAAGGCAGCGAAGATGGAATGAATTGAGACATCGCTCTTGGCTGGCATACGTTGTCCAGGCCTCGCTGCCGTAGAGCAAGGTACTGAGGACACAGGCCTGATACACTCGGACTTTTGTGTTCCGTGTCAGTGCGCCATTTTCCCACACTCTCTTGGCCAGTCTGGACATAGCAGTGGAAGCCTTACCCATGCGCTTGTTGATTTCTGCATCTAGAGACAGGTTACTGGTGATAGTTGAGCCTAGGTAGGTGAACTCTTGAACCACTTCCAGAGCGTGGTCGCCAATATTGATGGATGGAGCATTTCTGACATCCTGCCCCATGATGTTCGTTTTCTTGAGGCTGATGGTTAGGCCAAATTGATTGCAGGCAGACGCAAACCTGTCGATGAGACTCTGCAGGCATTCTTCAGTGTGAGATGTTAAAGCAGCATCGTCAGCAAAGAGGAGTTCTCTGATGAGGACTTTCCGTACTTTGGACTTCGCTCTTAGACGGGCAAGGTTGAACAACCTGCCCCCTGATCTTGTGTGGAGGAAAATTCCTTCTTCAGAGGATTTGAATGCATGTGAAAGCAGCAGGGAGAAGAAAATCCCAAAAAGTGTGGGTGCGAGAACACAGCCTTGTTTCACACCACTCAGGATAGGAAAGGGCTCTGATGAGGAGCCACCATGTTGAATTGTGCCTTTCATATTGTCATGGAATGAGGTGATGATACTTAGTAGCTTTGGTGGACATCCGATCTTTTCTAGTAGTCTGAAGAGACCACGTCTGCTGACGAGGTCAAAGGCTTTGGTGAGATCAATGAAAGCAATGTAGAGGGGCATCTGTTGTTCACGGCATTTCTCCTGTATCTGACGAAGGGAGAACAGCATGTCAATAGTCGATCTCTCTGCACGAAAGCCACACTGTGCCTCAGGGTAGACGCGCTCGGCCAGCTTCTGGAGCCTGTTCAGAGCGACTCGAGCAAAGACTTTCTACCCTACAGTAATCCCATATTCCCTATCACCTACCTATACTAGATGCAATTTACAATGACCAATTTACCTATCACCTGCAAGTCTTTTGGATGTGGGAGGAAACCGGAGCACCTGGAGAAAACCCACGCAGACACAGGGAGAACTTGCAAACTCCGCACAGGCAGTACCCGGAATCGAACCCGGGTCCCTGGAGCTGTGAGGCTGCAGTGCTAACCACTGGTTAGCACTAGTTAAGGATGGCAAGTGATGATGTCATTGATTTTAACAAGATATATCAACAAACATGAGAAAAATTGACGGACATCTTGTTAAAGCGAATGGAATTTCAATGTAAACACCCTTGATTTCCTTTGAAAAATTCTCAGCAACAAGATTTAGCATAAGCTCTTTAGATCAAGGTCACCTGAAGTCTTGTGTATTAGTAGCTTAAGGCCACAGATGAATTGGGTCTGGTAATTGTATTACGAGTCCTAGAAAATAGCTATGAATTTCCATATACGGGGAAACCTGGGTGAGATGTAAAGGGCAAAATTTCTTCAGTTTATCAAAATGAAAACGTAAATGTGTCTTCATAATGAAGGACTTGAAAATGTGGCATGAATTCCCTGTAGTAGAGAAGGTTAATGGGGAAGTTTGTCAAAAGTAGGAAGCAGCTTGAGAGTAAATAGTGAAAAATTACTTCCGTGGGTCTGTTACTCTGAAACAAGGGCCCATCAATGTGGCTGAATTCTTAAAGTTTTAAGACCTCGTTCATGGAATTCCTGTGGCCAAATGGGCTCTTTGCATCAATATAATGGCATTTGTGGACAGGAGGGGATTCCATTCAATTGACTTGCAGCTTGTATGTGACCATTGGAACCACATCAGAAGTAAATTGCACAAGCAGATGCCAAGAATTCTGGGAGTTACCACTATTCCTTTACTTTCTGACAGTCTTGAGCAACGAAAGATACCCTGCTGAGACTTGGCTTAGGACTCCAGTGTGCAACCCAAAAAGGCATGGCCTCCTTTTGTGCTATAAATCTCTATGGTTCTATGACCAGCCCTCTCCCTCCCTCTCTGACAGATCACCACCCCCCCCTCCCCTAATCCTACAAAAGATTGCACCCCTTCTGACAGATGAACCTCCCAACCTCTGACAGATCACCCCCTCCCCCCTCTGCAGCTTCCCCTGCTCCCCCACCCCCCACTCTGCTCCACCGGAGAGGTACGTTTACCCCTCCCGTTTAGCAGTATTCAAAAATGAGGAAAATCCAAATGTTGCATGTGAGCATCACTTCAAACAGGCTATGGATTTTCTCAACCACAAGCCAAATTCTGCAATTGCCTTTTCAAGCTGAGGGGAGATTTTTCTTTGCAATCAGACGTAATAAATAAGACTGCTGAAACAAACATTCAGCTATCTGGATCAGTCTTGGGGATGGTGGGATGCTGCTGTCCAAAAGATAGCCAAATTTATAGCTCTGTGCTGTATCAACCTCAATCATCACTCCGCATGCAGCAGGGGCAAGAATAGATTCAAAAAGTAAACACTGAAGAGAAAGACAATTAGCTGAACCTCCACCGGAGCAGCAGAATGGACAGCCAATCTGGCAACATTTGTTGAAGAACTAATTCCATTATGTTGAAAGCTTTCTCTCCTCTTTCCCACCCAGAGCACAAGAATTCCTGTACTCTGTTCCAAATGAACCATCGTACCAATCCCAAATGAGCCACGATTGCACCTCTGCCACCATATATGTGCATCCAGTCATACCCTGAAGCAGAAACGTTTCTACAGAACAAAGACACTTGCAGCCCAAAGTACTAGTCCAAATTCCAAACATTTATTTGAACAGCAGTAATTTATTTTTGTATGTTGTTTGTTTGCCATAGTATTTCCTCTATTTGACAATTTTTTGATGAGGCTCTGTTATCTATTGTCCTAGTGTTCTTCCTAGGTGTTACTATACTGTGAGAAGGAAGTCAGTTGGGTGGCTAATGGTCGTCCCCAACAGCCTCCTTGGAAGGACATGGCTTCCTCGTTTCTTCTACAGAGTCTGAAGATGTCCTTGTATTTGCAAATGCCATTTCTGTTGCTGTGGTTGCTGCCTATGCCCACCCACTTTCTGGCTTTGATGGGCCATTGGAATGAGTCAACTGGGTAACATGGCTGATAAGTCATAATGGGAAAGATCTCACTCATCCATGATTACTCCTGCCATGGTCCTGCTAATGGGCACTTTCTCAGCACGTCCTGGCATCAGTGCAATGGCAGACTGTAGAGCTGCATTGAGGTTGTGAAGATCAGCATCATGGTTTTTTTCTCTCCAGTTAATTTGCTATCATGGTCGATCCATACAGAACTGACTCGGGGACAATGGAGCCCATGGTCCCTGTACCAGTCTTGACAGAACCCACAGCTGTGCTTAGGACCTTGGTTAATGGAGTCTCCCCTGCAGATACTCTTAAAATGCTATTTCCCTTCCAGAGTAAAATGCAGTCTCATGAAGCAATCAAGCATCAGTGCTCACCCCTCGCCATCCATATTAGCCATTACGCATTACAGGGTATTACACTTAAAGGGCTTAGTAATTGATGGTACTCAGAAAACACTTCTTTTGAGGCAGGTCTTAGATGGCACCAGGCTCAGAACTCAGCCCTTCAGAACATTGTAAAGACTTTTTTAAGGTGTTGAGCATTTACCTCAACAAGGTGGAATACTTTCTCCGCCACCTCTTCCTGTGCAGCTGTGACTGACAGATTTTGAGGAGAACGCCCCTCCCAGCCATTATCCTTAAGCATAACTCCAGCACAATCCAAAAAGGGAGCAGTCCTCTCTCGTCCCAGAGCATTTGCAGGCCCCTGGCTCATTCAGCGATTGCACAAGAAATAAGGCAAAACAGGTGGCCCCGCATGATCTGCAGGCATCTCTATTAGGAGCTGTACCTGCATGATCTGCTCCAGATTCCCCCACATCCCATTACGCCTCACTAGGCTACCAGTGCTTTGGTCAATCCATACTGGGAGTGAAACCAACTTTATAAAAGCATGGAAACCTGCACAATGCCAACTGTGACACCAGAAGACTTTTAGCTCAAATGTTTTGCAGGGTGGCATGTAGCCCTTGAACAGCTATTGTGGTATGTGGGGCTCATTTTCCATGTGCTGGTTGTTAAGGCAGCTTTGTCTGCTGCCCCTGATTTTATGGACAGAATGGCCATTGCAAGTCTGCATTCCTGATGTGCATTTTGGGCAGAAAATGCCACCTGCTGGCACAGCGGCTGAGAAAATTAGCTCCCCTATGTTAGTTTTAGACTGCCACATGTATATAAGCAGCCAGTGGACTGTAGTTATACCGCCAACCAAACTTAGGGTCCACAGTAAAGGTTCCTCCCCTCCAGACTAATTTTACGTCAGGAAAATGCAGTGGGAACATGAGTTCTCTTAATATTAAAAGGGTTCCATAATAAGTTTAGACATTCCCCAGAAATCCCTGTCTGTGGACCTCCATGCCACTGGACTGAAGTCCAAGTGGTGTGAAACTACCTTCTAGAATTGGTTTCACATCTCTTGGGTGCTGTCTGATTGGGACCGGATACATATTTGAAACTGCTTTCCACTGACAACTGGTACTTGAACAGCAGGCTTGGTGTTCTGCTAAAACCCAACATAACACATCAGCCCACAAATAGCAAAAGCGTTACATTGTTGGGGCTGAATTTTCATTCTGGGGTCAGGAACCTGATGCCCAGAACATTTTCAGGCTCTGACCTTGTGTCATGCCAGCATTTTCAAATGCAAAGGACCTAATTGGCCCTGCAGCGAGTTTGACACCCAATTAGTGGCAATGGGAGCGACCTGGAGACAGAAACCAGTAAGGGAGGGCCCTTTGAAAAGGGGAACATCAGCAATGACTGGCCTTGCCATTCTCTGAAACAATCGAGCAGCAGGGACCTGGGAGGGCCAGCACGGGCATGAGCAGCCTGGGCAGCACCACATTTTGCGGATGCCTCCCTTGAAGCTTTAATGGATGCAGTGTCCGACAAGAGAGATGTTTTGTTCCTGGCACCCAGCAGAAGAAATCTGCCAGGAAAAGCAAAGCGGGCATGGATGAAGGTGGTGACGGAGGTCAGCAGCCAGGGGATCACCAGACAGAAGCCTGATAAGGTCCAGTAAATTGAGCGGCCAGCGGAACCCAGGTGACAGGTCACCAACTCTGTAAACAACAGCTGGCATACAAGTTGAATGTCCATAGTTCTCTCTAACTTTATCAGATCAAGTGTCCAGTTACATCACTGAGGCAGCAGCCACCCTCACATATGGGGCACTATTCAGAAGGGGACATCACTGAGGGGCACATCAACTCACGTGTATGCCATGCTGGAAGAATGAATCATTCTCCCCTTATCCTGCAGGAAAAGAGAGCCTACAATGCATGGGAAATGACTCAAACGGGAGGTGGTGTGACCCAGCTACACACTCTGACCCCGATGGAGGAGGCGACGCTGGAGATTGCCAGTGTGCCAACCAGTCTGTGAGAGATGTCGACATGGAAGACCATGTACAGCAGGGTTATTTGTTAGCTCTATCTTGAGGTGAAGGGCATGGAGGAGACTCCTGCTTGACGCATGCTGCGGATCATTGACCGCTGTCACCTAAGGGGATGGTTGTGCTGGGGCACTTGTTGAGTAGGCTGAGTCCTCATTTCCACTTTCTTGTGCTTCACACGGGGCAGATGGGAGGGAGAGTGCACAAGCACAGTCGCCGCTGCCCTCCTCAGCAGGGGGAAGACCCGATGAAACCAGCAGCATCACACCCTACCTCCGCACCTTTCACCAGCACAGACACGCTCATCTCGGTTGGATCCCAGAGTAGCATAGAACAGGGTACACTGGGTGAACCTCACATCAAACATGAGCAGGAGAAAGAAGGAAAGGCAGGGTCAGATGTGGGCAGTCCTCTTAGAGAACAGAGGACAGACACAGCGATGCTCTGCTGGGCGAAGATGCTGGGCCTCAGGTATCAGAACCAAGGAGGGTCTTCTTTGAGAACCAGAGGCAGGTAAGTTCCCATTTGTCAAAGTTCCCTGAGGTCTTGAGGAGCCATGGGCAGGCAATGGAGGAGTCCATGCAGTGAATGTGCTCTGTCATGACTCAGGGATTCAATCACATGAGCCCCTCCATTGAGAGCTTGGGCAACCTCTTGGAGAGCCATATGCAGCACCACTCTGAGTGGGTGCAGGAGCAGCACGCTAATATGTATAAAAAGTGAGACTCTCTGTAGCATTGACCACTTAGTGTCGCAGATGGCGCTGAGATTCTTGGAATGGATGCCAGCTTCACCCCAATCAGTGGCCTCATCCAGCATCCAAGGGCGCCAGGAAAGGGCTGAGACAGTCGAAGTGGCAGATGAAGGGGCCACCCCTCAGGGGGCACTGGCATCACCCTTTGGCCCCTCGCCTCCCACAACTCAGGAACTATCTGTGTACCAAGGCCCTGTGAGAGAAGCAATTACACAGGAGTGGCAGCCTGTGGAGGATCCTCCATGGGCACCTCCAAGATGAGAATGGAAGCCACGGGCATCTCAGCCAGAGGCAGAGACTAGGTCACAGGCTGCCTCCACCTCAGCCTCTGCTACACGGGGAACACCCATAGAAGTGATAGAGAAAGAAAGGCGCCACACCATTGATTTCACTTAATGAGTCACCTGGCTTCTGTTGTCCACATTTGCCTGCTCTTTTGTTTTCATTTCAATATCAATTATTTATGTGTTCAATCTGATAGTTGTGTTACTCATGTTGCATGTCAAAAGAGGGGTGGAGTTTTGTTAGGTGGGTTGGGGGTGGTGTAGGGCCCTGGGATTGCTGTATTTCCATGCTCTATGATGTTGGAGAACATTGGCTGTGGAAATCTCATTCTCTATCTTCATGGCTGGCAATGGGAGTTCACAAATGTGGGTCATTTCAGAATGTCCATACTGGAAGGTGAGTTGTCGATCATTGGAGGCCCTGAGAGGTGAAGCGCTGCTGAATCAGCTTGGCCCTTGCGGCCATGCCAGCCTGAAGTTTACCCTGAGGTCAGGGACGGTATTGACAGGTATCCTCAGCTGCCTGGGCACTGGCCACCTCTTGAACCCTCCCTTCCTCCTCCTCTTCTTTCTCTTCTTCCTCCTCCGAGGTGCAGTGGCATTCCAGGTCCTCCTCCTCATCTATTTCCAAGACTGTTTGTATTGTTATGTTGTGCAGTGCACAGTAGACAACCAAGATATGGGACTCTGACTGGCTCGTATTGGAGGACACCACCTGACTGGTCAAAGCAATGGAAGCGCATCTTCAAGATGTCAATGGTCTGTTCAATGCAGGTCCATGTTAGGAGATGGCTCTGGTTGTAGCAATTCTCTCCATGCAAGTCTGGGGTTTAGACAGGCATCAGGAACCACCTCATTAGGGGATAACCCTTATCACCTAGCAGTCACCCACAGAGTCGGGAAGTGGGCCTGAAGAGGTACGGCACCAGGGACTCTTGAAGGATGAAGGAGTCATGGCAGCTGCCCGGGTGTGGGGAAAAGACCTGCAAGGTTCACTTCCTGTGATCACAGACTAGCTGGACATTTAATGAGTGGTAGCCCTTTCTGTTCAGGAATCTGACTGGCTGGTTTGTCGGTGCCTTGATGGCTATGGGGTTGCAGTTGATGATCCCCTGGACCTGAGGGAATCCAGTGATGGCGGCAAAGGGGAACACGTGGGATCATGCGCCGGGGAGGCCTTTCTTTGTTGGAATCTGCCAGCGCTGCCCAAGCACCATGATCCTCAAAGATATAAAACAGTCTGTACTTGCAGCCTAAAGGAGCAGCAGTCTTCCTTTCATGTAAATATCTTCAGAATAACATAGTTGAAGCTTTCACTTAAATCAAAATGTTTTTCCTCCCTTATTTTGTGAAACTCAGAACCAACTTCACATCATTTATTCTCCCTACACCCAAAGTGAATGACATGACAGCCAGCAGGCAGCGTCCCGCCCCACAGTTCAGTGATGCCTCCCTATAGGTTATCCTCCAGGCCATCAGGGAAAGACAGGAGGTCCTCCTCCCTGCAGATTGAGTCAGAAGACCCTCCCGCCTCACCAAGGTGGCCTGGATGGAGGTTGCAGAGGAGATCGCGAACCCTGGAGTAATTCTTAGAACATGGGTGCAGTGCTGCAAGCGAATCAATGACTGCTCAGATCAGCAAGGCTAAGCGGTCCTGGTAAGACTGCACCACTGAATTCTTCCTTGGCTCCATGTCTTTAAGGCAGAGGGCATGCAAGATACGCAGTCGAATGCATGAGCATCCTTGGTGCCATATACTAAATGATGAATAAAAGCAAAATACTGCGGATGCGGGAAATCTGAAATAAAAACAAGAAATGCTGGAACCACTCAGCAGGTCTGGCAGCATCTGTGGAAAGAGAAGCAGAGTTAACGTTTCGGGTCAGTGACCCTTCTTCGGAACAGTTCTGAAGAAATCTGCACTGTCTGTTGCAGGAGAAATGAAGCCACAACCAGCATGAGTGTGTTAAGACGGGAGGAGGGGTCCCTGACATCTGGCTGCTGACCACGGCTGAGGAAGTGGCTTCGGAGATCGCGAGAGTGGAGGGAGGCAGGGCAAGACAAGATGGCAAGGCAGGAGCCACAAGGCGTAAGGATGAAGTGTCATCTCTGCTCTTGCAGCTAAAATTAGAAACTGAAGGAAATTGTTTGAACTCATGTGAAGCACATGCTTAAAGTGCCTCTGTTTGTGTCTCCACTGTAGGAGGCCGCACTTGAGTACCGGAATGCCACATGGCCCAAGAATCCTCCTCTGGCGAGCAAGAAGAAGCCAGTGCCCCAAATGGTGCACCGTCACCTGCCTCTTCTTCCACCTCCGCCAGTGCAGATACATTTACATGGTCCATGGGCAGTTTAAGATTAGAATCTGGGTCACAAGCTGGAGATCACGACACAGACATATTCCAGCAGCTGAGGAAGAATGTGCCAGTCAGGTCCCCTGACAATCGGAGGACTGCTGCGGACCAAGCCTCTGCTCATCCCCATGCTCAAGATGATCCTTTGTTTGTTGCTACGAGAAGTCTGCTGGACGTGCAGCAAAGCCATGTGGAAAACAACTCATGCCTAACGTTATCACCCCGCACGCCACAAAATCCACCGCAGCGGACTGCATAAAATTCCCCTCAATGTTTCAGGTCGATGACCTCCCATCAGAACTGGCCAGGATGTTTCTTCAGCAATATAATGTTACTTTTATCAATCTTTGGTATATATTGCTGATAAAATTTCATAAATGTCTTGTTCGGTTTCAGATATTTAAAATGGAGGTCAGATACATTCTGTGCAACAAGAACTGAGTAATCAACCTTTTTCATAAGAAATATCTACAATGGATATTTTAAAAGTTCATATATGAGAACAGTTACTCTTAAAATGCTGTTCAAAGGTCTGACAGGAATATGAGTTTAAACAGTGTCAGAGGCCTAAAAGAATCCTCCTGGATTGCAAAAATAAACCCTGGCTTCTTTTCTCCACTACCAATCATCTTCTTAAACCCCTCTCCGCTGCCCTCTCCACTCTCATCTCCAACAAGTGAGGAGCTAATTGACTTCTATCTCTTCCATGAAGAACAACTCCTGCTCCCTTGCTCTCTTCCTTTTACAACTCCTCATCCTGTCACTACCACTCCTGGTCTCTTGCTATCTGACTTCCCTCAGGCACTGGCTTTCTCCCCTTCAAAAATACCATTATCACTCCTCCTCCACTGCAAAAATTACCATCTCTCTAAGCTCTCTTTTCTTTCAAAGGTCCTTGAGTATGTTGTCAGCTTCCAGCTCTCTGCCTATCTCCCCAAAGCTCCCATTTTAAATTATTCCCTTCCAGACTGCATCAATGTCAAGGCACCAAAACTATCCTGGCCAAAGCAATGAATTATACCCTGTGTGATAGCACTTGATACAAATGACCAGCACTACACTTCTTCACTGCCTCTCCTCAATTGACCAGGGGTGTGGGTCTGACATTGCGCGGTTGTAGTCCTCGCCATCCAAATTGGGCATTTTGTGTTATGAAACCATGCCCAAATAGGAACTAGGCTGAGACGGCCTAACCCATTTGACAGTAGACTCCTTATAGTCAAAAAACAGAAGGTGCTTTTATCCAGTCAGTCTGATCTGGATTTGAACCCAGGTTTCAGAATTTACAGGGCAGCATCTTGCCACCCAATGCCCCTTCAAACGATTTTCTACCCAAATTTTGTCACACTGAAGCTGGTTGATCTCAACAAATGGAGATCAATAAAGTGAATGAAGCAAACAGAATTAATGATAGTTTGCAAAGGTTTTGTTGAAGGTGTGTTATTCACGACCACGTGAATACCATTGGGCTGACTTTGAAGTCAGGAAGCTGGAGCAAGCTAGTGGGATTGGTGTATGCAGGAATCAGGAAATTAGGTATCCAGCAATCTTACGCTGCAATCTCCCAACCTTGCAATTTTTCAATAGAGCTTTATGCCTGTAAAAATTGCTCCTCTGTGCAAACACTGGCTGGAGTTTTAAGGGACCGTTGGAGGGGGAACCGGGGGCGGGGGTCATAAAATAAGGATGGACAACGCCAGACCAAAAGTCCGACATCTTGATGCCCCTTCTGGATTTTACTGTTGGTGGCCGACATGGAGGGTGGACTTCGTACATCCATGAGGCAGGAAGATTTAAGGGCCCAATAGACAGCAATTTTATTCACTGGATCTGATTTAACTAATGGCGCACAGGAACCAAAGGGCTTCAAGGCCTTGTCTTGTTAAAGGAGGCGACAAGGAGGGGGGAGCTTAGCGTTGGCTTCATTGGGAAGCCAATGGGTAAGGCACCATCGCCTGGAGGAGGGAAGGCATCGGGAAACACTGCCAGGAGTGAGGCTAAGGTGCCAGCTCTGTGGGGGAGCCACATCAGGGTGCCATCAGGGCAGTGCCACGTCATCAGAGGTGACAAATGAGGTAAAGACGGGGGACATTTGCTGTGAAGGCCTTACACTCAGGGACAGGCAACCTGTCATGGTCCTCATTGGGGGTCACAGTGGCGTAGTGGAAATATCACAGAACTAGTATTCCAGAGGCCCAGGCTAATGCCCTGGGGACATGGGTTCAAATCCCACCACAGCTGTTGGTGGAATTTAAATTCAATTAATTAATAAAAATCTGGAATTGAAATCTACTCTCAGTAATGGTGCCATGAGACCATCATCGATTGTCGTAAAAACCCAAGCAGTTCACCAATGTCCTTTATGGAAGCAAATCTGCTGTCCTTATGTAGTCTGGACTACATGTGACTCCAGACTCACAACAATGTGGTTGACTCTTAACTGCCCTTTGAAATGGCCTAGCAAAGCATTCAGTTGTCAAGGGCAATTAAGGATGGGCAACAAATGCTGGCCGTGCCAGCGATGCCCACATCCCATGACGAATAATAAAAAAAAGTGCTGGAAATATGCAGCAGGTCTGGCAGCATCTGTGGACAGAGAAACAGAGTTTGTAACCTTTCATCAGAACTCATTGAACCTGGCTTTGAGGCCCCCGTTGAGGAGGAGGAACAGCACAGAGGGAGGAAGGCGCAGGCACTAGCAGGGACACCACAGAGGCTTGCAGGCTCACAGGAGGGCCAGCCTAGGGAATGGGAAGCTGGAGAAGAACGCAGAAGGGCACGCCAACAGCCTCCTGCACGCAGAAGAAGCTACCCTCCAGAGAGGGTCTACCGGCTTGAGGCTCAACTACCTGCAGGTGTTTGAGCAACAGTGTCTCCGAAGACACCGCCTCTCCAGGGAGGCCGTCACTGATCCGTGTGCCAGGATGCAAGATGAGCCAAGCCCCATGGGACTTGGTGGACACCCGATGCCAGTGTTGCTGAAGGTCACTGTGGCACTGAACTGCTATGTCATCGGTTCATTCCAGCGATCCACTGAAGATATGTGCCGCATCCTGCAGTCTGCAGCACATCGGTGCATCATAGCTGTTTTCCTGCTGTGCCTGGGGCGTGTGATGATGTCATCCGGCACTGCCTGGGCAGCTTCCTCCTTCGCATCCTCAACATGGCAGAGGATGTATCGCACTCCACATTATCCTAAATTGTCAATGCTTCTCCCCTCTGTAACGCTAGGTTGTGCAATGCACAGCAACCCATCACAATATGTGAGACCATCGCCAACGCATACTGAAGAGCTCTGATGGATGGATTAAGGCACCTGAATCTCATCTCAAGTAAACCAATGGCCTGCTCGATGGTTGTTCGGGTTGACCTGGGGCAGGTGTTGCACCTCTCCAGATCCAGCAGACCAATCAGTGGCTGCTGGAGATGCACGCAGATCTGCACTCCATCGCATTGTCAACGATCTCCATTCAGCAGTGACAAGGCGAGAAGAGGACGAGGCATCTGAACTCTCCACTAGGTCCACGTTCCTCTCGGGTCAGCAGTGAGGTACAAGCGTGCAGTATAAGTGGGGAGGAGTGTCTGATCGCCACATCTGGGGTTCCTCTCAGGATGCTCCTGGTGTTGACAGTAGCTCCAAAGCCTCTCTGCCAGTGATACCAGCGCCTCCATCATCCCCGACGACAGAGGGCGTCCCTGCAGCTGTACTGGAGGGCCCCTCAGAATGCCGGGACCCTCCAGGCCTCAAGCAGCCAGAGGACGACCGCCAAGGTCATCCCAAGCCAGGGGGCAGCAAGGTCAGCAGCCTGCCTCCACCTCAGCTGACAGTGCAGGGGGAGCACATGTAGGAATACACAGAAAAGATTTAAGAAGAGCACCTAGATGCACTTAGTGTTTCACGGGTGAACGTACATTCCAGATGGATAGGGTTGCATTTGGTTTCAAACGGAATAAAGAAATAATGTCATCTCACTACATCTCCTTTGTATTGTTGATACCCTTTGGGACTTCATTTGAACCCTTCCTCCCAAGGGGCTGGAAGCAAAGGACCAAGCTCCGAGTACACAAAGCTTCGGCCTTGCCACTGTGTGATGTGCAACTGGGTGCTGCAGTACAGAAGGAAGGAGGTGACAACAGGGCTGCTTTAAGGTAAGCTTTAATGCTCCAGTTCCAGAGGGTGATAAGGGTCAATGGAAATGTGAATGTATAAGGGCATCTCATGCCTCCCTTGCATGTATCTCATAGCTATTTTCCTGCTGTGCCTGGGGTCGATGCACCAAGTTCCCAATCTCTCAATGGAGGAAGCCAAACGCACACCTGTCAGAGATAACTCAGCACCCAAGGCCTGAATGGACTCCTCCATCATCCACGGCTGGGTATGCACAGCCTCTGGCTGATGTTGCTTTATTTCTCACTGCAGTTGCAGGATTTCCCGTGTTGCTGACAACACCAGAGACACGTCATCAGCCTGGGGCTCAACATGGGCCTGGTCTCTCACAGTTCTCCAACTGCCAAAGGCCTTGGCTGTCTCAGCCTCCGTCAGCTGCCCAGGCTCGTCTGTGATGTGCTCACCAGCTTGTATGCCCCAATCTAAACGCATGCAACTACTCAACAACATGAGAGTATCTGCATTTGTGGAGGATGCATGGGGAATGATGTGATGCTGCACCCTTTGAGGCTTCTTTTTCTTCCTCAGAGGTGGCCAGCTGTCCCCATTCACTCCAGCTCTTCGCCCTTATTGTTGATCTTGACCTGCTTGAGAAAGCAGAGACAGTGAAGAGTTAGGGTCTGCCCAGCACAACATTCCAACCACCCGACTGTGCATCTCCATTAATGCAGTGGTGTACAGATGAGCAGCATGGCTCGTTTGCAGCAGATGCACCCTTGTGCCCCAGGAGATGCTCACCCGTCTCATCATCAGCTATGGAGCAGCCGCCTTGCTGCCCTGCCAGTTCCATAGCCTCCTCCTCCATCCAGCTTAAAACATGGAGATAAGGCACTCAACCGCCGGTCTTGGCACATTTTTTCTGATTGTGCAATGTCTTCTCCTGCAGAAATAATGATGAACAAAGTTAGTCTCCCAGTGGGGACAGGCCCAAAACCTCTGATGTTGATAGACCAGTGGTCCATGATGGGGCCACACATATACCTCCTGTATGCGGCCCTCTGGAGGGACTGTGTGAGGTTATTCAATGACTGGTGTGCACCTATCACTGAGACGCAGCCAAGCCTCGGGCAGCATGTTCAGCTGCCCCTCCCCAATGCACATGACTGGGCGGTCACTCCATCAAACACTCCTTCTCGCTTTGCCACATGCAATGCCCTAGGGTCCAATGTGTTTGGACTTCTCACTTTAGCAGCCTGGATCAGGCATTGACCTGCTTCCTGCACTGGATCCATGTCCTGGGGGCGACCCCATGGCTCCTGACCTCCTCCTCAATCTCCGTCTGGGCTTGCTTGGTCAGGCAGGCAGATCTCCTCCTCCCGTCCCTGGGGAAGAGGACTTCCAGCTTTTCCTTTGCAGCCTGGAGGAGAACCTGCAGGGAGGCATCACTAAACCGTGGGGCCAACTGGTGTCTTTCTTCAGCCATGGTCACTGCAGGTTCACATTCAGCAACTTGCCTATCAGGGAGCAGAGGCAGCAGAAGAGATCCTGGGGCAGCAGAGGCAGCAGAAAGGGTCCTGGGGTAGCAGAGGCAGCAGAAAGTGTTCTGGGGCAGTAGAGGCAACAGAAGGGGTCCTGGGGTAGCAGAGGGCAATCAGGAAGACACTTTTTTGAACCAGGCAGCAACGGCACCCGCTTCCAGTGCTGCTGCTGAGAACATCGGCATTAGTTTAAAATTCAGCCCACTATGCAAGTTTCCCCGTACGTGTCATTGAATAAATAAAGGGAAGTGTAGTTGATTATTTTTCCCTCAGTAGTACAGGGAGAGGGATAGGTTGTAGTGCCTCCACCACTGCTCCAATTGAGATCAGCTGACAGACCTGAAGGGAGTTGAAAATTGGAAGCTTCAGCAGGACTTAGTGCAACACAGGACAGCACACTTAATGCTGGGATACTTAATGCTTGGTTCAATTGCAAGACAGGCTGTTACCAGAGTGGCCCTGCTTGAGTTGCAGATTTGTCACTCTGATTTCATCCTGGTAAATGAGATGTTACATCAACGCATTGCACTTCTATCGTAGAGAGACAAGAAAACTCTTGTCGCCTATGATGAAATTGTGGTCATAGTAACCACAGATAAATCTACAAACCAAATAACCCCACTGCCCAGCTGAAAGAGTGAACATTTTTAGAACAATGAAAGCAAAATAAATTGAAAGCTAATTTTAGAACTTCAAATTAAGTGCATCCTCAAAAAGAGAATGAGTTCTTTATTATTACATTATGATGTTTGTTTACTGCAGAAAGTGGTTAGAAGTGAATTCAGCCACAGCTTGGCAAATTGTATGAAGAAAAATAACCTACAGCAAGTAGCTGTGGTGCACAGTGATATAAAACAGACACAATAATGTTTTCAACATTGTTTTCCATGGATATCAGTATAATTATGTTTGTGTTGGAAAGGAAACAAAATTGAACAAAGTAATTAATCGAATCACTTGAGGCATAACTGTGCAAAGTTTAAGCCCTTTGTGAAGTTATTCTTGGCTCAGTGGTAGCACTCTTACCTCTGAGTCAGGAGGCTTTGTGTTCAAGCTAAAGTCCAGAGACTTGAGCACATAATTCAAGTTGGAACTCCGGTGCAGCGGTGAGGGAGGGCTGTACTGTTGGAGATGCTGGAGTGAATTTATCTGCTCACAAGAGGTAAGACTGGAAGTGAGTCAGCAATCCAAAAGTTTCAGCGGTGCACTTATCTGTGGCTTTTTAACTCAGCCATGGCATTTGCATCTGACTTCCAGCTTTCCCAACTAATTGGAGTGGGTGGGACTGTTGCAGTATCCGTCAGCTGCACTACTGCCAGGGTCAGAATGGAAGCAGAATCATAGAATCACAGAATCATAGAATTGTTACAGCACAGAAGGAGGCCATTTGACCCATCATGTCTGCACCGGCTCTCTGAATGAGCAATGCACCTAGCGCCATTCCCCCGCCTTCTCCCCCTAACCCTGCATATTCTTCTTTTTCAGGTAATGGTCTAATTCCCTTTTGAAGGCCTTGATTGAACCTGCCTCCACTACACTTTCAGGCTGTGCATTTCAGATCCTAATCACTTGCTGCGTGAAGAAGTTGTTCCTCATTTCACTTTTGCTTCTTTTGCCAATCACTTTATAATCTAAATAGTGGGTAAATAGTACCACAAGGTAGGATAGGGTATAAAGGAAGAAATAATGGGTGCGTGTCAGAAATGTACAGCGATTATCATGGGGGATTTTAATCTACATATAGACTGGAAAAATCAGATGGGCAAAGCTAGCCTCGATGAGGAGTTCATAGCATGTTTTCAGGATAGTTTCTTAGAACAGCACGTTCTGGAGCCAACCAGAGAGCAGGCTATACTAGATCTGGTGTGCAATGAGATAGGATTAATTAATGATCTCACAGTGAAGAAGCCCCTAGGCAACAGCGATCGTAATGTAATTGAATTTTGCATTCAGTTTGAGGGAGAGAAGAGTGGGTCGAATACTAGTATTTTAAACTTAAATAAGAGCAATTATGAGGGCATGAAAGCAGAGCTAGCAAAAGTGAACTGGCAAAGTAAGTGAAGGGATAGATAAATAGAGATGCAATGGCAGACATTTAAGGGGATATTTCATAATAAACAGAAGAGATACATTCCAACGAGAAAGAAAAATTCCAAGGGAAGGACCCACCATCTGTGGTGAACAAAAAATGTTAAAGATAACATCAAACTTAAAGAAAAAGCATAGAACTGCGCAAAGATGGGTGGCAGATCCGAAAATTGGGCAGAATATGAAAAACAGCAAAAAATGACTAAGAGATTAATAAGGAGGGAAAAATTAGAATATGAGAGAAAGCTGGCTAGAAATATAAAGACAGATAGTAAGAGTTTCGAAAGATACTTAAAAAAGAAAAGTTAACAAAGTGGGCGTGGTCCTATAGAAAGTGCGTCTGGGAAATTAATAAGGGAAAATAAAGAGATGGCAGATGAACTGAACATGTATTTTGCATTGGTCTTCACCATAGAGGATACAAGTAACATCCAAGAAATAGCTGTAAATCAGGAAATGGAAAGGAGGAAGGAATTCAGGAAAATTACAATCACCGAGGAAGTGGTACTGAGGGAAGTTTCGGAGCTGGGGGCTGACAAGTCCCCAGGTCCTAATGGACTTCATCCTAAGGTCTTAAAAGAAGTGGCTAGTGAGATAGTTGATGCGTTGGTTTTAACTTTCCAAAATTCCCTAGATGTGGGGAAGGTTCCATTAAATTGGAAAATGGCCAATGTAACTCCTTTATTCAAAAAGGGAGGGAGACAGAAAGTAGGAAACTACAGGCCAGTTAGCTTAACATCTGTCTTGGGGAAAATGTTAGAAGCTATTATTAAAAACGTTATAGCAGGGCACTTAGAAAAATTCAAGATAATCAGAGTCAACATGGTTTTGTGAAAGGGAAATCGTTTAACCAATTTATTGGAATGCTGTGAAGAAGTAATATCTGCTGTGGATAAAAGGGAACTGGGTCGATGTACTTTACTTACATTTCCAGAAGGCATTTGATAAGTTACCACATCAAAGGTTATTGTGGAAAATAAAAGCTCATTGTTTAGGGGGTAACATTTTGGCATGGATGGAAGATTGGTTAGCTAACAGGAAACAGAGAATAGGCATAAATGAGTCACTTTCTGGTTGACAAGATGTAATGAGTGGTGTGCCACAGGGATCAGTGCTGGGGCCTCAACTTTTTACAATTTATATAAATCATTTGGAGTTTAGAATGGTAAGAGGTGACTTGATTGAAACATATAAGATCCTGAGGGGTCTTGAGAGGGTGGATGTGGAAAGGATGTTTCCTCTTGTGGGAGATTCTCGAACTAGGGGTCACTGTTTAAAAATAAGGGGTCACCCTTTTAAGACAGAGATGAAGAGAATTTCTTTTTTCTTTCAGAGGACCGTGAGTCTTTGGAACTCTCTTCCTCAAAAGGTGGTGGAAGCAGAATCTTTGAATATTTTTAAGGCAGAGTTAGATAGATTCTTGATAAGCAAGGGGGTAAAATGTTATTGGGGGTAGGCGGGAATCTGGAGTTGAGGTTACAATCAGATCAGCCATGATCTTATTGAATGGCGGAGCAGACACGAGGGGCCAAGTGGCCTACTCCTGCTCCTTAATTTGCATGTTTGTATGTTTAAATCTGTGCCCTCTTGTTCTTGATCCTTTCATGAGTGGGAACAGATTCTCCTTGTACACTCTGCCAGACCTCTCATGATTTTGAATACCTCTATCAAGTTTCCTCTTAGCCTTCTTTTCTCCAAGGACAACAGTCCCAACTTCTCCAATCTATCTTCATCACTGAAGTTCCACATCCCTGGAACCTCTCTCATGAATCTTTTCTGTAATCTCTCCAATGCCTGCACATCTTTCCTAAAGTGCAGCGCCCAAAACCGGACGCAATACTCCGGCTGAGACCGAGCTAGTGTCTTATACAAGTTCAACATAACCTCCTTGCTCTGTACTCATGCCGCTATTAATAAAGTCTAGGATATTGTATGCTTTATTAACCGCGCTCTCAACCTGTCCTGCTACTTTCAATTACTTATACACATATACCCTCAGGTCCCTCTGCTACTGCACCCCCTTTAGAGTTGTACCCTTTATTTTATATTGACTCTCCATGTTCCTACCAAAATTAATCACTTCTCATTTCCCCGCATTGAGCTTCATCTGCCACTTGTTCGCCCATTCCACCAAATTGTCTATGTCCTTCTGAAGTTCTACACTATCCTCCTCACAGTTTACAATTGTTCAAAGTTTCATATCATCTGCAAATTTTGAAATAGTGCACTTTACACCAAGATCGAGGTCATTAATATATATGACCTCTGGGGAACTCCACTACAAACCTTTCTCCAGCCTGAAGAGGTTTGTAGGTGTTGTGGCTGCTTCCCAGGAAGTGGGCACACTCATGCAGGAAACTCTTTTGGTGGTCACAGAAGTCCCTCCTGTTGATTAAGGCAGCTGGCTGGTCCGTTGGAGTCTTGATGGCCACGTGCATGCAATTTATCACACCTTGCACCTGGAGATATTCAGCTATGGTACTGAAACCAATGGCCCTCTCGGCCTGATTGTCATGATCTGTCCGGTAGCACACATAGTTACTGGCGCTGTTGAACAGGGCATTGGTCACCTCCTTGAAGCAGCAGTGCACTGTTGCCTGGGAGACCCTACACATGTTCCCCGTGGATCCTTGGAATGATCCAGACATGTAAAAATTAAGTGTCACTGTGATCTTCAGGGCCAGTTAGCAGTATTTCTCTGCTTGCTGAAAAGAACAGGTAGTTCCTTTAAACTTCCTGGGTCTTGGTTCTTGCTGGGAAATGCACAGACATTTTGTCTCTCTCCTCACAGTCCCTTGCAATGTAGGTTACAGTGTTGCAAAATAGGCAATCATCTTAAGCTGCCAGCAGTTATCCCTTTTTTAAATGTTCTTTTTAAATTTCTTCAAAAAATATATAAATTCAGATCTCCTGTAAGTGGACCAAAGAAAATTATCATTCAACAAAACACATTGGCTTAACAATACTTAAAGCTGATAAAACACCAAGGCTGGATGAGATGCGTCCAAGGATACTGAGGGAAGTGAGAGTGGAAATTGTGGAGGCACTGGCCATAATTTTCCAGTCTTCCTTAGACTCAGGGGTTGTGCCTGATGGCTGGAGAATTGTAAATTTTACACCCTTGTTCAAAAAAGGATGAAAAGATAAGCCCAGCAACTACAGGCCAGTCAATTTAACTTCTGTGGTGGGAAAACTTCTAGAAATGATAATTCAGGATAAAATTAAGAGTCACATGGATAAATGTGGGTTAATTATGGAAAGCTAGCATGGATTTGTTAAGGGAAATCATATTTGATTAACTTGTTGGAGTTTTTTCAAGAGGTAACAGAGGGTTGATGAGGTCAGTGCTGTTGATGTGGTGTACATAGACTTGCAAAGGCATTTGATACAGTGCCACACAACAGATTTGTGAGCAAAATTATAGCTCATGAAATACAAGGGACAGTAGCAACATGGATACGAAGTAGGCTGAGTGACAGGAAACAGAGCATAGTCATTAATGTGCCACAGCTTTTCAGACCCCTCCCCACCCCCACTCGTTTTCAGGGATGGATTCTCAGGAACAAAGGCTACCCATTGAAGACATGGCTATTGACAGCTATGAGGAACCCTTGCATTGCAGTGGAGGAGAGGTACAACACTTGCCACGGCTTCACCCAAGTGACTATCGAGCAGGCCATTGGGCTGCTGAAGATGAGATTCCGTTGCCTGGATCGATCTGGTGGAGCTCTGCAGTGTGTTCCAGTGAGGGTTTTGCGTATCGTTGTGGTCTGCTGTGCTCTGCACAATCTACCACTGCATAAGCAGAGGGAAGCTTTGTATGATGAGGACATGACTGAGCACCACTCCTCCACCGATGAGGAGGATGCAGAGGAGGGAGATGAGCAAGCACTACTGGATGTCGAAGCCCTTGCACAGGAGGCCAGGCCATAAACTTTATTTTAAAGCTCCATTGTTCCATCCTCCCCATTTTTGCCTGCCACCTGCCAAGTATATATATTCGTATGGCTTAGCTGGGGAAGTAGTTATAGTGGCCTTCTGTCTTGTGCAAAATGGTATGACAAGAGTAAAAGACAAACAATATGTGTCAGTGAGAGAGATGGATTGTTGCTTATGGGACTGCTTTGATCTAGGGGCACAGTAGGCACAGAATTGGTGTGCCAGTTGGGTGCACTGCCTCAGATTAGCTGAAGCGTGCCTGCATCTATCCATCCTGGGCACTTGAATGAGGGGCTTCAGGTGCCCTCACTACATAAGGGTCTGCCTTCTCCTTCTGTCCCTCCTCCTTCAAAGATGCAAACAGCTCATCACCTTCCCCTCTTCAACTCCAGTCCTTGCCGCAGCACAATGCTGTTCAAGGCATAGACAGCACTATTACTCTGGAAACCCTGGCTGGTGCACACTGAAGAGTGCCCCAGATCTGTACAAGTACCTGAAGCACATCTTCAGCGTCCCAATTGCTTGCTCAATGACCGCTTTTGTGCTCATGTGGCTTCAGCTGTACCTCTCCTGGGTGTAAGTCAGAGAGCCCCTCGTCATCAGTTATGTCCTTGGAGGATAGCCCTTGTCTTCCAGTTGCCATCTATTAACCTAACTCTGCTTGGAGGTGCGAATATCTGTGGGAGACTTGACTGGAATAGGATGAAAGCATCCTTGCAGACATGCATGGTGATCTTTTGGTGGTTGAACACTAGCTGAACTTTGATGGAGCAGAATCCCTTTTGGTTGATGAATACTCCTGGGTGATCTGAGGGCGCCTTGATTACCACATGTGTGTAATCTTTAATTTCCTCTGCATCCTGAGGGAATCCAGCCAGAGAAGCAAATCAGAGGACCTTCTCATTCTGACTGGTCTCATCAGTGGCAAAGTGCACAAAAGTACCGACCCTGGCAAACATGGCATCCGTCACCTGGGAGATGCACTTTAGGTAGTAAATTATAGGATTCTAGAAATATCTCCTGCAGATTCCTGGAAGGAGACGGAGGCCAAGAAATTAACTGCTGTGATGTGACCTTGACCGCCACTGGAAATGCGTGCCCCCTTGGTTCACTTATCAGGAGGTCTTCTTCCAGGAGGCTGCAAATGTTAGCAACCACCTGACATCAGAGATGAGCCTCCTGTGGCACTGGTGCTGAGTCATGGCCAGAAAGCTAATCCTGTGCCTATGTACCATGTGTAGGGGGTATCGCCTCCTGCGAGCTGGATCGATGTGTTCATCCCCTCTGTCCTGTGGATTGGAAGATGGCTAAAGAGAAGGCTGCTGCTGGTGTTGCTGGTGCGGCTCCTCTTGTCCCTCATCAGAGGTCCAAGTTAGAGCTGTGTAAGTGACTCCCATGCTGCCTGAAGGCTGGTAGCAGAGAAGTGCAGATCAAAGGTAAAGAAACTTAAAGGTAGCAGAAATCACCTCCAAAGCAGTGAAAGCACACTCTCAGAACAAGTCTTCTGAGCAAAAGCCTTTCACTTAGGCAAGGAAGCAGCTCTTGTATCTCAGTATTTAAAGGCTTTTTTTTCCTGTCACTTGGTCAGCCCCTTCAATCCCCGTTTTCCTCTTGCCTTGTTCAGCCTGGTGACATTTCCAGGAAGCCTTAGAAACCCATGTGCTCAGAGTTAAAGACTGAATCCAGGGTTAAAACTCCAATCAATTGCCTCTTAACATATGTAAATGTCAGACCCATCCATCCCACGGGGGTTTCTCGTGTGCTAACAAACGCGCTTGAGGTAACTGCAGAAGTCAGCAGGTTCCTGCCAGCTTTCTGACACGCCGGCAGTTTCTGGTGTTTTAACATGCCACTTGCACAGACACCTACCCGCCCTGGCAGGTTAAAATTTAGCCCACTATCTTTCTATTTTTCAGATGTTAAACCACTCTCAGACACTCTTGGAAGAAGAGCAGGGGTGTTCCACGCAATGTCCTGGCCAATAATTATCCCTCAACCAAAATCACTGAAACAGATTATCTGGTCATGTATCTCTTTGCTGTTTGTGGGACCTTGCTGCATGAAAATTGACTGCTGCATTTCTCTACACTACAACCTTGATTACATTTCAAAAGTATTATCTTGGCTGTAAAGTGCTTTGGGGTATCATGAAAGGTGCTATATAAATGCAAGTACTTCCTTTCCTTTATTGTTGCAGTGTGCCAGCTGGAAGCCTTTCCTGCTAAAGACATTATTGCATGCCATGGGCTTAAGTTACTTTACATCATTAATTTTTTTGCACTTATTCACAGCATTTACTGCCCATCCTAAATTGCACTTGAATAGGCGTCAGTGAACCACTTTCTTCAACGTCTGCAGACCGTGTAGTGAAGGTACTCCCACAGTACATTTAGGTAGGGAGTTCTAAGACTTTGACCCAGTGACAATGAAGGAACAGTGATATATTTCCAAGTCAGGATGGTGTGTCATTTGGTGGGGATCTTGGAGATCATCTTGTTCTCATAAGCCTGCTGACCTTCTTCTTCTAGGTGGCAGAGTTTGCGGGTTTGGAAGGTGCTTCGAAAAAGCCTTGGTGAGATGGTACACTCTGCAGTCATGTTCTGCCGGTGATGGAGGGATGAATGTTTACGGTGATTGATGGAACGCTGATAAGACAGGCTCAATTGTTCTGGATGGTGTTGAGCGTCTTCAGTGTTTTTGGAGCTGCATTCATGAGCTGATGGTGAGTGACTCTATCACACTCTTGACTTGTGCCATTTAGATGGTGGATAGGCTCTGGAGAGTCAGGTGAGTCACTCGCCACAGAATACCCAGCCTCTGACCTGCCCTTATAGCCACAATATTTATGCGATAGTCCAGTTAAAATTCTGGTCAATGGTAACCCCCAGAACGTAAATAATGGGGAATTCAACGATGGTAATGCTGTTGCATGTCGAGGGGCGTGGTTAGACTCTATCTTATTGGAGCTGGTCATTGCCTCATACTTGCAAAAATAAAGAATTTGATAAGGTGGTATTTCCTCTGGTGGAAGAGTCCAGAAAAGGTATGCGTGTGGTGGTGGTTAGGTGTGGGGGTGGGGGGGGGAGCAGGGGGGTTGGGGTGGGGTATAACCTTAAAATTATAGTTAAGACATTCAAGTGTGTTGTCAGGAAGAACTTCTTCACATAAAGAGCAGTGGAAATTTGGTACTCTCACACTCTTTCCTCCATAATGCTGTTGATTCTAGGTCAATTAAAAAAATTCATACTGAAATTGATGGATTTGTGTTAGACCAGGGTATTAAGGGTTACAGAACCAAGTTAGGCAGATGGAGTTATGATACAGATGGTGGAGTAAGCTTGAGGGGACGAATGGTCGACTCCTGTTCTATGTTTCAAAGAATCAATTTTTGGACCCTTACTGTTTCAAATTTACAATAGTATCTTGGATTCTGAAATTCTGTGCAAAATGGTCAAATCCCAGAAGGGGAAAGGTGAGCAATCAAGTTTCGGGAAGTCGCTAAGCACTCCAGAATGAGTTAGATAAAATCTGTAAGTGGACAGAACTCTCTCAGATAAAATTCAATATGGGCATTTGTGAGATATTACACATTGGAAGAAGAGATGGGCAACATAAGTACCCTGTCAGTGGTGTTGACAGAGCTAAAGGTAACATTTTAAAAAATGTTTAGGGGAATTAGATGGTACTTAATGTGTCCTTTCTCTGGATCAACAAGCAACAAACCAAATAGAATGCTAAAGTATAAGCAAAATACTGCAGATGCTGGAAACCTGAAATAAAAACAGAAAGCGCTGGAAATACTCAGCAGGTCTGACAGCATATGTAAAGCAAAAACATGAAAAACAAGTTTAAGAACAGCTCATTAAAAAAATCAATCAAAATGGGGGTTATGGTCTGAAATTGTTGAACTCAATGTTGAGTCCGCAAGGCTGTAAAGTACCTATCAGAAGATGAGGTGGTGTTCCTCGAGCTTGCATTGAGCTTCACTGCAGCAGGCCGAGGACAGAAATGTGAATGTGAGAGCAGGGTGGTGAATTAAAATTGCAAGCAACCGGAAACTCGGGATCACGCTTGCAGACTGAGTGGAGGTGTTTCACAAAGTGGTCACCCAATCTGTGTTTGGTCTTCCCATTGTCGAGGCAACCGCATTGTCAGTAGCGAATACAATATACTAAATTGTTAGAAGTACAAGTAAATCGCCGCTTCACCTGGAAGGTGTGTTTAAGGCTTTGGATGGTGAGGAACAAGGAGGTAAAGCGGCAGGTATAACGCCTCCTGCAAGGGAAGGTGCCGTGGGAAGGGGACAAGGAGGAGTGGACCAGGGTTTGTGGAGGGAATGGTCCTTTCGGAATGCTGACAGGGGAGGGGAGGGGAAGATATGTTTGGTGGTGGCATCACACTGGAGATGGTGGAAATGGCAGAGGATGGTCTTTTGGATGTGGAGGCTGGTGGGGTGGAAAGTGAGGACAAGGAGAACCCAGTTGCAGGAAGGGATGAGAGCCAAAGTGTGGGAAATGGGTCGGACATGGTCAAGGGCCCTGCCAACCACAGTCAGGGGGAATCCTCGGTTGAGAAAAAAGGAAGACGTATTAGAAGTGCTGTTATGGAAGGTTGCATCATCAGAGCAGATACGACAGAGACAAAGAAACTACGAGAATGGAATGGAGTTCATACAGGAGGCAGGGGTGAGGAAGTGTAGTCGAAGTAGCTGTGGGAGTCGTTGGGCTTATCATGAATATTAGTAGACAACCTATCCCCATAAATGGAGACAGGGAAGTCAAGGAAGGAAAGGGAAGTGTCAGAGATGGACCAAGTGAAGGTGAGAGAAGGGTGGAAATTGGAAGCAAAGTTGATAAAGTTTTCCAGTTCCAGGCGAGAGCAGGAAATGGCACCAACACAATCATCAGTGTACAGGGAAAAGAGTTGGGGGAATGCTAAAGTATATTGCTAAATCAGTAGAGTGTAAGTGCTGAATGATCTGCTAAAACCCCTTCCTTAAATTTCTTTCTCTTGCAACATCTGCCCCCACATATAAAATCTTCCTTAAAGCCTACCTCTTTGATAGTGCTTTTGACTTTCTGACCTAGTCCCGGTCATCCTCATGTATTTGATCTTTACCCTGTGTACCCACTGAGGCCACTTTTCTGCATTAATCTCACTGTACTGGCTATTCGTGTTGTAAAACCATATAATACACTGGTGAAACAGCTGTGTCCAGTTTTGGTCGTGATGATCAAAGGTAATATTCAAGTATTGTTGGAGGTGCTCAGGAGAACCAATGGACTGATCTCTAGTGCCAGCAGAGTGTTTGAGAAAAGACTGGAAAAGTTGTGCTTTTTAACCTTCAAATATGGTGAATGAGAGGGAACCTTATTGAGTATTAATATGCTAGTATCACACAGTCAGATTTCACCCCAATTATTTCACTTTTATCTTCCTTTCATATGATTAATGATTTCCAAACATCATGTGAAACTACAGAGCCAAAGTAACAACTTTCATACTGAAGGGAAAATGGACCACGTATATGAAAGACCATTGGTATGTAATAAACTTTTAACTTTCAGTGTGGGTTACAGTTAGTTAAGGTGCTGGATATGGCAGCATGGATATAACTGCAGCACCCAACAGTGATAGATGCTGTCGTAATCTAACCAACACAGCAAGTCAAAACATTGTGAAGTTTGATGAACGCGAGAAAATAGCTTGACCTAGTTCACTACACATGTAAGTGCAAGAAATCTTCATATGCAGGTAATCAAACAATGGTTCCTGTCAATTTATTTTTATTTAGAGATACAGCACTGAAACAGGCCCTTCGGCCCACCAAGTTTGTGCTGACCATCAACCACCCATTTATACTAATCCTATATTCCTAACACATTCCCACCTGTCCCGATATTCCCCACCACCTCCCTATACTAGGGGCAATTTATAATGGCCAATTTACCTATTAACCTGCAAATCTTTGGCTGTGGGAGGAAACCGGAGTACCCGGCGAAAACCCACGCGGTCACAGGGAGAACTTGCAAACTCCGCACAGGCAGTACCCAGAATCGGACCCAGGTCGCTGGGGCTGTGAGAATGTAGTGCTAACCACTGTGCCACTATAAATATTAGGCTATAAACGGTCTAATGAATAAGTTCCCTCAGGGATTCTGAGCTCTTCACCTGTTGAAATCTATACGATATGGTCAGGGTGATGAATGCTTTTACTTTGTTTATATTTCAAAGTTAATCTATTTCTGATGTTTATCCAAGGGCTATTCTTTTCCATTTTGTTATTTTTCCAATAGCTTATCCTCACTTAATAATCTATTTATCATCTTTTAATGCTTGTTCGTGCATGCAATGAAAGATCAAACAAAACTGGAGATCAGAAGAGAAAATCACATCATTACTAGTATTCAGTCACTGAACTATATATATTTGCTTTTTAAGTTGCCTATTTTGTACCCTAAATCCAATGTTGTTATTTTTGTATAAACTGCCAATTTGTGAGCAGACTTATTCTGACTAACTGATGCAGATTAAGTCACAATAATGGGGCAGCAGTGATTTATTCACCATACCAGAGAAGAATGGCTATGGAGATAACATATCCTGTCCCAAAAATCCCAAAGAGTCCCTCTAAAGTAAATTAGTTCAATATTATGAATGTAAGTAGAGCCTCCCTCAAATGGCTCGGAACGCATACTGTCCATCTGACTGCTCACCACCTCTGGTCCAGTACACCTACTCAGCATCTATGCTCCAACACTCTGCTCCCCACCTGAAGCTAAAGACCAGTTCTACAAGGAACTCCATAACATCATTAGCAGCATCCCCAACGCCGAACACCTGTTCCTGCTGGGGGACTTTAATGCCAGGGTTCGGGCCGACCATGACTCATATCCTGCCTTGGGCGCTATGGCGTTGGAAGGATGAATGAGAACGGGCAGAGACTGCTTGAGTTGTGTACCTATCATAACCTCTGCATCACCAACTCGTTCTTTCACACGAAACCCTGTCACCAGGTTTCATGGAGGCAGCCAAGATCGCGTCGTTGGCACCAGCTAGACCTCATTGTCACAAGGCGAGCCTCCTTAAACAGTGTTCAAATCACACGCAGCTTCCACAGTGCAGACTGCGACACCGACCACTCCCTGGTGTGCAGCAAGGTTAGACTCAGACCAAAGAAGTTGCATCATTCCAAGCAGAAGGGTCACCCGCGCATCAACACGAGCCGAATTTCTCACCCACAGCTGTTACAAAAATTTCTAAATTCACTTGTAACAGCCCTTCAAAACACTCCCACAGGGGATGCTGAGACCAAGTGGGCCCACATCAGAGACGCCATCTATGAGTCAGCTTTGACCACCTACGGCAAACGTGCGAAGAGAAATGCAGACTGCTTTCAATCTCATAATGAAGAGCTGGAACCTATCATAGCCGCTAAGCGCATTGCACTGTTGAACTACAAGAAAGCCACCAGCGATTTAACATCCGCAGCACTTAAAGCAGCCAGAAGTACTGCACAAAGAACAGCTAGGCGTTGCGCAAATGACTACTGGCAGCACCTATGCAGTCATATTCAGCTGGCCTCAGACACCGGAAACATCAGAGGAATGTATGATGGCATTAAGAGAGCTTTTGGGCCAACCATCAAGAAGATCACCCCCCTCAAATCTAAATCAGGGGACATAATCACTGACCAACGCAAACAAATGGACCGCTGGGCTGAGCACTACCTAGAACTGTACTCCAGGGAGAATGTTGTCACTGAGACTGCCCTCAATGCAGCCCAGCCTCTACCAGTCATGGATGAGCTGGACATACAGCCAACAAAATCCAAACTCAGTGATGCCATTGATTCTCTAGCCAGCGGAAAAGCCCCTGGGAAGGACAGCATTACCCTTGAAATAATCAAGAGTGCCAAGCCTGCTATACTCTCAGCACTACATGAACTGCTATGCCTGTGCTGGGACGAGGGAGCAGTACCTCAGGACATGGGCGATGCCAATATCATCACCCTCTATAAAAACAAAGGTGACTGCTGTGACTGCAACAACTACCGTGGAATCTCCCTGCTCAGCATAGTGGGGAAAGTCTTTGCTCGAGTTGTGCTTAACAGGCTCCAGAAGCTGGCCGAGCGCGTCTACCCTGAGGCACAGTGTGGCTTTCGTGCAGAGAGATCGACCATTGACATGCTGTTCTCCCTCCGTCAGATACAGGAGAAATGCGGAGAACAACAGATGCCCCTCTACATTGCTTTCATTGATCTCACCAAAGCTTTTGACCTCATCAGCAGACGTGGTATCTTCAGACTACCAGAAAAGATTGGATGTCCACCAAAGCTACTAAGTATCATCACCTCATTCCATGACAATATGAAAGGCACAATTCAGCATGGCGGCACCTCATCAGACCCCTTTCCTATCCTGAGTGGTGTGAAACAGGGCTGTGTTCTCGCATCCACACGTTTTGGGATTTTCTTCTCCCTGCTGCTTTCACATGCGTTCAAGTCATCTGAAGAAGGAATTTTCCTCCACACAAGATCAGGGGGCAGGTTGTTCAACCTTGCCCATCTAAGAGCGAAGTCCAAAGTACGGAAAGTCCTCATCAGGGAACTCCTCTTTGCTGACGATGCTGCTTTAACATCTCACACTGAAGAGTGCCTGCAGTGTCTCATCAACAGGTTTGCGGCTGCCTGCAATGAATTTGGCCTAACCATCAGCCTCAAGAAAATGAACATCATGGGGCAGGACGTCAGAAATGCTCCATCCATCAATATTGGCGACCACGCTCTGGAAGTGGTTCAAGAGTTCACCTACCTAGGCTCAACTAGCACCAGTGACCTGTCTCTAGATGCAGAAATCAACAGCGCATGGGAAAGGCTTCCACTGCTATGTCCAGACTGGCCAAGAGAGTGTGGGAAAATGGCGCACTGACACGGAACACAAAAGTCCGAGTGTATCAAGCCTGTGTCCTCAGTACCTTGCTCTATGGCAGTGAGGCCTGGACAACGTATGCCAGCCAAGAGCGACGTCTCAATTCATTCCATCTTCGCTGCCTCCGGAGAATACTTGGCATCAGGTGGCAGGACCGTATCTCCAACACAGAAGTCCTCGAGGCGGCCAACATCCCCAGCTTATACACACTACTGAGTCAGCGGCGCTTGAGATGGCTTAGCCATGTGAGCCGCATGGAAGATGGCAGGATCCCCAAAGACACATTGTACAGCGAGCTCGCCACTGATATCAGACCCACCGGCCGTCCATGTCTCTGCTTCAAAGACGTCTGCAAATGCGACATGAAGTCCTGTGACATTGATCACAAGTCGTGGGAGTCAGTTGCCAGCGTTCGCCAGAGCTGGCGGGCAGCCATAAAGGCGGGGCTAAAGTGTGGTGAGTCGAAGAGACGTAGCAGTTGGCAGGAAAAAAAGACAAAAGCGCAAGTGGAGAGCCAACTGTGTAACAGCCCCGACAAACAAATTTTTCTGCAGCACCTGCGGAACAGCCTGTCACTCTATAGCCACTCCAGGCGCTGCTCCACACACCACTGACCACCTCCAGGCGCGTATCCCTTGTCTCTCGAGATAAGGAGGCCAAAGAAAGAAGCTTTTAAATAACTGCAAATAATCAAAATTTAGTAATTCCTAACTCTGTGTCTTGCAGACGGCAGAGTGAACTTAATTGCTACCCTCATAATGAAAATCCAAGTTAGTCATGGTAACCACATAAATAAAAACACTGAGCAAACAGATGCTGACTTTACTTCAATGTTTTGGAATTCTAACTATTCACACAGAATTTAATTCAATGTAGCCCTTCCTTCTCATCATTCTCTTTTATATGAAGCAGTTCCAATATACTGAGAAAATGCATCTGCCAATTTAGGTACTCCAACAATGGTGGTTGCATAATAGACAATCCTTTGCAACTACCCAATCCATAACAAAATCTGTGTATCTTCTAATATCATCAGCCACTCCGGATGGAGATATCTATGCTATAATTTTATAAGTGGTAAACCTATGCCAGAGAAACACTGGATATGCAGAAGCTGCTTCCCATGCGCTGTCTCACAGAGCAGGAGGAACACCTAAACTTGAAAAGGAGGATTGTGACAATGACTCCATGTATAATGGAATGGGAACCAGGATAGGAGAGCAGAAGAAAGAAGAAGTGGGGCACAAGGAGTAGGGGAAGGAGAAGAAAGGAAAGAATCAAGAGAATGAGGCGGAGGAGGAAGATTAACTGGAAGGATTGGAGACTCTCAACAAAAGGAGAAAAATGACCGTTAAGGAACCTGACCACACCAGATCATATCAATTACAGCAACTAAATTCATGGTTCACCAAGTACCAAACACTATAAGGGTTATTTTGGCCAAAGAGGGAAACTGATGCTATATGGGTGCAGTAATAAGGCACGCCTGTTTGAAAGTCCAGATTTAGCACACACATTTGGTCCTAATTGCTGATTACCATAATTTAAACTTGCCTGGAGGTGCTATTCAGAAACCTGCAGGCATGTGCTGTTTACATGCAATTTTCATGGAGCAGTCTATATGGGCTCCTAGCATTCACTTCCACTGAAGGTGTGGCGTGCTCTGACTGGCACATGTTGCAGGATTGCTCAGGGACAGGGGGAGAGGGTGCACAGCTTCTCAGACATGGTACTGGTGACTGGTGCTCCTGGTGGAGGAGGCTCAGGAGAGGAGGCCACCTTGCTCTCCTCACCCTCCTGTCCCTCTCTCCAGCAGCAGCTAGTGCTGCTCTGCCTAGCCTCATGTGCTCCTCCCATTTCTCCTCCAGTCAAGGGGGCCCCTTAGCAAGATGCTGATGACCAAACACTCCCTTTCCCCTATAAGGTGTCCAATAAGATGCAGTAGCGTAGCACTTACTCTTTTTAGGTAAGTCCTCTGAGAAATTTGGGAATAAACGTTGTTTGAGTGTTAGTGAAGGCTTAACAAAGTGTTCCAGAAAGTCTCCCGATGTGTTTCAGAGGTCCTGTTTACAATTAAAGCAGTAATGACCATGAAATGGTGAGTATGCTTTTAAGTAGCATCTGAAATCAACATCAATGCTGTTTATTCACAAACAGATGGTCATTATTAGGACAGGCCGTTATTTGAAGTGTTAGCCACCAAAAAGCAGTGCAGTCTCTTTAATGAATACTACACGGCATTTCAATTTGGAGTTAGCTGTTTGTCACTCAAAATAGCAAACAGCTGATGACCATTTAAAATGCTTGAGAGCCGCCGGGCAGCCATTCCTGATGTTGCCTTCAACTCCTTTACCAAGATAGGGTCTTGTGCTAATTGCGTGCTAAAGCTTAAGACCCCAATTTCACTATCTCTTTAGAACCTAAAGTATTTGGCAATAATCACTCTCTATAATCCCACCTATCTCAGACAATCACAGCATGATTTTGTTTTTGTGTTCACTTTTCTGGTATCCATCAGTATTTAACAGGGCAAGGATAACTTCACCGTTTGGTGAATCATCAATTCACTTCCTTTAAATATATGGTGTGAACTTGACATTGACACAGAGCCATCTTAACTCAAGGAGAAATATGAGGTCTCGATCATTTCTCCTTTCCAACTGGAAGATGTTATTTAATAATTCAAATTTTTACATCCAAAAGGAAATGAATCATACATGAAATCCTGAATTTCAAATCCTTTCACTATGCTGAACTTGATCACTTGCTTGTTTGAGTTATAGCTGAGTTAAACAAAAATTGTTTGAGTTATAGATGCTTTCAGAAAGCAATGAGAAAGATGACAGCTACCTTTAGGCATTCTAGTCTGCACAACCCAAGTCTGTGTGATGCACATTCCAAACATTTTCTCACAAGGAAGTCATTCTGTCCATTGTTTCCAAGTTGGCTTTTTGCAGGAGGAATTGATTGCTAATCTTACTGCCCATAGCTCTGTATCGTTGTTTGGATTTTAAGGAGTGAATGATTATGATGGAAATAATATTGAAGGAAAGCTGGACAAGGTTACCTCCAGACTGAATCATATTGCCAAAAGATTGGGCCTGGAATTGGGGTAAAGGCTTGTGAGCTGGAAACCATTATCTAACACTTGTAAGTTAAGCAATATAACAGAATCATAGAAACGTATAGCACAGCAGCACGCTATTACACCAGTCATGCTTGTGCTGCATCTTTGAAAGAGCAGTTGAACTTAGTCCCACGTCCCCGCTTTCTGTCCATCACCCTGTAAGTCCTCATCCTCAAGTACCTGTCCAACTGACTTTTAAAATTATTTATGGAATCAACTTCCACCACCTTTTCAGGTAGATTGTTCCAGATCCCGACAACTATCTGAGTGAAGAAATTTCTCCCCATCTCGCCTCTAGATCTTTTGCCAATGATTTTGAGTCTATGACCTTTGGTTATTCATTCACAACAGGGAATAGTTTTTCTCTATTTGAACAAAACCTCTCGTCATCTTGAAAACCTCTATTAGGTCATCTCTTAACTTTCTCTGTTCCAAGGAAAACAATCCTAATTTTTCCAACCACTCCTCATAACTGAAGTCCCTCAACCCTGGTAAACCTTCTGAATACCCTTTCTGAGGCCTTTATATCTTTCCTGAAATGTGGTGCCCAGAATTGTTCGCACTGCTCCAGATGAGCCCTAACCAGTGATTTATAAAGTTCTAGCATGGAATATTTTGCTTTTTGTTTATAAACCCAGGTGACCATCTTATCAACTTGCTCTGCCACCTTTGAGGATTTGTGTAGATAGACACCAAGTTCTCTCTGCTTATATACACTTTTCAAAACTGTGTCATTTATAGTATACTATCTTTGCAAATTAATCCTCCCAAAGTGCATGACTTCACACTTCGCCACATTGAACTCCATCTGCCATGCTTCAGCCCATTTCACCATCCTCTCTATGTTGTCCTGATACCTATAACTATCATCATCACTATTTACTACATTGCCAAGTTTCATTCATCTGCATACTTTATAATGCTGCTCCCGACATCCGAATCTAGTTCATTTATAAAAATGAAAAAGAGTAATGAACCCAAAACTGAAACTTGGGGAACACCACCACAAACTCCTCCCAGTCTGAAAAACATCCATCCACCACCAAACTTTGCTTCCTGCCACTGAGCCAATATGATCAAGAAAATCATAATCTAACCAAATGAAACATTTTCTGGAGATTTTAGATGCTCCAGAAGAAGCTGACGCATTTTTGACAGCACAACAGATGCATTTTCAGGATCTGTAATAACGATAATTATTTCTTCTTCTTCTTTGGCCTCCTTGTCTCGAGAGACAAGGGGTAAGTGCCTGGAGATGATCAGTGGTTTGTGAAGCAGCACATGGACTGGCTATAAAGGCCAATTCTAGACTGACAGGCTCTTCCACAGGTGCTGCAGATAAAATTGGTTGTCGGGGCTGTTACACAGTTGGCTCTCCCCTTGCGCTTATGTCTTTTTTCCTGCCAACTGCTAAGTCTCTTCGACTCGCCACACTTTTGCCCCGCCTTTATGGCTGCCCGCCAGTGCTGGCGATCGCTGGCAACTGACTCCCACGACTTGTGGTCAATGTCACAGAACTTCATGTCGCGTTTGCAGATGTCTTTAAAGCAGAGACATGGACGGCCGGTGGGTCTGATACCAGTGACGAACTCGCTGTACAATGTGTCCTTGAGGATCCTGCTATCTTCCATGCAGTCACATGGCCAAGCCATCTCAAGCGCCGCTAGCTCAGTAGGGTGTATATGCTGGGGATGTTGGCTGCCTTAAGGACTTCTGTGTTGGAGATATGGTCCTGCCACCTGATGCCAAGGATTCTCCGGAGGCAGCGAAGATGGAATGAATTGAGATGTCGCTCTTGGCTGACATACATTGTTCAGGCCTCACTGCTGTAGAGCAAGGTACTGAGGACACAGGCCTGATACACTCGGACTTTTGTGTTCCGTGTCAGTGCGCCATTTTCCCACACTGTCTTGGCCAGTCTGGACATAGCAGCGGAAGCCTTTCACATGCACTTGTTGATTTCTGCATCAAGAGACAGGTTACTGGTGATAGTTGAGCCTAAGTAGATGAACTCTTGAACCACTTCCAAAGCGTGGTCGCCGATATTGATGGATGGAGCATTTCTGATGTCCTGTCCCATGATGTTCGTTTTCTTGAGGCTGATGGTTAGGCCAAATTCGTTGCAGGCAGCCGCAAACCTGTCGATGAGTCTCTGCAGACATTCTTCAGTGCGAGATGTTAAAGCAGCATCGTCAGCAAAGAGGAGTTCCCTGATGAGGACTTTCCATACTTTGGTCTTCATTCTTAGACGGGCAAGGTTGAACAACCTGCCTCCTGATCTTGTGTGGAGGAAAATTCCTTCTTCTGAAGACTTGAACGCATGTGAGAGCAGCAGTGAGAAGAAGATTCCAAACAGTGTAGGTGCGAGAACACAGCCCTGTTTCACGCCACTCAGGATAGGAAAGCGATCTGATGAGGCACCGCTATGCTGAATTGTGCCTTTCATATTGTCATGGAATGAAGTGATGATATTTAGTAGCTTTGGTGGACATCCGATCTTTTCTAGTAATCTGAAAAGACCACGTCTGCTGATGACGTCAAAGGCTTTGGTGAGATCAATGAAAGCAACGTAGAGGGGCATCTGTTGTTCACGGCATTTCTCCTGTAGCTGGCAAAGGGAGAACAGCATGTCAACGGTCGATCTCTCTGCTCGAAAGCCACACTGTACCTTTGTTGCTGCTTTCGAAAAATTACAAAGCTGTAGCCTAATTTACAGTTATATCGGTTACTGTTGCATTTATATCAAGGTATATTTGTTTTTAATTGACAGCGAGTGTTAAGATTATTCATCTGTCACTGCACATATTGGAAAATAATTTGAGGGACATTGTTTACTTTGTTGAAATTGCTTGAAGGTAATTACAGTGCCTCTGGGGAAAAGCATAACATTTTAAGTTGAGATGGAGTTGAACTCGGATTTTTAAACCTGTCCTTAAAGGAGTTTCTCCATGTGATGCTCCTCCTTCCTGTTGCCCACAGCCACCCCCTCCAAACATGCAGTCGTGATTTCTGAAGTGACCTTTGGCACTGCATCAGAAGCAGGTGATGGAATGTAAATAGTTGTTCCAGCTCCAATCACAGGTCATATGTAAGCTGCCCTCATAAAAAGTGAGCACAGGAGATAACCTAAGAGCTGTTTGAGCATTTTGTGATCTGATACTGCAAGACTGGATAGTTGCATATGTTGGGATACTGGATTCTAATGTTCTTATGTTTAGTTTAGAGATACAGCACTGAAACAGGCCCTTCAGCCCACCGAGTCTGTGCCGGCCATGTCAACCACCCATTTATACTAATCCTACACTAATCCCATATTCCTACCACATCCCCACCTGTTCCTATATTTCCCTACCATCTACCTATACTAGGGGCAATTTATAATGGCCAATTTACCTACCAACCTGCAAGTCTTTTGGCTGTGGGAGGAAACCGGAGCACCCGGAGAAAACCCACGCAGACACAGGGAGAACTTGCAAACTCCACACAGGCAGTACCCAGAATTGAACCCGGGTCGCTGGAGCTGTGAGGCTGCGGTGCTAACCACTGCGCCACTGTGCCGCCCACATGTTTCTACATCTAAGTTCTCATATTGCTGCAGTATTGGGATAGTGAAATTTGTAACATGTTTAACCGTTACTTGGATTCGGACTCGAATGATGACACTAACGAAAAGTATAATGCTACAAAATTCTTGGACTAACTTTATTGAACTACGCTCCAAAACTTCAAGGATAAGAATAGCACACTGATAGCTGATGAACAGGCGAATGTCACTGCTCAGAACTTATCAATGATACAGACTGATCTGTCTCACCCAGTCTGTGTCTTTATTACTATCCCACGAAACTGACCTCCTTATGCAGCCCATGTGCTTACTGTAACTCAACCACAGAATACCAGTGTCTCTTTCTCACCCAACTCTGTATTTACTGATTAATCCACAGAGACTAAAAGTTGCCTGGTCTGATTCCACAAGCTTTTCTCTTTATCCAGTCCAGCTGAAGCCTTTTAATCTTTCTTCTGATTCCGACTCCATGCACTGATCTGATGCTGGGGGTGGGAGTATTGTTGCTTGATGCATTGGTCAGGCTGCACAACAATGAAAGAAAGGGATAAGGCTGCTTTATCCACTTATGTGCACAGCTTTCCTCGTGCTCAGACCTTGTGGTGATCAATAATTGTTTTTTCCCCCCCTGCATGATTGGCTCCATGAATGGTTAAATATGATCTCGCCCTTCATGCTAAGGGCCCCTTTCCCGGGCTGACACTTTACACAATAGGACAAGACCCCCGCCTGCCGGCTGTTACAAAAACTCAAAATGGGGCCCATCCTGTAATTGTTTTGGTGGGCATGCAGCCAGGATGGCTGTGATCAGGTCAAATACTTTAACAATTACTGGTCGACATTTTAATCATAAGTGTCTGGGAGACTGGTAGAATGCTTGGTGGTAAAACACATCGCCTGCCTCCACATACTGAGAACAAATATCCAAACAAAGGATTTCCTGTGACTGAGAGGGTTTGGTCAGACATGGTGTCTCATCACCTTTGGATACACAAATTCCACAATATGGAAGGCATAGTTCAGAGAGAGAACAGCTGATTACTTTAAGACACTTTAACATGTACAGTAACTCAGCTAATCGATCCTCCATGTGCACATTAATCAGTTCATCTATGTAAGAGATCACAACAGGTTGATTTTCCACTTGCTGTCCGACGTATAACAGGCATTACGGATTGGCCACCCATTGTAAAAACTACCCGATTTTCATTTCTATTCATTTCAATAGATTCAATGGCCGGTTGATTCACAATAGCAGTTTTATACTGAGCAGCACAGATTCTATTTCAGGAAGGAAGTAGTCATCTCCTAAGAGAGGACCTAAAACCTCATTAAAGAGAAGACACCAATGAAGATCACATAAGCACTAAATTTGGATACGATTGGAGATTTCCAGGGGCCACCAGGAATGTCTGCCATATATCCAGCAGTGTATGGATGCTTTGTTTGCTCGGGCAAAGCACGATTGTTTTCCTTATAGATTACCATGGAGCAACAAGTATGCCTTTCACAAACTTTCAGGCTTTAGGGAATTATAGAAAGAACCTATGTAAAGCTTACTTCGAGGGAGAAGTGGGTCCCTGAAACAAAGAGAATGGAGTACGATTATATAAATCTGCAGCTTGAGTGTGACCACTTGTATAAAATAATGTCAGGTTCACAGGCAGCTTGCACTATTTCTTTTTTCTTGGCAATCTACCTATTCACTACTGTTCGAAGAATGACAAAAATCAAAGCACAATTGCTGAACGATATTCCAGGAAATACTAGTTTCACTATAACGTGCTGCTTTACTAAATCAAATGATTCAATCTTAGCCAAATATACACTGTTATATTTTTCCTTTAATCATTGCTTTTCATCGTTCGTCACTGGAGTGCTATAAACCACAACAATAAGTTGCATTTTGTGCCTTTAACAAAGCAAAATTTCCCAAGGCACATGACTGATCCAGCTTAATCACTTTTTAAATTGGTAAATTTGAATAATAATCATAGAGTTATACTGCACAGAAACAGGCCATTTGGCCCATCGTGTCTGATGCCAAATAACTAACTACATTTCCTTTGGATGTCTTAAAATAATGCTGCCAATTGTAATGTAAGAGGCACTGGAACTGAATATTCCACTTGTTTACTGTTAACTGATCTCGTGAATATTGAATAATCAAGCTGTCAAAGTTTTTCATTCTGTCTACATCACTTCTTGTTGCTTCTTGGGGCTGCCATGTGGAATGTGGTGGTAGGCCCTGAGAAAAAGGAAGGAGATCATTTTGTAACAGCCTCCACTAGCTTCAGTTGGCCATAAACGCTTGCCTGCTGAAGGCCTTCAGTGAAAGACTTGATTTGGTCTTCTAGCTGCTCCTGGCCCTTTACCATCCATCGCTGCCAATTCTGATGTTGCAACACCACAAGACCTTGCGCTGGCTGGTCCCCTATTATGCCAGGAATCCCGACGGGAGCCCCCTATTTCATACAAGGTGGCCCATGGTGCAGGAACATAGATTGGGGATGGGATTGGGGGTGGAGCTGGAGGGGCAGGTCAAATTCCTACCCTGCACCTCAAAGTGTGGAATCTTGACAAATGAATTGATTCAACCTTGTTGCACGACCAATAAGGTACTGGGGATAGGTCATTTGTTCACCTTCTTCCCCAAAAACGGGTCTGATATTTCATGGTGTGGTCCAAAGGAGAAAAAAAATGAAATAACTTACAACTGGTTAAAGTAAATAATCTTCTTCTTCTTTGGCCTCCTTGTCTCGAGAGACAATGGGTAAGCGCCTGGAAGTGGTCGGTGGTTTGTGAAGCAGGCCTGGAGTGGCTATAAAGGCCAATTCTAGAGTGACAGACTCTTCCACAGGTGCTGCAGATAAAATTGGTTGTCGGGGCTGTTGCACAGTTGGCTCTCCCCTTGCGCTTCTGTCTTTTTTCCTGCCAACTGCTAAGTCTCTTCCACTCGCCACTCTTTAGCCCCGCCTTTATGGCTGTCCGCCAGCTCTGGCGATCACTGGCAACTGACTCCCACGACTTGTGATCAATGTCACAGAACTTCATAAAAGCAAAATACTGCGGATGCTGGAAATCTGAAACAAAAACAAGAAATGCTGGATTCACTCAACAGGTCTGGCAGCATCTGTGGAAAGAGAAGCAGAGTTAACGTTTCGGGTCAGTGACCCTTCTTCGGAACTCAGAAGGGTCAGAAGAAGGGTCACTGACCCGAAACGTTAACTCTGCTTCTCTTTCCACAGATGCTGCCAGACCTGCTGAGTGAATCCAGCATTTCTTGTTTTTCTCACAGAACTTCATGTCGCGTTTGCAGATGTCTTTAAAGCGGAGACATGGACAGCCGGTGGGTCTGATACCAGTGACGAGCTCGCTGTACAATGTGTCCTTGAGGATCCTGCCATCTTCCATGCGGCTCACATGGCCAAGCCATCTCAAGCGCCGCTGGCTCAGTAGGGTATAAATGCTGGGGATGTTGGCCACCTCAAGGACTTTTGCGTTGGAGATACTGTCCTGCCACCTGATGCCAAGGATTCTCTGGAGGCAGCGAAGATGGAATGAATTGAGACTTTGCTCTTGGCTGACATACATTGTCCAGGCCTCGCTGCCGTAGAGCAAGGTACTGAGGATATAGGCTTGATACACTTGGACTTTTGTGTTCCGTGTCAGTGCGCCATTTTCCCACAATCTCTTGGCCAATCTGGACATAACAGTGGAAGCCTTTCCCATGCGCTTGATTTCTGCATCGAGAGACAGGTTACTGTTGATAGTTGAGCCTAGGTAGGTGAACTCTTCCAGAGCGTGGTCGCCGATACTGATGGATGGAGCATTTCTGACGTCCTGTCCCGTGATGTTCATTTTCTTGAGGCTGATGGTTAGGCCAAATTCATTGCAGGCAGCCGCAATCCTTTCGATGAGTCTCTGCAGACACTCTTCTGTTGGGATGTTAATGCAGCATCGTCAGCAAAGAGGAGTTCCCTGAGGACCTTCTATACTTTGGTCTTCGCTCTTAGATGGGCAAGGTTGAACAACCTGCCATCTGATCTTGTGTGGAGGAAAATTCCTTCTTCTGAAGACTTGAACGCATGTGAGAGCAGCAGGGAGAAGAAGATCCTAAACAGTGTAGGTGCGAGAACACAGCCCTGTTTCACACCACTCAGGATAGGAAAGCGATCTGATGAGGCGCCACTATGCTGAATTGTGCCTTTCATATTGTCATGGAATGAGGTGATGATATTTAGTAGCTTTGGTGGACATCCGATCTTTGCTAGTAGTCTGAAGAGACCATGTTTGCTGACGAGGTCAAAGGCTCTGGTGAGATCAATGAAAGCAATGTAGAGGGGCATCTGTTGTTCGCGTAAAAGTAAATAATATTCTTATTTATTTCCCTGACTAGTGTTTTCTTTATTATCAAAGATAAGTTTATTATTTTAAAGAACAGATATTAGGTGATAAACCCAGTAGGTGATAAACCCAGAATATAGGCCCTTTCTACTCAATCTCTCCTCATAGGAGAGCCCTCTTATCCTAGGAATCAATCTAGTGGACCTTTTTTGCACCCTGTCTAAGGAAAATGCATTGTTCCTTAGGTAAGGAGAACAAAACTGCATATAATACTTCAGGTGTGATCTCACCAAAGCCCTATATAACTGTCGGAAGATTTCCTTATGCTAATATGTCAACCCCTTGCAATAAAAGCTAACATGCCATTTACCTTGCTAATTGCTTGCTGCACCTGCCTTTCTGTGATTCATGTACAAGGACCTCCAAATCCTCTGAATACCAGCAATTACCTGTCTCCCACCTTTTAAAAATAAATTCTGCTTTTCTGTTCTTCCTACTAAAGTGGATAATTTCACATTTCCCCACATTATGTTCCATCTACCACCTTCTTGCCCAATCACTTAAGCAGTCTATCTCCCTTCTTTGCATCCTCCTCACAGCTTACTTTCCTATATGCTTTGTGTCATCAGCAAACTTGGATATATTATGCTCAATCCCCAAAGCTAAGTCATTATCTTCATGATTTATGAGAAAAAGTTACACCTGTGCACACTTTTTTGTCAACTTTTCCCGTTATAACATCTTATGTCTGCAGTTATAAAACCAGTGAGCAAGAATTTAGAGTGCCCCTGTTTTTGGGAGAAGGGATAATGATTTGTGACCCACCAACATCGGTTCCAAATGAGGTGGACAGCATGTAAATTTGGTGCACCCACCTTATCCACAATGATTGTAGCTTCTGGCTGAGCAGGTCCTGCATTGCTTCCTTCCTCTTCATGCTGCCAGCTGCCTCTGCGCACAGCAGGGGGCTGAACAGCATTGTGCAAAAATTGTGTGGTGCAGCCAGCCTGCTATTTTTAAAGGCAGGCTGTCCCTCTAATTGCTAGATTTAAATGATGGAAAATTGAACACCGGAGCAGAGAGAGGATTCAAGCATGACGGATGCCATGTTGAATGCATTAGTGGTGGAAGTGGACATGAGAAGAGACACTGTGGTCCTGCTGGAGGCCAGAGGCCCTCAAGGACCATCCTTAGAAGGGTATGGAAGCAAGTGGCCAGGGAGGTTAATTCCCAGAGTCTGCACCCAGTGACATGAGGGCTGTGCAGCAAGAAGTCTAATGACCTCGTGCAGGTGGTCAAGTTAAATGAAAGCATTTTCACATGACATAAGCAGTGCTTCACCAACCTCTCATGCTGCCCAATATACCAGACACCATCACTCATTCATCAGCACTCACTGTTACTCAGGATACATCCAGATACTGCACCTCAGCCTCATATACCTACAAATGCTGCCAGTCTCACACCCACCTTTCACTGCCTCCACATGCCTCCAACTATTCAGCAATAGCAGGAACATCACCCAAACACAACCACTGACATTTTGCTCTCTCTCTTGCCAAACAAGAGAAAGGAAAAGAGCAGAACTAGTGGGTGGGGGGAACAAGGATGCCTGAAATCCCTCCGATGGAGGAGATGGCTCTCAGCATCATGGGGCAGGCAGCGACTGGGACCGTGGCATCTAACATCACTGAGAATGTTGAGGATGATGGTATGTTCCTGCCTAATGACACTTCTCAACTCTCAGCTCACGCTCATCCTGCTCTTTGGCATGATGTACAAGCTGCATGGGCATCTTGCTTCCATTACCACCACCTCCCCCCATCCCACTTCCCCTTCTGATTTCCTGCTTTCAGAAACCAAGAATTGCTGCTGGCCCAGCCACAGCAGGCCAGGAGAAAAACAGAGCAATGGCACTGCACTAATGAAGAGGCCCCATCACTTGATCTGACACTTGCAGCCACCAGCTTAGATACTTTCACTTCACGTAACTTGGAGGCTAGTATAGAGTTGGAATCAGTACGTGGTGAGATATCCAGGGCTGCAATTAGGCCAGGGTAAGGGATGGTTCATTTGCTGGGTCTCTGGAGTTTGAGGTGGCAGATGAGTTCTGCTGCAGGAGACTCAGATGAGGACCTGGATGGGGTGGCATACAGAAGAGTGCTAATGGGCCTGCATACCAAGATGCTGAGTGCATTGGCAAGCTTGTCAGGCAGCCTCCTGTGCCTGTCAAGGAGCATGGAGGAGTCCAGCCCCAACTTGACAGAGGGCATCATGCAGAGCTGCTCTACTCCCTGTCATGCTGCAGATTCAGGGAAACTGCCACTGCTTCCCCCATACCTGTTGTAGCCTTTGTGTGGACAGATCACCTACTCCTCTGCCATCCCTGTGAGAATGCAGGTACACTCTTTGACAACTCCAAGAACTCATCACAACACCTTGAGAAACACTCCAGAATACTTCCAGATAAGCTGCAAGCGGAAGTTCTTAAAAAATTACCTTACATGCAATTTGGATCCCTGGCCCTTTAAGGACTGCTAGTGCACCTTGCAGCTTCACGCTTGCTGTTTGCTGGGCAATTGACAAATCTGTTGCCTGAACCTGTGTGGTGCAAATTTGACATGCTGGTGTCACATCAGCCAGTTTTCCTGAGAGAATGCTGCACAGGCTTCACAGGAAGTGCCCAGCACTGCCTCATGCCCCAGCAAAATGGCACCAGACCTTCGTAGCAGCACCTTCAGTGGTGAAGGCAACTTATTTTGCACCCTGTGGGTTGGATTTTTAAGAGCCCGCTGCCGATCTCGGTGGCGAGATCAAAAAGTGGCGGCCCGCAAGCATGGGTCACACACCGAAGAGCCACCGCAATCTCCCAGACATGTGGAAGGGGTGGGCTGTGCGTGCCAGAAACAGCATCTGCTGACAAGTCAGCAGGTGCTGGCACATATTTAAATGGCAGTCAGCCCTGCATGCAACTTCTTGCACATTTAACCCTTTGATGCTGGAGCTGACCAGCCAGCAGTGAAGTTTGAAGAGCCCCATCTGCTAAGGAACTACCCCTGCAAGGCACCGGAGATGGCAGAGGTGCAAGGAAGGGTAGCCCCACAGTACAGCGATGCCTCCCTGCTGATTCTCTTCCAGGCTGCAAGGGAAAGGAGGGAGGACCTTTTCCCCAGCGATGGTAAGAAGAGGTCCTCCCGCCTGACCAAGCAAGCCTGGACAGAGATTGCAGAGGAGGTAAGCTGACGTCGGGTCATCCTCCGAGACTGGGTCCCGTGCCACAAGAAGGTGAACGAAGAAGGTACGCTTGAGGCCTTCCGCGACCGGTGGGCATCGCAGGGGCTGGAATGCATCATCGATGCCAAAAATTTAATTTTAATTTGAGTTTTGTATTATGTTTAATAAAGTTATTTACTAAAAAAAAAGTGGAAAATCTCGTGCTTGGCAAAGGTAAGTGGCACTTTTTGTATGATCCATTTGACCTGGGTGTCTCCACACAGAATGGCACATGGGTACCATTACCATGTCAAAGACAGGGAGGACAGGCAAGGACGATTGATGCCACATGAGTAGCTGCATGTGTGAAAGAACTCACCCTTGTTTGCTGCTCAGAGCATGGCACCTACATGTTAGGCTGAGTCCGTATAACAGACTGAGCTTCCCCCACCTTTAGTTTTAGTGCCCCTGTTGTGACAGGCGTCATGTTGTTGTTTGGCAATGTTGATTATCTGCATCCTTACTCTTCCAGACAAAGAGGGCCCACAATGTGCGGGAGGCCTCCAGGACCAGTGGAGGGGTGCGAGACCACGAACACAGGTTGAGCCACATAGGTCACCAGTGGGTTCCTGAAATGATGCGGAGGTGTAGAAGCTAAGAGTCGCTGTCACTTTGAGGGCCACAGGCATAGGGTGTCCACCAAAGCCCATCGGCTGCAGGTCATCAATCAGCGGTTCACAGAGATGTGTCACCGCCTCTCTGGACATCCACAGTCACCTCTGACACTGGCGCTCTGACATCTGCTGGTATGTCATGAAGGGCCTGTAGACCTGCTGTCTTCTGCGGCCTCAAATGTGCCTTGGTGGCTGCCGCTCCTCATGTCTGGGAGCTTCCACATGGGCTGCACCTGCCTCTTGGCTCCACATCTGGTGGATATGGCTCCTCACGGCATGTGGATCAAGAAAGAAAGGGTGGGCCAGCCCCATCTCCATGCTGCAGGTGAACTCGGTTCATTTAGTAGGACAATGGCACTTATCAGGGCAGAGAGTGATGTAAATTGGTGCTTCAGCTGCGTTCTGGCATCACCTATATGGTATGGCAAGACATTGCCCGTCCCAGCTTTAAATAACCGTAGGGCAGCAGGACCACAGTCATATTACTGCAGTTGCCTGGATTGGCCCACCGGTGACATAACCTTAAACCTGCTACCATTTGTGGACCCCATTCCACATAAAGGAGTCATGGGCTGCCATTGTTCCTCCCCTCCCCCAAACATTCACTAGCGCAGAGTGGCCCCTTTACAGAATAAGGGTATGGGGTACCTCCTTTCAACACTGCAGAGTTGAGACCCTCTTCAAAACACACACCCACCCACCTTCACAGGCTCCAAAGACCTCAGTGCCACCAGCTTTTCGCAGACATGAAAGTGAAGGCACGTGAGTGCCGCATGTCCAGATGAAGACCGTGAACTGATGGTTGAATCGCAGCGGCATGCATAATAAGGTATAATAAGCAGCTTTTTACATACTCAAATCCAAGTCCCATCGCCGAGCAGTGGGGTGCTGCCATGGAGCCTCACCACCACCAGGAGGATCGGGCTGGGCCCTTCCTGTATCGAGCTCTGTGGTAAGCCTCTGCCGCAACAATCTTCCGGCCCTCCCACCGCACCCCCCACCACCCCCCATGCCCCCCGCTACAGAGCCCAACGTCATGGGTTTGATAAATTCCAGCCCAGTGTATCTAAACATGTCACACTGCAATTATACTCTCATACCATGGAAGCACTGCATCCCCAACATTGGTGATAGAGTGACAAATTTATATAGGCAATTTCCATGTTAAATGTGGACATAGGACCTTATAATGGAAATATAAAAATAAGGACAGGATGCATGGCTTTAGAATGGGATTGAATAATGCCTAATTTTCCCCACCCTCTAGCTCCACTTCAATTCAGACTACACATAGCCTTGTGCAATACCATAGGAGATTGATCAGTAGCCAATCTATTACAACACAGCATGAAAAGTAACATGAAACCACAATTCAGACTGCCAACGAGTCCTCACTATCCCAGACACTCCCAATGAAACTGAGCTGTGGTTTCCTTTTTACAGGCATCGTCTGCCACATGGATTCATTTCCAAACTTTGTTGAAGCAGCAATGACTGAATGTCAATGAAAGCAAAACTGGAATCCATGAGACTGGGATTTCCTCAGGGCTGTTCCCGCTCCACTGCTCCAATCTTACTGGAAATGAGGTGGAAACTCTGGTTACACATGTAAATAGGGTTTCTACTACAATTCCGACAAAGTTACGATGGCAAAGAGGGACTGTAAGGAAATTCTGGGCCCTTGTAAACACTATGACAACTCTAATGAAATGCCATAACACATTAGTGTTATATGATATTTAAACTACACACTGACCTTGCAGCCTGAATCCAGTTCCTCAGTTCACCTTCATCGAGCGACCCTTAATTTGAGTGGTGGAAGAAGCCTCACTCTACTTAACTGGTTGGTGTCGGTTCAGGTCTTCACATCTGATTTACTCCCCGCAGCTTTGAAATTCCTAAGGCTCATTCTGCCAACTCAAGTACACCAGAGCAGAGCTCCCATCCACCCAACCTGATGCGGAGAACCCATTCTGAGGGCTGGATTTTACCAGCCCTTTGGAGATGGGCTGGGAGATGGGAGGGCTGGTAATATGGTGGGGGAAGCCATCAGGAGGGGAGGCCAACATCTTCCTGCTGCTATGGCATATTACCAGCGGCCTGGCCATCCACAGCACTGGTGTCAGGAGGGGCCGCAGATGCGTGTGGAGACCGCCAGGCTCCCAGCAGGATCTTGGGAGTTGGGTGCCCTCTTTGATGGTTGCTTCATAGCCCATGGAGCAGCCCCCCGGTGGCTAAGATGCTGCTGCTGAAATATTTGATTGGGCCGGCAGCTCTGAGAGGCACGTCGCCATCCTCTATTGGATGGCGGTCCCGGCAACGGCCTCTTAATTGGCTGCCACTGGTAAAATGTCACCCAAGGGTCCTGCTGCTTGCTAGCATGGGACCAGCCCCTACTTTCAGTCCCAGTGGCAAGACTTTTTCGCTCGTGGCAAAATTCAGCCCCATATCTAAGGAATGGGAATGGATACATTTGGCTGAAATTTATGAGTGGTCTTCAGGTGCGGATGCGCAGTCACTGTCCCCGCAATATTTCGCGTGGGGGCTCATTGAGCAGCCGCCCCTGTTGACGTAGAAGAAATTTTAATTGAAAAGCTTGATGGTGCTGCATTGTTTTTAAAAATGTAAATAAATGCTGGTGGCCCTTTCCCACCGCCACCCTCTCACCACCCCTTGCCCCTACAATGTTCACTTTTGGCCCTATATCACAGATTCGTTACAGTGCAGAAGGAGGCCATTTGGCCCATCGTGTCCGCACTGGCTCTCCGAAACAGCAATTCACTCAGTTCCATTCCCCTGCCTTCTCCCCATAACCCTGCATGTTCTTCCTTTTCATATTACTGTCTGATTTCCTTTTGAATGCTTCAATTGAACCTGCCTCCACCACATTCTCAGGCAACGCATTCCAGACCTTAACCACTTGCTGCGTGAAAAAGTTTTTCCTCATGTCACTTTTGCTTCTCTTACCAAATAATTTAAATCTGTGACCTCTCGTTCTCGATCCTTTCATGATTGGGAACAGTTTCTCTCTATCTACTCTGTCCAGAACCCCTCATGATTTTGAATACCTCTACCAAATCACCTCTCAGCCTTCTCTTCTCCAAGGAAAACAGTCCTAACTTCTCCAATCTATCTTCATAACTGAAATTCCTCATCCCTGGAACCATTCTCTTGAATCTTTTCTGCACTCTCTCTCATGCCGTCACATTGTTCCTCAAGTGCGGCGCCCAGAACTGGACGCAATACTCCAGCTAAGGCCGAAATAGTGCCTTATACAAGTTCAACATAACTTTCTTGCTCTTGTACTCTATGTCCCAATTAATAAAGCCCAGGGCACTGTATGCTTTATTGACCGCTCTCTCAACCTTTCCTGCCACCTTCAATGAGGTATGCACATATATACCCAGGTCCCTCTGCTCTTGCACCCCCTTTAGAAATGTACCTTTTATTCTATATTGTTTTTCCATGTTCTTCCTACCAAAATGAATCACTTCACATTTCTCTGCATTGAACTTCATTTGCCACCTGTCTGCCCATTCCATCAACTTGTCTATGCCCTTTTTAAGTTCTAAACTATCCTCCTCACAGTTCACAATGCTTCCAAGTTTCGTACCATCTGTAAACTTTAAAATTGTGCCCTGTACACCAAGGTCTAGGTCATTAATCTTCTTCTTCTTTTGGGCCTCCTTATCTCGAGAGACAATGGATACGCACCTGGAGGTGGTCAGTGGTTTGTGAAGCAGCGCCTGGAGTGGCTATAAAGGCCAATTCTGGAGTGACAGGCTCTTCCACAGGTGCTGCAGAGAAATTTGTTTGTCGGGGCTGTTGCACAGTTGGCTCTCCCCTTGCGCCTCTGTCTTTTTTCCTGCCAACTACTAAGTCTCTTCGACTCGCCACAATTTAGCCCTGTCTTTATGGCTGCCCGCCAGCTCTGGCGAATGCTGGCAACTGACTCCCACGACTTGTGATCAATGTCACACGATTTCATGTCGCGTTTGCAGACGTCTTTATAGCGGAGACATGGACGGCCGGTGGGTCTGATACCAGTGGCGAGCTCGCTGTACAATGTGTCTTTGGGGATCCTGCCATCTTCCATGCGGCTCACATGGCCAAGCCATCTCAAGCGCCGCTGACTCAGTAGTGTGTATAAACTGGGGGTGTTGGCCGCTTCAAGGACTTCTGTGTTGGAGATATAGTCCTGCCACCTGATGCCAAGTATTCTCCTTTTTTGAACAAGGGTGTAACATTTGCAATTCTCCATTTCTCTGTAACCACCCCCGTGTCTAAGGAAAACTGAAAAATTATGCCAGTGTCTCTGCAATTTCCACCATCACTTCCCTCAGTATCCTTGGATGCATCTCATCTAGTCCTGGTGCTTTATCCACTTTAAGTACAGACACCCTATCTAATACTTCCTCTTTATCAATTTTAAACCCCTCTAGGTTCTTACTTACCTCCTCTTTCAACATTGCCTGGGTTGCATCTTCTTCCTTGGTAAAGACAGATGCAAATTATTCATTTACTATCTCAGCTATGCCCTCTGCCTCCATGTGTAAATCCCCTTTCTGGTTCATAATCAGCCCCACTCCTCCTTTTACCACCTTTTAACTAATTATATGCCTACAGAAAACTTTGGGATTTCCTTTAATGCTAGCTGCTGGTCTCTTTTCATGCTCTCTCTTTGCTTCTCTTATTTGCTTTTTCACTTCCCCTCTGGACCTTCTATATTCAGTCTGCTTCTCGGTAGTATTTTCTACCTGGCATCTGTCATAAGCACATTTTTTCTTCTTTATCTTAATCCCTACCTCTTTTGTCATCCAGGGAGCTCTGGATTTGTTTGCCCTACTTTTCCCCTTTGAGGGAACATACCTTGACTGTGCCAGAACTATCTCTTCTTTGAAGTTGGCCCATTGTTCATCTACTGGTTTTCCTGCCAACTTTTGACTCCAATTTATTCACCCCAGCTCCATTCTGACCCCATTGAAGTTGGCCTTCCCCCAGTTAATTATTCTTACCCAGGATTTCTCTTTGTCCTTTTTCAAAGTCAGCCTAAACCTTATGATACAATGATCACTATCCCCTAAATGCTCTCTTAATGATACTTGATCCACTTGGCCCACATCATTCCCAAGAACCAGGTCTAGCAGTGCCTCCTTTCTCATTGGATTAGCAACATACTGTTGTAGAAAATTTTCCTGAACACATTCTAGGAACTCTTGCCCCTCACTGCCCTTTACACTATTATTATCCCAGTCTATGTTTGGATAATTAAAGTCCCCAATTATAACTACCCTATAATTATTGCACCTCATTGTAATTTCCTTGCAAATTTGTTCCTCCACGTCCTTCCCACCAGCTGGTTTCCTGTAGATAACACTGAACAATGTAACAGCACCTTTTTTCTTCCCTATGTCGTACTAGACCCCCACCTGTCAAGAATTTGACATATGCATTTTGTCATATGAACATTAATTTGAAAACTGATGCTGAATTGAAGAAAGGACTTGTTCAAAAAATCACCAGGCCCCTGGCTCGAAAGACATTTGCATATTAACAGACAGTGCTTGTGGAGACAAAGGGGTTACTTCCCTTATCCAATTTGACCCACAATGGACTTTGAGCACCAGGTATTGTGTGTAAGAAGAAATGTTCCAGGGTCGGCTAAGACCAGAGAATCCTCAAACAGACGTGGTCAGACCAGCTGGTCACGTGACTAGCCTGCTTGGCAAATTGTTTTTTTCAGAATTCCACAAACAGTTTGAACTGAGAGTGTTTGCTCCTGGACTGAAAAGACCTCTCCTGGCTGGCTTAACACAGCCTCCTGTTGTCGGCTCCCACTCTTTCCCACAGAACTCCTAATCCACTGAAGACACATGAAGCCCAAAGGAGAAAAGCCTCCTACAGTGAACAAGGTTTAAGAAGAATACTGGGCCCCAACGAAAAGCAAGATCTACCTACAATCAAGGACTCTACAGTGAGCTCAAAGATCCATAACAAAAACCCTCTTCAGAGATTGCCTCAAACTTTTTCACTTGATTTCTTCTGCTCTGTTCTATCTCTATCTGCATGTGTGTATCGCGTATATATGCTAGCGTGGGTGTGTCGTGTATCCGAGGTGTTAACCGAATTGGAGTTTAAGTTTAAGTTGAATAAATTTCAACCTTTCTTCTTCAAACCTAAGAAAACCTGTTTGGCTAGTTTCTTTGCCTCATAATAGTCAAGAGGAAGAAGGAAGCTTACTTAAGGTTAAGGAAGCAAGGATCAGACAAGGCTCTAGAGGGTTACAAGGTAGCCAGGAAGGAACTGAAGAATGGACTTAGGAGAGCTAGAAGGGGACATGAAAAAGTCTTGGCGGGTAGGATTAAGGAAAATCCCAAGGCGTTCTACACTTATGTGAGGAACAAGAGGATGGCCAGAGTGAGGGTAGGGCCGATCAGGGATAGTGGAGGGAACTTGTGCCTGGAGTTGGAGGAGGTAGGGGAGGTCCTAAATGAATACTTTGCTTCAGTATTCACTAGTGAGAGGAACCTGGTCGTTTGTGAGGACAGCGTGGAACAGGCTGATATGCTTGAACAGGTTGAGGTTAAGAGGGAGGATGTGCTGGAAATGTTGAATGATATGAGGACAGATAAGTCCCCGGGGCCAGACGGGATATACCCAAGGATATTACGGGAAGAGAGGGAAGAGATTGCTGCGCCTTTGGCAATGATCTTTGCGTCTTCACTGTCCACTGGAGTAGTACCAGATGATTGGAGGGTGGCAAATGTTGTTCCCTTGTTCAAGAAAGGGAATAGGGATAACCCTGGGAATTATAGACCAGTCAGTCTTATGTCGGTAGTGGGCAAATTATTGGAGAGGATTCTGAGAGACAGGATTTATGATTACTTGGAAAAGTGTGGTTTGATTAGAGACAGTCAGCATGGCTTTGTGAGGGGCAGGTCATGCCTCACAAGCCTTATTGAATTCTTTGAAGATGTGACAAAACACATTGATGAAGGAAGAGCAGTGGATGTGGTGTATATGGATTTTAGCAAGGCGTTTGATAAGGTTCCCCATGGTAGGCTCATTCAGAAAGTGAGGAGGCATGGGATTCAGGGAAAGTTGGCTGTCTGGATACAAAATTGGCTGGCCCATAGAAGTCAGAGGGTGGTAGTAGATGGAAAGTATTCAGCCTGGAGCTCGGTGACCAGTGGTGTTCCACAAGGGTCTGTTCTGGGACCTCTGCTCTTTGTGATTTTTATAAATGACTTGGATGAGGAAGTGGAAGGCTGGGTTAGCAAGTTTGCCGATGACACGAAGGTTGCTGGAGTTGTGGATAGTGTGGAAGGTGTTGTAGGTTGCAACGGGACATTGACAGGATGCAGAGCTCGGCTGAGAAGTGGCAGATGGAGTTCAACCTGGAAAAGTGTGAAGTGATTCATTTTGGAAGGTCGAATTTGAATGCGGAATACAGGCTTAAAGACAGGATTCTTGGTAGTGTGGAGGAACAGAGGGATCTTGGGGTCCATGTCCATAGATCGCTCAAAGTTGCCACCCAAGTTGATAGGGTTGTTAAGAAGGCGTATGGTATGTTGGCTTTCATTAACAGGGGGATTGAGTTTAAGAGCTGCGAGGTTATGCTGCAGCTCTATAAGGCCCAGGTTAGACCACACTTGGAATATTGTGTTCAGTTCTGGTCGCCTCATTATAGGAAGGATGTGGAAGCTTTAGAGAGGGTGCAGAGGAGATTTACCAGGATGCTGCCTGGACTGGAGGGCATGTCCTACGAAGAAAGATTGAGGGAGCTAAGGCTTTTCTCATTGGAGCGAAGAAGGATGAGAGGTGACTTGATAGAGGGGTACAAGATGATGAGAGGCAAAGATAGAGTGGATAGTCAGAGACTTTTTCCCAGGGTGGAAAGGGCTATCACCAGGGGGCATAATTTTAGGGTGATTGGAAGAAGGTTTCAGGGAGATGTCAGAGGTAGGTTCTTTACACAGAGAGTGGTGGGTGCATGGAATGCGCTGCCAGCGGTGGCAGTAGAAGCAGATACATTAGGGGCATTTAAGCGACTCTTGGATAGGTACATGGATGAGAGTAGAATGAAGGGTAGGTAGTTACTTAGATCTTAGAGTAGGTTAAAGGTTCGGCACAACATCGTGGGCCGAAGGGCCTGTACTGTGCTGTACTGTTCTATGTTCTATGTTCTATAATTGGAAGTTAGTGAACAAGGATTCACTAAGGGGGAGCTAAAAACACGGTGTGTTTAAAATTAAACCCTGTTATGGTAAGACTAGGTGAAGTTCTGAGAGGGACCCCTAGAGCCCTTTCTCACCTGGTCGTAACACTTAGCTCTAGCCAAATTGATTCTGTCCTCGACCCCTCTGGGACATCCTTTTTCTCCAGCACTGCATTGTTCTCCTTAATCAATATTGCCGCCCCTCCCCCTTTTTTCTCTTCCCTATCTTTCCTGAATGGCTTGTATCCAGGAATATTTAACACCCAGTCCTGCCCGTCTTTGAGCCAGGTCTCTGTTATAGCCACATCATCATATTTCCACATGGCAATTTGTGCCTGTACCTCACCAGTCTTATTAACGACACTCCATGCATTCACAAACATGCACATTAACCCTGATTCAGACTTTATTATTTTCTCCCTTACTCTGACCCCATGTAATAATGTATTATTCCCTACTCCTGTGCTATTTATCTCACCCAGTATTCTGCGCTCCTTGGTATTCTTCTCTGATGCTTGCTCCTGGTTCCCACACCCCTGACAAGTTACCAGTTTTGGTTCCCTCCAACCTGAGCTTCCTCACATGCTCCCATCCCCTGCCAATCTTGTTAAAACCCTCCCCAACAATACTAGCAAATCTCCCTGCGAGGATATTCGTTCCAGTCCTGCTAAGATGCAACCTGTCCATCTTGTACAGGTCCCACCTGCCCCAGAACTGGTCCCAATCTCTCAGAAATCTGATGATCTCCCTCCTACACCAGTTCTCCAGCCATGTGTTCAATCGCTCAATTCTCCTACTCCTTTCTTCCCTAGCACGTGGGACTGGGAGTAATCCTGAGATTACTGCTCTTGAGGTCCTGTTTTTTAATCTTCTTCCCAGCTCCCTAAAATCTGCTTTCAGGACCTCATCCCCCTTCTTACCTATGTGACTGGTACCAATGTGGACCACGACCTCTGGCTGTTCACCCTCCCCCAGAAGAATGTCCTGCAGCCGCTCCGTGACATTCTTGACCTTGGCACCAGGGAGGCAACACAACATCCCGGAGTCACGCTTACTGCCGCAGAAATGCCTATCTGATCCCCTAACTAATGAATCTCCTATCACTACTGCTCTTCTACTGTTCTTCCTCCCCTCCTGTGCAGTTGAGCCACAAACTTGGCTCTGACTGCACTCCTCTGAGGAACCATCACCCTCACCAGTATCCAAAATGGAAAACCGATTAGTGAGTGAGATCATATCAGGGGACTCCTACACAACATGCCTGGTTCTCTTAGACTGCCTGGCGGTCACCCATTCCCTATCTGCCTACATGCTCCTAACCTGCGATGTGACCACCTCCCTAAATGCGCTATTCACGTAGTCCTTCGCCTCACGGATGCACAACAGTGACTCCAGCCACCGCTTGAGTTCCGAAACCTGGAGCTCAAGCTTCTGTAGCCAGTGACACTTTCTGCAGATGTGTCTGTCCAGGACACAGGCTGTACATTCCACTTGGCAAAGCTGCCCTGCCATACCTTAACTTTACAGACTATATATTATAAGTAGAATAGCTTACCAGGTACTCACCAAACAGCTCCTTCCACTGCACCGAAGTAAGAATCAAATATTGGAGGATTAAAGAAGTAGAAAAGAAAGTAGAAAATGGAGCACCTCCTCCCCACTTCACTGAACTTTCTACTCACCAAAATTGAATCTCCATACTCAGCTTGCATTTGGCACTCCGTTTAACCCGAACTTTCCCCCCCAACCTCGTAACATTTGCCCATCAACCCCTTCCCAGCATCCCCACAGCCAATACAAAGTGTTTTCCCCGCTCCCCCTCCCGCACTGATAATTTCACTCCTCCACCCGCCCCCAACCAGTGTCACACCTCAGAACTCCGAACAGAGCTCCAAAGGCGCAGGAGCTCCAGCTGCCGGCCGGAATATCGGCATGGGATAGCCCCCGGGACAAGGTAAGTTAATTTGCATCTTTTAAACTTAATTTCAATATTAAAATGAAGGCCCCGCCACCGAGCGGCAGGGGAGCCGCACTGAGGCCTCGCTTCCACCAGTAAATTCTTGGCGTCAGACGTCGTGGTGGGCCTCTCCTGGAAGAATTTTCCGGGCCCCCCTGCCACGACTCTGAACCCAGTAGGGCTCATAAAATTCAGCCCATTGTGTCTACAAGGGATTTTCAACAGCACCTGCCTCTAACCACCTGCCAGAAGGTCACAGCACCTCTGTCTGAAGTGTCAAAGGCCAAAGATAAAAGTTGTCCAGAAACTTTTAAGCTCCCATTGGCCTGAATTTTACGTTGGGCAGGAGGCCCCGCCCACTGGTCAAAAAGTCGGGGGCAAGCCTGCCTCCGCCAGCTCTGGAACCCACACCAGGAATTTATGGCCCCCAGGCCCTTAATGGGTGTTGGGCAGGACATCTGCCCCTCTGTAACAGGAAATCCACCTCCAAGAGCTGCCGGCCAGCAGCTCTCAGTCCCAGCACTGCCACTGATCCCGGTGGCCACTGCTGGGACTGCACCCAGCCACTGCAGCAAGAGGGACGCCGGCCTGGAAACAAGGTAAGCGTCTGGGGCCTCGCTGGGGACAATCGGCCAGGCCCTGGTGAGGCAAGCGGTGTCAGTTGGGGGGTGGTGGGGTGGATGTGTTGTCTAGTGGGGGCAGTTGGGCCATGGGCGCCCATCTGTGGGGAACAGGGTGCCTAATCAGGAGGGCAGCCCCCCCCAGTCCATAAGGAGGCCGCCCAGTTTTACTGGGCAGCCTCCTGGGGGACCTCAGCTGCCCACCGGTCACTAGTTAAATACCAGCGGCGGTGGGAGAAGACCCTTAAATGGCAGCTAATTGGCCACTTAAGGGCCTTGATCGGCCTTGGATGGGCAGGCCATTTGTTGCCGTCACTGACCCGTATAAAATTGCAGTGGAGGCGGGAAGACATCTGGAAGGGCACCCCCCTGCCTTCCAATCAATTTTACAACGCCCACCCCCCACCCCCGCCATCAGCCTGCTCCTGTGGCAGGGGTGGCAAAAATTCCAGTCTTTGTCTCTGCAGACAAAGGTAATCAGTCTCGTAAAATTTTGGGGCATTTTTATAAATATCTCAGCAGCACCCACACCAGCTCTCTGCTGGTATGAATTCCACTGTGGTCTGCCAAGAGTGGAATGAGCAGAATTCCAGGACAGTCCTGGCACTTTTCCTCAGACATGCCACAGCAATTTTTTTATTTCCAAAATATACTTGATTCATAAAAATCTGTAAGAACTACATTACAAAACAGTTCCAAACAGCACCAAGTTAAAAACTCCAAACAGTGCAAAGGAGGGCAGTTTCCTTCAATACAGGAGTGAGTTGCCTCACCACCCTTCCATTTCATTTTTCATGCCATATACATTTTACAGCAAACAAAGATTTTCCGGATACAGTTCAAGGGGTTTTCCATGGATCCAGCCCCTCAGTTCAACTTGGTGGGGGGACCTTACACAGTGGTCTTTCCCCATTGAGCCTTTGCTGCAGCTGCCCCAAGTTTTAGTGCGTCCCTCAGCACGCAGTCCTGGACCTTGGAATGTGCCAGTCTGCAACATTCGGTGGTGGACAACTCTTTGCGCTGGAAGACCAGCAAGTTTCGGGCAGACCAAAGGGCGTCTTTCACCAAATTGATCGTCCTCCAGCAGCAGTTGATGTTTATCTCGGTGTGCGTCCCTGGGAACAGCCCGTAGAGCACAGACTCCTGTGTTACAGAGCTGCTTGGGATGAACCTCAAAAAAAAACACTTCATCTCTTTCCACACCTGCTTTGCAAAGACACATTCCAGAAAGAGGTGGGCAACCGTCTCTTCCCCACCACAGCCACCTCGAGGGCATTGTGCAGAGGGGTGAGACTTCGGGTGTGCGGGAAGGATCTGACGGGGAGGGCTCTTCTCACCACCAGCCAAGCTACATCTTGGTGCTTGTTTGAAAGTTCTGGTGATGAGGCATTCCACCAAATTACTTTGGCAGTCTGCTCGGGGAACCATCCAACGGGATCCACCATCTCCTTTTCCCGTAGAGCCTTGAGGACATTCGTGCAGATCACTGCCTGATGGATTGGTGGTCAAAGGTGTTTTTCCGCAGAAACTTTTCCACATGCCACAGCAGCATGGAAGAAGCAGGGGCTAGAAATTAGATAGCCATTTTATTTTGGGTTGGGTGGAGGGTCGCAATTTATGACCTGCCTGTGTCCATGCAGATCAAGGTGGGTAACATGCAAATTTGGTGTACGCACCTCATCAGCTTGACTGTAGCGTGTGTCCAAGCAAGTCCTGCATGGCATCCGAATCCCTCCACACGCTGCTTATAGCCTTTTCCATTTGGGGGAGGTGTGGGGATGGGGAAGGTATAAGGATTGATTCAGTTAATGTGCGGAGCATTAAATCCACTACGCAATGTGTTTCAACCTTGGATTACCTCGCCAAGGTCAAAGCCGACCTACTGTTTCTGTAGGAGTATGGAATACCACACCTCAGCACCTACAGGCAATGGTTGTGATGGTGGTACCACGGGCCATCGATCTGGTTAGGGGGTAATGATTCCCGTTCCTCTGGCCTGGGTATTCTGCTGCGGGAAGGTAAGTTCACCATCTCTGAAGTTAAGGAGGTGGTGGGCGGTTGCCTCCTCGTAGCAGATGTAATGGTGTGTTAGCTTTTATTAGTAGGGGGATCGAGTTTCGGAGCCATGAGGTCATGCTGCAGCTGTACAAAACTCTGGTGAGACCGCACCTGGAGTATTGCGTGCAGTTCTGGTCACCGCATTATAGGAAGGATGTGGAAGCTTTGGAAAGGGTGCAGAGGAGATTTACTCGGATAATGCCTGGTATGGAGGGAAGGTCTTACGAGGAAAGGCTGAGGGACTTGAGGTTGTTTTCGTTGGAGAGAAGGAGGAGGAGAGGTGATTTAATAGAGACATATAAGATAATCAGAGGGTTAGATAGGGTGGATAGTGAGAGTCTTTTTCCTCGGATGGTGATGGCAAACACGAGGGGACATAGCTTTAAGTTGGGGGGTGATAGATATAGGACAGATGTTAGAGGTAGTTTCTTTACTCAGAGAGTAGTAGGGGCGTGGAACGCCCTGCCTGCAACAGTAGTAGACTCGCCAACTTTAAGGGCATTTAAGTGGCCATTGGATAGACATATGGATGAAAATGGAATAGTGTAGGTCAGATGGTTTCACAGGTCGGCGCAACATCGAGGGCCGAAGGGCCTGTACTGCGCTGTAATGTTCTAATTCTAATTCTAAAATTCTAATGTCCAACAATACTCCGCTCCAGTTGATCAACGTATACGCCCCGGTTCAATGCAGCGAGCGGCTGACCGTCTTCCAGCAGCTCCCACTGCTGCTGGCGACGTCCAGGCCGGTCGTCCTAGGCGGTGACTTCAACTGCATCATCGATGCAGCTGGACGATCCGGCAGAGATGACAGTAAAGTGGACGCTACGTCCAGATTCCTAATGGAAATAGTAAAAGATGCCAAACTGCACAATATCTTCAGGAAACCTGCAGACGGAGCGCAGCGCAGATACACATGGTCAAGATCGGACGGGTCTGCCCGTTCCAGGATTGACTTCCTGTTTGTGTCCCGTGCTGTCACGGTCAGATCCACCAACGTCAAGCCGGTGTTCTTCTCCGACCACTGCCTCTTACTGGCTGTCACTGACAGGACGACCAGCGGGTTGGCAGGGGGATATGGAAGCTCAGTGCTACACTGCTAACCCCAGAGAACGTTGAGGAACTCAAAAGGGATTACAAAGGTTGGAGAACCATGAAACCCCTCTTTGAGTCTCCAGTTCACTGATGGGAGGCGATCAAGGAGAACATCAAGAGGTTCTTTATCTTCAAAGGTGTTCAGAGAGTGAGAGAGAGACAGAGGGAAATGTCCCAACTCCAGAAAAGTATGCAAAATCTGCTCCGGCTGCAGACGATGGGGGTCGAGGTCAAGGAGGACCTCCATGAGGTGAAGAGCCAGCAGGCCTCGCTGTTTGCCTTGGAGGCCTCCAAGATCATCTTCCGGTCCAGAATCCGCTCCATTGAGCAGGATGAGACGTGCTCGTGTTACTTCTTCCAAAAGGTACACAGAGAGAGCTCTGTTATCAGCAGCCTGAAGGAAGAGGATGGCTTGGTAACGTCTTTGCAGTCCGACATACTAAGGATCAGCAAATCCTTTTATGCTGGGCTGTATGACGCGAAGACAGCAGAGCCTGCCATTCCTTCTTGTCATCTATCACTGAGGTCTTAGATGACAGCATGAGGGAGAGACTGGACAAGCCGCTAACTCTGGACGAGCTGACAAAGGTCGTCAAGTCCTTCGAGACGAGTAAAACTCCCGGAAGCGATGGCTTACCGGTTGAGTTGTATTTGGCCCTGTGGGACTGGGTTGGCCCGGACCTGCTGGAAGTATACGAGAGTATGCTCCTGGCCGGCAGCATGTCAGAATCCTTGAGGAAAGGCATCAATCACCCTCATCTACAAGTGGAAGGGCGAGAGGGCAGAAATCAGAAATTGGCGGCCCATCTCACTGCTTAATGTTGACTACAAGATTCTATCAAAAGTCATAGCCAGTCAAGTCAAGTCTGCTCTGGAGTTGGTAATTCACCCTGATCAGACCTGTACTGTACCCGGCAGGAAGATCTCTGATAGTCTCACGCTACTCAGGGATATGATCGCCTATGTACGGGACAGGAGGGTGGACACCTGCCTCATCAGCCTGGACCAGGAGAAGGCTTTTGATAGGATATCGCACACCTACATGATGGACGTTCTCTCCAAAATGGGGTTTGGGGAGGGAATCTGCAATTGGATCAAACTGCTCTACACAAACATCAGTCGCGCAGCCTCAATCAATGGGTGGGAATTGGAAAGTTTCCCGATCCAATCTGGAGTCAATCTCTCCCCTGTCTTGTTTGTTTGCTGTATTGAACCCTTTGCTGAGTCTATTAGGAAGGATGCGAGCATAAGAGGAGTGACAATCCCAGGCAGTGGAGGCACTCAGGTTAAAACCTCCCTGTACATGGATGACGTCGCCGTCTTCTGCTCAGATCCACTGTCTGTGCGCAGACTGATGAGCATCTGCGACCAGTTCGAACTGGCCTCGGGAGCCAAAGTTAACCACGGCAAGAGCGAGGCCATGTTCTTTGGGAACTGGGCTGACCGATCCTTTGTCCCCTTCACCGTCAGGTCAGACTACCTGAAGGTGCTGGGGATATGGTTCGGAAGGGCCGGGGCATGCACCAAAACCTGGAAGGAGCGAGTAGCCAGGATAATGCCATAAACTGAGCAAGTGGGAGCAGCGATCTCTCTCCATTGTGGGTAAGAACCTGGTCATCAGGTGCGAGGCGCTCACGTTGTTGCTGTACGTGGCGCAGGTCTGGCCCATACCCCATTCCTGCGCTGTGGCGGTCACCCGAGCCATTTTCCGCTTCAGCTGGGGATCCAAAATGGACCGGGTCCGGAGGGACACAATGTTCAAACCTCTGGATAAGGGCGGGAAAAATGTACCCAACATCGCCCTCATCCTGATGACTACCTTCATGTGCGGCTGCATCAAGCTGTGTGTAGACCTCCAGTACACAAACTCCAAGTGTCACTACGTGCTGAGGTTTTATCTGTCCCCGGTGTTGCGAAGGATGGGCCTGGTCACATTGCCGCGGAATGCTCCGTGCAGTTGGACTGTGCCACTTATCCTTCGTGTTTTTCTGCGGAAAAACACCTTTGACCACCATCAGGCAGTGGTCTGCACGGAATGTCCTCAAGGCCCTACGGGAAAAGGAAACGGTGGATCCTGTCGGATGGTTCCCCGAGCAGACCGTCAAAGTCATTTAGTGGAATGCCTCATCACCAGAACTTTCAAATAAGCACCAAAATGTAGCTTGGCTGGTGGTGAGAAGAGCCCTCCCCGTCAGATCCTTCCTGCACGCCCAAAGTCTCACCCACTCCGCACAATGCCCTTGAGGTGGTTGTGGTGGGGAAGAGACGGTTGCCCACCTCCTTCTGGAATGTGTCTTTGCAAAGCAGGTGTGGAAAGAGATGCAGTGGTTTTTGTCAAGGTTCATCCCAAGCAGCTCTGTAACACAGGAGTCTGTGCTCTGCGGGCTGTTCCCAGGGACACACACCGAGATAAATATCAACTGCTGCTGGAGGACTATCAATTCAGTGAAAGACGCCCTTTGGTCTGCCTGAAACTTGCTGGTCCTCCAGCGAAAGGAGTTGTCCACGACTGAATGTTGCAGACTGGCACATTTCAAAGTCCAGGGCTACGTGCTGAGGGACGCACTAAAGCTTGGGGCAGCCACAGCAAAGGCTCAATGGGGAAAGACCACAGTGTAAGGTCCCCCCACCAAGCTGAACGGAGGGGCTGGATCCATGGAAAACCCCTCGAACTGTATCCGGAAAATTTTTGTTTGTTGTAAAATGTATATGGCATGTAAAATGAAATGGAAGGGTTGTGAGGCAACTCACTCCTGTATTAAATGAAACTGAGCTCATTTGAACTGTTTGTATTTTTTGACTTGGTGCTGTTTGGAACTGTTTTGTAATGTATTTCTTACAGATTTTTTTGAATCAAGTATATTTTGGCAGAATAAAAAGATGAGGAAGGCAGGCTAGCAGCATTGTTTGCAGATCATGTTGTGCTGCAGTCTGCTCTTCTTAAAGGTTGGCTGTCCCTCTTAAAGGGAAATTGCACTGAATAACATTGCTGCAATTTAAATTCTGACAAAGTGAACACCAAGGCACAGAGAAGGTTGCAGAGTGTCAAATGTGGCAGTAGAGGCATTAATGGTTGAGATGAACAGGAGGAGAAAGTCTGTGATTCCACAGGGGGCCATGAGACCCTCAAGGACCACACTCACAAGGGAGTGGGAGCAGGTGGTCAGGAAGGTTGCCTTCTGGAGTCTGGACCTGAGAGCCTAGCAGCAGTGCCACAAGAGGTATGATGACTTCATGCAAGTGATCATTGTAAGTAAAAGCATTTTCACATGATATCTCCTATCCAACATACAACCAACCTCTCCAGCTGATAAATGCATCACACCATCATCGCTCACCCAGCAGCACTCCCTGGCACTCAAGACTCATGTCCAACAGTCAGACCTATAAATGCTGCCAGCTCAAACCCACCTTTTGCTGCCTCCACATATCTCCAGTTATTCAGCTTTGGCAGGCATATCAGCAAACTCAGTGCTACACAACCACCGACATTCTGCCCTCTCTCTTGCAGGACAAAGTGATACATAATAGAAGGGAGCAGAGTAAAAACCAATGGGAAACAAAGAATTCCGCATCTTGTGAGCCCTCTCATTCTCAGCGGCTGTGATGGGGCCCGCGGCATCCGGCTTCACTGAGAACATTGAGGATGACGGCATCTTCCTGCCTTATTTCCTTCTCAACACTCAGCATACCCTCATCCCTCATCCTGCTATCTAGCATGATGAGCAACATGCTGATAGTGCGACCATGAACCTTTTGCTTCCCACCTCACCCCTCACCCTTCCCACCTCACCTCACCTTCCCCTTCTGAGTTCCTGCTTTCAGACACCCAAAAACTGCTGCCTGCTCAGCCACAGCAGCCCCAGAAGGAGGAAAGAGAGCAACAGCACAGCACTGATGAAGAAGTCTCATCATTTAATCTGACACTCGCAGGCACTAGCTCAGATACCGGCACCGAACGTAGCTTACAGGCTAGTATAGAGTTGCAATCAGCACGTGATAAGTCATCTAGACCTGAGTGGGTAAATGATGATTCGTTTGCCAGCTTACCGGAGGATGAGGTGGCAAATGAGTACCACTGCAGAGGGCTCAGATGAAGACCCTGATACCTCGATGGCGGCATGCAGGAGAGCGCAGATGGACATGAACACTGAGATGCTGGGCACATCGCAGGCCTGCCAGACAGCCTCCTTTCACTGCTAATGCACATGGAGGAGTCCAGCTCCAAATTGGGAGAGGACATGGTGCAGACCTTGCCGTCTCCGCAGCCTCTGCTCCATCTCCCTGTTGTCCTGCAGACCTAAAGGCACTGCCACTGTTGCCTCCATACCTGTTGCAATTTTTGTCTGGGCAGGTCATCTACTCCTCATTCCTTCCCTCTCCGCTCACCCTGCCACCACCACACCGCACCGGCCCCCACCCCCCACACCACTTTATACAGCTCCATCATAACCTCCCTGCTCTTATATTCTATGCTTCGGCTAATAAAGGCAAGTATCCCATATGCCTGCCTAACCACCTTATCGACCTGTGCTGCTGCCTTCAGTGATTTATGGACAAGTACACCAAGGTCCCTCTGACCCTCTGTACTTCCTAGGGTCCTACCATCCATTGTATATTCCATTGACTAGTTAGTCCTCCCAAAATACATCACCTCACACTTCTCAGGGTTAAATTCCATTTGCCACTGCTCCGCCCATCTTACCAGCCCACCTATATCATCCTGTAATCTAAGACTTTCCTCCTCACTATTTACGACACCACCAATTTTCGTGACATCTGCGAACTGACTGATCATACCTCCTATATTTACGTCTAAATCATTAATGTACACTACAAACAGCAAGGGTCCCAGCACCAATCCCTGTGATACACCACTGGTCACAGGCTTCCACTCGCAAAGCCAACCCTCGACCATTACCCTCTGCCTCCTGCCACTCAGCCAATTTTGGATCCAATTTGCCAAATTGCCCTGGATCCCCTGGGCTCTTACCTTCTTAACCAACCTCCCATGCGGGACCTTATCAAAAGCCTGAAGTCCATGTAGATTACATCAACTGCTTTACCCTCATTGACACATCTAGTCACCACCTCAAAAATTCAATCAAGTCAGTTAGACATGAGCTCCCCCTGACAAAGCCATGCTGACTATCCCTAATTAATCCCTGCCTCTCCAAGTGGAGATTAATCCTGTCCCTCAGAATTTTTTCCAATAGTTTCCCAACCACTGATGTTAGACTCACTGGCCTGTAATTACCTGGTTTATCCTTGCTACCTTCTTGAATAATGGTACCACATTCACTGTCCTCCAATCCTCTGGTACCTCTCCTGTGGCCAGAGAGGATTTGAAAATTTGTGTCCAAGCCCCTGCTATCTCCTCCCTTGCCTCACATAACAGCCTGGGATACATCTCATCTGGTCCTGGGGATTTATCCACTTTTAAGCCCACTAAAACAGCTAATACTTCCTCCCTTTCGATGTTAATATGTTCAAGTATATCACAATCCCCCTCCTTGATCTCTACACCTACATTGTCCTTCTCCATAATGAACACAGATGAAAAGTAATCATTTAAAACCTCACCTATGTCCTCCGGCTCCACACACAGATTGCCACTTTGGTCCCTAATGGGCCCTACTCTTTCCGTGGTTATCCTCTTGCCTTTAATATACTTACAAAACGCCTTAGGATTTTCCTTTATCTTGCCCGCCAGTGTTTTTTCATGTCCCTTCTTCGCTCTCCTAATTACTTGTGTGCATGGTAGCCTCAAGTGAACAATATGTACAATGCAATTCCCAAAATACTACATCTGGCAAATCCAAGAACTCACCCTGACACCTCCAAAACATTCCAGAATACTTCTCGATACTTGACAATAGAAAACATTTTGCAAAAAATTACCTTACCTGCAAGTTAGGTGCCTGGCCCTTTAAATAACGCTAAGCCTGAAAATGCGTTGCCCAATTGGGAATCCTAGCATGTCATCAGCTGGTTGGGCTGTGTGACATCAGATTAGCATCAATTCAAAGTCTTCCGCTGCATGCTGGACCACACCAGTGTGCGCCCTTCACTTTCAGCTACACCGTGTAGGCCTCGCAGAAAGCGACCAGCAGCGCATCATGCCTCCAGGAAGTGGCAGTGGGCCTCCATAGCGCCGCTCAAGGCGGTGCTCCATGAATGAATTTCTAGCCCCCGATCTTCCCACAGCCCTCTCACTGGAATTTAAAATACTCGCAATTAGGGTGGAATCACAAAAACACTGCTGGACATCAGATTTCAGGATAGTGTTGCAGCAAAGTCAAAACCATATCACACTTAGGCTAAGCTTGGAGTATAAATACATTCCAAATAGTTCTGTCTGCAATTTCATATGCTAAACATACCTCTTAATATAGTTTAACAAGGAAACTCCAGCACTCCTACCAAATCTTTCTTCTTCTTTGCCTCGTACACATGCTTCTAGCGCTATCTTTTTGCTGCAATAAAAATGTATATTATGTATAGCAGCCTGTCAGTTAAATGGAAAAAAAGTGGTTGAAAATTATTTATTGGAAGGGGCCATAACAGAATTCCTGAGATACCTGCTGCATCATAAAACCTCAACGGAAATCAGGGCTTCGAAATCAAATGCTACGATCATGGGCACACAGAGATGGGTTTCCTGGAAATGTTGCAAAGAGGTTACGGTAAATACAGCTGCATTTCATGATGATGTTCAGTGAATCATACAGCATCTAAGAGCTAGGCGGAAGTACTGCAGCAGAGTAAAATAAAACTACCGTGAAATATAATCATGTAACATAAGCTGTTTTCCTTCAGTGTGTATCTTGCATTTACACATGAAACATTGTTACATCTAAATTGGTAAATCTGATACATATAAATCCAATTTAAAAAATTAAAATGACTTTCATTCATTAGCAAGGGAACTTTTTTTATTTTAAGTGTTATAATTGATCTTGTCATGCCACAAATTAATTGCCTGCATCATATTATTTTATGAAGGCTTAGGGAGGTGCTACATGCTACCCAAGCAATAGGAAAATGGGAAGTTTGAAGTGCTGAATTGCATTCGGAACAGTTCCCATTCCCAGGTTGGGAACGTCCCACTCCCAAGCCCACACCCCCGCAAACTTTAGTTATATAATATATTACATCCGGGCATTCAGTAATTTACTTGACTTACTAACTAACTGGAAACTATGTGAAACCCTCACTAATAATGGTAAAAAAACACCAATGAACATTAATTAGGCAGCTGGTGACAGGCAGTATAGGTTAGAATACTGCACCAATATAACTCGGCACTACACTAACCAATAGAACTAATGGCTATATCTCGCCTTTGAAAGATTATGGGGCTGATTTTCCTCTGCTTTGTGCCCACGTGCATGTGTCTGGCTGTGTCATACAGAATAAAAAGAGCAGAGCCTCTTTGGGCCCAGTGTCCATCCCATTTGTGGCAACAGTTCAAGCATGCGCATGGACATTGTGCCTCAAACAAATGCTGGAAATCACACCCTTATGGCCAGTACCTAAATGAGTAGAGCATTCTGGTCTGCTACTGGATTTAAGTCAAAGGAAAATAGTTATAGTTATCGGAGGTCAATCATCTCAGCCCCAGGTCATCGCTGCAGGAGTTCCTTAGGACAGGCTCCTGGGCCAAACTATCTTCAGCTGTTTCATCAATGAACTTCCCTCCATCATAAGGTCAGAAATGGGGATGTTCGCTGATGATTGCACAGTGTTTAGTACCATTCGCAACACCTCAGATAATGAAGCAGTCTGTGCCTGCATGTAACAAGACCTGTACAACATTCAGGCTTACACTGGTAAATGGTAAGTAATAGTTGCACCACTCAAGTGCTGGGCAATGAGCATCTCCAACAAGTGAGAGTTTAACCACCTCCCCTTGACATTCAATTGCATTACCAACACCATTTCCTGACTTGGAAATGTATTGTTGTTCCTTCATGGTCAATGATGTGGAAGTTAGTGGGTTGGAGCTGGCTTTCTGACATGCTGTCAATTTCAATGTTTTTAACCTCCTACCCACACACAAGCCACTTCCAGATTAAAATTCAGACCAATGTTTCCACTTATGGGGAAGACCAAAACTAGCGTCATAATTATAAGAACTTATTTACCAAGAGAGTGGATAGAATGCAAAAATTCCTAGCACAGGGAATAGTTGAGGCAATTAACATAGACTCATTTGAGGGACAGCTAGATAAGCTCATGAGGGAGACAGGAATAGAAGGATATGTTATCAGGGTTTAAATGAGGTAGGATGGGTGGAAGCTCATGTGGAGTATAAACACTGTCATCAATCCGCTGTTGAGCTAAATGGCCTGATTCTGTGCTGTAAATTCTGTGTAATTCGGTTTAACCCAGAGTGCTAAAGGAGGCTAGAGAGGAGATGTGAGGCATTGACAATCATAATGAACAAATCACTGGACCCATGCCCAAAAAGGGTGACAAATCAGTCACACACAACTACAAACTCATTCCTTTTACTTCAATTCCATGCAAAATAATGGAATTGATTATTAGGTATAAGATCCGTACAATCTTAATTGACAATCCTGAAAATGGATTCAGAAGACAGTTCCTGGCTGAACAACCTTCAAAACTTCCAGAAGGCATTTGACAAAGTTCCACTGGAAAGGGTGTTATTTAATTTCGGAGCTGTGCAGATTCCGAGTAAACCTTGGAAATGGGTAACAGAATGGCTGAAGGGCATAAGACACCAGGTAATTGTTAGAGGAGTTATGCCAGGGTGAAGTGGCGAAGTACTGAGTGAGATGTCCCAGGGATCCATGTTGGAGCCTCAACTATCTCTAATTTATGTCAGTGTCTTGGACTCAGAAACTCAATACAAATTGGTCAACTTAGAAAATGATACCAAACAAGGAGGGGCAGTGGAATTGGAGAAGGCAGCTTAGAAATTACAGAATGAGCTGGACATAGGTAAATAAGCAGAACAATGGTGTGGGGAGGGGGTGCTACTTATAGGAAGGAAACATGGGGAACAAACATGCTGCATGAATGGTGCTGAAGTAGCGAAGGATAGGTTGAGAAAAGACCTATTAGCCATCATAGATTTCATGCTCAACTTGTCGGACCAATGCAGAGCAGCAACCAACAAAGGCAAGCCAAAACAGCAGAAAACGAGTCAAGGGAAATCATGATCAGTGTTCTTTACAGACCACATCTGGAACAATGTGTCCAGTTCCGGTTACTGAGATGCAAGGGAAAGATCAAGCACTGGAGGCAATGCAGAAGAGACCTGTGAGGTCAATCCCCATCTTAGGTGTCTCAGTTTAAAGATAAATTTGGGCTCTGGCCTTGAAGGGAGAGCTTAGAGATGTGATCTCATTCAGGCATACAAGTCTAAATGGTATGGAAAAGGTAAATCTGAATAATTCCTTTAAATTAACCCATGAAAGTAGAATAAAGAGTCACGGGTTTAAACACAAAAAGCACTACCTGAGCTTTGGAACTCTCTGCCTTAGAAGGTGGTGGAGGCAGGGACATTGAATGTTTTTAAGGTGGAGGTAGATAGATTCTTGTTCGGCAAAGGAATCAAAGGGAATTGAGGGTAGGTGGGAGTGTGGAATTCGAAACACAAACAGATAAGCCATGATCTTATTGAATGGCGGAGCAGGCTCAGAGGGCCGAATGGCCTACTCCTGCTCCTAATTCGTTTGTTTGCATCCTAGAACTACAGCAATAGGTTCAGGTCCATCTGAATTGAATGCCTTTGGCTAATCTATCAAGTGAGTAGCACTCAGTTGGGGAAGGAGGAAATTGACCCTATAATAGCTGTTTGAATTCTGTATAATGCTTGAATTAGCATATAATAAGGCGTTTTCACTTTAAACCACTTCTTCATTCTTATATTTAAGTCCAACCTTACTCTGTACTTCAGAGCTTTATTAGTAATTACTTAGAGTCGTTTGAGTCATAGAGTCATTATGGCACAGAAGAAGGCCATTCGGCCCATTGAGTCCATGCCAGATCTTTGTTGAGAAAACCAGTCAGTCTCATTCTCCCCTCTATCCCCATAGCCCTGCAAGTTTATTTCCCTCAACTGCCAATCCAATTTCCTTTCAAAATCATTGATCATCTCCACTACCATCACCCACGTAGGCAGTGAGTTCCAGGTAATTACCACTCAGTGTGTTAAAACGTTCTTCCTCAAATTCCCCCTGTATCTCTTGCCCAAAACTTTAAATCTGTGTTCCCTGGTCCTTATACCAACAGCTAATGGGAACAGCTTTTCTTTGTCTAGCTTATCTAAACCTGTCATTATCTTGTACACCTCTATCAAATGTCCCCTCAATCTCCCTTGCTCCAGAACAACACCAGCTTCTTTAACCTAACCTTGTAGCTAAAATCCCTCATCCCTGGAACCATTCTGGTAAATCTCCTCTGTACCATCTCAAGAACCTTCCTAATGTGTGGTGACCAGAGCTGGATGTAATACTCTAGTTGTGGCCTAACCAGAGCTTTATAAAGGTTCAGCATAATTTCGCTACTTTGTACTCAATGCCTCTATTTATGAAGCCCAAGATTCCATATGCTTTTCTAACTACTCTCTCGATATGTCCTGCCACCTTCAAAGGTCCCTCCGTCCTTGCACACACTTCAGAACTGTGCTATTTAAATATATATTGCCTCTTTCTATTGCTTCTGCCAAAATGCATCATCTCACACTTCTCTGTATTAAATCCCATCTGCCACTTGTCTGCCCATTCTGCTAGCCGATCTATGCCCTGTTGCAGTTGATTGGTATCATCCTCACTGTTTGCCACACCTCCAAGTTGGGTATCATTTTGAAATTTTACTCTGTATTCCCCTAATATCCTTGTTATTAAAAATGAAAGCCACAATCTTTGAGTAAGATTTTGCCTGACTGATCTCTCAGCAGAGGCTGGAATTCAATTTAAGTAAGTAACATTGTCTGTGGACAGTAAACCACAGCTCAGTTTAATCTGTGAGGGAGGGTCAGGGGTGACAGACCCTGTTAGTGCTCTTCGTTCTGGTGTCATTAAAGCTTATCATTTCAGACACTGGGTTCAGATATGACTCGTACATCAACAAATGCCCTATTTCCTCTAAAAATACTTCTACCTGAAGCTTAACAATGCAACAAATACAGCAGTCCAGTATCAGGCTTTAATTGCACTCAAATATATTTATTTCTCGGAAATGTAACTGAGTCAAGTTTTCCTTCTAGAAGCACTTGGTTTCACTAAAGATATTGAGAACTATATTATAGTTCAATTTAAGGCTGTGAAATGAAATAGTAATCAGTCAAATGGAATGGAGTGGGGTGGGATGAGGGTGGAGTGAATTGTGTGAAGTGCAGTGGCATGGCACGGATTGAATTGGAGTGGGGTGGATTGTGTGGGACAGAGTGGAGTAGGGATGGAGTGGAATGGGTGAAGTGCAGTGTCATGGCATGGATTGGATTGGATTGGGTTGGAGTGGCCTTCAGTTGAGTAGATGGAGTGGGATAGGATTGGATTAGTCTGAACTGAATTGGATTGGTTTGGACTGAATTGGATTGAAGGGACTGAATTGGATTGGTTTGGACTGAGTTGGATTGGTTTGGACTGTATTGGTTTGGTTTGCAGTTTCAGACTAGTTTTAGCCTAGAATAAGTAGCCAACAACTCCGAACTTGAATTAGCACAGTAGTCAAAAAAGGCTTTCCAACACGCGATCCATTTTTTGATCAAATCATTGCATCATGGCATTTGATTTGTTCAAAGAATGAATTGTGCTACAAGAATTGTGAACATTTTGGAATCTATTGTAAATAATATTGTTAGAGTTATGCAATGCAGTGTGTAATATGGAAACTCCTTTTTAGATATTAAGCAGGAGAGCTGAATTTGTTAGCAATAATTTCTAGGGAGAGTTATGCACTAGGGCTAATCTATCTGACAGCCATAAACTTTGACAGTGCACTATCAGTACACAAGAGACAATACTTGTCTGAAAGAGAGAATGTTGTGGCAGCTGAAGGAAAGTCAACTCCTTAAAAAGTATACAAATATGGTTAATGTTTTTTAAAAGAGATACAAAAGGTATATCAAAGGAAAAGCATAGGTAAATAGGCAAAAAGTGGATAGCACACAAAGATCCATTAATATAAGCCAGGAGCCAGAAGTAAATAGAAAGATTTGCATTTATATAGCACCTTCCATGATCTCAGGATATCCCAAATAGCTTTACAGCCAATGAAGTGCTTTTGAAGTGTAGTCACTGTCGTAATGTAGGAAACACAAAATGGTCGCAGCATGAAAGCAAAGCGGACAGTTGTGAGGGATAAAACTAAGTGAAAAAACTACAGAATTTTTTTGAGGATCTAGGCAAACAGGAAGTTTAAAAAAATCTTGCATTTATATATCACCTTTCATTCCCTCAGGCCTTCCCAAAGTGCTTCAGAACCATTGATGTACCTTTTAGTGTAGTCACCCTTGTAATTGCTTGGAAAATGGAAGATTGGGAGTGAAGAAGTTGGTTGAGAAGGAGCATAGAATGGTCAGAAGATCTCAGGAGGTGTAAAGATGAGGTGATACAGACAACAGAAATAAAGGGAAAGAACATAATTGTGTATTCATTCCAAAGCTGTATTAGCAATCCACTGTGAAACCAGAAAGAGATGGAGTGAATGAACTCATTTAGTCCAATACTGTGAAGATGGTGGTGTGAGTGAATTGATTATTTGAAATGAAGATGGAAGTGAATTGATTTACATTTGAACCCACTGAAGGGAGGGCAGTGGTTTTAGTAAATTAATTTACTTACTGTGCTGGAAATGAATTGATTTATTAACCTATTCAGGTGAAGATGGTAGCATTAGTGAATTGACAAATTGATTAAAAGTTACGGAAAGGAAGATATTGGTGAGCAGGGAATCAATTATTTGCTTTTACAAAGGACATGTCTCAGATACTGAAGAAGAATTTATTTGGTTAAATGTTTGGTGGCCTAACCTAGGAATGTAAATGAGGAGAAGTCCTGTTGGGAACTAATTTAATCACACACTTATGTAAAAGGATGTAGGGCAGTGAAAAACATTAGAATGGATTTTCCATTCTGTGTGGGCAGTTGAACGGTCATGGACAGGGCAGGCAGGGACTGGGAAAGCTGGTGTAAATTGTTCTTGTTGGATCTTCGCCAGTTGTGCATCACACAAAGTCTTCTGGGTGGCTTTTTGGATGAGCCTATGGTGCTCCTGCTTAAAACATTTGAGAGCCTCATCCAATATGATAATAATTAAAATAAAATTAAAATGAGAACAATTTCCTGATTTGTTTGCAGGGAATGTGCTGTTGTAACAGGGCACCAGGATAAAATAGGCAATCAGGATCTGGCTTTAGGAACATAGGAACATAGGAAATAGGAGCAGAGGTAGGCCTTTTGGCCCCTTGAGCCTGCTCCAGGCCTAGGGAAGTCTTTGCTTACCTGGACCATATATGGCAGTGACCTTTCCATTTAGGTTTGTGACAGTTGAATTGTTCAGTCTTGCTTTGTTGGAATTTTACACAGTTCTGGCATTTATTTTTAATCCTGGATTTTTGTCAGTTCCATTTGTCATTACTACAATCAGAATTCTTGAGATGAGGATTTTTTTAGTGTTATTGGAGGAGAAAGGAGTGGTTGACAGGAAGGATGTACAACAGGTTATTTGGGATAGAAGTGGAATACCCACATCCAACCTTACCATCTACCATCACATATGGAAAGAAAAATGCCCTCATAAACTGCAGGACAGAATTGTGCTGTCTGCTAAAAAATTAACATATAGATAACCTCCAGCATAGGGACAGCACTGCCAGGGACCGATAAGATCACCATAGCTTTCAACTTTTACATCTCAAGCTCATTTCAATCTACCACATGGGAAAGCAGCAATATCAATCAAACCTCATTGTATTTTTCCTTTGATTAATGATGGTATTAATATGGCCAACATTGCCATCCAGGCCCCTTGATACAATCCCATGGCCTTTCGATACACACTATAGGCATCTAGATGTCCTGAAAGCAAGGCTTACATAGTTAATAATAGGTCTCATGGTGGTGTGCTGGAATATATGCATGTGAGCAAATAGTGGATGAGTGAGTGAAATAGTGGAAGAAGAAGAATAGGAAAACTAGCCCTGAGTTTTGAAGAGCTTTGCATCTTCACATAGACTCACTCTTTTATATTCTCATGCCTCAGGTTATGAATGAAGGTCTGAGTCAAAGGCCTGAAATAGTGTGCCCTGCTTTGTTTTTATTGACTCTCTTGTTATGTGATGCTTTGCGCTGTACACTAAGCATTATTGTTAAGATCCAAGAAGTTTAAAGAACACATAGAGTGACAACCAAGTGTCCAGCTGGCATCTCAATGTCTGCATCAATGAAAGAATATATATTATGCAGGTAAGTTGGAGTGTACATTGGTTTCTGGGGTCACCTTTCCAACTGGTCAGTTGACAATAGCTCCAGTTAGCCATGGCTCACTTTTATCTCTGATAGAAGGTGGTGGGTTCAAGTCACACTACAAGGACTTGAGTATAAAATCTAGGTTAACACATCAGTGTAGTGCAGAAGGAGAGCTGCACTCTTGGAGGTACCATCTTTAGAATAAAACACTGTATAGAGGCCCTGTTTGCCCTCTCAGGTGAACATATAAACGATCCCATGGCACTATTTCAAAGAAGAGCAGAGGCGTTCTTCCTGGTTTCCTGGACAATATTTATCCCTCAATCAACATCATGAAAACAGATTATCTTATCATTATCATGTTACTGTTTGTAGGATCTTGCTGTGCACGATCTGGCTGCTCCTTTTCCTTCATTACAACAATGGTTATACTTCAAAAGTACTTAATTGGGACCTCCTGTGATTGGGAAGGGCGCTATATAAATGCAAATCATTTTTTTTGATGTGACAATAATAATAGAATATAGAATATATAGAATAATAGAATATACCTACTGCATAATGATCATGTGTGTTAAGCAGATCAGTCATAATTTAAGGTGATGGGAGAAAATGCAATGTAACATTTGCTCATCTTCTTGGTATGGTGAAATACTGGCTCGCCTAACTTGGCAGACTTCAACGGCCTGTTAATCATTTTTTTAAAAGGTTATTTTGCTGTTGGACAGAGCGTTGACTTGGTCAGCCATCTCAGGCCAAGCAGGGAGCATCAAATTGCTTTGGGAAGGTTGCTCTGCATACACAAACACTCTTTTGCTGCACTCGTTGTACAAGAACCTCCAAAGCAGTGTTAGAAAATGGAAGTGACCAACAGCCTTCACCAGCCATTTCTAGATTTGGTCCCAATAAGTACAATGGAGCCATTTAAGTATAAGCTATAGCCCTTAGAGCTGTTTGCATCCCTTACTGACAGTTGAATCCTGCTAGCAGGTTCAATCTAGGTGGAAGGTTGGCTTCTTATCATTAATGAGGCTGATCTTGTAAAATTCACAGAACCACTGTAGGCCAGCTTGATTTTAGCAAGCACATGTTTAACTGCATTCTGTCTGGTGGTGGGACTGAAAAATGTACTCTCTTTGTTAACTGATTTTAAACACATCGGTCTAGAAATAATGGTGTGAAAATATTACCACACGTATGCCAAAATACGGTGGCCAAATTAATGATCAAAGAAATTCAAAAACAATAAGCATTCATACACTAATATTTGCACAAGTGATATCAGGACCAAAATAAGGTAGGGGAAGTATTCAATTTAATTAGTTATTAGAAGGATTGAAAGGGCCCAGTAACAAAGAGTTCACCGACTAGGTCTGCCAGAGGTTAAAGCACAACTTGAGAGCAAACTGGAAATTAAGCTCAACAACAGCACGTCTCCAGACACTGAAACGGACCGAGGTGAACAGTGGAAGCAGCTGCGATCGGTTCTTCAGGCAACAACTGCAGAAGTGGTCAGTTACTCAGTGAGGAAGAACAGGGACTGGTTCACCGAAAACAACTCCAAAATTCATGATTTGCTGCAAAAGAAATGCTTCTGCTGCACAAAACGTCTTGCAAAACCAGGTGACCAATCTGCAAAAGCCACGTATAGGGAAGCCTGCAGTACTCTACAAACCAAGCTTTGAGTCACTCAAAATGACTGGCGGCAAGCACTGGCAGAGAAGACAATGAGTTACGCAGACAGCGGTGACATGAGATCTTTTTAAGAGTCCTTGAAGACTGTTTATGGACCATCCCACCTGACGCAGTCACCACTGCGATCTTCTGACTGCAGAACCCTGCTTACTGACAAAGAGGCCATCATGATCCAATAGTCAGAGCACTTTGAGAGCATTTTTGGAGAGGTAAGGACTGTACAGGAAGCTTCGCTAGCGAGGATACCACAAAAGGAAACAAAGTTTGATTGGATGAACCCCGACCCGCGAAGAGATCCCGAGTGCTACAGCACTATTGAAATCCCACAAGACCCCGCGTATCGATGGAATTTCAGCAGAGGTCTACAAGCAGGGAGGTAGCGCACTTCTTGACAAGCTCACAGAGCTGTTTACAGCTTGCTGAAAAAAAGGGTCAGTGCCACAGGACTTTTGCGATGCAGTGATTGTCGCCCTCTACAAAAAGCAAGGGGGAAAAGTCAGACTGCTCAAATTACAGAGGGATTACCTTGCTCTCCATTGCAGGCAAAATCTTAGCAAGAGTACTCCTAAACAAACTTGTACAAACAATCGCAGAAGAAACCTTCTCCGAGAGCCAGTGCGAATTTAGGCCAAGCTGAGAAACCACGGATATGGGGATATGGTCTTTGTACTGAGACAGATCCAACAAAAGTGCAGGGAACACAACATGGGTTTATATGTTTCCTTCACAGACCTCACAAAGGCCTTCAATACCATCAGCCGAGATGGACTGTGGGAAATACTGTCTAAACTGGGTTGCCCACCTAAGTTCCTGGAGATACTCCGCCAGCTACATGTAGGACTGAAAGGTCAGGTGAAACTGACTGGAGCCAGCTCTGACAGCTTCCCTATCTCCAGTGGTGTAAAACAAGGGTGTATTCTTGCCCCAACCCTCTTTTCACATGATGCTTCGGAAGCCAAGAGAGATTTGACAGATGGTATTTACATCCGCTTCCGATCAGAGAGCAGTCTTTTCAACCTATGACGACTCTTGGCACTTACAAAAACCACAGAAGTGCAAATCTTGGAACTCCTTTTTGCTGATGATTGTGCTCTTGTGGCCCACACACAGGAAGCACTACAGCTCAACGTGAACTGTTTCTCAGAAGCAGCAAAGGCATTCAGCCTTACTGTCCACCTGAAAAAAACAGAAGTGCTGTTCTAATCCCTCCACCCCATGAAATATTGATGACGGACATCTCAACACTGTTGATCAATTGACATATCCAGGCAGCTTTATTTCAAATGATGCCTCCAACAGCAAAGACCTTGACAATCACTTGCCCTAAGCCAACAACTCTTTTGGCTGCCTCTCTAAATGAGTCTGGAAAAGTCACTCCTTGCACACTTCCAGGCAAATCCACGTGTACAGAGCTGTTGTTATGCATACCCTCTTGTATGGCTCAGAATATTGGGTCCTGTACAGTAGACTAATTAACTACTTGAATGCTTCCATCAACACGGCTTGAACTCCATCATGAATATCAATGCCAAAAGCAGTGCTGTATGGAGAACTGTGCCTTGGGAAGTGGAATCGAGGTGCTCTGTGCAAATGTTTCAAAGACCAGCCGAAGAAACAACTCTCCTTGGCTGACATCGCACAATGGATGTGGGAGCAGGAAGCTGCTGAGAGGAACAACTTGTGCTCAAAAATCAGGGATGCTACACACTGGTTTGAGCACTTAAGACGTGAAGCTGTAGGAGAGAGACGTTGAAAACGGAAGGAAGCTGCTTCTGCCCGAGCTCCCCCAGCTCAAGAATTCCTGTGCCCCAAATGTTCCAGAACCTGCAGATCTAGAATTGGACAGTTTAGCCACCAATGAGTGTGCCAGCACCCATAGAGCCGAATCTTCCCTTGATCTTTGTCCGCGAAGAGCTAGCCATTATCATCAGAAAGATTGTCAACTGAAGAAATAATTTAGTTAACAGTATCTGAGAAAAACAGGCTAGTGTGAGAAGTGTTTCATTATTGGCATCAAAGTGGGAGAACAATTTGCTCCAACATTGATTGACTTGAAATCTGAAGGGTAGAGGCAAGATATTTATTGAAATGTTCAATTACTTATTACAATCAAATGGAGTAGAAGAGACGTTTATTCACTTGTTTATTGATGCCAAATTGAGTGAGGAAGCCAAAAGCAGCAGCTGATGAGTGACTGGTTCTAAAATGGCCATCAGCAAATGAGTTATTGATGCTCATTATTGCATGGAAAAATCATTAGTTATTTATTTATACAAATTATTCATCTAATAATGTATAATATAGACCAAGGCAGTTGGAAAGGTTCTCCTTCATAATGGTAGTGACTCCAGAAAAAACTGGCTACAGACACAAAGCATGGAAGATAAGTCACTGTGAGTGAAATATTGACAAGCTCCATGTGTGGCCTTGTGGATAATGGAAACAGTCTAAATTTATACTTTGCCCCTTTGGCCTGACTATTGCATGATCCACAGCACAGTAGTCAAACCTATACAGCTTATGCCATCCTTTACCTGGTTGAGAGACATAGCACCTCACAGGTGGGCTTGCCACACTCTTGGAGTGGCTCGTCCTGTATTGGTCTTCACCTTCACCCAGCTTTCACTTGCAGCGCCAAGCAGCTGGTGGCTGTCCACACCCCGATAAACCACTTCGACAGGCAGGCCAGACCAAGTGACGGTAGCCATCGGGTCTTCTACCCTTATCGAATTAGGGTTCGTCTACCCTGGCATGCGATGATTTATCCCAGCATATTGGGTGGATGAGACCAATCTATGGTCCAATGGCCATGAAGGTGGTTCAGCACTGTGTTGTGGAATGCATAGAGCTTGACAAGACACAGAAGACGTCCTGGTCACCCACTGCATCCAGATGTATCTCCAGCTGTATAGACTTGTCTTGCCATTGGACCAAGATAGGTCAGGAGGACAGAATGAGGCTGACAACTCTCACTCACTAAAATCCAATTCATGCGCAAGTCATGTTCATCATCTTTCTTTATCTGTCATCCATTAATATCTGTCACAAATTCTGTGGTGATGGGTGAGTGATGCAGCAGCAGGTGTGGATTCACTGGGAGCTGTAGCTGTAACAGGCAACTCAGGGCATAGGATGGTTTTTCACTAGAAGGAAGCAGTAGTGGAACTCAGCAGCTGCCTGAGTGACTGAGCAGCCCTTTTCAGGGACACACTGTTCACCTCCCTAGAATGAGGAAGGGGCTTGAAAAGGTGACCTAAACATTGTCTGCTTCACCTCCCCTGGGCAGCAGGCCACAGCTAGTGGGGATCCCATCAATGTGGTCGTAAATTAATCTCAAAAGAAAGTAAGGGTGACACAGGTCACCATTGGCACATGGAATGTGCGCACCCACATGGACAGCACCACAGCCGACAGACCTAAGAGCGTTGGCTGGGTACACCATCCAGATCACTGCTCTCAATGAGACTTGTCTACCTCAGCAGGGCCAGCTCAAGGAAATCAGCACAGGTTACACAATCTTTTGGAGTGGCTGTGGAAAAGAACAACGACGCAAAGCTGGTGTAGGCCTTGCTGTCATGAACCATCTCTTTAATAATTTGGCTTGCCTTCCCAAGGGTGTTAATGATCATCTGATGGTGCTTAGACTCCTCCTACAGAGCAACATGCAAGCAACTCTCATCAGTGTGTATGTCCCAATCATGACTAACCCTTATGAAGTCAAGGATAAATTTTAGGATGACTTTCACTCCTTGATTGTTGCGGTGCCAAAGTCAGACAAGCTAATCATTTTTTCAGGTTGTTTTTCTTCAGGTTTGCACTTGCTGATGTTCAATATTCAGTATATTCACACCTAATCTGTACTAATGCTTTGTCTTTCAACACACCATTAACATATTGTTTGCCTTTGCTCCGTGACCTTTTGGTCAGCTATGTGGCCTGGTCCAATCTGCACCTTCTCCTTTGTTATCTCTTGCCCAACCCCCACCTCACTTGTTTATAATCTGACTTTTCTAATATTTGTCAGTTCCGAAGAAGGGTCACTGACCCGAAACGTTAACTCTGCTTCTCTTTCCACAGATGCTGCCAGACCTGCTGAGTGAATCCAGCATTTCTTGTTTTTGTTTCAGATTTCCAGCATCCGCAGTATTTTGCTTTTATTTAAGCTAATCATTCTTGGTGACTTCAATGCAAAAGTTGGTGCAGATCACCAGGCGTGAGAAGGGGTCATTGGAAAAAATGGGGTTGGCAGTTACAACAGCAATGGTATCCTCTTGTTGAAGATTTTTGCTGAGCATGAGCTCTTAATCATCATCACAGTTTTCTGCCTCCCTAACCACAACAAGACATATTGAATGCACCCCGTTCAATGCATTGGCATCTAATCGACTACCTCATCATCAGGTAGACGGATTTTTAAATTTATTCTTTCATGGGATGTGGGCATCGCAGGCCAGGCCAGCATTTATTGCCCATCCCTAATTGCCCTTGAACTGAGTGGCTTGCTAGGCCATTTCGAGGGCATGTAAGAGTCAACCACATTGCTGTGGATCTGGAATCACATGTAGGCCAGACCAGGTAAGGACAGCAGATTTCCTTCCCTAAAGGTCATTAGTGAACCAGATGGGTTTTTACAACAATCGACAATGGTTTCATGGCCATCATTAGACCAGCTTTAAATTCCATATTTATTAATTGAATTCAAATTCCACCTTCTGCTGTGGTGGGATTTGAACCCATGTCCCAAGAGAGATACCCTGGGTCTCTGGGTTACTAGTCCAGTGACAATACCACTACGCCACCGCCTCCCAGGATGTGCATGTAATGAAAGCCATGTATGGTGCTGGCAGCTGAACTGACCACCATCTTATCATCTCAAAGCTAAACATCAAGATCCATCCCCCTAGATGCCCCCAGGGCATGACGATCCTAAAGCATCTCAATGTCTCAAGGCTCAAACAGTTGTGAAGGAAACTGTCCCAGAGAAACTCACTTGTGTTCAGCAAAAATGGATACTTACTCCATCGACGATGACTTGGCGACCTTCAGGGATATTGTATACTCCCCTATTCTAGAGGTCCTTGGCCCTACCTTTTGTAAGCATCAACATTGGTTCAACGAAAACAATAAGGTGGTCCAGAAACTGCTGGAGGAGAAACATAGACTTTGTCAGGCTTACTTCAATGACAAGCCATCGCTATTCAAGCATGATGCCTACTGAAACATCTACAGGACAGTCCAGTGCAAGCTCAGAGAGATACAAGGCACTTGGCTGAATCAGAAAGCAGACAAACTCCAGTCATATGCTAACCACAAAGACTGGAAGAGATTCTACGATGATCTGAAATCTATCAACAGGTCCTAGTCTACTGGTTCATCACCAATCTTCATTTTCAATGGGTCAACAATGCTCAAAGAAAAAGCTCAAATTCTAGAAAGATGGCCAGAGCACATTAACCACAACCTCAATCGGCCTTCACCCATCAATGAAGAAGCAATCTACAGGCTGCCACAGGCTTCCATCAACAGTTTTCTTGACGACCCTCCCATGCTGTTAAAAATAACAAAAGCTATGAAACTCCCGTCTAGCGGCAAAGCTCCAGGAGCTGATTCTATCCCAGCTGAGGCCTACATGGCTGGAGGTCAATGCCTGGTCAAGAGGCTCACTGAACTCCTTCAGTCTATGTGAGAGCAAGGAACCATTTCGCAAGAATACAAAATGCCTTCATTGTCCACCTGTATAAGCGGAAAGGAACTCGCCAATCTTGTGACAATCACAGAGAAATCTCGCTCCTCTCCATCGCTGGCAAAATCTTCACCAGAATCCTTCTGAACCATTTAGTTCAACATCTCGACCAGGATCTGCTGCCGGAGAGTCAGTGCGATTTCAGAACAGGTAGAAGAACCACTGATATGCTGTTTGCAGTCAGACGGCTCCAGGACAAATGCCAAGAACAGAACATGGACCTCTACACCATGTTTGCTGACCTGACCAAGGCCTTCGACAGAGTCAGTCATGACGGCCTTTGAAAGTTAATGGAGAAATTCAGCTGCCCTGAGACATTCATCACAATGGTTTGACAGTTCCATGAAGGCATGCTGGTGCATGTCCTTCCTGGCGTTGAGGCCCATGGCGAAATGTTTTCCAGGCCACCCCACCGCGACCCCTGATGTCGGGGTGGGGATGGGGGGGTGGGTGTTGCTGGTAAAATCCAGCCCACTATCTCCTTGTATGGCTCAGTATCGCATTTTGTTTGGTTATGCACTCGTGAAGTGCCTTGGGATGTTTTGCTACATTAAAGGCATTATTATAAATGCAAGTTATTATTTTAACTTCTGTAGTTTATGTATGTTCACTAAGGTAAATAATTTACTCCAAAATATTTTCATCCAATTGTACGAATAATGATATGATTGTCAGTCATCTTCACAAATTAGAATTTAATATAGATGCATAGCGTATTCATACAGGTTTCCTGTATTTCACAGGACTTCTGCAAACACCTTCAAACATATAAGTCTTGCCCTTGAGCACTGTGTTCATAGACAAGAGAAATATAAGGATGGAAGGTTTATGTGATCAGTATTGCTGCATGTTAGGAACTCTTCATGGTAAACGTTTTACTGTTTACAACAAAGACTTGCTGGACCCATCACTCTCAGGAAGAATCAAGACAGACACAATGTTCTTAAAGGTTAAATATTAACTGTCTCCCACGCAGCAATATTCCCAGCATGGTTTCCCTTGGTCTTTGGAATGATCAGTCATTTCACTGCAAATTCACATTATTTAGTTTAAAAGAAACTTCACATAGCTAATTACAATGATATGAAGGTGCAATCGTTATATAAATATATTTAGTACTGAAAAATTAAATTAATCCTATCAGCCTATACGTAGTGGTCTGAGGGATCACACCTATATCTTTGTCTGGGTAGTTGTTATGGATTTACTGTCACCTGGAAAGCATTCAGATTACTGTTGGAAGCATTTTTTTTTACATGCAGCCATTGTCTCAAGAATCATTCACCTTTTCTGCCATTGGCATTTTACTTATACAAAAAAAAATTGCTGGTAAGTTAAGGAGTGAAACACAGGATGGGTGCATTTCTAAACATGAATAGGAGCTCAATTCCTAAAACCTTTAAGATCTGGTGGAGCACTGATTCCATTCTTTGCATATTCCCTAATGAGCCAATGAAAATATATCTGCAGGATCATATTTCTAATCAATTATTGGTACCTATTTTGTGTTCTTTTCTCAATTAGCCAATAATTTTGAGCTTTGATGTTTGAACTATGGCGCAGTTGAAACAAGATCTGGAGAGAGAAACTGGCAGAAGCCACCCAATGCAAGTGGCAATGACATCTACACCACCCCCTACCTTTGGAGGAGAGGGTGGCATACTGGTCACGTCACTGGAGTGGTAATCAAGAGGCCCAGGCTCGTGTCCTGATGACATGGGTTCAAATCCCAGCATGGCAGCTGGTGGAATTTATATAGAATTAATGCATAAAAATCTGGAATAGAAAGCTAGACCGAGTAATGGTGCCATGAAACTATCATCAATTGTTGTAAAAAACAAATCTGGTTCCCTAATGTCCTTTAGCAAAAGAAATCAGCCATCCTTACCTGGTCTGGCCTACATGTGACTTCAGACCCACAGCAATGTGATTGATTCTTAACTGCTTCCTGAACTGGCCTAGCAAGCTACTCAGTTCAAGGGCAATGAGGATGAGCAACAAAGGTTGGCCTAGCCAGCGACACCCACGTCCCATGAAAGAACGTAAAAAAGTACATTTTCGCCCATCCATTAATCTGATCAAAGTCACCACCATTGTTCTTTGTGACTGAAACAGCTGTGTATTGTCCATTTTCCACCTCTCAACATCAAGTCTTCTATTATCTCTCTCCTGTGATATCACACCCACATTGTTCCATTCCAACCTATGTCAATATAACCAGGTAATTTTCTGAAATGGGTCATCTTCCATGCCCATTGGCTAGCTAACAGGAAGCAGAGAGTAGGCATAAATGGGTCATTTTCTGGTTGGCAAAATGTAATGAGTGGTGTGCTGTAGGGATCAGTGCTGGAGCCTCAACTTTTTACAATTTATAAATGACTTGGATAAAGGGACTGAAGATATGGTGGCTCAGTTTGCTGATGACACAAAGACAGGTAGGCAAGTAAGTTGTGAAAAGGACATAAGGAGGCTACAAAGGGAAACAGATAGGTTATAGAGTGGGCAAAGATCTGGCAAATGGAATATAATTCCCCTCGCAATAAATGATGACTTTCTATTAGCTTTCCTAATTATTTGCTGTACTTGCATACTAACCTTTTATAGTTCACGCACTATGACACCCAGATCCCTCTGCGTCTCAGAGCTCTGTAATCTCTCACTATTTAGATAATATGCTTCTTTTTTATACTTCCTGCCAAACTAGACAATTTCACATTTTCCCATATTATACTCCATTTGCCAGATTTTTGCCCACTCATTGAACCTATCTAAATCCCTTTGTAGCCTTCTTATGTCCTCTTCACAACTTACTTTCCTACCTATCTTTGTGTCATCAGCAAATTTAGCAACCATACCTTCAGTCTCTTCATCCAAGTCATTTATATAAATTGTAAAAAGTGGAGGCCTTCTGGAAATCTAAGTACAGTACATCCACCAGCTCCCCTTTATCCACAGCACACATTATTTCTTCAAAGAACTCCAATAAATTGGTTAAACATGATTTCTATTTCACAAAACCATGCTGACTCTGCCTGATTACCTTGACTTTTTCTAAGTGCCCTACAGGGCATTGGTGAGAGTACATCAGGGGTACTGTGTACTGTACTGGTCTTATTTAAGGAAGGCTGTAAATGCATTGGAAGCAGTTCAGAGAAGGTTTACTAGACTAGTACCTGGAATGGGTGGGTTGTCTTATGAGGAAAGGTTGGACAGGCTAAGCGTGTATCCGCTGGTGTTTAGAAGAGTAAGAGGCGACTTGGTTGAAACATATAAGATCCTGAGGGGTCTTGACAGGGTGGATGTGGAAAGGATATTTCATCTTGTGGGAGAATCTAGAACTAGGAGTCATTATTTAAAAATACGGGGTCGTCCATTTAAGACAAACATGAGGAGAAATTTTTTCTCACAGAGAGTAGTGAGTCTTTAGGCTGAATTTTATGCCGCCCCAGCAGGTTGGATGGCGGCGTGGGGGCAGATGGGGGCAACGTAAAATTGAGCGGGAGGCTCCGGGAAGCCTTCCTGCCTTACTTCCGCATCCGGCCAACTTTACAGCAGTCGGGCAGTGGGGGGGAATATGGTCTGCCCGTCCAAGGCCGATCAAGGCCCTTAAGTGGCCACTTAATGTCCACTGAAGGGTCCTCATCCACCTCCACGGGTATTTTACCGTGGCAAGCAGGCGTGCTGGGGATGTGTAAGGCTGTCCAGCGATCGCTGCCAGCCTTTTTGCACGCCGAGGAGTTGCCATAGCAGTTGGGCACAGGGTGCCTGATTGAGGGCCACCCCCACCTCCCAACCCACACCTGAGACCCAAGACACCACCCCCCCCAGCCAAATGACCACCCTAGTCTTACCAGGGCATGACCGATTCCCCTGTTGAGGCATGCCCAACATACCTTCACTCCTGGCTCCATGTCGTCGGCTGGGCTGCAGTCCCAGCAGTGGTCACCGCTCCCAGTGGTGCTGCTGGGACTAAGAGCTGCCGACCTGCTGATTGGCCGGCAGCTCACTGAGGCGGGACCACCTCCCTCAAGTGGGTGGAAATCCCACCTTGGGACAATTAAAGCCCATGGACCCGTAAAATGTGGGATGGATCCCCAGGCTAGGTGGAAGCGGGTTCAACACCGACATTGACGTCAGTGGCGAATTCCCGCTCGCCGAAGGTAAAATCCAGTCCTTTGGAGCTCTCTTCCTCAAAAGGCGGTGGAAGCAGAATCTTTAAATATTTTTAAGGCAGAGGTAATTAAACTCTTGATAAGAAAGGGGGTAAAAGGTTATCGGAGGTAGGCGGGAATGTGGAGTCAATGTTGCAATCAGGCCAGCCATGATTTTATTGAATGGCAGAGCGGGCTTAAGGGGCCAAGTGGCCTACTCCTGCTCCTAATTCATATGTTCATATGTCCATGTTGCCATATGTAGTGCACTTTAGGTTTTATTCTTGACTGCATGCTATTCATTATTCATTTATTGTCACTTGTTATTGTTCATATGCATAGATTCAATTTTCATACATATGTTGATAATACCTTTTTTTAAAGTTCATTATTGGTCTATGGACAGTGCTAGCAAGGCCAACATTTAGTGCCCATTCCTCGTTGCCCTTGAGATGGTAATGGCAAGCCATTATGTTGAACTGCTGCAATCCATGTGGTGAAGGTGCTCCCACAGCGCACTTAAGTAGGGAATTCCAGCATTATGACCCAGTAATGATGAAGGAATGACAATATATGTCTACTTTGGAATGATGTGTGACTTGGAGAAAAACTTGCAGATGATGTTGTTCACATGCACCTGCTGCCAGTGTCCTTCTAGGTGGTGGAGATTGCTGCTTTGGAAGTTGCTGTTGAACCTTGGTGAGCTGCTGCAATGAATCTGTAGATAGTACACACTGCAGCCACAGTACTCCTGTGGTGGAGAAAATAGATGTTTAAGGTGATGGATCGGCTGCTGACTTGGCTGTTGCTGTGCTTCCAACTACTTCCAACTTCAAAATTAAGCAGTAGTGGGACCAGAATTTTCTGGTGACTTAATAAAGGCAAGAGTAAATCCATCCTGTCTGCCTCTAACCAGAAGAACCAAGTAATATCTTTTATGGCACATTGACAACTTGGAAGCCATCTGGCAGTGGACAGAAAAAGAAATATAAAGACTGCTTAAAAGCAACTCCAAAACAGTGCAAAATAGGTATCTATAAGTGGAAAACCTGATCAACATACGAAAGCATGGAGAGAAACCATCCATGAAGGCAGCTCCTACTATGAGGCCCATCACATTGCTGATGCTGAATATTAACACCAGTTGAGAAAATTTTGCTTGAAAAATCATGATTCCCACTCTGGTGTATCTGGGATACAATCTTTGTTCAGTGGATGCTCATTCCTAGAAAAAATTGGTCTCATCTGCCATCATAAAACTCACTGCAGAATATGAGAAGGCATTCTGGCCCTCTTCTGCAAAGTCAAAGGATGAATAAATCCTGTAAGGAGTTCTACTCATCAATCACACCTATCCTCATGTCTTCCCCATCCAGCCAATGCATTGATTTCAGAATATTTTTATATTCGTTAGTTCGTAGGATGCGGGCGTCACTGGCTGGGCCAGCATTTATTGCCCATTCCTAATTGCCCTTCAGAAGGTAGGGGTGAGCTGCCTTCTTGAACCGCTGGAGTCTTTGGGAAGTAGGTACATCAACAGTGCTGTTAGGAAGGGAGTTCCAGGATTTTGACCCAGCAACAGTGAAGGAACGGCGATACAGTTCCAAGTCAGAATGGTGTGTGGCTTGGAGGGGAACTCACAGGTGGTGATGTTTCCATGCATCTGCTGCTCTTGTCCTTCTCGGTGGTAAGGGTCACATGTTTGGAAGATGCTGTTGAAGGAGTCTTGGTGAGTTGCTGCAGTGCATTGTAGATGGTACACACTGCTGCAACTGTGCATCGGTGATGAAGGAGGTGAATGTTGAAGATGGTGGATGGGATGCCAATCAAGCAGGCTGCTTTGTTCTGGATGGTGTCAAGCTTCTTGAGTATTGTTGGAGCTGCACCCATCCAGGCAAGTGAAGAGTATTCCATTATACTCCTGATTTGTGGATGGTTGACAGGTATTCGGGAGACAGGAGGTCTCACTGCAGAATTCCCAGCCTCTGACCTGTTCTTGTCGCCACAGCATTTATGTGGCTGGTCCAGTTCAGTGTCTGGTCAATGGTAGCCCCCAGGATATTGACAGTGGGGGATTCAGTGATGGTAATGCCATTGAACAGCAAGGGGAGAGGTTAGATTCTCTCTTGTCTGAGATGTTGATTGCCTGGCACTTGTGTGGTGTGAATGCTACTTGCCCCTGGTCAGTCCAAACCTGGATGTTGACCAGGTCTTGCTGCATATGGACACGGACTGCTTCAGTATCTGAGGAGTCACAAATGGTGCTGAATATTGGGCAAACATCAACTAACATGCCACTTTTGACCTTACAATGGAGGGAAGGTCATTGAAGCAGCTAAAGATGATTGAGCCTAGGTGACTACCTTAAGGAACACCTGCAGTGATGTCCTGGGACTGGGATGATTGACCTCCAACAACCACAACCATCTTCCATTGTGCTAGGTATGACTCCAACCAGTGGAATGTTTTCCCCCTGATTCCCATTGACTCCAGTTTTACTAGAGCTCCTTGATGCCATACTCGGTCAAATGCTGCCTTAATGTCAATGGCAGTCACTCTCACCTCACCTCTGGAGTTGAGCTCTTTTGTCCATGTTTGGACCAAGGCTGTAATGAGTGGCACTGGCGGAACTCAAACTGAATGTCAGTGAGCAGTTTATTGTTGAACAAGTGCCGTTTGATAGCACTGTCGATGACCCCTTCCATCTGCTGACGACCGGGAGTAGGCTGATAGGGCCGTAATCGGCCGGGTTGGATTTGTCTTGCTTTTTGTGCACAGATATACCTGTGCAATTTTCCACATTGCCATGTAGATGCCAGTATTGTAGCTGTACTGGAACAGCTCGCGGCAAGTTCTGGAGCACAGGTCTTCAGTACTATTGCCGGAATGATGTTAGGGCCCGTAGCCTTTGCAGTATCCAGTGCCTTCAGCCATTTCTTGCTATCACGTGGAGTGAATCGGATTGTCTGAAGACTGGCATCTGTGATGCTGGGGACTTCAGGAGGAGGCCAAGATGGATCATCCACTCGACACTTCTGGCTGAAGATGGATGCAAATGCTTCAGCCTTGTCTTTTGCACTGATGTGCTGGGCTCCCCCATCGTTGAAGATGGGGATATTTGTGGAGCCTCCTCCTCCTGTTAGTTGTTTAATTGGCCACCATCATTCACGGCTAGCTATGGCAGAACTGCAGAGCTTAGATCTGATCCGTTGGTTGTGAGATCGCTCAGCTCTATCTATCGCACGCTGCTTACGCAGTTTGGCACGCAAGTAGTCCTGTGTTGTAGCTTCACCAGGCTGACAACTCATTTTTAGCTATGCCTGCTGCTGCTGCTGGCTTGCACTCCTACACTCTTCATTGAATGAGGGTTGGTCCCCCGACTTGATGGTAATGATAGAATGAGGGATATGCTGGGCCATGAGGTTACAGATTGTGGTTGGATACAATTCTGCTGTTGCTGATGATGGCCCACAGCACCTCATGGATGCCGAGTTTTGAGTTGCTAGATCTGTTCGAAAACTATCCCACTTACCACAGAGGTAGTGCCACTCAACACAATGGTGGATATCCTCAACGTGAAGACGGGACTTCGTCACTCCTACTGATACTGTCATGAACTGATGCATCTGTGACAGGTAGATTGGTGAGGACGATGTCAAGTAGGTTTTTCCCTCTTGTTGGTTCCCTCATCATCTGCCACAGACCCCGTCTAGCAGCTATGTCCCGTAGGTCTCGGCCAATAGTGATGCTACCGATCCACTCTTAGTGATGGACATTGAAGTCACCCACCCAGGGTACATTCTGTACCCTTAGTGCTTCTTCCAATTGTTGTTCAATATGAGAAGCACTGATTCATCGGCCAAGGTGGGGGGTGGGGGTTGATAATCTGCAGGAGGTTTCCTTGCCCATGTTTGACCATGGGGTCTAGAGTCGATGTTGAGGATCAAGGGTAACTCCCTCCTAACTGTATACCACAGTGCCACCACCTCTGATGGGTCTGCCCTGCCAGTGGGACAGGTCATACCCAGGAATGATGATGTCTGGGACATTGGCTGTAAGGTATGATTCCGTGAGTATGACTATGTCAGGTTGTTGCTTGACTAGTCTATGAGACAGCTGTCCCAATTTTGGCACAAGCGCCCAAATGGAGGGCTTAATAAGGAGGACTTTGCAGGATCAATAGAGCTATGTTTGCTGTTTCCAGTGTCTAGGTCAATGCTGGGTGATCTGTCCAGTTTCATTCCTTTTCTTAGGCTGTATAGCAGCTTGGTACAACTGAGTGGCTTGCCAGTCCATTTCAGAGTCAACCCCATTGCTGTGGGTCTGGACTCACATGTAGGCCAGATTGGGTAAGGACAGCAGATTTCCTTCCCCTAAAAGACATTAGTGAATCAAAGGGTTTTTTAACAACAACCAACAATGGCTTCATGGTCACCATTTATTAATTGAATTCAAATTTCACCAGCTGCTGTGGTGGGATTTGAACCCCTGTCCCCAGCACAGCAGCTCTGGGTTACCAGTTCAGTGATATGATCGCTACGCCACTGCCTCCCTACTACACCACTGCCTCATACAAATCCCTCTTTGGCTCTACTCCACCTTATCTATGCAAACAGGTGTAACCATCCATCCCAACTTGCAGTCTCTGCTCTTCTAGGTCTGGTTTCCCATATGTCGCTGCCTCTCAGCTCAATCAACAGTGACAGAGCCTTTGGCCATCTTTGCTCTACACTCTTGAACTCCCTATTCAAACCCCTCTTAGCTTGATTCATCTATCCCCAAATTCAAAAGCCTCCCTAAAACCTACCTCTTTGACCATGCCTTCTTCTACCTTGCCTAACTTTTCCCTATGCTCATGCCAGGATCCAAACCCATATTTATGAAGAGCCTTGGAGAATTTTGTTACCTTCGAATTGCTGTTGCTTTCTACTGCAATTTTGAACCCGTGCACCATTCAACCAAACAACTTGCATTCACGAGTACTCCTCATTTCAGAGTAGTCTACAGAGTGACGAGAAGAAAAGATAACATGAGGTATCGGAAGCAAGAGGCAGTATTCATTGTTTAAAAACTGCATGCAGTGCTGTTATGTTCAGTGGAAAATTACAAACTTTGCTGCTATATTTTCAGGATTATATTATAAAGGTCACATTTCAACTGAATATTTTTGTAACATTCTTATCACCAGGAAATCAAGAGCAGAATTGAATGTTTGGATATATTAGAATTGCAAGAAAAAATATGTATATATTTGGACTTTTCATTTGATATCTGTCAATGCTGCTTCAGTCAGACTTATGGAAGATGCTTGAGAGTGACGAGAGTTGACAGGCTTCCCTTCTCAAGCTCATCTCTATTGACCCCCAGACATTATCATCAGGTTTAGGCTGACTATGGAAAAGGACAAAGAACAATCCAGACTAAGCATAATTAACTGGGGGAAAGCCAACTTCAATGGGCTAAGAACGGATCTGGGATGAATTAATTGGAGTCAAAGGTTGGGAGGAAAAAATAATAGCTGAACAATGGGCTACCTTCAAAGAAGACATAGTTCTGGCACAGTTGAGGTATGTTCGCTCGAAGGGGAAACTTAGGGTAAACAAATCCAGAGCTCCCTGGATGACAAAGGAGATAGAGATTAAGATAAAGAAGAAAAAATGTGCTTTTGATAGATGTCAGGTAGCGAGTACTATTGAGAACCAGACTGAATATAGAAGGTTCAGAGGGGAAGTGCAAAAGCAAATAACAGAAGCAAAGAAAGAGTATGAACAGAGACTGGCAGCTAACATAAAAGGGAATCCAAAGTTTCTATAGACATATAAACAGTAAAAGGGAGGTAAAAAGAAGAGTGGGGCCGGTTAGAGCCCAACAAGGGGATTTGCACATGGAGGCAGAGGGCATAGCTGAGGTATTAAATGAATTCTTTGCATTGGTCTTTACCTAGGAAGAAGATGAAACCCAGGCAACGATGAAACAGGAGGTAATTCAGACACTAGAAGGGTATAAAATTGATAAGGAGGAGGTATTGAATAGGCTGTCTGTACTTAAAGTGATTAAGAAACCAGGACCGGATGAGAGGCATCCAAGGATACTGAGGGCAGTGAGAGTGGAAATTGCGGTGGGACGAGCCATAATTTTTCAGTCTTCCTTAGACTTGGGGGTGGTGGCAGAAGACTGGAGAATTGCAAACGTTACACCCTTCTTCAAGAAAGGGTGTAAAGATAAGCCCAGCAACTACAAGCCATTCTGTTTAACATCAGTGTTGGGGAAACTTCTAGAAAGATTAACTCAGAACAAAATAAATTGTCACATGGACAAATGCGGGTTAATTAGAGAAAGCCAGCATGGATTCCTTAAGGGAAAACCACGTTTAACTAACTTGCTGGAGTTTTTTGAAGAGGGAACAGGGAGGGTTGATGAGGGTAATGCAATTGAAGTGGTATACATGGACTTCCAAAAGGTGTTTCATACAGTGCCACACAACAGACTTGTGAGCAAAGTTATAGGAATAAATGGGACAGTAGCAACATGGATACAAAATTGACTGAGTGACAGAAAACAAATGAGTAGTGGTTAATTAATGTTTTTCGGGCTGGATGAAGGCTTGTAGTAGAGTTCCCCAGGGGTCAGTGTTGGGACTCTTGCACTTCCTGATATATATTAATGACCTCGACCATGATGTACAGGGCACAATTTCAAAGTTTGCGAATGATACAAAACTTGGAAGCATTGTGAACTGTGAGAAAAATAGTATGGAACTGCAAAAGGAAATAAACAATTTGGTGGAATGGGCAGACATGTGGCAGATGAAGTTCAATGCAGAGAAATACAAAGTGACACATTTTGATAGAAAGAACATGGAGAGATAACATAAAATAAAGGGTACAATTCTAAGCATGGTGCAGGAGCAGAGGGACCTGGGTGTATATGTGCATAAGTCATTGAAGGTGGCAGAACAGGTTGAGAGAGCGGTTAGTAAAGCATACAGTATCCTGGGCTTCATTAATAGGGGCATAGAGTACAAGAGCAAGGAGGTTATGCTGAACTTGTATAAGACACTAGTTCAGCCTCAGCTGGAGTATTGCGTCCAGTTCTGGGTGCCGCATTTGAGGAAGGATGTGAAGGCCTTAGGGAGGGTGCAGAAAAGATTCACAAGAATGATTCCAGCATTGAAGAACTTCAGTTATGAATTATCAATTGGATAAGAGAAGTTGGATATCTTGGAGAGGAGAAGACTGAGAGGAGATTTGATAGAGGTATTCAAAATTATGAGGGGCATAGACAGAGTAGATAAGGAGAAACTGTTCCCACTCATGAAAGGATCGAGAACGAGAGGACACAGATTTAAAATAATTGTTAAAAAAAGCAAAAGTGACATGAGGAAAACCTTTTTCACGCAGCGAGTGGTTAAGGTCTGGAATGCACTGCCTGAGAGTGCCTTAAGCATTTAAAAGGGAATTAGACTATTATATGAAAAGGTAGAATGTGCAGGGTTATGGGGAGAAGGCGGGGGAGTGGCACTGGGTGAATTGCTTATTTGGAGAGCCGGTGCAGACACGATGGGCCGAATGGCCTCCTTCTGAGCTGTAACAATTCTGTGACTCTCTATGATTCTGTGATTATGACGAGCCTGTGAGCTTCTTTCAGTGGCACATTACAATTGGTGCATTACAACCTGTTCCATCAACAGCCTGCTTGAGTAGTGGAAACCTGAGATACAAAATTTCTAAGTGCTCTGAAATCATCATGTATGCTTTCCTTCCCTGGAGATAGTGAATACATCTGATGACAATTTATTTCAGATTCTTGCATATTCCTGGAAACCACGAGAATTGCAAGACACACTGATCTAATCAGTCAGTGACTAAGACAACCGCTAATTTCTTTCAAACAAATGTCAGATGCCTGTGCCATTCTGGAGCTGTACCGCAATGTAACACTCAGGAAATCTGTCAGCCCTGAACCTTATTAATTTCTTTGGTGTAAAACATTACATTCTGGTCAGAGGCAGATTACAGGGTGAGGGGGTTGGGGGGAGCGGTGTTCAGTGCCCAATTAAGAGAGATCCTTTCCCTTTCTTTCATTCATAACAAATTACTGGCTGATTTGGTGGTTAGTATATAATTTATCTACAACTGCAAGAATCTATCATATGACTTAACTTATGCATTTTCACTTTTATCAGCATTGACTGCAAGGAATGCCTGTGTGACCCTAGCATCCAGCATCAAAAAAGGCCTCAAAGAAGTGAGGATTTATATTCAAAAGGCTATTTTTGGCAATCATCACATGGTGGCCATACTGCATTACTGAAACTGGGAGAGCCACAGAGTGAAAAGCTTTTCAAAACTTTACCTGTGATCCCATGACCCCAGAGGCTCACTTACGCTACAGCAAAGTGGTGGATGGGTCAGGACCGGGGACCATCCAGAGCTGGGTGGAGGTTCCAAGCTGCCCAAAGATCCACGCACAAAAGTCCTTCTCCAGAATCTCAAGATTAGCTGCCTTTTCAATGTTATGTTAGTTAAAATGTTCGGTAAAAATTAAATGCAGCTCCAATCAATCTGGGGAAGAAATGAAAACAAAGCTTGTATTTATACAGCACCTTTCATGACCTGAAGATGTCCCAAAGCTCTTTACAACCAAAGAAGAGGAGTTAGTGTTGTAATGTAGGAAACATGGCAACTTGTGCACAGCACATACTCGCAAACAGTAAAGTGCAAATGATCAAATGATCTATTTTACTGATATTGGTTGCGGGATAATTATTGGCCAAAACACCGAGGAGAACACCCCTATTGTTCTTCCAATAGTTCCATGGGATATTTTATGTCCAAAAGAGACCACAGATGAGGCCTCAGTTTAACATCTTATACAAAAGTATCCAATGTTGGCATGTCTTTGCACACTTAACCTGGGAATTTGATTGGGATTCTCCTGTTTATCTGCTGCAACTTCAGTGGGCGATCATGAAATCCAAGATAGTTATATATGTGAGGTTTCCACTGATCTTATTGAAGATGATCTGGGTCTGTACATGTGGGCTCGACAGTCTAAGGCACAGTTGCACCTGCCCTTTCTTGTCTCCTCAAAAGCTGCTCTTCCTCTTTTAAATCCCCAAAGGAATTTTCACGCTGCCCGCTTTACTTGCTTCAAGTGAAATGCCAGTTGCTAATAAGATTGTTGTGAGATAAAGCTGGAATTGGAGTGTTGCAGTGTAAAATAAGTCAGTGCCAGCAGCAAGGAATGCACTAATTTTAATGCAACTAAAGCAATATAATACACAAATAAATATAAACTTTCCAGCCAATACTGAATGGTGCTGCTTGTCCATAAGGCCAAGTCATTCACGTACCATTGTGCTATTTTCGAAGACTGTTACAGGTTTCGGGCTGCTATGGATATCTTCTGAGGCACAGTGGGATGATTCATTCCTATAAGTCATCTAACTATTATTTTTGTGTGTTGGGGGGGGACGCGCGGAAAATGATGCAGAGAGAGGGCAGCCACGCACCCTGACGCCAGGAAGGTCCAGCCCGATTTTGCTGGTGGCGGTGAGGCCTTGTGGCGCACTCCCCACTGCTTGGCGACGGGAGCCCCATTTAAATATCAAAATTAATTTAAATGAACAAATTAATTACCTTTACACTCCCGCAGTATGGCCCGGTGCGATCTTCATGCCGGTGGCTGGCACTCCCATGCCTTCAGATCCCCGTCTGATGTAACTGACACCGGACACTGGTGGGGAGGGGGGAATAGGTAAGTTTTTCAGTGCGGGGGCTGGGGAGCGGGGTCAAAGTCAACTCATGGGTGTAGGGGATGGTGGGAAGGGTTATAGTGTAAAGTTTATGGGATTTTGAGGGGGATGTTCAGGTGGACAAGGTAAGTGTTGTGAGGGCGTTATGGTAAGTTATTCAGGGGATGGGAGGGGGGCAAGATAAATTTATTTAATTTTTTTACATCAATGTTTCTGTAAATATTTAAATATAATGGTAGGGCTGTAAGCCCTTTAAAAATGGTGTCAGCGCCTGCACACTGGCAGCTGACGCCATTGCCAGTGACGGACAGCCTGCCCCTCCATGTCATTCGGGGGGGACACACGCTCCACCTGGCTACCTAAATGAGCCACGCCATTGTTTTCGGGCAGCGGGACCATAAATTTCAGCCCTATATCTACATAGCCTATGTGTGACAGTCTTATGACCTGAATTGGATATTCATGTCTCTTGCGTGTGTACTTGTTCAATTATTTTGAAGGCTGGCTGAGATAACTCTTGGTAAGGTAAGGCTGAATATAATTTATTGAGCTGCATTAATCACGTTGAGTGATCATACAGAGAAACAGTAATAAACAGATTCATTTGTTTCAATTACTGCTACTCGTTATTTTTTATTTTTCAGATATCAGTAACACTAGCAAGGCAGGATTTGTTACCCACCCCATGTTTGCCCTGAGAGCAATAAGAGTCAACCACATTTTCATTAAGAAAACAAATGGTTCACGAATACCATGGGGGGTATTATAATCTAAAAAAGTGAGTGGGATTGGGAGTGGGCGGCTGGTTCCAGGGGCTGAAATTGGCAGCGCTTCATTAAGCCAGCTGCAACCTGGCAACTTCTACTTTTAACTTCAGCATGTTTGGCTGTGTGTGATAAACCCCCTCAGGAGAGGCACATCGCCAATTTATATATGCTAAAAGGCAATTAGCAGCTATTTTAACTTGGCATTTCAAATTTAACTCTGAGCGCGCAGGTTTCCCAGGAAGACAAGAGGACAGTGGGAATTGAGGGGGCTGAACAAATGGCAAGCAAAAAATCCTGTAAGTACTCAGACATCAAACCTGCTTCCTTGTCTAAGTGAAAGGCTTTAGTGCGCAGGACTTATGCTGTGTAGGAGTGTGCTTTCACTACCTTGGAGGTGATTTCTAATACTTTGGAGATAATTTCTCCGACTGTGGACTTTTGTGCGTCTGATCTGCGCTTTCCATCTATTGAACACCAGTTCAGCATGGGAGCCACTTATGCAGCTTTACCTTGCACCTCAGATGAGGAACAGGATGAACAGCAGCAGCAACAGCACCAACAGCAGAAGTAGCATCAGCAGGAGGCAGCCTTCTCCTCACCGACCTGCCACACCACAGGAGAGACGGGATGAGCACAGAGATGCAGCTTGCAGGAGGCGTATACAGTGTCATGGAAGTGGTTTTTTTTCTCCTGTAAAAACTAAAGGGGGCTGTGTACCTTTAAGACTGAGGAAAGCTTTTATATTCTCTGCGCACAATGTGTGCAAGCAGCAAGCCTGTTTCCTAGGCAACAGCAGGAGATGAGAGGCCGCCTGCTGTATTGTATCAGTTGACTGTGTGTAAAGACTGTCTGGAACTGGTTTGAACTGGCAGTCCAGCACAGCATGCTCCTTGAAGGAAGGAAGGATTTTGTCTCACTCAGCAGAAAATCTACATTGGCCTATAGACTGTGTTCGCCTGAAGAGGACAAAAACCCCTGAAACTGAATCTTTACATTGTTGGAGGCAGCAAATTCCTTTTTACTTGCAATCTCTAAGAAGTTTCTGCCTCAGAAGTGACTTTCTGTTGCTTTTTGTGTTTCTGGGAGTTCAGGAATTCTCACTAAAGTTTCGAATGATAGACTACCAATTTAAAAATCCAAATAGACCTGTTACTATACTCTTTGTTGAAAGATCTGTGTGATGCCTGCTGCAGCTGAAGTACTTTGAACGCCTATGCATTATAGACTGTTCGTCAAATTGGCCTGGAGACTTCGAGTGGCATCTGATTTTTGTAGTGCAGTTATAGGCAGCACTGTGGCTCAGTGGTTAGCACCGCAGCCTCACAGCTCCAGCAACCCTGGTTAAGTTCTGGGTACTGCCTGTGTGGAGTTTGCACGTTCTCCCTGTGACGATGTGAGTTTCCACCAGGTGCTCCGGTTTCTTCCCACAGCCAAAGACTTGCCAGTTGATAGGTAAATTGGTCATTGTAAATTGCCCTTAGTGTAGGTAGGTGGTAGGAGAATGTAGGGATGTGGTAGGGAATATGGGATTAATGTAGAATTAGTATAAATGGGTGGTTGATGGTCAGCACAGAATTGGTGGGTCGAAGGGCCTGTTTCAGTGCTGTATCACTCTCTGACTCTATTCGACTCTGGGACACACACTGAATTGGAAACGTTTCTCACCAGGACTTACAACCCAGTTATTTATTCCTAAGAAACAGCTCTAATTTAGAACCAGTTAACCATTGGATTTTGAATGTATGTGTGTGTGCATGAGAGAGGAGGAATAAGAAGTTATAAGAGCTTTAGATATAGATTTATCTCAATATTGTTTAAGATTTAGTTTATTAGTAAATAGTTCATCTGTTGTTGGTTAAAGGTACTTGGTTTGGTGCATTTTATCCTGGGGGTTAATAAAGTGTTTAAGTTGGCTAATTTCTGGTAGGTGGGAAAGTTTAATAATGTGCTGCGACCTGTGGAGTAATGGGACTGAATTGGCAGTGCATTATGCCTGCCTCAGTTATAACATTAATTGGCGGATCGATTGCCCGGGATCCAAATCCAACGCTAATTACGTGAATTATAAGAGGAGTAATAATTTGAAAGAGAAAAATAAAAGGAACCAGGTTTCTTGTATAATAGGGGAAAGGCTACATAATCAGAGTGGCATTGGCAGTGGCTGCAGAGTTTCTGGGAAACGAGAATGCGTCCCTCAGTGACTTGACAACTTTAACTAATGTCAGGCAAGTCGCCCACCTGCCAAGACTGAGGCACAAATTATTTCACCACATGAACATTAAAACTTAAAATTGTAAGCCCCTGACTAGAAAGACATTTGCATAGTAACAGCCAGTGTAAGAACAATGGGGACCCAGTCGTTGTTTCCCCAATACACAGAAGAAGTGGTCAAACCAGTTTTAGTCAAATGACTAACTGGCTGTTGCAGAGGTTTGAACTGAGAGTTTTAAATTGGAGAAAACAGTGTTCGAGATCAGAAAGCTCCTGGCTCCTGGTTTGAGAACATCTCTCTCCTGTCTGCTATCATCTTGCTCACACCAGCTTCGGAAACCATTGAAAACATGAGAACCTCAAAGGGAGAAAAGTATCCTATGTTGAACAAGGTTTAAGAAGAATACTGGGTCCCAACAAAAACTAAGAGCTGCCTACAATCAAAGACTCTACAGTGAGTTGGAACCACAAAACCAGTAACCAGAAATCCCCTTCAGAGACTGCCTCAAACCTTTCACCCTATATTTTCCTCTCCTCTTTTCTGTCCCTATTTGTATTTGTGTATCGCATGTGCATGCTAGCATGGGCATGTTATATATCCGTAGGCGTTAACCGTATTGGAGTTTAAGTTGAAGGATTAATAAATTTCACTTTTTTCCTTTAAACTGAAGAAAGCTTGTTTAGGCTCATTTCTTTGTCTTATAATTGGAAAGCTGCTCAAAATATACTGTGATTAAAAATTAAACCCTGTTACAATAAGACCAGGTGAAGACAGTAACAAACCCCTAGACACCTTTCTCACCTGGTCGTATAACTAAAAATAAACTAAAAGATTTGCCAGCAAAATCGGTGTTAGAGTTGAAATCAGGTGCTAAAAAAGCAGAGATATTTGATGTAATAGTCCAACATTTAAAATTGGAACAAGAAGATAGTAAATCAAAGAGTGATGCAGTGGTATTAGCTAGGATTCAGTTAGAAATAAAAAACATGAGGCTGAAAAAGAATTAAGAAAACTTGAACAAGAAAAAGAAACAGTAACAGAATTGGAAAGAATTTCAGAAAGTGAAAAAGAAAGCAAGGGATTTTGAATTAAGAAAGAAGGAACTTCTTTCCCTGCCTCCAGGGGAAATTCTGGTCAGGAAGAATCTGAATTCAGCTCATGACCCAGTGAAAAGCTATTTATATTCATACAAGCTCTTCCCAAGTTTGAGGAAAGGGATGTTGAGGCATTTTTCATATATTTTGAAAAAATAGCCAAACAAATGAAATGGCCAAAGGAAAGCTGGACACTACTTATGCAAAGCAGGTTGATAGGCAGAGCTCAAGATGTTTATGCCATGCTTCCTGAAGAGGCTTCTGCAGATTATGAAATGGTAAAAAAGGCTATTCTTGCTGCATATGTGTTAGTCACTGAAGCTTACCGTCAGAAGTTTCGGAACTTACAGAGATTGGCTGGACAGACATAAGTAGAATTTGAGAGGGTGAAGCAAACTAATTTTGATCATTGGATACAGGCATTAAAGATGGAAACCATGTATGAGAATCTGAAAGAATTGATTCTCCTGGAAGAGTTTAAAAATTCCATTCCTTCAGCAGTGAGAACTTATGTAGATAATCTGAACGTTTTAAAAACTAGGCAAGCAGCAGAAATTGCTGATGATTTTGAGCTTGTGCATAAGCCAAAACCTTTTGTCCGTCATCCCCATAAATCTGAGAAGGATAGAAAGTGGGAGAGTGAAAGGAAGGCATGTAGCCAGGGACAAGAAGGAACAGCTGGGAACGCCCCAGGATTACCTCCCCAGGCCAAAAAGGAAGGCGCTGAAGGTAGAAGTGAGGTCCACAAGCCGAAGTGTTATCATTGCCACAAGATGGGTCATATTCGTTCTGAATGCTGGAAATTGCAAGGTAAACCCATAGGACTTGTTTTGGTACACATAGCTTATGCAGAAAGTAGCTCTGACTGAGAGTACAGCAGACCAAGCTGTAGCTTTAACAGCAACTGTAAAACCAGACGCAAAAACTAAAGTGAGTGTAAAGGTTAAGAATAAGATACCTGAATGTTATAATGAATTCTTGTCAATGGGAAAAGTAACTCCATATCCTTTAAGTGAGGCAGGAAAACCTATCATTAAACTCAGGGATACAGGAACAACCCAAACACTTCTGCTGGGGAAAGGTACAACGTTTCCAAATCGGGCATAGAGAAACCATTAGCGTACTTTTCAAGAAAACTAAATCGCCACCAAAAAAAGTATTCCACTGTAGAAAAAGAAACATTAGGACTATTGCTGGTCCTTAAACATTTCAAAGTATATGTCTGCCAAGATTAGAAAGAAACACTGATATACACTGACCATAACTGATGAACGTTTGGAGAAAAATTTAAAAGCCAAAATACTAGAATGTTCAGATCGAGTTTGTTGTTGAAATCTTATCATTTGAAGAGTGTACATAGCTCGGGGAAAAACAATGTTATTGCTGACACTTTGTCATGAAATTAACCTTAAGTTATATGAATAATGATGGTACAAAGAAAAGTTCTATTACTTAAGTGAATGGGAGCATGAATGTGAAAATATGTTTAGAGTGGTTTTTTTTGTTTCTGTTTTGCATTGTAATGAAATGCATTTTTAGAATGGTGTTTCATTTCGCCGGGGGGGAGGTGTCATGGAAGTGTTTTTTCTCCTGTGAAAACTAAAGGGGGCTGTGTACCTTTAAGACTGAGAGAAGCTTTTATATTCTCTGGGCACTGTGTGTGAAAGCAGCAAGCCTGTTTCCTAGGCAACAGCAGGAGAGGAGAGGCCGCCTGCTGTATTGTATCAGTTGACTGTGTGTAAAGGCTGGCTGGAACCAGTTTGAACTGGCAGTCCAGCAAAGCATGCTCCTTGAAAGAAGGAAGGATTTTGTCTCTCTCAGCAGAAAATCTACATTGGCCTATAGGCTACGTTTGCCTGAAAAGGAAAAAACCCTGAAATTGAATCTTTACATTGTTGGAGGTAGCAAATTCCTTTTTACTTGCAATCTCTAAGAAGTTTCTGCCTCAGGAGTGTCTTTCTGTTGCTTTTTGTGTTTCTGGGAGTTCAGGAATTCTCGCTAAATTTTCTACTGATAGACTGCCAATTTAAAAATCCAAATAGACCTGTTACTATACTCCTCGTTGAAAGATCTGTATGATGCCTGCTGCATCTGAAGTACTTTGAATGCCTATGCATTATAGACTGTCAAATTTGCCTAGAGACTTCGAGTGGCATCTGACTATTCAACTCTGGGACACCTCACTGAACTCACCAGGACCTACAACCCAGCTATTTATTTATTCCTAAGAAACAGCTCTAATTTAAAACATCATTTTAGAACCAGTTAACCCTTGGTTTTTGAATGTATGTGTGTGCGCATGAGAGAGGAGGAATAGAAGTTATAAGGTCTTTAGAAATAGATTTATCTCAATATTTAGTTTATTAATAAATAGTTAATTTGTTATTGTTTAAAGGTACCTGGTTTGGTGCATTTTATTCTGGGGGTTAATAAACTGTTTAATTTGGCTAATTTCCTTGTCGGTGGGAAACTTTAACTGTGACCTGTGGAGTAATGGAACTGAATTGACCATGCATTACTCCCACCTTGGTCGTAACAACAGGCAGAGGATCAGCTTCCTTAGAGTCATAGAGCACTGAAACAGGCCCTTCAGCCCACCAAGTCTGTGCTGACCATCAGCCACCCATTTATACTAATCCTACATTAATCCCATATTCCCTACTATATCCCCACTTCCCTCAATTCTCCTACCACCTACCTACACTAGGGGCAATTTACAATGGCCAATTTACCTATCAACCTGCAAGTCATTGGCTGTGGGAGGAAACCGGAGTACCCAGCGGAAACCCACAAGGTCACAGGAAGAACTTGCAAACTCCACACAGGCAGTACTCAGAACTGAACCTGGGTCGCTGGAGCTGTGAGGCTGCAGTGCTAACCAATGCGCCACTGTGCCACCCCTTCCTGGACATGTCTGAGCACCAGTACCTCAAGAGGCTCAGGGTATCACTTCAAGTGATCACTGGCATTTGCAGCCTCCTGGAGGAAGACCTCCTGCCAAGTGAGCCTGGTGGGCATGCATTGTCAATGGCTGTTAAATTCACTGCTGCCCTGAATTTCTTACATCTGCCCCTTCCAGGGATCTGCAGGAGATATTTTCAGAATCTCACGAACCGCTGTCCACAAATGCAACACACAGGTGACTGATGTTGTTTTCCAGGGCCAGGAATTATATGCACTTTGCAATCAACGAGTTCAGTCAAAATGAGCCAGCACTCAGCTTTATGGCTCTGGATGGCTTGCCACAGGCCCAGGGAGTCATGGATTGCACACATGTAGCAATCAAGGTGCCTCCAGATCACCCAGTAGTACTTATCAACTGCAAGGGCTTCCACTCCATCAATGTGTAACTTGTGTGCAACCACAAAAAGATCTACAACATGTTTGTGCAAGATTCCCAGGGAGATGTTATGATGCTTTCATTCTGTGTCAGTCAACCCTCCTAAGCTCTTCACACCTCAAAGCAGAGTTGGCAGCTCACTCCTGGGAGACAAGTGTTACCCACTGAAAACCTGGCTGATGACACTTGTTAGAAGCCCAGACAATGATGCTGAGGAGAGATAGAATCGAAGCCATCTGACCATGGACGCTTTCATCAAGCTAGTAATTGGGATGTTGAAGATGCGCCTTAGGTGCCTGGGCAGGTCTGGGGGTACCCGTCACTATCGACCAGCCCAGGTATTGAGATTATTAGTGGTATGCTGCACCAATGAATGCATCTGATATGAATAGCAAGGGCTGGAGGTCTAGGAGGAAGATGCTGCCACTTCAGAGGAGGAGCAAGATGAAGTGCAGGAAGAGGAAGATGAGCTTGATGTGGCAAGGGCACCAGCAGCAGTGCACATAGCTGCCCGCGATGCCCAGGATGGCCTAATTCTGACGCTGTTCAGTTAATAAATACACCCATCTTACAACCAAATTCTGAACCCACTGCCCTCCCGCCCATCCCCCAACACAAAGCAGTCCTAAAAACAACAAAGCATCCCTGTCACAGACACCCATTGCTCATCTGTAACTCTTGACTTACCATTCATCACAAATGAGAAGGCCACTTGCAAGACAGTAGACAAAAATGGGCAATACGGGAGAATGATGCAAACAAATAATTTTAACGGTATTGAAAAACTAAACAGAAATTTAACAATCTAACTTCTGTTAATCACCCACATGCATACTCTTGTGCAGCTACGAATCTTTGCTCTTCCTTTTTCTACCTATGTGGTGTAACCTCTGTGGTTTCAGCAGAGGTACAAGCAGGCTGCTTAGATCCCTGCTCTGGCTGTTGAGATATTCTTGGCCGATGTCCTCTGGGGTTTGGAGCCCTGCTAAGGACTGTCCCACCTGTGGCTGTGCAGGGGCAGACTAGGCCATTGGGACAGGAGGCAGCTTGTCAAAGGCAATGGGTGAGGTCAAAGAGCTTTGAGCAGAGTTCCCACTTCCATTTGCCCTTTCTCCGTCCTTCCTGTCACTGCCCACTCACACTTCCTTGCCAGAAATGATCTGGAGAGCACTTTGCTGCACATCAATGGGGTGCTGAAGGGTCAAGGCCAGGTTTTCATCAATCCTGAATAAGATGACATTCATAGTGTGCAGGTCATTGGTGGTGGGTGGGGTGGAGTATTTTCTCGTCTGATTGCTATCTTTGATATTCTATGAGGGTGGCCATTCTTTCCATGAGTATAGACATCATCATGAAGGTCTGCAACATTATGACCCTCATGTTTGAGGCGGATTTCTTCAAACTCTCTCCAAAAATGTACATTGTGCCTGGAAAGGCTGCCAAAACCTAACACATTATCCTCTTGGTCAATGGCCCTCAAGAATCAGCATCAAAGTTCAGCTGAGCAGAGTTTGGAGTGTCATACATCCTCCAACAGGGACTCTCCACTACTGTTCCTGTCTCCACCACCTGCTCTTGCTCACTTGTGATGTGTATGATAAACCGGGTGAGAACCCAACTTCTTGCCTTTCTGGCCCCACCAAGGTGTGTGTATCTGGTGGACAGTCTGAATGAAGCCTGTGATGGTGCACCCGCAGAGTGAATGATCTCCTCTGAGGAGTCATCATTCTCCTCCTGCACCACATCCTGCAGGATGCTTGATGGGCCTGTGGGAGTTGAAAGAAATGACGTCGGACCAACGTTACCTGTAAGCAGCATGGCCACATGGTCACACAGCAACCCAAAAGTGACCATGCAGACCATGCACAAGTCGGCCCCTTTAAGTTACCATGCGTACGCAACCACACAAAAGATTTAAAGGGGCTAAGCACTTCAATAAATCCCTAAAATAAAATTAGAGGGAATGTTGCTTAGGACTGTCAAGGGTTGTCACTGTGCACATGATCAATTTCACTGGCTGCTGACATCATCAACATGTGTGTAAGTGTTGTTTGCCATGTGGATGTGTGATATTTAATTCTATAATCAGGTAGCTGGGAGACCCCTATCTCTCCATCCCGACATGCTGAGATTCAGCTTATCTCCAGCATCTCCTCCTCTGTAGCTGTTAGTATGGAGGTGGCTAGAGGCCTACCTCTCCTTCTCTGGTTCTCTGCCTCTTCCCGATGTGCTGTGCTCCCTTGTGCAAGGAGAGTCAAAAGAGAGCTGTTGAATGAGAGTAATGGAATGTGGTTGAGTGGATGGACGGGCAACATTCATTGAGGGTCACTGTGATGGATAGGCGTGACATTGTATAAAGATGAGGGTGAGTGGGAGGGTTGGGTGGTCAGCTGGGAATTTGAAAAGGCGCATGGACATAAAGGGATGGTGCATCTGCAAGGTAAGTCGCTATGAGGATTGATGTGCAGGAGTAGGTTTGAGTAAGCAGATTGAGTGGGGTTGGGATTATATACACATATCAGGATATACTTGACAGTGCCTTTGTACTTACTTTTCCTGACCTGATTAGGTAATTAAATGTCCTCGAGCATGGAGTGCAGCATCACACAACTGCTACTGGCCTCCTCTGCAATCTCCAGACATGCCTTCTTGTTCTCTGAAGCAGGCTTCTTCCTCCCGTCACCAGGGAAGGGAATCTCCCTGCAGGCCCTTCCAAACTGCAACATCAGTTCTAGGGAGACATCAATGAAGCGAAGTGCTGACTTGCAATAATATAAAAGCAAAATACTGTTGATGCTGGAAATCTGAAATAAAAACAGAAAGTGCTGGAAATACTCAGCAGGTCTGGCAACATCTGTGGAGAGAGAAGGAGAGTTGACGTTTCAGGTTCTGATGAAAGGTCACAGACCTGAAACGTTAACTCTGCTTCTCTCTCCACAAATGCTGCCTGACCTACTGAGTATTTCCAGCATTTTCTGCTGACTTTCAATGTTGTGAATCCATTTCTGCAGTTTCTTCCTCGACTGAAACACTTGGACAATACAACTTTAATCCTAGCAGAGTACCTTTAAATACTTCAGCTGAAGTAGGCTCATGTGAGGAGTCATCAGGCCAACTTGTATTAATTGGTCAGAAAACCTGGAAGAGAGATGCTAATGCAATGGCTGGGTTAAAAAGCCACTGACCCATGCACTGTTAAAACTTTTGCTGCCAGTGCATGGAACAGTTAAACTCCAGGTCCATGCTGAGGCATTTGCACAGTACTGTAAGAGGTGCTGTTTTCAGACGAGGCCCCATCTTCCTTCTTGGGTGTATGTAAAAGATCCATTGGCACTATTTTGAAGAAGAGCAGGGGAGTTATCACCGGCGTCCTAGCCAATATTTATCCCTCAACCAACATAACAAAAACAGATTATCTGCTCATTCTCACATTGCTATTTGTAGGAGCTTGCTGTGCACAAATTGGCTTCTGCATTTCCTACATTACAACAGTGACTATACTTCAAAAGTATTTCATTGGCTGTAAAGTGCATTGGGACATTCGGTGGACCTGAAAAGCACTATATGCATGCAACTCTTTCTTCTTAATAAACAAAATAATGGGCACTTTGTACATCTTGTAGGAAATTCTGTGGGTGACTTCCACTTTTCACCTTTCAATTGACCACAAATATTTTTTCAAAATACTGTTTTAGTCCCTTAGTATTTTAAAGGTCAAATAAACAGACAAATGAAAAATGTTCATATAGGTCTAGAAAGAAAGATAACTATTTATTAAACAATACTCGAAAATGTTCACAACCTCACCCACTCACATAGGCACACCCACAAGAAAAGACAGAAATTAGAGGATAGCATGCATTTAAGTCCGTGTTGTAGAAGAGTTCACTTTGAAATCTTCTTGGTTTTCCGGGAGGAATTTTTAACAGCATTATAGGCCTGATGTTCCTTGTCTTGGTTCACTGAAGTATTGCAGTTTCCTTTAAGACTCTGTCAAAGTTGATGGACAACCCTGTTAAATTTTCTCAGAAGGGGAGTTTTCAAGGTCACCTTTGGAGTCTTTGCCTTGGTAGTTTAAAGATGCACAGGCAGGATCTTTTTCTTAGCTGGAAAGGATGTCTCAGCTTTCCCGCTCACTGATTTTCTCTCTCTCTCCCAGAGAAATTTCTTTCTTTAAGCGAAACCCTTATCAGGCTGCATTTTGGTCAGGTGACCATAGATGATTTCTTCTGGTGTGTCTATTCAATGTCTTTGAATGTGGGGCCACTGTTTCACAATGGGATTGGGATGTGGTTTATCGTGATAATGTGGTGTTATTTCTGACCTATTATGTTGGCTTTGAATCTGGGGTTGCTCTGTCTGTGAAGGTCTTTGTCAGCCCAAGTCTTGAAGGTAGGAGCCACTTTGCATTGAATGGCCTGTTTAACATTTTAATGTGTCTTCCCCAGAACTAGTCCAGCCATATGATGTGTCGCGTCTCCAACAGTCATCATGTATATTTTCAGTACAGGGGTCACCTGACCTCTTACTTCATCGTGTCTGCAGCAAAAAGTGTCCTTTTTTTTGGAATTTAATTTGGAAGCCCTTCAATCCCTCCTCACTTGACTGTAACAGAAATTTGGGGGCTCACGTCTGGGATCAAACCCAAAGACAAATGAGAAATTGGAAGCAGGAAACCAAATTGATCCCTGGCAATAATTTAAAAACCTTTATACAGGTTTTCTTGTGGTTTTCAGTGATAGAGCACTAAATGTCCACATTCAAGGCCAGTACCTTCCTAGAACAAAGAACCGGAGACAGGCATAGAATCTGAAACAGACAAAGTAACATTAGATAAGATACCGCTAGAACAGAGGAGATTAGAATTAGAATTCCAGGAAAGGGAAAAAGAAAGGAAGGAAAGAGAAAAAGAAAGAGCTTTCCAAAGGGAGTTAAGGCGGTTCAAACTGAATAACGGAAGACCCAATATACCTAGTGAAGGCACCATTAGAGAGGGAACTACCCCTAGCTCAGGACCGGGTGCCAAGCTCTTAAATTTCTCCCATTTGAAACCAAAAGTTCAATGAAAGGGCTGTGGAAGCATTTTGCATCTGTTTTGAAAAGCTTGCAAAACAGTTGAAGTGGCCAGTAGATATCTGGACACTGTTATTGCAAAGCAAACTAACAGGAAAATCCCATGAGGTTTATTCATTGTTTCCTGATGAGAGTTCATCAGATTATGAAATGACTAAAAATGTTATCCTGAGTGCATCTGAGCTAGTACCAGAGGTGTACTGCCAAAAATTACAAACTCTCCGAAAGCAATCTGAACAAACTTACGTTGAGTTCAAAAGGGCTAAGCAACTCACTTTCAACCTATAGATATGGGCATTTAAGATAGAGTCCAGCTATGAAAACCTCAGAGTGGTAATCCGCTTCGAGGCGTTCAAAAACTCGCTTCTTCTTTCCATAAGAAACCACATGGAGGAACAAAAGTTTCCAAGAGCCAGGCAGGCAGTAATCCTGGCTGATGATTATACACTTATTCACAAGCCCTTGCCCCAAGGGAAACCCTTCCCTAGTCACCTCCAAAAACCTGAAAAGGATAGAAGGCGAGAGAGTGATAGGAGGATGAACAGCTACGAGTGAGAAGGGAGAGTGGAAACACAGAGGGCCCTCCTCAGGCCAAAAAGGAACATACTGAGAACAGGAGTGACACCCAGAAGCCTGTATGTTTCCATTGTAACAAGGCTGGTCATTTTCGAGCTGACTGTCGGAAGCTACCGGGGAAAACCCTTGGTTTAGTCAGGGTACACCAGACCAGTGCAGGAAAAGGGGCCCTGATGGAAAGCACAGCAGACCAGGCCAGAGTATGGGAAAAAAATAACAAAACCCCTGGGAGTTACCAGGGTTTTGTGTCCAGAGGAAAAGTGACCCCATACCCTTCAAGTGAGGCGAGTAAGCCCATAATCATACTTAGGGATACAGGGGCCACCCAATCCCTTCTGCTGGGAAAAGGAATGACCTTTCTCCCAGAGAGTGCAGTGAATGCTGGTGTGCTAGTAAACGGTATCGGAGAAAAGTATATGCCCATACCTTTATACTGGGTGCACCTGGAGTGTGACTTTGTTTCAGGACCGGTAACTATGGGGATTGTCCCTAGTTTACCTGTGGACGGGGTTGACCTGCTCTTGCGTAATGATCTGGCGGGGGCGAAGGTAGTAGCTTTCCCAGTGGTTTTCGAGAGACCAGACGAGGTTAGGGAAACTGAGCAGTTATAGGAAAAGGTCCCTGGCAATTTTTCTGACTGTGTGGTGACCTGGTCATGGCCAAACAAGCTCTGTCGGAGGAGGCTGAACTGGCACTGCAGACAGATGACCCTGCTGTCTGGTTATCTGAAACTTCTTTGGGAAGTTAGAGGACCCAAAGAATGGGTTAAACAGGTCTTCCTTGGTTGAGGCTCAGCAAGCCGACCTAGGATTAAAAAAAAGTTAGTACAAACTGCCCAAAATGAAGCTGAAGTAGAGGGAGTTCCTTTAAAGGATGAGGTGCTGATGAGGAAGTGGAGACCCCTCATAGACCTGCAGAGTGGACAGTGGACAGTGGTTCACCAGGTAGCGGTGCTGCTGAGGTACCTAAGGGAAATATTGAGAATAGCCCATAAGATTCCACGACGTGTCAGTATCAGAAAAAATCCAAGCCTGCATAAGGCAGCATTTTTACTGGCCATAACTCCACAAAGATGTGGTGAAGTTCTGTAAGACTTGCCACACTTGCCATGTTGCGGAGAAGCCTTTGGGGGACCATTCAGCAGAGAGCTGGTGGATTTTGTGGGACGCCTGCCAAAAACAAAACCAGCATCTTCTCACCATCATGGATGTTGCTGCTTGATTTCCAGAGGCTATTCCTCTAAGAACTATCTCTGCCAAGGTAGTGGTGGAGGGGCTAACCCAATTCTTCACCCGATATGGGCTGCCTGCTGTGATCCAGTTGCATGAGGGCACAAATTATGTCCAGTACTTTTCAAAACATCATGGGGAATCTGGGCATAACCCAGCTAAAGTCCTCAGCCTGCCACCCACAGTAACAAGGGGCTTTGGAGCGGTACACCAGACCCTGAAGACAATGATCAGGACATACTGCTATGCGTACCCACCATGACTGGGACAAAGGGCTGGGATTTCTTCTGTGCGCCACCAGAGACTCACCCAATGAGTCCACTGGCTTTAGTCCCTTTGAATTAGTTTATGGACATGAGGTGAGAGGTCCTCTAAAACTAATAAAGGAGAGGTTTTTGTAACCCAGGGACAAATCTTCCCTGTTAGACTACATCTCCATGTTATGAGAACGGCTCAGGAGAGCCCGTGCAGTGGCTCAGAAACACTTAAAAACTTCCCGGACAGTTATGAAAAGGCAGGCGGATAAACATGCCAAGGCCAGAACATTTCAGCCTGGAGAGCACGTGTTAGTGTTACTCCCTACATAGGGTGAACCCCTGAAAGCCCGATTCAGTGACCCGTACAGAGTAATAAAGAGAATTAGCCAGGTGAATGATATAATTGATACCCAGATCATGGGGAAAAACAAATGTTGTGCCACATCATTATGTTAAAACGGTATTACAGCTGGGAAAGGGAACAAGCAAGCACAGGTCTGTCAGGCAGTCAGGAAAGAAGAGGACAAAAGAGACAGTAAGGACGAGTTAGAGGGAGGCCTGGAAGATTCCCAAATCAAACCCCCTACCTTCCAATGAGCTAACACTGAAATGTCAGGGAAATTATACACTGTACTCTCCTATTCAAACGCAGGAGCAAGAATAGACCTAACAAGGGTGCTCACAGCGTTTAAAGGGTTTTGCAGGGGCAAACCGGGATGCACAATCCTAACCCTATACGATGTGGATGTAGGACAGACCCCTTCCATAAAACACAATCCCTATCGCCTAGGTCCTAAGAAACTGACCCAGGTTCTGGAAGAAGTTCGTTATATGCTGGTGCACAAGCTGATTGAGCCCAGTATGAGCAGTTGGAGTTCCCCACTTTGCTGGTGCCCAAACCTGACGGCTCAACAAGGCTCTGCATTGATTACAGAAAGATTAATGCAGTGACCAGATCTGATTCCTACCCAATTTGCTGCCTGGAAGACTGTATAGATAGAGTAGGAAATGCCACCTACATAACCAAAATAAACTTGTTAAGAAGGTACTGGAAGGTTGCTTTAACCACCCAAGCTAAAGAGATCTTGGCTTTTGTCACCCCAGACAGTTGTTTCCAGTGCCAGGTGATGCCCTTTGGATTCACCTAATGCCCCAGCCACCATCCAATGTCTCATGAACCACGTAGTGGCTGGATGGCCCAACTGTGTAATGACACCTGGGGGAACTACCTGGACAGGTTAGAAGGCCTCTTCCGAAAGTTACAGTCGGATGACGTCATGGTAATTCTTGCAAAATGCAAGTTCACTAAAGCTCAAGTAACCTACCTAGGGCATATATGTGTCAAGGGAGAGTGTTGCCCAGAGAAGCAAAGGTACAGACACTGATAGATTTTCTCGTCCCCACGACCAAACTGGAAATAATGCAATTTTTGGTGATGTATGTGTTTTACTGCAAGTTTGTCCCAAACTTCAGCACTGTAGCTGCCCCACTGACAGACATATTACACAAAGAAGCAAAGGTAGTGTGGTCAGGGAGATGCCAAACAGCTTTCAAGAGGCTGAAAGACATCTTAACCAATGAACAGTGCTGGCAGCTGCAAACTTTAACAAACCATTTAAAGTGGCAGTGGATGCTAGTGACCTAGGGGTAGGTGCCATCCTGCTCCAAGATGATGAATTAGGCATTGAGAGACCAGTTGGATATTTCTCCAAAATATTAAACAGACATCAAAGGAGATGCTCTACTGTGGAGAAGGAATCCCTGGGACTGTTGCTGCCTCTCAGAAATTTTGAGGTATATGTCCACAATTCATACAGAAAGACTATAGCTTATATCAACCACAATCCTTTGACCATTATAGAAAAATTCAAAAGCCGTAATGCGAGGCTTTTTCATTGGAGCCTGTTTCTACAACTCTACCACCTAAAGATTATTCACATTGCAGGAAATAAACTATGTGATAGCGGACGCTTTATCTCGGGATCAGCTCAGCACAGAACCATCCCGGATAAAAAGAAAATGAGACTATGGCTTTGACAGTGAGACTGATGAGTGTGTGTGTAAAGTTTTTTTAAAAATTTGTGGCCCCATAATGAAATGTTCTTGTCACATTTCATTTCGCATGGTGGGGAGGTGTTACGCCAATGTATTTTGTTGAATGATAATTTTCTTTGGTCTACTGACTGGAATTCTGAATTTATATATATTTTTTAAAGACATGGGAAATGTACATGGGATACAAGTTAAATTGATAACAAATGCACATGGGATACAAGTAACTTGATAAGGTGGATTCAAAATTGGCTTAGCTGTAGGAGACAGAGAGTGATGACAGACGGCTGTTTTAGTGACTGGAAGCCAGTGTCCAGTGGCGTAACACAGGGATCTGTGCTGGGTACCGTATTGTTTGTCATTTACATAAATGACATAGATGACTATGTGGGGGGTAGGATCAGTAAGTTCGCGGATGACACAAAGATTGGCCGAGTGGTTAACAGTGAGGTGGAGTGTCTTGGGTTACAGGAAGATATAGACGGGATGGTCAAATGGGCAGAAAAGTGGCAGATGGAATTTAACACTAAGAAGTGTGAGGTGATACACTTTGGAAGGAGTAATGTGACACGGAAGTATTCAATGAATGGCCTGACACTCAGAAGTTCCGAGGAACAAAGGGACCTTGGCGTGTTTGTCCATAGATCTCTGAAGGCAGAAGGGCAGGTTAATAGGGTGGTGAAAAAGGCATATGGGACACTTGCCTTTATCAATCGAGGCATAGATTACAAAAGCAGGGAGGTCATGTTGGAGTTGTACAGAACTTTGGTAAGACCACTGCTGGAGTACTGTGTGCAATTCTGGTCGCCACATTATAGGAAGGATGTGATTGTATTGGAGGGGGTGCAGAGGTGATTCACCAGAATGTTGCCTGGGATGGAACATTTAAGCTATGAAGAGAGGTTGGATAGGCTTGGGTTGTTTTCACTGGAGCAGAGAAGACTGAGGGGTAACCTGATCGAGGTGTACAAGATTATGAGGGGCATGGACAGGGTGGATAGGGAGAGCAGCTGTACCCCTTAGTTGAAGGGTCAGTTATGAGAGGTCACAAGTTTAAGGTGAGGGGCGGGAGGTTTAAGGGGGATTTGAGGAAGAACTTTTTTACCCAGAGGGTGGTGACGGTCTGGAATGCCCTGCCTGGGAGGGTGGTAGAGGCAGGTTGCCTCACATCCTTTAAAAAGTACCTGGATGAGCACTTGGCACGTCATAACATTCAAGGCTATGGGCCAAGTGCTGGCAAATGGGATTAGGTAGACAGGTCAGGTGTTTTAACGCATCTGTGCAGACATGATGGGCCAAAGGGCCTCTTCTGCATTGTATTATTCTGTGATTCTGTGACATTTTTAAAAAGACAAACTGCCAGGAAAGTCATCTTTGCAGTTTAAGATGATCACCTAATTTGCTAAACAGTTTCCTACACTGTAATGATTGTGAGGAGAGAGACAAAATGTCTGTGCATTTCCCAGCAAGAACCAAGACCCAGGAAGTTTAAAGGAACTACCTGTTCTCTCATCAGGCAGAGAAATACTGCTAACTGTTATATTTGAATCACTGAGTGACTGTCATGTGTCAAGCCCATCCCGATCTGAAGTTTTAAGTTAGTGTTTTTCTCTGCAGCAGAGGAGAAGCAACTGGACTCTGACATGAGCAGACCATTAGTGGGGGTCCCTCTCTCTCTCCAGCTTGAAAGCTTTCAAATCCTGCTTGTTGACTGACAACCTTTGCATACTCTGGCTACAATCCGAAACCCCATTGGAGGAAATCACATCGCTGTCTCCAAGAGACTCACTGAACCAATCATCTACCTCTTCAAACTAAAAGCCTCAGGACCACTGAATTCAGCTAGAAGCCAGCCAAATCACCAAACTCCACAGACTGTATACCTTTTTTATGGACTCTAACTCAACCAATCTACCTTTCCTCACTCTGTGACCTATTTGTGTGTGTGTAAACATCTAGTGTGAGCGCAAGAATGAAAGTTGGTGCGTTGTTTATTATTTTTATTAGTTTGGTTTAGGTACAATAAAGTTAACCTCTTTCTTTGTTAGCTCAAGAAAACCTGTCCAATTGGCTGTTGTCATGATCATAGCAAGTAAGTAATCAAACACCTTATTTCTTTTGGGTGGTGCAGTGGTTAGCATTGCAGCCTCACAGCTCCAGCGACCTGGGTTCAGTTCTGGGTACTGCCTGTGCGGAGTTTGCAAGTTCTCCCTGTGACCGTGTGGGTTTCCGCCGGGTGCTCCAGTTTCCTCCCACAGCCAAAGACTTGCAGGTTGATAGGTAAATTGGCCATTGTAAATTGCCCCTAGTGTAGATGGGTGGTCGGAGAATTGGGGGAAGGTGGGAGGTGGTAGGGAATATGGGATTAATGTAGGATTTGTATAAATGGTTGGTTGATGGTCGGCACAGACTCAGTGGGCCGAAGGGCCTGTTTCAGGGCTGTATCACTCTATGAATTGGCCATTACATCCACTTTAAGAAAGGATTGAACCTGTTGTGGTCTAACAAGGAGAAGAAAAAGAGGGAAGCCCTTTAATCCCTCCTCACTTAACCATAAAAGGTACCTTAATGAAAGCCTTCTGAAAATCCAAATACACCACATCCACTGGTTCCCCCTTATCTATTCTGTTAGTTCAATTCTCAAAAAACTCCAACAGATTTGTCAAACGTGATTTCCCTTTCATAAATCCATGTTGACTCTGTCCAACCCTACCATTATTTTCTAAGTGTCCAGTTATCCCATCCTTTCTAATAGAGTTTAACATTTTCCCTACTACTGATGTCAGGCTAACAGGTCTGTAGTTCCCAGTTTCTCTCTCCCTCATTTCCTAAATAGTGGGGTTACATTTGTTACCTTCCAATCTGCAGGAACCATTCCTGAATCTATAGAATTCTGGAAGATGGCCACCAACACATCCATTATCTATACAGCCACCTCTTTCAAAACTCTGGGATGTAGATCATCAGGTCCAGGGGATTTGTCAACTTTCAGCCCCATTAATTTCTCCAGTACCTCTTTTTTACTAATACTAATTTCTTTCAGTTCCTCATTCTCACTCGTCCCTTGATTCTCTCGTGTTCCTGGGAGGTATTTGTTGTATCTTCCTCCATGAAGACAGACACAAAGTATTTGTTCAGTTTCTGTGCCATTTCCTTATTCCCCATTATAAATTATCCTGTCTTTGCCTGTAATGGGCCCATATTTGTCTTTACTAATCTTTTCCTTTTTACATACTTATAGAAGCTTTTACAGTCTATTTTTATGTTTCTCACTAGTTTACTTTCATATTCTAATTTTCCTTTCTTTATTGATTTCTTGGTCCTCCTTCGCTGAATTCTAAAATGCTCTCAATCCTCAGGCTTACTACGTTTTTGGCAACTTTATAAGCTCTTCCTTTGATCTAATACAATCTTTAACTTCTCTTGTTAGCCACAGTTAGATCAATTTTCCTGTTGGGGGTTGTGCCTCAAAGGAATGGATATTTGTTATAATCCATGCATTATTTTTTTAAATGCGAGCCATTGCCTGTCTACCATCATACCTTTTATGTAGTTTCCCAATCTATTACAGTCAACTTGCCCCTCGTACCTTCATAGTTTCCTTTGTTTAGATTTGACCCTATTTTTGGATTGCACTATATCACTTTCAAACTTAATGTAAAATTCTGTCATATTATGGTCACTCTTCCTGAAAGGCTCCTTTAAAATGAGATTATTAATTAGCCATTTCTTATTGCACAACACTAGATCTAAAATAGCCCATTCTCTAGTTGGTTCCTCAACATACTGTTCTTGAAAACTATCACCTACACTTTTCAGGAATTCATCCTCCACAGCATTTGTGCTAATTAGGTTTACCCAGTCAATATGTAGATTGACGTTCCCCCATGATTACTGTATTACTCTTATTACATGCACATAATGTATACGATGCCCTACATTACCACTACTGTTTGGTGGCCTATAAACAACACCCACCAATGTTTGAGAAGTTAAGAAGATCCAGAATTCAGTGGAACGGCCTTACATACCTCTGCACCAATTCTCTAACCAGCTCTCTGTCCTGTGAGATTCTGTAAACAGACTGGTGCTACACAATTTTAGGTGATATTTGATATTACATTAAGTGCACTCTTCTGCACTATTATCCCATTGATGAATTCACCTATTGTATCCGCTTATATAGTTTTGCATTTACAGCACATGTATATAGTATCACTACTCTTCTACTGACCAGCATTAGGCCCATGATATTATTAGCCTTTTATAGTTCTGCATAGACCCATGACGTAATAACCCTTATACTGTTGTACATCAATCCCATCAATACCCTCATACTTCAAAAAATATTGATATAATTCTGTATCCATAGACACTTTCCCATCTATTTCCTGGGATTTGGAAGGGATTGTATGATTAACAGTTGAGTATAATGTAGTTAACGTGGTGATGAACAATGTTTTCAAACTCTGATGTCTTTCAAAGGAACTCAGTAAAAATAAACTATACAATGCTGGAATGGAAATAACTCAATCAAAATCTACCAAAATGTTTTAGCGAAAGTTGTAGAAGAAAAAAACTTGAAGTCAGGAAATCCAGTTTCCAACAGCATGTGATTTCCACCAACATCCTCTAAACTTATTGTTATGACCAGGTGAGAAAGGGGTCTAGGTGTTTCCTCTCAGCCTTTGCCTGGTTTAACCGTAACAGGTTTAATTTTTAAAAGACTGTGTTTTAGTTTCCCTTCAGTGAATCCTTGTTCACCCCGTTCCAATTGTAAGGCAAAGAAATCAATCAGACAAGCTTTCTTAGATTTAAACAAGAAAGGTTGGAAGTTTATTAACCTTAAACTCTAATCCGTTTAATGACTACGAATACGCGAAACGACTACACTAGCATGCATATGTGATAAACACACACACAGATAGAGACAGAGAAAGTAGAAAGAATAACGGGGACAAGTTTGAGGCAATAGCTGGGTGTATTTACAGTCCTTTGAGTTCAATGTAGAGTCTTTGGTTGCCGGTAAGTCTTGCTGTTCGTTGGGGCCCAGTGCACGCTTTAACTTGTTCCGATGTCGGAGTCTTTTCTCTCTTGAGGTTTAACCGACTTCAGTGGGTCCAGACGTTTGTGAGAAAGCGAGAGAGAGCCAGCCAGGAGAGAGGCTCTCTTGTTCCAGTTTCAGTTGCAATCTGCAGTCTGTCTTTAAACTGTTTTGTGAACACAATTCAAAACTCCAGGTTGGCCACTGGGTTAGTCATGTGACTAACCCCTTATTTGGGAACAACTGCTCTTGCGGTTTGTGGATTTTCTACCTTGGCAGACATCCTGGAATGCTGTGCTCTTACACATTCAATGTTGGGTGATCAAAATCCATTCAGGTGAATTGGATCAGGGAGTAGTTGCTTTGTCTCTCCAAGCACCGTCTCTTAGTATGTAAATGTTCTCCAGCCAAATGTCTGGTGATCTCTTTTAGCAAGTCATTTCTTCACTCCAGCAACAGTTTAAAATTAATGGTCATATGACAAAACTAATGTGCCTCATTCTTGGCAGTTGGGGGCCTTCATGACATTATTCTAAACTCATTGATCTGATACTTAAAATGAGACATTAGGGCTGATATTATGATATTGCTCCTGATATTGCACCTCACAGGATAGAAATACAGATTGGAGAATTGAGTGGCGGTGTGCATGTTCATTTCATTTGCACGTTAGATCTTGTGAGTCTCATTAACTCCTCAAATGCCATGTGAACAATTCGCCCACAACAACCAGAAGGTCTCCAGGCCTGAAGAACTGTTGATCTGCTGCAAGAGAAATACTTGTGGCCTCCCTTGCCTTGCTGCCTGTCCATCACAGGGCTTCAAATTGCAGGGATCCCAGGCATAAGGCCCACCATCAGCTTCTTTGAGTAATCTTCCAGGATAATAATAGGAAAGTGAGGCAGAAGAGCCAGGAATGCCCCTTTATACCTCCATTTTATAGAAACATTTTGTCTCCATCCATTGGATTGAGCCACTCCTATTTAGTCATAAAGTCATAGAGAGATACAGCACTGAAACAGGCCCTATGGCCCAACGAGTCCGCGCCGACCATCAACCATCCATTTATGCTAACCCACCATTAATCCCACTTCCCTCTCACATCCCCACTTTCCCTCAATTCTCATACCACCTACCTATACTAGGGGCAATTTACAATGGCCAATTTACCTATCAACCCACAAGTCTTTGGCATGTGGGAGGAAACCGGAGCACCCAGAGAAAACCCACGTGGCCACAGGGAGAACTTGCAAACTCCGCACAGGTAGTACCCAGAACTGAACCCAGGTCGCTGGAGCTGTGAGGCTGTGGTATTAACCACTATTTCCTGGGGAATGAAGTGCAATACTTAGAAAGGGAAAAGGAGAAAATGATTTCAGATGTAAAGTCCAAGAAATGTTAGAAAACTCCTGAAATAGATTGGAAATACTATGTACTGGCAAACAGAAATAAGTCTGTTCTGTCTTTGGTTGGAATTAACATACATGTACAGCACTGAACCATTTCTCAGTTAAGGTTTCAAAGTCCAATTATTGGAACAAAGGGAGGCAAGAGCTACATACTGTAGATGAAGCTAATTGTGACTTAGATAAAGCACTTGTCGGACTTAAAACTATTGGATCTGCGGAAGACCAGTATATGAACAATTATCTGCCAACATGCTCGTAAACAATTGGCGAGTAAGATTTCAGCTAGGCTATAGTGATATTGTTAATTTTCTACCTGAAAACAAATACCTGAAACTGATGATACAATACGGAGAGGTTCAGAGCTCACTTTCAGAAAAATAGAAATGAAGTTGTGAGAAAAAGGATAAAAACAACAAGAAATGTAGTATGGTGTTTCAAGTAGGGTCACATGAATGTAGATCTGTTCTAGGTGGTAGAGTCATTCAACGTATGCAACTTGCACATTATGATGACGAAGGCTACATAAAAGTTCAGAAACCAAGATCCAATGGAAAACTACCAAGGTGTGTACAAAGGAGATAGGGGTCATGGTGATTAAAGGCAAATTGATCTCAAGGTCCTACCTATACAGTTGCTAGCCAGGAATCTCCAGCTATAAAAGAACTTGTTAACAAACATGTGATAGGAAGGTCTTGTACCAGTCAGTGTCCCAACCTGCAGTAACTACTGGTAAAGGGACATAGACATATGCATATCAAGGTGTGGATAATTACCAGCAATTTAAAGCCAGATAACAAAAGAATCAATTATAGTCCACCAGATCTCAGACAGGCTCTGAGAAAATAGTGTGTGAAGCAGCTGGCAGAAGCCCTTTTGTATATATTGAGTATTGCTCTGTTTTTTTTTGAAACAGACAGATTGTCAGACAAAAAGGGAGTAAAGTCATAGCTAAGACAGAAGCTTGTTTTGGAATGCTATTCCTAATAATGTTACATCAAACAATGGGCCGTTATTTCACTCACAGTAATATCAAGTTTAAAAAGACAATATAAATTCAGTAAGGTCACCGACTCTCCTTCGTATCCACAGTCAAATGGCAAGGCAGAAAACATGCTTTAAATTGCATAGGCACTCACAGAATAAGCACGGGTCTGGCACTTTACTTTTTCCAGCATTATACAATGCGCCACAAAATCCTGGATCAGAAACAGAAAATGCTGGAAATACTCAGCGGGTCAGGCAGCTTCTGTGGAGAGAAAAGTAGTGTTGACTGGCAAAGGCTAGAAATCTAATAGGTTTCAAGCAAGTGAAAGTGGGGGGGGAGAGAGAAAGAAGAACAAAAGGGAAGGTCAGTGATAGGGTGGAAGGCAGGAGAGATTAAATGACAAAAGATTACATGGTACAAAGCCAAGTAAAGAAACCTTTTGTCATTTAATCTCTCCTGCCCTCCACCCGATCACAGACCTTCCCTTTTGTTCTTCTTCCCCTCCACCCGCAACCACCCCCCCACCCCATCATTGCACAAAGCCTATTACATTTCTAACCTTTGCCAGCTCTGATGAAAGGTCACGACCTGAAACTTTAACTCTCTTTATCTCTCCACTGATGCTGCCAGACCTGCTGAGTATTTCCAGCATTTTCTGTTTTTGTTTCAGATTTCCAGCATCTGCAGTATTTTGCTTTTGTACAAGATACTGGATAGCTGACTAGCTCAAAGACTGTTTGGATTTTGATACACTTTCCTAAAGCATTCATAAAATCACAGAATCACAGAATAGTACAGTGCAGAAGAGGCCCTTCGGCCCATCTGGTCTGCACCGATGCATTAAAGACACCTGATCTGTCTACCTAATCCCATTTGCCAGCACTTGGCCCATAGCTTTGAATGTTATGACATGCCAAGTGCTCATCCAAGTACTTTTTAAAGGATGTGAGGCAATCTGCCTCTACCACCCTCCCAGGCAGGGCATTCCAGACCGTCACCACCCTCTGGGTAAAAAAGTTCTTCCTCAAATCCCCCTTAAACCTCCCGCCCCTCACCTTAAACTTGTGACCTCTCGTAACTGACCCTTCAACTAAGGGGTACAGCTGCTCTCCCTATCCACCCTGTCCATGCCCCTTATAATCTTGTACACCTCGATCAGGTCACCCCTCAGTCTTCTCGGCTCCAGCGAAAACAACTCAAGCCTATCCAACCTCTCTTCATAGCTTAAATGTTCCATCCCAGGCAACATCCTGGTGAATCGCCTCTGTACCCCCTCCAATGCAATCACATCCTTCCTATAATGTGGCGACCAGAATTGCACACAGTACTCCAGCTGTGGCCTTACCAAAGTTCTGTACAACTCCAACATGACCTCCCTGCTTTTGTAATCTATGCCTCGATTGATAAAGGCAAGTGTCCCATATGCCTTTTTCACCACCCTATTAACCTGCCCTTCTGCCTTCAGAAATCTATGGACAAGTACGCCAAGGTCCCTTTGTTCCTCGGAACTTCTCAGTGTCAGGCCATTTATTGAATACTTCCGTGTCACATTACTCCTTCCAAAGTGTATCACCTCACACTTCTCAGCGTTAAATTCTATCTGCCACTTTTCTGCCCATTTGACCATCCCGTCTATATCTTCCTGTAACCCAAGACACTCCACCTCACTGTTAACCACTCGGCCAATCTTTGTGTCATCCGCGAACTTACTGATCCTACCCCCCACATAATCATCTATGTCGTTTATATAAATGACAAACAATAGGGGACCCAGCACAGATCCCTGTGTTACGCCACTGGACACTGGCTTCCAGTCACTAAAACAGCCATCACTCTCTGTCTCCTGCAGCTCAGCCAATTTTGAATCCACCTTATCAAGTTATCTTGTATCCCATATGCATTTGCTTTCTTGATTAGTCTCCCATGTGGGACCTTGTCAAAGGCTTTGCTGAAATCCATGTAAACTACATCAACTGCACTACCCTCATCTACACACCTGGTCACATGCTCAAAAAATTCAATCAAATTTGTTAGGCATGACCTCCCTCTGCCAAAGCCATGCTGACTATTCCTAATCAAATAGAGATAGATTTTCTCCTTCAGAATTTTCTCCAATTGTTTCCCTACCACCGACGTGAGACTCACTGGTCTGTAGTTCCCTGGCTTATCTCTACAACCTTTCTTAAATAGTGGGACCACATTAGCTGTTCTCCAGTCCTCTGGCACCTGCCCCGTGGCCTGAGAGAAATTAAAAATTAGGGTCAGAGCCCCTGCAATCTCCACCCTCGCCTCCCACAGCATCCTGGGACACAAATCGTCCAGACCTGGAGATTTGTCCATTTTTAAGCCTTCAAAAACCTCCAATACCTTGTCACTCCCTATGACAATTTGCTCAAGAACCTCACAGTCTCTCTCTTTAAGTTCCATATCTACATCTTCAGTCTCTTGGGTGAAGACAGATGTGAAGTATTCGTTCAACACCCTACCAATGTCCTCTGGCTCCACCCACAAATTTCCCCCTTGGTCCCTAATGGGTCCTACTCTTTCCCAGGTTATCCTTTTCCCATTGATATATTTATAGAATATCGTGGGATTTTCCCTACTTTTACCAGCCAGAGCTTTCTCATATCCCCTCTTTGCTCTCCTAATTGCTTTCTTAAGCTCCATCCTACACTTTCTGTACTCCACTAATGCTTCCATTGATTTGCTCTCCTTGTATTTGCTAAAAGCCTCTCTTTTCCTTCTCATCGTACCCTGAATATTTCTGGTCATCCATGGTTCTCTGGGCTTGTTGCTCCTACCTATTACCCTAGAGGGAACATGTTGGGCCTGTACCCTCCCCATTTCCTTTTTGAATGCCCCCCACTGCTCTTCTGTAGATTTCCCGACAAGTAACTCTTTCCAGTTTACCTTGGGCAGATCCTGCCTTATTTTACTAAATTTGGCTCTCCCCCAATCCAAAATATCTTCCATCTATCTGATCAGGCTATGTATGTCATGCCATGTTCGACTAATTTGGAATATACATGAAAAATTATTTTTTTTATAACATTAGAAAGATGTAATTCAATAATTTTTCAAAAGTTGTTTACCATTACTTATTATTTTAATAAAGAAGTGGCACAGATATTGTATTTAAATATGTTTTCCTGAAGCGGATGCACACAATGGTTTCAATTAGATTATCAGTAAAATATCTAAAACTTTATTATCATTTAGCTCATAGTTTGAATGTTTGTACAAATGGAAATGGTATAAATTCTTTGATTCAGTCAACCCAAGACTTTTCATTGGCCTCAGGACAATATTTAAGAGTCTAATTTATTGCCTATCATTCCCTTTCCAAATAAATTTTAAAAAGTGCCAAACCAATGCTTTTTAAGTAACTGAAATTTGGTTCATGATTACATTCATCATGACAGGGCTTCAACAAGAAGCAATTGCCATTATAAGCAACCCCAGATGTCATCATTCAGTTGCGTTGTATAGTCATAAATAAAACAAAATCTCAAAACTTCCCATGTCTGCATCATTTCACATCAAATGAACAACAGGCTCAAGCTGCAGTCAATAGGAATATGTGTCTGTTAGAAATATGCTTGAGATCTTCGCTGGTGCGTCTCCTTTGGTGAGTGCTCCACATATGTGAAATTGTTCAGCTTTTACTTGATGATAGAAGAGAACAGTCAAACAGAAATTTAAATTGTCAATAGAATTATTAGATTGTGAATCTGAGCAGTGCTTATATAAAGAACTAACAGAAATTGAAAATAATTGCTCTACCTAAGTTTCAATTACAGCCTTCTGCTGTAGGCCCGACCTTGGAAAGGGGTGGGGTGGGGAAGGGGTGAGTGGAGGGCGGGTGGTGTGTGTTGCAGGACAGGGAAACCTTAAAACAAAGGAATTATGAGTGCTGCCAGGACTCTGGCATTGATTTGGTGGCAATGGTCACACCCAAGTTGGTCATGTGTTGAATAGGAGCCCTTTGTGGTGTATGTAAAAGGCACTCCTTTTGGTCGTACGAAGGCAAATATGGATGTTATCCGTCAACTTTATGGACCTTGGGAAATCTAGGCATTCTAAAGAACTCTAGAGCCAGGCCTATTGGTTGGCTTTTCTGATGAAGGCATTAGGGTTGGGGCAAGGGTTGCAGTTTGTTGAATAGGAGGCTGCAATGCCAACTAACTAGTGTTACATCAATGTGGTTTGTTGAATGATAATTTTCTTTGGTCCACTGACTGGAATTCCGAATTTATTTTTTTTTGAAGAAATTTAAGAAGAACATTTTAAACAGGATGACTAGTAGCAGCTTAAGATGACCACAGGGTTTGCTACACTGTATCCTCCATTGCAGAGGACTGTGAGGAGAGAGACAAAATGTCTATGCATTTCCCAGCAAGAACCAAGACCCAGGAAGTTTAAGGGAACTATCTGTTCTTTTCAGTATGCAGAGAAATACAGTTAACTGCTACGTTTGAATGACTGAGTGACTGTCATGTGGAAAGCACCCCCCATCTGTGGTTTTAAGCTGGTGTTTTTCTCTGCAGCAAAGAAAAAGCAATGGACTCTGACATGAGCAAACCCTAAGCAGGGGTCCCTCTGTCTCTCTCCATTCCAGCTTGAAAACTTAAAATTCTGCTTGTTGACTGACCACTTTTGCCTACTCCAGCTACAATCAGAAACCCCGTTGGAGGAAATCATTCACATCGCTATCTCCAAGACACTCACCGAACCAGTCATCTACCTCTTCATACTAAAAGCCTCAGGACCACTGAAGTCCGCTTGAAGCCAGTCGAATCACTAAATTCCGCAGACTGTATACCTTTTGTTATGGACTCTAACACAACTAATCTACCTTTCCCCACTCTGTAATCTATTTGTGTATGTGTAAATATCTAGGGCTGAATTTTACCGGCCCCTCGACACTGCGAGTCGCGGCGCGAGGGCCACTAAAATTCTGCGGGGACAGGCCTGCCTCGACTTTTCTGCAGCCCGGCCACTCGGTGGTGGCACCCCAATTTGAATATGTAAAACATTACATATCTGTGCAGATTATGCATTCCATCGCCTCTCACTCCACACTTCCGCAAATTATGTAGAACGGGCAACCGTCACATGCCGTCCCATTCATGAACAGAAAACCAGACAGGACATCAGACGCAGGAGTACTGGACAGTGACAATAAGTGCAGATTTACAGGGGTCTCAGCTCTGCATTCTGGAAGGATGGGGGGGGGGTCTGGGATTGCTGGAGGGAAAGCTCTGCAGGCATGAAGGGAGGTGCTGTGTACCCTCCCTCCGCAAACAGCGTATGCTCTGCATTTGTTTGTGTGTGTGAAGGAGCAATGGCACTCTAGTCACCCTATGTGTTGGGAGGGTGCCAGAAAGGGTAGGAGCGCTCAGGTTATATGGATAGTGGGGTCAATCAATGCAGCTGGTAGGATCTTGATGTGGTCATGCTGTGCCACTCTGAGTGTTGGCCAAGATGAGCAATGCCATGCCATGCCACATAGTTGATCCATGAAAGCATCTGATGTACCCGTCAACACCAATCCCTGCCCTGTTAGGAACCTTCAATTAAATGAGGGGTTCAACTTTATTTATCACATGGAAATGGATATGGCTCATCCTGCAGTGTGTGATCCTCTGCTCCTGAGGCTCCATATGTGCCAGAGCCAAAATTAACAGGCAGGTGCGATCCACATACAGGCCCCCGGTCGTGAGCAGCATCCCCAAGGGGAGTTAGCCATTACGGTCGCCGTGCATCTACAGTCCCCACATGACATGCCAGCGGATGTCAGAGCACCAGTGTCAGAGGCAATTGCACATGTAGAGAGGGTGGTGACACCTCTCTGTGCCCGGCTCAAAGATGACCTGCAACCCATGGGCTTCGGTGGACATCCATGCCTGCAGTCCTCATAGTGGCAACGGTTATTAAGCTTGATGCCTATGCAGCTTTTCAGGGGCTCACCAGAGACCTTTGTGGGGTCACACAGTTAGCAGTGCACCACTGCATCAGGAAGGTCACCGATGCCCTGCACTGGAGGGCCAGTGAGTATGTCTGCTTCAGGACGGACTCTCATAGTCAGGCCCAGAGGACCATTGGTTTCGGCACCATTGCCGGAGAACCATAGTCCTCAGGGTTCATAGACTGCACCCATGTGGCAATCAGGCCTCCCGCCTGGCTGCCACCTGCAGATGTTACCATTAAAGGAATCCTCTCAATCTAGGTGCTGCTGGTATGTGATCACCGGAGATGCTTCATGCAAATCTATGTCCGTTTCTCAGGTAGCTGTCATGACACCTGGGCCCTGAGCCAGTCCCAGCTGCCACCACTGTTCACTGAACTGGCTCAGATTGAAGAGTGACTTCTTGGAGATAAGGGCTATCCCTTGCAGACATGGCTCCTGACACCAGTGACAGACCACACCACTGCGGCAGAGGAGATATGCAACACCAGCCACTGAGCTACAAGAGCCACCAGGCAATCGGCATGCTGAAAGAGCACTTCCAATGCCTGGATGGATAGGGTGATGCCCTGTACTACAGGCTGAAAAGGCCAGTTCCTTTCTTTGCTGCCCACTGTGTTCTGCACAACTATGCACCCAAAAGGGGGCAGGCCTGGCATGATAAGGAGAGATGTCAACAGGATTCCTTCTCAGACTATGAGGGTGCTGAGGACCGACAGCAGGAAAGGCACATGGGAGGGGAGATGGCACCCAGGCTCTGCATACAGGGCCAGCAGTGAGGTAGGGATGTACGGCAGTGGCTTATCAGATAAAGGCTCTCTGCTCCATAGGAACTGACATGAGCTCTGCAAGCCACACATCACCCTCGCTCATCTGCTGTGCATCAGTCCACATCTGCGACATCCCTGTGTAAACCATTACAGGCAGCAGCTGACTGAGCCAATGTCCATGTCACTGCATCCGTGGAAATGCTCATGAGTAATGGTAGCGTGGCAATGATGTTATTGCATATGTTGGCTCTTCTGGAGGGCCAACGGTGAAAAGGGATGTGACATTGGCGTTACATGCTGGCACACATCATTCACACAGAGAAAAAGACATACATGTTGGTGAATAACATTTAGTGAAAGATATATTTACATTGCTGTGACACCCGTGCATTCCCATTTGTGTCAGTGTGTTCTCTATAAATGCTTGCAACTGTCCCTTCTCGGTACAACATTTGCGCTAGCAGCCTGACTGGAGGAAGGCTGCTGATTTGATTGCCCTTTGGCTGTGGATGAATTTGGCACTCGTACCCTATGTGAAGGAGGCCTGGAGGGCCCCGACTGGCTGGGGGAGTGCTCGTTGATTCCCTTCCGGCATTGGACCCTTTGATGCCGGTTGGCCCGAAGGTGACTTACCTCCTCTGCCATCTCCAGCTAGGCTGCCTTGTTCAGCCGGGAGGGCCTCTTCTGACCATCGCTGGTGAAAAGGACCTCCCACAAAGCCCGCACAGCCTGGAGGAGAGTGAGCAGGGAGGCTTCACTGAACTGTGGGGCTACCCTAGAGTATGCCTCTGACATCCTCTACTTTTGGTGTGGTTGTTTAAATGCAAAATCCACCGTGTAACTGCTCCAACTTCTCGCTGCAAGGTTTGTCTTGCACATGTTTGAAAAAAATGCAGGACTAGTGAGGAAATTTGTGCTGTTGTCATGGTTTTTCAACTACTACACATCAACACATGTTCACGAACACTTTGCTTCTGCAGCAGCTGATCATAGTTATTGTTGGAATATTTCTAGTTGGCAATGCAGCTAGAATATGAACGTATTTTCCTGTTTTTTAATAAAGATCGTTTAATTGCACTGACATGTCTTTTCACATAACAATTAGAAGAGAAATTAATACAGATTCCAAATGCATTTAGTCTGTGGCTTTTCACAGTCAGATGATTAGAAGCCCATAGTATGTAAATATTCTTCAGTTATGGTTTTATTTCTGTTGTGTATTTGCCTTTTATGGTATATTTCAGTCTCACGTCCTGGATAGTGCAAAATTAAGATTATTCACCCAGGTGTGGCACACTTACAAGAAGGAATGTTACACTTGAGTGGAAGAAGAGGATCGCAACTTCACAGGACACTGGGACACAGCAGGGTAAGTATGTGGCAGCAAAGCAGAAACTGCTGGGGAAACTCAACAGGTCAGGCAGCATCTGTGGAGAGAGGAGCAGAGTTAACTTTCAGGTCTGTGAACTTGGTCAAGTTAACTCTGCTTCTCTCTCCACAGATGCTGCCTGACCTGCTGAGTTTCTCCAGCACTTTCTGCTTTGCTGCCAGATTGACAGCAGCCCCACTCTTCAATAGTGAAGTATTTTGTTCGCTGCTGTCAGGAATCAGGTGCTGAGGCACTTTAAATAGGGCCCCAGCACCTGCTGCACAGCTGTCAAAAGGTTCCTCACTGCGTCAGATGTCCCGCCTCTCCCCACATAAGATGGTGGGGTAGCACGTCGCAGTGATGCTAATGATCCCCTGAATGTAATGTCATGGGGGCTTGGCAGCAGCTGCTGAATGCAGGCACGCTGCTGAGTTCAAAGCGCGCCACCGTGGAGCACAGCACACAAATAAAATTCAGGCCCTAGTATGTATAATAGTGTTTATTAGTTCAGTTTAGGTACAATAAAGTTAGCCTCTTTGTATGTTAACTCAAGAAAACCTGTCCGATTGGTTCTGGTTATGATTATCGCAAGTAAGTAATAAAACACGTACTGAACTGATCTTAAGAAAGAATTAAACCTGTTGTGGTCAAACAAGGAGAGGGAAAAGAGGGAACCCCTTCGTCCCTCCTCACTTGGCCGTAACACTAATATTGGTAATTTTGCCAGTTGCCCCCTGGAAACACCATGATACAAACAAGTTCAAGGTGATGATGTCCTTGACAGCCACTGGCAGCTCCATACTTGCTCTGGAGTGTGGCTGCCAGCTCTTTTGTAGCAAAGAACAAAGAACAGGACAGCACAGGAACAGGCCATTCGGCCCTCCAGCCTGCGCCGATCTTGATGCCTGCCTAAACTAACACCTTCTGCACTTCCGGGGCCCATATCCCTCTATTCCCTTCCTATTCATATAGTTGTCAAGATGTCTCTTAAACGTCGCTATCGTATCTGCTTCCACCACCTCCCCTGGCAGCATGTTCCAGGCACTCACCACCCTCTGTGTAAAAAAGCAGGGGGCATAGCACTTGGACTACTTTGTTGTTGAATACATTGTTGCTCCACAAGGTCCTGAAACATCCTGTAGTGCTCCTAGTGTCACAGTGTCATGACTTGGCAGTGGCCACAGGTGGAACTTTGGAAAGGTCTCCAGCATGAGCTGTTGCTGCAGATGTTTCATAACTGGGGCTCATATGAGATATTTGCTTCTTCTACTTTTTCCTCCCAAGTTGGCATTTGGTGTCTTTCTGAAGCGTCAAGTTTTAATGCAAATGTGGATCATCAGAATCTAAGACACCTAAGTAAGATTCTTCTGAAGATCTTTCCTGGATCTACTAAGGCACCTGATGTATGCTTCACAACCACAACTGTCTATTACATGACAAATCTCGTGAGAATTAGAGTTTTGCTATTTCGGTGCTCATTTGGTGCACAACAGATCCAAACAGGTATTATTAGCCACAGGTGCTTCTATCTCCAGAGAGCCATCCAGATACCTGTATTTCAGCAGGAATGAGTTGAATCATGGTGGAATCATAGCTACCTGAATAATGAACAATATGATGTGATGTTGATCATTAACTAGATGGACATTGAAGAAGTGAAATTATTTCTTGTTCAGGAAGTGTATGGCATTTTGGCAGTGACACATAAGCACTCAATGACCTCTAGAACCTGTGGAAATCTTGCTGCACAATTCAATTGGACAGTGTCTCCTACTGAATAATAATATGCTACTTATGTCATTTCCCTGGGGATTACACATGTCTCCTCTTGGATTTACACCGGAAACTAGTAAAACACCCATGGAATTTCAGGAGCTACGTATTATTTTAACAATTCCCATGCTGCATCTTTTTCTCACAAACAGGGTTTACCGATAAGATCTGGGATTTCCCACCTAAGGCATAAGTTGAAGATATTGGGCCATCAAATAGTAAGAAATATTGTTGTTGGGGTTTTCTTTTAGGAGAATAGGTTCAGATGTGATTATCATGAGCGTGTGTAACATTTCCACTTGGTGACAAATGGCACACAATGCTTCAAACAGATATGAAATAAAACTTATAATGAGTTCACCGCTGACTGAGCATCGTAGCTGTTGCTGAAATCTTTTGGCAGGAAGTCAAAAAGCCTTATTTGATCTTATAAGAGCTGGCATTGGTTTTTATTATACCAATAACCTTCAGCCCAGGTCATCTGTTTTAACACAGAGGTTTTTGAAAGGTTCTGAATCTGAGTAGATCACAAGACCACAAGATAAGATAAATATAGATGCTGAAGGCCATTCAGTTCAACTTAGCACATTTATCCACACAGACAGTGCAGCCCCATACAGTTTCATCCAATTGTTCCTTAAATAATTCCAGAATTTTAAGCTCATTATTCTAGGTTAAACCCCAGTCCATGTGTTGATCATTCTTTATGTGAAGACCTTTTTACATCAGTCCTAAATTTGCCTTTTACTAGTTTTAACCTTGGTTCCCTTTTTCCTACTCCAGAAGTTTAATGCGAAGCAGTTTTTCACAACATATACTATCATATTTACACTTGGATGGGGTCATTTTTCAGTCTCTTACTTTTTAAAAAGCCCAAGTTTCTTTCATCCTTCCTTACATCTCAGTCTGGTGATGGTAAGAATCTGTCTCATGGCTCTTCACTACATTGCCTCCAATGCTTGAATGTCTTCTTTGTGTCTCAATGACCAGAACTAATAACAGTGCTCAAGATGTGGTTTGAAAAGAGGGCTAATAATGCTGCCCTCGTGCACTACAGGAATTTGTGAACCAAGCAAATGCAATGAGTGTGGAATATGGATTAAGAATGAATGTGAAGAAAACCAAGACAATGGTGATAAGCAGAGACCTAACTCCGGAAGTGAAAATTGAAGTAAATGGACAAGTCCTGGAACAAGTGAAAAGGTTTACATACTTTGGGCAGATTGTCACAGATGATGGAAGATCTGAATGTGAGATCCGAAGAAGAATTGAGATATCCAACACCAGCTTTGTCAGAATGAAAGACTTGTTAACATCAAGGAAAGTGAACCTGAATCCTAGGAAAAGAATGCTGAGGTGCTACATTTTGTCATCTATGTTATATGCCTCAGAGACATGGACAACAAATAAAGGGACTATTGATAAGCTGAATGCATTCGAGATGTGGACATATCGGAGGATGTTCCATATATCCTACAGAGACAGAAAGACTAATGAGGAAGTGCTGGAAATGGCTGGAGAAAAGAGGAAATTAGTGCATAATATCAAAGAGAGAAAGATATAATACTTCGGTCAGATCATTAGAGCAGAAGATAGACAGAGACAATTATTGGAAGGAAAGATCAACGGAAAACATAGCAGAGGGAAGCAGAGGAGAAAATGGATGACAGATGTAATGGACCGAATGCAGTTGACCTTTGCAGAATGTGTAAGGGCAGCAAAGGAAAGGCAGAGGTGGAGATTTATGGCAGTCAACCCTCTGGGAAGAAGATGACACCAACGAACAAAATATGTTTGAATGTGACAATCCCTACCTTGTGCTTCTCCAAATTGCTTCCAAGATCTGAATGTTTCCCTTGTGTTTCAATAACCAGGATCGAACATTCAAAGTGTTACCTGACCAGAGCCATCAACAGTTTGATCATAATGTCCTCAAATTTACTCTACTGCTGTGGCCATTTGGTTCAATAATCTTTCTTGAAATCTACTGAGATATCCAGATTTCTTTCCACTTCACCCTCAGCTGTTTTGACACCATTCATGAAAAATTGACGCCACACATTTGTATTCCTATATGCAGTCATTTACACTCATTCATATTAAACTACATTTGCTTTTGTTCTACCCACTTACATATAGTGGTCATCATCCCTTGGATGAGTAATCTGCCACCAGTGTGAACTTGAAAAATCATCCCCTCTTTTGTTCAACTGACTTTGCAATTCCTGAGCTGCCCTTTTCTATTCTATTCTTCTTCTTCTTCTCGAGAGACAATGGGTAAGTGCCTGGAGGTGGTCAGTGGTTTGTGAAGCAGCACCTGGAGTGGCTATAAAGGCCAATTCTAGAGTGACAGACTCGTCCACAGGCGCTGCAGATAAAATTGGTTGTCGGGGCTGTTACACAGTTGGCTCTCTCCTTGCACTTCTGTCTTTTTTCCTGTCAACACCAAAGTCTCTTCGATCGCCACTCTTTAGCCCCGCCATTATGGCTGTCCGCCAGCTGGCGATCACTGACAACTGACTCCCATGACTTGTGGTCAATGTCACAGGACTTCATGTCGTATTTGCAGACGTCTTTAAAGTGGAGACATGGACAGCCGGTGGGTCTGATACCAGTGACGAGCTCACTGTACAATGTGTCCTTGGGGATCCTGCCATCTTCCATGCGGCTCACATGGCCAAGCCATTTCAAGCGCCGCTGGCTCAGTACAGTGTATATGCTGGGGATGTTGGCCGCCTCGAGGGCTTCTGCTTTGGAGATACGGCCCTGCCACCTGATGCCAAGGATTCCCCGGAGGCAGCAAAGATGGAATGAATTGAGACGTCACTCTTGGCTGACATACATTGTCCAGGCCTTGCTGCTGTAGAGTAAGGTACTGAGGACACAGGCTTGATACACTCGGACTTTTGTGTTCCGTGTCAGTGCGCCATTTTCCCACACTCTCTTGGCCAGTCTGGACATAGCAGCGGATGCCTTTCCCATGCGCTTGTTGATTTCTGCATCGAGAGACAGGTTACTGGTGATAGTTGAGCCTAGGTAGGTGAATTCTTGAACCACTTCCAGAGTGTCGTCGCTGATATCGATGGATGGAGCATTTCTGATGTCCTGACCCATGATGTTCGTTCTATTGACGCTGATGGTTAGGCCAAATTCGTTGCAGGCAGCTGCAATCCTGTCGATGAGTCTCTGCAGACACTCTTCTATTACTCATCCTAATTTAGTATCATAAGTCAAATTTGACCAACTTGCATTGAGCTTCTGGGCTGAATTTCATGAGTCCTACAGCATCACGGGTCATGGTGGGGGGCCCAGAAAATTCTTCCAGGCGAGGCCCACCACGACCCCCAACACCAGGAAGGCCCCTCCACCCCCGTATTTTACCGGCGGCGGTGAGGCCTCGGTGCAGCCCCCTACCGCTCGGCGGCGAGGCCATCATTTTCATGTGCAAATGATATTAAAATTAAATAATAATTACTTACCTGGTAGCTCCGCCCCCTCCATTTAAATGAGCCCCCACGCAAACTGTCGTGGGGGCTCAGTGACGGCCACTTCGTGTGGGTGGGCTGGCGAGAATAGAGCTCCCGCTGCAATTTGCGGCGTGCTCATAAAATTCAGCCCTCTATATCCAAGTCAATGAAGTAAATTAGGAATAATATAAGGCTGCTTTTCAAACACAATCTGCCTAATTTTTAGGTTTAAAAGGATAGGTGGCTGGATAGTTTTTTTTGAATTACTAACTTACTGTTTGAACTTTGGGTGGACCTTGGTATAGGCGGCCAGCACTCCTTCTGGAAACAGTGGGAGCCTCATCAACATGTTTAAACAGGGGTCAAATAATAGTTATGGTTCCAATGCAATTTATATGTCAATCAGCACTGCCACCATTGCTTCCTCAAACCAGTCACAAACCATGAATGGGATAGGTTTGGAGCTAGTTATTCGCAGTGCTACTTAAAGGGATCATAAGCTACACACAAGCAAAATACTGCAGATGCTGGAAATCTGAAATAAAAACAGAAAATGCTGGAAACACTCAGCAGGTCAGGCAACATCTGTGGAAAGAGAAAAAGGTGAATGTGGTTTAAGACAAGTTTGTTCAATGTAAGAACAAGGACAGCCAGGCAGAGGAAGGTGATGATGGATGGGAACTAGGTGGGCCAAGAAAGAAGCAAAGGGCCTGCAGGCCATCCTAATGGGGATGGAGGTGCAGAGGGACTGGACGTTCATGGAGAATAAGCAACAGCCAGAGAAAGCTGGAAACTTTTATATCTTCCTGAAGTTTAATTCCTTGCTGCTTGGTGTTCTTTTCCTATTTTACTGCTTAACCTATAGTAGGTTTGCCTTCTTTTCCTACCCCTAATATTAGCTTGTTCTTTGTATCAGTGTGGTCCAGAATCTCTGAACCATTGGATGCAAGAAACCAGAAGCAGCTTACAATTATATAATGCTAGTAACATAGCTATCTGCTCCAAGGCACTTCACAAACTTAGCAAATGGAACCCCAAGGGGTTGGAAGAAGAATTAAGAAAGGTTCAAACGTCTAGATTCTGAGGTTCCTTTTGAAGATTGGTAGAGACATAGCAAAGGTTAGAGCATTAGGGAAGTAGTCCGGAGTGAAGGGTTGTAATAGCCTAGAGATGGCTCTTTACCATCGTCTCTTCTGCAATCAGTTATGCTGATATTGCACTTATTAACTAGAGACGGGAATGTAGTTTAAAATGTCTAGTCAATCATCTGTACAATATAAGTTCTTCCAAAGATAATTGCATTTCAATGGTTTGCATAGGAACAGCAGTAGGTCATTCAACTCCTCAAGCCTGCTGAATCATTCCATCTTTATCTTAATTCCAACCACCTGCCTTGGCTCTATATCCTTTTAAGCCATTGCCTAATAAAAATCTATCAATCTCCGTTTTGAAATTTGTAATTCACCACTAGCCTCAACAGCTTTTAGGAGGAGAGAGTTCCAGATCTCCGCTACCCTATGTGTGAAGAAGTGCTCCCTGACATCACCCCTGAACATCCTAATTTAAAGATTACATTTTCCTGTGCTAGACTGCCACCATTAGAGGGGATATAGATATATTTTTAAATGTCACTGCTCTAATAGAAATTTATTATTGCATCATTGCTTTATCCATTGATGACTTTCTCCTCTATGGAAGCTCCATGGGGTTAAACTTTTATAAATCAGTGCTCCCAACACAGAGCTACATCCGACAGGAATTCAGCCATGAAGATCTGTGCACCCTGTCTATTTTCCATCCATTATTTTTGATGGAAGGAAGGGTGTGTGGGGCTTGCTGATCTCTGTTGTGCCAAATTACTGCCATGCACTCTCATCAAGCAGACTTCTGCACCTGGAATGCAATTTTGTCAAATCTGTTTCCATCATAAAAGCTCATTAGTTTACTTCATGACAAGTGAATTGATCTGTTTCTGACATATAAAAAGTGCTGCAAATTACATGGAAAATACAAGAAAAGTATCAATTTCATATATTGTGCATTGAAGTAATACATTACCCTATGGAAAAGAGCTAATAAAATGTGTAACCAGAAATTATCATGCACAGCTGGACCCTTAATTCGAATATCTAAAATATACTTAAATTGATACCTGAATTATTATTGAGCACACACAACTAGCTAGTCTCAAACGCTGGCAGGACTGTGGCAATAATATCTGCTGCCTCTTTAGAATATTTATGGCTCCTTTTTATACACTTAGCAGCATAACAGTGGAAAAGCTTTATGGATCAGTCACTTCCACCAGTCTGCTCTTTATTGGAATACAGACTTTCCATCTTGTACAGTTCAATAACGATAAAAACATACCTTGACACTTCATTCTGTTTTGAACCCAGATCTCAGGAAATACAATCATGTTGTTCACAAATAATATAACAATTGGAAACCACTAGTTCTTGCGAGGAAACTTTCCCTTAAATCTGGTTGGGGTGGAACGTCGAACATTTGGCCTGCAGCATCTATGATTTATCATTCCAAATTCCATCGACTGGCATCATATCTATCCCATCTGTCTAGTGAAGCTGATGGGTAATGCCTCAACATGAGTTAAACACTTTGCACAAACTTGCAGCACCATTTCTGTGTTATGCAAATATGACAGGAGTTATTTGAATCAAATGTTTGCTTGCATAATCATAAATGGAAGAATAAATCAACACACACAAACACACATTGAGATACAGAAAAAGGACAAAGTGAAAGCTCACTACTGTTGTAGCCAATGAGAAATTCTTCCATGCAGCTGTTGTTTGTTGTGTAATGCCAATGGACATATGACGATTGGTTGTTTAATGTAATGATAGCAGTCAACATCATATTGATGGCTGTTAATTTTCTCAAAAGCGATCAATTTATTTTTAAAAAAACATCAATACTTCTATATATTAGCAAAATTACTCCCATTAAAAACGCATAAGCAAACAGTTCCTATGGATTTTTGCATGTTAAATGTGCCTATCCCTACCCATAATGTGTTTGATATAAACCTTCTCCTGTGAAGCCTATCATCTTTTTAATACAGTTTTCCTAGGAATGTGACAGTCAGTAAAGTCAGAATACCTTAAAAGAACCAGGTCCCTCCTGACCCCTGGAGTACTTTAGGGCCTCAGCCATCACACCATCAGTCAGCTTCTATCCTATCCTCCAAACCTCTTTCCAAACTCCTCCTTTCTTCTTTGCCATAACAATAGTTTAATGCTTCAAAATTTCATAGCCTCTCCTCTCCTCCTCTTCCAGTCTCCCCATTTTCTTCCCCCTCAATATCACTGGGTCTCATTAAAACCTCGTCTTCCAGAGCCAGAGTTTCATCTTCAGGACAAAGAGCTTCATGTCAGGAGAACTGGAGATAAAATCTTACCCCAAAACTCTGACACCTATTTTCTGCAGAATGCAGGGAAACTATTCTCTCTGCTCGTGTCCCTTAGTAATAATGGCATTTTTTGCTTCAAATTTTGAACTGAGTGTTTTTTTCATTTGGATTAAATTCAGGGACTTTAAAGTTGAGGGAATGAAATTTTTGTTTCCAATTTTGTCATTCATTATCAGCATCCAGCAGTTTCAGACCAGGCCCAGCATAGCCAGATACAAAGTACAGTTTTTTTTTTAATATGCTGTAAGCCCAAACTCATAAGTGTTGTATGATTGCCTTTAAGAGTGATGTCCCTTTAAGATCTTAATCTTAGTATGCTAATGAGCTAAGTACCAGGATGTAGTCATGTGACTCCAAGCCAGAATCACTCTGTAACTGTAATACCCAGAGTAAAGTTCTGCAAATAGTTAGCTCTGTACTGAATAGAATATTTAGCTGTAATAAACCTGTCTGAGATCTTCAGCAACCTGGACTCCATGCATCTCATTTATGTTGCATCAGATAACATAAAATTAACTCATTATATGGTGGCATTTCCTCATTACATGGTGGCAGCTGTGGTGAAAAGACAAAGTCTGAGATGAAGATCACAATTAAAACAGCTCTGTAAATGACCTTTCCTACAGCCAATAGAGAGAAAGTTCAAGAAAAATACTGGCTCAGACAGTGAAAAAGGAAAAACTTACCACAAGCTACAGAAGACAGAGCACAGAGCAACAGGTTACATGTAAATTGGGTGAGTCGTGCCAACGGGTGAGGGATACTGCTTTAAAAAAAGCTTTGAAATCCTTCAAAAGATCATTATTTTTCAAAAGTTCCGTATAGAAAAAAAATGGGGAAAACCCGACTCCCCTATCAGACTGATCAAGGTCGGCACCATTACAAGAGGTGTCCATTAGAAAAAATCCATAAAACCCAGATCACTGCAGAGCGTTCAAACACGCAACCAAAATTTTAAAAATCCATTAAACCACTTGAACATGAATAAGAGCTTCGATTTACAAAGCCACTAAAAAATTCATAAAACCACTCGAGCATGAAGAACATAAACATACTCTTGCATCTGGTGAACAAGCAGTGTAAATGGACCATCTTAAGTGCTGCAAAAACAAACTCTAAAAAAAGCCTTGAACTGCTAAGTGCTGAGTGCTGGAAGCAAGATAAACACACAGCACTGGCAAACACCTGCTCCTGTCAATCAAAGTAGCTAGTATAAATAACAGATAGTTTCTTAAAGGGGAAGCAGTGCAGAATCATAGAACAAGTCTTAAAGCAAGCTTTAAAGCAAAAGCACAGCAGAAAGATGGATACCAAATTTCCCAGCATGAACTAGAAGGCCATGGATATCCTATGCGAGTTCCAACTGTTCAAACAAAGAATGCAGTTATTCTTCACAAACCAAATAATTGTAGATCCAGAAAAAGCTGCAAAAATATTAATAGCAGGTGGAAATGAGAGATTACACAGAATCAACACCTCTGGACTATCTGATGAGGACCAGAAAGAACCCTCAAAGATATGGAAAGTGCTAGAAGTTCAGCTCCGCTAATGAGTGAATTTTAGAATTCACCACCTGGAATTGATGCCCTATAGGCAACAGCCACAGGAATCAATAGACCAGTTCTCCAGTAGATGCTGTAGTAAGGGCAACGAATACGACATCTCAGAAACTGAGCTGCCGGACCGAGCTGATTGTATCAACACCCATTGAAGGTCTCAGCAAGACCTCTTGCAGAAAAGGAAAGGTCACAGCATTGATACGTTGATGGAAAATGGCAGGTAATATGAAGCCAGTGTAGCTGGACAACAGCACCTGCAAGCGCTAGGTGCAACTAACAGTATTGGCATGATAACTAGGTCGAAAATGGCAAGCAAGCTGTGTGGTAAGTGTGGCTGATCCCACTCACGGTGAAGTTGCCCTGCATTTCAAGACCTGTGCAAGGCATGCAGTGTAGAAGGACACCGGGCCCACCTAGGCAAGAAATCTGGCTCTAAAGATGCAGCCAGAAGTCACGGTAGAACACAAGCAAACAGAAAACAGGGCAACAGCAGCAAAGAAAGTGCCAGAGACCTGCATAAACGCAAGCCAATACACGAGGTCCACAGTGAAACAGACCTGAGAGAAGGTTCAGAGAAGTATTTCTCAGCCAAAAGACCAGCAGGCATTCCACATTGTGAACCTGACACATCATGTTGATGACGTCAAACAACTGGAAGTTTTCGCCACTATTAACATCACGTTCCCAAAGAAAGCTGGCAAACACACACTCAAGGTTAAGATTGACACCGGCACTGGTGCAAATATCCTACCAGTCCAAATCCTCAAAGATATGTACTGGAGTTATTGGAAATCAACGATATAACCAACAATTGCCAAGTTATCAGCATACAACGGGTCACCCATCCCTTGCAGTGGCACATTAACAATGCAATGCAGATATGACAAGTCGGCATTGAAACCGCAAACATTCTACCTAGTAGACATGAGCGGACCAGCAGTGGCAGGACTACCTGCGTGTAAGGACCTTCAAGATCGTAACTATTCACAAGAGCATTGCCAAGAGGAAATCTCCACATACCGGAACCAGCTTGCAGAATTTGACCAGCATCAAACAGTGCAATCTGGAAACCCAGCAACAGCACAAATATGCCCCACCTTCACTTCTGCTCTCTAGAGAACAACCAACACCACAATGAGCCAGAATGGACAGTATCTCCATGAGACCAAGTACTCTTCCCCCAACAAGTCCTTGATCATGTTCCCCAAGCCTTCAGACGCAGAGGATGAGGAGGCAAAGGACACGCAATGTCCTGAAGAGGCAGAGGAGGAATGAGTTGAACCATTGTCTGTTGGCTCTTCGAGATGAGCTGCCAGAACGTTTCAAGAATGACAAGGCCTCAACAATGGTCATCTTGAGAAAAGTAACAGTGGTTAGCACTGCAGCCTCACAGCTCCAGGGACCCAGGTTCGATTCTGGGTACTGCCTGTGCGGAGTTTGCAAGTTCTCCCTGTGTCTGCGTGGGTTTTCGCCGGGTGCTCCGGTTTCCTCCCACAGCCAAAGACTTGCAGGTGATAAGTAAATTGGCCATTATAAATTGCCCCTAGTGTAGGTAAGGAATATGGGATTACTGTAGGGTTAGTATAAATGGGTGGTTGTTGGTCGGCACAGACTCGGTGGGCCGAAGGGCCTGTTTCAGTGCTGTATCTCTAAATAAATAAAAATAAATAACAGAGTATGTTCGCAGGCTGAAGACAGAGCAACAGAAACTGAATGCAGAGAGGGAGAAACTTCAGAAAGAACAGCAACAGATGAGACACAAATTCCCAAGCAACAGGTGCCAAACCACTTTGAGCCTCTAGATTTGTAAATTTTACAATTTCTATCCGCGTGTAAATAATTTTAATGTTATCTAATGTTATGTATTTTTACTTTTAGCATTCAAGACTTATCTTTAGAAAGAAGGGAGATGTTGTATGATTGTCTTTAAGAGTGATGTCCCTTTAAGATTTTAGTATGCTAATGAGCTAAGTACCAGGCCAGAGTGACTCTGTAACTGTAACACCCAAAGTAAAGTTCTGTAAATAGTTAGATCTGTACTGTATATAATATTTAGCTGTAAACAAACCTGTTTGAGATCTTCAGCATAACTGAACTCCATGCATCTCATTTCTGTTGGATCAGACAACATTAAAGAACTCATCATAATAAGATCATACTAAAATAAGCCAGTCAACCTGGTGACCTGCCAGAGTGTGACTGATAAGTAATGAACATTTTTTTGGCAGCTTTTTACTGTGAGCATGTTCCAACAAGTTTGAGAGCGCTGTGTCACACTAGGCAGTCTCAGAGATTAATTTTGGATTTGCAGTGGAAAAGCTGGCACAGGCTCAATGGGGGGCGGGGGGGGGCGGATTTTATGTAAGCAATGAGTGGGTCTCGACCACTGGCTGTAGAGCCAGCGAGAGCCCCGTGTTGCTTCCTTTGTGGAAGGCCCGCCACATCACGTGCCAATTAGACAGTTAAGTGGACAGCAGCCGGCCTTCCCCAGGATTAAGGACCCTGGCAGTGAAAGTTCCGCCTGCTGAAAGCTGCCCGTCAATCAAAGGCCAGCAGCTTTTTTATGGAGGAGTGCCACTGTGGAGGTGGTGGCTACTGCCGGTAATGCATCCACCCAAGGCCTAGGATCATTGTGGGACCCAGCCCACAGGTAAGTCAGGGCAGGAGGGCTTTTGTGTGGGGAAGGGGGGGGGGGGAGGGTCGCAGAGGAGGGACTTGTAGGGGGGTTGGCAGCAAGGGCATGGGGTGGCTTTCAGCACCCCGACACCCAATGCCAGGACCCTCGATCAGGCTCTAGGTTCCTTCGAATGAGCGACCCCAAACCACCACCCACTGGGAACCGAAAAGCAACCCACATAGGTTTGCTTGGTATGCTGCCTGCGTGGTGACAGGCCTGCCCGCCACTGGGCTAACACCAGTAGAGGCAGAATGAGGCCCTTAATTGGGCATTAATTGCCCACTAAATGGCCTCAATTGGCAGCGGGGCGAGAAGGCCGTCCATAGGCATTCCCGCCACTGGCTGAATTGTGGAAAGGCGGAAAGATGACGGGGTCATCACCAGCTGCCTTCCTGCCCGATTAAATGCTCTCCCCACCTTCAAACTCACTGTGGAGAAGAGCATAAAACTCCCCCCAATGGGTCAGATGGTCCCCTTCTGTGTTGTAAGCCTTTATGGTGCTACCTCATGTTGAAATTTCAGGGCTTTTATTCTTTTACTAATGTAAAAGTCAAGCCTGAAGACAACTACCCATTGCAATGTTTTAGTTTATTTATTTATTTAGAGATACAGCACTGAAACAGGCCCTTCGGCCCACCGAGTCTGTGCCGACCATCAACCACCCATTTATACTAACCCTACACCAATCCCATATTCCTACCACATCCCCACCTACCACCTACCTATACTAGGGGCAATTTATTTCTTCCAAATATTAGCCTTTTGGAAGAATTCAAGTGTTGCCATATTTCAGGAATGTGCAGGTTATGTAATCATACCACTGATTCCGATGGCTGACAGTGGCCTTACCCAAGAATACCCTTATCTCATAGTTCAGACTTCATTTCAAATTAGATAAATCTTAGCTGCAAATACTTCCATATATGCAAGGAGAAAATGTTCTTTTTGATCAAAAATAATAATTTGAGGATATAGTACAATACAGAATTTAGTCTGCTACCAAAGTATATCGGTAGATTGTAGGCAAAATTTAGGCTTCAGTAAGGACTGTGGGAACTCTTTTGAAATGCAGATACCATCAGAACTGAGTAACCAGCATTCTGAAACCCTCACAATAATTTGTGTGCAACTCTAATTGGGATTTAATGGATGTTACTTGGAGAATTTGCCTAATGGCCTCAGCTATTAAAAGTTACCAATAAAATATTTAAAGGTGGACAAGCAGACTTTTTTCTTTAGTTAGGACCTTGTGTGCCTTTAGAGGTCTCATATTTAGATTTAATCTTGGCCAACTGAAAAAAGTAAATTTCACTATAATTTTTGCTGCAACTACTGATCCACCACTGATTTTCAGGAATCATATAATTTAAAGAGGAGCCCTCCTGAGATTTATTGGTGTGTCATTAATTACAAAGCAAAACAGACATTCTCTCATGTTTCCTTAAAAGTGGAATTTCCTCCACTTTGTGTCCATTGTTTTTGGCCAGAGGTCCTCTTGCATATGCCAAGTTTTCATTATTCACTTTGCAATCCAAGGCCTGATTGGGCCTAGAAAAGTATTTGTCATCAGCAAGGTAAAGACAATGAGGCCAAATAGGGGTTAAATGTTGTAGCTCTTACGAATACATGGATCTTTCTGGCAGGGGGATGGGAACCGGAGCTACGGAACAGTGGATGGGGTAGCTGTTGAACAGGCAGATACAGAGTGCAGAGAGTCTGTGAGGAAGGTTAGACAGTTGACAGGGCAAAGTTGCAGCCAGTATGATGGGTTGAAGTGTCTCTATTTTAACGCAAGAAGTGTCAGGAATAAGGGTGATGAACTTAGAGCATGGATCAGTACTTGGAGCTACGATGTTGTGGCCGTTACAGAGACTTGGATATCATAGGGGCAGGAATGGATGTTGGATGTTCCGGGGTTTAGATGTTTCAAAAGGAATAGGGAGGGAGGTAAAAGAGGTGGGGGAGCGGCATTGCTAATCAAGGATAGTATCACAGCTGCAGAAAGGGAGGTCGTCGAGGAGGGTTTGTCTACTGAGTCATTATGGGTGGAAGTCAGAAACAGGAAAGGAGCAGTCACTTTATTGGGAGTTTTCTATAGACCCCCCAATAGCAACAGAGACATGGAGGAACAGATTGAGAGGCAGATTTTGGAAAGGTGCAGAAGTAACAGGGTTGTTGTCATGGGTGACTTCAACTTCCCTAATATTGATTGGAACCTCCTTAGTGCAAATAGTTTGGATGGAGCAGATTTAGTCAGGTGTGTCCAGGAAGGTTTCCTGACTCAATGTAGATAGGCTGACTAGAGGGGAGGCTATGTTGGATTTGGTGCTTGGCAACGAACCAGGCCAGGTGGCAGATCTCTCGGTGGGAGAGCATTTCGGTGATAGTGATCACAACTCCCTGACCTTTGCTATTGTCATGGAGAGGGATAGGAGCAGACGGGATGGGAAAATATTTAATTGGGGGAGGGGGAATTACAATGCTATTAGGCAGGAACTGGGGAGCTTAAATTGGGAACAGATGTTCTCAGGGAAATGCACGACAGAAATGTGGAGGTTGTTTAGGGAGCACTTGCTGCGACTGCTGGATAGGTTTGTCCCGATGAGGCAAGGAAGGGATGGTAGGGTGAAGGAACCTTGGATGACAAGAGATGTGGAACAGCTAGTCAAGGGGAAGAAGGAAACTTACTTAAGGTTGAGGAAGCAAGGATCAGACAGAACTCTAGAGGGTTACAAGGTAGCCAGGAAAGAACTGAAGAATGGACTTAGGAGAGCTAGAAGGGGACATGAAAAAGTCTTGGCGGGTAGGATTAAGGAAAATCCAAAGGCGTTCTACACTTATGTGAGGAACAAGAGGATGGCCAGAGTGAGGATAGGGCCGATCAGGGATAGTGGAGGGAACTTGTGCCTGGAGTCGGAGGAGGTAGGGGAGGTCCTTAATGAATACTTTGTTTCAGTATTCACCAGTGAGAGGGACCTTGTCGTTTGTGAGGACAGCGTGAAACAGGCTGATATGCTTGAACAGGTTGATGTTAAGAAGGAGGATGTGCTGGAAATTTTGAAAGACATGAGGATAGATAAGTCCCCGGGGCCAGACGGAATATACCCAAGGTTATTACGGGAAGTGAGGGAAGAGATTGCCGCGCCTTTGGCGATGATCTTTGCGTCCTCACTGTCCACTGGAGTAGTACCAGATGATTGGAGGGTGGCAAATGTTATTCCCTTGTTCAAGAAAGGGAATAGGGATAACCCTGGGAATTACAGACCAGTCAGTCTTACGTCGGTGGTGGGCAAATTATTGGAGAGGATTCTGAGAGACAGGATTTATGATTATTTGGAAAAGCATAGTTTGATTAGAGATAGTCAGCATGGCTTTGTGAGGGGCAGGTCATGCCTCACAAGCCTTATTGAATTCTTTAAGGATGTGGCAAAACACATTGATGAAGGAAGAGCAGTAGATGTGGTGTATATGGATTTTCGCAAGGTGTTTGATAAGGTTCCCCATGGTAGGCTCATTCAGAAAGTAAGGAGGCATGGGATACAGGGAGATTTGGCTGTCTGGATACAGAATTGGCTGGCCCATAGAAGACAGAGGGTGGTAGTAGATGGAAAGTATTCAGCCTGGAGCTCGGTGACCAGTGGTGTTCTGCAGGGATCTGTTCTGGGACCTCTGCTCTTTGTGATTTTTATAAATGACTTGGATGAGGAAGTGGAAGGCTGGGTTAGCAAGTTTGCAGATGACACAAAGGTTGCTGGAGTTGTGGATAGTGTGGAGGGCTGTTGTAGGTTACAACGGGACATTGACAGGATGCAGAGCTGGGCTGAGAAGTGGCAGATGGAGTTCAACCTGGAAAAGTGTGAAGTGATTCATTTTGGAAGGTCGAATTTGAATGCAGAACACAGGCTTAAAGACAGGACTCTTGGTAGTGTGGAGGAACAGAGGGATCTTGGGGTCCACGTCCATAGATCCCTCAAAGTTGCCACCCAAGTTGATAGGGTTGTTAAGAAGGCGTATGGGGTGTTGGCTTTCATTACAGGGGGATTGAGTTTAAGAGCCATGAGGTTATGCTGCAGCTCTATAAAGCCCTGGTTAGACCACACTTGGAATATTGTGTTCAGTTCTGGTCGCCTCATTATAGGAAGGATGTGGAAGCTTTGGAGAGGGTGCAGAGGAGATTTACCAGGATGCAGCCTGGACTGGAGGGCATGTCTTATGAAGAAAGGTTGAGGGAGCTAGGGCTTTTCTCATTGGAGCGAAGAAGGATGAGAGGTGACTTGATAGAGGTGTACAAGATGATGAGAGGCTTAGATAAAGTGGATAGCCAGAGACTTTTTCCCAGGGCGGAAAGGGCTATCACCAGGGGGCATAATTTTAAGGTGATTGGAGGAAGGTTTCGGGGAGATGTCAGAGGTAGGTTCTTTACACAGAGAGTGGTGGGTGTGTGGAATGCACTGCCAGCGGTGGTAGTAGAAGCAGATACATTAGGGACATTTAAGCAACTCTTGGATAGGTACATGGATGATAGTAGAATGAAGGGTATGTAGGTAGTTTGATCTTAGAGTAGGTTAAAGGTTCGGCACAACATCGTGGGCCGAAGGGCCTGTACTGTGCTGTACTGTTCTATGTTCTATAAGCCTTTTTTTCCATCTTGTGCTGCATTAAACATGTGTTTGTGATGCTTCAAAATCCCCCACTATCATTTATTTTATTACAACACCAAACCCTGTGGCCATCATCACCCCCCACCCCCGCACCCCACCCCACACATTTGGCTTTGCTGCTGCCACAGGTCTCTTCACTTAGACGTTTTACTGCTCCCTGAGCTCCTTTGAAAGTTAGATTGTCAGAGTGCCTTTTTCATGTCACCTATTTTGACTGCTATTTCTGTTCTGCTGAAGTCTTGTAAATGTTTCAATGGCTGGTTGGTCTATGGTGAACTCGCTTACAACATTTCACTATTTTGGATTACAAGGAAATATTATGTACTGTCAGGACAAAGAACAAAAAAACAAATCAGACAAAAATGCCAGAAGCCAGTGTTAAACATGTAAGGGATGAATTTGTGCAGGGGTTTTCCCAATTGTCCACTGTAACATTAATGGAAGGGTCCCCAGAAGAATCCCCTTTGGAAATTCATTCCCATACTGTAAAACATAAAAATAAAATACCATAAACTTTCAGACCTTTTAAGAGCTCCATCCCTCATGATGCATTCTTTCCCAATGGGGGAGGGGCCTGTCAAACCCAATCCCATTTGACATAGAATTTACAGCACAGAAACAGACCATACAGCCAACAGGCCCAAGCTGCTGTTTGTGCACCACACAAGCCTCCTCACACTCTACTCATCTCACCCTGACAACAAATTCTTCTATTTCTTTTTCTCTCATGTATGAATTTTAAATGCATCTCTGCTATTCATCTCAGCCGCTCCATATGGCTCTGAGTTCCACATTCTCATCACTCTCTGAGTAAGTAAGCTTCTCCAGAATTCCTTACTGGATTCATTAGTGACTATCTTCTATTTATGGCTCCTAGTTTTGGACTCTCCCACAAATGGAATCACCTTCTCTGCATTTACCCTATGGAATCCCTTCTAAAGCTCGCTATCAGATTTCCTCAGGGTCTTCTCTTTTCTGGAGAAAAGAGCCCCAGCCTGTTTAGTCTTTCCTGACAGTTGTATCCTCAAGTTTTAAGCAGAAAGAAAATCACACGTGAATGCTCTTAAAACTGTTATTATATTTAAATTAAACTAAAGCTCCCTTTTGGCAAGACAGCTGTAGGCTGGTGTAACATGTGTGCTGGAAAATCAGTTGGCATTAATATGGTACTGATCCCACTTGATGGATCTGAGTCACATCTTCCAGATGCCCCTAGTTCTCCTGTTCTACTTCTACACCACTGACCATAGTAAGTGGAATTCCCCCGCACCCATCATCAATATTTATTAAACTAATGCTTTGATAACAACTTTAAAAACAACAGGCCTACAAGGTACAAAAACAAAATGCTGCAGATGCTGGGAATGCTCAGCAGACAGCATTGGTGGAGGGAGAAATAGAGTTACCGTTTCAGGTCTGTGACCTTGCATCAGAACGGAGAAAGTTAGAAGTGTCACAAGTTTTGAGCAAGAGAAAGGGTGGTGTTGGGAAGGACAAAACGGAAGGTCTGTGGTAGGATGGAAAGCAGGAGAGATTTAATGACAAAAGGTTTCGTGGTGCAACACCAAAGGGAGTGGTAATGGGACATGTAAAGAAACAAGAAATGTGCCTGGAGGAGGTGTGAATGGCAGGATCCTGAATACCTGCCGTTTGAAAGCAAAGTAAAAGAAATAAGAGATAAACAAGGAAAAAAAACAGCAAAGAGGAAAAAAACAAAATGGGACAGAGGTTACGATCTAAAATTGTTGAACTCAGTGTTGAATCCAGAAGGCTGTAAAGTGCCCAGTCGAAAGGTGAGGCACTGTTCCTTGGGCTTGTGTTGAGCTTCATTGGAACACTGCAGCAGGCCAAAGACAGAAAGGTCAGAGTGGGAGCAAGGTAAAGAATTAAAAGGGCAGGTGACTGGAAGCTCAGGCCATGCTTGCAGACTGAAAGAAGATGTTCCACAAACTGGTCACCCAGTTTGTGTTTGGTCTCCCAAATATAGACCACATCATGAGTGGGGAATACAGTATACTAAATTGAAAGAAGTAGAACTTAGTCGCTGCTTCACCTGCAAGGATTGTTTGGGGTCTTGGATGGTGAGAAGGGAGGAGGTAAAAGGGCAGGTATTGCATCTCCTGTGTTTGCATGGAAAAGTGCCATAGGAAAGGGAAGGAGTGGACCAGGATATCGCGGAAGGACAGTCTCTTTGAAATGCTGAAAGGGGAGGGGAGGGGAAGATGTGTTTGACAGTGGTATCACGGTGTCAAATCCTTCAAAATGAGAAATATAATGATTATTAGACTTGTGATGGGAGCTTTCTTTCCCGGAGGATGTGAACTCCATCAAGTGGACCATGAGATCAAAATTGGCAAATGAACCTGCCTAAATCGTGTTAGTCAAATATGAAAAACGTGACCCCACATCCAGCAGATGGAATAGCTTAATACTGGACAAATTCTTACAATATATAATGCTTTCTGCACATTTCCACATACTACATGGAAACCAATTGAATGCAAGAGGAATAACTGCAGGGATACTCTGGCAACCACTTCTGAAATAAGACAGTTGTCAGTCCCTAGAATATTTACTATTCAAACATGTACATTTATGAAACCTGAACTATCTCTGTTAAGCAACTGTAACGTATTATTTACTCCAAGTACACTTTGATAAAATTCAACTGTTTAACCTATTCAAACTCAAATTATAACAACTTTTATATTCATTGTCTGTTATAGATTTACCAGGAAGATACCACGGATGAAAAAGTATAGTTATGAGGACAGCCTTGAGGATATTAGAGCTTATTTTCCTGTCCATTGCACCCAAGAAATTATTGTCCCATCATCATAAGGAGAAAGTAGTGGCGACCTGGATGACCATCCCTTTCATCCGACATGCCTAGAATTCCCAGGGCTGCCCCACAGAGCCAGATTCCAGCTTCCAGTTGTAGAAGGCACATACCAAATAGTTAAATATAAGTCAGGTCGCAGGTACCATTTCTGGCCTGCTACCTTTATTTCCATTTGGAATGCTAGTGAGGTGCTCAATCCTAGGGTCACCCAGAGAAAGCTGCACTGTAACATGTCTCCAATCTCCGGCTGACCAGTGGGCCCTGGTGAGGCAGACAATCTGAACACATGTAAGTCACAATTTTAGTTTCTGATTCCATCTATATATTTTCATTGGCAGCTAGAATATCCCAATTTCTAAGTCCAGAACATAGGAACGTTGGAGCAGGAGTAGGCCATTCAGCCCCTCAAGCCTGCCCTGCCATTCAATAAGATTATGGCTGATCGGTCCCAGGCCTCAACTCCTCTTTCAGGCCTGCTCCGCATAACCCTCGACTCCCCGAGATTTCAAAAATCTTTCTACCTCCTCCTTAAGTATATTTAGTGACCTAGCCTCCACAACTCTCTGAGGGAGAGAATTCCAGAGATTCACCCTCCTCTGAAAGAAGAAATTCCTTCGCATCTCAGTGTTAAATGTGTGACCCCTTATTCTGTAACTATGTTCCCTAGTTCGAGATTCCCCCACCAGTGGAAACATATTCTCAACATCTACTCTGTCAAGCCCCCTTAGAATCTTATATGTTTCAATAAGATCACCTCTTATTCTTCTAAACTCCAATGAATAAAGGCATAACCTGTTTATCCGTTCTTGATAAGATAACCCCTTCATCCCAGGAATAAGCCTAGTGAACCTTTTCTGAACTGCCTCCAATGCTAGTATATCCTTCCTTAAATACGGGGACCAAAACTGTACACAGTACTCCAGGTGTAGCCTCACCAACACCCTGTACAGTTGTAACAGGACTTCCCTAATTTTAAACTCTAACCCCTTAGCAATAAAGGCCATTTGCCTTCCTAATTACTTGTTGCACCTGCATGCTAACCTTTTGTGTTTCATGTACAAGAACACCCAGATCCTTCTGTACAGCACTATTTTGTAGTCTTTCTCCATCTAAATAATAATCTGCCTTTTTATTCTTCCTACCTGACACTTTCCCACATGGAACTCCATCTGCCAGGTTTTTGCCCAGTCACTTAACCTATCTATATCCCTTTGCAGATTCTTTGTGTCCTCATCACAACATGCCTTCCCACCTATTTTTGTATCATCAGAAAATTTGGATACACTACATTCTGTCCCATCCTCTAAGTCATTAGGTTAGATAGTAAATAGTTGAGGCCCGAGGACCGATCCTTGTGGCACCCCACTAGTTACGGCTTTCCAAACTGAAAAAGACCCATTAATCCTGAGTCTGTGCCTTCTGTGTGCTGGCCAATTCTCAGTCCATGCCAACACATTACCCCCAATACCCTGAGCTCTTATTTTGTGCAATAACATTTTATGTGGCGCCTTATCGAAAGCCTTCAGAAAATCCAAATACACTACATCTACTGGTTCTCCTTTATCCACTCTGCTTGTTATATCCTCAAAGAACTCTAACAAATTTGTCAGACATGATTTCCCTTTCATAAAACCATGTTGATTCTGTTTGATTGCATTATGTTTTTCTAAATGTCCTGCTATTTCTACCGTAATTATGGACTCTAGCATTTTCCCAATGACAGATGTTAAACTAACTGGTCTATAGTTTCCTGCTTTCTGTCTCCCTCCTTTCTTGAATAGGGGCGTCACATTAGCGGTTTTCCAATCTGCTGGTACCCCACGGGAATCCAGTGAGTTTTCGTATATTACGATCAATGCCTCCACTATCTCTGCAGCCACTTCTTTTAAAACCCTTGGATGCAGGCCATCAGGTCCTGGAGACTTGTCTGCCTTTAGTCCCATCAGTTTGTCAACCACCTTATTATGTGATTGCACTGGAGAGGGTGCAGAGGAGATTCACCAGGATGTTGCCTGGGCTAGAGCATTTCAGCTGTGAAGAGAGACTGAAAAGGCTAGGGTTGTTCTCCTTGGAGCAGAGAAGGCTGAGGGGGGACATGATTAAGGTATACAAAATTTTGAGGGGCATTGATAGGTTAGATCGCAAGAAACTTTTTCCCTTAGCAGTGGAGTCAATAACCAGGGGGCAGATTTAAGGTAAGGGGCAGGAGGTTTAGAGGGGATTTGAGGAAACTCTATGACTCTATGACTCTACATCTTTTCCCTTGTGATAGAGATTGTTACAAGTTCTTCCCTCCCATTTACACCTTGCTCATCTATTATTGTTGGAATGTTTATAGTGCCCTCCACTGTGAAGACAGATGCAAAATATTGGTTTAAATTATCTGTCATTTCCCTGTTCCCTGTTATTAATTCCCCAGTCTCATCTTCTAAGGGTCCCACACTTACTTTAGCTACTCCTTTCCTTTTTATATAGTCATAGAAGCTCTTACTGTTTATTAATATATTTCTTGCCAATTTACTCTCATAATCAATTTTCTCCCTCTTTATTAGTTTTTTAGTCATCCGCTGCTAGTTTCTAAAAAATTCCCAATCCTCTGGCCTATCACTAGCTTTCGGCACATTGTACACCTTTGTTTTTGATTTGATACTCTCCTTAACTTCCTTTGTTATCCACGGGTGGTTCATCGTTCTCATCGAAACCTTCCTTCTGACCGGAATAAATGTTTGCTGAGTGTTATGAAATATCTGCTTAAAAGTCTGCCACTGCTCATCTACTGACTTCCCCTGTAGTCTATTTTCCCAGCCTGCTTTAGACAGCTCTTTCTTCATACCTCTGTAATTGCTCTTGTTTAAGTTCAAGACACTGGTTTGAGACCCGAGTTGGTCACCCTCAAACTGAATGTGAAATTCTACCATGTTATGATCACTTCCCCCTAGAGGATCCTTAACTACGAGATTTCTTATTAATCTACCTCATTACACATTACCAAATATAAAATAGCCTGTTCCCTGGTAGGTTCTGCAACATATTGTTCTAAGAAACAATCCCTGATGCACTCTACAAATTCGTCTTCCATGTAACCTTTGCCAATTTGATTAGTCTATATGCAGATTAAAATCACCCATGATAACTGTAGTGCCCTTTTTACACGCCTCCATTATTTCCTGATTAATACTTTGTCCTACAGAGAGGCAACTCCTCGGGGGCCTATAGACCACTCCCACCCATGATTTCTTTCCCTTGCTATTCCTTATTTCCACCCAAACTGATTCTACATCACAATCTATTACACCTATATCATTACTGACAACTACGCTGATCCCTTCCTTTATTAACAAAGCTACCCCACCTCCTTTTCCATTCTGCCTATTCTTCCAGAGCGTCGTATATCCTTGAACATTGAGTTTCCAGTCCTGGTCATCCTGTAACCATGTCTCTGTGATAGCTATCAAATCATATTCAGTTATTTCTATTTGTGCCATCAGCTCATCTATCTTGTTACAAATGCTACGTGCAATCAGATAAAGAGACTTAAGCTTTGACTTTTTACCATTTTTACCTACTCTGGTTCTAATTTCTGCTCTACTCTTATGCTTGTATTCTCTGTCCCTTCCTGTCAAGCTCTGATTAATGTATGCCCCTTCAGTACCCTGCACCTCTCCTCTCTCATTACTTTTCGACTTTTTAAACTTCCCTTCAGTTGAGGGAGGGCAGTAGGTGGTAATCAGCAGGAGGTTTCCTTGCCCATGTTTGACTTGATGCCATGAGACTTCATGGGGTCCAGAGTCGATGTTGAGGACTTCCAGGGCAACTCCCTCCCGACTGTATACCACTTTGCTGCCACCTCTGCTGGATCTGTCCTGTTGGTGGGACAGGACATACACGGGGATGGTGATGGCAGTGTCTGGGACATTGGAAGGTATGATTCCATGAGAATTACTATGTCAGGCTGTTGCTTGACTAGTCTGTGGGACAGCTCTCCCAACTTTGGCACAAATCCCCAGATGTTAGTGAGGAGGCTTTTCAGGGTCGACAGGGTTTGTCATTGTCATTTCCGGTGCTTAGGTTGATGCCTGATGGTCAATCCGGTTTCATTCTTTTTTATTGACTTCATAGCAGTTAGATACAACTGAGTGGCTTGCTAGGCCACTTCAGAGGGCATGTAATAGTCGACCACATTGTCATGGGTCTGGAGTCGCATGTAGGCCAGACCAGGTAAGGACAGCTGATTTCCTTCCCTTAAGGAAATTCGTGACCAGATGGGTTTTTACAATAATTGACAATGGCTTCATGGCCATCTTTAGACTAGCTTTTAATTCCAGATTTATTAATTGAATTCAAATTCCACCTTCTGCTGTGGTGGGATTCAAACCCATGTCCCCAGAGCAATACTTGGGTCTCGGGGTTACTAGTCCAGTGACAATAAGGTTAATCTCTCAAGAAAAAAGCATGCAGTTGCCCTTGAAATTCCAAGACCTCTTACTGGTGCTGGGGCCTTCCCAGTGGGGTCTATGCCAGAGCTGCTGCTGGGCTATTCATAGAGGCATAGAGTCATAGAGTTATACAGCACAGAAACAGGCCCTTCGGCCCATCATATCTGTGCTGGCCATCAAGCTTAGTCCCATTTTCCAGCACTTGGCCCATAGCCTTGTATGCTATGGCGTTTCAAGTGCTCATCTAAATACTTCTTAAATGTTGTGAGGGTTCCTGCCTCTACCACCACTTCAGGCAGTGTGTTCCAGAGTCCAATCACCCTCTGGGTGAAAACATTTTTCCTCAAATCCCCTCTAAACCTCCTGCCCCTTACCTTAAATCTATGCCCCCTGGTTATTGACCCCTCCACTAAGGGAAAAAGTCTCTTCCTATCTAACCTATCAATGCCCCTCATAATTTTGTATACCCCTTATCCTTCTCTGTTCTAAGGAGAAAAACCCTAGCCTTTTCAGTCTCTGTTCATAGCTGAAATGCTCCAGCCCAGGCAACATCCTGGTGAATCTCCTCTGCACCCTCTCCAGTGCAATCACATCCTTCCTATAGTGTGGTGCCCAGAACTGTACACAGTACTCCAGCTGTGGCCTAACTAGCGTTTTATGCAGCTCCATCATAACCTCTCTGCTCTTATATGGGCTCTTTTATGCTCAAATGGGCCAGGATAGGAATTAGGGCTGACACTGGGCAATGCCATCTCACTTCAGGTTGTCTGCTTCTGGCTAATGCCAAGGCAGAGGGAGGCCAAGGAAATTGGCCCTATTAAGACTATCTTCACTAGAGGAAAGAGGCTAAGAGAAGATTTTATGAAAATTATCAAGATAGCAGAGAAAGACTAATACCTCTTGTTGCTGACACAGTTATGTGAGGTCACAAATATAAAATTGTCATTCAGAGAGTGACAAGAGAGATGTGGATAAACGTCTTCTTGCTGAGGCCTGTTATACCATATAATGCTTTGCCACAGGGAGGTGTTGAGGCAGAGACCATAGAGGCACTTTTAGTCATTCCAGATCAGTGGAAACCAGGCGGGTTTAACCGCCATGTTAAAATTGGCTAAGTTAGTTACCCACCCTGGAGCTGTGGGGGCTCCTGTTTAACATATTCACTTTGTGCCCCAATGATATCATCAGAACCCAACAGCAATTTTTACCAGTGTTGGAATTCAGAATAACAGTCAATTAATCCTTTAACCCCTCCACTCTCAAGTTTTGAAATGATTTGAAGTGATAACCTTATTGGTGATAGTGGTTAAATTTTATTCAGCATAAGTAAGACTTGACACAAGTAAATGTCTGAACAGTAGTACCAAAGCGCAACAGCATTGCTATTATGCCCTGGGTAAAATCACGATCTCCACGAAACTACTCCCTGGTTGTACCTCAGGTACTGTCGCATCAGTCAATGCGACATGTAGTATGTCTACAATCTCTGTGCTCAGGGAATCCCTTCTTATACTTTGTTTACACAGCAAAGTCTATGGAGACCGATTGAACCCAATCATTACCTTGCTATTATTTGAATGTCCCAATTACAAAAGATGTCATTTACCCATCTGCCCACCCAAGGCAGGTCAGACTGTCAAGATCTCTTAATTTCTCACACTCGGACTCCTATCAACTCAAAAACATTTCAATGCCAGTGCCTGACCAAAGCATGGAAAACATGATGGTCTTGGCAACCAGTTATTTTGTTTCAGCTCTGACTGTATCTAGGCCTCTGAGGTGTTTATCTTTTACTTCTCATGCAGAAGCATGCCTGTTTTCATGCTCTGCTAGATTTCTGCTGAAGTTTACCCTTTTACAATTCAGTCCTTTTCAAAACCTTCAGGGTCACAAATATTTGGTCAATGAAGGCCCAAACCGCAATTCCCCATCAAGTCACCTCTCAACTGTTTTTACCCAGGTCATATTACAAGCAGGAATATAAAGAGAAATCCGTATAAGAATGAGTATAACAATTAAATTAAAGAAGTATACAGTCAGTGATAGTATTTATGGTGGTGTCATGCAGGTCCCCACCTGCCAAGAATGAGGCATATTACTTTCACCACATGGACACTAAATTTCAAATTGTTGCTGGGAAGAAGAGAAGGCCTGTTACAAGGGGTTGCCAGGCCCCTGGCTGGAAGGACACTTCTGCATATTAACAGACAGCATTTGTAGACAAAGGAGCTATCCCCTGCTCCAATATAATCCACAAAAAGACATAATCAAACCAGTTAATCACATGACTAACCTGCTTGGCAGTTTGGGTTTTTTCTGAATTATAGAGTTTGAACTGAGAGTTTGGGCAGAAAGCCCTTTGCTCCTGGATTGAAAAGACCTCTCCTGGCTGGCTCACCACAACCTCTCCTGTCTGCTCCCATCTCTTCTCACAGAACTTCAAAAACCGACTGAAGACCCATGAACCTCAAGAGAGAAAAGTCTCCTACAGTGATCAAGGTTTAAGAAGAAAACTGGGCCCCAATGAAAGTCAAGACCTACCTACAATCAAGGACTACAATGAGCTCGAAGAATCGTAATAACAACTCTTCAAATATTGCCTCAAACCTTTCCACTTTAATTTTTGTTCTGCTCTTTTCTGTCTCTATTTGCATGTATGTATCATGTATGCATGCTAGCGTGGGTGTGTCGTGTATCCGTAAGCATCAACCAAATTAGAGTTTAAGTTTATGTTTAATAAAATTTCGCCTTTCTTCTTCAAACCTAAGCAAACCTGTTTGTGCTTGTTTCTTTACCTTATAATTGGAAAGCAGTGAACAAGGATTCACCAAGGGGGAGCTAAAAACAGTGTATTAAAGAATAAAAATTTGTTACAGTAAGACCAGGTGAAGGCTAAAAGGGAATCCTAGGCCTCTTTCTCACCTGGTCATAACAGTTAGTTTAATTAATTAACAAGAAACGCCGATGTAGGGATTTCCCAGGGCTGTTACACTAGGCGGCCAGAGCAGAATGCAGTGTTGTGTTCCCTGCTCAACCTCCTCAGAGGTGAAGGGGATCAGGGACAAAAGTGGTACAAAAAGATGTTTTTTTTTAACCTTCCTTGTGGGCCCAGAAAAGCAGGAGTACTCCTCCAAGCCCGCAAGGGAAGCTTAAACCTTGTCTGCCACAAATTCTTCCCCAACTACTACAGCAGCAGCAGTTCCAGCCAGTTACCTGATGTTGATCAGCAGCCTTAGAGCTAAGTGTTCTTCTGCAAATTCCCACTGACTCTTGCCTGGAATGGGCAAGAAATTGGATGGCAGGCTTTATATGAGGCCAGAGCATTAAAATACACCTAGCCTCATTTCTGAAGGAGCGGGTCAGTTTCTAACACCTGCCAAAAACTAGTCCCGAAATAAATTGGGGCCATTGTGCTGTTTAAGGGAAAAGTGTATAAGCATTTCAGGCAGAGGAAGACACAGGGCTATGGGAAAAGAAAGGAAGACAGTAGGATTCATTTTGGACTGTTCTAGCAAGAGCCAACACAGACATAAACAGGCTGAATGGCCTCCTCGTGTGCTGTAAATTTCTCTAAACTTCTATGTCTCTATGATCTCTAATTTCTGCCATGGCTAAGCTTTAGCACTCTTTCCTCGGAGCCAGAGGTTGTGGGCTCAAGCTCTACTCCAGAGACTTGAGCACATAGTCTAGACTGACATTTCAGTGCAGTACTGATGGTTGGATATGGCGGAGATCTCAAACTAAATCCTTGTCCGCCTTATTTCGGATGGAGGTAAATAATTCCATGAAGTTATCTGAAGAAGAGTCGGGTAGCTTTTCTTGGTGTCCTGGCCAATAATTATCCCTCACCCAACATCACTAATCATTATCTCATTGTTGTTTGTGGGAGCTTGCTCTGCACAATTTGACTGTCACATTTCCTATATTACAGCAGTGGCAACACTTCAAATGTACCTCATTGGCTGTAAAGTGCTTTGGAATGTCCTGTGGTCTTGAAAGGCACTATATAAATGCAAATCTTTCTTTCATTGTTTCTTACTGACCTTGTTTTCACTTATTGTTACTAGTCTATATTATACATATAAATCCCTGATCCAGAAATCCCCAAACCATTCATATATTATCTTTGTTTTATCAGTATCCCTGTTGGATTTTGGCTGATGTTTTAGACTGACATGTGTCAAGGTGATAATAACAGGCTACAATACCTTGATTCATGCAGTATTTGAAGGTGCAGCATTCAAATTGTCTGAACATGTCAGATTAAAACCCAGTTGAGTGCGATCAGGGATGATTAAAGTTCACCTCAGGAGATAACTCGATTTAATGAATGCACAGGTTTGCAAGACATGATGTCAGTTAATCACCGACTTCATTGTAGCAGCTATAACAAAGAGCCACGCACTACTGTCTGAATATGTTAGTCACATTTGAGAGGACAGGAAAACTACTGCATTAGTTCAAATATTAGCAGAAAGTTTGGACTCTGTCTGCACTGCAGCAAATATTGAAGATGGTGGCTGATTCAACACTATTTCCTCTGGAAGTGCAATCCATGCTTGATCATGGGGCTTCAACTTTTAGCATTAGATCAACACGTACAAGGGCAAACCAGTGCTGAGATGACAAGACCAGAACAAAGTGAATTTAGCATTGTCAAGAATCTCTCCAGACTAACTTCATGCCAATCAGTGTAATCAGCTGTTCTGGAACTTGGTGAGAGGTTTTTGACCTGTTGTAAAATAGTGATCAGATTCACAGAATCGGAGAATGCTAAAAGTACAATAGTTGCAACAGAAGTTAAGTACAATAAAAAAACAACACCCAAGGCAAGTGTTTTGCCACTGGCATAGATTAACCCTTGTGAGTACTTGCACATCTGTTAACTAACAAAAATTATTTTTCTTAATGTCATCCGTCGTAAATCATACATGGCAAACTCTTAACACAGACTGTGTTTGAATTTGCTAAAGAGGAGTGGGACAGAAAATTACACAGTCAAAACCCCAGTCAGAATTTAATGGGGTTTAGCCATTTTAAAGTTGCAAGTGAGGAATGAATAAATTAAGCCTTTCTAAAAGCTGCAATCATTTTTAATGTAATCTCTGTCCTTCCAAAGGTAGTGTGGAGGAAAAGAATAGGCTGGAAAAACATGAGAGAAGGTGAACTAAATGTAGGGGCAAGAAATAGAATTTGAGACTAACTGATAAGAGTGGCACTCAAACCCTGTTTGATGGCTGGATGCCATATTATGTGTGCAAGGAAGGTTGAGGAGATGAGGAGATGGGAGATGTAGGATGAGGAGATGGGAGATGAAGGATGAGGAGATGAGAGGATGAGTCAAATGGTCATTCATCTCATTGCTGTTTGTGGGTATTCTTTTTGCAAACTGGCTGTCACATTTCCTACATTATCAGTATATTAGCAAGGAGGCAGACACAGATAAGGTGAGAGAGATGACTTTGAATGCCATAAGCAGTGCTGCCCCTTGGGGTCAGGCTGGCTGCAGGTATCCCTGCAGCAGATGGCACAGACTCTGTAAATGTTTATGTACTGGCCAGCAACTTGACGAGTGCACCACCCCCCCCCCCCCCCCACCCCCAGTCCCCCACCACCCAACCCCCATTGCAGGCAATGCTAAGTAGGTGTGCAGAGCCTGGAGATTGGTGTTATAATTGGGACAATTCATCTCTGGCATCGGCTGATGTCCTTGCACTACTTTTCAACCATTTTGTACCATTTCAACCATGAAATGTTGCATTTGGATGCTTTAAAACAGACCACCTGCGTTAATTTTAACTTGATTTGCCAACTACCATAAGGCTCTCTATCTTGCACTTTGAATCTTTGTTGTTCCCTGAGCTCTTGTGAAAGTTTGCATCGTAAAGGCTCCTTTTTTATGCCTTTTTTTCTAGCTCTTCCTGTTCTGCTGAAGTCTTGTAAATGATCACAGGTGGCTTTCCAGGGAATTAACAGACAATATTCAGCTAGTTTAAATTACACATAAACACAATGCACTGCCAAGAGAAACGAAAGGATGAAAACGTTTCATGAAATTGCTGTGCAACTGAAAAGAAAAAAGAACTAAAAAGGCCTTTGCCACTTTAAGGACTCCATCATACATGGAGTCTCCAGTTAGCATGATCTTGTACTAAACAACTAGGAAATCACATAACACTTAATGTATTTATCATATTGAAATTGAGTTCTCACTTCTTTTAGGACATGACCACTTTCAGCTGGCCCAGCAGGCCAACTGAAAGATCACACTTAGTGCAAAAATGACACAAAACTGGCTGTAAGGAGCTGCCCTTGACAATGCAACTCCCGTAAGCTATGCTATAACATGTTTAATGCCCTAATGGCAGCATGAGCAATGCACACTATGATTTCACCTCTGGAATATGAGTTCAAATCTAGCCCAGGGTAATAGAATGAAAATCTTCTCAGTGTTGGCTGGGTGGGTGGGATCCTGCATACATTGGCCTGGAAAACTCTGGGGCCCAGCTCTGCCAATGTACAGGCAGTGGAGCAAATCCCTGCCTGTCCCTTCTCCAAAGCTGGAATCCTATGCCAAATATCAGGGATGGGCCCATTTGCGTAGCGGGGACAGACTGCCCAATCTCAGTTGAACTATCTTCATAAGCTGGGGCAGAGTTCCACAGAGGCTCAAATGGGATAATGAAAGACTTTTAAAACGTTTTGCCTTCCGCAGAAGCTTCTTCGACAAGAGGAGGTAATTAACCAACCCCCTCCCCCGCACCGCCGCACCCTCCCCCCCCCCACCCCCCACCCACTCTCTGCAGTTGATTCTATTAAAGGTTTGTGCTTTCCAAAAGGCCATGAAAGTCTCAACTGGAACGAGTTTCAATAGCTTAAAGCAAGGGATTTTCTGACATAACCCCTATACTTGTGAGAGAGGTGGGGTGAGAGGGGGGTGAGGGCAGATGGTATGCCACAGCCCCTCTGAGTGTAATTTAAAAGGTCAGTCCAAATGGGACAGCATCCTTGTGGAGCTGAGATTTGGCCCATATTCTGTCCCCTTCTTCTTGTGTAATTGTGACTTACCTCAGACTCCAACTCCAGGAATGTCACAGGAATTTGGGCCTTTTCAATCCAGTCCCAGTTTCAGGAATTTCTAATTTCTTATTTGGTGCAATTAGCATTACATTATTAGTTATTCAGAGGCCACAGGAGTAGCTGGTTTGAAAACTAAAAAAAGAATCACACTGATTTAGGAGGGGATGCAGGGTTCAGATGAAGAGTCACTGACCTGAAACGTTAACTCTGCTTCTCTCTCCACAGATGCTGCCAGACCTGCTGAGTATTTCCAGTGTTTCTTGTTTTTATATGCAATTGTGGGGTTGGGGATAAGTCTCACTATAAGGATCAAGTTGAGGAGGCTTGACTCTGCATCTGGCCTTTGCTAGGAGCGTTCAATACACAATGGATACTTCATCAGAAACTATTCCATTCTCCAGAACTAATATCACCTAACGTGCTTGCCACATAAGCAGCTGAAGGCACAGCCGTAAATGGTCGGGATGCACAACAGGCCAGAATTGGAGGAGCACAGAATTCCTTGATAGTGGCAGGACTGGAGGAGGTTATAGAGATAGGGAGAGGTGAGGCCACAGAGTGATTTTAAAACAAAGATGAGAATTTTAAAATTGAGGTGGACTGGGAGCCAATGTAAGTCAACAAATAAAAAGAGTTGATGGGTGAGTGAGTGAGGATATAGGCAGCAGAATTTTGAATGAGCTCAGGTTTATGGTGGGTAAAAGGTGTGAGACTTGCCAGGAAAGCATTGAAGTAGTCGAGTCTGGATGTAACAAAGGTATGGCTGAGGTTTCAGCAATAGATAAGCTGTATGAACAAATGCAATGTAATGTCCATTATCCACAAAATGGCTCAGATTTTGCGGTAGTAACAACAGCAAAATTGTCAGTGATCGCCACCATTACTCCTCTGAAACCAACAGCAACCTTTCGAGTCAGAACATGCTCAGTTAAACGCTGAACTCCATAAGCTGATGTTAGTGTTCTATGTTTCCCCACAGGAAGCGTTGTTGAAATCCCCCAAGACTGCAATTAATTAGAAATCACTGAACGGGTGAGAACATCCTCTTTTACACTATGGGGGGAAATTTTATGCCCTCCCCCGCAGCAAGTTTGGAGGTGGGGCGAGCATTAAATCATGTGGCATAGTGGCAGGGGTGGGTCCCTGCCACCTTCCCACATCGGCCAAAATTCAGTCCAAAGCAGGAAGGCCTGTGAACGGCCTACTGCCAATTGAGGCCCTTAACTGGGCAATTAATGCCAAACTAAGGGCCTCATCCTGCCACTACCACAATTAACCATGTGGCAGGCAGCCCTGTCACGCATGGGAGGCACGGCACAAAAAACCCTGCGGGCTGCTTTCCAGCTCCAGGGCTGGGGTGGTCCCTTATTATAAGGCACATAGTGCCTGAACGAGGGACCTGCATCGGGAAGGGGGGCCTGCTGAGAGCCACAACCCTGCTCTTGCCACAACATTCGTATAACACCCTCCCCCTCAACCCCCACCCCACAAGACCCCTCCCGTCCTGACCGACCTGTGGGCTGGGTCCAACGCCGCTCCTGGGCCTCGGGTTGGCGTTCCACTGACAGCAGCCACTGCCTCCGCTGTGGCGCTGCTCAGTGAAAGACCTGCCAGTCCCTAATTGGTCGGCAGCACTCCAAGAGCGGGACTTCGATCGTCGGGGTCTTTGATCCCGTGGAAGACCCGCTGCTGTCCACCTAAATGCCTAATTGGCATTAGATTTGGCAGGCCTCCCAAATAAGAGGGGACGTGGGGCTCTCGGTGTCGCTTTTTCCAGAGGTCGAGACACCACTGACAGGATAAAATCCCGGCTTATTAGTGTCACTGTAGACAGGTGAAACTCAGTTCTCAAAAAGCAAAATACTATGAATTCTGGAAGCATGCAGCAAGTCAGGCATCATCAGTGGAGAGAGAACAAGTTAACGGGCCAAATTTTCAATCGGCTCAGAAGGCAAGACTGGAGGGGCGGGGGGGGAGGTGGCGGTGGGTTGCAAATGTTATACCTTGTTGAATAAAGTGTAACTGCACACTAAGTTTATAATTACTCCTGAGAAGCCTCTCTGGCCCTGGAAAACTAATTTTATGTTTGTAGTATGTCTAATTCCCTTATTATGTTAAAAAAAAATCACATTTTTAACACATTCTTTTCAAGTTTGTTGTGACATTTCAGCATCTAATTTCCTTCCATGTGTATGACCCAATCATTTATTTTGTTCTCTGTAAAATTTAATTAAAAGTGAATGATAATCTGAATTACTTACTGGTTTGCTGTCTGTGAGAATACTTCAATATGATTATCTGCTTACCCTGCTTGATGACATCACTGTTGCTAGATGCCTGGCGATCCCATTGACTTGGCACCAGATTCAAACTGACATCGGAAAAAGGGAAATCAAACGTAAAGAAATCACTAAATCTTTGTGGGCACCTTTGTTTGGAGTCAACAAATGCCGTCGCTTTGCTGCTGACCATGAAATTCGGGCCCATAATTATTCACCACCCCAACAACCGGCCAACATTATCTTGAATCCTCTTTCAAAACAGCCCACTAACTCTTATCTGTTATATATTTAAAAAAAATGTTATTTCTATTGTATTTGACTTTGTACCCATGCCCTGAGTATTGACAGTGCACGTGTTATGACCAGGTGAGAAAGAGGTCTAGGGTTCCCTTTCAGCCTTCACCTGGTCTTACTGTAACAGGGTTTTATTTTTAAACACGCTGTGTTTTTAGCTCCACCTTGGTGAATCCTTGTTTCTAATTATAAGGCAAAGAAACCAGCACAACAGGTTTTCTCAGGTTTAAAGAAGAAAAGTGAAATTTATTAAACATAAACTCTAACTCGATTAATGCCTTGGATACATGATGCACCCACGCTAGCATGCATATGTGATACACATATGCAGATAGGAACAGAAAGAGCAGAAGAAAAATAAAGTGGAAAAGTTTAAGGCAATATCTGAAGAGTTTTTGTTACGGTTCTTTGAGCTCACTGTAGAGTTCTTGGTTGTAGGTAGATCTTGCTTTTCGTTGGGGCCCAGTATTCTTCTTAAACCTTGTTCACTGTAGGAGACTTTTCTCTCTTGAGGTTCATGCGTCTTCAGTGGGCTTTGGAGTTCCATGAGAAAGAGATGGGAGCAGACAGGAGAGGCTGTGGTGAGCCAGCCAAGAAAGGTCTTTTCAATCCAGGAGCAAACAGCTTTCTGCAGGTTCTCAGTTCCACTGCACAATTCAGAAGAAAAATCCCAGACTGCCAAGCAGATTAGTCATGTGACCAACTGGTTTGACCACATCTGTTTGTGAATTGTATTGGAGCAGGGAATAGCTCCTTTGTTCCAAACACTGTCTGTTAATATGCAAAAATGTCTTTCCAGCCAGGGGCCTGGCAATCCCTTAAATAGGACTTCTCTTCTTCCCAGCAACAATTTGAAATTTAATGTCCGTGTGACAAAATTAATGTGCCTCATTCTTGGTAGGTGGGGGCCTGCATGACGATAAGGCATTCCAAAATTTAGCCCCTCTTAATTATCCACTTGGGGTTGTGGAGGTCTGCTCCATGGAGAATACTGGAGATGGCACTGTAAACCTCAATGGCATGTTAAAGATACTTTATAAAACGTAATTCAGTTCTTCACAAACAGATGTATTTTCAAAATTACTCGAGAAATATTATACTGCTTGAGGTGGGTCTATCTGTGTTCATATAAAATTGCAGGGTTTTTTTCTGATTAGTGAGAACATAAAATCTTTTGAAGCTTTACACTAATTAAATTAACTTTTCAGTCACCAATGAATGTTCTAATAATCATTGGAAAATTGTATCAAAGCAAATGTTGCTTGGTTTCACAAAAGCCCATTATGTTGTTCATTATGGTTCTGTTTTAGTTAGTCTCTGTTTTTATCCCTGCCGCTCTAGGGCATGCACATTGTAATTTATCACCTTCAAAGGTCTTGTGGTAGCAGGAATTCCACACTCCATTGTTTAATAGGTGCTTTGGAATTTCTCAGCAGTTAAAAGGCTTACTTCTGTCCTGCAGAAGTCTAAAAACATACAAATTGAACTAATTGACAGACTGAACTTGTGCTTTGCACATGATATTTACTAAGTATTAAATATTTCTGAAGTTTCTGAGAAAATATTCACATCTGGACTTGGTTTAGCTTGTATTAATATTATGATGGGACTGTGTTGACTGCCTCAAGCCAGCAGCTGTACATATCTTTCGATGGAGTGCACATTATGGATGTTTTGTCATGGGCTGTGCAGGCTCTCTCACTGTCTGTCCTTGCATTAACAAGTATATATATAAAATGAATTTATGCATTAAATAAAAGCATAGATACTGATCTTCACAATACTGAGCTCATTCGTGTGTGAGAGTTAGCTTGTACCAATGAATGTACTTCTTTTTTTTAAGTGAGGTTACTATGACCTCTGCTGTTTACTGAAGATAAAGCATCAAATGGCAACTGCCTGATGTCCAGGACATCCTTTTGGATATAATATATCTTCTCAAGCTTCGTTAAAGCTTATTATTTGTATATTTGAAAGATTTAGACTGGACAGTCTAATTTAATAACATTATTAACCAAAATACCTTACACCAAACATGAACTTTTCAATTTACTAAGCCAAGTTGTCCAAGAATATTTAACATTTACAAATTATACATTCAAAAGTGATCATTTTAAGGAATATTTGAAATGTTATGGATAATTTGAAAAATTTAGGATTTTAAAATACTTCAGGAATAAAAAGTTAAAGGGTTCCCCTTGTCCTCACTTTCCACCCCCATCAGCCTCCATATCCAAAGGATCATCCTCTGCCATTTCCGCCACCTCCAGCATGATGCCACTACCAAACGCATATTCCCATCCCTTCCCCTGTCAGCATTCCGAAGGGATCATTCCCTCCGTGACACCCTGGTCCACTCCTCAATTACCCCCACCACCTCGTCCCCTTCCCATGGCACCTTCCCCTGCAATCGCAGGAGGTGTATTACCTGCCCATTTACCTCCTCTCTCCTCACTATCCCAGGCCCCAAACATTCCTTTCAGGTGAAGCACTTTTTTCAATGTAGTATACTGTATTCGCTGCTCACAATGTGGTCTCCTCTACAATGGGGAGACCAAACGCAGACTGGGTGACCGCTTTGCAGAACACCTCTGCTTAGTCCGCAAGCAGGACCCCGAGCTTCCGATTGCTTGCCATTTCAACATTCCCCCCTGCTCTCATGCTCACATCTCTGTCCTGGGATTGCTGCAGTGTTCCAGTGAACATCAACGCAAGCTCGAGGAACAGCATCTCACCTACCGATTAGGCACACTACAGCCTGCCGGACTGAACATTGAGTTCAATAATTTCAGAGCATGATGGGCTCCATTTTACTTTTATTTTCAGTTATTTTTTTCTTTTTCCTCTTTTAAAAATTTTTTTTTGAATTTATTTTATTTTATTTCATCTTAGTTTGTTCAGTTAGCTTACCCACTGTTTTTTTTCATGTTTGTACTTGTTCTGAAGTACAAAGAACAAAGGCTGTTCAATTTTCAGTCCGTTAACACCCTATCTGTACTAATGCTTTGTCTTTCAACACACCATTAACATATTGTTTGCCTTTGCTCCACGACCGTCTGGTCAGCTATTGTGTGACCTTGTCCTATTTACACCTTCTCCTTTGTTATCTCTTTTCCCACCCCCACTTTACTTGCTTATAACCTTTTACATTTCTAATATTTGCTAGTTCTGAAGGAGGGTCACTGACCTGAAACTTTAACTCTGCTTCTCTCTCCACAGATGCTGCCAGACCTGCTGAATATTTCCAGCATTTATTGTTTTTATTTCAGATTTCCAGCATCCGCAATATTTTTCTTTTATATAAAAAGTTAAACATGTTGATTTTTCCTTATTGTTAAAATTTAGCTCCTGCATCTGTTCTCATTATAAAAGAATGAAATGGTTTCCTCTCCAATCCTACCTTCTCTGTGAAGTGCTTATCATTCACAATACTTGCAGGATACAAATGTTCTCATTGCACCAAGGCTCCTGAGACAGCACCTTCCAAACCCGCGACCTCTACCACCTCGAAGGACAACAGCAGCAGGTGCATGGGAACACCACCACCTGCAAGTTCCCCTCCAAGTCACACACCGTCCTGACTTGGAACTATATCGCGGTATTTTCACTGTCGCTGGGTCAAAATCCTGGAACTCCCTTCCTCACAGCACTGTTGGTGTACCTACCTCACATGGACTGCAACGGTTCAAGAAGGCAGCTCACCACCACCTTCTCAAGGGCAATTAGGGATGGGCAATAAATGCTGGCATAGCCAGTGATGCCCACATCCCATGAATGAATTTTTTAAAAAGTCCCAGCAGTGCCACCAGGAGCGGTGGTCACTGCTGGGACTGCAGCTAAGCTGAAGATAGAAGACGACATGGAGCCGGGAGGCAAGGTATGTTCTGGTTGCCTCGCCGGGGGCAATCTGTCGGGCCCCAGGGAGGCAAGGGTGGTCGGTTGGAGGGTAAGGGGGCGTGATGTGTGCTGGGAGTGGTTGGGGTAGTGGGGGCGGCCCTCCATTGGGAGCCCATCTCCCCTCAGGATGATCGGCAGATGCCTACTTTTCCCAGGTGACTTTTCCCGGCTCTCCAGGACGCCCACTTGCCACGCGTAAAATCCGCGCGGAGGCAGGCGAAGGCCCTTAAGTGACCATTAAGTACCCACTTAAGGGCCTTGATTGGTCTGGGGCGGGCGTGCTGTTTCTCGCCCAGCACCACCGCCCCCCCTCCACCCCCCCGCCCTAGGTAAAGGGTGGCGGAGGCGGGAACAGGTCGGGAAAACCTCAAGGAGCCTCCCATTCCATTTTACGCTACCCCACCCCCCCATCCCGCTCATTGGGGTGGCGTAAAATTCCAGCCAGTGTATAGATTTGGGGGTGCGGAGGGTGGCTGGGGGGAGGGGATGAAGGTAGAGGGATTGGGAGGGTGAGGAGGGAGGGGAAGGGAAATGACTGGGAGTTAAAACCAAAGGTGCAAAAACAATCTATTACTTACTGTAAGGTGATCTAGGCACAAATGTCCTTAAGGCTACTGACAGACAGGTAATGTTTAGGAGAATAGGATTAAGAGCTGATGCTGGTTAACACAATAGGCCAATGCAATTATATTTATATAATGAAAAGGATTTGGGCATCCTATCTTTCTTTTTTTACCTTCATCGTTTCATTTTTCCTCTGAAACAACATTAAAGTAACTTGAAAACAAAGTTGGGAGAGTTTTACAAAATTCTGTGCGGCCTTTTATAATTCAGTGTGTGTTTCTACAATTTGCCACCTTTCAAAGTCTGACAGTAGGACAAATCGACAAGTAGGCAGATCAGCAATGAGCTGCCACTGTAGTTTTCAGTAATGCAACCTCCTTCTTGCTGGAGTTTGAAGCATGCACTCAAATTTCCATTGTCCTAAATGTAAACTACCGAAAAGTTCTAGATAATGTGTACATCGATTACTGAAAGTCTTTCCCAGTTAACACTGAGAAAAAGACAACCACCTGAACTTGTGCCTTTGGAGCTATATTTTTCTAAAATTAGTTTTCATCAGTTTATCTATCAATTATGATTAGATAAAAAAAATCACTGCCATGAATCATGTTATACAGTAAATGAAATTCTTCTTAATAAACTACAATGTCTTTCAGACCAAAACTAACGTGCCTCAATCAGTTACAAATATTTTAAATACTGGTCAATCTCCCTTAACATTGTGTATGGGGAGTCAGAACCAAGCGTGATCATCAGCTGAAGCAGGAATAGAGGATGAGGTTAGATTGGGACCGAAGCACAAAAATTTATGGTTAAAGAGAAAAGTCTATGGCATTTTGGGAAGCAGAGAAGAAGAGAAAGTTGGAGCAGGGGAATTTCTTTTCAGTTCAAGCCAATTTGAAGATTTTGTGATATTGAGACCAAAAGCGGGTCCCACCCACCTGGTGCTGCCTGGCTGCCCGCCTGCACCACCTTACCGGAAGCAGCTAATTAAGAGGCCGCCTCCAAAAGCGCCGTTTATAACCCAGCTGGCTCAATGGGAGTGTTGGCCGCAATGTGCTGCCAGCAGACTCACCGGGAGAGATAGGCACTGCTGCAGCAAGGAGGAGAATGTGAGGGAACCTCAAGGTGGAGCCACCCTCAGAAGATGTGTTAAAATGTAAAATATATTTGTGGCCACAGCTGCCAGGGCATCATTGTGGAGGGGCACCCTCAGATTGGAGCCAGTGCAATTCAAGACTCAGATCATAAGAGACTCAGTAATCAATATAAGATAATCACTGTTGAGTTTGTTGTGTTTGTATTAGTAGCATTCTAGGGCATTCTGGAGAAAGTCTTAGACTCCGGTAAAGGCTAATTAACAAATCTTTATTATTTACAGTTACTATATACTATATGTACTAAGCTCAATCATCTATGAAGCAGCAGAAGCATCATTTGGTAAAGGCGGAACCCACAACAAGGCCTGGTTTGAGGTCTACTGAGATGATATCTGTCATTGATGCAAAAAACAAAACCTATATGATGCACAACAGAAACCCAACAGTAAAGACATTGTATGACCTGAAAGTAGCTAAGACAGCTGTGCAAAGGAGAGGGAGATACTGCGCAAACAAACATTGGATCAGCTTGTGTCAAGAAATCCAAACTGCATGTGACAAAGGAAATCTACAAATATGAATAAAGGGATCAAGAGGGCGCTTGGCCCTGCCATCACCAAAGTCACTCTCCTGAAGTCGGCAGATGGTGAAGTACTCACCGACAGAAGTAAATAGATGTCCCGCTGGGCTGCACACTACTGTGTGCAATACTCCCGAGTCAGACATCTCCCATTCTGTGCTCGATGCTCTCCTGCAACTTCCTGTCATGGATGAGTTAGAACAACAACCCTCATCACGGAGCTCGAGAAGGCCATAAACTGCTTAGCGAACAGAAGGGCACCAGGCAAGGATGGAATTCCAGCCAAACTGCTCAAGCATGGAAAGTCCCATCTATTGGCACAGCTTTATGACCGTCACCTTCTCTGCTGGAAAGTAGACTCTGTTCCACAGGAGATGCATGATATCAAAATCATCACACTATACAAAAAGAAAGGCAACAGAGGAGACTGCACCAACTACAGGGGCATCTCACTCCTTAGTGTCACATGGGAAGGCATTTGCGAGGGTCATACCTAAAAGACTCCATTTACTTGCAGACTAATTGTACCTGGAAACACAGTGTGGCTTCTGTGCAGGCAGATCTACTGTGGGTATGATCTTCTCCATATGCCAGCTACAAGAGAAGTGTAGGGAACAGAGTATACCCCTTTACCTTACTTTTTCAGATCTCACTAAAGCATTTGACACTGTTAACAGAGCAGGGCTCTACAAGATTTTGGGAAAAATTGGCTGTTCACCGAAGCTCCTCATTCTCATCAGCTCCTTCCATGACAACATGCACTGCATGGTACAGTTTGATGGCTTCACTTCCGACAGTTTTGGAGTGAAGAATAGAGTGAAACAGGGTTGTCTCCTGGTCTCCACTCTGTTTGATATCTTCTTCTCCATGCTACTGACCTTTGCCTCCCCTGCAGATATGGAAGGAGTCTACTTGCACACTAGGTCAGACAGTAATCTCTACGATCTACCAAGCCTGAAAGCGAAGGCAAAAACACATCACGTCCTGATCAGAGAACTCCTCTCCACTGATGATGCTGTGCTAGTTGCTCACATGGAAACTCAGCTACAAAGATTCATGGACTATCTCCCTTGTGCCTGTAACTTGTTCTCCTTGACCATAAGCATCAAGAAAACTGTGGTCATGGGACAAGGTGTAGATTCTCTGCCCCTGATCACATTAAATAACAGCCCACTGGAAGTGGTTAGCAAATTCTGCTACCTTGGGTCCCTGGCAACAATCTGTACCTGGATGTAGAGCTCAATATCCACATAGGGAAAGCAGCTATCACCTTTGGCCAACTTGCAAAACGCTTGTGGGATAACACCAAGCTGGCCCTTAGGACCAAGCTGATGGTTTATAAGGCCTGTGTTCTCAGCACCTTGCTGTATGGCTGTGAAACATGGGTGACTTACAGCTACCAGGAAAAGAAGTTCAATAATTTCCATCTTCGCTGTCTGTGGTGCATTCCGAGTATATCCAGGCAGGACAAAATCACAAATGTGTCAGTCCTCTCAAAGTCAGAGCTCCCAAGTATTTTGGCACGAATCAAACAGAGGCTGCTTTGGTGGATCAGCCACGTCCACAGGATGGAAGACGATCACATACGCAAGGACCTTCTGTATGGTGAGGCAGCCAGGGCCAGATGACCCAAGGGACACCCAAAGCTCTGCTTCAAGGATGCTTGTAAGCATGACATCGTACTTGGGAGTCACTAGCTGGCAAAAGAGGGAAATGGCACCACATCATGTACTACCATGATGACCAGTTGCCACAGCAACTTGGCAACAGGTGCCAACGCCAGAAACAACAACTCACAGTGACACTTGTTAGCTTGACATGCAGCACTTGTGGCAGTACATGCCTCTCAAGGATTGGCGTTCACAGCCATCAGCAAAGGTGCACCAAGCGAAGACACCTCACTTAAATGGATTGTTTGCTGCATGTCCATCTTTCGTGGATGGAAGGATGCCAACCAGTATGCATGCTCTCTGCTAGCCACCTAAGCTAGCATCCTTCGTGCTGCTATTCCTTCTTCTTCTCAAGCCTATCTCATGTGACTGTTACATCATTGCTCGTACAGTGGGAAGGGTCTCTCTCACTGTCTTCAGTATTAACCCTTAACATCATGATACCACATCTCCCCCCAGTCTTTATCAAACATTTTTCCAAACAGATATACATTTGTGACTTCTCTACTACTCTCTCTCCACCCAAGTCTCTGACTTTACAGATTCAGTTTCATCGGAAGTTTGACAACTCTCACCGATCTGGTTGTAATCTGTCTGGGATGATCAGTGGTCTTCGTTGGATGTCTGGGTTGCTGACTTGGTTTTTTGTTCCTACGGATTATAGTATTTCATTTGTTTTGTGTTTGTTCATCTTCATCTGGATCTTGCAGATGGATTACTGGCTGTTGCTTTTGCAGAATAGGTATGATATTCCTCCTATTCCTTCGTATGTTCCCTTCATTCGTTCGTATAACATGCGATTGCTGATAGTCCTCGTGTTTATTGATTACTGTACTTTCTCGTTCTAGGTCATGTATCCAAACTTTTTGGCCATTGTTTATTTGGGTAAGCTTCTCACTTGAAATCTCCTGTTGTAATTCCAGGTTTGTTTCCTTCTGCAGGAGTTTTCTGTTTCTCGAACCTTCGCGTAGTCTTGAGTCTTCAATCCAGGCATCAATTGCTATCTTCTTAACTTCCTTCCCATTAATAATTCTGCTGATGATAATCCACACAGCAGTGGTGTTGAGCAATAAACTAGGAGTGACATAGGAAGATCTTTATTTTTATTAAGTAAAGATTTTATGATTCTCACACCTCGTTCTGCCTCGCCATTGGACTGTGGATACCTCGGTGAGCTCATAAGATGCTGAAAACCCATCTTCATGGCAAACTGGGGAAAACATTCATTCACGAACTGTGATCCATCATCTGACAATATTTCATCCGGAATCCCATGTGTCACGAACACATCCTAAGGATTCTGATAACTACCTCAGTGGTCATTGAATGTAATTGTCGGACTTCTATCTACGCAGAAAAGTGGTCGATAATGATGATATATGACTTCCCACCAAACATGAATAAATCTATGCCTAGCCTTTAGCAAGGTCTAGTTGGAAATTGGGTAGGCAACAGCAGTTCAGGCTGTTTGGGTGATGGACGATCCAGGGTTGCCCTTGATAACGCATTGGCTGATGATTGGAAGGAATTATTTACCTTTGTTTTCTTGACTTCGGCTACCTTTTCAATCAACTGTAGTTCCAAGCATGCATCATTCCTGCTCAGTAAAGAAAATTCTTGATTGTGTAAGACATATAAGGTCTCAACCAGTTGTCTTCCCTTACGCTGAAGAGTTGCTAGGAGTTTGCCTTTTACTCACAGTTATTACCCGCCAATACCGTGCAATTGTATATCTGTTGGTTGCAGGTAATGGGCTTGATTTTGTTCCCAGCCCGACGTCAGGTTTCATGGTGGAGGAGGGGGGAGGTGCGGAGAACTGGAGTGGCAGTGGCTGCCACAGAGCCCAACACCAGGTAGCAAAGCTCCGTGGCAGCACATTCGCTGCTCTGCGACGGGACCCTACTTTAAATATTTAAAATACCTCTCTGCATAAATTTAAATTTAATTCACCACAATCTTATTTTCAATTCCCAGTCTTGAGCTCATTGTGCGGCACTCATGCACCTTCACTTCCCCATCCAGGAGAAGCTGGCGCCACTGAGGTGGGGAACTGGTCAACTCTGCATGATTTGTATGAGGAAGTGGGGGGAAGGGGTCAGCTCTGCATGATGTTGAACTGTTTGCAGGGCTGGCAGCCTTTTAAAAATGGTGCCAGCACCTGCTGCTGCATCAGGTGACTCCATGAACAGCATCGCCAATGCCAGCCCGGCCACATGATTGGGGGGGTGGTGGCCACTGTCAATATGTCAAGTGGCCGCCCTCTGCATAATCGCGGCAGTGCAGGTCCCATGCGGGGCAGGACAACAAAACCCAGCCCAATGTCTCTTCCCCCAAGGTCAGACAATACCATAACACTAACCCCTGTGTCTATGTTAAAATTCGTGAGGTATCCGTTCACATAGATGTCTGCTGTCCAGAAATCTTGGTCTGGATTACTGATTCCCCCCAAGAACTTTCCTGGTTCTTTCTCTTGGGGGTATTGCTGTACTTGGTTTTCTGCTGTTTGCATGAAAGTCTTGCTCTTTGTACCTTTAAGTGAAGAAATGTTTCTGTGGCACATCTTCCCATAGTGTCCAGCTTTTCCACATTTAAAACAAGCAGCTTTACATACTGGGCACTGCTCCCATCTGTGGGTCTTTCTGGCTTCACAACATTGGCAAGATTTTCCTATTTCATGCACCTTCTTACCTGTGTATTTTTTCTGTTCCTCAAAGTGTTTCCCTGGCTTTGGCTTAACCAGTTGAATGGGCATTGGGCTCCTTCTCATCCACGACTTGTCTTCAGCTCATAGGATGTCCCTATTCTGTTTGCGAACTTCAGCCTGTCTTACAATTTGAATGGCCTTTTTCAGTGTATGATCTTCCTTGGATTGCAATAGGTCTGACAAGGATTCATCTGCTAAACCAGAGACTATCCTGTCTCGGATTAGTTCTGCCTTTAAATCTCTGCATTCGCAACCTTCTGACAATCCGGATAGGCCATTAACATAGGAGGCTACAGATTCGCCAATCATCTGCGCCCGCTTATTAAATTTGACTCTTTCCAAGATTTTATTGGTATGGAGATTAAAATATTCATCAAAGGTTTGGAGACTTCTTTGAATTTATCGATAGCCTCATTGATGCCATGTCAGACAATTACGTTGTCCACAATTACACCTAATAAATATAGAAGGGTGTTCATTCATTCCACTTCAGATTTTTTATGGAGTTGCAAAGAAATTTTGAACCTTAGGAATCTTTTTCTCCAGGATAGCCAATTTTGAATCTGATTGGGTCCCTCTTGATTCTGTAAGCTCTCAGACATTCCCAATTTTGGATCCATAGTGCTTTCTTAATAGACTTTTTAGGGTGCTCCCCTGTCTTTAAGAAATTCGGCATGTTTGTTTTTTTCAGGCTTGGTTGCTTTAATGGAGGTGTCCCAGTTGTTTTTGAGAGATCCCCGCTGTTTTAATAGGCTTTTTTAAGGGCATTCCCCTTTCTTTGAGAAATACAGTTTGTTTGTTTTTTCAGGCTTGCTTGCCTTCATGGAGGTGTCTCTGATGTTTTCAGATAGTTCCCTTGTTTCTCAAGAGTTCCTGCACTTTTCGGGGGTTTTCCGCTCTTCGTCCTTGTGTTCAGCCTGAGTGAAGGATTAGGTTTTTCCCCACTTTTTTTGAACTTTCTGAGCATAGTGCCTTTAGAAAAGTATCGCAAGCTTTTCAAAGGCTTTTAACGCGAGCCCGACCATCAGTATTGTGACTCATCTGATCACTGGAGTCTACTTGCAGGCCACCACACTTCTGTGGTGCAGCCTGTATTTCTGTGCTGTGACTCACCACAGCTGCGGAGATCTCCACAGCCTCTTCTGAAGGTAAGTAGTTTTCTTACTGTACCGGGCCAGTATTTATCTTTAAATTTCTCTGTTGTTCACCTGGTGTTTTACTGTTGTTTTACCATTGCCACCATGTTGAGTTTGTATTAGTAGTGTTGTAGGGCATTCTAGAGAAAGTCTTAGACTCTGGTAAAAGTTAAGTAACAACTCTTTATTATTTACAGTTACTATATACATTTTCTGCAAGCCACCTACGCTAGCATCCTTCATGCTGCAATACCTTCTTCTTCTCAAGCCTATCTCATGTGACTGTTACATCATTGCTTGTACAGTGGGAGGGGTCTGACTCACTGTCTTCTACAGTCACTAATAAATCCAATAAGAAATTCAGGAGAATCTTTACCCAGAGAGTGGTTAGAATGTGGAACTCACTACTGCAAAGAGTAGTTGAGGTGAATAGCATCAACACATTTAAAGGGGAAGCTCGATAAACACATGCGGGAGAAAGAAAAAAGGATCTGCTGATAGGGTTAGATGAAGTATATGGGAGGGGCCTCATGTGAAGCATAAACACCAGCATGGACCAGTTAGGCCAGCTGGCTTTTTCGTGTGCCATAAATTTTTAAATACATTTTTGAAAGTTAGGTCGGTAGGTAGGAGGTAGGTCGGTCAGTCAGTATTGCAGCAGGGCCTCAATACATCTTTACAGTATCCAGTTTCTTTCATTGGGAATCTAGCCCCAGATATGCCATGTTACTTTTTGAAATTAAACCTACAACAGAGAGCTATAATTAAACAACAGTCTATGCAGAATAAACTGGATTTGTTGCAACCGCTGGGCATCTACCCTTGTCCCAAAGTTTCAGGAGGGATAAAAGTGAGTCAATATCATCAAAAGAAAACATTACATTGAGTTCTTTTGAAGGGTCACGCTCAAGTGATAACCTGACTTTTCCTCTTATAGATGCTGTTCAACCTGTAGTGGGTTTCAATCATTTTGTGTTTATAAACCTTAAAATATGTGAAGCCAGAAGTGATTGTTGATTTTAGTGAGCAAATGAGTTCACATGAAATTCATTATCTGCCATTTTCCACTTTTCCAGATGTGCTAACTCATTTCAAATAAATCAGCTAATGTCTGTTAAGCAAGTGGACAAAGGAATGGTGTACAAATGCATTAAGCAAGCATCCACTACTTCTACCCTATGTTGCTCTCTTGACCCTGTCAAGAAGATTTATTTTATTTAACTAGAGATAAAATTCTCACACGCTGCAATCGTTAAGATTGCTAGGAGCAGGCACGGGAAGTTGAGTGTTGTACTTTGGGTGGGCCAGGCAGCCTGACTGACTCCTCTTGTAATTTTAGTGATTACTAATGTCGCTTGTCAAACCACTTCATTGATGTTGACCAGTCTAATATGGATAGCATGGCCTCTCCTCCTGGTGACTGCATTAGTCTGTAGTAAACTGAGAACAACTTTCAGCGAACATACCTGGATAATGTAACTCACCTTCATACAGGTCAAGATCACCAGAGAAAGCTAGAGTAAAATATTATGGAATCTCAATGTAATATTTTTTACCTTAGTAAAACTCATCATCATTCCAAATCCACACCCTCTTTTATGTACAAAATCTGACATTTCTGGAGGTGCTGTGTCATGAATGCTCAAATGAATTCAGTTAATTCATCTTCTCCAAAGACTGTCTTATTTCACAGAAAAAGTAACTGCATCCAGCCTTGAAGAAAATAGAACTTTGTATAAAACAACAGATGTGAATGCCCCAGAGTGTTTTTGCAAGCTCCATTTGAGCATTTTGTTAGCTATATATAATGAGGCCAAACATCTGCGACTCTTCTAGCTCACGCCATCCATAACTTTGATAGCAGCACACCAGAAGGCCTATAAATTAGGCCAGGACCCACTCTATCCAGGCCCTGGCCTAAAGTCAAGGTATCTGGGATAGCCTGTCGGGGCCAGAGCCATCATCCACCCCAAACATGACCATTGGCACAACAGGAGTGAGGACTCACTACCTTCGGCATTCCCACATTCCTGACCTTCAGAAAGACTTAGCAGAGAGCGAGCAGAGTTATGTCACATGAAACCAGGTGTAGTATGCCAACTGTTAACAAAAGTAGGACCCACCTGAGGGTCCAGACCAGAAATGTCACTGAGACATCTGGGGAAAAGGATTGCTTTTTAATATCTTTTTCAAGCTGTCTCCTTAAAAAGGCCATTACTTGGTGTATGTGAAAGTTGTTATTGAGGAACACCACAAAACAACACCGCCTCACCACCACTGCCCACAACCCCAGACAACCACACTTCCACTCGACATTCGAGCCAGTTCGATAAACAGTCACTTCACCGTGCCCCGAGTGACACAGGGAGCTGCCACTGCCATTCTACTTAAGAGGATCTTCTGATCCTGTGATATTTGCCAGGGTCGAAGTGAAAGTGCCGTATGGGTGCTCCTTGCAAACGTTTTATCCCCAAACACTTTGGAGATAAACATGCCTGGAACTCTCAACTGTCAGCTCGTCTTAATAGTTTCCTCCCTCAGTTTGTGATTAACCAGGAAAGGAGGAACGTTATTCCTTTTTAAAAAAAACTCCTTCCCCATCCAAAATGGTTGGTTCTAATAGCCTTCGATTCCATCATTCAATTGATCTGATTATCCTGAAAGCTTCCAGTCCCAAATCCCGACTGACTTGATGGATTTATATTCACACGGCTCTAAATCAAGTGAAAACGTTGATTTTTTTCAAATGAAACACAAACAAGCTGGCACATGTTTGAAATACTGTCAACTTCAAAAGGTTGATGAATGGGCAAGCATGCGCCTGCCATCATTTTAGCCTGACCATTCTTGACCTGGATGGAGCACAGGAAACATTTGTAATAAGCAGCTTCTTGAAACAAATGCAAAACAGTTTGATCATATACATAATTCTGTTTCATTCACGGTGCAGCATACCTGCCTCTGCTTTATTACTGGGATTGTGCATTGTTTACTCAACTGTCAGTTCATATCCTCAGGCTTCGAACGAAGCCTCAGGCCTAGTGCCATTGCATTCAGTTAATACTTGGCATGCCTTAGAGTATAAATAGAGTTAGCAAAGATGTAAAAGCATGCAGAGAGGAGAGTGCCTGTTCATAAAGGTATCTGTTCCTAACTGGTTTCAGGGTGCGACTACATACTTGTGGGGATATGCAGCAGATTTTTCTGTTCCCACACTTAGGTGTAGTGAGTGACCTGGATGTTGCACCAGGAGAAAAACCATCAGGGAAGAGCAGACATATGGATGAGATCTCAGCTTATTTTACACCCATTCATTTAAATGGAAGGAAAATCAAGCAGGCACCATCCTGGATATGCGATTGTCCCCACTCCATTTTCCTTTATTCCCAGGTGGTCTCATATTTCGAAGCACAGAAAGAGGAAAATATGCCCTGTTTTCACCATCCTCCAACCACAGGAAGTATAGCATATTCCAGACATGAGGGTTTGAATTTTCCTGTGTATTACCACCCATTTGGGACAGATATTGGACGGTAAACAGAGGAGAATTTGTTTAGCCTTAAATGGCGAGAGTGACCTAGTGCTTTGATGGGTACCTTATGATTGCAACTTTTTAATACCCAGAATGAATTTTAAAAACCGTAACCTTTGTCTGCAGCGGGAAAATCTGCAGGGGATGAATCACTAGCTCCAGAAATAATCTTCCATCCACAGGCACCTGTCATTTTAATTCCCTGTCCCACTCCCACTCTGAACTCTGTCACTGGCCTCCTACATTTTTGCAATGACACTTATGGTAAGCTTGAAGAACAGAACCCCATCTTTTGATTATCTCCTTTACAGCCATCCGAAATCAATACTGAGTTTAATAATTTCAGATCATAACCTCTGCCCCTCTTTTTTTGCTTTTCCTTTGCAGCAGTTGGTGATGATTCTGCTATTCATTCACACCTCCTCTCAACTCACCTTTTACTTCTTTACCTGTCCCATTACCATCTCATTCTGCCTTGCACCATCATCCCTTTAGTTATAGTCGTTTGGTAGTACAGAACTTGAATATTGCTGAAAACAGAGACATTTTGTCAAAGCTCATCAGGACAACCCGCAAGAATACCAATGTAAGGGAAAACAACAAATTTATATTGTATGAGAAGAGAGTGCTGATTGGTTGGCAAGTGGACTCTGATTGATAGAAGCCATGGAGAATGCACCAGTTTATGGTGACTGACAGTTAACTGCCAAGCTTTGTTTGAAATTTAAGCCAGGCAGCTTGACTGACACGCTTTAAATAGGGCCCCAGCATCTGCTACGCAGCTGTCAAAACGTCCCTCACTGCGACAGATGTCCCGCCTCTCTCCACGTAATATGGTGGGGGGGGGGGGTGGGTGCGTGTCGCTGTAATGCTAATGAGCCCCTGCGCAAAATATCGGGGACTCTGCAGCAGCGCAGTGCCAGCAGGCCGCCGACCTCAAAGTGCGCCACCGTGATGTGCGGCGCGCTAATAAAATTCGGCCCATTAACTCTGTTTCTCTCTCCAGAGATGCTGCCAGACCTGCTGAGTATTTCCAGCACTTTCTGTTCTTATTTCAGATTTCCAGCATCCACAATATTTTGTGTCTGATACTCGCAGTTGTGCAGGTCGTATTTTTCCTTTGGATTACTTTTGTAAAGTGGATTTTGTCTCCACTCATTTTGTTTTTAATATGACCATATATTTGAGATAACATGAGCTGGGTGAGACCTTGAATGTATTTATTTTCGGGTCTTTTTGTTGGCTGGAAATTTCTATAAATGTTCATTTGAGAAGGAAGACTAACATGAAAAGTGGAGGTTGTATTTAAATGCTGCACATTATGCCTTTTTCATATGTGCTTTAAATACTTGAAAGGGGGAAAAGGTTGCAGGGCTGTGGAGTGTGAGGGGCATGGCTAACCTCTCTGCCTCATTTCCCCCTCTAAAATCATCCGAAACCCACTCCACTATGTCAGTACTGGTAAAAGCTGCTGCAAGGCCCACATTGAGGAGGGAATCTGGTGTGGTTGCACTGACGGTGGTTTTGCCTGCATGATCTTTCTGGTACTTTGCTCAAAGTTCTGCTCTGTATTCTAACTATGAGTTACTCAATGGGAATATCTTTATTTTGATGTTATGAAGAAAAAGAGGTTCAACACACTTGAAGAGAGAGGTTGGAGAGAGGATTCACTGAAGGTTTCTCTTCCTTGCATATTAACACTTACTTACTCACCAGAGTCTACAGACCAAGAATGTCTTATTTAGACATCCCCCACAATATGGGAGCACTCAAGAAGGAGAGGAAATGGAACAGGATATCCAGCAGCCAGCTTAAGAAGAGCACAAATAAGAGCCCAGAACTTTCAATAAATAAAGGCTGACTCACCAAATCCAGTCATTTCTGTTCTTTGCCCACACCAAGTCTCTTACTTTCCAAGACTTCTGCCAATTTCTTCATAAAGTCTATATTTCCCCTGCCATGATCCAACTGCTAAAGGTTGAAAACAGACTCAGAGATGAACTCAGTTTATGTGGAAAAAAAAATCACTGGGAAACGCTAACAAAATATATTGGTGAAGCAATTGCGTTCTGTAACACCCTTTTTAGGCACTAATCAGCATCCTAGAGGTCGAAAATCAGGTTCTAGATGTGTGTGTACACCTACGATTTGAAGTGTGCCATAGTAGTTATTGCATGTGCACTCAGCAACCATCGGCAGCATGCCGAGCAAGTGTGTTATGATGACAATCAGTGTGCAATATTGATTTGGCACCAGCACTACCATTTTCAAATGGCATGCTCCAGCTAACAACCTCTCTCAATTTCCCACAGCTGAACACATATTCAACGACATGAAGGACACCCCTCACTGCCCCTTACAGCGCTATTTAAAGAGATCATGAACTACTTACAGGTTAATTGCTGCATTATTTCTTCTAGCTGCTGGTGCAATTGTATGTATTTTTGAAGCTTTCCTATACTTGTCTAAAGTTTCAATAATCAACAGGGAGCAGCCTGGTTGGTGCTGAAGTTCTTATTTTAGTGGTCTAAAGGCTTGTGCTGAAAAAAAATTGTTTCCAGGCACGAGCGGCCAGAAAAGAACTTCCTCGTGGAATTGAACATGATTGGGAGAATGAAGAGAGGTCACACAGAGCAGAACAAGTTGCTACAAGAGGGAGGAGGAGGAGGAGAGAACAGCTCTCAGCAAGAGACCATATCTGCAGAGGGTTTTTAGAGAACAATTTTCTTACCCGGACTTCAGCGAGAAGCAATGAATGAAATGTCTTCACTTCACTAAAGAGGTCATGACTGAAACCTGCTAACTGCTGCAGTCACAACTGCAACCTCAAAGCATGGCCAGGACTGCATTGCCTGTGGCTGCCAAGGTGACAATGTCCCTTAACATTTATGTGTCTGGCTCCTTCCAGGGTGCTGTTGGAGAGATTTGTTACATCTTGCAGTTTGCAGCACACTGCTCCATAAGGGAGGTCACAAAGGTTTTCCATACAAAGAGAAATATCTTCATCTCATTCTCTCTTGCCAGAGACAAGCAGGTGGGGAGAGCACGAGGATTTGCTCGGATTGCAGGCTTCCCCTGGTGCAGGGTGCTCTTGACTCCTCTTACATTGCTCTGGGTGCACTTCATGTGAACTCGCCCATTTTCATGAACTGAAAGGGATTCCACTCCTTCAATGTGCAGCTGGTGTGCCCCCACAGGCTATGCATTATGCAGCTGAATGCCCATTATCCTGACGGTAGTCACAATTCCTTAATTGTGCATGAGTCCTCTGTTCCACCTGTATTTGATCCACCATGGCAAGTCAAAGGCAGGCTACTGGGCGGTAAGAGTTATCCACTCATAACATGGCTCAAGACTCCGGTCCAGAACCCATGTGCGCATGAGCAGCACTCCTACAATGACAGCTATTCGGCCGCAGAGAATATTATAGAGCACATCATCGGCATCCTCAAACAATGCTGCCACTGCCTGGACTGCTCTGGAGGAGCCCTGCAGGACTCAGATGAGCAGGAATCAAGATTGGTGGAAGTATGCTGCATGCTGCACAACCTGGCTATGATGGGGGAACAGCCCCTACCACCACCCATCAGATGAGAAGCTGCAGAGCAAGATGGAGAGGAGGAGGAAGAGGTGGAGGAGGAACAAGTGTAACAGGAAGTGGAGAACAAGAAGAGAAAGGGAGGCTATAACATAGACACTTAGTTTCTGACTGGGCTCTATGTGATCAAATAATCCACAAGCGATTGGAGTAGCCTCAACCAGCAACCTCAGTAATCTAAAAGCAAAATACTGCAGATGTTGGAAATCTGAAATAAAAACAAAAAGTGCTCGAAATACTCAGCAGGTCTGGCAGCAGCTGTGGAGAGAGAAGCAGAGTTAACGTTTCAGGTCAGTGATGATAGGTCACTGACCTGAAACGTTAACTCTGTTTCTCCCTACACAGATGCTGCCAGACCTGCTGAGTAGTTCCAGCACTTTTTGTTTCTTTCCCAGTAATCTGTTGATGGACTGCTGTGACATTCTGTTCTTTCAACAGCGGTATTCAGAGCCATGCTGGCAGCAGTCTATGCTTCCACTGCAAGCCAGCCCTTGATAGGAGCTGCTTGTGCTGCTATGGAAACTGAGACATTGGCCATCAGATGCTGCATTATACTGGGTTCCACAAGTGTGCTGATGTTGGAAAGGATGGACTTTAAGCTCTGCACAAAGCCCTATGCCAATTTGGTGACTGGACTCCTGTATGCTCCTTGACATTGAGTGCAGTCTTTCTGGCAGGCCTCCCAATGCACCAAGCATTTGGGAGTGTACACCCATCAGTCTTCTTCTGCAGCCTAGCCCTGCGAAGTCTTCATTTGAGTCCTCTGCAGCAGAACAAGTGTGCAACCTTGCTCTCCGGTGAGCTGGTAGGTGTTAGAATTGCCCAATTGCTACCTCACCAATGTGAGAAAAATCGAAGTTGAGAACTGTTAGTATCTGTTGGCTTTCCACCATTGGATTTTGTCTTCAAGTTATCAAGCACATGAATAGAAAGACTCATGACAGGAAGCAAAACCTCAGTTTCTTACCAATTTTGGAGAGGAGTCTTTAAACAAGCATTCGGTTCCTCATTAGCATATGTGAGGAGCCTAATAGCTGCTTAAGGCAGGAGCCAGTGATGCCTGAACACTACCTGAGACAATATGGTGTTGGATGTATTTGAGATGCCCGTGGGAGAGAAGATATCGACCCCCAAAATTGGACCTTGTTCCCCGTTCTGCAGCTAGGAAACGAGTAAAATGAGATTCAATTTCGCCTCCTGCTTGTTTGACCCGAGATGTTTTTGAAAGCTTAAATTACTAATGCCACTTTCTAAATAAATTGTTCAAAAAAATCTGTATCTTGGAATATTCGTGAATACAGCAGCAGAGTTTGTCCATAACTCAAAGAGTTTTCTACAGGTGATTGAAATCAGAAGAATGAAGGATTTTGGAAATTCAGAATTCTATACCTCATGTCATCCCCATCTTGATCTGCTCAATTGATGCAGGTGGAGTGAGTCACTGGCTGTGCCACTTCTGAGATTCCTGATTCATCATTATTCTTGCTGCAGTGTTTTCAAAGATACTTTTCCAGGAAAATTTGAAGGAAGTTCACCATGGGAAGATTGGGGCTCGAAACGGCACTAGTCACAACATATACAGGAAATTCTGGGAAACTTTATCCGTGGAACTCTAAACTTTAATGCACTCTTTTTTGCTTCTTCGGAATATATTTATTTTGTGCTCTGTGCACCTCAAATTTGAAGATGTCTACTGCTGATCTGTTGACCCATTTGGTCACCTTTCTGTCCAGTTAATTTGAGACAGATTTCCTTTTATCTTGCTGAACTTTTACTTTTTTTTTCAGTTCAGCACATTTTACTTTCCCCTAAGGCCTATCATTGCACTTGCAAAGGCAGTTTCCTGACCTTTACATCAGTGCATTTGCTCAAGATGATCTCATGGCTTAACTAATTGTTTTAAGTTTACATTTTTCCTGTGTGAAGACGATGTCACATGTCTGCCATTACTTTGACAATGTTGTTCCTGAATCATCCTTTCAAAGCACGAGTGGGTGGATGCATTGCAGCAAAGTAATTAAACATGGGACATGTCATCAAACTATGATTCGTAAGGTGCTGCTGCTGAGCGTCTAAGTAGGACAGTATTATGTTTTATAAGGATCTGCTCCTTGCAAGGAATCTCACCAGGCTGGAGAATGGAGCAGAGAGAGGGCTATAACACTATGGGGTTTATTAACAATATGGGCGATAACACAATGGGGTTTATTTTGGCCAAAGGGGGAAAACAGGTGCTGAATGGGTGCAGTACTAAGACTAGCTTGTTTGAAAGTCCAGATTAGCTGACAATTTTAGTCCTAATTGCTGATTATCATAATTTGAACTTGAATAAAGGTGCTAACCAGACATCAGAGGGGAGGGGGGGGTTACTAAATTCAATAGCCCCCGAGAAAGGGCGCAGGGATTGTGATGCTTGAGTGGCCCTCACCCATTGATTGCAATGCAGACAGCACACCAACTTTGTGCTGCCAACTCATTTCAGTGATTTCAGTGTCCAACCAGTGCTAACCTTTCTGTTAATTGGCTGGGTGCAACAGGAGGGGACCAATATCATGAGTGGCTAGCAACATTTAAAACTAGCCTGCATTGCTTCAAGCTAATCTGCAACTTGTAAAGGGAAGGTGCATTGCAGCTGCAACCGGTGCTGGCAGTTGTTCAGAAAGTGACTCTGACTCAGGAAACATTGAAGAATGGCACAACATCAGAGTGCCTGGACTTTAAATTTTTGGATGCTGCACTGGAGGCCTTGGTGGAGAAGGTGATTAGAAGCAGTGATGTCCTGTATCTGCAGGACACACACTCAGAAGCTAGTGGGAGCAGATAGCAATGGGAGGTCAATGCCAGGAGTCAAGCCCCGAGGACCTGGATGAGTGGTTAAGGTCAGTGAATGCATCTTCAAATGTTATATCCTACCAATTGTGCCAGCTACTCCTCAAATCACCACACCCCCTTGCTCACCTTCCAAAAATGTCTATCAATGAGGACCTATACCTGACGTTCATATGTTGTGCCATACCCTCACACACTTAGCACTGCTGCAAGCCTCATACCCACATCTCACAGGTTGCACACACTGCCAGCTATTCAACCATGACAGTTAGAACAGCCAAATAGATTGCACCAGGCTCACTGAGACACTTTCCACTTTCTTGCAGGATAAGCTGGCACAATACTGAAGGCAGCAGGAGCTAACTGTTGGGGAACAGTACCTACATGACGCAACCCCCCATGGAGGAAATGGTGCTGGCCACTATTGGGATAGCCTTTGCTGAGGCCGTGACCAGTGGTGGGATGAAACCATTAAAGATTATGGTATTCCCATATGTCATCCTTCTTCTCATATCCCACTTTCCCCTCATCCCACAATCTGTTCTGATTTACAAGCTGCATGCATCACCAACTCTTCCCTCCCCGCCTCCCTGCACCACAACCTACCCTTGTTCCTTTCTCCTTTCAGATACCCAAGAAGTACAACCTGTCCAGGCATTGGAGGATCAGCAAGAACAGAGTGATGATGAAGACACATTGTCACTCAGTCTCACACTCTCAGTCTCCAGCTCAGCTATTGACACCGCACATAATTTTGAAGAAAGAATAGAAATGGGATCTGCATGTGGTGAGACATCAAGCAAAGTTCGATTATGATACAGCAGCACTTTAAAAGTAAAAGCAGGTTAAATGTACATTTCAGGTTGAGATCCTATCTTGGCCACTTCTTTACCTCTTCAGTGCCTGAAGTATTTGACAAAAATTGTCCACTATTACCTACATCCCATACTCACCTAAGTGAAGCTCTTCTTCATTTTAATTTGAAGTTAAGCAATCAAGAGATTATATTGTATATTGTGCTGTTTTTAATTCTTTCAAAGCTTACTTTAAAATATTTTTCTAGAATTGAATACATTTTCTCTCCATAGAGTGATAAAAGCAAACAATCTAAGAACCATTTTTTCTTTAAAAACCTGTAAATGCTAAAAATATACAACTGGGCCATGAGCATTTATAAGGAGGAAAATAGATTAATATTTGGGGCATAATGCTTCATCAGATCAGAATTGGATCAGATGAGAATGTTTCAATAATGCACCTCAACTCAAATTCTGTAAGCATCTGGTATTGAATAATTATATTTCCATTCCTTATATCTGTCGTTCTGAGAGAACTTAGCATGAATGATGAAATTCAATGCTAACTGAAGGTTTTCATCAATGGCTTCGCTGGGAGACAGAAATACCCAGGAGCTGACATTGGTTTGGGGCAGTAGAAGCAAACAGACAATAATGAATTCGCAGCTCATTTTACACATGAACAGAGTTTATTTTCCATGAAACAAAAGGAGAACTGTGGGTGGGGGTGGTGGGGGTGGTGGGGGTGGGGGTGGGGGGGGTGAGATCTCTTCCTCCTCTGAAAATTGGTTTAGGCCATTTACTGGGCTAAAAATGCAAGTTGTTGTCTAAACAACTTTAAAATTGACACTAAGAACATACCAACAGAGCAGTGTTATGGTACAATATGGCCAATGAACTGACATGGACTAAGAGCACTGATTTGAATTCAGACATCAGATTACATCCTTGAATACCCCCGAGTGATGAGCTTCTCATCTGAGTCAGAATTGTTGCTAAGGTTAATAATCAACGGGAATGAGGAAACAACATATTTCAGATTGCATCAGTAAGCCCACCTACCTCACCATCTGTTAGTCAATGAGCAGCACTGATGTACATTACAGTTATCCTTGTGTCCATTCAGGCAGAATAGAGGGGATGCTACCTGGGAGTGTACAAAGTGAAAAAAAGCATGAGTCATGTATGAAGAACACTTAAATTTGGGACACTTACAAACTTATAAAGCAATTGCTCTAATAATTGTTATACACGATTGTTAATTCGATTTTCAGTACTTTATTTTCAAATTTTGTCTCTATAACTTGGCTATTGTATCCTAAGGCTCTGCATGAGATACCATCAGACACTGCTGTACTCCAGGAAGCCCCACTGTGTCATGTTACAATCTCCTTGTCCAAGGAGATAAAAGGACACAGAGATGAGATGAAGGATTGCCAATCCAAACCACCAACAAATTTCAACTGAATCTGAAGTTTGTTCCTTTAATTAGCACAAACAAATAGAAGCTTTGCTGAGTTTGCACTCAGTTATTACTTTTTCATTAAGCAATTTTATTCAGCTTTTGGCCTGAGCTTGCTTTATCCCTAGTGACAAAGATTTTAAATTTGTAATGCACAGATTGCATCTGGTTTGTACTTAAAATGGGGTAGATGATGGTGAATTTGGCTGCATGTGGTTGTTGTAACTGCAAAATACCAGCTTTCTTTAGTGCCTATGTGCATGTGTAAATAAGGACAACATAAACAACAATTCTACTTTTAAAGTGCTGCTGTATCATAATCGAACTTTTCTTGTATGTCACACATTATAGAAATTTCTAAACAGAAGGAATCCAGTCAGCCCATCACACAGGTGCTGATGCCAGCTATTCAATTGGAGTTATCCACTTTATTTCCAATCTTCTTGTCATTATTCTTTAATATTTTGGCAAACTTCCTTTACAGATTTTTATCTTTTTTAGATGATAGTATAGTCTCTGGTTTAATAATACATGTGGCAACCTATTCCATTTTCTAGTAATCTTATGCGTCAAACAAAAATCCTCTAAATTTCTTTCATTCTTCTAGTGATAATCGGAATCTGTGGGGGTAACATTAGTTAGACTCCAAAAACAGGTGCAAGGATCGCAATGCGCAATTAATTCAAGCCCTTTCAAAGTAATGCAGGCAGCACGCAAAATTCATGCTGCTTGTTTATTTACATGAGAGCTGCATGCAGCCAGTACTAAACAATGGCTGCGTGCCTCAATAGGGGGACCAAATTCATATCAGGCTAGTACAACTTCTAGCTAATCTGTATTACATAATGCCAGCCCGCACCTCTTAAAAGGAAGGTGAATTCTGGCTGGAGAAAATATTCTGAGCGGGAAGAACACTGAGTAATGGTGCAACAAGGCAGAGAAAGTGCTCCAAGTTTCTCAAATGTAGCACTGGAGGCCTTGGTGCAGGAAGTGGACAGGGGAAGAGATGTCCTCTATGCACAGAGGGCCAAGAGTCCCAGCAAACAAACTCTGAGAAGGCAATGGGAGCAGATAGACAGCAGTGTAGCCTCAAGGACCTGGATGCAGTGCCAGAAGAAGTTTAATGACTTCACATGAATGGTCATGGTCAGTAAATTCATCTTTAAATGCTGTATTCTTACAACCAAACCTCAAGCTTCAGACACTGCTCAATTCACCAATGCCCCCCTTCACTTACCAACCAATTATCTTTATCATTCATGACTCATACCTCACTTTCATAGCTTCACCTTACCTTCACACATTTACACAACTGCAAGCTTCACACCCAAATCTCACAGCTTGCACAGACTACCAGCTATTCAACCATGACAGGCACATCACCAAAACACATTGCACCATGCTCAGTGCTACACTTCCCTCTCTTTTGCAGGACTAAGTGGCGCATTACCAGACAAAGCGACACATAACAGTGTTCTTACTGATATTGAGGAGAAGGTGCTCTCCATTGTTGCAGCAGCCATGACTGCACCCACCCCATATTTCCAAACCAGTTGAAACAAGTTGGAAATGTAAATTGGTCTTTTCTGGTCTCAACTACAAGTAAGTGGTCTCAACTGGTGTTGTCTGCATTTAGCTGGGATAACTGGCAATTTTAACTGGTAACCATTTGGTATTCCCAGTTGCCCAGTCAACTTTAACTGGAACCATTTGGGCTCATCTGGTACCAGTTAGCAGCCAAGTGGAACCAGCTGGAATTAATTGGAGCCAGTTGACATATAGGTGCATCAACTATAACCAGTTGGCAGGCAGAATATTTGAATTGGAAAATATTACTAATAGTTGATCCAGTTGACTTAATCAAACCAGTAAGACTGCTTGCAGTTCAAAAGGAATGTCCCTGCGGGGAAACCATTTCATGATTTCCGTTGCCACAGGGTGCTGTCACGAATCTTTTCATACCCAGTTGGCACTGGTGTTGAATATCAATTTATTTGCAACATTCCAATATTCCAAGGGCTGTGCTAGTTCCACTTCTCCACTGCTCACAACATATATTTAACTTATCCCACTTACTGATACAGTCAATCATTTACTCTATTTTTCCCAGAATAAAACACACCTCCCAGGTTTCTTTAATAAGCAACAAAATTATTAGTTTATTATAAAATAAGTCTTAACCAATAATGTAGTAAAGAGTAAACACACAGATTGAAACATTAAAGTTCCCTTTTTACCTTAATCCCTCACACTCATACGCACATACACCGATTAACAGGAAAAATAAAGGGACTTTTGTCTTTAAAGCTCTATTGCAGACCAAAAAAAACACTTGGGCTGAATACTTGCTCATTCTTGAAGAAACAGCAAATGAGATATGTTGTGTTCCAAAACTGGCATACAGTCCTCCGAATACACATAGATGGGTCACTGGGATCTCTTAGAACAGTTATTTTCAGGCGGCGTTATGAATTAATTTAGCAGGCTTTTCTTCAAAGACAGGAGACAAAATGAGTTGACACAGTGAAGTTCTTGGGGTCTTTTAGAGAGGTGCTGGAACGCTGAGCTGAGTTGTAGTCTTCTCTCCTTCCTTGGCAACTCTCTTCTTTCCTTGGAAGTTCTCTCCCTTTTTATACAGTTCAACGCCAACTCAAGACAATTCAAAAGTGAAACCAACAACAGGAGGTCAACCTTTTGACAGCCATCTATCTTAGCCTATCACTTCTTTGTAAACAACTTCTCCAGGTGTCCAAAGTTCTCTGTTGTTTATTGAGCTGTAAATCAGGCAGTTTCCCAGAAAGGCTTGTTGTTGTTGCTGGAAGTCAGGTGGTTTCCTGGAAAGGCTTGTTTTCCTCACAAGACCTCTCAGTGCCCCTTTTAAAAATCATTTCCAGGGACTGTTTTTCAAAGTCAAGTAGCCTTTACAAGACACCCTTTGAAAACACCAAAGTTTAACATTTCTTCAACCTTTCAAAAATTAATCCTCAACAAATATACCTAAAACACAGAGGCACTTTAATAAACGCTTGTACAAATGAAAGTCTATTTGAAGCGCAGATGTTCATTGTCGCAATTTTTTTTGCCAAAATAAAAAAGTTACAGGAATGAAGTGACAATTTCAATATTTACGAGGAGTCCTGTAATTATGGCACAGTTTCAAACAGTTGAAATGAACAGAGGTCTAGTTCAGAGCCACATAATTTGCAAAGTATGCAATGTAACAGCAGCCAGTAATGTCCATTTTTAGACAGTTGGCCATTGCTTCTTCAGGAGGCACTGCTTTGATATTTGTAGAAATGCCTGTGCAGACCCTCAGGGGTGAAATACAGCCTGTTTGTAGATCCTTGAATGGGGCAGCGTCTTGGATCAATAGCCCTTTAATAATCATTGCACAATGACCTTGAAATGTCAGAATGCTTTGTAATTGATCAATTTGCTGATTGTCTAATAAAACAAGAGAGTTATCTCTTCAGAGCTTCAGATCAATGTTGTGGTGTACAAAAAAAAATCCCACTCATGCACATTCTGTCATATACATGTGCCATATCATCCCTGTCAACATTATAACGCCTTCTACATAAAGCTTCAGCTTTTTGGGGATTGAACATTCACAACTCATCTCTGCTTAAATATTTATTTATTTATTTAGAGATACAGCACTGAAACAGGCCCTTCGGCCCACCGAGTCTGTGCCGACCAACAACCACCCATTTATACTAAACCGACAGTAATCCCATATTCCCTACCTACACTAGGGGCAATTTACAATGGCCAATTTAACTATCACCTGCAAGTCTTTGGCTGTGGGAGGACACCGGAGCACCCGGCGAAAACCCACACGGTCACAGGGAGAACTTGCAAACTCCGCACAGGCAGTACCCAGAATCGAACCCAGGTCCCTGGAGCTGTGAGGCCGCAGTGCTAACCACTGCGCCACTGTGCATTTTCTTCTCTCTTCCTTGGGCTTAACATTGCACAGCAAAATCTTCTAACTAATGGTGATCTTGCAAACACATCCATCAAGAGGTGCAAATTGTGCATGAGAAGAAACCTATACACCACCTGTGAGATAATTCCCCTATACCCTTTAAGTTGTTGTTTCATTCGCCAATTGCATGCCTCAAAGGGGAAGCATGAATGTGTCCACAAGGGAAGATGTGTCAATAAGAGCACATTAACTGTCATGGCTCCTGAACCATATAGGACTTGTACCCTGCTGACAAATGAATATATCAATACATTACACTTTTGTACCTCACCAACAGGGATTGATTTTTGTAATAAAAAGAAATCTGCACAAGTAGAACCCAATTATTTAAATAAATCTCGAGGAATATCCCACTTAAACATGGCAGACTGCATATCACTAGCCACATGTACCATTCCGAGGCCTTCCAGTATTACCTCTCAGCTAATGGTCTCAGAGGTCTCACAACAAAACATGGTGGCTTAATGGATCTCAGTCATCTATCACAGTTAAACTTTGGGGAACTCCAATGTATAATTCACTGTCTGCTGAAGAAAACCACAAGTCAGTTAATTGTCTAATAACATCAAATAGAAGGCAGTGTATGAAATGTGGAGGGAAAATATGGCAGGTTCAAAAAAGCACTAGGTCCCTTGACACCGCTAACTGCCCTCCCCTTCTGCAGTGCCAAACTTATGTCTTGCAGCATTTCATTATCGCTCCTGTTTGCACGATCACAGACATCTATTGGGTATTTGACAACCCCATCTACTTCTTTCCCAGAATGGTAGCACAAGCCACATCCATGATATCCATTGAATTGGGCTGTATTCTGCATTGTTGCATCTCTTTCTCTGACTAATACAGCTCTGGGAGAAGGTGTAAAATATGTTTACATTCATGTTCTGATTAAAAAGGTGTAAATATATTTAAATTCATGTCTTGATTGGAAAGACTGTAAAAAATGTTTAAATACATTTATGAAAAGGTTTTTATTGAAAAGATTGTTATATTAGTAGTTGTTGAAGATGTTTTGTTTAAAAAGTTGTGTTATGAAGGTTTCACTTTCTCTGTACTGTTGCAAAAGACCATGCCATAAAGGCTGGGGTGAGACAGGAGAAGACAATCAAATTTAGCCAGGTTAGGAATCAATTTTATAAGGTCAGGAAAGGAAAACAGATGCAAAATTGCAGTTTGGCACATATGCAGCTTTGAAAAAGTAGATACAAAAGCTGGGTCCTAAGAACCACAGAACACACAGGCAGAGACAGACACAGGAAGAACCACAGAAGAAGACTCACACAGAAGAACAAGCCACAGTGGAAGAAGACATCAGAGAAGGACCAAAAACAACATCACTTGTGTCCAGGCAGCTTTGAGGAGCAAGGAGCGAAAGCATTTTGTCTACTATTGCCTATTGTTATGTATTTTGTTTAAGCATTTATTTAAATTCTGTTGACTTGTTGCTCTGAAACCATTGTCTGTTGCCCTTTTTGTCTTGTCCAAGAACTCGGCTAAGTTCAGGAATCTTACAGCTCTGTCTGATCGGAAACAAACAATGGAGTAAATTGGAGCTGCGGAAATGGCGTCCCAAATCCGATACATGAATGAGGCCAATTATTTTTCCTCATGTTGCAGCAAGAGAATCGACACACCTAGATGTGGCGGTGCACACCCAGCACCACGTAAGCAAACAGTGTCAGACATGGCTGGACCCCCAACATCAACCAGGCAGCGTCAGCAAACTTCAATTCTTATGGAGCATGAAGGGGCCAGTGAGCAGTTGTATACTGTAATTGATGGCAAGGTAATGATTCTTACAATTAATTTCCGAAACATTAGATAACCATTGTTGGTTTCAGCAGAAGGTGGTGGATCATTATGACATTTGGTGCAATGCTAAACTTGCCCCCATAATGGCGTAAGTCATTCAGTGAAACTGAACCATTGAATAATCTGTCCTCATGTAGTGTCTGTAGTTAATTAGAGTCTGTATTATCTTCCAATTTTACATGTAGGATATTAAGTCTGTCCCTGATCTTACAAGTGCAAGTACTGGGTGGTGATGAGATCCGAGTATTAAATAAGGCACTGAGCCAAAGGGCAAATTCATTATTCATCAAGTCCCTGCCTGTTGGTATCTGGGGGAGTGACAAGCTCAATGAAAGGGAAGTCTGTGGGAGAGCATGCCCACACTTTGTCAACACTGAGGTACTGTGAAGCCTCCACTCTCACCACAGAAATTAAATGTGGTTAAAGATGATAACTGTGATGACTCATAAACCTGTATATTCTTTTTGAACAATGTCCCCTTTAAGTGGACTGGGGAATATTAAAAAAGGGTTAATTGGTTTCCTGATTATGACATCATTAGGTTCCAAGCAATAACCATGTAAACTAGGGATGAACTGCTAAGAAGCAAAGGATAAACAGAAAGCCAATGCAATGGGGTCATTAAGGCTGTTTTATGGCAAGCAGTTCAGAACATCACAAGTCTCTCTCAGCAGGAGCTCGGCATGTTAGAGGTCTCTGCCACCCATTTTGGAAGTCTGTAACTTTATCTGTTTTCTCTTATTTACAGCATGCTTCATATGTTACCTCCAAATCCAGCGGCTGAATGAGGACTGTGTCAAGAGCTCAGTAAAATGAACAATTACATCTCCAAGAAAATACAAGACATCAATAGAAGACCAAAATCCAGTGAGCCATCAAAGGTCAAAATGTAATTAATATTTAAGTTTTGGATTTTGATTACAGCTGTAATTTAAGGTTTTTGCACTTTTAACTGCATTCACTTATTTCTTGATTTCTGCATTGTGTTAAATTTCTTTTTTGCTATTTAACTGTGTTATGTGTTTTTTGGCATCAAAATAAAGTTTGAAACGAACAGCATAGGCAAGCATGTTTTAACTTCACTGAACACAGCACACACCACGTAAGGGTATTTTTCACTTGTTAGTGGTCATTATATGAACGCTTCTCGCAAGTTAATATGCTAGTCTCAAATGGAACAAGTGGAGACAGAAACCAGTCTAACTGGTGACAACTGTAACCAATATAATTTTCAACTGGAACCAGGTTCACTGGTCTCAACTGGAGCCAATATAATTTTCAACTGGAACAAGTACAAATGGTCAACTAGAACAAATACAACTGGTCGAGTTGTCCCATTTCCATGATCAAGTGGTTCAAGTGGACCAATTACAACTGTTTTCGATTTATGGGATGGCCAACAACAGGCCTGAAACTACTGAAGATGGCCGTCTACTGATATTCCCCTCTCACTCCACAATTTCTTCTAAGTTACAAGCTGTAGATGGTGTAAGCATGCACCTCTTACTTTTTCCAACCCCTCACCACAACCTTACCCCTTTCTCCTTTCAGCTATCCAAGAATTGCCACCTGGCCAGGCAATGGTGGACGAACAAGGGACGGAAGAACAAGAAGACACGATGAAGAAGAAACACTGTTGGTTGTGTAATGCCTGTATTTTTGGCACTATGGGTGCCATTTTGGGTAGAAAATGGCACAGTTCATGTCAAATCAGTGTTACACACCGGCTGACATCACGATCTGCCTACTCTGCACATTTCTCGTGCCATTTTCCCTGTGTCTATGCTAATCAAAATGGTGTCTGGCACAGATGGAACCAGAAGTTTGCATGTGTCACAGATGCCATTTTGGAGCTGAAATGGCACTCACAGTGCCAAAAACATTGGTGTTATGCAACCAAATTTTGTGACCTATGTTCCTTGTTACCAAGTCTATGCCCAGGAAAGTTATGGACTGAAAGAGTACACAGTAGATGGAAACATTAAGACATGGCAAAGACTGGGTGTGATTGTTGATCATTCGCCTTAAGGACATCTCCAGTGCCACTGATTATGTTGAAGACGATTGATTAATCCTATATGACTCATTTGTTTCACATCTTTACCAATCTATCTTCAAAAGGACATTTATGTATTCAACAAAGTATGAGGTGTGAGGAAAGTGATGAAGTTGGTTCTGGGACCTACAGCTCTGTTATGATGTGAACTCACAATGCAGAACCAAGGAGACAAGTGTGGATTGAAATTACACTATATTGTATGGTTGGGTCAAAATCCAGGCATTTTGCCTGTGGCAGTAGAAAGAAATTTCACATTGTTAATCTTGGAGACATACCTATGGTTGGGTGTCTTCCTCAGAAGATTGGGTGCATTGAGCAATGTCAACAATAAAGCAAATTACATATTACTTATGGAGAGAATGAACCTAAGGGGCATATTGGCCTTTTGTAGCTCAATAATTTGTTTTCTTTGACATTTAGGTCCTCCCGTGACAATGAATCCATGGCCTGTGAGAAAAAAAAAACTAAATCTGTCTGTACTGCTGCCAGGAAGTGCAATACATGTAGTAGCAGACAGCAGGAAGACTACAATATAGTACCTTTCTCATTCATCAAACGTTCACTAATGTCTTAAACAACTATTTGATATATCCAAGTTGTTGCGTGCACTCCTACATGAACGGGGCCCCGGGCAGATGACATCACCTGCAAGTACTTAGCAACGCCTTAACAAGTAGTTCAAGTTTTCGTGGACTACGAGGGATAATAACACTGTTGCTTCAAGATTAAGGGTGTGTTTACACGTCCAGAACATCAATAACCAACTTGCTATTGTATATTGACTCCAACCTGTTGTAACACATACATCTATGATATTCAGATACAGTAAAGTTTTTTAATTCAGGACTTGGACCTGGCAGATCATGGCAGATCTGAAAAATGTAGCTGACAGGAAAGCCTCAGGGAATGGGTGCAGTGGCCAAAAATCTGGAGTCTTTCAGAGCTGGAAATGATGACCAGGACCTCACAGAAATGAAATGTAAGCCAGAAGAACATTTTGGTCTCCATTTACCATTTAAATTGTTCAATTATGTTTTTGAATTATTCATTTTGTTTTACTCTTGCGCGTCATGTTACATTAATGAGAATTAGACTTTTTTTGTCAACATGAAGCATGCTGTGAAACAACAGACAAAAATATGCACAGAAAATAGAAAACCAGACTGAGTCGGAAATAATGTCCTTCTTATCTGAGGTTTGTGCCAAAAGTTATGGCTGCAGCACTGCACATGGAGCATTTAAATCTGAGTATAAAGCTGGAGTTCAAGATGGCTCCAACCGTACTGACTCCATGAAAATCCAGCAAGGAGGTGGTGCAACAGTACAGAAACTGTTGGGTAAGCTCCAGCTTGACATCTGCAGGCAACACAATGCTCCATCATCCAATGTATATCGTGGCATCTGAATAAGTATCCATTTGACACAATGAGCGGGATTTCAATTCCACAATCAGGACCCCGACATCGTATTCATTTCCAGGTCCCGACCCCACCCACCCACCACCACCACCCCCCCCCCCCGCACCCCACCCCCACCCTGTTGACAATACACATTGTAATTTTATTATTTAAGTCATTAATTGGTCTAGAGTTGCGTTTGCCACCCACTTAGCAGTGGCAGACACGGGAAGGAGGGAGAACAGTCAACAGCGGGCACCATTTAAGGACGATTGGCAGCCACTGCTGTGGTTGCTGTTCCTCTCCACAATGCAGGGAGGAACTGAGCAGAGGGCAGTGGGTAGGGAGGGCCCCTGTGCCAGGGCAGCCTCCTGTTTTTCTGATGCTTCACTTGAGGTGCTGCTGGAGGCAGTGCCTGAATGGAGAAATATTCTGTCCCCTGCCAGTGGCAACAGAAGGCCAGCAAGGCTGACCAGGAAGGCATGGATGAAGGTGGCTCATGAGGTTAGCAGCAGAGGAGTGGTGAGGAGGAACTGGGTCCAGTGCAGGAAACATTTCAATGACCTGATTCAATCTGTCAAAGTGAGTCCATAGATCCAGATGGCATGCCTCCTGGGTCAGCAGTCACCAGAATGCAAAAGTGAGGGGCACCTGAGGGTGCATAGAGTTCTCCTGACCATAGGAGAGATGTGTGCACAGCAGCATTGATGACCCATAAGCATAAGTCAGAATCTTACTGCTGTTGGACAGGAGACTGGAGGGCAGACATCTTATGTGAATGAAAAGCTGCGAGTGGTAAAGGAGAGAGGTATAGTCTTAACAGCATCTTTCTTCACCTGGAGGCCAAATGGGAGATGAACGCCAGGGAGAGCAAGAGGGCATGCCTGGACAGCAGGGTGTCCCAGCTCCCATTGCTGATGCACTTTGAGGAACTGGCCCTTGATCTAGCCAGTGTCAAGTCACAGGAACGTTGGACACGGAGAAACAGGATCCCACCTTAGATAGGGTGAAAGGATGTCAACATCTCCAGGTTTAGGTGATGTATGGCAATCCTCCTGGTGCAATGAGCTGTCAATGCATAAGCTGTCATCCCATTATGTTAAATAGCGGAAGCATCTGTTGTCTGTCCCAATCTCTCATGACCACCTTCTCTTATGTCTCCCCACAGGACCAGCTGAAAAGGGGCAGGAGTCCACACAACGTCAACAAGTTCCTGAGGAGTCAGAGGAGGAAGACACCTTGGAACCTGCACCGTCACTCTTACTGCCACCCTCCATCAGCACAGAAACTTGTACCTCAGTGGATCCTCATGTGGCACAGGGTGAAATGCATATCACATCAGTGCAGGACGATAGAAAGGAGGCAGAGTCAGCTGTGCCCAGTCCCCCTCAGAGCTTGGAAGACAGATGCAGCCCTGCTCAACAGGGTGGAGATACAGAGCCTCGGGAGTCACGAAACAGGTGGATCTACCTGGAGAACCAGCATGAGGTGCATGCCTACATGTCGGAGCCACCTGAGGCTCTACGGAGTCATGGGATGAGAATGGAGGAGTCCATTCATCTCATGCTCCATGATGTCTCAGTGCTTTAAGCGCATGAGCTCCTCCATTGAGAGAGTGGCCAACCTCATGTAGAGCCATATGTGGCATCACTCAGAATGGATGCAGGAACAGTGCACTGACATGCATGGAATGCATGCTGCAGTATGTAGCATTGACTGGTCAGTGGTGCAAATGGTGCAACAAAGCATAGAGTGGATGCCAGCTGTGCCCAGCTTGTGATTCCCACTAGCGATCAAGGGCGCCAATAGAGGGCTGAGGAGGCGACAGATGGTGATGTGAGGAGCCACCGTTCGTGGGGCTCCTTCATTATTATTTGTCTCCATGGACCCTCCAAAGAACGAAGCATCTGCAGAGTTGTGCCCTGTGACAGAGGCTACCCCTGCAGTGTTGCGGCTGCAGCAACCTTTGGAGGTGCCCCCTAATAAAGGAAAATAATTCAGAGTTAAGAAAAGGGGAGGAAAGGCAAGCAAAGTAAATGTTTCAATTATTTTTGTTGTGTAATATCAGATTTTATCTTGCCCAAGTACTTGTTTTTCACATCTGAGCAAGTCCTGTCCAGCTGTTCAGTCACTGAAGTCCTCGAGGTCATGGAATCAAGTTTGATCATGTCCTCCTCACCTGACATACACTTCCCAGCTGGAGAGGGATTCCTGACTGATTTTCTCCTCTTTAGCCCAAGGTTGCTGAGACCCAACTCCTTCTCTGTCTTCCTAGCTGACTCAGCACACACTGGGAATTAAGCTTGAGGCGTTCTGGCTTGCATGGCTTAGTGATGCATTAGGTGGTGTTTTCAAATACTGCATCATAGCAGGAGCTCCTGTTTGAGTTGCTCTGAACAATAGTGTGCCCCACATTGTCTTCCAACCAATTCACTGAAATCAGTGCAGTAGTGTAACCTTTTAGATTGTTTCATTCAGTGATACATTGGGGATCGGGAATAGCAATAAAGCAAAAGGTGATGTCCGCATAGCTCACGAGAAGATCGTTGCAAATGTGTTATGTGGGCATTATACTTTGTTTTGTATAACTGTGATTTGTATCGTGATTATATGGCAGTTTTTAAAGTTGAGTTTGAAGCTGTTTTCTCCTTGATTTCTGCTGGATTTATAAGAGGTGCATTTTCAAGGAGCCTCACTATATGAAAGTCCATATTGGAGAATCAATTACAATATTGTAGACTTAGCTCCAATTCCACCCATGTCTAACTAGGATACAGGTTATAATGAATCCTCATGATGTTATCCTTCTTAGCATAAGTGGAGTGAGAGGCAATGGAGATAAATGGTCTGTTGTATTTAGTTTGTTGACACAAGAGGCAGCACAAATTTCAGCATTTTAACATGTGCTTCACTCTATAAGTATCCATATGTGAGGCAAAGGTAACTGACTAGCCATTCTGAAGAAAAATGGCTCCAAGTTCTTTCTCTGATGCATCACATTAGATTGTGACCACTTCATGCAAGCTGTAGTACTTCAACACAGGAGCTTGTGTGAGAAGCTGTTTGAGTTCATGTTGTGGTGTTCTAGCCACTCGAAGTGAACATCTTTGTCCGTCGATCTTCTTAAGAGGCTCTGCAACATGAGACAATCTGGGTAAGAACTTTGCCAGGTATGTGACGCTGCACTGCCTTCTTGTCTTTCGGGGCTGGCATCTCCATGATAGCCTTTATTTGTCCGCATCTGGGTATAGGCGATCCTCTGTCAGTAGGTGTTCCATATAAGGCACCTTTGAGAGACAAAGTTGAAGCTTCTTCCTGTTCAACTTCAAGTTGAGTTCTCTTGCTGTCTGCAGGAACTTGTCTAAGTTCTTGTCATGTCTGCTGCCACTTCCTGGTTGGTGTCACCACTGTTTAGTTTAGAGATACAGCACTGAAACAGGCCCTTCGGCCCACCGAGTCTGTGCCGACCATCAACCACCCATTTATACTAATCCTACACTAATCCCATATTCCTACCACATCCCCACCTGTCCCTATATATTTCCCTACCACCTACCTATACTAGGGGCAATTTATAATGGCCAATTAGCCTATCAACCTGCAAGTCTTTTGGCATGTGGGAGGAAACCGGAGCACCAGGAGGAAACCGGAGCACCAGGAGGACTTGCAAACTCCACACAGGCAGTACCCAGAATTGAACCTGGGTCACTGGAGCTGTGAGGCTGCGCCACTGTGCCGCCCTACTGCTGAATACCAGAAAGTCATCAGCTATGACTTTCAACACAATCTAAAACTTCAATAATTTCATGTTGGCATTGTTGAAACTCTTCCTGGTCTGTTGATGTCCCAAATGACATACGTGTCCATCTGTAGTAGCCATAGGGTGTAGCAAACATTGTGAGAAGACTGCTCTCCTCATCTAGTTTCTTTTGCCAAAACCCATCTTTAGCATCAAGAACTGAAAAGACATAAGCTTTAGATAGCCTCGGAAGGATATCATCCACAGTGGGAATAGGGTAGTGTAGGCTCTTCAGAGCCTGATTCCAGTCCCTAGGGTCAATGCAGATTTGACATTTGTTAGGCTTCTTCACAATGACTGCATTACTAATCCATTCAGTTGATTGCATAACTTTGAAAAGGATTCCCTGTTCCTCAAGTTCACAGAGCTGCTGCTTCAATTCCTGCTTCAAGGGAATAGATACTTTATGAGTTCCATGCTTCACTGGAGGAGCTGTGACACCTATGTCGAGGAGATACTCTCCTGGAAGGCAGCTTAAGCCTTCAAAAACATCAGCATTCTCGTTGATTGCATCATGTATAGTCTTCTCTACTCCCATCTGGTTAGCTTTGTTCAAGGTCTGTGGGATGTTTATCGTAATCAATCCCATCCTGAGTGATGTTTTGCTTGACAAAAGAGACACCTATTGCACATCCTCTACCTTGAAAGTGATCTTGTGCACACGACCCTCATGTTGCAGGAAAGATCATGCTCTCCTCTTACAGGAATGGTAGTTCCATCATAAAGTCTAATCTTTGTCTGGCTAGGTCTAAGTATTGGGTGTCTTGTCAATCTCACACAACTGCCTGAATGAGTTGACATTGCATGTTGCTCCTGTATCAATTTGGCACTCTATCACTTGATTGCTGCAAAATAATAGTACGGTCACTCTCTTTCCTTCATGTGGAGATCTCCAAATTCTTCCATAGCATATGTCTCATCCTTTGCGTCTGATATATCATCATCATATTGTACTTGATGTAGTACTAGAGCTTTCCTTTTGCAAACAACCTTGAAATGGTTTGCTGTCGCGCAACTCTTTTTGCCCTCCAACAACTTTGAGTTGCTGATGAGCAGCCTCACTAACTGCAAGGACTATGATAGCCTTCTTGAGATCACATACTGTTTCCTGCTCTCAAAACAATTTGACTTGAGCCTGTTTATCTTGACAGCCTAGCACCAGCCCATCTCTCAACATCTCATCAAGTAATGTACCAAACTTGCAGATCTCAGCTAACTGCCTCAACTGGACCACAAACTGGTCAACAGTCTCATTCGGCAGCTGACTGGCACTACAAAAAATGTATCTGTCATACAAAACATTCCTTGCAGGTGCAAAATGTTCGGATAATTTGTCAATTGTCTTGCTTAGTTCTTCTGCATCATCTTCACACGCTCAACCCTTCTATGCACTCCTGACCCATTACAGCTCTCAGGATAGCTATCTGGACTATATGTGGCTTCTTATCCAGTTCTGTAGTCACTAGATATTCTTGCCTGGATCCTTTAAAAACTTTCCTGTTTGCCTCTAAATTGCCCTTGTAGCACATTGGCTGAGGTGCTGGAATCTGGCAATATGCTATTTTGACTACATGGGACTATGATCAAATAACTCAGATGGTGCTCACAAGTCTGACAGACCTTGTGTAAAAAGAGGATGCAAATCTCTCAGGCTGCTCAACCTCTGCTCCCAACAGGTCAGCAAGGTCCTAAACTTTCATATTTGTGATGAAATCCGCCACTTCTGGCACCATGTTTCCACATTCTAAATTTGCTTCACACTGTAAGCATCCATCTTTATTTTTCTATGCCTGTGTGGTCTTAGCCACTAGAGGGAACCAATATAAATAGAGTCGCATCAAGTCGCATGCAGGGTTTAAAGGTAGCCTGCTCCAGTTATCACAACAGCACAACAAACAAGTTATGTTCTCTTCACAAACCATAACAATAGCCTAATATTGTTTGGAAAAGAATATTTGGTTCATTATCTTAAATGTGATTTAAAGAAAGAAAATATTTGCATCTCCCATTAATGTCATGATTTATTTATATTATAGAGTTCTTTCCTGTCCACATGAGTCACAACATCTTACATTAGGAAGCCCAAAGCCATCATTTTTGGTTCCTGCCACAAACTCTGCTCCTTTGCCACTGACTCCATTCTTCTCTCCAGTCGCTTGCTCAGGCTCAATCAGAACATGTGTTGCAATTTGTTTGATCATGAGCTGACCTTCAAAACCCAATGATATTTATCACCAAGATTGCCTATTTTCTTCTCCATAATATTTTCCACCTCCTCTCCTACTTCTTCTGGTGAAATCCTTCCTTAGCTGTGCATTTGTCACCGCCTACTAGATTTCTTTTATACCCACCTTGTTGGTCCCTATCCACAGTTGCTTAAACTCCAATTGGTCCAAAATACAGCTGCCCGTAACCTGCATTAAGTCCTTCTTTTGGGTGATGTATATTGGCTCCCAACCTCCAATGCATTCAACTTAAAATCCTAATTCGTAAATACCTATATGTCTTTATCCTACCTGTGACTGCAACCTTCTCCAGTCATGTATCCTCTCCTGCGATATTTGATCTTCTAATTCTAACCTTCTGGACACTTCCCTCCCTTCACCCCACCATTGGTGATCGAGACTTCAGCCTCCTGAGTGCTAATCATTTTCTAAACATTTCGGCTCATTCTGTCTTCAAATGTTTAAAATCTTCATCAAGGTCTATCTTTGTGATCAAGCTTTCAGTCACCCTTCAGTCTCCCTTCACAGTTCAGCAACCGTTCTCTTATCTATTTCTAATATTTCTCTTCCCTCTGTAAAGCACCTTTGCAACACTTACTAGTTGAAGGTGCTCTATAAATATAAGTTTTATATCAATCTCCTTGTTACTAATTTAACAAACAATGGAAACAATCTTTCACTATTTCTCCTCTCCAAAACCTTTCATCATTTTGGAAACCAGTAGACTGTCCACAAATAACCACCGCTCCAGTGAGAAAAGTCTCAATTTTTGAGCATTCTTTATAATTATAGTCTCTCAATTTTGGTATAATTCTAATGAATCTTCAATATACCCTTTTCATGGCTCTGATAGTGTTCTGATAATGAGATGCAATGAACAGACTGCACATTGTTTAGTACCATTCGCAACTCCTCGGACACTGTATCAGTTCATGTCCACATGCAGCAAGACCTGGACAACATTCAAGCTTGGGCTGATAAGTGACAAGCAATATTCATGCCAGACAATAACTATAAAGAAAAGACTTACATTTAAATAGTGCCTTTCATGACCACTGGATGTCTCAACACACTCTACAGTGTTGAAGTGTAGCCACTGTTGTACTGCAGCAGCCAATTTGCACACAGCAAACTCCCACAAATAGCAATGTGATAATGACTAAATAATTTGTTTTGGTGATGATGATTGATGAATAAATATTGGCCACGATGCCAGGGATAAGTCCCCTGCTCTTCTTCAAAATAGTGTCATGGGATCTTTTACATCCACCCAACCAAAAAGTTGGGAACTCAGTTTAACGTCTCACATGAAAGATGGCACCTCCAATTGTGCAATGCTCCCTCAGTACAGTACTGGAGTGTCAGCCTTGATTTTTGTGCTAAGCCCTAGAGTGGTATTTAAACCAAGAACCTTCTGACTTAGAGGTAAGAGTGCTACTCCTGACCATCTCCAACAAATCCACCTAAACATCTCCCCTTGATATTCAATGGCATTGCAATCACTGAATCTATCAACATCCTGGGGTTTATCATTGACCAAAAACTTAATTGGACCAGCCATATAAACACTGTGGCTACAAGAGCTGGTCAGATGCTGGGAATTCTGTAGCCATTAACTCACCTCCTGACTCCCCAAAGCCTGTCCACTGTCTACAAGGCACAAGCCAGGAGTGTGATGGAATACTCTCCACTTGCCTGGGTGAGTGCAGCTCCAATAACATTCAAGAAGCTCAACATGACACCATCCAAGACGAAGCAGTCTGTTTGATCAGCACCTCATCTACCACGTTAAACATTCACACTCTCCACCACCAGGACACACTAGCAGCAGTGTGTACCATCTACAAAATGCACTGTAGCAACTTGCCAAGAATCCTTTGACAGAACCTTCCAAGCCCACAACCACTACTACCTAAACAGACAAGGGCAGCAAACAAAAATGAACACTGTGAACATCGTGGATAGCACGTTTAGAGAGGTGGTCACACCGCAGGTAATGGCAACACAGGCAGAAAAGGGATGGGTGACCACCAGGCGGAGTAGTAGGCGCAGGCAGGTAGTACAGGAGTATTCTGTGGCCATCCCCCTCTCAAACAGATATACCGCTTTGGATACTGTTGGGGGGGGATGGCCTCCCCAGGGAAAGCAGCAGCAACCAGGTCCGTGGCACCAAGGATGGCTATGCTGCACAGCAGGGAGGAAAAAGACGTGGAAGAGCTATAGTGATAGGGGATTCTATTGTAAGGGGTACAGATAGGCGTTTCTGTGGCCGCAAACGTGACTCCAGGATGGTATGTTGCCTCCCTGGTGCTAGGGTCAAGGATGTCACGGAGCAGCTGCAGGACATTCTGAAGGGGGAGGGTGAGCAGCCAGAGGTCGTGGTACACATTGGTACCAATGACACAGGTAGAAAAAGGGATGAGGTCCTGCCACAGGAATTTAAGGAGCTAGGTAGCAGATTAAAAAGCAGGACCTCTAAGGTTGTAATCTTCGGATTACTCCTGGTGCCACGTGCTACTGAGTTTAGAAATAGGAGGCTAGAGCAGATGAATGCATGGCTGAGGAGATGGTGCAGGAGTGAGGGCTTTAGTTTCCTGGATCACTGGGTCTGTTCTAGCAAAGGTGGGACCTGTACAAGTTGGACAGGTTGCACCTGAACCGGAATGAGACAAGCATCCTTGCTGGGAGATTTGCTAGTGCTGTTGGGGGGGGGGGGGTTTAAACTAATTTGGCAGGGGGATGGGATACAGAGTGGAGGTACAGTAGGGGATAATATAGAACAGAAAGTGAGTCTGCCTGGAAGGCAGAGTAAATATAGACCTGGTAAGGCACAAGGGAAAAATGCAAGGTTGGATTGCATCTATTTCAATGCAAGGAGTCTTACTAGTAAGGCAGATGAATTGAGGGCATTGATTAGCACATGGGATTATGATATTATTGCGATCACAGAGACATGGTTGAGGGAGGGACAGGACTGGCAGTTCAATATTCCAGGGTATAGAATCTTCAGGCGCGACAGGGGAGGGGATAAAAGAGGAGGTGGCATTGCACTGTTGATCAAGTAGTCAATTACTGCAGTAAGGGGTGATGATATCTTAGAAGGTTCCTCAAATGAGGCCATTTGGGTAGAACTTAAAAACAAAAAGGGGGCAATCACTTGGCTGGGTGTGTACTTCAGGCCTCCAAACAGTCAGGAAGAGATAGAGCAGCAGATATGTAGGCAAATCTCTGAGAGATATAAAAATAATAGGATAATAATAGTATGGGATTTCAACTTCCCCAATATTAACTGGGATAGTCTTAGTGCAAAAGGCTTAAAAGGGGCGGAATTCTTAAAATGCATGCAGGAGAGCTTTTTGAGCCAGTACGCAGAAAGTCCTACAAGAGAAGGGCAAAACTGGACCTAATCCTAGGGAATGAAGCCGGTCAAGTGGTAGAAGTGTCAGTGAGGGAGCATTTCGGGGATAGTGACCGTAACTTTGTAAGTTTTAAGGTAGTTATGGAAAAGGACAAAGATGGACCAGAAATAAAGGTACTGAATTGGGGGAAGGCCAATTTCAATATGATAAAACAGAATCTGGCCAAAGTGGACTGGGAGCAGCTACTTGTAGGAAAGTCGACATCACTTCAGTGGGAGTCATTCAAAGAGGAAATTGTGAGAGTTCAGAGCCAACATGTACCCATTAAAGTGAAGGGTAGGACTAACAGGCCCAGGGAACCCTGGATGTCAAGGGATATAGAGGATTGGATCAGGAAAAAGAGGAGGCTTACGGCAGATCTGAAGTGCTGAAAACAGCGGAGGCACCAGAGGAGTATAGAAAGTGTAGGGTGGCACTTAAAAAAGTAATCAGGAGAGCGAAGAGGGGACATGAAAAAACACTGGCGGGCAAGATAAAGGAAAATCCCAAGGCGTTTTATAAGTATATTAAGGGTAAGAGGATAACCAGGGAAAGAGTAGGACCCATTAGGGACCAACGTGGCAATCTTGGAGGACGTAGGTGAGGTTTTAAATGATGACTTTTCATCGGTGTTCACTATGGAGAAGGACGATGTAGGTGTAGAGATCAGGGAAGAGGATTGTGATATACTTGAATATATTAGCATTGAAAGGGAGGAAATATTACCTGTTTTAGCTGGCTTTAATTTGGATAAATCCTCAGACCCAATTGAGATGTATCCCAGGCTGTTATGTGAGGCAAGGGAGGAGATAGCAAGGGCTTTGAAACAAATTTTCAAATCCTCTCTGGCCACAGGAGAGGTACCAGAGGACTGGAGGACAGCGAATGTGGTACCATTATTCAAGAAGGGTAGTAGGGATAAACCAGGTAATTACAGGCTGGTGAGTCTAACATCAGTGGTTGGGAAAATATTGGAAAAAATTCTGAGGGACAGGATTAATCTCCACTTGGAGAGGCAGAGATTAATCAGGGACAGTCAGCATGGCTTTGTCGAGGGAGATCGTGTCCAACTAACTTTATTGAGTTTTTTGAGGAGGTAACTAGATGTGTCGATGAGTGTAGAGTAGTAGATGTAGTATACATGGATTTCAGTAAGGCTTTGATAAGGTCCCGCATGGGAGATTGGTTAAGAAGGTAAGAGCCCATGGGATCCAGGGCAATTTGGCAAATTGGATCCAAAATTGGCTTAGTGGCAGGAGGTAGAGGGTAATGGTCGAGGGCTGTTTTTGCGATTGGAAGTCTGTGACCAGTGGTGTACAGGGATCGGTGCTGGGACCCTTGCTGTTTGTAGTGTACATTAATGATTTAGATGTGAATATAGGAGGTATGATCAGTAAGTTCGCAGATGACATGAAAATTGGTGGTATTATAAATAGTGAGGAGGAAATCCTTAGATTACAGGGAGATATAGATGGGCTGGTAAGATGGGCAGAGCAGTGGCAAATGGAATTTAATCCTGAAAAGTGTGAGGTTATGCATTTTGGGAGGACTAACAAGACAAGGGAATATACAATGGATGGTAGGATCCTAGGAAGTACAGAAGGTCAGAAGGACCTTGGTGTACTTGTCCATAGATTATTGAAGGCAGCATCACAGGTAGAAAAGGTGGTTAGGAAGGCATATGGGATACTTGCCTTTATTAGCCAAGGCATAGAATATAAGAGCAGGGAGGTTATGATGGAGCTGTATAAAATGCTAGTTAGGCCACAGCTGCAATACTGTCTACAGTTCTGGTCACCACACTATAGGAAGGAGACGGTGCAGAGGAGATTCACCAGGATGTTACCTGAGCTGGAGCATTTCAGCTATGAAGAGAGACTGAAAAGGCTAGGGTTGTTTTCCTTGGAGCAGAGAAGGATGAGGGGGGACTAGATTGAGGTGTACAAGATTATGAGGGGCATTGATAGGTTAGATAGGAAGAAACCTTTTTTCCCTTAGGGGAGGGGTCAAGAACCAGGAGGCATAGATTTAGGGTAAGGGGCAGGAGGTTTGGGGGGATTTGAGGAAAAATCTTTTCACCCAGAGGGTGGTCGGAATCTGGAACGCACTGCCTGAAGAGGTGGTGGAGGCAGGAACCCTCACAACATTTAAGAAGTATTTAGATGAGCACTTGAAATGCCATAGCATACAAGGCTATGGGCCAAGTGCAGGAAGATGGGATTGGAATAGTTGGGTGCTGGATGGCCAGCACAGACACGATGGGCCGAAGGGCTGTTACCTGCAAGTTCCCCTCCAAGTCACACACCTTCCTGACTTGAAAATACATCACTGTTCCTTCTCTGTCGCTGGGTCAAAATCTTGGAACTCTCTCCCTACTAGCACTGTGGGTGTACCTACACCACACGGACTGCAACAGTTCAAGAAGGCAGCTCACCACCACCTTCTCAAGGGCAATTATGGTTGGGCAGCAAATGCTGGCCTTGCCAGTGATGCTTCATCTCAAGAAAGAATAAGAAAGAGTGAATACAATACCTAGCTGCAGCTTAACTAATTTTAAAAAAATGAATTCAGCACCACTTCTAGTGTTCATAGCTAGAAAAGTACAGGGTTTTTTTCTTTCAAAAGACTTCTGAACTGTCAGATTCTGCACCTAAGTTAAGTTTTCTCCTGGGACTTATTATTCTATAAAACACAAATTGGATTGCATCGCCACCTAATGGCACTTGGAGAGATGCCCGAGCCATTTTTATAGTTGGGCCTCATTCCAGATCGATTGGCAAGCTGCTAGTGCTTTGCCCTGTGCAACACCAAAATCAGATGTCAGTGTCAGTCAAAGTTGGAAACTATTGAGTTAGATAGCAGAGTACCGGAATTAGAGCACCTTACATTCCAGGACCCATTAAAGGATAAGGTTTGGAGTCTTATCATTTCACAGAATTTTATTTTATTGTCGCACTGAATCCATTTTGATGGAGTATGTGGCCACAGAGTACATAACTCAGGAATTTGGTAGGTGAGGGAATTTGGCAGTGAAGGGAAGAGGTTCTGGTCTTTTAAAAAAACAAGGAGCTGCCCAAGAGAGGGAGCGAGACCTGAGCTGAGGGCCAGCGGCATTATTTAGGCGAGCAGGTAGGTGATTGGTTGGTGAGTTTTACATTTTTTTTCTCTAAACTAGGGTAGTAGTTTAAACTAGGCCTGGGGAGATATAAGTACTGTTTTAAATTTATAGCTTAATAGTTAAACTACTTAATATAGGTACAAATAATTGTTGAATGGCATCTCAAAACTTGAAACCTTAATTAATTAAATAAAATACAATAGAGATGGGAGGGCAAGTGATGTTTTGCAGCTGTAGCATGTGGGAGCTGGTGGACACCAATGTGATCCACAGCAACCACATTTGCAGTAAGTGTCTGCAGCTTGAGGAACTTTGGCTCAGTTGATGAGCTGGAGTCCGAGCTTCGGATGCTGCGCTGCATCAGGGAGGGAGAAAGTTACCTGGACATTTTGTTCCAGGAGGCAGTCACACTGCTTAGGTTAAGTACTTCAGATTTGCTCTGTGGTCGGGCACACGTGGGTTTGACTACCAGTGAGGCAGGTATAGAGATCTGGAATGTAGTACTTGATGAGCCTCAGCCCTTGCTCTTGTCAGCAGGTTCAAGGTTCTTACAGCCTGTGTGGACTAACAAGAGCAGGGACTGCAAGGAGGATGAGCAAACTGACCATAGCACTGTGGTGCAAGGGGCCATTCATGTTGGGGAAATAAAATGGAATGTAGTTGTAGTAGGGCACAGTATATTTAGGGGGATAGATGCTGTTCTCTGCAGCCAAGAGTGTGAGCCCTGAAGGCTGCGTTGCCTGCCCGATACCAAGGTTAAGGACATCTCCTCGGGGTGGGAGAGGAACTTGGAGTGGGAGGGGAAGGATCCAGTTGTCATGGTCCCCATGTGGGAATCAATGACATAGGTAAGACTAAGAGAGAGGTTCTGCTAAGGGACTATGAGAAGCTAGGGGCTAAATTAAAATGCAGAACAACATAAGTAATAATCTCTGGATTATTACCTGAGCTACAAGCAAATTGGCATAGTCTAAATAAGATAAGAGAATTGAATGTGTGGATCAAAGATTAATGTGGGAGTAATGGGTTTCAATTCATGCGGCACTTGCACCAGTACTGGGGAAAGAGGGAGCTGTACTGTTGGGACAGGCATCATTTGAACCAAGCTGGGGCCAGTGTCCTTCTGAATTGAATAACTAGGGCTGTAGGGAGGGCCTTAAACTAAATAGTTGGGGGGGCGGGGGGGTGGTGGAGGATTCAGGTGAGGGGAAATTTAGAAAGTTAAACAGAAAGGGAAAGGCAATAGTGCAGAATAGTGATATGGGTGAAAACCCAGAGTGTGACAGGAAGGGACCACACGTACAAACATAAGAGTGCACCAGCAAATAATTTCAGAGTAGGGGAAAATGGTAAAAGGACAGAATGAAAGGCTCTTTATCTGAATGCACATAGCATTCATAACAAAATAGGTGAATTTATGGTGCAAATAGAAATAAATGGATAAGATATGATAGCCATTACAGAGATGTTGTTGCAGAGTGACCAAGGCTGGGAACTGAATATTCAAGAATATTTGACATTTTGAAAGGATAGGAAGAAAGGAAAAAGAGGTGGTGTAGCTCTGTTAATAAGGGATGAGATCAGTCTAGTAGTGAGAAATGATCTTAGCTCGGAAGATAAAGATGTAGAATCAGTTTGGGTGGAGATAAGAAATAGCAAAGGAAAGAAGTCACTTGTTGGAGTAGTTTATAGGCCCCCTAACAATAGCTACACTGTTGGATAAATTATAAATCAAGAAATAATGGGGGCTTGTAAGAAAGGTACTGCAATAATCATGGGCGATTATAATCTTCATATAGATTGGACAAATCAAATTGACAAAGCTAGCCTTGAGGACGAGTTCATAGAGTGCATTCAGGACAGTTTCTTAGAACCAACCAGGGAACAAACTATTTTAGACTTGGCAATGTGTAATGTGACAGGATAAATTAATGATCCCATAGTAAGGGATCCTCTCGGGAAGAGTGATAACATGATAGAATTTCACATTCAGTTTGAAGGTGAGAAACTTGGGTCTAAAGCTAGCTTCTTATATGTAAATAAAGGTAATTACAAAGGTATGAAGACAAAGTTGGCTAAAGTGGACTGGGAAACTAGGTTAAAATGTAAGTCGGTAGACAAGCAGTGGCAAACATTTAAGGCGTTAGTTTACAACTCTCAAAAAAGATATATTCCATTGAGAAAGGAAGACTCTATGAGAAGGATGAACCATCCGTGGCTAACTAAAGAAGTTAAGGATGATATCAAATTGAAACAAAAGGTGTACAATGCTGCAAAGATTAGTGGTAGACCAGAAGATGGGGAAAATTTTAGAAACCAGCAAAGGATGACTAAAAAAAAGTGAGAAATTAGAAGAACAGAGTAAACTAGCAAGAAATATAAAAACAAACAGTAAAAACTTCTACAAATATATAAAAAGGAAGAGAGTAGCTAAAGTAAATGTTGGTCATTTAGAGGATGAGACTGGGGAAGCAAAAAATGGCAGAGACTTTGAACAAGTATTTTGTATCTGTCTTCACAGTAGAAGACACTAAAAGCATGCCAAGAATAGAAAATCATGGAACAAAAGGGGGGAGGAACTTGAAACAATCATCATCACCAGAGAAAATGTACTAGGAAAACTAATGGGACTAAAGGCTAACAAGTACTCTGGACCTGATGGCCTGCATCCTAGGATCTTAAAAGAAGTTGTTGCAGAGATAATGGATGTATTACCTACCTGCAATCTTCCAAAATTCCCTAGATTCTTGAAAGGTCCCAGTAGTTTGGAAAACCACAAATATAACACCTCTATTCAAGAAAGGAGGGATTCAGGCAGTAGGAAACTATACTTCAGTTAGCCTAACACCTGTTACTGGGAAATTTCTGGAATTCATCATTAAGGAAGTAGTAGCAGGACATTTAGAAAATAATAATACAATCAAGCCGAGCCAACATGGTTTTATGAAAGGGAAATCATTTTTGACAAATTTATTAGAGTTCTTTGAGGATGTATCGAGCAGGGTAGATAAGGAGAACCAATAGCTGTAGTGTATTTGGATTTCCAAAAGGCATTTGATAAGGTGCCACATAAAAAGTTACTGCACAAAATAAGAGCTCATGTTGTTGGGGATAATATATTAGCATGGATAGAGGATTGATTAACAAACAAGAAACTGAGAGTTGGGATAAATGGATCATTTTCAGGTTGGCAAACTGTAACTTATGGAATGCCACAGGGATCAGTACTGGGGCTTCAACTATTTAGAATCTATATTAGTGACATGGATGAAGGGACAGTGTATTGTAGCCAGATTTGCTGAAGAGACAAAGATGGGTGGGAAAGCAAGTTGTGAATAGGATACAGTGTATCTGAAAGGGGATATAGATAGGTTAAGTGAGTGGTCAAAAATTTGGCAGATGGAGTATAATGTGGAAAATGTGAGGTTATCCAGTTTGGTAGGAAGAATAGAAAAACAAAATATTATTGAAATGGAGAGAGACTACAGAATGCTGTGCTATGGAGGGATCTGGATGTCCTCGTACACAAAAAATTAGCATGCAGGTATAGCAGGAAGGCAAAAGGAATGTTGGTCTTTACTGCAAAGAGGATGGAGTAGAAAAGTAGGGAAGTCTTGCTACAACTGTCCAGAGTGTTGGTGAGACCACACCTAGAGTACTGTATACAATTTTGATCTCCTTATTTAAGGAGGTATATACTTGCTTTGAAGACAGTTCAGAGAAAGTTCAGTCGGCTGATTCCTGGTATGAAGAGGTTGTCTTATGAGGAAAGATTGAGCTGGTTGGGCCTATACTCATTGGAGTTTAGAAGAATGCAAGGTGTTCTTACTAAGACATGTAAGATTCTGAGGGGGCTTGACAGGGTAGATGCTGAGAGGATGTTTCCCTTGTGGAGGAATCTAGAGCTAGGGGGCATAGTTTCAGAATTAGGGGTCTCCCATTTAAGATGGAAATGAGAAGGAATTTCTTCTCTCAGAGGGTCGTTAATCTTTGGAATTTGCTACACCAGAGAGCAGTGGAACATAGGAACATAGAAACATAGGAGCAGGAGTAGGCCATTCAGCCCATGGAGCCTGCTCCGCCATTCAATATAATCATGGCTGATCACCCACTTCAATGCTTTTTTCCCACACTATACTCATATCCCTTTATGTCATTTGTATTTAGAAATCTGTCAATCTCTAATTTAAACATACTCAATGACTGAGCTTCCACAGCCCTCTGGGGTACAGAATTCCTAACATTCACAACCCTCTGAGTAAAGAAATTTCTCCTCATCGCTGTCCTATGTGGCTTCCCCCTTATTTTAAAATTATGTCCTCTGCTTCTCGACTCCCCAACCAGGGGAAACATCGAAGCTGCATCAACCCTGTCTATCCCTTTAAGTATTTTGTAGATTTCAATTAGATCTCCTCTCATTCTTCAAAACGCTGGAGAATACAGGCCCAGTTTCCCCAATCTCTCTTCACAGTCCCGGCATCCCGGGAACAAGTCTGGTGAACCTTCGTTGCATTCCCTCTATGGCAATAATATCCTTCCTAAGGTAAGGGGACCAAAACTGCACACAGTACTCCAGGTGCAATCTAACCAAGGTTCTATACAATTGCAGCAAGACTTCACTACTCCTGTACTCAAATCCTCTTGCGATAAAGGCGAACATACCATTAGCCTTCTTAATTGCTTGCTGCACCTGCATGTTAGCTTTCAGTGACTTATTGACAAGGAAACCCAGGTCCCTTTGTACGTCTACACTTTCTAATCTCTCACCATTTAAGAAATACTCTGCACATCTATTCCTCCTACCAAAGTGGATAACCTCGCATCTTTCCACATTATATTCCATCTGCCACATTCTTGCCCACTCACTAAGTCTGTCCAAATCCTCTTGCAGCTGCTTTGCATCTTCCTCACAACACACATTCCCACCTAGTTTTGTGTCATCCGCAAACTTGGTAATATTACATTTGGTCCCCACATCCAAATCATTGATTATATATTGTGCACAGCTGCGGCCCCAGTACTGATCCTTGTGGTACCCCACTAGTCATAGCCTGCTAATGCGAGAATGACCCGTTTATTCCCACTCTTTGTTTTCTGCCTGTTAACCAGTCCTTGATCCATGCCAGTATATTACTTCCTATCCCATGTGTTTTAATTTTGCTAACCAACTTCTTGTCGGGGACTTTATCAAAAGCTTTCTGAAAATCCAAGTGTACTATGTCCACTGACTCCCCTTTATCAATTCTGTTAGTAACATCCTCAAAAAACTCCAACAGGTTTGCCAAACATGATTTCCCATTCATAAATCCATGTTGACTATGTGCAATCAGATCATTATTATCCAAGTGTCCATTTTATCACATCCTTTAGAATAGATTCTAGCATTTTCCCGACAACTGGAGGTTGGGTCATTGAATATATTCCACGCTGAGTTAGACAGATTGTTGATCTAAAAGAGCATCAAGGGTTATAGAGGCAGGCGGGAAAGTGGAGTTAAGGCCACAGTCAGATCAGCCTTGATCTTCTTAAATGGTGGAGCATGTTTGAGGGGCCAAATGGCCTACTCCTTCAATTGCTTCTGTTTTTACGTTAATGTATAAGACCGGCTACAGAATTAGAGACTGAGAACTGAGTAATGAGTAACTATTGGAAGTGACTATTAGGGCGGCACAGTGGCGCAGTGGTTAGCACCGCAGCCTCACAGCTCCAGTGACCCGGGTTCAATTCTGGGTACTGCCTGTGTGGAGTTTGCAAGTTCTCCCTGTGTTTGCGTGGGTTTCCACCGGGTGCTCCGGTTTCCTCCCACATGCCAAAGACTTGCAGGTTGATAGGTAAATTGGCCATTAGCAATTGCCCCTAGTGTAGGTAGGTGGTAGGGAAATATAGGGACAGGTGGGGATGTGGTAGGAATATGAAATTAGTATAAATGGGTGGTTGATGGTCGGCACAGACTCGGTGGGCCGAAGGGCCTGTTTCAGTGCTGTATCTCTAAAAGTCCTCAACTAACAGATGCTGCAGAATAATCCAATATATTTACTGGAGATTTAGTACATGATGGTTTTGATCACTGTGTGTCCTTTTATGACCTGCAGCCATAAGAGTCAGAGCTCAAACAATGTTTTTTGGACTCAAATTTTGAGTGTTCTGTAGTCAGAAACAAAAGTCTAAATACATTCAGGCTGCAGAAAGCTCAAAGTTTGAAGCACCAAAGCACAGCTTAGGTGATCAGGCCACAGCACATAAAAGGCAAATGTTGAATTGAATCTGGTAATAAGGCAAACTGATGACTGTTAGAGATGGCAGGAGAGAATTAATTCAGAAAACCAGTGAAAAGTTTGAATGAGTCTGCAAGCTTTGGAACTGTGAGAGGTTCAACTAAAGACACATTTGAGTCAATAGATTAATATTCAGCAACAACAATGTGGCTGACTGGAATTATTCTCTGAATTCTTTTGCAGAGTATTCAGTCTGCCAGTGGAAAATTAGATGAAAACATAAAGTACAGGAACATTGGAAGTTAATTTTAACCTACAGTCACAACTTTCCTCAAACAGTAAGAGTTAAGTTAAAGCGTTTAAGATCTACAGCCTTGTTTTGGTTAGGATAGAGCATGAACACCTTATCAATTATTCAAAACTATACCTTCCAGAATGGATGCCATAACAGTGCCATGCTGACATTCTGTTGGAACTGCCAACAATCTTGATATATGTCGATATGGTTTTCTTCACATTATGTCCCCTGTCCCATCTCCTCACAAATACTTTGACCAACCTACTATTGCCTTAGACTTCCAGCTCTATTGGTGTAATTTTTATTCACAACTCCTCTATATCCAAATGATTACTGGATGATATCCATTGACCTTTCCAGAGCCAGAGGTTTTTAAACTATGACAGTGGAAATTTGAGGCTTCAGCCTAGACAGAAATGAACATATGAAGAATGATGGACAGAAAAATATCCATTGGCCCATCCAAACTATTCAAAAAAAAAGTGAGACCTTGTGTATTACAATATATAGACACTCCACCCTACCCAAAATCATGTGATCTCCTGTTCTTACATTCACTATCTTACCCAAAATGTCATGTGGCAGGTTAAGAAATGATTTACTAGCCATTTTGATCTTCTTGCCTTACACTTAAATAAACAACAAAAACTTACATTTATATAGCGCCTTGAACGTAATAAAATGCCCTAAGGCTCTTCATAGGAGCATTATAAAACAAAGTATGACATCGAGCCACAAAAGAAGCTATTAGGTCAGATGACCAAAAGCTTGTTCAAAGAAATAAGTTTTAAGAGTGTCTTAAAGGAGGAAAGCAAATTGGAGAGGTGTAGAGGTATAGGGAGGGTATTACAGAGCTTAAGGCCTAGGCAACCGAAGGTGCAGTCACCAATGGTGGAGCATTAAAATCAGGGATGCACATGAGGCCAGAATTAGAGGAGCGCAGATACCTTGGAAGGTTGTAGGGCTGGAGGAGATTACAGAGATAGGGATAGTGAGGGGCAAGGCCATGGAGGGATTTGAAAACGAGGATGAGAATTTTAAAATCAAGACATTGCTTGACTGGGAGACAATGTAGGTCACCGAGCACAGGGGTGATAGGGGAACGGGACTTGGTACGAGTTAAGACACGGGCAGCAAAGTTTTGGATGACCTCAAGTTTACAGAGAATAGAATGTGGGCAGGAGTGAATTTGAATAGTTAAGTCTAAAGGTAATGAGGGCACAAGGGTTTGCATGAGGTTTTCAGCAGCAGGTGAGCTGAGACGGGCCAAAGTCGAGTGATGTTATGGAGGTGGAAATAGGTGGTCTTAGTGATGGCACAAATATGAGGGCGGAAGCTCATCTTGGGGTCAAATGTGGCACCAAGGTTGCGAGCAGATTGGCTTAATCTCAGACTGTTGCCGGGGAGAGGGATGGAGTCGGTAGCCAGGGAAGGGAGTTTGGAGCGGGAACCGAAAACAATGGCTTCAGTCTTCCCAATATTTAATTGGAGGAAAGTTCTGCTCATCCAGTACTGGATGTCAGATAAGCAGTCTGGTAATTAAGCAATAGTGGTGGAGTCAAGAGAAAAGTGGCAGTGATCAGGGATCGGGGTGGCTAAACTGGATAGCCCCCGAAAACAGGCACGGGAATCACGGTGTGTGATTAACACGGCCCATTGATTGCAATGCAGGCAGAATGCCAGTCAAGGCCCTCACCAAGGTGGTGCCTGGCATGATTTGCAGCACATCAGACAATATTTTGGTCCTCAAACAGCACCCATAATGCCCAATTTCAAGCCCTATGTCTTGGAATCATGTGATTTTTAAGTATTTTCACCTTCTGCTCTAATAGAAGTTTTCAGCAAACAAGGAAGCCTTTCAACACATCTTGTCTGCATTAGCTCAAAATACAGCTTAGATTGTAAAACTTGGGTAGTTTTTAAATCCCAAACTTTACACCATTGACTGACAAATCCAACATTAGAAATGAATGCTCGCTGATGGCTCAGTTGGCTGAGACAATGAAGAACTGTGCTATTCAGTTCCGGGAGGTCCCAGGTTTGATTCCTCGAATATGCTGTCTTAACTGATCCGAAGAGGGGCAGCAGTCGAGGTACTAGTATTGGCCCCAAGGCTATCAATCTAAGAAGCAGAAAATCAGACAGAGTTTCCAGTCCTTATCACTGTGTAGTGACTCCATATCTGTGGATTCTGGATGAGAAAATGATCATGCTGAGCAGTGATTGTTGCTGTATTTGTGCCAACTTCCAATGCTTAAGCTCACATGTGGAGAATGGGCATTCAGTCAAGGTAGTGGAAAGCTCCTAGTGCCTGTGGAACCAAATACTGACAAAGAGTCAATGCTATCAGGGGAAGAAGAAAAATAGAGGTAAAAGTAGCCATAAAGGAAAAATACTGCAGATACTGCAAAATACTGCTGGAAATCTGAAATAAAAGCAGGAAATGCTGGAAATACTCAGCAGGTCTGGTAGCATCTGTGGAGAGAGAAACCGAGTTAACATTTCAGGTCACTGACCTTTCATCAGAACTTGGAAAAGTCTGAAATGTAATAAATTTTAAGCTAGTGAAAGGGGGGAGGGGGGATAAAGAACAAAAGGTAAGGTCTGTAACAGGATGGAGGGCAGGAGAGATTAAATGACAAAACGGTTGGTGGTGCAAGGGCAAAGCGAAAGATAATGAGACAAGTAAAGAAACAAAAGATGTGTTTAGAACCCCAATGTAGAGGAGACTGCATTATGAATCGCATCAGGAAAGAGTGGAAGACTGGCAATGACGATGTTCAAGAGGCAAGTTGTTTACTACTTTGTTCTCTTTGCCAAATTGGGTTGTCATGATCTCCCACCCTCCAACAGGGTATTGCATGCTGAAATTCGCAGTGCTTCTACATATCCCCTCATTCTCTGTTTGTTTTCCAATCTGCTCTTCCTTTCTTGAAAGCACTGATGCATAGTGAGGATCCTTCCTAAGTAGGCAGTCTTCACATTTGACTACAAATATTGAATTCAGTAAGCTATTTGACTATAAGTGTATCACAACCAAGACTGATCCTGCCTTCACCCAATGCTTGCATAGGTATATTTTTCACAAAGGGCATTGGACAACAATCAGAAGTGGAAACCAGGACTGATTGTGTTTTATCCCTTTAGAACCCAATGTGGCCATGATCAGCTAAGTCAGGATAGGCAAATGGCCGATTCTGGTTCTTCCTTTTCTGTATGGTTGAATTCAACATTGGGCACTTCGCAACTGAACCATTGGGGAAACCCACGTTATGGGCTGGATTTTACAGACCCCCCCCCCCAACGTCAGGGTTGGTGGTAGGGGTGGGGGGGGGCTGGAAAATGACTCCGGGAGAGGGCTGCCACGTACCTCAACGCCGGGAGGGCCCAGCTCATTATTGCCGGTGGCAGCAAGGCCTCATGGCGGCCCCCCCGGGGCTCGGCAATGGGACCCCCATTTAGATGTTTAGATAAATGGAAATGAATGCATTAATCATACTTACGCCGTCGCCTTCTGTCCCGCTGTGATCTTCCTGCTGCTGGCCGGCACTCCTGCACCTTCGGATCCCCGTCCAGGGAAACGAGGCGGAACACTTGTGGGGAGGGGGAAGGAGGTAAGCTTCTCAATGCAGTTGTGGAGGTGGGGGGAGCAGGGTCAAAGTAACATCATTGATGTAGGGGATGGTATTAGGTTAAAGTTTATGCACCCTGGGGGGGATAGGTCAGGTAGACAAGGTAAGTGTTTGGGGGGGAAAGGGCAAGTAATAATTTAATTGTTATTTGGGGGTACGAGAGGGGCAAAATAAATGTATATAATTTTTTTCATTCACTTTAACATCAAATATTTAAGTTTAATGATAGGGCTCAAAACCCTTTAAAAATGACGTCAGCTCCTGCTCACAGACAGCTGACGCCATTGCCGGGGACGGAAAGCCCACCCCCTCCACGCGATTGGGAGGGCTGTCTGCCCCAGCTATTTAAATGAGCAGCCGCACTTAGGATTGCGACAGCTCTGCAACATGCGGCCCGCATGGGTGCGCCACCATTGTTTTCACCTGCCGCCGGTTTCGGCAGCGCAATTGTAAAATTCAGTCCTTTATTTTTAAGTACAAGGACAGCAATTTGGATGAGTTCAACACCACAGTCCACCATGAAAATGAATGGCTCACATCTGTGCAGCATAAAAGCTACATTGGAAACTTCTTTGATTTTTGTAATCCAAGAAATATAGAGAAATGATTACACACAGACAAGTTAATTGGGATTCCAATCCAGCCTGAATAAAAACAGTTAGCGTACATGAGGGACTGGATGGTATACTAAATTAGGGTACTGTGTAGAACCTTTAGAACCTGAGTTTAATTGAGTTAAGACATTTGGAATTAAAGGCCCCGATATTAATGTAAAGGTGGGTTACGGGTAGGGGTGGGAATTGCACGCCCAATGCCAGAAGTAAAGTTAGTGGGTTGGATTATCCAATTTCAACTTGATTTAATCATTAAATCTCCTCTTTCAGGTTTCACATCTCCAAGCTGAGCAATGGGAGTAATACACACCTCCAGGACATGATCGGAAGTCAATGATTTAAAAGGTCAATGCAGAAATGGAATTCAAAGGAGCCAGGAGATGTTTGGGGTGGATTCACAAAGAGCAAGAGCAGCACCCAGATTAAATGATGCTTCCCTGGAATTACTGCTGGGTGCAGTCAGCATGAGGAGGAGGAGGGACATATTTTCCCTGCAATGGGGAAAGAAACCTACTGCTCTCCCCAAGAAGGTGTGGTTGGAGATGAGTGAGGAGGTGAGCAGCAGGACCAATGTGTAAACCACCCCCTCTCACTCTGTCTTGCCAAGTGTACTCCATCACATCATTCCTCACACCCATATAAGTTCCAGCAGGACTCATCCTTCACTTCCTATGCATTTTCTCACCTCCCCATGTATCCATCCACCACTGCCACCTACCCCAATCCTGATGCAATGTGATGTCTCATAGTTACCCACACCGAATGCACGGTGCCAATCAGGTGAACATGTGACTATGTCACTCACTGCTCTGTTCTTTTGCCCCTTGTAGCAGAAGAGAGCACAAAATGCAATTGAGTGAGAGGACTGGTGATCGGCCCCCACAAATAGTCCATCTCACAGATGCAGAGGAGGATGCCCTGGAGACCCACAGTACATCTGCATCCCACTCAATTGGAAATTGAGAGACTGGGAACTTATAGGTGGCTTGTGGCAGAATTAAAAATATCTCTGACACACATGCTGACTTTATTTCATTCATGACTGTGTATGGTGATGAAGATTGTTTCTTTGCCATGCGCATTCATATTTTTGTCTGTAGTGTTTTAAGATTGTTCTGAAATTGCATTGTGCATTTTGTATAATTGAGGCTGCTGTATAACACACATGAGCCAACAAAGGGAAAGTGAAAGTAACAAGGGAATAAAGAAGAATCCATTGTTTCAAAAGCATGCTATCTCTGTCTCTGTCTCATATCTCTCACTAAACTTGGCTAAACCTCACTCCAGTCCTGAGAACACCACAGTATCCTTTGACTTTCAGGGCTTTCACGCTTACAGCAAGTGTTGCAGGACATTCATGAGGACCATTCCTTAGAGTACTCATTCCTTCTGAGGGTGGGCAGTTACCAGATGTACAGCCACACACCAGTGAAAATATTCACATTTCCATGGATTTGAGTTGGAGAGATAGTTGGTTTTTCATCTGGTGGCTTGTAATTCACAATGAGCAAAAGCATACACTTGTGGCAGGGACAGATGTGGTGAGTCCATGTTGGTAGTGGGGGGCGATAGGGCGGGGGTGGGGGAGGGTTGCAGCACAGTCCAAGTTCTATTCCGTAAGACACAGATGTTGAACTATCTTTGAGAAAGAGAACACTAGTGGTGCATCAGCAAATTTGTGAGGTACTGACAGACATGCCACGATAGCAGAGAGGGTGGAAGAGACCAACTCAAACTGTAATGAATTGGTGGCACAGGTAATTAGGAGATTGTCTGCCATGGGGAAGGAGGTCACTTCCATCAAGCTTCAGGCTTGGCTGTCAAAATAGTCCATTAAGACCATAACTGTGCATGGCAGATTTTAAATGCCAATATATTTGACACCTTAAACAAGATGACAGATACCTTTTAGTTTAGTTTAGTTTAGAGATACAGCACTGAAACAGGCCCTTTGGCCCACCGAGTCTGTGCCGACCATCAACCACCCATTTATACTAATCCTACACTAATCCCATATTCCTACCACATCCCCACCTGTCCCTACATTTCCCTACCACCTACCTATACTAGTGGCAATTTATAATGGCCAATTTACCTACCAACCTGCAAGTCTTTTGGCTTGTGGGAGGAAACCATAGCACCCGGAGAAAACCCACGCAGACACAGGGAGAACTTGCAAACTCCACACAGGCAGTACCCAGAATTGAACCGGGTCGCTGGAGCTGTGAGGCTGTGGTGCTAACCACTGCGCCACTGTGCCGCCCTTAATCATGGCTTTACAAATGCATCACTTATCTCCACCAAGCTAGCCTGCAGCAGAGTGGTAGAAGTGATGTGACGCTGGCCCGGGAGAGGGATGATGGCGAAAGGGGACATGGAAGTGGGAACTCCACTCAAACTCCACTCTCACCCACTGTCCCTGGCACCCAACATCCTATCTCATCTCCTGATGGCCTAGTCTGCTCTTGCACAGGTGCGGATGAAGCAGTCTTTGGTAAGAATATCAGTATCTCCGAAACCCAGCAGTCATCAGCCAAAAGCAGCTCAACAGTCAGGGCAGGAATCTGAGCAGCCTGCTTCTACCTCTGCTAAACCACATGGGTTGCACCTCTTCATTTTATTGATTAGTACCACCTTCCTGTCTTGCCAGTTATTGTGTCCCAAGTGCTGGTTAACCTATTATCTTGCTTTATGATGGACGTCAGCACATGGTGGAACACATTGGGCCAATGTACAATGTGCAGATGAAATGATTATTTTGTGCAAAGGGCAGGTTGGTGATGGTGGTGGCTTTTATTTGTTATTGGTTCTAGTCAGAATAATTAACTGAATCTTCTAGCTATGAGGGCATCTCCGACAGCATGGATAGCAATATAAGAGTCTGATCTGTGATGGCTGCCTGAACTTCACATTCGTCCTCTTCAGTGTTCTCCCCATCCAAAGATGCCTGATGATCCTCTTGGTCGCACTCCACTGTAATCCTCTCTGCTGTGCAATGTTGTGCAGGACACTGCACACCATGATAATGTTGGACATCTTTGCTAGCGAGTACCGAGGGGCACCTCTAGACCTAGCTCAGCATCCGAAGATCATTTTCAACAAGCTGATGGCTTGCTTGATGACACACCTGGTGGTCATGTGGCTCTCATTGTAACACTCCTGTGCCATATTGATGGGCACCTCTTTCCTCTGCACCTCACTCATATGTCATGAGCCAAGTTTGAAGGGGTTATTCCTTGTCTCCTACAAGCCAACCATTAAGTTTGGTTAGTGGAATGAAAGGACTGGAAATTTGGACTACTGCAGTGTGATGGCATCATGACAGCTCCTAGGGAATCTGGGACACCTCCATGATCCTCTTCTTGTGGATGCATACCGGTTGTTCATTAGAGTCATAGAGAGATACAGCAATGAAACAGGCCCTTCGGCCCACCGAGTCTGTGCTGACCATCAACCACCCATTTATACTAATCCTACTTAATCCCATATTCCCTCCTACATTAATTCCATATTCCCTACCATTCTCCTACCACCAACCTACACTAGGGACAATTTACAATAGCCAATTTACCTATCAACCTGCAAGTCTTTGGTGCTGGAAGGAAACCGGAGCACCTGGCAGAAACCCACATAGTCACAGGGAGAACTTGCAAACTCCACAAAGGCAGTACCCAGAACTGAACCCGGGTCGCTGGAGCTGTGAGGCTGCGGTGCTAACCACTGTGCTGCCCCGATAGAATAAAGTCCCTCACAATTGAAATGAGCTCCTGGTTGCTGTGTTGGTCCTTGCCAGATGCAATCAATGCAATGCTGGACGTTGAGAAGTCAACCAGAGAGGCGAATGTGAGTGCCCACTCATTGTCGTTGCTGGGAAAATTGACGTACACTGATGCCCTGACAAGCAACCCAGCTGTGATCTGTCTACCCTTGAGATGTCTCCGGTGGCACCGTGGAAGGAGGAGAGGTAATGAAATTGAGGGTGGTGGTGACGTTCACAGTGACGAACAATGCATGGCCAGCAAGTCCAGCAGGGAGCTGCTGTTCTTGAAGGAGGCTGTAGATGTCAGCACCCACTTGCTGTGACCATCTGAGCCTGTGGAAACAATGCTCTTCAGGTAGCTCCAGGAAGCTGAGCTCTGTTTGTAGATCGTCTCACATGGGTAGACCTCCTCGGCTCCTCTGCTAGTCTCCACTCTCCTGTGCACCTCTCTCCTGTGCACCTCTCTGTACAAAAGCAAAGAAGTAATGGTGCAGGGAATTCTGCTTCCCTGAGTTAAGTCCGACCTCGAGAATTACAGGAAAGCACTGACTACAAAGCCAAATTATTCCAGTTAATCTATCGTTAGGTTTATTTAACAATTCAATACAATGCCCAGTATGGAGATATACTTGCAATGCAATGCCCCACCAGTTTCCCCGTGAAGGATACGACTTACAACCATGTGCGAGAGGTGACCAAGCATTGACTATCGTCTTCAGGTAGCTGACCAGACTGCCTCTGCTGCAGCAACGAACTGCGGACATTACTATTTTTTTATCTTCTTGCACGGGCTCAAGGGTTTAACAGACGTTATTCCACAAAGGTAATTAAACAAGCAGAATCACCTCGAATGTCCCAAACTCCAATTAACACCATTAAACATTTAAAAAATTCAAATCTACCAATTCTTATATGTGTGAATTTTATATCTGGAATTAAAATTCCTACATACTTTATCATATTAACCAGAATTTCACTGTGGCCTCAATGAAATTCAAGTTCTCACAACTTAACAAGTGAATATTAATAATTCCATATTAATTCAGACTAACACATATTAACTAAACACAGAACACAAAGTGCATGCTTTAATTGAGAAAAGATAATTTTCACATTCTTTCTTCAGTCACCTTTCTAAATGACTGTAATAAAACTAAAGAAATGTTAACTCTCGAAGTTAAACAAAACCATTCAACATTCTTACAGCAAAACGAGTTAAACAGGGTGGAGCTCCCCACAGCTCTGTAAACTCCAAGCATTCACACCAGTGTTTAAAGAGACAACACTGAAACCTCGCAGTCCTTAACTGTACAAAAAAAAATTTTCTTCCATTTCTCCTTTATTGTATTATAAATTAATTTATCCTTTTCCTCACTTAAACCAATTTCCAATTCCTGATGTTATCTACGTTATCCCATTCTATACTGATTCAAAATCTCAAAATCACAGTTTGTGTCATCACCGAAAACCATTACCTCCTCCAAAGTTCTTAACACCTTTATCTGGGAGAGGGGTAACAACATAATGAAAAGGGTGAAGGGAACACTGAGGCTCAACATTTTATCATCGCAACAACAATTCCACATCCCTTTAGACCATGTTTATAACTCCCACATTTTAACCTTTCACTGAATATTTCTGCTTACCAAAGATCCACAAGCAAACTTTTGTTTAAATCCCAATTCCAATTTTGGGTGCACAATCTTAAATTGACATGGACATACTTAACAATTAAATTCACGCTTTGATATTTCCTATGGGAAAAATATGGATCCCTGCAATGTGTTGTAAACTCAAAGTGCTAATTCGAGATCCTCCAGACAACAAACTTAAAACAATATCCAAGACAGGACCACAAAGGTTTGGACAACTTTTCATTCTGTGCACAGAGGACAGTAAATCCAACTTTTCTCAAATCTCTCACATTCTCACACACACTGAAAAATCACTTTATCATTCTGTTACAAAAACGTGGGAAATTATGTGGGTGGCTTCTACTTTTCACCTCTCAACTGACCGCAGATAGTATTCGTATGTTTGTAAAAATAGTGTTTTAGTCCCTGAATGTTTTAAGGGTCAACTAAACAGGCAAACAACAGATTTTCTCATAGGCTTAAAAAGAAAAATAATTATTGATTAAAACAATACCTGAAAATGTTTGCATCCTCACCCAGTCACGCATTCATACACATTCACGCACACGAGAAAAGATAGAGAGTCGAGGGTAGCATGCAATTCGAGTTCAGTTGTTGTTCACTTTGAAACCTTCTGGGTTTTCCGAGAGGAATTTTTACCAGCATTGCAGGCCTGAATGTTCCTGGTCTTGGAATTGATGAAGTGTCACAGACTCCTTTGGTTAAAACTCAGTCCAAAGTTGGTGGTGGAAGTCCCGGTTCAATTTCTCAGATGGGGAGTTTTCAAGGTCGCCTTGCAATCTTTCTGCCTCAGTAGTTTAAAGATGGTGCTAGCAGGGCTTATTGCTTAGCTGGATTGATCTCACAGCTTCTCTGGCTGGAATGGCTTTCTTTCTCAGCGCAGGTACTTCTTTTAAGGTAAAAACCTATCAGGCTTTGGTTTTAGTCAGGTAACTTAAGGCATTCTCCCCTGGGCTGTTCATACAATCTCCCAGAATGCGGGGACCATTGTTCTATAATGGTGTCTGAATGTGGTCCATTTTGATAAACTGATGTCATTTTACACCTATTATTTTGGCCTTGACTTCGGAGTCAGTCTGTCTGCAAAAGCCTTTGTTAGCCCAATTTTTTATGATAGGAGTCATTAGTATGGAATGGGCTATTTTACATATCAATCAATGTGCCTCCTCAAGGCAATTCCAGACGTTAATAATGGTCCCATCTGCATCAGACAAACATGTTGATTGGCAGTACTGGAGTGGAACACCTGACTTCTCCCTCCATGTTGCTGGGTAGCAATGTGTCTATTATCTTGTAGATTAGTTCAACAGTTATTTTTATTTCATAATTCAAGTTAATTTCATATTTCATCGCTGTTCCCTCTGTAAGCATATCAATTTAAAGATTAGGAAGCTTCCCCACACACACACACTCCAGTTGTCTTTTCCTTTCTTGCAGCATTTTAACTTTTGCTGTGGTCTTTTTACTTATTTTTTTCTTCCGTTTAACCCGTCACTGGTATGTCATTACAAGATGGTACCAACCACTCCCTGAGAGGCCTCAGGATTCCCTTCTTTATCCTGAATCCATATTCTGATTGCCATTTTCACATCTTCATTTTCTCTCTCAGCCTTTTCTACCTTTTCCTTCTGGATGCACATTGCTTTTAATAAATTCGGGCAACAAGTAATTCCCTGAGTCCACTGTTCTGCTTCGTTAATGGGGTCATCTCCACCAATGATGACCTCAACCCATCCTTCTTTAAAGGGTAACTGATCCGCCACAAACTTTATGACTAGTTCCTCCCTAGTCTTCTTTAGGCTAGTCATTGTCCTTACTCAAGGTCCCATCTGGGTCACCAGAAGTCTGTAGGGAATTCTGCTTCCCTGAGTTAAGCCCAACCTTGAGAATTACAGGAAAACACTGACTACAAACCCAAATTATTCTGGTGAATCGATCGTTAGGTTTATTTAACAATTCAATAACCAGTCTTGTAATAAAATGCCCATTATGGAGATAAATTGCAATACAATGTCCCACCAATTCTCCATGAAGGATATGACTTACAACCATTCACGAGAGGCCACCAAGCATTGTTTGTAGTCTTCAGGTAGCCGACCAGATCACCTTGACTGCAGCAACAAACCTTTTTACCCTCTTGCATGGGCTCAAGAGTTTAACAGATGTTATTCCACAAAGAACATCGCAGGTCTGGCTCCTGTGCTTTGTGGTTAGTCGAAATCCATTGGTGAAATCCATTGGTTCTTTGGAGTCAGCTGTCTTAGATGTGATGTTGTGGTTTGGCTCTAACTAATATAATGTCTGCATAAAATTTCCCCTAGACTGTGTGGTTAGACTGCCAACATATTTTTCAAAGTTCTGTTGCTCGAGCTGGGCTACAACCTAGCTCATGCTGCAACCTCAGCTGTTTAGTCTCACCAGAGCACATCGGGTAAAATGGTCACCTTAGATGTTCTGTTTGAGCTCATTCTGCTCTACACTGGTATGTCTTTATAGAACACTCGTTTGGCTTCATGTGGAGAATTGTGTCCAATTCAGGGCACCACACTTTAGGAAGGATGTTGTTACGACCGGGGTTGGAGGAATGCATTGTCTTTCTCTAGTTCCACTACTCTACTAGTCACAACATATATTTAAATGTTTTACCCAGTTACCGATGCGGCCAATTATATACTTTATACTAGTTTCAGAATAAAAATCCACCAACCAAGTTTCTTTAATAAACAACAAAATTGTTGATTTATTATCAAACAAGACTTATTCTATAAAGATGCAAAGCTTATTAAGACAGTTTGAAATATGAAAATATAAATATCTACCCTTATAAAATATCCTAACACACATACACACACACCAGTTCAAGAAAAAAATAAAGAAAAATGAAAAAACTGGCTCTGCAGAGATCAACTTTTAAAAAAATACTTTGGCCAAGTTATTATCAATTCTTGAAGGAAACGGATAAAATATGGAAAGTTCCAGATGGCCCTTTTGTTCTGGTATCCAGGTCCACATAGATGGCTGTCAGTGGGATCTTTCTGGAGCAGTTCTGTTCAGGAGATATCGAGGAGTAGTCTTGCAGGCTTTTCAGGAGAATCACTGCATGAGTGGGTTCAGGTATTACATTGGATTGTCGGAAGCTTTTTCAAAACAGCTGGCAAAGGATGAGTTGGGTGGTTTCTCTCTTAGCAGCTATCCACCAACTGAACTCAAAACAATATCCAGAAATGAAACCAAAACTCCTGACATCCATAAACCCAGACAGGTGTCTCCTCTAAGTCCAAACCGTTCCATCGTCTATAACACTCTGGCTATTTACTTAGCTTAAGACATGTGACTTCCAGTAAGTGTTTGTTTTTAAACAAAGTCCCAAGTGTTCTTCCAGTGACCCTTTTATAAAAATACCAAGTCCAAGCATCTTCTCAAGTACTTTCCACAGTCTTTTAAACGCAGGTCCTCAAACAAAATTAATAATGGAAGCACTTTCATGACAATGTAAAGGCATTGGAAAGTTTTACAAAAATGGTTCCAAGATGAGTGACTTCAGTTACATGGATATACTGGTGAAGCTGGAACTGTTCTCCCTAGAGAAGAGTAGGTTGAGAGGAGATTTGAAAGAGGTGTGCAAAATCATGAGGGATCTGGATAGTAGACAGGGAGAAACTGTTCCCATTGGTGGAAGGGTCAAGAAGCAGAGGGCACCAATTTAAAGTGATTGGCAAAAGAACTAGAGGCGCCATGAGGAAAATCTTTTTTATGCAACGAGTGGTTAGAATCTGGAGTACACTGCCTGAGAGAGTGGTGCAGGTGGATTCAATCAAGGCTTTCAAAAGGGAATTTGATAATTATCTGAAGAGAAAAGATTTGCAGGGCTAGGGGAAAAGGCGGGGGAGTGGGACTAGCTGAGTTGCTGTCGCAGAGAGCTGGCACGGACACTAAGGGCTGAAAGGTTTCCTTCTGTACTGTAACCATTCTATGTTTCTCTCCACCTCACTCCTCCCAATCTTACTTCTCTGCAGCTGTAAATCCCACCATATTACATCATCGCTGCTGTGAATGTTGATTAATTTCCTCAGCCAGTGTGATGTCGAAAGCATCCATGGCACCTCCCATCCTGCTGGCATCTTTTGAAAGGTCCCAAACTTTTCCAAAACGTCTATGTTGACAAGAATTCTGCTACATGTTTACCAGACAGAACTGACAAAGCAGCTGTAAGCTCAGGGCCTTTATTGAGATTGGGCAATCAGAAGTTGATAGACCCCCCCCAACGATGAAATTGTATTTTAGCTGGCATCCTGTTCACATGCGAGATTCCTGATCCAAAGGAAACCTGTGGTGTTAAATGTAAAAAAATGTTTAAATCAATTGAAAATCGCCCCCCCAACTATTTTGATGCAATTATGCTATGTTAATTGCTGACCCTATGGTAATACTGCAGCAAGCAGGTTACTCGCACGCAGCCAAACGTGCCTCTGTTAAACCTGGAAGTCAGTTCGCTGGAGCCAGGTTGTGGTTGCACTTCAATTCTCTTCTATTTTCATGCCACCTAACCCCAACCCTCCCATTCTTGGTGTTAAAATTGGCCCAAAGTCTTCCTCTTCCAACTGTAATGTCTGAGGTAATAGGTTTGGGCTCAAAACTAAAGGTAATTTGTAGTTAAGTAGGCTACTTTACTCAGAAAGGGCACACAGATTGTCAGTTTGAGAAGTGGAATATCACACTGATGCAATAAAGGGTCCTGATTGTCGGGATCAGGGAGAGGACATTTCCCTTGTGCAACATTTGGCCTAGCAATGCTCCATAGTGACAATAGATGTGCAAAAAAGCGACATAGTGTTCCAGTTTCAAGCATGAACATCCTAAGGATAGAGTAAACCTCACCTAACATAGCTGCTATGTGAATATGCTTCTAAAGCCCCCGGATAAAAAGGTGGATGGATATTCTTTGGTGGCATGAATGGGTATTATGCATAATTTTAACTCTTGTTTAGTGATCGCTTTTATATTGCTGTCCTTGATATCTATACAGTGAATAAATTTCTAGAGTAATAAATATAGGATTAGATTAATGTTTAGAAGGATGTGAGGGAATTAAAAAAGTGAATTAATAAAAGAAAGACAGTGAATGATGTGTATATGGATTTCGAAAAAGTGTTTGATAAGGAGCTGCATTGAAGGTTTGTTGATAAAATGAAGGCACATGATAGCAATGGGAGAGTGACAGCAGGGATTGGAAGTCAGCTGAAGGACAGAAAGTATGGAGTGTGGTTAATGGATATTTTACAGACTGGAGGGATGTAAACACTGGTATCTGCTGCGCTTTGCATTATAACCTTTGCTCCTCTCAAAATACATACATATATTAAACAGAAATTATCTGGACTTGTTACGGGTGCACAACCTGCAGCCAACATAAACTATGGAGCAAGGTTAACTATGAAGAGGACCATGAGCAACTTCAAGAGCACATAGACAGGTTAGTAGATTGGGCTGACAGATATCAGATGAAAATTCATTCAGAGTTTATATGCAATGGTAAGTTTTGTGAGCTCAAATAACAGAGACATTGACACTAAATGGTAAAACTTTAAAAGGAGTAGAGAAGGAGCAGTAGGACTTTGGGAATTCAAATACATAGATTATTATAGATGAGAGGACAAGTTATTAAAGCTGTAATCAAACATGTGAGATGCCAAGTTTTATAAGTAGAGGGCAAGGAGGAGGAAACTAATAAAGTAATGATAAATCTTTACAAATCATTGGTTAGGCCATAATTAGAATGTTGAGCCCAGTTTTGGCTGGTTTACTTTAGGAAATGTTACAGCCATAGAGAGGATACAGAACAGATCTATTGACATCAGCCCATTCAAAAGAGTTTCAGTTACAAGAAGTTCTGGAGAAACCGAGGGCACTTGTCACAGACAATGGTAGAAGACCTGACACAAAAATGATAAGGGATTTTGATCAAAGGAAAACAAAATACTGGTTGGTAAGTTGGTAATCAAAATTCCCATTAGATTTGCTTCCCATTAGTTGGCTTTTATCAGGTGGGAAGTGGTTCAAAATCCACCCCCTCCTTCGAGATATATAGTTTCACAACTAGCAAAAGTGAGGATCCCATCCAAATGCTACAATTATAGATAATTTTATTTTTTTGCAATGTACAAAGAAATACAATAACTAACAGGATTAGAATTGGCTGAGGTTTTATCGTATTTTCTAAGGATATTTTTAAACATAGGAACATTGCACAGGAAATTGACTTAATGACTGACAGTGTTTGAAGTTTAGTTTTGAAATTCAAATCAGAATTTCCCTTCACTGCATTTAAACAAATTTGACAAGCAGCTGTTTGCAATTTAAATTAATTTACAATGTCAAAATACACTGTCAAAACTTTTTGACATATTTAAATTGCAGCACCTACATCTGTTTTAGGCTCTTGTAGAATAAATATAAACATTAAGAAAGACATCGCTAATGTTACTGTGCCTTTTTTGTATCTTTTTCCACAGGGCTTAACAGAAGGCACCACTGCTGATCATACTTTCCTCATGTATATTTTATAACTTATGATATCATTCATACTCAGAGTGATGAATCACTTTTTATCTAACAACACAAGTACGTAATCAAAAATGGCCATTCAACTTGTCTGACTTTCACAGACCATTGAACAACTCAATCAAAGTCTTTATTTATCTTATAGAGCAGGATAACTTCCTAACTGAGTGCACATGGCAGGGAGACTCACCACTGAAACTACATATCAGAAATTTAGGTGCATGTCTGAGCAGGATTGCCAGCCATTTAAATTAGCAATCAGCTAAATACAGCATACGCATCCAGGTTTCCCTGCGCATTGTTGGCAGGCAAGTATGAGGTCAGAAAACTACCTAATATCTTGAAAATGCCCCTGAAAATGCCTCAGCCACTCAGGAACCATTACAGTCCATTGTGTTTTTGCTCAGCTTTATCTATACTTAACCTTACTGCCTTCTACACTACTCCATGTATGCTGATATTAGCTTAGCATGTTTCTACAGAAACTCTTTTGTCTAATTAAGACACAAATAATTATCTAGCTCTTTTAATATATTTTGGAGGCATTTCCAATTGTCAATGTGAATTCATTTCCCTTTTATTCTGCCAGATTGTTTTTCAATCAATGGAAGGTCTTTCATCTGGGAGGCTGAGTCAGTACAGGATACAATGTTTTCCTCACCATCATTAACATGCCCTCCCGATCAAAAAGAGAGACACTCGTAGGTCAGAAAAGTTTGTTGCCTCTTCTATTCTCAATGCAGCAGCCAGTCAAATATTTAATGTACAGCATCATACTGTGATGTCCAACAAATATTATTGTTATATCAACCAAATTATAGTCAAAATTATTTGACATGATCCACTCAGAGATTAAACAGTCAGCTTGTAAATGCGAACCAACACAAAATAATGATCCAACAACAATGTTTAACTTTCACGAATGAAGCAAGGTCTGAACATACACATGCCAATACCTCTTCTTGAAGCAAAAATAACACCGAAACTTTATTTGGGCCGACATGGTTATATATACTAATATGTTTAATATTTACCGCTTGTTTCCAACCAATTTCCTTGCTCAACTTCTTCCTGTGTTTTGTTTTTTTTTTCTTTCATGGGAATGTGGGCATCGCTGGCAAGGCCAGCATTTGTTGCCCATCTGTAATTGCCCTTGAACTGAGTGGCTTGCTAGGCCATTTCAGAAAGCAATTAAGAGTCAACCACATTGCTGTGGGTCTGGAGTCACATGTAGGCCAGACTAGGTAAGGATGACAGATTTCCTTTCTTAAAGGACATTAGTGAACAGGATGGGTGTTTTTAATGACAATCAATGATAGTTTTATAACACTATTACTGAGACTAGCTTTCAATTCCAGATTTTTATTAATTAATTGAATTTAAATTCTACCAGCTGCTGTGGTGGGAACTGAACCTGTGCCCCCAGGGCATTAGCCTGGGCTTCTGGATTTCTAGTCCAGTGATGTTACCACTATGCCATCATCTCCACTTTTTGTGGAGCATATTTTAAACGTAGGGGGAAAAATGCGATTGCTCCCCTTTTCAGGTGCGGGGGGTGGGGGGTCACAATTTGAGATTTACCTGTGTCCGGTCCCATTGAGGCATGGAACATTGCAAACTTTGTGCTGCTTCCTCATTTGAATTATTGTAGCATGCAGCCCAGTGGCAAACGCGTTAATGGCTACATGCTCAACAGGGGGGCAAACAGTGTGCATGTCTAGCATGTGTTTCATCTACCCTGCATGTCTTAAGGGTAGCCTCTTAAAGGTGAGCAGTGCTCATAATACAGAAGCTGCTGCTGACTGTCTGTGGAGGCTTCAAGGAGAAATAAAACAAATGAATCAACAGAGCAGAGAGTTGGCTTCCAGATTTTCCAATGCGGTGCTGGAGGCATTAGTACAAAGGTACAAAGGAGCAGCAAAGCAATGTTTCCACAGGAGGCCCTCAAGGCAAATCCAGAGAAGTGAGTGGAAGCAGGTGACCAGGGAGGTCAATTCCTGGAGTCTGACCCTGAAGATCTGGTAGCAGTGACACAAAAAGTACAATGACCTCAACCCGGGTGGTCGAGGTCAGTGAATGCATCTTGAAATGACATCACCTATCCACCACACCACCACCAAATCACATTGCTCAATGCACCACACCCCCATCACTCACCCATCAGCAATATCTAGCAATCAGGACTTAGGCATAACATTCAGAGACCCCACCTCACCCACACATATTTATCAACGTTACCAGCTTCACATCCGCTGGTCCCTACTTACACATACCTCCGGCTATTAATTTATATCAGGCACATCACCCAAACACATTGCAATACACTCACTTGCATTCATCTCTTGCAGGACAAGGTAGCCCACAACAGGAGGGAGCCCATAGAACCAGTGGGCGATAGGCATGCCTGCATCACCTGAGTCCTCTGGAGTAGACAGTGCTCAGCATCATGGGGACGGCTGTGACAGAGCCCATTGCATCCAATGTCACCGAGAACATTCAGGATGATGGTATGTTCCTGAATGTTCCAGCCCAGACTGCTGTCCATGCTGAAGTGGTACAGTCCGAAGTCAGATCCTCCAGGCCCAGAGCTGCTCAAGGTCGTTCTGCAAGGCCATCTGTGGTTTCTCCATTGAAAGTCAGCAACTTTCCACCAGCCATGCTGCAGCCACAGGGATAGCACTGCTTAGAAACACTGGGACAGCCCAAAGCATCTGCAAGTCAAACACTAATGGAATTTGCAAGGGTGAATAGTTCAGTTTTGTAGTATTATTGGAAGCGTTGTTAGATAAAGTTGTTCTGGAATGGCTTTCTGTTGGTGGCTTTTATTTTAGGATTTTGGCCTGGAGGATGCTGTGATGATATGTAGAAGGCGGATTGAAAGATGGGGAATTGTTGAGCAGTCATGATGATGGGATGATGTCTTGGGGAACCGGAGTCTCAGCAGCCACTCACGGACAGCCCATTTGGAGCAAAGGAGTCCCAGATGCCTCTTCCCTGCCTCCTCTTCCTCCTCCTCTTCCTCCTCTTCTTCCTCCTCCTCCTCCAAATGCCTGGTGGCAAAGTTTGCGATCTCATGATAATGATGTTATGGAGGATGCAGCACATCATCACAAACCTGGACATCTGATCTGGTGAGTACTGGAGGGCTCCCCCTGACTGGCCCAGGCAGTAGAATCGTTGCTTCAGGACACTGACAATTTGTTCCATTATGTTCCTTCTGGCAGCATGGGCTCTCATTATGGGCGCATTATACTGGCATGGTCAAGTGGCATAGAGGAGTCATGAGCCCTGTATATAGAGGGTATCCCTTGTCACCCAACAACCAGCCTCTGGTTTGTCATAGTGGCCCAAAGATGTCAGGAATGGCTGACTGCCTTAGGATAGTAGGCATTTACAAGCTGCTGTTCTGCACATGGTCACACACTAATTGCACATTGAAGGAGTGGTAGCCCTTGTACATTCAATACATCTCCCTGTTTACATATGGGTCCCACAGAGCCCTGTGCATGTAGTCGATGGCTCCCTGTACCATTGGGAATCCCGCGATCCTGGCAAAGCCACATGCCTGCTGCTCCTGTTTCTCTCTGGTCAGACAATGAAGTCCACGCTCCTACTGTACAGGGCCTCTCCCATCTCCCAGATGCAGTGATGGATAATGAACTGGGAAATAATGGCTTTGTCACCTGTTCCCATCTGGAAGGATCCACTTGCATAGAGGTTGAAGGTGATGATGACCTTGACAACCACTGGCAGCACTGACATCATCCTGCCATATGGCTGACATCCTATTGAAGGTGGTGGCACAGTTCAGTGACCACCTCCTCGGTGAATCGTAGGGACCTCACAAATTGGGCCTGGCTAAGGTGAAGGGAGGAGAAGTGCGCCCTGAATATACTTGGGGGGTAGGGCCTTCTGTTGAGAGCTCTCCACCTCTTCCCTCTGTGCACAGCCTCTCCTATCTGCAGCCTGTTCTCCATGTCCCTGTCGTGTTGCAACCCAAGAGGGACTGCAACTATAGCTGCCTTAACTCTATCAGGCTTTCAATTGACAGGGCAGAAAACTCCTCTGATCTCCCTGTCAGGATGCAACACTGCTTTTTGAATTCAGCAATCATCAAAACTCGTCCGAGACCACACCACATTCCATAAACTGTGCCAGAGCAAAAGTATGTCAAAAGCACCTCACCTGCTTAGTCCATTAAATAATGCTAGCTGCGGAGAAGGAAGGGGGGCCGTCTCCTGTGCAGATGAACATATGTTCAGCTCTGAGTGAATCGGCGAAGGCGTTAACTTGACCTGCACAATCCAAATTGGCAGAATGTGTGTCAAATCAGACAAAAAGGCTGAATAGCAGCACAATCTGCCCACTCTGTTTGCTTCCAGTACACGTACGCCACGTCTGCACTAGCACCCTGTCAGTCAGGGCAATCCACGCGGGCTGCACCAGAGGTGGCCGAAAACGTTCTGACCCCCATTTTCAGCGCTACGGAGCCACATTTTGTAACCTTATTCTTTTACTGTGCCGACAGTATCTCTATTCTGCAATTAAGTGGGAGATACCACTTTGTTTCCATTGAGATAAAAGGAGGATGTGTCCCATTTCACATTGAAGCATCCAATCAATGATTGGCTGTGTCTGGTCTGGCATTCTGCCTTTCTTCCTACTTAGCTACACTTTCACTGTGCCTTTTATCCATCCCTGTGCCAGCTTGGGGCTGGATGTAGCATCCACTGCCAGAGTAGTGCTTGAGTCAATTGGTTTAGATATTGGCAGTTCCCACTGAGTATCCTGAGTTGAAACATCTCCCACCGTGCCAATGTGGTTTTCATCGAATGAAGAGCTTTGCTTCAAGGGTTGACTTGCCACTTATCTTCACCGATGATGTACCTGTCACACTGAGTGTTTCCAGCAGTCTCTGTTTGGTTTCATCCTACTTCAATGACATCGTATGTGAGCTCCATGTTAATTGTAGTTCATAATAATGGTACAGTTGTCCTGAATGATTGTTTTGTTAATCGTGGAATCATAGAGCTAAAAATTTGATAGCCTCTGAAAACAGGCACAGGGATCACACAATTAACCCGAGCCCTTTCCAAGTAATGCAGGTAGCTCACAAACTATGTGCAGCCTGCTCATTTCAATGTTAGTGGCATGTGGCCCAATGTTGAACATGGTGCTGAGTGGCTGCATACATCAGCAGGGGTCCGAGTTCGAGCCGGGTTGCACCACTTACAGCTAGCCTACACGACTTAAAGCCAGCCTGCACCTCTTAAAGGGGAGGTGCATTCTGGTTGCAACAGATAATATAGGTCATTGGAGAAGATGCTTCTGACCTACTGAAGGGTAAGGATGGTGCAGCATAGAAGAGAACAGTTCTGGTGCAACACTTGAGGCCCTGGTGCAGGAGGTGGACAGGGAAAGAGCTCCTCTTCCTACAGGGGACTAGGAAGCCCTCCAGACAAGAACCTAGAAGGGAATGGGTACAAATATCCATGGAGAGCAATGCAAACAGTGTCACCCGAGGACTTGGATGCAATGGTGAAAGAAGTTTAATGACCTCACATGAATGATCAAGGTCAGTGAATTCATTTTCAAATGCCATATCTTTATAACTGAACCAGCAGCCTCACACACTGTTCAGTGCACCACACCCATCAGTTATATACTAAAATTTTGTATCAAGCACAACTCATTCCTCACATTCACAGCTCCGTCACAACCCCCAAACACTTAGCAATGTTGCAAACCTCACACCCACAGCTCACACTGCCAGCTATTCAATCATGGCAGTCACATCACCCAAAACACATTGCACTATACTCACTGACACACACTTCAATCTCTCTTGCAAGACAAGGTAGCGCATAACCAGAGGCAGCAACAGCTAACTCATCAGGGACCGGCACAGCTACATGTCCTTACCCCAATGGAGGAGACAGTGGTCACCATAATTGGAACAGCAGTCATTGAGGGTATGTTCCTACCTAATCCACCTTTCACAGTCCACTTTCCCCATATCCCACAATCTCTTCTGATTCCCAAGCTACTGATGGTGTAAGCATAAACCTCTTACTTCCATCCCCCCAACACCTTCCCTTACCGCAACCCTACCCTTGTGCTTTTCTCCTTTCAGATACCCAAGAACTACCAGCTGGTCAGGCAGTGGTGTGGGAATGGGAAGGCGTAAAGGAGCAGGACATTGATAATGAAGAAACACTGGCACTTTTATTTATTTAGAGATACAGCACTGAAACAGGCCCTTCAGCCCACTGAGTCTGTGCTGACCAACAACCACCCATTTATATTAATCCTACATTCATCCCATAATCCCTACCACTTCCCCACCATCTACCTACACTTGGGGCAATTTACAATGGCCAATTTATCTACCAACCTGCAAGTTTGGGCAGCACAGTGGCGCAGTGGTTAGCACCGCAGCCTCACAGCTCCAGCGACCCGGGTTCAATTCTGGGTACTGCCTGTGTGGAGTTTGCAAGTTCTCCCTGTGTCTGCGTGGGTTTTCTCCGGGTGCTCCGGTTTCCTCCCACAGCCAAAGACTTGCAGGTTGGTAGGTAAATTGGCCATTATAAATTGCCCCTAGTATAGGTAGGTGGTAGGGAAATGTGGGGATGTGGTAGGAATATGGGATTAGTGTAGGATTAGAATAAATGGGTGGTTGATGGTCGGCACAGACTCGGTGGGCCGAAGGGCCTGTTTCAGTGCTGTATCTCTAAACTAAAGTCTTTGGCTGTGGGAGGAAACCAGAGCACCTGGCAGAAACCCATGCAGTCACAGGGAGAACTTTCAAACTCCGCACAGGCAGTACCCAGAACTGAACCCGGGTCGCTGGAGCTGTGAGGCTGCAGTGCTAACCACTGAGCCACTGTGCTGCTCAGCTTGGGCTGACACTTGCAGCCTCCACCTTAGATACTGGCACTGTGCATACTTTAGAGGATAGCATAGAGGCGGGATCTGCACATGGTGAGTCACAAGGCACAGGTGGCATGCAACCAGGTGTGGGAAAAGATAGCGTGGGTGTCAGCTCCCTGGAGGGGAGTTCTGCTGCTGAGGACTCATTGATGGGGCATCACACAGAAAAAAGCACATGAAATGCTTAGTGCACTGGCAAGCCTACTATAAAGCATGCAGTCAATGTCAAGGAGCATGGAAGAGTCATCTCCAACTTGGCACAGGGCTTTCAGCAAAGCTTGGAGCCCATTCCTTCCAATGTGAATATGGTGGTCAACTTCATGAGAACACTTGTGTACCTGACCATAATGCAATGCCTGATGGTTGAAGGCTCAACTGCCATTGCAGCAGAAGCAGACATCACCCAATGTTTCAGCACTGCAGTAGAAACTCAGACAGAGGTCATGACATCTCAGTTTGTTGCTATGCAGACTCAGACTACTGCCATCATGGCTGTGGATACCACTGCTCAAATGGGCTTTCAGGGTCTCACAGCAATGCGGCAATCGTGCTCCAACAGATTAGTATGATTGCTGAGGCACCGCCCCACTCTGAGTGGCAGTGGCTCATGAGCACTAACCTACTGTCCCCTCTCAGGGTCCCACCACTGTCACTCCACCAGTGCCCTTGCCTGTCAGCCAGCCAGCTCAAGCTACTGCAGCCCTTGGCAAGGTGGTGCAGTCCAAAGCCTGGCCCGCGAGGCTTAGTGCTCCTCGAAGGTTTTCTGCAAGGCCAACTGCAGTCTCCCCTACTGTAAGTCAGCAGCCTTCTACCATCCATGCTCCAGCCACTGGGGTAACATTGTGTAGGAGCACTAGGACAGGTAAAGCCACTCACAAGACAGGCACTAAGGGAATGCAGAAGGGTGATTGGTTGAACTTTGTATAAAATATTTGATTTCTGTTGGATAAAGTTGATTTGGAAAGGAGAAACCAATTTGATCCAGTTGCGCATTTCAAATAGTCGTAACTGGTCTTAACTGATTTAAACTGGAGGCAACTGGTTTAGCTGGGTTAACTGGCAAGTAGAACTGGAAGCCTGTTGGGATTCCAGTTCTCCAGTTGTAGGCAGCCTTTTCCAGCCGATTTAAACTGGAACCAGTTCAACTTCACTGGTACCAGTTAACGGGATAACATGTTAAATGTAGATCCCGTTGTCAAATGTGCACTTTTGAGCTGGAACCAGTTAGAGTGGGCCAGGATTTTATCTGGCCAACGGGGACTGACCTCCAGCAAAAGCACTGGCGAGTTCCCGCATCACCCCTTCTGTGGGAGCCCAATCAAGTGCTAATTAGGCACTTAACTGGATAGCGGCGGGCCTAGCACAGGATCAAGGAACCCGGCAACGGAGCATCCAGTCCTCTGAGAGCTACTGGTCAATCAGAGGCCGTCTGCCCTTTAACCGAGCAGTGCTACAGTGGAGGAGAGGCACTAGACCCAGATCACAGGTAAGTCAGGCCAGGAGGGGTCTCAAAGGAAAGGGGTGTGGAGGGGGGTTCAGCAGCAAGGACAGGGGGGGCGGGTGGCGCTGAGTGCCCCCCCCACTTCCCGAAGCCAGGTCCCTCATTCAGGAACAAAGTGCTTTTTAACGAGGGATCATTTCCCCCCAGTGCCTCCCACCCCCGACGCCAGCAAGCAACCAGCATGGTTTTTAGATGTGTACTTAAGGGCCTTAATTGGCCATTCACAGGCCTTCCTGCCCAGGACTTAATTTCAGCAGAGGCGGGAAGGTGACAGGGTCCCCCCACCACCATCCCACCCCATTACATGCTCTCTCTGCCTCCAAACCCGCCACGGGGAGAGCAAATTCCTCCCAGGTGTCTGCTGTAAGGTTTCTTCCAGGTCATGCTACGCAGTGCATATAATCTTCACAAACTATAGCATGAATTCCTCATGTAACCCTGTTAGTAAAGACTATGTCTCTTGACAATGTGGACCAATGGCCTATGTCATCCCAAATTCATCTACATTTTCCAGCTTCCCAGCATTAATCTGCGCTATTGATGTTCACTACGCACTTTACCCCACCACGTGATGACTGAGTGGCAGGGTGGGAGAGAAGCGAGAGGCAGGGGAAGAATTAAGCAAGCAGCGGTGGGGAGAAGCAAGGGGGTTGGTAGGTTGCAATGGGGGTTCGAGCAGCGAGTGGGGTCCAAGCGGGGGAGTGAGTGGAGGGCCGAGCAACAAACAATTCATACAATTTATTTCTTGCATTTTCAAGGAGATAAAACTTGGAGATGACTGTGAGTTCTGTCCCCCTTGTTCTCTGTGTGTTCTGCGCTGAAAAAACATGTCTGCTCAAGTCATCACATGATGCTTAAATTGTGTATTGAAGTGAGTTGCTTCTCAGCTAACCTTCAGACTTGCCTAATGGCTGTCTCGATGGCTTAACTGTTGAGCAATTAACAGGACAAAAGGAGGTGCTTTCATTGTTTCGGCTATTAGCTGCAACTTACACCTTGTCAGGAGATGCAGCCAGCATGCCTACTATAGTTTCTACTTGCACTGTTCTGACTAATCTCCTTAACATATGTTAAGCATATCAAGATCTCAGGTAATTCACATGCCTTCTGCTGAAACACTCTAAACTGCAATGATCTCTGTTCACATATGAAAAGATGCACATCAGAAAGGTATGCTGGCCTCTAGGTCAAAACGTAAATCCCACCCCACTCGTATTCTGATCGGCCATCTGCTTTTGCAATGCTGCTTGCTTATTGGTAATATCCTACCTGAAATTTTAACTTTTATTCTCTCTCCACAGAGCTGCCCTGCCCACAAGCTGTAGCTTCCAGCATTTCCTGTTTTTATTTCAGCATCTGCAGCATTTTCCTTTTATTATATTAGCCTGTGCAGGTATTTTGATTCATTTTTTCCCCTTGCTGCAGATCTGGCAGGTAATTTTGGGGCATTAGGGACAGACTTTAAAAGTGGGAGCTGGATTTAATCTACTGATCTTTTGATAATGGGGGGGAGACAAGAGAGATTTTAAAATCTGATCTTGAGTTTTTTTGCAAGTAGGGGTGAGAGATTTAAAAATTTGAACTTCATGGATTTTTATGGAATTTTTGCAGAGTTGCTAGCTGGGACGTGATTTTTTTGCAATTGGTGGAAGAGAAAGAAGAGAGCTGTTTCTCCTAACATTGATTTTTTTTAATGCCACTAAGTTAAATTAACTATTTCAATCTATTAATCAGTACAGATCCACTTTCATCATGTCTGCTAAGTTTGCGTAAGTCCTTGCCAATAATTTCCGCTGGCTGGTCTGCATTGTGGAAGATGTCAAGCATTTTGATCCAGAGTCTCAACACGTAACCAAGGTCTACATGGTGCGATGGATTGAAGCAAGGGTTGGTGGCTCTACAACTCCAGGGAGGAGAACAGAAGAAATGGTTGACGGGTTCTACAGCACAAATCCTTACACTCGCAGATACATTTCAATGGAATTAGGAAAATTTGGTTTCTAGACCATATGGGCCTATAGGAGTCATGGATCTTAGCAAATTCAGTGTGTTTTTCAGGCATGTCAATTCTTGCTCTGTTCCTATAGAGACCCATAAAGAGATCCGATTTATACAGCTCGAGATTCTGGATCCCGAAGGCTGAGGACAGCACAATGGAAACAGACAGCATGTGACCCCATCTCAATGAGTGCGAAGAAGGCAATGGAAGATGTTAATATGAGCAGGGTATGTTCTCCAGCAGCTATTTAACTCAGTGATTTTCATCGTGGTAGTTAATCTCATGGGCCTGCATGGACAATTGTGGTGATTGCAAAGAGTGCATAGAACGTGTAAATCCGGTCACATCACCAAGGCCAATTGCTGTGCAAAGCTGCTTAATATCTAATTTCTTTTCCAGAAGGAGAAGTCTGCACGAACTCAGGATGCCGAAGTCAAGCAGCTGAAGTCCATCATGGAAAATCCAGTTTATGTAAAAGCACCTTAAAAAGTGATGGATCATAGATGGTGATTGGAATGTTAAACTTGCTTTTTGCAAGTCAGTTAGTCTCATCAGCCATAGTATCATCTGTATTCATGTTGAGTCTGTACAGTAACGTATGTGTATATGTATAATAGTCATATTGAACTTGTATAAGACACAAGTTCGGCCTCAGCTGGAGTATTGCGTCCAGTTCTGGGCACCGCATTTTAAGAAAGACATGAGGGCACTGGAGAAAGTACAGAAAAGATTCACAAGGATGGTTCCAGGATTGAGGAACTTCAGTTATGAAGGTAGATTGGAGAAGTTAAGACTGTTTTCCTTGGAGAAGGGAAGGCTGAGAGGTGATTTGATAGAAGTATTCAAAATCATGAGGGGTTCTGGACAGAGTTGAGAGAGAGAAACTGTTCTCACTCGTGAAAGGATTGAGAACAAGAGGGCACAGATTTAAAGTATTTGGTAAGAGAAGCAAAAGCGACATGAGGAAAAACTTTTTCATGCAGCAAGTGGTTAAGGTCTGAAATGCACTGCCTGAGAGTGTGGTAGAGGCAGGTTCAACTGAAGCTTTCAAAGGGGAATTAGACTGTTATATGAGAAGGAAGAATGTGCAGGGTTATGGGGAGAAGGCAGGGGAATGGAACTAAGGGAATTACTCTTACAGAGAGCTGGTGCGGACATGATGGGCCAAATGGCCTCCTTGTGCACTGTAATGATTCTGTGATTCTATAGTCTGTAGTATTTTCAAAACTTACATACTGATATGTCCCTGATTTTCCTTACAGGTGCAATTGTGGGAGGAATCAAAATCCCTGAGCGCCAGTGGACCTCTGCTACTGGACAATGGACCGAATAATTGTTTAAGTCCCTGGCTGTTGCCGTGAGGGGGCCCACTGTGCTGAAGGACAGCTCCATCTATGGGAGAGTATGCCCACGGTTCATAAATGCCAGTGGTACATCTCCCCAGGTGAAACCAATCTCCCCCCCCCTCGCCGAGGAAACTCAGTGCTGTCAAAGGTAACAACTTACATACACTTTTTAAATTGCAAATCTCGACAGTAGATATTCCATGTTTCCGATTTATTCTTTTTAAATACATCATGGTGTCCCTTTTCTACTACATGGCCTCAATGCACATTGCTTAATTTTTTCTCTCTTCCTCTTTTCAGCATGTTTCCACCAATACCTACAAACAAAGGGTCTGAGTGAGGAGACTGTTTCAAAAGATCTTGTGAGATTCAACAGTTATAACAGACAAGCTCCAGGATCTCAATAAGAAGCCAATAGTGCAATGAGTTTTAATTTGTGGAGACATGTATTTCAGCTTTTACATTAACATTTGTTCAGCTTTACTCACTTGGATTCTCAGAATTTTTTTCTGGACAGAGATTTTGCTAGATTTGATATTTCATGCCCGTGCTTCACTGAGTGAACATCAAGGTACAGTACAGTGAATGAACACCATGGTACAGAACACTGAATGAACACCATGGTACAGTACAGTGAATTGAACATAATGGGTAATAGTAACATAATGGGTTATAATCACCAGTTCAAACGGTTCCAACTAGAATATTCAACTGGCCTAGTTGCTGGGACCTGTCCAACTGGTATGAACTGGTAAAGATCACATTCTCAATATCCGTGTATATGTCTGCAGTCCAACTGGTACATGCCAACAGTCCAACTGGTAAAAATCACACGTTCAACTGGTTACTAGCAGACAGTCAAACTGGTGAAATAAAAACAAGAAATGCTGGAACCACTCAGCAGGTCTGGCAGCATCTGTGGAAAGAGAAGCAGAGTTAACGTTTCGGGTCAGTGACCCTTCTTCGGAACTGGTGATGTGGATTTCATTTCCCAGTTGACAACTGGTGCGGACTGGTTTGAGTACTACTGGAAACACCATCTGTGGTGGCTTTTATTTCAACATTGTGGCCAAGAGGACACTGTGATGGTCCATAACAGCTGGTTAGTAAGGTGTGGGACTATGTACAATGGGCTGTGTTCAAGTGAACCAGAATCGATTGAGGTGATCATGGAAGCACCAGCCGGAACAGGCTGCCTCCTCCCTTGCTCCCCCACTTCCTATTCCTCCTGTCCCTGAGGCACTCACCAAATCCCTATTGGCAAGGGCTGTTGTGAGGATGTATCCGACCACCATGAATCGGGATATCCCCGCCAACAAGAGTTGGAAGGTTCCTCCAGAGCGATCAAGCCAATGAAACCATTGCTTCATCTGCTCAGTGATGTTTCCCATGGCAGTATAGCTCTCATTATATGTATGCTGGCCACGTGTGGTTGGGTTGCAGAACAGAGTCATGAGCCAGGTGTAGAGCAGATAGCCCTTGTTGCTCAGCAGGCACCCTCTAGTTTGACATGGCAGCTGAAAGATTGAGGGAACAGTGAACTGGCATGGAATGAATGCATCATGACTGCTGTCAGGCATTCATCAGCATGATGTGCAGAGCATGGTTGCACACCAACTGCACATTCAGCAAATGGTAGCCTTTGCGGTTGCGGTAATCTTAGCATTAAGATGCGCCACCTGCAAAGCCATGTGTATGCAGTTGATTGCACCTTGCACTATGGGGAAGCAGCTATTCTGGTAAAGCACTGGTGGGGTAGGTGGGGGTCTTCCTGCTTCTGAATGCATGTTCAGCTGTGTGAGGTTAAGAGAAAACGTTAGCTGGAACAGTGAGGTCCAAATGGTACTGCTGGCGTCAAATCAGTGTTGCACACTGACTGACACCACAAACTTGCTACTCTGCATACTCCCAGTGCACGCTCCTATCACCCATGCTAACACCCTCACCAAGTTCCCGTTTGGCGTGCACCACACCGGAAGTGAGCACGCACAGTGCCGACGCCATTTTGGTAACAAAACACCCGTAGTGCCAAATTTATTGGTGCTTTGGAGTTCAATTTTGCAGCACAGAGGGAGGCCTTTGTACCTGTAGTATAATGTGTTATATCAGGCATTGGGTTGTTAATGGGTTAATATGCTAATCATACAGTGTACCTTATCACAGGAAATGGTGCAACACCACGTAGTGCAAGCCTTCGTGCAGTCTCTTGGAAGATGTAAGCCATAGCAGTCAGATGTGTTTCAATAAAGCTCCTGTTTCTTTTAACTCAGCAGACACTTAAATATTCTATATTAGACTAACAATACCCAGAATATTACAGTACCTGTGCCGACTCTTTCAAAGAGCTGTCCAGTTTTGTCCTACGCCCCAGTTTTTCCCCATAATCCTGCAAATCAGTTGTCTTCAAGTTCATCTCCAATTGCCTTTTGAAATTTCCTATGGAATTGGATTCCAACACGAATTTCAGGTTGTGAGTTCCAGATCTTAAAAGCCCACTGTATGAAGAGTTTTTCTCCTCATTTTGCCTCTATTTCTTTGCCAATTATTTTAAATCTATGGCCTTTAGTTACCAGAGAGGTTCTCTGTACTTGCTCCAACCAAACCCCTCATAATTTTGAGTACCTTTATTAGGTCTCCCTTAGTCTCCTCTTAATCATTGCTGTTCTAAAGAGAGAAATCCCAGCTTCTCCAACTTCTCCACTAAACTGAAGTCCCTTACCCGGGCTATCATCCTGATAACCAAGTATTGCATTCTTCGTAACGAAAACAAAAAATGCTGGAAAGGTATAGCAGATTAGGCTGCATCTAAAACAGAAAACTGGCCCTGCTGTATTTTCTGTTTTCTATACAATACGTAGAAGACTAGGGCAGCACAGTGGCGCAGTGATTAGCACCGCAGCCTCACAGCTCCAGGGACCCGGGTTCAATTCTGGGTACTGCCTGTGTGGAGTTTGCAAGTTCTCCCTGTGTCTGCGTGGGTTTCCTCCGGGTGCTCCGGTTTCCTCCCACATGCCAAAGACTTGCTGGTTGATAGGTTAATTGGCCATTATAAATTGCCCCTACTATAGGTAGGTGGTAGGGAAATATCGGGACAGGTGAGGATGTGGTAGGAATATGGGTTTAATGTAGGATTAGTATAAATGGGTGGTTGATGGTCGGCACAGACTCGGTGGGCCGAAGGCCCTGTTTCAGTGCTGTATCTCTAAAAAAAAGACGTTCCAAAAATCAACTGTCAAAAAATGATAATATTGCTGGATAATTTAATGTATCTTCAGGTTCTTAATAACTACCATTATGATTTACTTGAACCTCCATCGTTCCGTCTACACTGCACTCAGCAAAGACGACACATTCTGTTGAGGAATCTGATCATACTGCTGGTAGATTATGCAATGTAAGAATACAAGACTAGCACAGCCTTCTTATGTTAGGTCACGTGAGTTAGCAAGGTGTGTTATTGATTCTTAAGGTTACTCAATGGGCCAATTGCCTGCCTTCTGTGCTGTAAATGACTGTATGACTGACTACTCAAGAATAGTGCAGGTGTCCTTTCATGCAGTTGATAGTTCAAAGAAGGTGAAAGGTAACCAGGGTGAAAGGTAACCATGGGCGGCACAGTGGCACAGTGGTTAGCACTGCAGCCTCACAGCTCCAGTGACCTGGGTCAATTCTGGGTACTGCCTGTGCGGAGTTTGCAAGTTCTCCCTGTGATCGCGTGGGTTTTCGCCCAGTGCTCCGGTTTCCTCCCACCGCCAAAGACTTGCAGGTGATAGGTAAATTGGCCATTGTAAATTGCCCCTAGTGTAGGTAGGTGGTAGGGAATATGGGATTACTGTAGGGTTAGTATAAATGGGTGGTTCTTGGTCGGCACAGACTCGGTGGGCCGAAGGGCCTGTTTCAGTGCTGTATCTCTAAATAAGAATCATGCCTCTATTATTCCTACAGCATGTGCACAGGGAATCGTACTTACACTTACCTTTTGTGGTCATTAAAGCTCTTTCTGCAGTGTGTTTGTGGGGTGCTGGAGGTTGTACTGTCCTTGCCACTTCTTTCCATTGTATTTGTACTATTCTCACTTTCCAGGAATCTATCCTTTCAGTGAGCAAAACATTGAACACAACCCCCCTTTATTCAGCTGCAGCACAACTTGCTTTCCCATATCCCAGCAACAGTAAGCTGATTTCTGCTGTAAACCTTTCATATGTACATATGTGAGGCAGTAAAGGAGTGGGGTCGTGAGAGGGTGTGCAGAACTCTCACTCAAGGAATAAAAACAAGAAATGCTGGAACCACTCAGCAGGTCTGGCAGCATCTGTGAAAAGAGAAGCAGAGTTAACGTTTCGGGTCAGTGACCCTTCTTCGGAACTCAAGGAAGTCCACCTCACTTACTTTCTGTAATCAATGCTTTTAAATACAGGCTACATTTTTCACTTTCAGGCAACCTTCCCAGACAGCAGTTTGTGCTTCATATCTTGGAGGACAGATCAGTCTCATAGGATTGGTTAAATTCTCATGTTTTTGCTCACCTTCAGCAAAAGTGAAAGTTCTAATCACATGAAAATTGAAAGTTTCAGCTACAATAATATCTCCACCCACACTTCAGGATTCTTGCCAACTTGCAACTAAACGTTCTGGATTTATGTAAGTTGGGCGTCGCCCCATGGAATAAGTGTACACTGCATTATCAAACAAGCTGAAACCTTGCCTGTGTGAACGTCTCTGCATTTAGATGTGAGTACTGTTAAACACAGTGATGGATTTCTGTCTATCACACACCGACTGACAGTTTTTATTTTTATTTTTGTTCATCTTGCACATTCAAGTTTATGTTTTTTGTAAATATTTCATATTTCCTCAAGATATTGTTCAGATATGCTGCACGATTTCTTTTGTTACTTTGATGTTTAAGCGCTTTCACATTGTGCTTTCAGAAGATGCTATTTGCGTGGTGAGTTGACTGATTTATGAGGTACAATTATTAAAAGAACTGTCTGTGTCTTAATTATTATAGAAAGTGATTCCACATGTTGACTGGAAAAGTCCCCACCTGTTTGCACATACCAGGAAGCCAAAAGAACAGATAATTTCATGTCATTTACATTTGCTACGAAGCAATTCTTAAAGAAAAGGCTTTCTGTGATTTGAAAACTTCAATGAGGTATAATTAACTGGTACGAAGGACACACATTTCCTCTATTTAGGATTTTCATCAGAATCCCTTGAAGACAAATGGTGGCATTCCAGTTATCCCTTATGGTGATAAATTATGTGTAAGAACTTCTTAAGCTGACAAGTTTTGCAACATGTCATTGTTTGACCATGCTTAGGCAATAGACAGCAGTGGCACCACCAGCCTCAGTAACAAGCACATTAAAACCTTAAAAAGTGTCTTTATTAAAGGAGGAAAAGCAGAATCATAATCTTAAAATGGGAGGATGAGCTAAATGGTTTCTTATACAGATACAAATAGTCTTATCTTCACTACATTGTTTTTTTTTCTCGTTTGTTTTTGTTATTTGGGAGAAATAAAGGTCATTGGATGAAGACAAGAGAAAGACCATTCTGGCAATCATTTGCTCAGAGTAAGGACTGTCATGCTAGGCCCCCACCTGCCAAGAATGAGGCACATTAATTTTGTCATGAACATTGATTTTAACTGTTACTGGAGTGAGGAAATGACTTGTTAAACAGATCAGCCATGGCTGGAAAATACATTTGCATATTAACAGACACTGCTTATGTAGGCAAAGGACCATTCCCTGACTCAACCCACAATGGATGATGGACAGTGAGGGGGCTGGGAAGCGCATTCCAGGGCCTGCTGGGGTGATGCAATCCACAGGGGCCAGGACTAGTCGGACCTGCTGGTCACATGACTAACTGGCTGTTCCAGGGACCTTTTGAACTAGCCACAGAGAGGTTGAACTCAGAAAGACTGTTTGCTCCTGGACGAGAAGATCTCTCCTGTCTGCTCTCATCTCTTTCTCACAAGCCTCTGAATCCACTGAAGACACATGAACCCTAAAAGAGAAAAGTTTCCTTCAGCAAACAAGATTTAAGAAGAATACTGGGCCCCAACGAAAAGCAGGATCTACTTACAATTAAGGACTCTACAGTAAGCTCGAAGAACCATATCAACTCTTCAGCTATTGCCTCAAATGTTTCCACTTTATTTTCCTTCTGCTCTTTTCTGTTTGCATGTGTGTATCAGGTATGCATGCTAGCGTGAGGCACATCATGTATCCTTAGGGGTCAATCGCATTAGAGTTTAAGTTTAATAAGTTTCAATCTGACTTCTTTAAACCTAAGAAAGCCTGTTTGTGCTGGTTTCCTTGCCTTAAATTGGAAAGCGGTGTGCAAGGATTCACCAAGGGGGAGCTAAAAACACAGTGTGTTTAAAATTAAACCCTGTTATGGTAAGACCAAGTGAAGACTGAAAGGGAACCCGAGACCTCTTTCTCAACAGGTTGTAACAGGAGTTTGTCAGATAAAGTTCCACTCAGCTCAGCTCCAAGAAGGATAGGCCTTCTATCACTCAGTTCTCAAGGTATGAGAAATATAAGGGCTGAATCTACAGTTAGGTAATCCTGACACGGAGCCTGCTCACAGGGAGCCCACGTTGAGATATTTTGTTCCCATAGCTCATGTTTACTACCATTTATTTAATGGATAATCATAGACTTGCAATTACCCGATCTGTGTTCCTTGTGAGGGCCACTCCACACTGGCAGAGCACTATACACAGACTCAGCCGCTATACTTAAAGAAATTATATTTGACTTGAAAAGTAAAATTACAGCAGGCACCATGGCACTGTAAAATGCAACAAATAAAGTATCACAGAATCACAGAATTGTTACAGAACTTTCATGGACTTGAAAGTCACCTTCCCCCACCGCCAAACCATTGAAAAGTAAATCTCATGCCTTCACACCCTCATTCAGTGATTTTGAAGTCGACCACAGCTACAAGCTGCACCCATTGTCGAGCCTTGCCCACTGGAAATACATATTGGAAATTTAAGTCCGATTGCTCACGGTTTTCCTGTGACTGCACAGGCCCAGCCAGTAGGCTCTTCCTTACTCCTCAGCAGACTTTTCAGGGTTTTCTTTGGGTGAACACATGACCCACACAGATGATGATGCTCAGGCAGCAATCCCCATTTATAAACAGGCTCTGCGAGGTTAAAATCTTTATGATGGGACAGAGGCAGGGATTTACACCAGCCTTGTGGGCAGTATGTTCCTGTAACCTCATCCAGCCCTAAGACCCTTCAAAATTTCCTAGCTTTTCCAATTCTGGCCTCTTGTACATCCCCAATTTTATTTGCTTCACCATTGGTGGTTGTGCCTTCAGCCACTGAGGCCCTAATCTCTGGAATTCCCTCCCTAAAGCTCTCCACCTCTCTACTTCTCTCTTCTTCTTTATGACGCTCCTTGAAACCTATCTCTTTGACCAAGCTTTTGATCATCTAATCATCAACTCTAATTGCCTCTTGCGTGACTCAGTGTCAAATTTTGTTTGGTTACGCTCCTTTGAAGCGTAAATTCTGGTTGTTGTATTATTATGAACCACGGTTTCTAGGCCCCTATTACTTATTCTCTCCATTGTGGGGGGGGGAAATATTTCTTTTCTAATGTGTGAACTTCCTGGAGGTTTGCCAAATTTATACCATGTGCTGCCTTACAATCTCAGTAGGTGTTGTATAACTCACTCTAATCCCCCTTATTTTACAGACCTGAATGTTGTTATTTTTGATTATAAAAATGTAGCTTGGCTCTTACCCAACCCAGATATCTCAAAAGAAAAGCAGCTTGGCTGTATAATTATACTACCTTTTTACTGAACTCCTTCACTTCAGTTTATTTTCTTTGTTCACTTTACTTAAGCCTGGGAATTACTGCTCATGTGGATATCAGGAAGAATTTCTGATCAGAGGACACATTCTCACCAGGGTATGAGAGGATGAAAAATCTTACTGTTTATGATCTTGGCCTGCCTGAGATGCTTACGCCATCTGCCTGGTACATCGTGCTATTGGTAGCCTTACTGAGGCCACTTTCTTACCTCCTGCCACCAACTTCCACATCTGTTCTGAGGTCCACTAACTATTGAACACAAGAGATGACCATACTTGTTATCACCTGCCAGATGCTGTCCTCTGGGGAAGGTACCCTGGGGTGTCCCAGACCCACCTCCACTTTGCTATCCATCAGAGAGGATGGGTGGGGGGGGTGGGGTGTCGGGGGGAGCTCAGTTCTGCACCACTTCATAACTTCTATGTGGCATAGAATTTCCCCGATCTCCCATTGTACCTTTGGCTATTTATATTGTTCCTCTGGGGCTTCTGCTGATCGACCTCTGACATTTCACCAGCAGGAGGCCCACGGAAATTCCAGGTCTATATTTGCTGCCTTCGTTTTTTTTTGTTGCCTCCTTCATTTTTGCTCTCCTCACCCCCTGCCAACGAATATTTCTGCCCACATTCAGCCATTTCCTTTGAAGAAGAGGTCCATTAGCAGCCGAGAAAAGAAAAGCCACATTACTGTTCAAGAAAAGCCCTTTCCCAAGAATTCGAATGGATAGCGTAAGTCCAGAATATGAACCTATTTTGTTCCTTTTCAGATACTGACAGACCCATTGTGAATTTCCAGAATTTGATAGTTTTATTTTCTTCTTGTCACGCTAACTTGATATGCAAGGCACTGTGAAATAAAACATCTGCGGTTACATTGATTGTGGGTATCATACATCAACATCACAATCATGTGTTATTAAAAACTTTCCATCTGGAACTGATATTATAATTACATATAAAGACAAATGCCATTCTTCTCTGAGTTGTGATAAGATGCAGTAAGATGTCAAATAACAATCAATAGAAAAAACTATGGTCTTATTTCCAGCAAAACGTCAAATACTTTATGACAGTTTCTTTTCAATTTGCTTGGCTCATTGGCCTTGATTTTCTTTCAGGCAGAGTTTCCATTATGAGTGCATTGGGATAGAACTTCTGCCGTCTGTGTGACCCCACTCTGACTCTGTCCTATTTGCTCGTGCTCATTATAGCATTCATTGTGGGCATCCAAGACTATTAGTGAGAAACTGATTATGTTATAGATCTTAACTGGCTGCAGCAGCTTAAGGGTACCAAGGTAAGAGCAAGGAACAAGCAATTTGAAGAGTGTCGGAATGTGCTACAGCAAGGCTCAGATCTTCCAGGTTTTCAAGCTATTTCTTAAAGATATGTTGGCTCAAGAAAGGGAAATATTAGGGATCAAGGGAAGGAGGCCAAAAAAGGGGAATGGTCCAAGCACAGTGAAAGAAGATGGTCTTGGCAGTTACCCTCATTTCCACCAATCCCCTACATGGCGGCTCATTGCCAGAAAAATTCAGTGATCTTGCCAGGAAATGCCACATTAACAATGCATGATTCACATTCCTACCCAACTCATGCTCACTTTGCACAACTCCTGCTGCAGCTTACTAATAATGTGCAGGTGCTACCCCAATACCCTCTTCAGAGGACGAAGGTAGAGATGCATAAGTACTTCCATGTACTGTGGGATGACCTAAAAAAGGGACTACCTTAACACCCTACCACCTTAAGGACTGCAAGTGCAGATTCAGAGGAAATGATGTTGAGTCACACATGACCAGTTAGTGCAGCAAGCAATTAGGAAGGCAAATGATACATTGGCCTTCATTGCCAGGAGTTTTGAGTACAGGAGTAAAGAAGTCTTGCTGCAATTGCGGAGAGCCTTGGTGAGACCATTGAAACTTACAAAATTCTTACAGGGCATGACAGGGTGGATGTAGATAGTGTTATGATCCTGTAGTTCTTTTTTCCGGGGAGAATGCCTTGTGCCTTTAAGGCTGTAAAAGGAGCAGTACTGCTGTACAGCAACAAACTCCAGAGACTGAGTCAAAAAATGAATTCTCGTTGACCCGGGATACAGCCACTCAAGGACTGTGATTCAAAGAGTGCATTCTGGGGTTGCCATAGGATACAGCCACTCAGGATCAAAGACACGAGATACATTGTTGGCGATTGACGTTTGAAACTAGTTGAAAAACTGGCTTTTGAGGCACAGTAAACAGAGACACAGACAAACAGCTGGACCAGCATATACTGAAGCAAATGAGAGCTCCCTCTTGATTTATTTAAACCCTATTTATTATACTCTCAGAATTCTGATGTCAAGCCAGCTTAATTTCTAAAAAGAAAATAACCTAATTCCTTTAACTACTGAATTATAATTGTTGAAATTCATTGCTGGAGTTCTACGGACTGTTCCACTGTTGGAGAACCTTTTTTTTCCCCATCGGATGGCTGTGAGGACTTCAAGCAACCTTGGACTATTCCACATTGGAAGATTTCACTTTGGCAGGAGCGTAAGTGTGCAAGGACTCTAATTTGTTCTATTTTAAATGTTGATTATATCTTAGTAGTGTTTAAGAATTTCGTTTTCCTAATTAAACGGTTAATTTGTTGATATAAAGAGACCTGGTTTGGTTAGCCTAATTCGGGGGTTAATAGATGGGACAATTTAGCTGGGTCTTTCTTTAATTTGGAAAGTTTAAAATGATATGTTAGGCAATCTATGGAGGGACAGGACTGAATCAACAGTGTGTTTCTCCCACCACAATCAGAATTGTATACTTTGATTGGGAACTTTGACTTGAGCAGTCGGTTGTAACGTATTAATTGGGGGCTTGCTCGAGATTGAATCATATTTAATTCAGTGACTCGCATCTGGGATCAGAATCAAACTATTTTCGAGGGCTTGCATTTGGAATCATATTAATTATTTATTTCTGAGATAACATATTTAAATTGGGGTCTTGCATTTGGCATCATATTTAATTGCACTCGCATCTGGGATCATAGCAATTGGAAACGCTATTGTTGAGATCTAAGTCTAACACCAGTTACAAAGAAATAAAAGAACTAGGTCTCTTGTATAATAAGGTACAGTCTATAATATTGTAATGGCATTAGGAATTGCAGTAGAGTTTTTGGGAAAACAGAATGTTTCCCTGAGTGACTTGATGACTTTAACTAAGAACAAATTAAAAGAATTGGCAGTGAAATAGGGGTTGGAATTGAAATCAGGTGCCAAAAAAGCTGAGATAATTGACTTAATAGCCGAACATCTGGAATTAGTAGAAGAAGAAGATGATGCAGATGATGATAAAGCTGAAGGGGAATACAAGGAACAAGAAAGGGAAGAGGAGAGACATGAAGGTCGTAGGTCAGAGGGTAATACAGTGGTATTGGCTAGGATTCAGTTAGAAGTAAAAAAACTGGAGCTTCAACAGGAAAAAAAAAGCAATAGCAATAAGAAAACTTGAATTGGAGGAAAGGGAGAAAGAGAGAGCATTTCGGAGAGAAAGTGAAAGAGAAGAGAGGGAATTTAGGCGAAAAGAGATGGAACGAAGACAAAAGGGTCAGGATGAATCTGAATTTAGATCAGGACCCAGCGAAAAGTTGTTTAAATTTATACAGGCTCTCCTAAGTTCGAGAAAAGGGAATTAGGGGCATTTTTCATGTCTTTTGAAAAAATAGCCAAACAAGATGAAATGGCTGAAAGAAAGCTGGACATTGCTCATGCAGAGCAGGCTGGTAGGCAGAGCTCATGAAGCTTATGCCATGCTTCCTGAAGAGGCTTCTGCAGATTATGAGATGGCAAAAAAGGCTATTCTCGCTGTGTATGAGTTAGTCCCTGAAGCTTATCATCAGAAGTTTAGGAACTTACAGAGATTAACTGGGCAGACATATTCAGAATTTGAGAGGGTGAAGTAAATGAATTTTGACCATTGGATACGGGCATTAAAGATGGAAACCACATATGAGAACCTTTGAAAATTGATTCTTTTAGAAGAATTTAAAAACTCCATTCCTTCAGTAGTGAGAACTCATAAAAATAACCTGAAAGTTTTGAAAGATAGGCAAGCAGCAGAAATTGCTGATGATTTTGAGCTTGTGAATAAGCCAACCTATTTTGTCCATCACCCCATAAACCCAAGAAGGATAGAAAGTGGGAGAGTGAAAGGAAGGCAAGTAGCCGGGAACAAGAAGGAACAGCTAGGAATGCCCCAGGATCACCTCCTCAGATCAGAAACGAAGGTACTGAGGGTAGAAGTGAGGTTCGCAAGCCAATGTTTTATCATTGCAACAAAACGGGTCATCTTCATTCAAACTGCAGGAAATTGTGAGATTAACCCATAGGACCTGTTGGGGGGGTATGCAAAGTTAGTGCAGAGGTAAAGACTCTGACTGAGAGTATAGCAGACCAGGCTATAGCTTTAACGACAGCTGTGAATGTGAAACCAGATACTAAAACTAAAAGGAGTGTAGAGATTAAGGATTAAATACCTGAGAGTTATAATGAATTTTTGTCAAAGGGGAGAGTAACTCCATATCCTGTAAGTGAAGCAGGAAAACCTAACATTATACTTAGGGACACCGCAGCAAACCAAACACGCTTGCTGGGGAAAGATATGTGATTTCTGCCAGAGAGCGCCGGAACACTAAAGTTTTAGTAAATGGAATTGGCGGGGAGTATATACCCATACCTTTATATAAAGTATGCCTAGAAACTCTGACTTAATATCTGGAATAGTAACTGTAGGTGTTGTCCACAGTTTACCAGTAAAGGGAATTGATCTATTCCTATGAAATTATTTGGCAGGATCAAAAATATCAGTTTCTCCTATAGTTACAGAGGAATCAAGTGAAACTAACGAAATGGAGTAATTACAGGAACAAGTTTCAGGAATATTTCCTGTGCGTGTCATCACCCAAGCAATGGCTAAACAGGATCCATTGTTGGAGGTCAAAGTGGCACCACAAATAGATAGCCAAGTATCTGAAACCTTACTTGAGGATTTAGATAATCCAAATGATTGTTTAATAGATCGTCTATCATTGCAGCACAGCAAGCTGATCCAGAGATATACCGGATAGCACAGACGGCTCTGTCAGAGGCTGAGGTGAAAGGAGTTCTGGAAGGCTATTATATGACAAATGAGGTTTTGAGGAGGAAATGGAGACCACCTCATAGACCTGCCGATGAAGACGGGACAATTGTTGAACACTTAGTGGTATCACCTAAATATCTACAAGGATTGTTAAGGTTAGGACACAACATTCCTTTTGCAGGACAGAGGGGAATTCGAAAGACCAAATCACACATAATCAAACATTATTACTGGCCAGGTCTTACAGAGGATGTGAGGCTATTTTGTAGGACATGCCATACCTGTCAAATGGTGGGAAAACCACAACCTACCATAAAACCAGAGGATGAAGTATTAGTGTGATTACCATTACAGGGAGAAACATTAAAAGCACGGTTCAGTAGCCCATCTAGAGTGGGTGAAACAGTGGCGCAGTGACTAGCACTGCAGCCTCACAGCTCCAGTGACCTGGGTTTGATTCTGGGTACTGTCTGTGTGGAGTTTGCAAGTTCTCCCTGTAACCGTGTGAGTTTCTGCTGGGTGCTCCGGTTTCCTCCCACAGCTAAAGACGTGCACGTTGATAGGTAAATTGGCCACTGTAAATTTCCCCTAGGAAATTCTCAGATTGAACCTCCAACTATCCAATCAGCAAATACAGAATGGCTAGGAAAATTAAACAATAGGCTTTTGCACTTAGACGCAAAACAGCATGAAGTCCTAACCAGCGTTTTCACAATGTTTCAAAAAGTTTGTAGGGATAAGCCAAGATGTACAACCTTAGCCACACATGATGTGGGTATGGGGGGGATCATTCCTTTAAAACAACATCCTTGGCTGTTAGATCCAGAAAGATAGGCCCAAGTGGAAACAGAGGTGCAATGCATGCTGAAGGGCAGCTTAGATGAACCGAGTCAGGACAGCTGGAATTCGCAGCTTAAACCCAGTGGGTCAGCTCAAACTTGCATAGACTCTAGAAAAGTCACAGTGGTAAAGAAGGAAGACTCCTACCCAAATTCTCATTTAAAGGACAGAGTGGGCAACACCATGTGTCTTAAAGAGACAAATGTGTTGGAGGAAAACTGTCAAATTCCTTTGACACCCCAGGGTGAGAAAAGAATCAGCTTCTGTTACACCAGACAGCGTTTTCCTGTGTCAAGTGATGTCACATAGGTTAAGAGGTACCCATGAAACTTCTCAGAGAATAGTGAACCCAGTAGTAGTCAGTGCTGCTAGCTGTGCCGTTCACCTGGCTGAGGCGATGGACAATAGGGTCACTTGGAAGGAAAACACAAAACAACTGGAAGACTATGCTTGGAAATTTGAAATGGGTTAATTGGGACAACCTTTTGAAAATTTAAAGCCGAAATGTTCTGGTAGAACCTGTTACTGTAGTCTTAACATTTTGGAAAAGTGTATGCCTGTAATTGCGAAAAAAAAAAGTTCGCTTTTTTCAATTTGTATTTTTTGCACATTGTAATGAAATGCATTTCAGGAATGGCGTTTCATTCTGCCGGGGTGGAGGTTTTATGATCCTGTAGTATTTTCTCCTGGAAGAATGCGGTGTGCCTTCAAGGCTGAAAAAGGAACAGTACTGCTTTAAGGCAACAAGCTCCAGAGATTGAGAAAAATAATTCATTCTCATTGACCCGGGATACAGCCACTCAGGACCAAAGACACGAGATACATCGTTGTCGGTTGATGTTTGAAACTAGTTGAAAAACTGGCTTTTGAGACACAGTTAACGTAGATTCAGACAAACAGCTGAACCAGCATATACTGAAGGAAATGAGAGCTCTCTCTTGTTTATTTAAACCCTATTTATTATACTCTCAGAATTCTGATGTCAAGCCAGATTAATTTCTTAAAAGAAAATAACCCAATTCCTTTAACTACTGAACTGTAATTGTTGAATTTCATTGCTGGAAAAAAAGGGCATCAAGTCAACTGTGAGTTAGACTACAGACGTTCTACAATTGAAGAACCTTTTTTCCCCCCATCAGAGGGCTGTGAGAATTTCAAGTAACCTTGGACTATTCCACATTGGAAGATTTCACTTTGGCAGGAGCATAAATATGCAAGGACTCTAATTTGTTCTATTTTAAATGTTACTTATATCTTAGTAGTGCTTAAGAATTTCGTTTTTCTAATTAAACAGTTAATTTGTTGATATAAAGACACCTGGTTTGGTTAGTCTCATTCGGGGGTTAATAAATGGTACAATGTAGCTGGGTCTTTCTTTAATTTGGAAAGCTTAAAATGATATGTTAGGCGATCTGTGGAGGGACGGGACTGAATCAATAGTGTGTTCCTCCCACCACAATCAGAATTGTATATTTTGATTGGGGCCTTTGACTTGAGCAGTTGCTCGTAACAATAGGATGTTTGCCCTGGCTGGTGAGTCTAGAACCAGGAGACATAGTCTCTGAATAAAGGGTAGGCCATTTAAGACTGAGATTTTCTTTACTCATATAGTGGTGAATCTTTGGAATTCTCTACCCCAGAGGGTAGAGAAGCTCAATCATTGAGCATGTTCAAGACAGAAATATAGATATCTGGATATTGATGGCATCAAGGGATATAGGGATAGTGCGGGAAAGTGGCATTGAGGTAGATGATCAACCATGACCTAATTGAATGGTGGAGCAGGCTTGACAGGCTGAATTACCTACTCCTGCTCCTATGTTCCTATGTTCCTATTTGTGAGTGGAGCCTGAGACAGTAAGAAGTGTCGAGATGTGCTCATGCAGAAACTCCTTATGTATATATGTTCCAGTTTAGTTATTAAAAACCCCATATTTATTTTGGATATTACTTGTAATCCTGTGACTCTTAACAACAGATCACACACCAAGGGGTATGTAATGTTACATCATGCTGCTGAGAAGGCTGACAGTGGGGAAGTGCAGATCAAAGGCAAAAAACCCCTAAGGTAGCAGAAATGACTTCCGAACCATTGGAAATCACCTCTCAGAACAAGTCCTGTGAGCAAAAGTCTTTCACTCAGGTGTGATGGAAACCATACCTGCCAAATGGAAACATATTAATTTTGTCAGATAGAACACTACTGGACATTGCATAGAACTTGTTTAAAAAGACCACAGAGTTGGACAGCTGAAACATGGTTGCACATTTGCATTCTGAGAGACAGTTGAATAGAGAGTCAATGGGAGTGCTCATTGATTCAATTAACAAGAATGGTCTGGGCAATCATAATAATCAACCTTCTTTGTCTGTGTAAGAGCCAGAGCTCCACACCCCACTAACTGTGACTGGACAACTTTGAGAATCAACAACCCTCGCAGATGATGCTGTTTCAAACAAAGAGCTGGTCACATGACTTACCTGCTGGCCAGATTGGGAACTTTTTGAATTGTGCCTCACAGAAAGGTTTGAGCAGACTGCAATTTGAAGACAAAAGAGAAGGAAGATCTCTCCCTGTCTCTCTCTCTCAAGCAAAGTCCCAGGTATCCATGGATAGCAGCTTAAGCCTCAAGACAGAGGATCCTTTCAGCCTTCTGATACTAGAGAAGCAAGTTTGAAAATGTGCATTGGGCCCCAGTGAGAACTACAAGACCACAATTCCAACCAAGTACTTTACAGCAAAACTAAAGACAGTAACGGAATTCCATTTATTACTCCAACCCCTCCCCCCCCCCCCCCCCCCCACTGAATCTATTTGTGTGTGTGTTTATCTCGTATGCATGCTAGCATGGTTGAGTCGTATAGTTTAGTAATTTTAACCGAGTTAGAGTGATAAGGTTAATAAACTTACATCTTTCTTGTTTAAACCTAAGAAAACCTATCTGAGTGGTTCCTTTGCAATTATAATTAGAGTGCAGTGAGCAAGGACACAGTGAGGCAGTAAGCTAAAAACACTGTGTTTAAAAGATACGGCCAAAGCAGGAAAGGGGCAAGAGGGGAGCCTCAGACCTCTTCCACATCCAGTCATAACACAGGCAAGGAAGCAGCTGTCAGATATCAGCATTTAAAGCCTTTCTTGCCTCAGTCCTGTCAATCCCCACTGTCCTCTCACCTTATTTTATCTGGTGCATTCCAGGAAGACTGGAAAATTCGTGTATACAGAGGTAAAGTCAGAATTCTTGGTTAAAACTTCAGTTAATGAGCATTTAACATACTTAAATGTCTGATCTGCCTCTCCCACTTGGGGTTTCTCAGGAACTGAAGGGATTAAAGGTCGAAGTCCATGGGCTCCTGCTGTCTCCTTGAGGCACTGGTAGTTTTTGGTTCATTAAACCTGCCGCATGCACATGTGCCCACCCATCTTGACAGGTTAAAATTCCCCTAAGGATCAGAAATCCCAGGATCATGCCACACGTGACATCAGATAGCAGCCATTCCTGCTCTTTCAGGATACCTTAGCAAAATATCAGCGGGCAGGGGGTGGGTTGCTGGGTGGGAGGGCAATGTCTGGAGGTCTTTGATGAGAATATTCCCCCTGCATGGCCAGGCTATAAAATCCATTCTCCTCATTCATAATAAAAAGCAGAAAAAGTAGAAATACTTGGCACGTCAATGGAGAGAGAAACAGCGTTTATGTTTTAGATCATTGACTGACAAAAGACTACCGTCAAAGATGTAGCACAACTCTTGTACAGCCTCACAAGCAATGGGCAGCTTTTTAAAGTGTTTACTTGTTGCTCAGTGTGACTTGAGTTGCTTTGCTTCTTAGTTGTGGGTGTCAGATGCCAGTGATGCCTGTTTAGTTTGGCTTGTTTGCATTCATCTCTTCTTCCTTTAAATAGCACAAATAGCAGGCAATCCCTGAAGCCCACCTCTGTTGATCAAAGTAAAATAAAAGCAAAATACTGCAGATGCTGGAAATCTGAAATAAAAACAAGAAATACTGGAAATACTCCCCAGCAGGTCTGGCAGCATCCGTGGAGAGAGAAGCAGAGTTAACGTTTCAGGTCAGTGACCCTTCTTCAGAACTGTTCTATCAATTTAAAAAACATCTGTGGTGGTCTCCCTTTAAATGTATTTTCTCTTATAAGCATAAGAAGTCTGTGTGTCTGTTATAAACCAGCATTCTTGGTAACAGGGCAGGGCCACAGGCAGAAACACAGGATAATGATTGGCTGACATAACACCAACATTTAAATACTATTTATATGTAGCAGATTGTATTTTGGTGGATATTCCCAGTTTCCTACCGAACAACAGAGCAAAATATTAATGGATATTGACAGGAGCAGAATTTTGGTGGGGCACATAATTGACCCATTGTTAGTACTGGAGATTCATCAAGACACCATTGTTAAGGGCAGAGATTTAACGAGACACCTCACTAACCCATGGCCCAATTTGAGGAAGGGCAGGAAGTTCACCTGATGTGCTGGACAACATTCTTCCCTCAAGCAATGCTTGAAAATAGACTAACTAGTCACTCACTGCTGTTTGTTAGATCCTACTGTGTGCAAAATAGCTGGAAAGAGAGTTTACCACCCCTCCCCATCACCCCCTCCCCCCACCACCACCACCCCTGCAATTATTCAGTAGAACTGTGGTGTTTTCTGCCCATTTTTAAGCCTCCTCAATTTGCTGGAGGAGGGGATGTACAGTATTGCCACCCATGTATAGATGTACCATAATATTAATCATATGATAAGAAATTTGTCAGATGACTGGACCAGAAGAATTAAGAAACCAAATTCCAGGGCTGTCTGGTCTTAAATGTGTTCACTTTGTCGCCTCCCTCCTTCCTTCCTTTCCATTTCCCTTCCTGTCTTATTCGCCGGTCCTTTCTTTGTCCATTTCCCCTTTCCCTCTCCCCTTTTTCTCTTTCTCCCCTCTTTCCCTCTTCCTCCCTCTGTTCCTCTTTCCCTCCCTCCCTCACCCTTTCATTCTCCCTCGCCCACATTGGTTCTATTATTCTTCACTTTCTAACTTTGCTTGCCCTGAATGGATCTTGACCACCCATATACACCCTGCCCAGTAGCTCTTCCAATTATTTTTTGTTATGTAGATTCAATCACTTTGTGTGGCTTTCTATCTAATTCTATAATACTTTTCCGTTACTAACAAAAGCTCATTGTAAGAAATTCTGGAGAGTAATCAAGAATAGATTTATGTCTAAAGATTGTTTGGCACCAAGGGAAGATGTCAAATAATACTCCATATATGACACAAAAAACAGTATTGTTTGAGTTACAGAATGGCGTGCTGTTGTAAAAGCATTAGATCCTTCCAAAAAGCCATGTTAATTGATAACCCAATATAAAGAGAAGTATACTCAAAGGCTAATTTGTTACATTTTGCTTCATTTCCTTTTGTTAACGTCTGTCATAGGATAACAAGTTGCCCAAGGCAGTAGTAGTGAGACTGAATGGGATTGCAAGTCACGCATGTTCCGACAAAACAATGCTGCAAATCCTTAAAAATTGTAAAGCTTCATTTGTTGCTTGTGGTTTGCCTTGGACCATTCATGGGTATTAGAAAGCTTAAAAGAGTGTGATGAGTTTTGGTGATGTCACAGAAACAACAATGAAAAATAGCCTGGGAGAAGTTCGTTGGTGCAAATGTCATACAGAAAGTCTGTTCAAACAATGGTACTCACAATTCTGGCTTTGTTTAACAATCAATTGAATTTATAAAAAGGATGTTTGTGCCATTGAACATACAGATCAGGAAGAAAATAGATTGAATACAAATGTTCGCCCTTCCTGACTTTAACTGACGCGCTACTGAAACTTCACTTAAAACATTGTCAACAAGAGCTAAAGCAAGTCTTGCCAGATCTTAGATGCTCTCTCTGATTATACAACTACCCTTTCCTGGCCAATCCCTTTCCTACAAAAATATTAATGACATTTACAGCATATCATACTGAGATGTCTTCAAGTGCTTCAGAAAGTTACTTTTGGTGTACACTACTGTTGCATAAGGGAAATGGAGCAGCTCGTTTTCAGCAACATCCCACAAAAAGTAATGCATTCCAATGTTGTGGCAAATATTGCAGTCTGGCAAAGGATGAATGCATGATGACAGCAGCCCGGGATCGGGCACACACCCGCATGACCGCTTGGCGGTCATCATGGACCAGCTGTATGTTGAGCCAATAGTAGTTCTTGCAGTTGACGTAAATGCCATTGACTTCATGGGAGCCACTAGGGCAATGTGGGTGCAATTGATTATGCCTTGCACCTGAGGGAAGCAGACTATCTTGGCCTCACCTGTTGCTTGTAGATAGACATGGGGAGCTTGATGAAATTGTTGGTCCTGGAAAACAGTTAATGACGTCGCCTGCAAAGAAGTTGAGTTGAGGGCAGTTGCCATTTTTACTGTAACAGGCAAGACTGTGCATGCTGCAACAGTGGGCTGCAGTTCCCACTGCAGGAGGAGACATGGGAGAATTCTGTAGAAGAGCAAGCTCCTAAACATTGGCCGGAATTTTACATCACAACAGCGAGCCGGATGGTGGCGGGGAGGTGGCATAAAATTGAGCAGGAGGTTCCAGGAGGCCTCCCCGACCCACTCCCGTCTCCGCCCCAAGTTACGTGGGCTGGTGGGGAGGGGGGGCGAGAAAGTGGCCACCTGCCCCAGGCCAAGCAAGGCCCTTAAGTGGCTACTTAAGGGCCTTCGCCCGCTTCCACGGGCAAGCAGGTGTGCGGGAGACGTGAACGGCTGCCCAGCAAAACCTGGCAGCCTTTTAGTGCACCAGGGTGGGGGGCCCAGACAAACAGGCACAGGGTGCCCGATTGAGGGCCTCCTCTGCTTCCCCAACCATCCCCCGGACCCAGGACGCCCCCCCCATTTCCCCCCAAATGACCATCCTTGCCTCATCTGGGCACAACTGATTAGGCCGGTGAGGCAAACCCCAAGTTACCTGGACTCCTGGCTCCATGTCCTCGGTTGGGCTGCAGTCCCAGCAGTGGCCACCGTTCCCGGTGGCATTGCTGGGACTAAGAGCTGCCGCCTTGACGATTGGCTGGCAGCTCAATGAGGCTCAAGCAGAAGGAAGTCCCACCTCGGAACAGTTAAAGTCCGGGGACTCGTAAAATGCGGGACGGATCCCTGGGCCGGGCGGAAGCGGGTTCGCCACCGACTTTTACATCGGTGGCCAGCTCCCATCTGTCTGACGTAAAATCCAGCCCATTGTACTTCCAAAATCTGCAGATACAAGGTGGTTCAGGTTAGATAGGAAAGCCTATTTCTCTTCTTTCTGCTTTGTCTCTCTCCAGCTTCAGCTGCAAGCCTGTGTAGCTTTTTCTGCTGCTGTTCCTTCTCTTCCTCCTTCTAACCACTCCCATGATACCAACCTGAGTGCTGGCAGAAGTCCCATTTCAATGCATTAGACTGTAGATACATTCCCAGCAATAGAAACAGGAGTAGAAATCCAAAATCTTTAACTAACAAACAGCCACCAAAGACTTTCTGATGATTCACCTAATCTCTTAAAATAGCACGGAGAATGGCACCAACCTGACTTGTAACGTCAATGGATTTTGAGCATGCTTTAGAAAGAAAGAAAGTCTTGAATTTATGTCGCACCTTTCACAATGTCAGGATGTCCCAAAGCGCTTTCTAAAAGTGTAGTCGTTATTGTAATGTAAAAAAATACAGCAGCTAGTTTGCACATAGCAAGGTCCAACAAACAGCAGTGAGATACATGACCAGAAAATCTGTTTTATTGTTCATGAGTCTTGTTCCCGGGATGGTGGGACTGTCCTATGAAAAGAGATTAGGGAAACTGGGCCTGTATTCTTTAGAGTTTCGAAGAATGAAAGGTGATCTCATTGAAACCTACAAAATACTTAAAGGGATAGACAGGGTAGATGCAGATAAGATGTTTCCCCTGGTTGGGGAGTCTAGAACCAGGGGACACAATTTCAAAATAAGGGGGAAGTCACTTAGGACAGAGATGAGGAGAAATTTCTTTACTCAGAGGGTTGTGAATCTTTGGAATTCTGTACCCCAGAGGACTGTGGAAGCTCAGTCATTGAGTATGTTTAAAGCAGCAATTGACATAAGGAATATGAGGATAGTATGGGAAAAAGGCATTGAAGTGGAAGATTTGCCATGATCGTATTGAATGGCAGGGCAGGCTCGATGGGCTGAATGGCCTACTCCTGCTCCTATGTTCCTATGATATTAGAAGAGGGATAAATATTGACCAGGACACTGGGAAGAACCTCCATGCTCTTCTTAGAAATAGTGCCAGGGGATCTTTTATCTCTACTTGAGAAGGCAAACAAAGCCTCAGTTTAACATCTCATTGTGGATCATCTCACATCTTAATTTTCTTTTCTAGAATGAAAACCAATTCATTTTCTGACCCTATTTTTGTAACATCTACCCCACCTGTTCCCTTGCTACAAATATGTTCTCCTACTTTATCTTCCTCTCCTGGAATCCTCATTATATTGGTATAAAAACTCCTGGTACAGACTTCTAGTCTAACACAACAACAACTTGCATTTGCATAGTGTCTTTAGTATAGATAAAAGTTGCAAAGCACTTCACAGGGAGAAAAGGAACTGATGCTCAGCCATTTTGGGAGAGTTGGGGAAGTGACCAAAAGCTTGTTCAATGAGGTGGGCTGCAACAAGACTTTTAAATATGGAGGGAAGTAGAAAGGTTTTAGGAGTGAGGGCCACAGAGCAGGGCATAGGCAGCTGAAGAATGTAATCCATAAAGAAATCAACATTTTCCCCCGACACCACCCAATCAAATTAGAATGTTAAGAATGTCTATTTTCTGATCAGGTCAATTGTTCCCATTAATTATGTAATTTGTCCTACCGTGGACTATGTCTACTTATTTGATCTCATGAGGGAAGCAACTTAAGATCTGTGAAAGTTAATTTAACAAAACTCCAGCATATTGATCTAAGATACAACCTACAGGAACCAAGTCTGGCCAGTTGCATTGCACAAATGACATTCTCACAGTCCCATTTGCATAAGACCATTATGTTCCATAGATCATCTGATCATTGACATCCATGCTCATTCTAATAATCTTTCAGCCTTGTTCTTAACAAGAAATGAATCTAGTCTTAAATGCTTTGGATGTAAATATCTTTCACATCTCTATTGCTTTGTAGGGAAAAATGTCAACATCTAGTCCTGCTTGAGCTTTGTTTATTTTGTATTCTTGCCTCCTGGTTCTGCATCGCAATCCAATTGGGCTTAGGATTCTGATGAAACATCACAGACCTGAAACATTAACTCTGTTTCTCTCTGCACAGATGCTTCCAGACTTACTGAGTATTTCCAGCACTTTCTGTTTTTATTTAAAATTGCACCATGGGTATATTGTACTTAAAACACTTACCATCAAATATTTTCAATTAAAGTAAATAATTATTTTAAGAACAATGTTCCACAAAGGAGATCATTGCATCATTAACTTTATTGAAACAATGCCTTAACAAAGAACCGCGACACATGGGCCCTGATCTTTGCTGGATGGAGCTCTGGTCAGGATTCCTGAACACCGAACAGGATTCACATTCAGAAGCCAGCCTGATTGACAGTCTTGACTCCCTATTGGGCATGAAATAAAGCAGAAGAGGTCACAGCTCAAAAGCAGGTAGGTTACCTGCTGCTGGGGTACAGATCATAGGTGGGGGATGGGAGGGGTGAGCATGGATACAGAGTGGCTTGAAAGGTCGGGGTTGCTCATGGGGGCTTTTAATCATGGGATGGGGTCCAATTGCAGTGGGTTGGGGTCGGGGAGCGTTCGGTGATCACGGGAAGTCTGATTGCGAGGGGGGGGGGGATTCCGATCACATGCAGTGGGAAGCAGGTCTGCTAGGGTGCTGGTGCTGAGTTCCAGAGTTTTAGTATTTTAACATCTCACCTGATCCATACCCACCTATTTTTGGGGTTAAGACTCACAGCTACTCAAGAATCTTCATACTAAATCATCATTTTCATAAGCATAGCTTTGACACCTGAATTAGTTCATAATTTTTGTCAGAACTCAAATATGTTGTTATATTCCTGTGCCTGCAAGTTCAAAGGGATGATCAGGCACAATGGTAGGCTGAACATGGAAATATAATAAAATAAATACAAAGACTGCAGCGGAATTGTTAGTAGAATTATTAGTGATGTATTTAATTGCTTCAATTTCTAATAGTTAGGCCTTTCAGATCAAAGCTTTGACAAATATATTTGTGATTTATTCAGTTTTGAAGTGGGGCACGGGGAGGAAAGTTTGAGGTTATTAGACATATTTTTGTAGCTATCAGTGAGTAAAGCTCCCATTACTCCACGCAACTCCAACCACAGGCTATTATCCCCTGGAGCACCAATGTAAATTCTCCCCTTCTCACAGCACCTAATTTTGCATAATTTCTGAATGGGATTGCAAATTAACAGTAATTAATGTTGAACTGTGGTGGTTTTGTGCTGTGGAATTATAGCTTGGTAATCATAGTTGCTGATGTTATGTTTGACTAATTAATACACATGCATCAAATTCTTCACTTTGCATTTGTGACAAGGATGGTAACCTATTTATTTTAACTGATATAATGCATTATACATCCATTAAAGCATCGTTGACAGTAACTCGTCCTCTCATGTTCACTTGGTCTGGGGCTGAAATTCCCCAATCTAATTTCACATAGATTTTCATACTGGGCAACATAATGAAGGATTCATTCCATCAGTTGGGATGAGTTCAAACCCAAGTACAAGGGGACAACAGGTAGCATTCTAATCCATCAAGCCATGCAACTCCTCTTTGAAATATACTTCTCTGTACAATGTTAACTGAATTCCTTGCCCATTATGTTTATAAACCTGCAAGCAGGGAAGCTTTTCAATTTTTAATGTGACTTATACTTTGCCATGAAATGCATGAAAAGGAACAGAAAATACAGAGCAGGTCTCAAAAAGGATAATTTCAACAAAGTGCTTAAAATAAGCAATTAGAAGACAAAGAACAATAACAGAGAAATGACTAGAAGTAAATAGGTAAAAATAATTAGTTTAGGAACATAAGAACAGGAGTAGTTCATTCAACCCCTAGACCCTGTTGTGCCATTCAGTCATATCATGGCTAATCTATACCTCAACTCAATTTACCCACTTTTGCTCCATATTCCTTGATATCCTTACCCAACAAAAATATTCCTAAAACTTTTGTTTTTGTTTCTTTGGACTTTAGATTTCCTAATAATAACAGGTGGACACTTAACACATTCGCATGATACACCACTGTCTGTACATCACTGTCTGCCATTTTCATACAGCGTGACAACCAACTTGCTTAAATTGGGATGACAAGAACAAGATAGTGGAATGTTACAGGAATGTGCTATTGTTTGATTATGTTGATTTTCGAAAAATACTATTAGATTGTACATGCTCATATTATGAAAACATTGGGAGAGGGTGGGGCAGGGATTGGTGGCTTGGAGAAGAAACTGCACCCAGTTCTGATGGAGGAGGCAGCATTTGATATTGTGCGGGTGCCTTTGCAGCAGGCCGTCGGTGATACTGAGACTGTCAGGCCGTGAAGAGCAGGGTCTTTTGAGTGCTCTATCTTCAGGTGAAGGGAATGGAGGAAATTCCTGGCCAGTGCACACTGTGGCTCTTCAACCGCGGTCATCTATGGGTTGGTTGTGCTGTTGCACCTGCTGAGTTGCCTGAGTTCTCATCACCACCTTTTTATGTTTCCCAAAGGCCTGCAGTGGAGACGCAGCAGAGTGTTCCAGCCCAGTGTTGTGCTATTTCTTTACACAGAGGGTGGTGAGTGCCTGGAACTTGCTGCCGGGGGAGGTGGTGGAAGCAGGTACGATATCAACGTTTAAGAGGCATCTTGACAAATACATGAATAGGATGGAAATAGAGGGATATGGGCCCCGGAAGTGCAGAAGGTTTTAGTTTAGGCAGGCATCAAGATCGGCGCAGGCTTGGAGGGCCGAATGGCCTGTTCCTGTGCTGTACTGCTCTCTGTTCTTCGTTCTTTGTTCTATTTCCTTCTTCAGCAATAAGGTACCAAACAATCTTGAGTTGAAAGGTAATCAAGAATTAGGTTCTTTATTATTAAGTAACAATTTTACAAGAGAGCTCTATAATACATGTGTGACTGTGTGCAGAACTCCAACTGAGCTTTCACATGATGATTGATGTAACTTCTTGTGATGATGCATGAAGTTCTCAGTCTGTTAAAGTGATATCAGAACATCCCCCTTTCCTAAAATGGAAATACACACAAGATAAACTATGAACATGATGAAAGAAAACAGTTTTGAACAATATTTATATATGTACTGACTTTCAAGTCCTTCAGTTAAGTATCTCTATAACTTATGGTGGTCTACTGACTCAACCTGATGTTATCACTGTATAGCTTGGCTGAGAACCAGACTTGTTAACTTTTTCTCTTGACTTGCCTGCATGTTTTAACAATCATCCTGAGCTTGAATATTACATTTGTCACTTTTCTTCACTACATTCTGTGGGTTGGAATGTGAATGTGTTCTCAAAGCAATATAGTTGTCAGGCACAATGATATTATCTAGCTCTCTAAGCAGACATCGGTTTCCCCTTAGTACTGCTCCATTAGGAGCGGTAACTTCATACGATCTTGGTGCAGTGCAGATTTCGGACAGCTCCGCAGGAAATCACATTCCCTCCTGCAGTTGGATCACTCAAACCTTCTGTCCAATCTGTAATGGTGGAGGTTCCATACCTGCATGTTAGCCATGCACAGCTTTCAACTTCTCTTGATTCACTATCAGTTTGTCCTGCATTGATGAAGATTTCTTGAAGTGGTGACTCAATAGAGTTTGTCTTAATTGTCTTCCAAATGTAATTTCCACAGGTAATGACAATCCTGTGCTGATTGGTGCTGCCTTTAAGTGTAGCATGGCTACATATAGATCTTGCTTTGTTTTTTTGACACATCACAGTGATTTGACTGTGCATACCATTCTTCCAGATGGGCCGTTTGACATGGGTAATGTGGCGAAGATGTAACATGGTTCACTGCCCATTTCTTACACATATCTTCAAACAGTTTAGTGGTATATTGCTGTCTATTGTCCAGTATTACCTCCTCCAGAGGGCCAAATAAGCTAAATATTGCACTGGCAGTGTTAACAACTGATTGACTCGAAGCGTCCCTCAATTGCCAGATTAATGAAAACTTGGAGAATAATCGGTTAGCTAAAATAGTCATCGCCTATGATAGAGAAGGGATCGGTGGAAACCCAAGGCCAAGGATATGATGGAACTCCGTGCAGGAGAATTGGCTCTTTATGTTGACTTGATTGATGCTGTTGGCATGCATCACATGACCATACTGCTCACTCAATGTCATTGTTAATTCCCAGGCAGTATACAGTTTTATGTGCAGGTTTTCTGGATTTCTCTACACCCATATGACCTAGATGCAACTGCGAAAGAATGTCACAGTGCAGTGAAGTGATTGGGAAATTAACACCTGGCTTCCCTTGAAGAACATGCCACTAGAAACCCCAACCCATCTCGGTATGGCCACATCTAACAACATGTCCGTTCCACTGTACGCAATGGGCAAGATACAGGCGGTACCCACCCAGCCCATGCTTGCAAAACTCAAAACACAGTGTCCAACATTAGATGTGATTCCGCGATTGGACAACATTTGCTTAATAATCCTCAGTGTGCTAACAACTATGCTGACAACCAATTTAAGTTTGTCAGTCAGGCTCGCAGTGGGTGCATTTGCACGTACTGGAAGCTACATATATTAATGTATAGGGCCCTATTCTGTGCAGACAGAAAGAACATGTACACACTTTGCGCATGTTTCAGTTAAACAAAATTAGTGACAGTCATTCGCTGGTTCATTCCTCAGGGCAATCGGAGTCAAGCTGCCTGGTTTAAATTTCAAACAAAGCTTGGCAGTTAACTGTCAGTCACTATAAACTGGTGCATTCTCCATGGCAGTGCCTCTACCAATCAGAGTCCACTTGCCAACCGATCAGCACACTCTTCTCATACAGTATAAATTTGTTGCTTCCCTACATTGGTATTCTTGTGAATTGTCCTGATGAGTGCAAGATGAAAAGCTTCGACAAAATGTCTCCGTTTTCAGCTCTACACAAGATATCGAATTGTCGGAATAGGTTATAGAGCTAGTAATCACGTCTACCCCACTAGAGGCTTTTCAAAAAGACTTGCCAGAACAGAAGAAAGGGCACACCATAGACGCACTATTTAATGATGGAAGGAAATTTGAAGCCAAGATGGCTGGGCACCAACAGTTACAAGCATTGGGGGTGGCTATCACAATTGGTACGCTAACCAAGCTTCATACGTCTGCTAAGCCTCGTAGCAAATGTGGCCTGACTCACCCAGTTCGCAGTTGTCCAGCATACCAGGACCAGTGCAAACTTTGTAGCATGTGAGGGCATTGGGCAAGGTAGCGTAGAAGGCCAAACTCAGATACTGCACAAGGAAACGGTGGCAGATCACTTGCAAAGAGAGCATCAGCAAGACAGGATGGCAAACGCAACAAAAGGTACACCAACACACAACAAAAGCCCAAACACGTACATCAGGCCAGCAGAGAGATAGATTGTCAGGAGGGCAAGGATGAAGAATGCACTCATGTAAACAGTGAGCAAGCATTTCACATAGTCAATTTGGATCAATGTGTCAATGCTATCATGCAAACTGAGGCCTTGGCCATGATCGGGATTATATTCACAGAAGAGTGGCAGGCATAAGCTTAGAGAAAGAATCAACAATTGCAAATATTCTGCCCATCCATATACTGAAGAACACGTATTTTAAAAAATGGGAATCTATGGTAGAACCCACCACAGCTAGGCTGACTGCTTACAATGGTTCTACAATCTAGCGCATTGGAACTATAACCTGGCAGTGCAGTTATGGAAGCTCTGAATGGCTACCCCAAGTGTTTTATATTGTAGACATAACTGGACCAGCTGTCACAGGACTCCCAGTATGCTGAGCAGTTGTCATGATGCGTGAAGTCAGGAACTTACTGAAGACGGTACAAAATATCCAGGTTGAATGTTCGCATCAGTCAATGTAAAGGACAACACAAAGGCTGGAAGTCTTGACAGGAAGAGGCAATATTAATGGGAGTGTCTCCTCAAGCTTCAACTTGTTGCAGCAAGTACCTGGAGACCAGAGGGATTGCCAGTGATTGGGGATATTGCCAGTCATCATTTCTCCAAGCTTTCCAAACAAGGCAAGATGAAGGCATCATATGGCAGGCAGGAAGGACCAGAATTAGCTCAATTGCGAGTAACACAGAAGTCAGAGTCCTCAGCCATGCATTGGGAAGTTGGTATCCTGCAGAGGTTGCTAGGATATGTGACCAACCCAGATCGTACAAGGTTCGGACACCCAATGGTACGATTCTCAGTTAGAACCAATGTCAACTCAGATAGCTGTTTGACAACACTACATGTAACAACCCTGTGGCATCACGGACACGTTCAAAGACAAAGTCGGAAGATGAATATACAGAGGCTACGAGCACAGAGGAAGAACATGCTAACCAGATTTCCGAGTCACCAGAGTCTCAGAGAAGTTGTCAAGACGAGCTTCGCACTGGAAAGAGCTTTACAATAACAAGATCGGGATAAAAGAGCAAACCTCCTTTACGTTTTAGAGTGTTAAATTTGCTTACTTGAAAATACATCTTATTTTATTCATGTATAGTTGGTCCAAACCGCAACAGCATTGTATATTGTACATATGTTTTATCTTTGGAAAAAGGGAGATGTTGTGGTACGACCTTAAGAGGACCAAATTAGGAAGTTGTAAGTGAAGATCACTGGAGGAAGTGATATCGCATCACACATGACCAGGGAGCTGTGAGTGTAGCCCGACAGAGTGAAATGTGTGTTAGCGTGGCCCATGTCATCATAGAGTCATAGAGTCATAGAGTCGTACAGCATAGAAACAGGACTTTCGGCCCACCACGTCCATGCTGACCATAATGCCTATCTATATTAATCCCACCTGCCTGCATTAGTTCCATATCCCTCTATGCCTTGCTTATTCAAGTACCTGTCCAGATGCCTCTTAAATGTTGCTACTGTTCCTGCCTCCACCACCTCCTCTGGCAGCTCATTCCAGATACCCACTATTCTTTGTGTGAAAAATTTACTGCTTTGATCCCCTTTATACCTCCTCCCTCTCACCTTAAATCTATGCCCTCTAGTTTTAGCCACCCCTACCATGGGAAACAGACTCGTAGCTGTGTATGTTTATGTTCTAATTAAGTTATAATCAAAAACAACATTTCTTTGGTTATTAATTGCAATCCTGTGAGAAACAAGTAATGTAACGGGAGGGGGACCTGGGCCTGGTGCAGTTGCATGGTCTGCGATGTGGGGCAATGGTGGCAATGGAGACCCCATTCTCTTTGGGTGGCAATGGGATACTTCAGATGTGTGTGCTTGCTGCATAATTTCTGTCTCTGATGGAAGATGAGTTGCAGAGTCATCTGTCATAGGGCTGAGAGGCGCTCAAGTGAAATATAGCTGAATTAGCGTGGCCCTTGTAGCCAGGTCAACCTGGCGATCACCATGCAACCTGAGAGGGCCTGGGACACTGGGCTGCTCTGCAATGCCACCTTCATCCTCCTTTCTTCCTCCTCCCTGTCCTCCTCCGAGGAAGAGTGGCATTCCAGTCCTCCTCTTCATCCAGCTTCAGTCCTCTTTGTATAGTCATGTTGTGCAGTGCACAGCAAGTAACCACAGTACAAGACACTCTAGCTGGCTCAAACTAGAGGGCACCACCCAACCGGTCAAGGCTGTAGAAGCGCATCTTCAAGATGCCGATAGTCTGTTCAATGCACGTATGTATTAGGAGATGGATCTGGTTGTAGTGCGTCTCTGCATCTGAGTCTGGGTGCTGGATGGGAGTCAGGAATCTCAGGGGACAGCCTTTTTCCCTCGGCAGCCACCCACAGAGTCTGGATGTGGGCCTGAAGAGGTGTGGCACCGGGGACTCACACAGGACTCATGAAAGCTGCCCAGAAATCGAGTGCAGCCTGTAAGATGTGCTTCCTGTGGTCATAGACTATCTGGACATTCAGTTAGTGTAAACCTTTTCTGTTCAGGAGTCTGACTGACTGGTCTGTAGGTGCCTTGCTGGCTACATGGGTGTAATCAATGACCCCTGGATCTGCGGGAATCTGTCGATGGCAGCAAAGCCCAATGCCCTCTGTGCCTGCACTGGCCTATCTGTCTCAAAATGGATGTAGGCGCCCTGCCCTGTGGCATAGGGAATTTGTGACCTGCCTGATGGTGCGATGAGCAACCGACTGTGAGATGCCACCTAGATCCGCAGCTGATCCCTGGAATGGCCCGGGATCATAAAAAATTCAGGGTGATGGTGACCTTTACGGCTGCAAGTAGGGGACTGCTGAGGGGGTTGTAAGGTCTCCGGTCATTGTGGATCAGAGCAGAGACATCCAAGACCAACTACCTGGATAGACACAGCCTCCTACGGCATTGGCACTCTGTTATTTGCAGGAAGATGACTCTTTGCTGGTACAGCTGATGTCTTGGGTGGTGCCTCCTTCCCCTTGCAGCCTCTCGCTGTGCTCCTCTGGCCTCCTCCTGTCCAGGAGGATGCATTTGCGGAAGCTCCTCCTCACTGCTCTGTCCTATGTCAGAGTAGCCTACTCCCATGTCAGCTCCTTCAGCTGATGCTCGTACGTTCACCAGGGCTTCCTCTGCCAATTTCTGCTGCCCGTGATGCCAGCAACTTGATGACTTTCTCAGGACTCCTACCTCTCACTGTTTACAAATACAAGCCTCTCAGTACCAGCAATGGAAAACTCTTTGTCACTGGTTGTGCAGCCGAGCTTTATTCTCCCTATTTAAATGAGTTGACCAGTGTATGCACTAGCCCTGATGGCTGGCCGCTGTGTTCACACCAGCTGAACACTGACATGTCCCACACACCGCGTGTTCCCTGTGCCTGCCAATTGATAATTTAAGACTGCTCCTCTGAGGCCTGTTAATGAGCTCATCAATGAGCTCAACGAGCACTTAATTGGAGGCAGCGTATTTCAAAATCCATCCCCTCCCCGCCCTCCGTTTAAAAATCGCGTCTGATTCCAGAGGCGGCAAGATCCAGTGTCATGCTCCGGGAACACAATTTTCAAATCACGCCTGTATCCACTCCCACTCCAACTGGCATTTGAAAATCCAGCCCATTAACTCTGTTTTTTCTCTCCAAAGATGCTGGCAGACCTGCTCGTTCCAGCATTTTCTATTCTTATTTCAGATTTCCAGCATCTGTAGTACACCCAAGTGTCTTCAGGGACTGAAGTAATATCAGTAGACAGCAACCTTTAGAACCACAGTAATGGCCTTCCAGAAGTCTGTACGTACAAATTCAGCTTCCTCATATTATAAAGTCCAAAACTTTGCAAAAACAACTTGCCTTGTTGATGTCTTTAGTTCCCACTATTTGCACAGTACAGCAGTCAGCTTAGTTAAACATCACTACCCATAACCCAGTTATTGCATTACATGTGTCCGCCACATGACTCTCAGATGTCCAGCACTCATGACTCTGCAGATCTATGTCAAACCACGCACAGTCTACTGTGTGTCTGCTTCCATTATTTGGGGCATATGTCTTCATTTAACTGGACCACATCTTGCATGGGTTCCATAATATCTCCTGTTCATAAATACTGCCATAGACCTTTTGGGCTGAAAGACCTGTTTCTGTGCTGTAAATTCTGTGTAATTCTACGTTATTGCCAAAGATAGACAGGGAGAGAAATTCAGGAAGGAACAGGTCAGAGTCAGAGCACATAAAGGTGAGAGGTGAATGGAATTTTGGAAGTGTAGTAAATGACATTCTCCAGATTAGAGCAAGAGCAGTAAGCAGCATCAAAAAACTTCTCAAACTTTAAGGCAGAAAATGTTAGGGAGAATTCTGTTTTAGTATTGTACTGTAATTGTGTTTAAGTTAAATTGCACATATTAAGCTGTGCCAAAATGAAGCTGGTTATGAAGTGATTTTTGTCTTTCATCTAAACATTAATTACTTGCAGCCATGCAAGGTGATGGGTCTCATATACAAAATTGTGCCCAATCCAAAAAAGTTCATACTTTTTAAACCTGATTATTAAAACTAAGTACAGCTGTAGTAAAGTAGTTTATTTGGCACTGAGTGTGATTCTGCATCTCTTAACACTGAAGCTGTATTTGCCTTTCTGGTCCGTTGTTTCATGCAGACTATATGGAGAATGGACAGAGTGCTTTCTAATCATGTTCTTTTTGTAATAGCTGGCTGTTTGGACGTTTTCTTGTCTCAATCCCTCTCTGACGTATGCATAGTGCATACCATAACTAATTGGTTAAATGTTACAAATAAATCACAGAATACAATCTTTGTTTGCAGTTATGTGGAACTGCTTGGAAGATTTAGTGGGGGTTATTTGATAGACATTGGAAAAGAAAATTGGAAAGCAGAGGTGCACTACAGGCAGTCGATCCAATATTGGCCATTTTGCACAACAGTTGAATGTTAAAATTACTGAGTATTTATTGCTTAATCTTTTTAATGTTACCCAAAATTGCTTGGCAAGCCTATTTCATGCATAAATAACGGGTGGGCATTAATAAATCAAATATCCAGTTATCAATCTGTACAAATGTAATGGGAGAGGGAGAGGATATTCTGTCATACACTGGTTAGGGATAGGATGTATCAGAGGTTATACCAGCATATATTGAAATTACTCACTTTTCATTTTTGGAAGCTGAAATCCTGGCTTCAAGTACCACAAGATACAAATCACATAGGTTCAAATGAAGATGAGCAGCCATCTCCTGATACCCTGCCTCAAAGAACAGATATCTTGAGTTTTGAAACGAAAACAAGAAATGCTGAAAATATTCTGTGTTCCACAGATGCTGTCGGACCTGCTGAGTATTTCCAGCATTTCTTGTTTTTGTTTCAGATTTCCAGCATCTACAGTATTTTGCTTTTATCTGGGGTTTTATTTGTACTGTGATTAAAAAGTGATAATGTATAATGATATATTTCTTTTGTTGTAAAGTACAAAAATTAAGAAAATAACAAATGAAAGAACAATTTATTTACAAAGACAGCTCAGAAATGATGGACATTTGGAAACTTCTATAGAAAATATAATAACATAAACTTATCTTAAAGTTATTGTAAATTACCAAATAATTGTTAGAATGGCTAAAAAAAAAGATTAATCTTTCATGGTTTGCAGAACAGCTGAATATAGTTATGGCTCTAAATTAGTTGGATCCCTAAATATATTTGATAGGTATTTAAAACATTTCCCATTTTGTTAATACATCAACCATTAAACATAATTGATCTTTTAAAGACTTTTTTTTTAAAAGTTCATTTTTATTGGTGCATTAAGCAGAATTACAATGGATAAGTTAGAAACATTCCCTTTCAGACTGTATCAAGGACAACTAACCCCTGAGAATATAAATTAATCTGAGTCCACAGTAATATAAACACCAAATCCTAAACAGGGAGTTAACGAATGAACCTACTTTAAGTACGATGCACAAACATTAGTAAACAAATCAAAAATCACTCTGCATCAGAATGCATTAAGATTGTTTTTGCACATTAACATATCAGTAAGTAGTGATTAAATGTCCAATTGCTGGTTCAGTATTGCATTGCTCCCAATTCAACCAGCAGTTAAAGTATTGCAGAGAACCAGCATAGTTAACATGGTCAACAGGACTGCACACAGAATACTTAATTTTTCTTAATTTATAACATGTAAGTATTGTTATTGTGAGGCGTCATTAGCTGACCCCTTTTTTGTTGAGTCTACTGCTGTTATATGTATGTGGCTTCCTAGCAGAAAGCACAGAAGTGACGGGTTCGTGCAAGGGCCCTTAAAAGTCTGCAGCCAATCCTGCTTGCCACTTCCATCAGCATATTGAGGACCCAGACAGTCCTGCTTGTGAACCAGTGGTGTTCTGTCCTTTTCTAGCTCTGGCAGACTACATGGTTAATACTCTAATAGAAATCTGTATTTCAAACAAGAAAGCAACTCAGCAGGGACCCGAATCATGTCAATCACTGGTAAGCAGGGTCCATGTTATAGTTAATCTCTGGTTAGTAGGGTTCTGAGCTATGGTTAATCTCTGATTATTTAGTTACTTACAACAACCCCCACATTTGCACCTTTCTCACCAATAAACACACTCTATACCTTCTAGATGTTAGAACACCCTCTGAAGAGTTGATTTTTTTTGTGAATGACTTGTTGTCCTGGGATCTGCCAGGTTTCAATCCTGACATTCTGGATCTTTGTGTTTATTAGAAAAAGATCTAATGATCTCTGTGGCATGGATTTCACCATTCCCAAAATTAATTTCATTCTGGCGCCAGCTATAAGCGATCTCTGATGGCCAGCAAAAGTGATGTCATCAAGCAGGCTAAACATTCAATCACATTGAATAAGTCTCACTGATAGCAAGCCAGGAAGTAACAAGCAGCTTTTATCATTCACTTTTTATAATTTTACAGAAAGCAAACTAAAGATTAGGACATACACATGGGATTAAGGTGGAAGTTGAAATATCAAAAAATATCAAAAACTTAAAAAAATATTTTTATTATTTCAAAAATCTATGGAAGTTTTAGCATGAAAAAGAGAAATTTGACATTCCACAAATATAAAATTAGTTTCTCAGGACCAAAGAGGTTGTTCAGCAGTAATTTTGACTTAGTACATCGTTAAAAACCCAGTTACACCTCATTCAACAAGGTGTAACTTTTCCCAGGGATTTTACAGAAAGACTAACAGTGACACTAACAAGTCTAAGAAAAGGAACGAAACCGGACGGACCACTCGACATCAAGCTTGGTACTGGAAACAACAATCACAAACCCAGCCCTGTTGACCCTGCAAAGTCCGCCTTACTAATATCTGAGGGCTTGTGCCAAAATTGGGACAGCTGTCCCACAGACTAGTCAAGCAACAGCCTGAACATCGTCATACTCATGGAATCATACCTTGCAGACAATGTTCCTGACAACACCATCACCATCCCTGGGTACGTCCTGTCCCACCGGCAGGACAGATCCACCAGAGGTGGCGGCTCAGTGGTATATAGTCAGGAGAGAGTTGCCCTTGGAGTCCTCAACATTGTCTCCGGACCCCATGAAGTCTCATGGCAACAGGTCAAACATAGGCAAGGAAACCTCCTGCTGATTACCACCTACCCCACACCACCACCACCCAACACCCCCCCGCCCCCCACCCCAACACCCGCCTGCTTTCATGCCCACATCTCTGTTCTGGGCTTGCTGCAGTGTTCCAGTGAACATCAATGCAAGCTCGAGGAACAGCACCTCATTTACTGATTAGGCACGCTACAGGCTACTGGACTGAACATTGAGTTCAATAATTTCAGAGCATGACTGGTCCTTTTTTATAAGTAGCAGTCGAACAGTAGAAACTTTCTTGAGATTTCAGGATTTCTCCAAAAATACAAAAACAGAAATCACTCTTGAGGCAGAGATTTTTGAGAGACTGGAGACAATAGGAATTTTGCTACCATCAACAATGCAGGCTTCCTCTCAGCAAAGCAGTGTTTCTCCACAGAATGTAGAAACTCCTCTTTTCCTGGGTCTTTTCCTTTCTTTTCAGGCATAAACAGCAACAAGGGTTTTAGCTCCCATACATTAGATTTGCAACTCCTTCAAAGTTCTTTTAACTTCATGAAGAAATTAGAGTTTCACTTGATACAGAAAATATTTTTCAGGAGAAGAGTTTTCTGTGTTGTATTCCTGGTCAGTCTCCGGCAGTAACTGAACAAACCAAAAGTAAAACTAACTTTTCAATAACATAGTCACAAGATAGTCGTAAAACTTTCTGGTTGCTCAGATACAAATTGCCTTGTAGCCTGCACTTCAAATACCACAACAAGTCTCTGCAGTCACTGTTCACAGAAGTCCTTTTTCTTAGTCTTAAAGGCACACAGACCTCTTAGTTTTTTTTTAAAGAAACAAAACTCTTATGACAACCATCTACAAGGCACAAGTCAGGAATGTGATGGAATACTCTCCATTTGCCTGAATGGGTGCAGCTCCAAAAACACTCAAGAGGCTTAACACCATCCAGAACAAAGCAGCCCACTTGATTGGCACCCCATTCACAACATTCACTTCCTCCACCACTGATGCACAATGGCAGTAGTGTGTACCATCTACAAGATGCACTGCAGCAATGCACCAACACTCCTTCAAAAGTACCTTCCAAACACGTGACCTCTACCACCTAGAAGGACAATGATAGCAAATGCATGTGAACATCACCACCTGCAAGTTCCCCTAGCTCCAAGCCACACACCATCCTGACTTGGAACTATATCGCTGTTCCTTCACTGTCACTGGGTCAAAATCCTGGAATACTGTACCTAACAGCACTGTGGGAGTACCTACATCCCAAGAACGGCAGCAGTTCAAGAATGCAGCTCACCACCAACTTCTCAAGGGCAATTAGGGATGGACAATAAATGCCAGTGACGCCCCCATCCCATGAACAAATTTTAAAAAGTAGAGTGGAAGTTCATGTCAAATCAGTGATTTCTAATTGATTTCCATCGTGAGGACTTCAACAGCACGTCCTGTGGGAGGAGCAGAAAATCACTCACAGCAGCTTCTCAACTCTTGTGTTTAACTGTGCATATGTGGACGTTTTCTCAATGAAATTGATCCGGATGAAACTGACGAGCACAGCTGCCGATACTTTAATCTCCGATCCTGCTGTCTTCACCGCCCAGAGTGTCTGCAGCCACGGCATGCGGTAAGTCCATTGAGGTGAAGAAGGAGCTGCGGGACCCGAGAGAAGTCCTGAGAAAAGGTGCCCCGAACACCCAAAACATCCACGAACGGCCCCCCCCGGCCGCAACTTCAAAGCGCCCGCGGGAGATGGCTCGGAGAGCATCTGCAGCGCACTGTCGGCAATGCTGCATGCCTTTATTTAAACCACTGCAAAAAAAAAAACCCTTAGCAAATGTAATCACCTCTAAGTCTGCCAAATGATGCTTCACCTCCCGAAGGACGTGGATGAGCTTTCCGGACGTCGATGGTGGGCACTGAGGAAATGGCTTATTACCTGCACCAGATTCCACCCCCCCTCCCCCCCCTTTACCCCCCTTCCACCCACCCCCCCCACCCCCGTCCCCTTCCCTGCTCCACCCTCTCAGCTCACCCCCTCACAACCCCGTCCCAGCCCGCCCCCCCCTCGCACCATCTTCACCCCGCACCCCCTTCCCCTGCACCCCCCCCCCCACCCCCTCCCTCTACCCCTCCCCCTTGCATCCCCTCCTCCCACCGGCACCATCCTACACCTGTGTAGGGGCCCCAACAACCCCACTGCCTTGTGGGCGTCTCGGGAGAGACCAAGGCTAAGGGAGTAAACCCTAACAGAAAATCCGGAGCGGAACCCCGTAGGCGGTCATGTGTCACCTTTGGCATGTTTCCGGCAGTTCCTGCAGCCATACTGGTGCCAAACGTCGTGTCCTGCACTCCTTTGGACCCCACCAGAAAGGCCGAGAGGGGGGTTTTGACGACTGGGCAACTCTCAACCTCCATAAATTTGCCCAGGCATGCGCCATGGAGAGGTCACTCCATAGTTGCTTCACAGCGACTGAAACAACACGGAAGGCAGCAGTTACGGGTTATAAGTCCAGATAAATTGGCGTAGAAACTGGGCGCCACGGGTTGCCTTTGTCGGTGGGAGAGGTCATTGCACCTCACTGGACAGCTACCGCCCGCCTCAAACCGGGCAGCCCCCGGTCAATAAGGTTCTGTCCCGCCACAGTCTGCCTGCTTCAATGGGTGCTTGGAGCTCAGGGTCATTGCCCGAAAGGTGGACTGATACACCGCACCAAACAACATGAAAAAAGGAAAGAAGGTACCAGCCCTTCGCTTTGCAAGCTGGAACGTCAGAACTATGTGTCCTGGCCTGTCGGAAGACCTTACACAAATCAACGATTCTCGGAAGACCGCCATCATTAACAACGAGCTCAGTAGACTCAATGTGGACATTGCAGCACTTCAGGAGACTCGCCTCCCCGCGAGTGGCTCTCTAGCAGAGCAAGACTACACCTTCTTCTGGCAGGGCAGGGATCCTGAAGAACCAAGACAGCATGGAGTGGGCTTCGCCATCAGAAACTCCTTGCTCAGCATGATAGAGCCTCCCTCAAATGGCTCGGAACGCATACTGTCCATCCGACTGCTCACCACCTCTGGTCCAGTACACCTACTCAGCATCTATGCTCCAACACTCTGTTCCGCACCTGAAGCTAAAGACCAGTTCTATGAACAACTCCATAACATCATTAGCAGCATCCCCAACACCGAACACCTATTCCTGCTGGGGGACTTTAATGCCAGGGTTGGGGCCGACCATGACTCATGGCCCTCCTGCCTTGGGCGCTATGGCGTTGGAAGGATGAATGAGAACGGGCAGAGACTGCTTGAGTTGTGTACCTATCATAACCTCTGCATCACCAACTCGTTCTTTCACACTAAACCCTGTCACCAGGTTTCATGGAGGCACCCAAGATCACGTCGTTGGCACCAGCTAGACCTCATTGTCACAAGGCGAGCCGCCTTAAACAGTGTTCAAATCACACGCAGCTTCCACAGTGCGGACTGCGACACCGACCACTCCCTGGTGTGCAGCAAGGTTAGACTCAGACCAAAGAAGTTGCATCATTCCAAGCAGAAGGGCCGCCCGCGCATCAACACGAGCAGAATTTCTCACCCACAGCTGTTACAAAAATTTCTAAATTCACTTGTAACAGCCCTTCAAAACACTCCCACAGGGGATGCTGAGACCAAGTGGGCCCACATCAGAGACGCCATCTATGAGTCAGCTTTGACCACCTACGGCAAAAGTGCGAAGAGAAATGCAGACTGGTTTCAATCTCATAATGAAGAGCTGGAACCTGTCATAGCCGCTAAGCGCATTGCACTTTTGAACTACAAGAAAGCCCCCAGCGATTTAACATCCGCAGCACTTAAAGCAGCCAGAAGTACTGCACAAAGAACAGCTAGGCGTTGCGCAAACGACTACTGGCAACACCTATGCAGTCATATTCAGCTGGCCTCAGACACCGGAAACATCAGAGGAATGTATGATGGCATGAAGAGAGCTCTTGGGCCAACCATCAAGAAGATCACCCCCCTCAAATCTAAATCGGGGGACATAATCACTGACCAACGCAAACAGATGGACCGCTGGGTTGAGCACTACCTAGAACTGTACTCCAGGGAGAATGCTGTCACTGAGACTGCCCTCAATGCAGCCCAGTCTCTGCCAGTCATGGATGAGCTGGACATACAGCCAACCAAATCGGAACTCAGTGATGCCATTGATTCCCTAGCCAGCGGAAAAGCCCCTGGGAAGGACAGCATTACCCCTGAAATAATCAAGAGTGCCAAGCCTGCTATACTCTCAGCACTACATGAACTGCTATGCCTGTGCTGGGACGAGGGAGCAGTACCCCAGGACATGCGCGATGCCAACATCATCACCCTCTATAAAAACAAAGGTGACCGCGGTGACTGCAACAACTACCGTGGAATCTCCCTGCTCAGCATAGTGGGGAAAGTCTTTGCTCGAGTCGCTCTGAACAGGCTCCAGAAGCTGGCCGAGCGCGTCTACCCTGAGGCACAGTGTGGCTTTCGTGCAGAGAGATCGACTATTGACATGCTGTTCTCCCTTCGTCAGATACAGGAGAAATGCTGTGAACAACAAATGCCCCTCTACATTGCTTTCATTGATCTCACCAAAGCCTTTGACCTCGTCAGCAGACGTGGTCTCTTCAGACTACTAGAAAAGATCGGATGTCCACCAAAGCTACTAAGTATCATCACCTCATTCCATGACAATATGAAAGGCACAATTCAACATGGTGGCTCCTCATCAGAGCCCTTTCCTATCCTGAGTGGTGTGAAACAGGGCTGTGTTCTCGCACCCACACTTTTTGGGATTTTCTTCTCCCTGCTGCTTTCACATGCGTTCAAATCCTCTGAAGAAGGAATTTTCCTCCACACAAGATCAGGGGGCAGGTTGTTCAACCTTGCCCGTCTAAGAGCGAAGTCCAAAGTACGGAAAGTCCTCATCAGAGAACTCCTCTTTGCTGACGATGCTGCTTTAACATCTCACACTGAAGAATGCCTGCAGAGTCTCATCGACAGGTTTGCGTCTGCCTGCAATGAATTTGGCCTAACCATCAGCCTCAAGAAAACGAACATCATGGGGCAGGATGTCAGAAATGCTCCATCCATCAATATTGGCGACCACGCTCTGGAAGTGGTTCAAGAGTTCACCTACCTAGGCTCAACTATCACCAGTAACCTGTCTCTAGATGCAGAAATCAACAAGCGCATGGGTAAGGCTTCCACTGCTATGTCCAGACTGGCCAAGAGAGTGTGGGAAAATGGCGCACTGACACGGAACACAAAAGTCCGAGTGTATCAGGCCTGTGTCCTCAGTACCTTGCTCTACGGCAGCGAGGCCTGGACAACGTATGCCAGCCAAGAGCGACGTCTCAATTCATTCCATCTTCGCTGCCTTCGGAGAATACTTGGCATCAGGTGGCAGGACTATATCTCCAACACAGAAGTCCTTGAAGCGGCCAACACCCCCAGCTTATACACACTACTGAGTCAGCGGCGCTTGAGATGGCTTGGCCATGTGAGCCGCATGGAAGATGGCAGGATCCCCAAAGACACATTGTACAGCGAGCTCGCCACTGGTATCAGACCCACCGGCCGTCCATGTCTCCGTTATAAAGACGTCTGCAAACGCGACATGAAATCGTGTGACATTGATCACAAGTCGTGGGAGTCAGTTGCCAGCATTCGCCAGAGCTGGCGGGCAGCCATAAAGACAGGGCTAAATTGTGGCGAGTCGAAGAGACTTAGTAGTTGGCAGGAAAAAAGACAGAGGCGCAAGGGGAGAGCCAACTGTGCAACAGCCCCAACAAACAAATTTCTCTGCAGCACCTGTGGAAGAGCCTGTCACTCCAGAATTGGCCTTCATAGCCACTCCAGGCGCTGCTTCACAAACCACTGACCACCTCCAGGCGCGTATCCATTGTCTCTCGAGATAAGGAGGCCCAAAAGAAAAGAAAAAGAAAAGAAAGAAAGAATGTGGACGCCAGAGGTTACTGTCAATTTCATAAAGTAATGATGGTGAACATTGACAGTTTCACCATCATTATAACTGCAAAATCTGGGGCATTATTTTCAAATGACATTACTTTGCCTGTATTTTTACACTTTGTTAATATTTAGATCCTAAGATGGCCTTGGCCCTCATATGCATGTTGATTCTTTTCCCCCAGTATCCAGCACTCTCCGACACAGATACAGAAAGTCAGATGTTCCATTCAGGCAATATCATTTGGTTGTAATTAGAAGGTCCAGTCAAACAATAAAATACATTCCAGTTGGTTTTTCACTAAACAAGTTTATGACCAAAATGGCCACAATTATCATACTTTTGAAGTGGAAGCCATTATTAACAGGGCAAATCAAGGTTAAAAAAGACAATTTTTATCTATCTATTTTTCAGATAAACATCATAACCTTTCTTATTTTAATAAACAGTAGCGAAGGTGCGAGAGCGAGCTTACAGCTGGGAAGTCAATTTCAGTGTAAGTTTAAAAGTCAATTCCCTTTTGTTTTCGGAGGAGCAGGGGACTGCTGGGTTAGTAAAAGCTATATATTTGGGTGGTTTATAATCTCTTTCTTTTAGTTTTGGTGACTGCAGCTTGACAGTAGCGAAGGTGCGAGAGCGAGCTTACAGCTGGGAAGTCAATTTCAGTGGAAGTTTAAAAGTTAATTCCCTTTTGTTTTCGGAGGAGCGGGGACTGCTGGGTAAGTAAAAGCTATATATTTGGGTGGTTTATAATCTCTTTCTTTTAGTTTTGGTGACTGCAGCTTGACAATAGCGAAGGTGCGAGAGCCAGCTTACAGCTGGGAAGTCAATTTCAGTGTAAGTTTAAAAGTTAATTCCCATTTGTTTTCGGAGGAGCAGGGGACTGCTGGGTAAGTAAAAGCTATATATTTGGGTGGTGGCTGTACCCGAGACACTACACGTGTAGTGTCTCCCACCCACCCTCTTCCTCTAACCAAAAAAAAAGGACTCTGTTGTGTTGATAAGGTAAGCTTTTTATTTAAGAAGTTCTGTCCGTTGGATTGCTAACCTAACAAGTTTTGACATTTTTTTGGGGGTTTTTCAGTAGATTTGTTGGGAATTTAGAATAGAGGGAATGGAAGTTAAGGCAGTTGTATGTGGGATGGTAAGGGTCGCCAAGAGTGTCCCTGCTGACTGCATCTGCGGGAAGTGCACCCAACTCCAGCTCCTCGAGAACCGCGTTAGGGAACTGGAGCTGGAGCTGGATGAACTTCGGATCATTCGGGAGGCGGAGGGAGTTATTGAGAGGAGTTATGGGGAGGTAGTCACACCTCAGGTAAAAGAAGTAGGTAGATGGGTTACCGTCAGGGGAAGGAGAGGGAACCAGCAGGCAGTGCAGGGATCCCCTGTGGCCGTTTCCCTCAACAACAGGTATACCGTTTTGGATACTGTTGCGGGGGATGACTTACCAGGGGTAAGCAATGGGGTACAGGTCTCTGGCACAGAGTCTGTCCCTGTTGCTCAGAAGGGAAGGGGGAAGAGGAGCAGAGCATTAGTCATTGGGGACTCCATAGTTAGGGGAACAGATAGGAGGTTCTGTGGGAACGAGAGAGACTCACGGTTGGTATGTTGCCTCCCAGGTGCCAGGGTTCGTGATGTCTCGGATCGTGTTTTTGGGATCCTTAAGGGGGAGGGGGAGCAGCCCCAAGTTGTGGTCCACATAGGCACCAACGACATAGGTAGGAAGAGAGATGGGGATTTAAGACAGAAATTCAGGGAGCTAGGGTGGAAGCTTAGAGTGAGAACAAACAGAGTTGTTATCTCTGGGTTGTTGCCCGTGCCACGTGATAGCGAAGCGAGGAATAGGGAGAGAGAGGAGTTGAACACGTGGCTGCAAGGATGGTGCAGGAGGGAGGGTTTTGGTTTCCTGGATAATTGGGGCTCTTTCTGGGGTAGGTGGGATCTCTACAAACAGGATGGTCTTCACCTGAACCAGAGGGGTACCAATATTCTGGGGGGGAGATTTGCTAGTGCTCTTCAGGGGGGTTTAAACTAATTCAGCAGGGGAATGGGAACCTAAATTGTAGTGCCAGTATACAGGATGTTGAGAGTAGTGAGGTCAGAGATAAGGTTACAAGGACGCAAGAGGGCACTGGCAAGCAAGAACCTGGTTTAAAGTGTGTCTACATCAACGCCAGGGGCATCCGGAATAAGGTGGGTGAGCTTGCAGCATGGGTTGGTACCTGGGATCTCGATGTAGTGGCCATTTCGGAGACATGGGTAGAGCAGGGGCAGGAATGGATGTTGCAGGTTCCGGGATTTAGATGTTTCAGTAAGAACAGAGAAGATGGTAAAAGAGGGGGGGGTGTGGCATTGTTAATCAAGGAGAGTATTACAGCGACAGAAAGGACATTTGAGGACTCGTCTACTGAGGTAGTATGGGCAGAGGTTAGAAACAGGAGAGGTGAGGTCACCCTGTTGGGAGTCTTTTATAGACCTCCAAATAGTTCCAGAGATGTAGAGGAAAGGATAGCGAGGATGATTCTCGACAGGGGCGAGCGTAACAGGGTAGTTGTTATGGGGGACTTTAACTTTCCAAATATCGACTGGAAATACTATAGTTCGAGTACTTTAGATGGGTCAGTTTTTCTCCAGTGTGTGCAGGAGGGTTTTTTGACACAGTACGTAGACAGGCCAACCAGGGGCGATGCCACATTGGATTTGGTACTGGGTAGTGAACCCGGCCAGGTGTTAGATTTAGATGTAGGTGAGCACTTTGGTGATAGTGACCACAATTCGGTTAGGTTTACCTTAGCGATGGGCAGGGACAGGTATATACCGCAGGGCAAAAATTATAGCTGGGGGAAAGGAAATTATGATGCGATTAGGCAAGATTTAGGATGCGTAGGATGGGGAAGGAAACTGCAGGGGATGGGAACAATCGAAATGTGGAGCTTATTCAAGGAGCAGCTACTGCGTGTCCTTGATAAGTATGTACCTGTGAGGCAGGGAGGAAGTTGTCGAGCGAGGGAGCCGTGGTTTACTAAAGAAGTTGAAGCGCTTGTCAAGAGGAAGAAGAAGGCTTATGTTAGGATGAGACGTGAAGGCTCAGTTAGGGCGCTTGAGAGTTACAAGCTAGCCAGGAAGGATCTAAAGGGAGAGCTAAGAAGAGCAAGGAGAGGACACGAGAAGTCATTGGCGGATAGGATCAAGGAAAACTCTAAGGCTTTCTATAGGTATATCAGGAATAAAAGAATGACTAGAGTTAGATTAGGGCCAATCAAGGATAGTAGTGGGAAGTTGTGTGTGGAATCAGAGGAGGTAGGGGAAGTGTTAAATGAATATTTTGCGTCAGTATTTACAGTAGAGAAAGAAAATGTTGTCGAGGAGAATACTGAGATTCAGGCTACTAGGCTAGATGGGATTGAGGTTCACAAAGAGGAGGTGTTATCAATTTTGGAAAGTGTGAAAATAGATAAGTCCCCTGGGCCAGATGGGATTTATCCTAGGATTCTCTGGGAAGCTAGGGAGGAGATTGCAGAGCCTTTGTCCTTGATCTTTATGTCGTCATTGTCGACAGGAATAGTGCCGGAAGACTGGAGGATAGCAAATGTTGTCCCCTTGTTCAAGAAGGGGAGTAGAGACAGCCCTGGTGACTATAGACCTGTGAGCCTTACTTCGGTTGTGGGTAAAATGTTGGAAAAGGTTATAAGAGACAGGATTTATAATCATCTTGAAAAGAATAAGTTCATTAGCGATAGTCAGCACGGTTTTGTGACGGGTAGGTCGTGCCTCACAAACCTTATTGAGTTTTTCGAGAAGGTGACCAAACAGGTGGATGAGGGTAAAGCAGTGGATGTGGTGTATATGGATTTCAGTAAGGCGTTTGATAAGGTTCCCCATGGTAGGCTATTGCAGAAAATACGGAAGTATGGGGTTGAATGTGATTTAGAGCTTTGGATCAGAAATTGGCTAGCTGAAAGAAGACAGAGGGTGGTGGTTGATGGCAAATGTTCATCCTGGAGTTTAGTTACTAGTGGTGTACCGCAAGGATCTGTTTTGGGGCCACTGCTGTTTGTCATTTTTATAAATGACCTGGAAGAGGGTGTAGAAGGGTGGGTTAGTAAATTTGCGGATGACACTAAGGTCGGTGGAGTTGTGGATAGTGCCGAAGGATGTTGTAGGGTACAGAGGGACATAGATAGGCTGCAGAGCTGGGCTGAGAGATGGCAAATGGAGTTTAATGCGGAAAAGTGCGAGGTGATTCACTTTGGAAGGAGTAACAGGAATGCAGAGTACTGGGCTAATGGGAAGATTCTTGGTAGTGTAGATGAACAGAGAGATCTTGGTGTCCAGGTGCATAAATCCCTGAAGGTTGCTACCCAGGTTAATAGGGCTGTTAAGAAGGCATATGGTGTGTTAGCTTTTATTAGTAGGGGGATCGAGTTTCGGAGCCACGAGGTCATGCTGCAGCTGTACAAAACTCTGGTGAGACCGCACCTGGAGTATTGCGTGCAGTTCTGGTCACCGCATTATAGGAAGGATGTGGAAGCTATGGAAAGGGTGCAGAGGAGATTTACTATGATGTTGCCTGGTATGGAGAGAAGGTCTTACGAGGAAAGGCTGAGGGACTTGAGGTTGTTTTCGTTGGAGAGAAGGAGGAGGAGAGGTGACTTAATAGAGACATATAAGATAATCAGAGGGTTGGATAGGGTGGATAGTGAGAGTCTTTTTCCTCGGATGGTGATGGCAAACACGAGGGGACATAGCTTTAAGTTGAGGGGTGATAGATATCGGACAGATGTCAGAGGTAGTTTCTTTACTCAGAGCATAGTAGGGGCGTGGAACGCCCTGCCTGCAACAGTAGTAGACTCGCCAACTTTAAGGGCATTTAAGTGGTCATTGGATAGACATATGGATGAAAATGGAATAGTGTAGGTCAGATGGTTTCACAGGTCATCGCAACATCGAGGGCCGAAGGACCTGTACTGCGCTGTAATGTTCTAATTCTAATTCTAATTAAAAGGTGTGAATGTCTTTACACGGTCTTACATCTTGCATGAAAACACGCTCATAAAATCACCCAATAGTTGTCAGGATGCAGCGCATTTAAACTTGTGCACAGGCCACTGCTGAGATCTTACGTATATATAAGTATATGTTGGCTCAGACAACTGATGATCTTCAGCTAATAAGAAAGATTTGCATTTATACATCACCTTTCAGGACGTCCCAAAGCACATTAATGCCAAAGAAGCACTTTTGAAGTGTAGTCATTGTTGGAATGTAGGAAACACAACAGACAATTTGCACACAGTGAGGTCCTACAAACAGCAATGAAAGAATGAGCAGATCATTTGTTTTAGATGTTGGTTGAATGGTAAATGTTGACCAAGATACATCGAAAAATCCCCTGCTCTTCTTTGAATTGTCAGATCTTTAACGTCCATTTGAGATGGCACATGAGGCCTCAGTTTAACTTCTCATCTGTGAGATGACACTTCTGACAGTTCGGTGCCCCCTCAGTTTTAGATTATGCACTCAAGTCTCTGGAGTGGGATTTGGACCTACAATTTTCTGACTCAGAGGTGAGAGTGCTACCCACTAAGAAACAGCTGACACTTTTAGGAAAGCAAATGATGGAAAATAACTTCAGAAGAAGTTAGGGCATAGAATGGGTGTCTAAAGTGTTCATCTCAAGCATACAGATTCAAGAGCCAAGGCTCAGTTAAGGTATTACATTCTTTCACTCTTAGCGACAACATGCTACCTGGAATTCCATTTGACAATAATGCATTTCATCTCAAAAGAAAAACTTGCACAGCTTGATTTGTCTCTGAACTCGAGGCAGTAAATGATGGAAAACGCATTCTTAAATGCTATCATCACAAATCCTTTAAAAACAATACACCTAAAAGATCACAATTCCCTTTCGGACCCAGCATAAGCCTGTTCCGCAACATATGAAGTCCTAGGTGTTATGATGATGAAGGGTAAAGGTTTATCATACTTTTCAAAGTAACATCCTTGAAGACTAGCAGGAGCTGTTTTGGTGGACAGAGTAAGTTGGGAATATGCTGAAAAGTCAATCTCCAACGCACTGGGAGACAGAACAGCTAGCAATATGGCAAAGAAAGGCATTGGGAGCAAAGCCTGATGACTTCCCACCACTATGGCATACTGCCAGTGGTGGGCATCTCAGGGAGACAGCAGCCCACTGGGCGGCCAATTGAGCCATTTAAGGTCCCAATTAAAAGCCACTTTCCACCCTCGTGGGCATTTTGCTCGCATTGAAAGGGCCTGCCACAGTGCGGGGAGACAACCAGGTAAACCCAGGTGACCTCCCAGCTGGTTCCCAGGGAAGACCCTCCTTGATGGGCACTCCATGGCTAGTGGCAATGGCTGCCCCCGTGCCTAACTGGTTGCTGGTGCATCATGAACCCTGCCCCCCACCCTAATTGCCAGCGCCTGCCTGCCTGGCCCTATCTTGCTCAGAAACTCTCATTAGCCTTCAAGGGCAGTTCATCCTGAAGCTGCAGTCTCATGACTTATGGCTGCTAGCGGTGGTGCTGCCAAGGCTGCTGAGCTGCCAGCCCTCAAATTGGCTGCTGAGCTGGCAAAATGCTGCCCCAGGGACCTGCAGTCCACTAGAACCGGTCAGCTCCCGTTTTCGGTCCTGATGGCAGGACTTCAGCCTCTGCTGAAATATTCAGCCCAGTGATTTTTAAGTATAGAAGGTACTTCAGTGTTTGGACAGGTTGCCTTCAGCAGAATTGGATTTCCATGACACCCAGGTGCTGAGAGAGAAAGAGTATGATGGGAAGAAGGTGAGTGAAGCTGTCTGAGTGACTGAGGATGTATACCAGATCCTCGATTTACCTTGGCCACCCTTGTGAGATCATTGAACCATATTCTGCACAGGGTGAGATATCACCAATTCCCTCCAGACAGCCCGCAGGCTGTTGTGGCTTCTGCAACCTTGCTGAGAAGTAATGTTGCTTTTAAAGCCTGCAGCAACACTGCATGATTCTCCTTTCCAGCAGTGGGAAGCCAATGAAGGGCAGTTTTCTAGTCTCCAAACCACCCTGCGTGGTTCATGAGCATTCTGGAAGGAAATTGCTGTGGGCTGGTGGGGTTTTCATGTCGGTGGGTGTTTGGAATGTCTCACCACAATCCTGCCAATGGGAAGAAAATTCAGACAACCAGGTCATGTGGCAATTGTCCCTGGTGGGAATTCTTTGGTAAAATACAAAATCTGAAGAAACATTTGGAAAAACAATTGCACATAAATCAGCAACTAAAAGAGAAAGATAGGTTGATCAAACTTTGATACCATCAGGACACAAAAAATAGCCACCTATTCATTCTGATGTATAACACAATCCCTATCAATGTACAAAATTTCAGCTGTTTCACAGACCTCTGTCTTATCTTAATGTTTCAAAGCAAACTCTTCCCTTCAGGCAATTTCTATGGTACTTCTTAATACCAGTGGATCTCTATTGGTATTGCTCATAGATAGCATCTGTGATGTTTATTGTGGATCTGCTATAACTTAAATCACAATAATTTGCCCAGTACCGTAATATGACAAATTCACTGAACTAATATATTGTTACGATCAGGTGAGAAAGGGGTCTAGAGGTTCCCTCTCAGCCTTTGCCTGGTTTAACTGTAACAGGTTTTAATTTTAAACACCATGTTTTTAGCTCCCCATCAGTGAATCCTTGTTCACTGCTTTCCAATTGCAAGGCAAAGAAATCAAATCAGACAGGTTTTCTTAGATTTAAACAAGAAAGGTGGAAGTTTACTAATCTTAAACTCTAATTCGGTTAACAATACGAATACCCAATGTGACCATGCTAGCATGCATATGCGATAAACACACGCCCAGATAGAGACAGAAAAAGTAGAAAGAATAAAGGGAAAAAGTTTGAGGCAATAGCTGGGTTTCTATTTATGGTGCTTTGAGTTCAATGTGGAGTCTTTGGTTGATGGTAAATCTTGCCGTTTCATTTGGGCCCAGTGCACGCTTTAAAACCTGTTTTGATGTAGGGGTCTTTTCTCTATTGAGGTTTAAATGTTTAAATGACTTCAGTGGCTCCAGAGATTAATGAGAGAGAGAGAGCTAGACAGGAGAGAGGCACTCTTCCAGGTTCAGTTGCAATCTGCATTCTCTCTTCAAACTGTCCTGTGAGAACAATTCAAAACTCCAAGTTGGCCAGCAGGTTAGTCATGCAACTAACCTCTTATTTGGGAACAACCGCTCCTGCAGTTTGTGGATTTCAAAGCTCTCGGTGGGGGTGGGGGTGCGGGGTTGGGTTCCCTTAGCAACCTGGGATGCAAGCCATCCAGACCAGGTGACATCTATTCTTAGCACCGCCAGCCTTTCCAGTACATCCTGCTTATCGATTTTCACCCTTTCCATTACCTCTACCATCCTCACTTCTATCGATATTTTGTCAGCATCCTCTTCCTTAGCAAATATCATGGGTTTTGTTGTACTATCTTAAGCAACACAATGAAGTACATGGATTCCAGTTCATTGAAGATCTCTAGAAGGTTTATTAACAACTAAACTAGTATATACAATGCAGAACAAACCATTTACAGAACCTTTGTCTAGGGTATTACAGTTGCAGAGTGACTATGGCTTCTAGTCGCATGACTACATCCTGGTACTTAGCTCATTAGCATAGGGAGTTCTTAAAGGGACATCACTATTGTGGGTCCACAAATATCCCCATCCTCAATGATGGGGGAGCCCAGCACATCAGTGCAAAAGATAAGGCTGAAGCTTTTGCAACAAACTTCAGCCAGAAGTGCTGAATGGATGATCCATCTCACCCTCCTCCTGAAGACCCCAACATCACAGATTCCAGTCTTCAGCCAATTCAGTTCACTCCACGTGATGTCAAGAAAGGACTGGATACTGCAAAGGCTATGGGCCCTGACAACATTCCAGCAATAGTTCAGAATACGTGTACTCCAGAACTTGCTGTGCCCCTAGCAAAGCTGTTCCAGTACAGCTACAACACTGGCATATACCCAGTAATGTGAAAAATTGCCCGGGTATGTCCAGTACACAAAAATCAGGACAAATCCAACCCGACCAATTGCCGCCCCATCAGTCTACTCTCTATCATCAGCAAAGTGATGGAAGGTGTGGTCAACAATCTCTCGAGCGGCACTTGCTTAGCAATAACCTGGTCAGTGACGCTCAGTTTGGGTTCCGCCAGGACCATTCAGCTCCTAACCTCATTACAGCCTTAGTTCAAACATGGACAAAAGAGCTGAACTCAAAAGGTGAGGTGAGAATGACTGCTCTTGACATCAAGGCAGCATTTGACCGAGTATGGCATCAAGAAGCCGTAGCAAAACTGGAGTCAATAGGAAACAGGGGGACAACTCTCCGCTGGTTGGAGTCATACCTAGCACAAAGGAAGATGGTTGTGGTGTAGGAGATCAATCATCTCAGCTCTGGGACATCACTGCAGGAGTTCCTCAGGATAGTGTCCTAGGCCCAATCATCTTCAGCTGCTTCATCAATGACCTTTCTTCCATCATAAGGTCAGAAATGGGGATGGTCACTGATGATTGTACAATGTTCAGCACCATTCACGACTCCTCAGATACTGAGGCAGTCCGTGTAGAAATGCAGCAAGATGTGGCCAATATCCAGGCTTGGGCTGGTAAGTGGCAAATAACATTTGCGCCACACAAGCACCAGGCAATGATTATCTCAAACAATGGAGAATCTAACCATCTCCCCTGGACATTCAATGGCATTACGATTGCTGAATCCCCCACTATCAACATCCTGGGGGTTACCATTGACCAGAAACTGAACTGGAGTAGCCATACAAATACTGTGGCTACAAGAGCAGGTCAGAGGCTAGGAATCCTGAGGCGAGTAACTCACCTCCTGACTCCCCAAAGCCTGTCCACCATCAACAAGGCACAAGTCAGGGGTGTGATGGAATTCTCTCCACTTGTGTGGATGGGTGCAGATCCAACAACACCCAAGCAGCCCCCTTAATTGGCACCCCATCCACAAACATTCACTCCCTTCACCACCGACGCACAGTGGCAGTAGTGTGTACCATCTACAAGATGTACTGCAACAACTCACCAAGGCTCCTTCGACAGCACCTTCCAAACCCATGGCCTCTATCATCTATAAGGACAAGGGCAGCAGATGCATGGGAACACTACCACCTGCAATTTTCCTAGCTCCAAGCCACACACCATCCTGACTTGGAACTATATCGCCTTTCCTTTACTGTCATTGGGTCAAAGTCTTGGAACTCAGTTCCTAACAGCTCTGTGGGTGTACCTACCCCACATGGACTGCAGCATTTCAAGAAGGCGGCTCACCACCACCTTCTCAAGGGCAATTAAGCATGGGCAATAAATGCTGGCCTAGCCAGCGACGCCCACAACCCATGAATGAATAAAAAAACTCTTAAGGCGATCGTACAACATCACCTTTCTTTCCGAAGATAAGTCCCATATGCTACAAATAAAAACACATGAAATTGGAAAATATCAAGATTAGTTGTACAGGATAGAGATTATAAAATTCACAAGTATAAGGATAGGGATTGTGACATTTACAAGTGCAAAAGCATAAGAATCCATATATCGTTTAGGTGGTTTGACCCTCTTCCAGATCTGGTCATGGTATAACCTTCTGGGGAATTGGATTTCACCCTTGACTGTTTTTAGTTTGCAGGCATGTTGTCAATGTGTTGGGTGTTGTCCTGTTGTTCCATCACATCCTCATGGTTGGAGTGTGTTCTTTCAAGTCCGCTATGCGCAATTGGAATATTGCACACTTCTCTTAATTGGCTTCAGTTCCTTCTCAACACTGCTCCGTTAGATGTTGCAACCTTGTAGGAGCTTGACTCACTGCATACTTTGGATACATAGAACATAGAACATAGAACAGTACAGCACAGTACAATGTTGTGCCGACCCTTTAACCTACTCTAAGATCAAACTACCTACATACCCTTCATTCTACTATTTTCCATGTACCTATCCAAGAGTCGCTTAAATGTCCCTAATGTATCTGCTTCTACTACCACCGCTGGCAGTGCACTCCACGCACCCACCACTCTCTGTGTAAAGAACCTACCTCTGACATCTCCCCGAAACCTTCCTCCAATCACCTTAAAATTATGCCCCCTGGTAATAGCCCTTTCCACCCTGGGAAAAAGTCTCTGGCTATCCACTCTATCCATGCCTCTCATCATCTTGTACACCTCTATCAAGTCACCTCTCATCCTTCTTCGCTCCAATGAGAAAAGCCCTAGCTCCCTCTACCTTTCTTCATAAGACATGCCCTCCAGTCCAAGCAGCATCCTGGTAAATCTCCTCTGCACCCTCTCTAAAGCTTCCACATCCTTCCTATAATGAGGCGACCAGAACTGAACACAATATTCCAAGTGTGGTCTAACCAGGGCTTTATAGAGCTGCAGCATAACCTCGCGGCTCTTAAACTCAATCCCCCTGTTAATGAAAGCCAACACACCATACGCCTGCTTAACAACCCTGCAGGTAACCATGTTTTCATTGTGGGGTGTATGACCCTGACCTTTTATCCTACGTGTAGTTGAGGTAGTTCCGCCCCTGCATGTTGGTCATGCACCATCTTCATTCTCCCCTGTTTGTCGAGCAGTATCTCCTGCATCTAGGAGAATTTGGACACGCTATGGCCTGGCAGAATCGTTTGCACTTGTTTGTCAAGCATGATCTCTGCTGGTGACAGCAAGCCCTTATCCATAGGTGTAGCTCTGAGGTGGAGCATGGCAACACAAAAATCTTGTTTTGTTGTCCTACACTTCAGGATAAGTGAAATGACTGTTTGAACTACTTGCTCGGCAAGACAATCAGATCTAGGGTAATGTGGTGAGGACATCACCTGGTTTATGCCCCATTTGGCACACATATCCCTGAAAGGTCTGCCCATATACTATGGCCCATTGTCAGAAATAATTTCTTCAGGAACACTGAACAGACTGAATATGGCACTCAATGCGTCTGCGACAACAGCGCTTGAAGTGTCTTTTACCTGTCTGTTAATTGGGAATTTGTAGAAATAATCAGTGGAAATAATCATGGGCAATAGATCAGTATCAATTTTGGACCAAGGGACTGATGGAATTTCGTGAGGGTGTAAGGGTTCTTTATGTTTTTATGGCTGGTGGCTCTGGCACGCCTCACACATTCTCACTAACCTTTCAATGTCACCGTTGATCCCTGGCCAATAAACAGTGTCTCATACCAGTCATCTCATTCGCTCTATGCCCATATAGCCTTGGTGAAGTTGTGACAAGATGTCCGGTCGGAGAGCTTTGAGCACAAACACATTTTCCTTTGAAGGTGACGCCTCTTGAGATACCGAGTTCAAAGTCCAAAAGCATCTGAAGGTTTCTTTTATCATATCAGGCCATCCTTCTATGATGACTCTCCATGATGCCTTCGCTTGTGGGTCATTGGCTGTTTCAGATTATAGCTGGTCACATTTGTGCTGACGAAAATGCAATAAATCGATTTTGAGCACATCTTCCACCTCGATGTCCATGCTGTCTACTTGTAGATTCAGTGGAACTTCTTCATTCTTGCTTGTGTTTGGCAATCTGCTCAGCGTATCTGAGGTGACCATTTTGGTACCCAGTTTGTAGCAAGCGTCAAAGTTGTATCCCTGTACTTTCACTAAGAACCGCTGTAGTCAAGGTGGTGAGCTTGTCAATGGTTTGCGCCAGATCATCTTCAGTGGTTTGTTGTTGGTTTCCACAGTGAACTGCTTACCAAACAGGTAGGTGTGGAACCTTGTGATCCCAAACACCAGAGCAAGTGTTTCACACTCCGTGTTTGGGTAATTGGATTGTGCTGAGGATAAATGTTTGGACCTGAATGCAATTGGTTTGCCATCCTGCAGGATGCACACTCCTAGCCCTTTTTGTGAGGCACGACTTCCAGGATTGTCTTCTTCCTTGGATCATAGTACTGCAGGGTACAGGTTTCTGCTGACAATGCTTATTTAAGAGACTCAAACATATGCTGATGGCCCTTCTGCCATACAAATGGTATGTCTTTCTTTAAGAGCTCTCTCAGCGATGATGCTTTGCCAGAAAAATTTGGAATGTATGGTGCCAAGAAGTTGAAATATACAAGGCATCTTTGTAGATCTTCCTTGTCTTGTCGGGTAGACATATGCCTGAAATCTACGACTTTGCCTGGGTCAGGATAGATTCCGCAACCTGAATAGATGGAGCCAAAGAAATTGATCTGACTTACATTCACCTGGCACTTCTTGGTATTAAAAACAAGTCCTTTGCGACAAGCTACAGCCATTAGTGAATGAAGATTTCTATCATGCTCTTCTTTGGTTTTGCCCATTACCGCAATATCATCGGCAATGCATATACATCCAGGCACATTTTCTATAACTCTGTCCATGTGCTGCAGAAAAAGATCTTGACGGACAGATAAGCTGAAGAGTAGTCTCTGGAAGCAATATCTTCCAAATGGTGTTCTGAAGGTGGCGGTTTTCCTGAGATTCCTTAGCTGGGTGTATCGACCAATATCCCTGTTTATCATCCAACTTGAGGAAGAATTTTGTTTCTGTGAACTTGCGATTCAATTCCTCACATGTTGGAATCTAGTGGAGACATCTCTTTCGGGAGAGGTTTAGATGCCTCATATCGAAACATACCCTGATTGCTCCATCCTTCTTTAGTGCGTACGTATTTGAGCTGTACCAGTCTGTGTGATGATGCACATGGCTGATGATGCCATTGCATTCCATGTCATCCAACTCATGCTTAAGCTTTTCTTGTATGTGCACGCTGCACTTTCTTGGAGGGTCAATTGATGGGATTGCATCCTCTCTGAGGTGCAGTACGACATCGCCTTTGAAATCTCCTATGGTGTTAAACCTGTCCAGGTACATTTGTTGTAGGTCGTGGACTGACTCAATGAGGGTACTTTGCTCTTTTCTGCTGTACTGGGTACCTTGGTGACCTCATGGATAATCACAATATTGAGGTCCTTACTGGCAGGTAGTCATTGCTGGCCGACTCGTGTCTACGTGGTAAAATATTTGTGGTTTCCATGCCGACTTGCCATAGCTACATTGCATTGTTTGTGTGCCACTGCAATGGATGGGTGGCCCATTATTTGCAGTTAACTTTGCAGTTGTCGGTTGTATCATTAATTTCCAATGACCCTGGTACATATCCTTCAGGATTCGGACTGGTAGGATACTTGCACTAGTTCCAGTGTCAATCTTTATTCCAACTTTCTTTGGGCACATGATGTTAATAGTCGCAAAAGCTTCCAGTTAACTTCATCAACACAATGTGTAAGGTTCACAATGTGAAATGCCTGCTCGTCTTCTGGCTGAGAATTGCTCCGCTCTGAGCCTTGTCTCAAGTCTATTTCGTTGTGGATTTTGTGTATTGGCTTGTGTTTACATAGGTCTCTAGCACTCTCTTTGTCGCTGTTGCCCTGTTGCTGCACCTGTCATCTGTTTGGCTGCGTCCTATTGTGACTTCTGGCTGTGTCTTTAGAGCCAGATTTCTTGCATAGGTAGGCCCAGTGTCCTTTTGCACTGCACACCTTGCACAGGTCTTGAAATGCAGGACAACTTCGCAGTGTGTGGGACAAACCACACTTACCACATAGCTTGCTTGCTTTTTGTGACCTGGTTACTGTGCCGATACTGTCGGCTGCACCTAGTGCTTGCAGATGCTGTTGTCCGGCTACAATGGCTTCATATTTCCTGCCATCTTCTGGCAGTGCAACAATGCTGCAATCTTTCTTTTTTCCCAAAAGGTCTTTTGAAATGCTTCAATAGGTGTTGAGACAATCATTAGTTCCATTATTCGCTCCAACAGCTCAGTTTCTGAAAAATTGCCCTTACTACGGCATCTACTGATGAACTGATCTATTGATTCCTATGGTTGTTGTCTGCAGAACATCAATCCCAGGCGATGAATTCTAAAATTCACTCGTAACCAGAGCTGATGTTCTAGCACTTTCCATATCTTTATGGGATCTTTCTAGTCCTCTTCAGACAAGCCAGCGGTATTGATTCTGTGTAACCCCTCATTTCCAACTGCTATCAGTATTTTCACAGCCTGCTTCCTGGGTGCTACAACTGCTTGGTCTATGAAGCATAACTGCATTTATTGTTTGAAAAGTTTGAACTCGGATAGGATATCAATGGCCTTCCAGTTCATGCTGGGAAATTTGATATCCATCTTTCTGTTGTTCTTTTGCTTTCTGCTCTATATTTATCTTTGTTCAGCTCTATGTGTGCCTTCAGCACTGTACTTATTATGACTTTTCCATTTGTGGTTTGAAACTGGTTTTAAGACTTATTCCATTAACTCTGCACTGTTCCCCCTTTAAGAAATTCTCTTTTATTTAGACTAGCTGCTTTAATGGCGAGTAATACAGGTACTTGACAGTGTTATCTGTTTATTTTGCTTTCAGCACTTCAGCTTGTATATTTACACAGCTGCTCGATAGGCAGTACAAGGGTTTTCCCCTTTGCTTTTCTTGCTAGAGTTTATTTAAGCTCTTCATGCTTGACTAGTTGAATGATTTTTTCAGCTTTGGTTGCGTGAATGGAGATTCTGTTGTGTTTGGGGTTTCTCACATTTATTTTTCCAGACGCCTCCTGTAATGGCTCTAACCTCGATCAGCCTGAGATAAGGATTGGGTTTTCCCCCAAATTTTTTCTATCTCTCCAACGGACCCTTTAAAAAAAAAAAAATTTTCTGCACTTCAAAGCTTTTTTTTTTAAATTGGGATTCCTCAGCCATTAGCACAATCACTCACCCGATCACAGGAATTCATTGGCAGCCTGTCATTCATTGCTCTGTCTCCCACAGCTGGAGGTAAGATTTTCTTCTTTCCCCTGCTTGGCCCTGAATTTCTTTTGAACTTTCTCTCTTTTGGCTGTAGGAAGGGTCACTTTCACAGTTGTTTTACCCGTGGTCTTAAAGCTTAGATCTTGTCTTCTCACCACTGCTGCCATCATGTCATGGGTTTCATTGTGTTATCTTAAGCAACATAATGAAGTACGCAAACTATTTACAGAATCTTTGTCTAGGGTGTTACAGTTGCAGAATGACTAGTCATATGAATACATCTTGACACTTAGCTCATTAGCATACTGAGGTCTTAATGGGACATTACTCTTAAGGTGATCATACAACAGCAAACACCAATACAAAGTACTCATCAAGTATTCTAGCTTTGCCCTGTGTCTTTAAGCATATTGTTTCCACCCTGCCTCTTACCATTTACATGCCGGTAGAAGATTTTTGGATTACCTTTTATGTTAACTGCCATTCTCTTCACATATTGGCTCCTTGCCAGTCTTTTCCTCTTTGCTTCCTATCTCAAATTCCTGTACTCACTTGAAGAATTCACCTGACATGCATCATACACCCTCTTTTTTTTTGTTTCATCATATTCTTTATCTCTCTCATCATCCAAGGAGCTTTGGTTGATCTGCCTTTCCCTTTTGTTGGAATGTACCTAGTCTATACCTGAAACATCCCTGCATTAAAGATCACTCATTGTTCTGTTACAGCGTTTCCTGTTAAACTTTCATTCCATTTTACTCTGGCTAGATCCCCTCTCATTCCAGTGAAGTTAGCCGTCTACCAATTTCGAAATTCTACATTAGATTGTTCCTTGCTCCTTTCCGTGACTAATTTAAACCTTATGATTGATGATCACTCTTACCCAAGTGTTCTCCCACAGAAGGAGGACAGGGAGGTGAACATAGAACAGTACAGCACAGTACAGGCCCTTCGGCCCACGATGTTGTGCCGAAACTTTAACCTACTCAAAGATCAAACTAACTACCTACCCTTCATTCTACTATCATCCATGTACCTATCCAAGAGTCGCTTAAATGTCCCTAATGTATCTGCTTCTACTACCACCGCTGGCAGTGCATTCCACGCACCCACCACTCTCTGTGTAAAGAACCTACCTCTGACATCTCCCCGAAACCTTCCTCCACTCACATTAAAATTATGCCCCCTGGTGATAGCCCTTTCCACCCTGGGAAAAAGTCACTGGCTATCCACTCTATCCATGCCTCTCATTATCTTGTACACCTCTATCAAGTCACCTCTCATCCTTCTTCGCTCCAATGAGAAAAGCCCTAGCTCCCTCAATCTTTCTTCGTCGGACGTGCCCTCCAGTCCAAGCAGCATCCTGGTAAATCTCCTCTGCACCCTCTCTAAAGCTTCCACATCCTTCCTATAATGAGGCGACCAGAACTGAACACAATATTCCAAGTGTGGTCAAACCAGGGCCTTATAGAGCTGCAGCATAACCTCGCGGCTCTTAAACTCAATCCCCCTGTTAATGAAAGCCAACACACCATACGCCTTCTTAACAACCCTATCAACTTGGGTGGCAACTTTGAGCGATCTATGGACATGGACCCCAAGATCCCTCTGTTCCTCCACACTGCCAAGAATCCTGTCTTTAAGCCTGTATTCTGCATTCAAATTCGACCTTCCAAAATGAATCACTTCACACTTTTCCAGGTTGAACTACATCTGCCACTTCTCAGCCCAGCTCTGCATCCTGTCAATGTCCCGTTGCAACCTACAACAGCCTTCCACACTATCCACAATTCCGGCAACCTTCGTGTCATCGGCAAACTTGCTAACGCAGCCTTCCACTTCCTCATCCAAATCATTTATAAAAATCACAAAGAGCAGAGGTCCCAGAACAGATCCCTGCGGAACACCATTGGTCACCGAGCTCCATGCTGAATACTTTCCCTCTACTACCACCCTCTGTCTTCTATGGGCCAGCCAATTTTGTAGCCAGACAGCCAACTTCACCTGTATCCCATGCTTCCTCACTTTCTGAATGAGCCTACCATGGGGAACCTTATCAAACGCCTTGCTAAAATCCATATACACCACATCCACTGCTCTTCCTTCATCAATGTGTTTTGTCACATCCTCAAAGAATTCAATAAGGCTTGTGAGGCATGACCTGCCCCTCACAAAGCCATGCTGACTGTCTCTAATCAAACCATGCTTTTCCAAATAATCATAAATCCTGTCTCAGAATCCTCTCCAATAATTTGCCCACTACCGACGTAAGACTGACTGGTCTATAATTCCCAGGATTATCCCTATTCCCTTTCTTGAACAAGGAAACAACATTTGCCACCCTCCAATCATCCAGTACTACTCCAGTGGACAGTGAGGACGCAAAGATCATCGCCAAAGGCTCAGCAATCTCTTCCCTCACTTCCTGTAATATCCTTGGGTATATCCCATCTGGCCCCAGGGACTTATCAGTCCTCATATCATTCAAAATTTCCAGCACATCCTCCCTCTTAACCTCAACCTGTTTGAGCATATCAGCCTGTTCCACGCTGTCCTCACAAACGAACAGATCCCTCTCACCAGTGAATACTGAAGCAAAGTATTCATTTAGGACCTCCCTTACCTCCTCGACTCCAGGCACAAGTTCCCTCCACTATCCCTGATCAGCCCTACCCTCACTCTGGCCATCCTCATGTTCCTCACATAAGTGTCGAACGCCTTGGGATTTTCCTTAATCCTACCCGCCAAGACTTTTTCATGTCCCCTTCTAGCTCTCCTAAGTCCATTCTTCAGTTCCTTCCTGGCTACCTTGTAATCTTCTAGAGCCCTGTCTGATCCTTGCTTCCTCAACCTTAAGTAAGCTTCCTTCTTCCTCTTGACTAGTTGTTCCACATCTCTTGTCATCCAAGGTTCCTTCACCCTACCATCCCTTCCTTGCCTCATCGGGACAAACCTATCCAGCAGCCGCAGCAAGTGCTCCCTAAACAACCTCCACATTTCTATCGTGCATTTCCCTGAGAACATCTGTTCTCAGTTTATGCTCCCCAGTTCCTGCCTAATAGCATTGTAATTCCCCCTCCCCCAATTAAATATTTTCCCATCCCGTCTGCTCCTGTCCCTCTCCATGACTACAGTAAAGGTCAGAGAGTTGTGATCATTATCACCGAAATGCTCTCCCACCAAGAGATCTGCCACCTGGCCTGGTTCGTTGCCAAGCACCAAGTCCAACATAGCCTCCCCTCTAGTCAGCCTATCTACATATTGAGTCAGGAAACCTTCCTGGACACACCTGACAAAAACTGCTCCATCCAAACTATTTGCACTAAGGAGGTTCCAGTCAATATTAAGGAAGTTGAAGTCACCTATGACAACAACCCTGTTACTTCTGCACCTTTCCAAAATCTGCCTCCCAATCTGTTCCTCCGTGTCTCTGTTGCTATTGGGAGGTCTATAGAAAATTCCCAACAAAGTGACTGCTCCTTTCCTGTTTCTGACTTCCACCCATAATGACTCAGTAGACAAACCCTCCTCGGCGACCTCCCTTTCTGCAGCTGTGATACTATCCCTGATTAGCAATGCCACTCCCCCACCTCTTTTACCTCCCTCCCTATTCCTTTTGAAACTTCTAAACCCCGGAACATCCAACATCCATTCCTGCCCCTGTGATCTCCAAGTGTCCGTAATGGCCACAACATCGTAGTTCCAAGTACTGATCCTGGTTCATCACCCTTATTTCTGACACTTCTTGATTTAAAATAGACACACTTCAACCCATCATACTGGCTGCAACTTTGTTGTGTCAATTGTCTAACCTTCCTCACAGACTCTCTGCACTCGGTATCTGCCTGTTCAACAGCTAGCCCATCCACTGATCCGTAGCTCCGGTTCCCATCCCCCTGCCAAACTAGTTTAAACCCTCCCGAAGAGCTCTAGCAAACCTCCCGCCCAGGATATTGGTGCCCCTCCAGTTCAGATGCAACCCGTCCTTCTTGTACAGGTCCCACCCTCCCCAGAAGGTACCCAATGATCCACATATCTGAATCCCTCCCTCCTACACCAGTTCTGTAGCCACGTGTTCAGCTGCACTCGCTCCCTGTTTCTAGCCTCATTAGCACGTGGCACCGGTAACAATCCTAAGATTACTACTCTGCTCGTCCTGCCTTTCAGCTTCCAACCCAACTCCCTATATTCGCTTTTCAGGTCCTCATCCCTTTTCCTAGCTATGTCATTGGTACCGATATGTACCATGACCTCTGGCTGCTCCCCCTCCCCCTTAAGAATCCTGTGGACTCGATCCGAGACATCCCTGCCCCAGGCAGCCGGGAGGCAACATACCATTAGGGAGTCTCATTGGCGACCACAGAATCTCCTGTCTGTTCCTCTAACCGTTGAATCTCCTATCACTATCGGTCTCCTCCTTCGCTCCTCCATTCTCCCCCCTTCGCTTCTGAGCCACTGAGCCAGGCTCAGTGCCAGACACCTGTCCACTGTGGCTTTCCTCTGGTTGAAGTTATCATGAGGTTTAGGGAAGGAATTCCAGATAGTGTGGCTTATAATTTTACTAAACTCCTTTGACATACAAATAAATGTGTTCGTCTTTACCTCCTAAAACCCCTTATTATATTTCTGTTCTGCACCCCTTGGTAGATTTGCAAGCTTTTTTGTGCCCGTCCTTCCTTCTTCAATACCTTCCTTTTTCTTCAGTTAATTATGTGATTGCATTGTTTTACTCATGCTTACTTCTCACAACGGATTTATACTTCTTGCTGAAGCTGTCATTGCCGTGGGAATTTTTTTTCTACTAATAAGTTTCCAGGGAACAGCATCTAAACAAGTGACAATTCACTGCACTCTAGACATGGGTGACTGGCTGACTTTCTCTATATTGTCTGAGGACAGTCACTTCATCCTTTGACCCCAACGCAAGAATCAATTCTCCTAAACTGAGCCTAATAACACTGTTAGCTCAAGCTTTTTATTTCATTGCTTAAACTTTATTGAAAAATTGGAAAAACTATATTTTACTTTTGATTTTATTTCATCTTGCTGGACCTTATCCGTTAGAAGCTGATTGAAGACTACAACCCCCATGGTGCAGTTCTCTATCTGTGTCTCTCACATTTGCATAGAATTTCTGCTTCTTTGGCTAATTGATTGTCATGTGACATGGGATACTGTGGTACAGCCTGAGTATTGTGGCTCCACAGCAATAAGACAAAAACTACAACTTTGCATGACTCATCTCTCATGAAAATAGAATTTGCCCACAGTTCTTGGAAACTATACAGCCTCTTGTGAAGTTTTTAAGTTAAGCCTCAGACTCCAGACAGAAGGGCATAACTGTTCGGCAGAAATTTCTTGAAGGCATTTCTAACACCGAATAATCAACTTGATGGGTAAATCCAATAATTGCAGGTAGAGTGGGAAAATGAGGACCAAACGCAGTGGGTGAAAAATTATTTTTCAGCCATTTTAGTGATCAATTTCATGGCTGAACAAAATGAAAAATATGGTCATTTGATTTTCTGCTGGTTGGTTATTCCTCATTCTTACATTTTTACCACTTTTGATTTGTTCACATGTAGTCACACGTGAGCAGTTATTTGAGTCAATCATAATTTAGTTTTTTTTATTCGTTCATGAGATGTGAGAGTCACTAGCAAAGTCAGCATTTGTTACCCATCCCTAATTGCCCATGAGAAGGTGGTGGTGAGCTGCCTTCTTGAACCACTGCAGTCCAGGTACATCCACAGTGCTGTTGGGAAGGGAGCTCCAGGTTTTTGTCCCACTGAGAGTGAAGGAACGGCAATATAGTTCCAAGTCAGGATGGTGTGTGGCTTGGAGGGGAACTTGCAAGTGGTAGCGTTTCCATGTATCTGCTGCCCTTGTTCTTCTAGGTGGTCGAGGTCACGGGTTTGGAAGGTGCTGTTGAACGTGCCTTGATGAGTTGCTACAGTGCATCTTGTATATGGTACACACTGCTGCCACCGTGTGCCACTGGTGGAGGGAGTGAATGTTTAAGGGGATGGATAGGGTGCCAATCAGTGGGCAGTTTTGTCTTCGATGATGTTGAGTTTCTTGAGTGTTATCGAAACAGCAATCATCCAAGCAAGTGGAGAGCATCCATCACACTCCTGACTTGTGCCTTGTTGATGGTGGACAGGCTTTGGGGAGTCAGGAGGTGAGGTACTCGCCGCAGAATTTCCAGCTTCTGACCTGCTCTTGTAGCGACAGTATTTATAAGGCAGTCTAGTTAAGTTTCTGGTTATTGGTAACCCCCAGGATGTTGATAGTGGGGGATTCAGCGATAGTAATGCCATTGAACATCAAGGGGGGATGGTTAGTTTCACTCTTGTTGGAGATGGTCATTGTTAAATTCCAGAAAGCTTGCTATGGAAGGATAATGCTGGAGCCTATATTTACTCATATGGAAGGATAATGCTGGAGTCTATATTTACTCAGTTTCATATTTATTGTGCAGAATAAAAGGATTACAAACATAGAAAAATAGGAGCAGGAGTAGGCCATTCAGCCCTTCGAGCCTGCTCTGCCATTTAATATGATCATGGCTGATCATCCAAACTCAGTACCCTGTTCCCACTTTCTCCCCATATCCCATGATCCCTTTAGCCCTAAGAACTATATCTAACTCTTTCTTGAATATATTTAATGATTTGGCCTCAACTGCTTTCCATGGTGGAGAATTCCACAGGGTCACCACTCTCTGGATGAAGAAATCTCTCCTCATTCTTCTAAACTCGAGCGAATACAAGCCTAATCGACCCAATCTCTCTTCATACGTCAGTCCTGCCATCCCAGGAATCAGTCTGGTGAACCTTCACTGCACTCCCTCCATAGCAAGAACATCCTTCCTCAGATAAATTCGGGCGGCACAGTGGTTAGCACCGCAGCCTCACAGCTCCAGGAACCAGAGTTCAATTCTGGGTACTGCCTGTGCGGAGTTTGCAAGTTCTCCCTGTGACCACGTGGGTTTTCGTCGGGTGCTCCGGTTTCCTCCCACCGCCAAAGACTTGCAGGTGATAGGTAAATTGGCCATTGTAAATTGCCCCTAGTATAGGTAGGTGGTAGGGAATATGGGATTACTGTAGGGTTTGTATAAACGGGTGGTTCTTGGTCAGCACAGACTCGGTGGGCCGAAGGGCCTGTTTCAGTGCTGTATCTCTAAATAAAATAAAGAAACCAAAACTGCACAAAATATTCAAGGTGTGGTCTTGCCAAGGCCCTGTATAATTGCAGCAAGACATCCCTGCTCCTACTTGAATCCTCTTGCTATGAAGGCCAACATACCATTTGCCTTCTTAACTGCCTGCTGCACCTGCATGCTTACTTTCAACGACTGGTGCACAAGGACACCCAGGTCTTGCTGTACCTCCCCCTTTCCCAATCTATCGCCATTCAGATAATAATCTGCCTTTCTGTTTTTGCCACCCAAGTGGATAACCTCACATTTATCCACATTATACTGCATCTGCCATGTATTTGCCCACTCACTCAACCAGTCCAAAATCACACTGGAGCTTCTCTGCATCCTCCTCACAGCTCACACTCCCACCCAGCTTTGTGTCATCTGCAAACTTGGATATATTACATTTAAATCCCTCATCTATATCATTAATATATATTGTGAATAGCTGGGGTCCTAGCATTGATCCCTGCAGTACCCCTCTATCAACTGCCTGCCACTTGGAAAAAGACCCATTTATTCCTGCTCTTTGTTTCCTGTCTGCCAACCAGTTCTCAATCCATGTCAGTACCTTACCCCCAATCCCATATGCTTTAATTTTGCACGCTAATTTCTTAAGTGGGACAACTTTTGAAAGTCCAAATACACCACATCCACTGGTTCTCCCTTATCTATTCTACTCGTTACATCCTCAAAAAATTCCAGTAGATTTGTCAAGCATGATTTCCCTTTCGTAAATCCATATTGACTTTGTCCAATCCTATCACTGTTTTCCAAAGTGCTCTGCTATTACATCTTTTGTAATGGACTCGAGCATTTTCCCCACTACTGATGTCAGGCTATAATTCCCTGTTTTCTCTTAACCTCCTTTTTTAAATAGTGGGGTAACATTAGCTATCCTCCAATCCATTGGAACTGTTCCAGAGTCTATAGAATTTTGAAAAATGACCAGCAATGCATCTATTATTTCTAGGACCACTTCCTTAAGTACTCTGGGATGTAGATTATCAGGCCCTGGGGATTTATCAGCCTTCAATCCCATCAATTTCCCTAACACCATTTCCCTACTAATACTGATTTCATAAAGTTCCTCCTTCTCATTTGACCCGATGTTCCCCAACATTTCTGGGAGGTAATTTGTGTCCTCCTTTGTGAAGACATAACCAAAGTATGTATTCAATTGGTCTGCCATTTCTTTGTTCCCCATTATAACTTCCCCCATTTCTGACTGTAAGGGACCCACATTTGTCTTCAGTAATCTTTTTCTATTCACATATCTATAGAAGCTTTTACAGTCAGTTTTTATATTCTCTGCAAGCTTACTCTCATACTCTATTTTCCCCTTCTTAATCAATCCCTTTATCCTCCTTTGCTGAATTCTAAACTGCTCCCAATCCTCAGGTTTGCTGCTTGTTCTCAGAGGTATAGAGTCTTACAGCATAGAAACAGGCCCTTCGGCCCACTGCGTCCATGCCGACCATAATGCCTATCTATATTAATCCCACCTGCCTGCATTAATTCCATATCCCTCTACGCCTTGCTCATTCAAGTACCTGTCCAGATGCCTCTTAAATGTTGCTACTGTTCCTGCCTCCACCACCTCCTCTGGCAGCTCATTCCAGATACCCACTATTTTTTGTGTGAAAAATTTACCCCTTTGATCCCCTTTAAACCTCCTCCCTCTCACCTTAAATCTATGCCCTCTAGTTTTAGTCTCCCCTACCATGGGAAACAGACTCTGGCTATCTACCCTATCTATGCCTCTCATAATTTTATATACCTCTATCATGTCCCCTCTCAGCCTCCTTCGCTCCAGGGAAAACAGACCCAGCCTATCCAATCTCTCTTTATAACTCAAGCCCTCCAAACCAGGCAACATCCTTGTGAATATTTTCTGCACCCTCTCTCGCTTAATCACATCTTTCACGTGGTGCGGCGACCAGAACTGCACACAGTACTCCAAGTGCGGCCTAACCAACGTTATGTACAACTGTAACATGACGTCCCAACTCTTGTATGCAATGCCTCGGCCGATGAAAGCAAGCATGCCATACGCCTTCTTTACCACCCTGTCTACCTGTGTTGCCACTTTCAGGGAACTATGTACTTGCACACCAAGGTCTCTCTGCTCAACACTCCACTGGGCCCTGCCATCTACTGTATATGTCCTGCCCAGGTTTAACTTCCCAAAATGCATCACTTTGCACTTGTCTGCATTAAATTCCATTTGCCAATCCCTTGCCCACTTTCCCAGTTGATCTATATCCTGTTGTAACCTTAGACAACCTTCTTCACTGTCCACTATACCACCAATTTTGGTGTCATCTGCAAACTTACTAATCATGCCCCCTACATTCTCATCCAAGTATTAATATATATGACAAACAACAGAGGGCCCAGCACCGATCCCTGCGACACACCACTGGTCACCGGCCTCCAATCTGAATAACAACCCTCCACTGCCTCCTATCACCAAGTCAATTTTGTATCCAATTGGCTAGCTCACCCTGGATCCCATGTGCTCGAACCTTCTAGACCAGCCTACCATGCAGGACCTTGTCAAAGGCCTTGCTGAAGTCCATATAGACAACGTCCACCGTCCTGCCCTCATAAATCCTCTTGGTCACCTCCTCAAAAAACTCAATCTGGCTAGTTTATATTTCTCCTCCTTGGATCTAATACTATCCCTAATTTCTTTTGTAAGCCACAGTTGAGTCACCCTTGCTGTTTTATTTTTGTACCAGACAGGAATGAACAATTGTTGTAACTCATCCATGCACTCTTTAAATGCTAGCCATTGCCTATCCACTGTAAACCCTTTAAGTAACGTTCCCCAATCTATCATAGCCAACTCGTGGCTCATACCTTCATAGTTTCCTTTATTTAGATTCAAGGCCCTAGTATCGGAATGAACTCTCTCATTCTCCATCTTAATGAAGAATTCTGTCATGTTATGGTCAGTCTTCCCCAAAGGACCCCACACAACAAGATTGTTAACTAATCCTTTCTCATTACACAATATCCAGTATAGGATGGCCTGTTCTCCAGTTGGTTCCTCAACATATTGGTCCAAAAAACCATCACGTACACACTCCAGGAATTCCTCCTCTACAGTATTATTGCTACTTTGGTTTGCCCAGTCTATATGTAGACTAAAGCCACCCATAATTACAGTTTCACCCTTATTGTATGCGTCTCTAATTTCCTGTTTCATGCCATCCTCCACATCACCACTGCTGTTTGGGGGTCTATATACAACACCCACCAACCTTTTCTGCCCCTTGGTGTTTCTTAGCTCCACCCATACAGATTCCACATCAGGATTCTGTGAGTTAGTATCCTTCTTCACTATTGTATTGATTTCCTCTTTTACTAATAATGCTACTGCACCTCCTCTCCCTGCTTGTCCTTCCTAAATATTGAATACCCTTGGATGTTCAGTTCCCATCCTTGGTCACCCTGCAGCCATGTCTCCATAATTGCAACTATATCATATCCATGTAGCTCCTCACTCAAACCCTCTGCCTGTCTCAGTGAGTGTCTGCTTATAAGTGCTCAACTAAGACCCCAATTAACACCCTTCACCTGCATATAATCGAACCATTGACATACAATTAACAGATTTAATTTTCATTGCCTGGCACTTGTGTGTCACAAATGTTGCTTGTCACTTATCAGCACAAGTCTGAGTGTTGTCCCAGTCTTGCTGAATACAGGGACAGACTGTTTCATTATCTGAGAAGTTGTGAATGGGACTGAGCACTATGCAATCATCAGTGTACATCCCACTTCTGACCTTAAGATGGGGGGAAGGTCATTGATGGAACAGCTGAAGATGGTTGGGCTTGGGACACTAGCCTGAGGAACACGTGCAGCAGTGTCCTGGGGCTGCAATGATTGATCTCCAACAACTACAACCATCTTCCTTTATGCTAGATATGTCTCCAACCAGTGGAGAGTTTACCCCTTGGTACCCATCAACTTCAATTTTGCTAGGACTCCTAGATGCCACATTTGGTCAAATGTTGCCTTGATGTCAAGGGCAGTGACTTTCATCTCATCTGTTGAATTCAGCTCTTTCACTCATGTTTGGCCCAAGGCTGTAATGAACACTGGAGCTGAGTGGCCCTGGCGGAACCCAAGCTGAGCATCGGTGAGCAGTTATTGCTGAGTAAGTGTCGCTTGATAGCACTGTCAATCACTTTGCTGGTGATTGAGAGTAGACTGATGGGGCAGTAACTAGCTGGATTGAATGTGTCCTGCTTTTTGGGGAACAAGACATAACTGAGCAATTTTCCACACTGGCCTACAAAGCTGTGAGGTATCACTCCCCTGAGGTGCAATCCTTGATGTGTTACACCGTGGAGACTTTAGAAAGATGTGACATGATGGATCCAGCCTAGATGTAAGACTTTTGATTTTTTGATTAATAAGGAAAACTCATATTTAAATAGTGCCTTCCATGGCCTCAAGCAGTTTACAGGCAATCAAGTATTTTTGAAGGGTAGCCGTTAAAGCCTGGCTCGGGTATAAAATTAAAACCCGACCCGGGCCCGACCCGACAACAGCCAACCCGAACACGACTCAGGCCCGCGTTCTTTAATTTTTTTTAAATGCCCAACCTGACCTGAACCCGACACACGCAGTCGGGTTTGGTCGGGTAGCCAGGCTTTACTGCAGAGTGCAGAGTCCGGACTGCACGTTTCCCGCCTTGATGTCCTGAATGTTTCTTTGAAGATTACTTCCCAGAGCAAGGCAGCACTGTCCACGTCCAGCCCGACCCGACCCGAGCCCGAATGCTGGACCCGGAAAAGAGACCCGAGCAACCCGAACCCGATACATGTCGTCGGGTCTGGTTGGGTTCGGGTCAGATAGCCACGTTTTAGTTGGAGCATAGAATCTTTAGCCTAAAGATGATTCTTTGTGGTATTACTGGCTGAACGTTTAATGTGTTTGTGTGACATTCCTTCATATGCTATGTTAGCAGATGTATTAACCAGTTTAAGATAAATGGAAAACATCTGTGTCAAAACAGTGGTGATATTAGCAGATGGACATTCTTTTGTCCAGCAGTCAAATGTCATGCAAATAGATCCTGACAATTTACTTCAAAGAGGTTACATTATCATATGGACAATTATGTAATGCATTAGTTACATGTTGGCTTCAAAATCATTTGAGTAACTATTGTCTTTCAGTGATTAGTAGAGAATAAATGGACTAAGATCACATATAAGCCAATGATTCAGTTTAACTTAATGTAACTCAAATGGAGGATTATGTTGTTTTGACATTTTGGCACCACATTTCCTCCAACACATGGTATCAATTTCATGAAGATATAAAGTAATGTTGTTGCATTCAGGCACAAGGAACAACATTTTCTGCTCTGGTGCTTAAGAGATTTGTTATCAGCTGAAATGATCTGAAAGTTTTAGCAAAACTTTTATTGTAAACTTTCTTTAATGCCACATGGGTTCTCTGAGTTCCCCCGAATTCTTAGAAATTTGATTGACCCATCACCTGGAGCATTGTGAGGATTAGCTACTCCTTTGGTCTATGTACTCTGTGAGTTATAGGACTACACTGAATAGATCTGGTGCTGGAATTCCATCTGTCACTAATCTTACTCGCTGAATTGCATCTGCATCTCATACCAGACACTACATTTCTTTTTTATTATAAAAGTGATTTTGTATCTGACACTCCTCACAAAACTCTGAGACATCACTTAGTGATGAAACATCTTTCAACATTGGCGATATGGAATCATTTCACAATACCCTGCTTGAGCAGAGTTTCACTACAATTGAACTGGGATTGGAGATAGGGCTATTACACTACTACAGCAGCTAACACAAAAGGGAACCTAAAAGTCATCTATAGACATATAAATAGAAAGGGTGGTAAGAGAAGGAGTGGGGCCGATTTGAGGCCTAAAGGGGATTTATGCATGGAGTCCGGGGACATGGCTTAGGTACTAAATGAGTACTTTGCATCTATCTTTACTAAGGGAGAAGATGCTGCCCAAGTCATGGTGAAAGAGGAGTTAGTTAAGACACTGGATATGTTAAAAATTGATAGAGAGGAGGTACTAGATAGGCTGGCTGTACTTAAATTTCATAAGTCACCAGGACCAGATGAGATGCATCCAAGGATACTGAGAGATGCAAGGGTGGAAATTGCAGAGACCTATAATCTTCTAATCCTCGTTAGATAGAGAGCTGGTGAAAGTGGACTGGAGAATTGCAAATGTAACACTCTTTGTTGAAGGACACTCCCAAGCGCAGAGGCATCTGCAGCAAACATTGTAATGTTTAAATGTTATTTGAGTAAGTAGATTCATATAATCCTAGTGAATATATATATATATACTCATATACATATATACTCATATAGCCACATATTGTTACAAAATTGAGTATTTACCCAAGGCATTGTGGGACAAGTTAGTTAGCTTGCAGCCTTGAGCATGGTACTGCTTAGCACAGGCAATTAGACTGACCAAGGAGGGCCCCTCATATCAGTGTATAAGACAGCTGCTTTGTGTAACTGCAGACTGCATAAAGCAATCAAGAATGCAAGCTTGATAGAGGTGGAAGGATTCATTGTGAAGACTCAAGGATAGTTGATAAGGGGGTCTGGGAAACATCACAAGATGATCAGGGGGCTTGCTATGAGCTGATCATGTAGCCACATGATGCCTAATGAGTAATCCAATTGGTAATATGTGTAATGTATGTAATCAATAACCGTTATGATTGGATCATGTCCAGCCAGGATGGGCTGAGTAACTGTTTGAAAAATGTATAAGTATGGATGATTTTCCTTTGTTCGGTGGAGAGGCATCTGGACAGACCAGTGACCTGCGCCCCGCTGGCGTAACTAAATAAACTGTTTGACATTGGAGCAGACCTGAGTGTTGAGTGATTCTTCTAGATTCATTCCCGCTAACATCCTTGTTCAAAAAAGGGTGTAAGGACAAACCCAGCAACTACAGGCCAGTTAGTTTAACCTCGGTGGTGGGAAAGCTTTGAAAAATAGGCCAAAATTAACAGGCATTTGGAGAAACGTGGATTAATTAAAGAAAGCCATATGGATTGTTACAACCAGGTGAGAAAGAGGTCTAGGGTTCTCTTTCAGCCTTCACCTGGTCTTACTGTAACAGGGTTTTATTTTTAAACATGCTGGGTTTTTAGCTCCCCCTTTGGTGAATCCTTGTTCACCACTTTCCAATTATAAAGGAATGAAAACAGCACATACAGGCTTTCTTAGGTTTAAAGAAGAAAATTTGAAATTTATTAAATTTATATTTGGGGCGGCACAGTGGCGCAGTGGTTAGCACCGCAGCCTCACAGCTCCAGGGACCCGGGTTCGATTCCGGGTACTGCCTGTGTGGAGTTTGCAAGTTCTCCCTGTGTCTGCGTGGGTTTTCTCCGGGTGCTCCGGTTTCCTCCTACAAGCCAAAAGACTTGCAGGTTGATAGGTAAATTGGCCATTATAAATTGTCACTAGTATAGGTAGGTGGTAGGGAAATATAGGGACAGGTGGGGATGTTTGGTAGGAATATGGGATTAGTGTAGGATTAGAATAAATGGGTGGTTGATGTTCGGCACAGACTCGGTGGGCCGAAGGGCCTGTTTCAGTGCTGTATCTCTAATCTAATCTAATATACTTAAACTCTAATTCGGTTAATGCCTACAGATACACAACGCGCCCCATGCTTGCATGCATATGTGATACACACATGCAAATAGAGACAGAAAAGAGCAGAAGCAAAATAAAGTGGGAAAGTTTGAGGCAATATCTGAAGAGTTGTTGTTGTGGTTCTTCAAGTTCACTGTAGAGTCGTTGATTGTACGTAGATCTTGCTTTTCGTTGGGGCCCAGTATTCTTCTTAAACCTTGTTCGCTGTAGGAGACTTTTCTCCCTTTGAGTTCATGTGTCTTCAGTGGATTCAGAGGCTTGTGAGAAATAGATGGGAACAGACAGGAGTGAGACCTTCTCAGTCCAGAAGCAAACAGAGTTTCTGCCGAAACTGTTGTACAATTTCAAAAAGACTGCATTTGTTGACAACGCGATCAGTAGGTGGTGCTGTTTTGGCACATTCGTAAATACAGCATGTGTCACTAAAACGTCACAGCTTGCGACTGTAGCAGCTGCCAGGACCAAGGAGAGCAGCAGTGACGGCGGCGGGGGAGGGAGGGAGGGAAGGAGTGAGGGAAGGAGGGAGGGAGGGAAAGAGGGAGGGAGGAAAAGAGGGAGGGGGGAAGAGGGAGGGAGGGGGGAAAGGGGGGGAGGGGAGAGAGTGGGGGGGAGGGTAGGAAAGAGCTGCGGGAAGGGGGGGAGAGCTGGGGGAAGGGGCGGGGGAGAACTGGGGGAGGAGGGGGGGAGAGAGGGTGGAGGGGTAGAGGGAGGAGGGGAGGGAGAGGGAGGAAGGGGCGAGGGAGGGAGATGGGGGAGAGGGGGGGAGGGGAGAGAGTGGGGGGGAGGGCGAGGGTGGGGGAGAGTGGGGGGGGAGCAGCGGAGCGGAAGAGGAGTGCCTCTTTCTGTGCATGCGCCATAAACACAACAGCAAAAGACTTACTGGCCAGTCCCTGGACCCGGCGACACCAAGGTCTTCGCACGCTCGCTCCCCGCGGCTCTCTACGGCCTCTCGCTTCCGGCCCTCTCCATTCAGCCGTTCCCTCCAGCTGCGGATGCCCAATCCAGTTGCTTTCTCCCCTACTTCTCCACAGTACTTCAGGCATTGCAACTGTCTGGTCCCTGCATTTTGCATGCTCCCTCTCCCCACCCCTCCCCCCTCTCCATCTTCACCTCCCCCTCTTCACCCACCCCTCCCTCCCCCTCTTCACCCACCCCTCTATCCCCCTCTTCACCCACCCCTCCTCTACCCCCCTCTTCACCCAACCCTCCTCTACCCCCTACCTCCACCCCCCTACCTCCACCCCTCCCTCTACCCCCTACCTCCACCCCTCCCTCTACCCCCCTACTTCCACCTCTCCCTCTACCCCCCTACCTCCACCCCTCCACCACAGTTGAATATCTGAAGTGCAGTTGCAAAGTCGGTGAAATAGCATGCAAAACAAAACCTCACCAATTCTGAGTTTAATTATTGAGAAGTTTTATTAAGTTCATTAAGCATCCGAGGAACTGCTGTGCATGGATACATGAGTGTTGTGTCCAGCATTCCCGTTAGACAGACAGGCCGAGTCTCTGCTATGCACAGCTAAAGAGATTGTTCCTGGAGAGCCTTGTGGTGAATGAACGCTTGGCTCTCTATTCCACGACTGTATTGTCCATGTGAAGAAGGCAAAGTCACAAGAGTCTGAGCTCAGTCTATTCTTGGTGAATGTTCCCCAAGCGCATCCCAATGTGCATTCCCAATTCATCCAGAAATGCAATGTTCCTTTCCACATCGTGACGAGCTCCGCAGCATGATCCAGTTGCCTTCGTTGCTTGAATGCTGACCTTAAGTCTCAAGGATTGTTTTCTCGACGGCATGTTTTACATGAAAAGAAATAAAGCAAATCAGAGTAGGAGCTTGCCTCCCTCCATCCACTGAAATTACTGTTGCGCACACCTTTTTAAGTTCTGCAGTGAAGGCACCAATTGATAACGTCGCCAATGAAGCACTTATTACCCACCTCAGATGCAGGAATCATCACATCCTTGCGTCATCTCCTGCACTGCCTCCTTTGCTGGAATGCCGTCCTTAAGTGTCAAGGATTGTTTTCTCAAGGGCACGTTTTACATGAAAGGAAATAATGAAAGAACATCAGTGTCAGAGCTTCCCTCCCTCCAATTAAATTACTGTTGCGCATGCTTTATGCTCTGCAGTATCGGCATGTACTGATAACACCGTCAATGAATCACTTAGTACCCACCACAGCTGCAGGAGTCAGGATGATGTAACTGCCCCTATCTCGTGATGGTTCAATGCTGCTCTCAGGGAAAACATGAATGATGTGAGGGTGCTGGAAAAAGAAGCACATTTCTTTTGGACTATGAACATAAAGCAGGCCATTTAGCCCAGCTGTTCCCTGCTAGTGGTTATGCTACTCGTGCGTCTTCCCATCCATTCCCATTTAATCCTGCCTACTACTATCAGCATCACCTTCCATTTCTTTCACTCTTACTTACCTTTGCCTTAAAGCAACACTGAGGATGGAGAACGGTGTGGCTGCACTCCCACCTCACCAGTTGTGTACGCAGCAAGAGCATTCACATTTGTGCTACCACTGGACACGGCATGCTTGTTTCATTTAGTGCTCAGTCTCTTCTTGCTGAATGTTCCCCAAGTGCTTGACCCCTTTGGACACCCTCTCTGCTTGACAGGCAGCAGCTGGCAATTGCGGAGTCTCACAAGGCTCTGCATGGTTGTTTCAAAGGCGGATGGGGAAACAGGTGGCTGTGTGTCCACGTGCACCGCTCGGATGGGTGCAGGAACAGGTGGCTGTGTGTCCATGTGCACTGCTCGGATTGGTGCAGGAACAGGTGGCTGTGTGTCCACGTGCACTGCTCGGATGGGTGCAGGAACAGGTGGCTGTGTGTCCACGTGCACTGCTCGGATGGGTGCAGGAACAGGTGGCTGTGTGTCCACGTGCACTGCTCGGATGGGTGCAGGAACAGGTGGCTGTGTCTCCATGTGCACTGCTCGGATGGGTGCAGGAACAGGTGACTGTGTGTCCACGTGCACTGCTCGGATGGGTGCAGGAACAGGTGGCTGTGTCTCCATGTGCACTGCTCGGATGGTGCAGGAACAGGTGTCTGTGTAACTGAACAGCAAGGAGAGGGTACCGCAGGTGGGGAAAGTGGAGCTTTGAACAGGCAGGCCTGTATGGTCCATCAGATCATTAGGCCATTGGGTGAAACGCTCAGGATCCATGGATTGTGGCACGCGACTGATGTCCAGTGCGTGGCCACCTCCATCCGAATGTGTTTCCGGGCAATTGTTGGGCAAATTAATTGGCTCCATCTCATCAGCCAGTCCTTGCTGCCAGCGGAGAATCTGTCGCCACAGCCAGTCCAGTTTCCTCATGAATGATGCCGTTCCACTCTGCAGAAGTGACCATTTAAATGGAAGGTTGTTCGCTGGACTGCAGCACATGTCCTGCCAGCACACAGCAACTTACAACAGGGACTGGAGCACATGCAGTGCCCCAGACAATGGAAATGTTTTCAGAGCAGCTTACGACAGGGACTGGAGCACATGCGGTGCCCCAGACAATGGAAATGTTTTCAGAGCAACTTACAACAGGGACTGGAGCACATGCGGTGCCCCAGACAATGGAAATGTTTCCAGAGCAACTTACAATGGCAGAGCAACTTACCTTGGAAAAATCTCCTCTGTCTAATAAAAATGAAGCAAATCTCCAAAACAACTAAATAATTGAGATAAAATGCAAGAAAATGCCCGACGAAACCTCTCCTCCTTCCACTTTCAAAAACTCGCGCCGAAGCTTTGACGCATGCGTGAATATCGGAAGATTGCATGAAGCGCATGCGCAGAGGCCAACCTGGCGCGTTGCCCGAGGAAGATGACGTTACGCGATGACGTCATCTGCGCATGTGCAAACTGGTCCTGGCAATCCGGACCGCAGCGCATGCGCAGAGAGCAGGAAACCGTCTGCACATGTGCGCACCGCGGCGCAGCCTGATGACGTCAGCGCTGGCAAGCGTTGTCATGAATCACTTTGTTTCAAAAAACTCAGGTTGCCCAGCAGGTTAGTCATGTGACTAGCTGTTTTGACCATGTCCTTTTGTATATTCGGCCATCTTAGCAGTCAACCTGGAATGAAAGCTTCCCCACCTTCAATGTCTGGTGATCAAAAGTCCATTGTGGGTTGAATGTGTCAAGGAATGGCTGCTTTGTCCTTCCAAACACTGTCTGTTAATATGCAAATGTCTTTCCAGCCACAGCTGATCTGTTTAACAAGTCCTTTCTTCATTCCAGTTTAAAATCAATGTTCATGACAAAATCCATGTGCCTCATTCTTGGCGGGTGGGGACCTGGCATGACTGGATTATTAAGGGCAAATTGTGTTTAACTAACATGCTTGAGTTTTTTGATGAGGTAATGGAGTGGGTTGATGAGGTTAATGCAGTTGTTATGGTGTATATGGACTTTCAAAAGGTATTTGATAAAGTGCCACATAACAGTTTTCTCAGCAAAGTTAGAACCAATAGAATAAAAGGGACAGTATCAGCATGGACACAAAATTGTCTAAGTGACAGGAAACAGAGTCGTGGTGAATGGTTGTTTTTCAGACTGCAGGAAGGTATATTGAGGTTCCCTAGGGGTTGATGGGCCTGTTCTCCTTGGAGAAGAAAAGATTAAAAGGAGATTTGATTGAGGAGTTCAAAATCATGAAGGGTCTGTACAGAGTAGATAGGAAGAAACCGTTCCCATTGGCCGAAGGAACCACAACCAGAGGACACTGATTTAAGATGATTGGCAAAATGAGACAAAACTTTTTTACGTAGTGAGTGGTTAGGATCTGAAATGCTCTGCCTGAAAGTTTGGTGGAGGTAGATTCAATCGAGCCTTCAAAAGAGAATTGGACAATTATCTGAAGAGAAAAACTTTGCAGGCTACGGTGAAAAGGCCAGGGAGTGGGTCTAGGTGAGCCGGCACAGGCACAACAGGCCAAATGGCCTCCTTCTCTGCTGTAGACATGCTATGATTCTGTGATTTCACAAGGCTTCAATAAGAAGGCTTACCAACACCTTCTCAAGGGCAATTAGGGATGGACAATAAATACTGACATTGCCAACAATGCCCACATTCTGAGAATGAATAAAAAAATTCACGATTAATCCATAAATACAGACATTGTATAACTGCACATTGCACTCACCACTACTCATTAAATACCCACACTCAGTAACTGTATTCAGGTTCACCACTACTCACCAATAAACATATTGTGTGAGCTGTTTGAGCTCATTACGTATTGGCATGTGCTGTGCTGCATATTTCTATACTTGCACAATCTACAGATCCACTCTTGCAGGTTTATGTCTAATCACGGGGAGATGGTGGCGTAATGATAATGTCACTGAGCTAGTAATCTAGAGGTCCAGGCAAATCCCCTAGAGGCACAGGTTCAAATGGCAGCTGGTGGAATTTAAATTCAATTAATTAATAAAAATCTGGAATTGAAAGTAAGTCTCAGTAATGGTGCCATGAAACTATTATCGATTGTCGTAAAAACCCATCTGGTTCACTAATGTCCTTTAGGGAAGGAAATCTGCCATTATTACCTGGTCTGGCCTACATGTGACCCCAGACCCACAGCAATGTGGTTGACTCTTAACTGCCCTTTGACATGGCCTAGCAAGCCACTTAGTTGTCAAGGGCAGTTAAGGATGGGTAACAAATGCTGGCCTTGCCAGCATCACACGCATCCCATGAAAGAATAAAAAAAACACACAATCCATTGGCAGAATACCTGCGATTATGCTCAGCAACCAGGTCTGATGGTAGAATTTAATTAATCTGATTATTGCTAAATAATAATTTTGACAATATTGTATGATTGCCAAGCTGACTATTTAAATGTATTAAGGAAATGTGAAATAAATGTGTAGTGCACAGTTTTCATGCAAGGTAATCTATTAATCAGACAGAGTTAATCCAGCTGCCCCCTTATGCATATTTCAGTCAGCATGTTGTCCAATTATTAGCTAAAGACTACAACTATATTTCAGCACTTTGTTCAGAGTTTGTAACACCTACAAAGGTTTGGAGAATTGGTTGAAGAAGAACCATATCAAATGTTTGTAAAGCACTGGACTGTGCTTGTCAGAAGATGGATGTTCTGTTGATTAATTCATTACTTTACCATTTGGACTGCAGCCAACAAAGATTTTGGCAGAGCCAACTAATTCCCTCACCTCTAACAAGTTGACCCCATTGCTTGGAATTGGCCCCATAAAAAGTCAAACATTTGATCTGGTTGTAGTAATACCTCAATTTAGTTTCCATTTCAAGTCCAGATACGTCAGAACTGCATTCAGGGATCCGGAGACTAATTTCTAAATCTGATCCAGGATGGTGAGATGCTGAAGACATAGTTGAACAGGCATGTTTTATGGTTGAAAGATATAGGGTAATTATCCAATGTGTGCTGGAGGTGCTTGGGGATGCCTGACCCCAGTATTCACCTGGGGAAAGATAGACTATAAAATGCAAGAATATGAAAATAAAAATTAAATATAAAAAGAAAATGTGAAATAAAATTTAAGTTATGAACATAAGAAAGAAAGAGCCTGATTAGACATTAAGCAGTTTGTTAAAAAAAATGTATAAAGGAATTAAAGCTAAATGTATTAAGCAATGCACTGTTGGAGCAAATTACGTCCTTTCATTTTTGATTGAAGAATTGTTAAAAGTGTTCACAATATGTGTTCACTTTAACAATATTGCAACTAAATTTCTTTCCCCGTCAGTCACACTATTGACTGTGTTATTAGAGTTTTTTAATGTCTCAGTGTGGGAACAGATGGGTTTTAAAATGGGGAAACCCAAGTAGCAGGGGATGATATCTGGAGCAGATGACACCGTAAAATTACACTTTAATCAACTTTAGTGTTTAATCTGATAGAGTGTTGCATTGTTGGAGGTGCTGTCGTTTGGCTGAAATGTTGAATCAAGGCCCCTGCAGCTCTCTCAGATCACTTGACATTACTCGAAGAAGAGCAGGGGAGTCCTCCCAGTGTCCCAGCCAATACTTATTGCTCAATAAACAGTACTAAAATAGATTATCATTTATCCGTTTGTGGGATCTCGCTATACACAATTTGCCTGCCACATTTCCTACATTATAACATTGACTACGCTTCAAAAATATGTCTTTTGCTGTAATAAGCCTTGGGACATCATGAGGTCATGAAACGTGCTATAAATATGCAACTCTTTCCCTTTCCTTATTGTACAAATATTTGGCACACTGTTACCAAGTTTTTCTCTCTGCTATTTTAATACAGGCATTAACACATTCAAATTAAACAGGCTAATTGTTCCACTAAAATAGCATAGAGAGGAATTGCGTACACGCATGTTAAACCTTTGTATAATACGTGACAACAGTCAGTGCTGCTCTTGTGCATGTCAGAACAAAAAGAACATAGACCCAGAAATAAACTCTGTAATTGTGAGTTTTGGGCTTCCATGACCTACTGTTTTGAGAAAGGCAGTCAAAGTTGCTTTGAAGTGTCAAATATAGTAGCATTAGGACACAAGAACAGTAGGTCATTCAGCCCGTCAAACCTGTTGCGCCATTTGATCCGCGTCTTAATTCCATCTACCCACGTTGGTTCCATAATCCTTAATACGCTTGTCTAACAAAAATCTATCAATCTCAGTTTTGACATTTTCATTTCACCTCAGCTCAACAGCCTTTTCTGGGAGGGAAGAGTTCCAGATTTCTACCAGCCTTTGTGTGAAGAAGTGTTTCCTGAACAGCCTAGCTCTAATTTTAAGGTTATGCCCCCTTGTTCTGAATGTCCTCTCCAGAGGGAATAGTAGGGGAGAAATTGGGCTCTTTAGCAGCCTTCCTTTTTTTTTTAGACAGAATGCACCTCTTAATGGTGGAAAATGGCGTCCAAGATGCTGCACACACTTCAATAATGGAACACTGTCAGATTGAACCCTCAATTGGATGCTATCAAACGGAACCCACAATCGAGTATTATCGAATTAAACAACTAGTTTGCACTCCACTTCCCACCCCACACCCAAGACCCGAGGTTGTTTTTCAACCCCATCATCTGAATCAGAAAAAGAGGCAGGGCTACACAATGAGAGTAGGGTATTGGGATTAGTTTTGGTTTGTTTTAGAAAAGAGCTAGCACAGACACAGTGGCTGAATGATCTCCTTCTGTGGTGTAAAACAATATAGTTCTAGTTTCTAATATAAAACCTTTAATTTGTCTTTTGATAATGAGGGGCCAGTAGTGTGTCTCATTGGTAAGTCGATAAACTGTGTGGAGTGGGATCGGTAAGTTTCTTATTTTTGTGCCAGGCTAGGTCATTTTGGAAAGGTGATCGGTTGCTTTTCTTGGAACTTTGTACCTTAAAACCTCCTAACTGCCATTGAGAATCACAAAGCAGCTGGCTACAAAATGGTAGTGGGAGAGGCAGAGAAATAGTTCATCCTTATGCCCTGTTGATTAAGTAATGGTGGGGGTAAAATTGAACTTCAGCGGAGGTGAAAAGAAGGTGTTAGCGAATCCGTTGCCTGTTATACACTCTGCTAAATTTCCTTTCCTTTGATTTTTAACAGGGGGCCGCTCCATTAACCCCCTTTCTACCGAAATTGATGTTTACCCTCGGTGTTTAACGTTGCAGAGGTAGCTCTTTAATGGAGAAGCAAAACAACTCAATTGTGGCAGAAGACATACCTAAGCAAATCCGCAGCAGGGCCATCATTATGTCTCTGCTCCCCCTGCACCCTCTCCCCTCCTCATCTCCCAAAGAGGTTCGTTAATTTCCTCCTTATTTTCTTCTGACTCTATCCTTCTCTATTTCAAGAATGTTTTTTGAAAATTTACATGGACATTACCGTTCCCCCTCTGCTGCCTTTGCTGATGGAATGGTGTTTGCCAGAATATGATACTTGATGCTATAAAGTATCTGTGCGAGATATCAAATTTAAACTTAAATTAAGTAATTTTCTGGCCAGTTCCTTACCAGATGCAGGAGTGATACACAAACAGACGAGGGCCAAACTGAATACGAAATGATGTAAACCTTTATATAATCAAGAATATAATCATGTTATCAATCGTATGAAAATCATTATTCAATTAATCAGCTGAAATATAAACAGAAATTCTGAACTCTTCTGCACTTAAACTCAAAAGCTGCCAGAAATATTTTATTTGGGCCAAAAACAGCTAACGATTTTTCCAATAGTTTATAGATTGTTACACATTTTTATCACTTCAAAGCATCGCTGTAGCAGGATTAAATCCTGACCTATGTACCAGGAAATGTCTTGGAAATACATGTTTAAATGTTATCTTAAAGCTATTAGGAGAATAAAACTGTTCCAAGTGACTTAGTGAGATTCTACTCTGATACATTCTGATGATGAAAGGCAAAATCATCAATTGAATTTTATTGTTATCTAGCCAAGGAAAAAGACAAATCACAGACTGATCCCAAACAAATGATTTAAGTACTGTGGTAGATATCTCAACATTTAAAAGCAAGGTGCTTGCGGATATGTTGAGAGACTTTACGAGGCAGTCCAGCTAATGCAGCGTGTTAGTTTTGCAGGCAGCCTATTTGCCGACGGACAGGCTAAGGTTCTGTTCATGTGATTCTCCACACGATGAGACCATCTCTGTTGTGAATAAGGAGGCATTGAATTAAAAAAAAGTAAAATTTATCAGGAAGTGCCAACTTGGTTCATTCTCCCACACCCCCATACCCTGACTTGCTGAATGTGAGAGAGGCCTAAAAGCAGCGAATTTACCTTTTCATTTGGAAAAAGGATTGCAGCATGGCCTGGGTAAATGGAAAGCATCTACATCAGGACAAAAGGTGGAGGAGAAGTTAAAGAAATATAAGTAATAATGGGCTAAATGGAACTTTTTTTTGGTTCTGTCACTCCCCCTTGTAAAAATTAACAGATAAAAGACAAACTGTGCCCTTCACTGTAGCTCCCACTTACTGGAGTGTAATATCTTGCTCTTTGATCCTTGGATTTCCTTCTCCTTTGGCTAGCCTTCCTTGACACCATCATTAATGAAGCTCTTGGGTGTGTGTTCTAGATTTATAGACCCTTTTGTAACTCATTTAAGGATAAGAAAACGTCCACACAGTGAACAACTGTGAAGGTGTTGAAAGATATTGCACAGAGCACATTACTATAACAAATGAAGCACATCAGAATGCAGAGGATGTTCCAGGAGATTTTACAGGAAAATCAATCATTTTGTGTTAAGTCGGTGGATTGAAGTCCGTGGAATGGAAAATTGGGCTGGATGCAAAACAGGCTGCTGATTCGTTAACACCATTTACTGCTACCACCCAGGACCAGTTTCACTCTCTATGCTTCCTATACTATTCCCTATGGCAAAGCATTTCATGGTCGAATAGTTCTATGCTCCCTCTATTAGTGACAATTTTAAATTGATGATATCTTGTCACCTACTCACAAACTAGAAGAAATAATCTTTCCCTATTTACCCTATCAAAATCCATTAGTATTTCAAAATCCTTTATTCATTCTCCCCTTAGCAATCACTGCCCTAGTGGGAATATCTTAGTATCTCAAGACTTACCTCATAGCAATACTTTCTGATCACTAGTATCTCCTGAGGTGTGTATGCTGTTCATGACTTTAAAGTCCTTTCCATAATGGGGTGTGACGCAAACTACACACAGCACTCTATCTGTGACTGTACCAACATCAGCCTTATGGTCGGGTGGGTGTCCAATGGTGATTGTGGGGAGGGCATCTGATGGTGGTTGGGGGGGTGGGTGGTGGAGCCAGACAGATTGTGCTGCTTTACTGGGTAGCTTGCTGAGCCTGAAGGCAACACTCCTGCTTCTTTTGGACCTCAAGCAGTGCTGTAAAGGAACGTACCACACTGATTCAGTCCTTCTCGACTCCTTTCACCCATTGGATTCCCCAAGATCTGGAAAATTGGCTGCCCGTGGTTAAAAATAGAATCACTGTTAAAATGAAGGCACTTAGCCTCATTAAAATATTTAAATGACATACCAGCCTCCTACAAGTGGATTGGTTGTCTGCCCCTCTTCCTGCCACCATTAAAACCTGGGCTCGAGATGGGTTGAGTTCCTGTTTCAGATGCTTTCACTTTTAACCTCTGACCCGACCCCAACCCACCTGTCTTTGACAATTAAGATTCAGCGTTACGTGTTAGTTTCTGGATTTCAGCAGATCGCTGGAGGAGGCTGTGACTGGAAGACAGTAGTTCAAAGGGAGGGAGAGAACACTGAACAATAATATAGCCTTAACCAATGTGACTTACCCCAGTAAATTGGATATTGGAAACTGGATGGCCACTTGAAGAAAATAAACTTGCAGGGCTACGGGGATCGACTGACCGGACAGCTCTGTGGACGGCCAGCATGGATTTGATGGGCTGAATGGCCTCCTTCTGTGTCGTAAATGACTCTATGACACCAATGAATTACAGAATATCACTGCAAAAGCCTGGTAGTGAACTCTCTGCCCACCTCCTAGCCAGGAAATGCTGCTGTGGAAGAAGTAAGGGAAGAAAATCATTAAAAGTAGAGAATAAAATATTAAGCGTTCACATTATGCCACTGGAGACCAACGGGCAGAGGCTAATGGTGCTATTCCAGTAGAGACACTAACTCATTCAATAATAAATGTTAACAGCTCCATTAAAATAGAGGAGACAGGAATTTCAGGGGAATTTGTCAACCCGTGGCATTATTTTAAGGCCAAAGTTTGCTGAGGGAAAGAAGGTCATTCTGTGTAAAGGCTGCTTTCCCAGTGAGTCAACAATTTGTGTCGACTAGCAATGTATCAGATCTTTAGAAGCTAACTTAATAACAGAATGTGGTGCAAAGTGAGAAAATTTTGTTCTTTTTCTGATCACAGTCCAGCAGAGATCAAGACCTTAGTTTGAAAGTCCAAAGCAAAAAAAAAGTTAAACGGAACAGGCAGAGCAAGCTGTAACATTTAATGAGCACTCGTCTGGAGCAGCAGATCATATAAAAGCTAAGGCTTGAAATAGTCCATATGCTGACTGAATGAAGTGTAAACTGAGGCAAGAAGTAAGAAGCTGGAGTGCTTATGTCAGAATTGGTTTGTGCTACATCTGCACTTAATTTTCAAGAAAAGTGCCCTTCATTTTCAAAGCAGCTGCAGTCTGAAACGAAACATGTTTTAATGTGCTCGGACTAAATAGGAATTTAGAGCATGGCATGTGGTGCAAATAATCATGTTCATATGCAGACAAAACTGCTGCTTTTCATAGCCAAACCAAGCTGTACAAAGTACAGTCCTGTTTTCTTTCCTGCCTACCTTTAATGAGTAGCTTGGTATAAATTGTGAGAAATTTAACGTTTAAAACAAAATCCAAATGCTTGTAGGCCTTCTCGTTGGTAAACTAATTGCCTGAAGGTGAATTTTGTTTGTTATTTCAGGATAAGGTATTGTGTCCTCACTGATCTTTTCTCGCGCGGATATAGTGAAGGTCCTGCAATCTAACAGAGATGTCTAACTTATCAGAGACTTAGTGCGTCCATCTATGTAACCAAATGGTTTATGTGTGATGAGTGTTGGTAGGATAGGAAATTCCTCTGGGCATGCTAATTGCCTCATATTTCCCAGTCTCTAAATAGCAACCAATGAAAACTATAAACTATCACAAAAGCAACCAAATCCCTGAAATCAAAAGTATGTTTTCCAACCACCCCATATGTACTCCCATTATATAGCTTAAATAAACATGTAAAAATATGGTTTTTGAGAGATAAAGAAAATCCCAATTTTACCAATACAATCACCCATTGTGTTTTCCAGTGCCCAATATGAGTCTCCTGTATAAACATACTGGCTGCAAAATTCGGCTCCAAAACACCACTGGTTTCATCATAATGGTAGCCGGCAGGTGCAAAAAAGGGGAGGTCCACTCCCAATGACTTCCGGTGTGGCCCATGCCCATTGCCATGTTTTGAAGGACAATAGCATGGGCATCCCATGTGTTCACCAGAAGCATGCAGAGTGGGTAAAGATCATGACATTAACCAGAGTTTAACACTGATTTGGTACATGACCAGCCATTCTGGACCTCGCAGGTCCTGTTAACACCGTTTCTTGAACACACAATTGAACAAGTATTCAGCTGCACGAGTGACCGCCAACACCCACCACCCCCCCACCCCCAACCCACCAACCACTATCGCTTTTAAAGGAATCACCGTTCAAATTTCAGATGAGGTACTTTTGACTTTCTCCTCGCCGTTGCAAACACAGTGGAAGTACTTTGCACTGTATTGTTGGAGGAGTTGGCAAGTTCTTTCAAAGGGGTGGTGCTCGACCTTTGAAATGAGTGGTGAGGATTTGAAATGTCTCCGAGCAGAAAGCTTACTCACAGTCATGGGATTTTAACTGCAGTTCCTTTTGGGCTCCAGCATCGCAGAAGAATAGAGCAGAGGTAACAGAGAGGAGAAGCTGTACACAGAGGGAAAAGGAGGAAGGCTGTCAACAGAAGGCTTTACCTACCTAAAATCTTCATCAAGAACCTTTCCACCTCCATCTCAGCCAGAAGCAGAACAGTGCCACCTCCTTGGAGCAGACCTGTAAACGCAGTGCAGGGTGAGAACAGTGTGGCCAGTGGCCATTGAGATCACCGTGGCACTCAGTAGGCTGAATTTTGTGCAGCCGTTTAAGGTGGTCATGGTGGCATGGGGGAACGGACAATCACAGCGGAGTCATCAACCCATAAATCCAGCGTCGTTAAGTAAGTTCCCGATATTGTCAGAGACCAGGCAGGACCATGGCGGAATTAATGCCCTGACATGACGGGAACCAATTTTAAATTGCTGACTTGCTCTTTAACATGAATTTAAATGTAATTATCTCCGATTTAATGAGTGGACTGTGATTTTGTGAATGGCTTGTAGCAGTCACAGGCCTTCAGGTTTGTGACCATTAAAAGCTGGCGGCACTGAGGCGAGAGGCCTCAGTGCCGCAACGGGGAGGTATCCTGACCATTGCAGCGTGCGGGAAGTCGGGGGTTCTAAGCCCACTGTCGCTCTGCTGATATAGGCTCTGCAAGAGGGTTGTGTGGATTGGGGGCTCTGAGAGGGTTTAGGTTGGGTGTGAGTGGGAATTATAGGGTTTCCTAACTGCTCTGTTACATTGTGTGGTGACTCACACTGCAGGAAAAGATGGTCGGCCATCAGTAGGTTTGAGCTCTGAGGTATATCAGGCATTCCGCCGAGCAAATATTGATAAGCAAAGTTGTCAAGGCAAGGTCGTCTCCCCTTTGGATCCCCTTGGCATGTTGAGGCACCTCCGACAAACGCATGCCCAAGAGACAGCAGCAGCCTGCTAGGCCAAGAAGGACCCATGTATGCCAGAGAGCCTACAGGATTCGTATCAGCTACCTCCAGATGTCCGAGCGACACTGTCAGCAAAGACTAAGGCTCTCCAGGGAGGCTCTCACCGACTTATGCGGCCTTCTGCAGGATGGCTTGCAACCTCTGGGATTTGGGGGTCACTGTATGCCAGTGGCCCAAAGATTACTGTGGTACTAAACTTCTGTGCATCTGGATCTTTACAGGGATCCACTGGGAACATGTGTGGTGTCTCCCAGCCAGCAGCGCACTGCTGTATTGAGGTGACCAATGCCCTGCTCAAGAAAGCCAGAGACTATGTGCGTGAATGGACCGACCCTAACAGTCAGGCTGAGAGGGCCATTAGTTTCAGAACCATAGCTGGATTCCCAGAGGTGCACGCATTGCACGCATGTGGACATCAAGGCTCCCACGGACCAGCCAGCTGCCTTCATCAACGGGAAGGTCTTCCATTTGATCAACATTCAACTGGTCTGCGACCATTGAAAGTATTCCCTGCAGGTGTGTGCCCACTTCCTGGGAAGCAGCCACGATGCCTACATACTTTGACAGTCCCAGGTGCCTCAGCTTTTCAATCCCCCGCTCGACTTCAGGGATGGATTCTCAGGGACAAAGGTTAGCCATTGAAGACATGGCTTCTGATGCCTGTGAGGAACCTTCACAATGCAACACTTGCCACGTTCTCACCTGAGGGACCATCGAGCAGGTCATTGGGCTGCATGAGGTTCCATGTCCCCGATCGATCTGGTAGGGCCCTTCAGTATGTCCCAGTGAGGGTCTTGAGTATCATTGTAATCTGCTGTCTTCTGCACAATCTAACACGACAGAGCGGAAAGGCCATATATGAGGAAGATATGCATGAGTGATAATCATCCTCTGATGAGGAGGACGCAGAGAACAGACAGGGGAAAGCAGAAATGGATGATGAAAACACGATGATGGAGGCCAGACATGTTGAGCAATGCGCAAAGGAGGCAAGAGACAACCTCATAATCACACGCTTTCAGCCAACCGGATCTCCATTCACTGAGAATCCAATAAGGACTCACTTTCATGCACGTAGTCTTCCGCCTTCTTTCCATTTGTGATCCCTGAATGCCATCAAGCTGCAATGTGAGGTCGTGCCTGTGGGAGAAGATATGTTAATGAGATCTGCAGTGACATTGCCATGATAATGAGGGTTGTGGTCACATTGGCCAAGAGTTGCCAACACTAAGGAGTAGGATGGAAGTCAGAAGCTCACAATTAAGGCATTATAGAACATGGGTTTCACAAATGATGGTTCATGATTGGCACAAAAGAATGTTTAATTAAATTCCAAAGAACGTATTTACAACACCCGTGAATCCCCAAGTATGGCTCAGTGCTTTACCTAATACAAGTTCACTTACTCGGCAAGACCCCTGTGCTATCTGTACTGGAGGCAGGCTGCTGATCAGGCTGCCCCTTGGCCTGAGATTACTTTGGCGGCCGTCCCCCGGGTGTCTGAGGCCTGGAGGGCCCCGACTGCCTGAGGGTTTCCTGCATTGGTGCAGGACTCTCCTCAGGCGTCGTGGCTGCTTGAGCTGGGCTCACTGGCAGAGGGACTGAGGAGCCGCTATCCACACTCGGAGCACCCTAAGGGAGCCCCCATATGTGGAGGGCAGCCTCTGCTCCTCCCTTTCAAGGCTCACTGGAACCTCCCTGCTCACCAGAGAAGGACGAGGAGCAGGAGAAGTCTCCAGGCTTCTGGACCTTCTCTCGCCTGCCACTGCTGAGTTGAGCTCCTGGCCAAGGCGATGGTGTGCAGGTCCTCATGCATCTGTGGAAGCTGGCTCTTCATGAGGGTTGTAAACCTTGCATGCACTTGCATGCCTGGGACATGGCAGTAGCCATGCCAGTGACACACACATCCCATGAAAGACTGAAAAAAAGGATTCCTCCATCATCCGCTCTTGGCTGTGCATGGCCTCTGACATCTCTGCCAGATGTTGCCTTACCTCTCCCTGCAACTTAGGCATGCCCTTTGCTGTCGACATCAGAGGCTCATCATCAGCCTGGGGCTCAGCATGGGCCTGGCCACCCACAGTCCTCTGACTGTTGGAGGCCTCAGCTGTCTCAGCCTTTTCCAGCTGCTCAGGCGCATGTGCAGCGCTCTCACCAGCTGGTGACCCTGATTCTAATGCCAATTGATTACCCACCAAGGTGAAAGTATCTGCACCGTCATGGAATGGTGCATCCTCTCAGTGCTCCTCCACCTCAGATGTCCCTCTGTGGCTGCAGTCACCTGAGAATGCCGACCTGCATGAGAGAACAGAAACATGTCTGTGTTAGGCTGCACATATCCTGTTTAGCTAAACATGCCTCATGTGGTTCTCCATAAGTCTTGAATATTTTAATGAATGACAATAAACATTCTCTTGCTGAGGGACTTCAGTCTCTCCATCAGATATTGCGTGTTCGCCCTGGCTCCCCACCAGTTCTGAAGCTTCTTCCTCAGCCTGGCTTAGAGGACAAATGTCAGGAACCCCTCCACCAGTCCTCGCCATCTCCCTCCTGTTATGAACCCTCTTCTCCTGCAAGTGGAAGGATGGAAAAATTATAAATTGGCATAAGTATCACCATGACAGTTCTGCTACAATGGGCCTCTCGTCCCAAATGGGATATTTGATATATCTTATGATGACACGCACTGTCGTGGGATATACTGGGGCTGAGCTATGAAGAAAGGTGGTGTGTGGCCCAGATGCAGCCATGCGTCTGTCATGATGAGGTTGTAACCTCTTTGTTATCACGCTAGCAGTGGCACATCACCATCTCTCACACCCTGCCACGCAGTCACATGCAAACTCCAAAAGAGCTTTGGAACATAGCACTCACCTTGGCTGAATGCAGGACCCAGTTGTGCCAGGTGACCTCCTCTGCAATCTCTACCCAGCTTTGCTTGGTCAGGTGGGAGGACCTCTTCTTGCCATTGCTAGGGGAAGAGAACCTCCCGCCTTTCCCTTGCAGCCTGGAGGAGAATCTGCAAGGAAGCATTACTGAAGCATGGGGTCACCCTTGGTCTACCCTTGGCCAACCTGTCCACTCTTCCTAGCGGGGTTAGGTGGTGTAGGAAACAGTGCTGTAAATATATATGCTTCACAGTACACAGAGTTTCTGTTGACTGCATGGCAGGAGTTATGGCAGGGCTGGCAGGCTTTTAAAGATGGCGCCAACACATGATCTGCTGTCAGCTGATGCTGTAACCGGTGTCTTGCCTCCTGCCCCTGCCACGTGATTGGGCGTGACCAGCGCCTCCATCATGCTAAATGGTCGGCCACTGCGTAATCGCGGCAGTGCAGCCGCACACGTGATGCACGTGAATGCCGCCCATTTCCAGGCCTGGCAGCAGGCTCATTAAATTCAGCCCAATTTCTACGCCAGTGGCTCCTTCCTGCCTGGAGCCTGCGACCTGGCCAACATTTATCAGTTTTCCGTGCATTGTTGCACCCAGGTCATCGAGACCCTGTAAGCCAGGAGAGGGCACTTCACTGACTTCTCACTAAACAGAGAGAAACAGAAGGAGCAGGCCCATGGCTCTGTGGGAAGCACATTTTAATGGGGAGATATACTGGAACCACAAATAGTTCCACTCACTGGACATGCAGTTGGTGGGCGACCACACCAAAACCATCATATTGGTGAATTCCCACTATCCTGGCAGCAGTCACGATGCTTTCATCCTGTGCCAGTCAGCCGTTCCTGCCATCTTCAAGCCATCACACCGAACCAAAGGATGGCTCCTCGGAGACAAGGGCTGCCAGCTGCATGCATGGGTGTTGGCGTCCAACAGACAGCCAACCACTTGTGGACAGCGCTTCCACAACGGCAGCCAGTCTGTGACTAGGAAGGTCTTGGAGCAGACCATTGGCGTCCTGAAGCAACGGTTCCGCTGCCTTGACGGCTCGGGGGGTCCCTCCACTGCCCGTCAGATCACGTCTCACGATTTGTGGTGGTCTGCTGCGTTCTACATAACTTGACACTCATGAGGATGCAATCCTTGCCACCAGGCCTTCTGTGACCATCTCAGGAGGAGGAGCAGGAAGAAGTGGAATATTAAGAGGAGGAAAAAGAGGAGGAAAAAGAGGAGGAAGAGAGGAGGCATCTGGGACAATGTCGCTCCAGACGAGTTGTACACGAGCATCTCATCAGACTTTGGTGCCCCGGACAAAACTCTCCAGATAACCATTTCTCCATCCTTCAGCATCACACCATCCCTCCATTAGGAACCATCACAGCATCCTCTTGGACAAAATCTTGAAGTAAAAGACATCACAAGCGAACTATTCTAAGCCAACTTTATCCAAACAACACTTCCAATAATACACAACTCTTCACCCTTGTGCTTTCCCTTAGTACCATTCTTGCAGGTGTCTTTGCTTTCCCTCGTGTTCTAATGCAGTGCTACCCCAATAGCTACAAGATGGCTGGTGGAAAGCTGCTGTCTTTCAATGGCAGATACAGTCATCTGTGTCCTCTGAAGCAGAACTTGTCTGCGACCTCACCCTCCAGTGAGCTGTCACATGTGCTATCCTTTTCCCCCTTGTGCCTGGTGACTCACCACAGGCAGACCTTGCCTCTGTACTACCCTCTAAAGTATGTGCAATGCCTATATCTGAGCTGATGATTGTGAGTGTCAGATCAAGTGATGGTGCTTCTTCCTCAGAGGTGTGCTCTTCTTCTCACCCTTCATTGCCACGCACCACTGGCTGGCCAGGTGGCAGGTCTTCTGAAAGAATAAATGCACAATTTGACGGTTGGTGTGTAGAAAGGTGGAAAGCAAGAGGTGCATTGTTACACCATCTGCAACATGTCCAGCATACCAGATTGCAGGATAAGGATGAAGTAGGATTTGAAAAGGTGCATAAGGTCGCACCATCATCCTGGATGTCTTCAGTGATGCCAGTTGCAATGGTCTCAGTGACAGCTGCACCAATAATTCAAAGCACCATCTCCTCCAAAGGTATGAAGACATTCAGCCGTGCCACTCCCCTGCCTGTTTGTGTGCTGCTTCCTCCTTTTATGTGTCACTTTGTCCTGCAAGAGAGAGGGAAGAATGTCAGTGAGTGTGTTGCAATGTGATGTGCCAGTCATAGCTGAACAGCTGGAAGTATGTGAGTCCATGTGGGGTCAGTACACCCACAGTGTTGTTAGGAAGGGAGTTCCAGGACAGCACTGTGGGTGTACCTACCCCACATGGACTGCAGCGGTTCAAGAAGGCAGCCCACCACCACCTTCTCAAGGGCATTTAGGGATGGGCAATAAATGCTGGCCTGGCCAGTGACGCCCACATCCCATGAATAAATTTAAAAAAATCAGGACTCATGTCTAACATTCATATGCTCCACCTCATCCTCACCCACTTACTACTCCTACAAGCTTTACACCCACATCTCACATACTTCCAGCTGTTCAGCTATGAGCGGCACATCACATTGCAACACACTCACTGACATTTTTCATTGTTAGCATTTGTTAATAAGTAAGTGATGGGGCTGTGGTCCATTGAGTAGTGTGTGAGATTGGTGGTGCAGTTGGTAGGAGATGGAATTTTAAGATTAATTCACTGGCGTTGGTCACTCATGTGATCTCATTGAACTTTTCTAGCATTTTGTCTAGGTCCTTGGGGCCAGACTCCCAGCATTCACCTTCCTGACTACCCAATCCCATTCCCTTCTAAGTGTTTTTCTGGAAGACCTCCTGGGCCCCTGTGGAACGATGAGCTCTCTCCTCCTTTCCATCTCCTGCACTAAGGCATCCAGCGCTACATCTGAGAACTTGGGAGTCCTCTCTCTGGCCTGCTAATGCATTGCTCAGATTTCTTCCGATGCAGAAAGTCTTTCACACCCACTTGCAGTACCTGCTACAGTGAGAATACACTTCCCCTTTAAGAGGTGCAGGCTAGCTTTAAAGATTTGCACAAACCTGGACCCACTGCTGAGCATGCAGCCAACTCAGCAGTACTATTACAGTTGGGCTGCACGTCATATTGTAGTATAAGGGTATGAAGGCTCAATCTTGAGACAGTGTAAAGATTACCGCCCACCATGATGATGTAAGAGATCATGAGGAGAAACTGGAGAACAGATACAGCGTGGCTTTTGAAGGAGACACACAGGCTAGTGCGGAGTGTATATAGTTGTTATGAAATAAATATTAATATTTAAATACTACAGTCTAGGAAGCTCTCTGGTGGACTCAGTAAGGTGGCAGCATACAGAACCCAAACATACAACATCTATCATAGAGATGAGCAGGCAGCATGCTGGGTAGGAATAATCGCGCATTATGATTCTTGTACTCACTAACGGCCTTATTCAATTTTTAGCCCCTTATCTCGCAGGACCTTTTGCTTGTCTGATGCTCCATTCCTGGACTTTCCCTCCTTACTTCAGTGTTTTATGTTGGTTACTCTCCAATTCTTCTGTTTCCCTCAGTTTTCCATGAAACACAGTTAATTAGATTGAATATAGGAAACAAGGGGCAATAACATCTTAATGTGTCAGTCTTGTTTCAATGATAGCATTCTTGTCTCAGAGTCGTCAAAATTATAGATTCAAGCCCACTCTGAAGACTTGACTATATAACCTAGGTTGACACTTCAGCCTGGTTCTAAGGGAGCACTGCACTTTTGAAGGTGCCATCTTTTAAATGAGACTTTAAACCAAAGACTGATCTTCTCTCTCAAGGTGGACGTAAAAGATCCCAATGCACTATTCAAAGAACAGAGGATTTCCCGTGGTGTCTTGGCCAACATTTATCTCTCAAACATTAGCAATTAAAACAAAATAGATTATCTGGTCATTGATCTTTTTGACATTTGTGGGACCTTGCTGCTCACAATTTGGCTGCTACGTTTCCCTTTGTTACAATAGTGACTAGACTTCAAAATTGCTTCACTTGCTGTGAAGCACTTTAGGACATGTAATGCACTGGATAAAGGTGAGTTCCTCTTTAAATTACTGAGTCTGTCAGCCTCGTGCATGTGTGAAGGTTGTGACTGAAACATGTGACAGCAAGCTCTAGATATTGTTCCAAATTTTACTTGCATTTATATAGCACCTTTTGCATCACAGAATACCCCAATGCACTTTACAGAGGGACCAGTGGACACTAAACAGAAAGTAGAAGAGAAGTTGCGGGAGGTGGGCTGGGGGGGGTTGGGGGGGTGCGCAGGATATGACCAAAGTTAGAATCAAAAGGTAACATTTAGAGGAAGCTTTTGAAGAGAGATATGAAGCAAAGGGGTTTAGGAAGAGAATCTTATTGCCAGGGGATTAGGGCTCAAGGATCTGTCTCTGATACTGGAGCATTGCATTGATTCCCCTGGGAATCCTTAGGAGGAACAGAGCAATTACATTCCAAGCAGGTGCAGCACTGTAAATGAGGTAAAGTGGGCTTAACTGGGGCTACCCCCGCATTTCACTGTTGGATCATCAAGTGAGCACCAATTTGGAGTGGCACGAAACGTGTCATTAGGCCTTGCACCCTGTCCCTGCACAGAACGAAGGATTTGAGAGGGACAGGAGCCAGGCTAAGGAGCCCCAAAAATGAAGGTGAGTTGAAACATTACTACAGGACCTGGGGGCAGAAATTCTACTACTGGTGCAGGCCTAGGATGGCAGCTGACTGGGATCATTTAAGACAGCTGCCAGAAGGCCTCCTAGACCTGCACCAGTAGTAGGATTTTTGCCCAAGTTCCTACTGCAAGGCTTGCCAAGGGCCATACCTGCACTGAGATGCATTTGGACCCAAGCTAATGAATAGACTCTACAAATCCAGGCAGATGCAGGTCAGGTTCAGCACTATGGGCACGTTCTGTCTGATTGGTACCCAAGTGGCATTATTGGTGAAAGGGTATCAGGGCTATCTGTGAGCGGTGCCATGGCAGGGGGAGGGAAGTATAAAAGGCAGCACTTCACTCAGAAAAACATTGCCAAGTGTACATAATATTGTTGGAATCAGTTCAAGATATCTGCTAATGTAAATTACTGACTTGAAAAAAATTCTGCATATAAAATAAACAGAGAAAGGGCAAGATAGAGAGAACTATAAAATAAAGCAGAGGAATACCAAGAGACTAATAAGTGATTTGAGGAGAGAACATCAGGGGTATAGAGCAAACAATATAAAGTTTTATAGCGTAGGCTGACAGATCAATGGTTTTCTCCTGCCCAAAATATTCCCCACACCCCCGGCCGATATATTAGCCTGAGTAAAATGCAGAGAAAAACTTGGAAAATTTTGCACAGCAGCAGATGTAGACTTCCTGTAAATTGCTTAATTTGCCTGAAAACTCCACGGTGTAGCGACACTCATTTCAATCTATTTCTGTATAAATCACTTAAAGTTGCAACCCCCTAAGGCCAACTATGTGCTGCCAAGACATTCATACAGCTGCAAAAACCACTAATTGTCAATTTGAGTTGAGGATTTGATGGTATCATTTGGTGCCTTGGTAGAATTGAGTTCCTCTGTATCCAATATGAAACTGAGATGATTAAAAGTATTAACTGTTGGGGAGTGGGAGCTATGCAGAGCAGATTTTTCTGGGTTTGCACCCAGATACATTGAATACATTGGATTCCTGGACTCAATGAATATAAAATAATCATGGGAGTTGGACTATAAGGAACCCACCTAAATTTGCTCCGTCATTTTAAATGGAGGAAAATCAACCTGATGCCTATACAGGCATGCACTCTGATCTGCCTGATTCTCCAGTATTCATTAAGTCCAAGTGATTCAGTGATTTTTAGTTTAGTTTAGTTTAGTGATACAGCACTGAAACAGGCCCTTCGGCCCACCGAGTCTGTGCCGACCATCAACCACCCATTTATACTAATCCTATATTCCTACCACATCCCCACCTGTCCCTATAATCCCCTACCACCTACCTATACTGGGGGCAATTGCTAATGGCCAATTCACCTATCAACCTGCAAGTCTTTGGCATGTGGGAGGAAACCGGAGCACCCGGAGGAAACCCACGCAGACACAGGGAGAACTTGCAAACTCCACACAGGCACTACCCAGAATTGAACCCGGGTCGCTGGAGCTGTGAGGCTGTGATGCTGTGATGCTAACCACTGCGCCACTGTGCCGCCCCTGATCTCTCCATATGAGTCATGAAAATAAATGGACCTATGTTTTTAGAGGTATTGTTGAGACAAGTCCAAAATAATCAAAACCACCTAAACCGCATTTCCCATTTAAAGTAAAATGGTAACAATACTGACTGGCGCCAGACACAGTAATCTTGAAGTATCTAAAACTGTAAGCACATTGAATTCACTATTGCTTCATATAATGTAATTATCTCACAGCAACAGCATTAAAGGGCTGCAAATGCAAAGCTTCATTGACTCTACGTACACTTCTTAAATGTGAGTGCAAATTGGGAATAAAACAACAACATTGTCATCTCAGTTCTGTGCTCCACGCTTCCATCTAGCAAGGTTGCATGCCTATAATGGAGCGAAGCAATTTCTGATCTATTTTTCTATTCTTTGGGTTTTTCTCCAATGGCTCATCTATCAGAGATCCTAGTTAGTTATTATTCAGTACAATAAGAGGAACAATTTGTAAATGAACAAAATACATAGGTGGCACAATGGCACATCAGGTTGGTGTATTAATATATTGTGCCACTGTCTAACAGAACATAAATCAGCCATAGGGTGAATTTTCAACTTCACTATATGTGACAACTAAAAGTCCCTGCCATTGAGTGCTGCAATAGCTGCGAAGGGAATGGGAGAGAATTTCTGCATTGAAAGACTGGTTTCTGGAATGTAATTAATTGTTCAGTGAGTCAACACATGACCGAAACCGGTTTCAGGTAAAGAAAGCACCAGTTAAATTTTTAAAACATTATTTGCAGCCCCTGTTAGAGCTCTTTGGGCCCATTGACACTGTGTCATGTACCATAGTGAAATTGTTCTCTTTTGCCGGATGCTGTGTGCATGTGCCAATCTAACATGCTCCAAGAAGCCTGGCCTGAGGATCCAGGGTTAGGGACACTGGAGGTGGGTGGAAGTTCTGCTGTACCCAAGATCTACATTCTTTCCCAACTCCTCCTCCTGCGTATCCCCAGAGACGCCTGGGTCTGTATCTGCTGCATCATTTTATTTTCAGCTTTTAATTAACTATAAAGGATACTTTTATGGATGAATATTTTTGATTAAAGCTAAGATTAAAATACTAAATCAGTGCAGACATTATCGGTGATGTAAAGGTGTGACTGCAACACTAATCAGTTCATGACACCTCTTCCTAAAAATGTTTTAAGATGATTCTCTGCAAAGACTAACAGATGAACATTAAATGAAGGGTATCCAATCTGCAGCCTCAAAGCCCTGGTGATCTGGTCCTTGAAGACCAGAAAACAGCCTTATTCTTTGTATCTGTTTCACATAGGCTGGTTTTCCCTGTTTGAGTTTTGTGAGATTTGGGAAAGGTCATTTTTCATGCTATTGCATCATTGCTGGATAAATCCAAAAATCAGAACACCCAGATCTGTTAGGTTATTGAGTTACATGTAAATTAATAGGAACATGGATTCAAACTTTATACCCAGCTCCCCCAGGATTTCCAGGTGCACACCTATACATCCCACAGAGACAAAAGCATCAGAACACCTGGGTTAAATTTGTGTTAAATTCTTTGTCCACAATTTGAAAAAGTTAGTAACAGCTTTATTTTTACATCGAGTCTGTTAAACTAGCAGACTGAGGAATTTAATACAAATACATTAAGTGATAGAATTTCAACAGGGGACCCCCAATCTTCTGTTGTGTTTCCAGAGAAAGACCAGAATAACCCCTGTGGAAATTCCAGGTGTTAGTGTGTTCACAGTGCAGTTCAAGATCTAAGTGCCTTGGAAGGCATGTTAATGTAACACTGTCCCTTTCTCACAAAAGCATGATTCACTCAACCTGGATGTCTCAGCCACTGTAGTTTAGCACAAAATAAATGTTATATGTTTGGTTGTTATTTTCTCTTGTATGTAGCAGGAAAGGATCGCTTTAAATGTTTTAAAATGACTAAACAATATGCTGCTGCCAACTTGATGGGCATTTTGTGGACTGCATGTGGCAGGAATCATAGAAATTTATAACACAGTAGCAGGCCATTCAACCCATCATGCCTGTGCAAGCTGAAATAAGAGCTATCCAACCTAATCTCACTTTCCAAACCTTGTGGGTTATGGCACTACAAGAGCGTATCCAAGTACTTTTTTAAATGTGATAAGGGTTTCTGCCTCTACCACCCTTTCAGGCAGAGTTCCAGACCCCCACCACCATCTAGGTGAAAACATTTCTCCTCAACTTCCTCTAATCTTTCTACCAATTACTTTAAATCTATGCCCCTTGTTATTGACCTAAGGGAAATATGTCCTTCCTATCCAGTCTATCTAGGCCCTCATAATTTTATACACCTCTGTTAAATCACCCTTCAGCCTCCTCTGTTCCAAAGATAACCACCCAGTCTGTCCAGTCTTTCCTCAAACCTGAAATTCTCCAGTCCTGGCAATATCCTTGCAAATCCCCTCTGAACCCTCCCTAGTGCGATCATATTTGCCCTGTAATGTGGTGACCAGAACTGCATGCAGTACACTAACTGTGCCCTAACTAGTGTTTTATACAGTTCTAGCATAATGCCCCTGCTCTTATTTTCTATGCCTCAGTTAACAAAGTAAAGTATTATGTATGTCTTCTTATCTACTTTACCTACCTGTTCTGCTACCTTCAAGCACTCCAAGGATCCCTGTTCCTCTACACTTCTCAGAAACCTACCATTTATTGTGCATTCCTTTGTTTTGTTTACCATCCCCAAACCCAAATGCATTAACTCACACCTCTCCAAATTGAATTGTATTTGCCACTTTTCTGTCCACCTATCCATTGATATCTTCCTGCACTCCACAGCTTTCTTCCTCACTATCAATCACAACCAATTTTTGTATCATTTGCAAATTTCTTAGTCATGCCCCCTACATTTAAATCGATATCATTGATATATACCACAAAAAGCAAGGGACCTAACACTGAGCCCTGCAGAACCCCATTGGAAACAGCTTCGGTCGACCATTCCTCTTTGCTTCCTGTCACTGAGCCAATTTTGGATCCAGCTTGCCACTTTCCCTTGGATCCCATGGACTTTTACTTTTCTGACCAATCTGTCATGTGGGACGTTGTCGAAATCCTTGCTAAAATCTATGGAGACTACATTAAATGCACAATCCTCAAGGTCCCTCCTTGTTACCTCCTCAAAAAGTTCGATCAAGTTAGTCAGACACGACCTACACTGCCCTTGATTAACCTATAATAAAAACAAGAAATGCTGGAACCACTCAGCAGGTCTGGCAGCATCTGTGGAAAGAGAAGCAGAGTTAACGTTTCGGGTCAGTGACCATTCTTCGGACCCTTCCGAAGGTTAGGCTAACTGACCTATAATTACTCGATCTATCTCTTTCACCTTTTTTAAACAGTGGTATAATGTTAGCACTCCTCCAGTCCTCTGGCACAGACCTGTAGCCAGGGAAGATAGGAAAATGATGGTCAGAACCTCTGCTATTTCTTCCCTTGTTCCTTTTAACAGCCTGAGATACATTTCATCTGGGCCCAGTGATTTATCTACTTTCAAGGATGCTAAACCCTTTACTATTTCCTCTCCTACTGTGGTTATCCAATCCAAAGGGCTGAATTTTACCGAGGGCTTTGGGACCCCAACGACAGGGCGAAAAGTGGAACCTGAGTCCGCACTTTCCACCTGCGAGGCTGGCTCAGCCATTTTCTGCAGGCAACCTCCTAATTGGCCGCCTGTGGGCATGCTGCCAGCAGCTCTGAAGCCTCGGAAACACCAGCAGGAGAGGTGAGCCCTGTTGAGGCACGTTGGAGACCTCAGGGCGCCTCTGGGTAAGTATATTAAAAGAAAATATTCAGGGGGCCAAGGATCACTGGACAAAACCCCTCCAGGAGGACCGTTGGGGCTGTGGGGTCTTCCTTCCCTGCCCACAGCCCTCTATAAACCATGGAACCTCCAGCTCTGATGGCCCCCTGGGCTACCGCTGGGAGGCTGCCTCCACTAAGTTGGTACCTTCCCCACATGGCAGAATACTGCCCTGCCATTGGAAAAATGCCGATGGCTGCATAAAATGGCCTTTAATAGTGCCTTTAAGTATGCAAATTGGCTGCCCGTCTTCGTGAATTGGGCAGTCGATCTGCTTCACAGCCCGCTGCTGGAAAAAGGATTCATTAAGAAGGACATCCACATCTTCTGGCTCCACTCACCAGTTTCCTTTTTGGTCGCTAATAGACCGTAACATGTTAAAGGTGCTATATAAGTACATGTTATATTTTTTGTTGCATTGTTTCATTAGTTATCCTCTTGCTCTTTCTCTATTTATGGAAAAATTTTGTGTTTTCTTTGATTTTGCTTGCCAATATCTTTTTCATGCCCTCTGTTTGCTTTCTTAACTTCCTTTTTAATTTCACCTGTGTGCTCTTTGACATCTGGGCTCTAGATTTGGGAATCTTACTCTTTTTCTTTGTGGGAACATATTTGTTTTGAAACTTCACCATCTCCTTTTTGAACACCTCCCACTGCTCTGACACAGATTCACTTTCAAGTAGTTGTTTCCAGTCCACTTTTGCTAAATCAAATCTCAGTTTAGTAAAATTGGTGTTACGATCAGGTGAGGAGGGGTCACAAGGCTCCCCTCTTATCTTCCTTGATTAATCGCAACAGGGTTAATTCCTTTATGAACAGTAGATGTGCTTATCACTTCTAACTTAACCTTTTACCTTTGTTGTGATCGTAAAAGAACTGATCAGACAGGTTTTCTTGAGTTTGAACAAGAAAGAAGTAAGTTTATTGTATTTAACCAAAAACCCATTCCAAATAAAATAATAAACTATGCTACACTTTCACTCACACACACATACATATGCAAATCGCACACACACAAATAAATTACAGAATGATGAGGAATAGTTTGGGTTAGATTAGAGTCCAGAACAAATGAAAATAATATCCAGTTTGTGGTGTTTGTTAATTCAGCTGTCTTCCAGTGGAATCTGGAGTTCAAATGTTCTTGGTTGGTAGATGTTCTTGGAGACAGTTGAGCAGGTGGTCTTCTTCCCAAGAGTCTTTGTCTTGGATCTTTTACTGCCAGCAGGCAAGCTTCGAATGCCCCAAGGTCACCTGGAGAGCGAGGGAGCGACAGACAGACAGACACACCCCGCTATGGGTTCACCTTCAAGTCTCAGCAGCTTGTGTCTCTGAAGCAAATGGCTGCTAGTTTTTTCACAGATGGGGAGGCAGTCATATCATTGTCCAGTGTCTTGGTTTGCAATTTAATTAGATTAAAGTCTAGAAATTCTCAATCTCTCTCAGGACTCATTGTTTCAATGTTCATTCCCTGGAGGTATGTCTCCATTCATGAATGCTTCAAGATGGCTTTTAAAAGCCCATTAATGAGAGTGATACTGGATAATCTACTCAGTGATCCTGGCTGGGGGGCCTTGTTAGACATGTGTCTCCAATTCAATGTCTTGGAATGTGAGATATTTCAATGCAAATTGTGGTGGCCATCTTGGCTGTCAGCTTTTTAAAAGTTAAAAGTAGGATATCCCAGCTTTCCTTTTTAAAAGTTTAATGTAGGTTTCCAACTGATGAATTAAAAATCCTCATTTGGCATAGCATGTTTTCTTGACATTGGTCTTTCCTCAATTGAGAGCTTTTATTCCTTGTTGATCTTTGTCCTTATAAAAAACCACACAAATCTAACTGAATTATAATCAGTCCCACTAAAATGCTCTCCCACTGATAGCCCTCCCACTTGCCTAGCTTCACTCCTGAAAACTAAATACAGAATTGCCCCTTCTCTGATAAGACCAAGACATAGAGTCACAAAGGGCCTGTTTCTGTTCTGTATAACTCTATGACTCTATGACTATGACAAAGTACTGCGGATGCTGGAAATCTGAAATATAAAATATAAAATGCTGGAAATAGTCAGGAGGTCTGGCAGCATCTGTGGAGAAAGAAACTGAGTTAATGAGTGGAATTATCCCAACTTAGTCCCTGGCCAAATAACGGGACAGTAGCGGGTCAGAAATGCAAATGGTGAAGGAGTGGGCTTTGTCGAGGCTCTTTAATTAAACCACAGCATTCGCATCCTGCCTCCGGGTGCCCCAGCCAATCGAGGAGAAAGGGCAGGATGACACGTTCATTCTGTCAAATGAAGGGTTTCTAATTAAAGGGAGCATGGCTTGGCTTACAAGGGCTCACCAGCACTTGGATTTTTGAGGCTGTGGCAACCACAGGAATAGAGAGGTGACCTGGGAAGGCTGCTCCCCGGGTCACTCATTATTACCTGGAGGTCCTGCTGAGGGAACTGAGGGGTTGTAGTGAGGCAGGCTCTCCTGAGGATGGGAGGAAGAGGACCGACTCTCCAACCAAGCAGATAAGAATGGAAGTAGCTGAGGAAATCAGCAACAGGAGTGTGGTCCCTCTAACCTGGACACAGTGCACCAAGAGGATCCAGGACCTCAGGAGGGGAGGGAAAGTGAGTGGCATAACGCTTCCAGATGCCAAGCCCCACACTCTGATTTTCCCAGCATTCTGCCAACAGACCTTGCCACTGCATACATTCCTCTCCCTCCTGGCACCTCATACCCGCAACTGAGCAGCCAAAACTCACATTCACCCTCAAGCCTGTTGCCTTCTGGCACCCCTGCATCATAGTCACCCTCCACAAATGACTTTACAAATGCTCACACCTCTCTGCTTTCCCTCCTTGCAGGAGAAGAGAGCACACGATTTGGTGTGAGGCAGAGACCCAGATGGGGTAGGGGTGATCATCCAGTGACAGGCACCTTATTGGCCATTGGCAATGCATGCTCACTTGCTCCACTGGGAAGGAGCTCTTGTTCCAGGAGGTTACAGATGTCAGCAAAGATCTGCCATGAAAACCTAAGCTTCCTGAGGCACTGATGCTCGCATGTGTCGAGAGGGTTGATCCACTGCCTGTGGACCCTGTCTAGGAAGTCTTGCCTTCTTCCAGCTGGATCACTGTGTCCATCCCATCTGCCCTGTGGCAAGACATGTGGCTGAGGAGAAAGCAGCTGGTGCTGCTGCTGCTGGTGTTGCTCCTGGTGCTGCTGCTATTAAGGGTGGTGTTGCTTCTCCTGTTGCTCCTCATCAGAGGTGGAAGGTGGAGCTGCAGAAGCTGCTCCCATGTTGTGGTGAAGGCTGTCAGCTGGGAAGTGCAGCCGAAGGCGAGTGAAGTGTTCGACAGATGAAGAGTCTTCCAACAAGCTGACAATCACCTGTCAAGCCGTGACAGCACTCTCTGAGAGAAGGATTGCTGTGAACAGCAGCCTCTCACCCTGGCCATGGCTGGAAAGCTTCAGTTTCACTGTTCAAAGCTTTCCCAGCCTATCAGTTTCACTGAAGTAGCTCTCCCTGCTGCCCACTCAGCTGGGTGACCCTGGCAAGTTGCTGACAGGTTGGGAAACAGGTGCGCTGGCTTTTAAAGCCAGAATTGAGGGTTACAACAGTATTAAATTACCTATTATAATATTTGAATGCCTCACCCAACAACTGCATGGGGTTTCTCGCTGGCCTTCAATCTGATTCTGGTGAAGCCCAGAAGTGGGCACGATGATGTCAGGATCCTAACCCAAAGTCACTTTTAGGGGATTTAATTCCCCGCATGCACTCAAACTCCCTCCCCATGCCAGGGAAAATTCCACCCACTGCTTCAGGTCAGTGACCCTTTGTCAGGACTGAGAGTACTTAGAGATATAACAGTTTTAACGCAAGGCAGGAAATAAGGCAGGGAGAGGAGGAAAGAACAAAAAGGAAGGTCTGTGATAGGTGGAAAGCAGGAGAGATTAAAGATGAAAGGAATGATAGTGCGAGGTAAAAGAAGATGATAATGGGACAAGAATGATTGGAGTCATACCTAGCACAAAGGAAGATGGATGTGGTTGTTGGAGGTCAATCACCTGAGCTCCAGGACATCACTGCAGGAGTTCCTCAGGGTAGTGTCCTGGGCCCAACCATCTTCAGCTGCTGAATCAATGAATTTCCTTCAATCATAAGGTCAGAAGTGGGGATGTTCGCTGATGATTGCACAATATTCAGCATCATTCGCAACTCCTCAGATACTGAAGCAGTCCATGTAGAAATGCAGCAAAACTTGGACAATATCCAGGCTTGGGCTGATAAGTGGCAAGTAACATTCATGCCACACAAGTGCCAGGCAATGACCATCTCCAACAAGAGAGAATCTCACCATCTCCCCTTGACATTCAATGGCATTACCATTGCTGAATCCCCCACTATCAACATCCTAGGGGCTACTATTGACCAGAAACTGAACTGGGGTAGCCATATAAACACTGTGGCTACAAGAGCAGGTCAGAGGCTAGGAATCCTGAGGCGAGTAACTCACCTCCTGACTCCCAAAAGCCTAGCCACCATCTACAAGGCACAAGTCAGGAGTGTGATGGAAGACTCTCCATTTGCCTGGATGAATGCAGCTCCAAAAACGCTCAAGAAGCTCAACACCATCCAGGACAAAGCAGCCCGCTTGATTGGCACCCCATCCACAAACATTCACTCCCTCCACCACCGACGCACAGTGGCAGCAGTGTGTACCATCTACAAGATGCACTGCAGCAAATCACCAAGGCTCTTTAGACAGCACCTTCCAAACCCAAAACCTCTACCACCTCGAAGGACAAGGGCAGCAAATGCATGGGAACACCACCACCTGCAAGTTCCCCTCCAAGTCACACACCATTCTGACTTGGAACTATATCACCATTCCTTCACTGTCACTGGGTCAAAATCCTGGAACTCCCTTCCTAACAGCACTGTGGATGTACCATGGACTGCAGCGGTTCAAGAAGTCAGTTCACCACCACCTTCTCAAGGGCCATTAGGAATGGGCAATAAATTCCGGCCTGGCCAGCCGCGCCCACATCCCCTGAATGAATAAAAAAAAGAAAAGGAAAAACAAGATATGGCTAGAGGAGATGTAACTGTGAAAAGCAGAATCATCACCAACATCTGCTGTCCAAAACAAAATGTGGGCAGAGGTTATGATCTGAAACTGTTGAACTCAATGTTGAGTCCAGAAGGCTGTAAAGAGTCTAGAGGAAGGATTAGATGCTGTTCCTCGTGCTTACGCTGAGCTTCATTGCAACAGTATAGGAGGCTGGGGACAGAAAGGTCAGAGTGGGAGTGCAGCAGAGGGTTCTGTTGTTGGGCTTGCTAATATACTGGCTAAAACAGTTCTCCTAGAGTCATTGAGATATTTCCAGCACAGAAAGAGGCCATTCAGCCCATTGAGTCCATGCCGGCTCTCCACAGAGCCATGCAGTTATTCCCACTCCTCAGCTTGAGCCCTGCAAGTCTATTTCTCTCAGGTGGCTATCCAACGTCCTCTTGAAGTTGTGGATTTTCTCTGCATCCAACCACCCTTGTGGGCAGCAAGTTTCAGGTCATTACCACCTGCTGTGTAAAAAAGAGCTTCCTTATATTCCCCCTGCATTTTTTGCCCAAAACTTTCAATCTGTGTCCCCTAGTCCTTTGTTAATGGGAACAATTTTTCCTTGTCTAACCTTTCTAAGCCTGTCATAATTGAGTACATTTCTATCAAATCTCCTCTAAATCTCCTTTGTTCTAAGGAGAACAAATATGAATATGTCTGCCACCTTCAAAGATCAATGCACATGCATCCTGAATGCATTTCAAGAATTCTGCACCCTCTATACATTTTACATTGATTCTATCCCAGTTAATATTAGGGTAGTTGAAATTCCCCACTATCTCTGTCCTATTTTTTACACTTCTCAGAAATTTGACTGCATATTTGCTCTCCCCAACTCCCTCTGACTGTTTGGGGATCCACAGCATACTCCCAGCAGTGTGATTGCCCTTTTTTTGCTGTTCAGTTCAACACATATGGCTGAGTTTGATGATCCTTCCAGATCATTGCCTCCTCACAACTGTAATTGTTTTTTTAACCAGTATTGCAACCATCCATTTTTATTCTCCTCTCTATATCATCTGAAAATCCTGCTAACAGGAATGTTGAGCTGCCATTCCTGCACTTCTTTAAACTATGTTTCATACTTCCAAGTGTCTATCTGTGCCCTCAGCTCATCTACCAAATAACTAGACTCCTTGCAATTAATTATATACTATGAGCACTGCTAAACTCCTTTGTTGTTTCGTTTCCAGCCTTTCTTTCCTCAGCCTTCTACACTCACTTACTTCTTCCTTCTATTTCCAGCTCTCCCTTCTGAAACTATGCTCAGGTTCCTATCTCCCATCCAAGCTAGCTGAAACCCTCCTCAACAGCACAAGCAAGCCTCCCTGCAATGATGTTAGTCCCGGCCCTGTTGAAGTGCAACCCGTCTGTCTTGTACAGGTCTCATCTCCTCCAGAACCGTTCCCAATGCTTGAGGAATCTAACGCACTCCCTCCTTCACCATTTCTCCAGGCATACATTCATCTGCTCTATCCTCCTATTTCATATTCACTAGCATGTGACACGGGGATTAATCCAGCTATTACTGCCTTTGAGGTCCTGCTTATTAATTTCTTTCCTAGTTCCCTAAAATTTGCCTGCAGGATCTCATCCCTCTTTCTACCTATGTCATTGGTACTAATATGGACCAAAACCTTTGGCTGTTCACCTTCCTCCATCAGAATGTTCTGCATCAACTCAGCGATATCCTTGACCTTGGCACTAAGGAGGCAACATACCATCCTGGAATCACATCTGTGGCTGCAGAAATACTTGGCTGTTCCCCTAACCATTGAATCCCCTATCACTATTGCTTTTCTGACCTTCTCCTTCTCTCCTGTACACCTGAGTCACCCATGGTGCCATGGACGTGGCTCTGGATGTACTCCTCAGATGAACTGTCATCCTTGGTAGAATTCAAAACTGAATACCAATTAGAGAGCAGGATGCACTCAGGGGATTCATGCACTACCTGTCTGATCCTTCTTGTCTCTCTGGCAGTGACCCATTCCCTCTCTGTAAGCACACTTTTAAGCTGCAGGGTGACCATCTCCTGAAACTTGGCAGCCATGTGGCTCTTAGCCATCGCAGATGCACCACAGTGATGCTAGTTGCTGCTGAAGCTCTGAAAACCGGAACTCAAGCTCGAGCTCCTCCAGCTGACAACACTTCCTACACATATGGTTGTCCAGGACATGAAAAGTGTCCTGGAGTTTCCACTTGGCCCAGGATCTGCATTTCACAGGACTGAGGTGCCCTGCCATGCCCCTATTTATTAGATGATTATCTAAACTTACCAGAAATAAAGCTAAGACGTGTTCCTGATCTGGACAAAAATAAAACACACACCAGCTACTCACCAATCAGCTCCTTCTCTTGTCCTGATGTCACTTTAGGTGTTTTTTACCTTTCTCCCTTAAGTTCACACTCCCTTCCCTCTGGGATCTCTGGTTGAGGCCTGCTCTCAGGGAATCACTGCTTATACCTCTCCCACCATGCTGCTGCCTCATCCCCAAACTCTCTCATCCGCATTTTCTTATCTCTGGGCAGTCAGAGGAGTCGGGGCAGGGACAGCCCAAAAGGGAATGATTATTCGTTTTAAAAGTCACGTATTGTCTTTTTAGAGGAAAAGATGTTGATTGGACTCCTGACAATTACAGCACTTTGTGACCAACATACCTCTTGGATTTTAAAATTAAATATGAAACAGACTTCCACTACACAATGAAAGACCCAGCAGCCCTCTCAAGCTCCAACAAAACAATATGGTAATCTGACATGAATCTGTGAAGCATATCCTTATTAATTTCACACCATGCTATTTGTCATCAAGGAACTAACTTTAAGAGAATCTGCGAATGGCAAGTTCAATTCATTCACAACAAACCAATAGTGTTGCACCTTCTGCAACACACAGAACCTCAAGGGTTTTCTAGAATTCAAATTTTTTTTATTACTGATACAGCCAAACTCAATGAAAACATTCACAATCAAAATTTGTTCTAGACTAGAAAGGTTGTGTGCAATGTGTAGCCTTACAAATAAACTGCAATAGCACCAATTAAGTGCACTACACTGATCAATGTCTATCGCTCCCACACAATGAGCTCTCTATTTGCAAACATTTACACAATTACAATTTCCGTTTCAGAAATGTTAGTGTTTCCAATGACTTTCTGATTGGTAAAACAGAATTTTTTCATAAATAGAATCATGTAACAGCTGTATATTGATAAAAACGTTGAGATAAAATGAGACATATGGGGATATTTAAAACTAGGCTCTGCTCACTTTGAATGGTTGCTGCTTTCAGAGGAGGAATGATAGAAGATTGGAAACATTTGCCTGTCGGAAAAACTCATTCTTCATGTCATCAGCCACACTGTCAGACTGCAGGATGAGCTCTCGAACCTAGTTCCCTCTGGCCTTTCTTCCAAGCCGCACAGCTAAGTCAGGTTGCGGAAAAACTCATCAAAGTCTCACCTAGCCAACAAGCTGCTGGGAATGTGAAGTAAAGATGGCGGGACGAAAGCCCTTGGAAGATGCAGGCTTACATTGCCTATTTTGTGTGTTCCATCTGAGAATTTTGACCAGTTGGGCAGAGCAGCAAAATGACCAGCTGCTGTCTTACCCTCGGCCAGTGAGCGAGTATTAGTGAGTGAGAGTTTATTCCTATCAGGTGGTAAGTCCATGCATGCTGCATCTCTGAATTAATACTGTGAACAGGATAGTTATCGTGATCAGAAATGTTTTAGTGTAAAATCTGCTGCTTAAAGTTTTCATGCATATACTTCTGCACTTATACAGATGTGCAACTCAAATGAGAATAAGACTGGTAGGGGTTTTGATAAAATGCAATGATAAAATAAGGGAGCAAAAAATCGCCTATCCCATATGAAGCATTTAGATTCTAAACATTAACTTCCTTCAAATATTTTCCCTGGCTCATATCTGCTGATTTTACACCCTCTAATTTAATTTTTAAGTTCCAAATAGTTTGATCTGAGTTCAGGGAAACATGTGGCCTAACCAGAGCGCCTGAAAGAGGCTGCTGGAGGCTCTCACCCAAAAGTAAGTTTGTTAAAACTTTTTAATTTGATGTCAAACCAGGTGCTCCTCTTGGGTCCACTGCATTGCTGAAGACCACTGCCAGCTCCTGTTCAGCCACCTGCCAATCCGCAGATTGCCTGCCCCCACTACGTGGACCCACTTGAGCATTGCTGCCTCAAGTGTGCCTCAAGCCTATCGGTTCCAGTGCAGGGATCGCTCCAGCACATTACATCATTAGAGAAGCACTCATTAATGAACATGTGACAGTTTCCTAGCTGCTATTGAATACATATTGGACCAGAATGTGCTATAATTCTGTAATGCCGTCATGGGCATCATAAACTGTAAGAGGCAAACAAGTTTGCGTGGTGGAGCTAGTGTTACAGCCCAGAACACATTCAGTCTTATTACTACTCACATATGTGACACCATGTGCAATGAAAAAACAAATATATGTGGTTTGCTCGTGCTGTGAGGACTGCAGATAGTCATGTCAGTTAGTAATTTTTAAGCTTTTGTGATTTTTTTTCCATTTCATAATGTAAAGGAGGACAACAAGAAATGTATTCCATATCACGTATAAAAACTGCCATGGTGTATCAATTGGATACCTTTATAAAAATATTGCATTTGTAATAAAATAATGTATCTATTTGTAAGCAACAACTATGGTGAAAACATTTGTTCAGCTGTAAAGAACCATCTGCTGCTACGGTTCTTTATATGTGAATATTTCTAAGTAAGTACATTTACTGGGCGATTGAACCTGTATTGCTAGCCCATACTCAGAAAATTAGCCCAATATTCACAGTTGGCAAAATCACAAAAAAAAATCAACTCTGTACCCATCAGAACATTTTGGTTAGCCTTATTGCAATCCTGGTGTTTTCAATACTGCAGCAAAACTAATGACATGGTAATTTTAAAAATGCATAAGGGAATTGAGCACTAACACCATAAAGAACTGAATTTCGAACAGGAGAGGTTACTGTGACCTGACTCGTTCCCTCTTGACAATAACATTGAATGTAATAGGCAGGAAATAAAACATTTTGCTAATATGTAATAGCTTTCAAGGTTTGAACTTTTAAACAGATTGTAGGTAAACATAACCACCAGAATTGACGACTGGAATTTTGCCCTCGTCGGACGGGAGCCGCCCACCTACTGAAAAGTCGGTGTCGATCTCGCCTCTGCCTGGCCTGGGGATCCAGACCACATTTTATGGTTCCCAGGCCTTTAATTGGTCTGAGGCAGGACTTCCACCTCATTGAGGGAGGAAGTTCTGCCGAATGGAGCTATTGGCCAATCAGCGGGCCGGCAGCTCTTAGTCCCAGCAGCGGTGGCCACTGCTGGAGCTGCAACCCAGCTTCAAGAAGAAGAGGAAGGACGGCCCCGGGAAAAAGTACATTTTTGGGGCCTCGCCGGCAAGGCAAGGATGGTCGACTGGGGGGACGAGAGTGTGTTGAGCATTGGGGGTGATTGGGGCATTGGGGGCGGCACTCTGTCGGGCACAGGGTGCCTGATCAGGAGGGCCCTCTCCAGGCCGTCAGAAAGCCGCCTACGTTTAACAGGCGGCTTTTCTCGGGCCTGGGCCACCCACTTGCCAACAGTAAAATCCCTGTGGTGGCAGGGGGAGGCCCTTAAATGGCTGTTAACTGGCCACTTAAGGGCCTTGATTGGCCTGGGGCAGGAGGGCTGTTTCTCAGCGCCGTGTGTAAAATGGCAGCAGAGGCGGAGGCGGGTCGACAAGGGTTCCCCAAGCCTCCCACTCCATTTTATACCATCCCCCGGCCGCTACTATCCCGCTACTATTCCAGCCTACAATTTTGACATAAATATAAGACGGGGATGTAGAATCAACTGCTTGAAGTTAATGGAGAAGAAAGTCAGGTGTATAATGGCCTGGGGGAGGGGGATAGGGAAAGTCTGTCATCACCTGTTTTACTTCCTGCTGAAGTTCAAGGTTCCACCCGATATGCTTCCAATATCTGTTATGTTGCACCATGTAGAAGAAAGACATGCATTTAGATAGCACCTTTCACAACCTCAGAACATCCCAAAGTGCTTTACAGCTGTAATCTAGGAAAAACGGCAACCAATATGTGCACAGTTCTGTCCCACAAACACCACTGAGATAAAGGACCAGATAACCTATTCTTATGTATTGGTTGAGGGATAAATATTGGTCAATAGTAGAAATCCCCTAATACTGAAGCAAAATACTGTGGATTTTGGAAACCTGAAATAAAAAGAGAAAATGCTGGAAATACTTAGCAGGTCTGGCAACCTCTGTGAAAGAGAAACAGAATGGTAGGGTGGAAATATTCCCAACTTTGAAATTCTTCTGCCATCTGGGATAAATGTGGATCCCAACCCCAATGGTGGAGGTTGCCTGAACAGTGTTGAGATGTTCCCGGAGGTGGCAATTTAAGAAGCTGCCTCCTGGAGCACAGTCCAATTAAGGACGGCAGGCGGACAAGGGAACCAGCTTATACAGTGGGAGGCCGTGCAGCAATGTCCTGCTGGCAGCCCCACTGGGAAAGTGGGGCACTGCTGAAGAATGCAGGAGACTGTGAGGGCAGCTAAAGATGGAGATGATCTTTGAAGAATTACAATATTTTATAAAAATCAGTGTGGCCACAGCTGCCAGGCCATCAGTGGGGAGGGGTTCCCCTCCAGAGGATGGCCTGTGGGCATGGCTTAGGCCTGATGATCGAGGAAACAAAGAATGGTCCATATATCCCACAAAAAGCCAGGCATAGCTATGACTCATGCAGGTATCCATGGCAACATCTTTTATTTGAAGGATGTGAGTGGAGTTGAAGGAGAAGTTGTTCAATGTGAAAACAAGATCAACTGGCCGTGGAGAGAAGATCTCCAGTAGAGATGATGTCGGTGACAGTCTTGGAAACAATGGCTTGATGTTCAGTGGTGGGGTCATAGTAAGGGGGAGGTAGGAGGAGCTGTCAAGAGAGTTGGTGTTCAGCCTCGGCTAGGTAAAAATCTCCTCTTCTTTGAAATAGTGCCATAGGAATTTTACATCCACATGAGTGGGCAGGTTTAACATCTCATCCAAATGAAGGCACCTCCAACAGTGCAGCGCTCCCTCAGTACTGCACTGAAATACCAGCCTCAATTATGTGCCCAAGTCTCTGGTGTGGGATCCACAAGTATCTAATTCAGAGATGAGAGTACTATCATTGAACCATGACACTTGTGCAGGGAGGATTCATCTGCAATGCTATCATGGCCAACATTAAACTTATTAATACTAAATGTAACAACTTACATTTGGCAAGATTACATTTATCAAAGAATGGCGCATTATCCGGTCTTAAACAGTGTGTGCTCAAGGATTACAGATCAGAATTTAATTGATATCCTGCAAATATATAATTATAATTAGATCAATGATCCCTTTGTATAATGGGGTGATGACTGCTGCAGGATCATTAATGTTCCTGCACTGTAATGAATATTCACATCTCGTCGTTAATGACATATTTGCTGGGAGCATCCAACAATGCATATACCTTGAAAGTGAGGTCAATGCGAAGGAAAAGAGCATCATTGTGCTCTTGAACCTGCAAGGAAACAAGCATGGACACGGTGCCCAATAAGTGAGGTCATGTAACTTAGGATCCACTGTCTTATTAAATCACATCAGGTTTCAACATTTTAAAGAGGGAGATAATTATCATTAGCGTGGTAATATTTTCATATTAATGGATTTGAAATTGCTCATATTGCTGCTATGGGTACTGAACTGTTCAGGGGTGACAAACAGTCTGATCTTCTGCAGCATGGGGCCCAGGAAATCTTAATTTCCAGACCTGATCAGTGAAGACCCCATCAGTCTCTGCCTGAACACAGTTGGCTGGTAGGTGGAAGCAGTATTTCAGGTGGGAGGAGGCTCAGTCCCCAGCAGTAGGTAAGTGGTTAACGTGGGAGTGGTGGACCGCAGGGGGTTGGGGCTGCAGGGATGCTTCAGGAGGCCCATTGGGTGAGGGGGAGATAAGGGAGCCAGACGCCCAAGGTTTCCTGTGGGTCCCAGAGAAGCATCCTGCTCCTTGAAACAAAAATATAATGATCGTACATTTCTGTTGCTCTTCCAGCTCCTCTTGCCACCAGGTTGGGAGAAGCGACAAGGGCTTCCCGTGCAGACCTTGGGTTAAAATTGCTATTAGGCCCTGATGACAGCTGCTTATTTAAAGAAGAATCCTCTTCCAACAGGTGTCCCTCTCCCCAGCTGAAAAGAACATGATAAGGTTGTGAAGAAGGCAGTGGGACCACATCAGGTCAGCCACTGCTATCATTTAAATGGTTTGTGTTGGGCGGGCAGGGTTAAAATTGGCCATTTCAAATCAGAAATTAGAAATCAGAAAATATACAAACTGGGTGGTTTTATTTTAATAAAAAAACGGTGAACAGATGAAACTCTCCGCCGAACAGAAATTAGTGGAGTGCGGTGTTTTTGATGGGTCCTGAATCTCTTTCACTTATATTGAAAAGTAATATGTTTCCATTGTAAATATTGAGTAAACTATTGTCTCAGTGTTGGATTACACACACAGCATTAAAAAATAGCTCTGCATTAGATTTCACAAGATATGACTGAGGACTGAGAACAAGCTGAGTCTGGTTTTATAATTCAGTATTCTAGACCTGCTCCAGAGAATGTTATCAAAATCCTGGTAATAAAATATGGCAATTGATTTGATAAAATGCAACTTTATGAAAAATAGTATTCAATGGAAAACCACAGCTAATCACTTTAATGCCTACTTTGAGGCTTCTTCGCTTTTGACAGATAATTACAGCGTGGCTCAACTTGTTCAAATGAGCGCGGTCTTTGCAATTCAATGGCTTAATCCAGTAATTCGCAAATGGGACATATTTTGTCTTTTGAATTACAAGCAGCTGCTTGTTGCAGCCTCCCAAAAAATCAATTTACTCTCTGTCTCAGCTGTTGAAGCTCTCTCGTGCCTCGTGGTTTCGCATTAGCTTGTAACTATCGCCAAATTCCTCTTCCAAGTGGAGCGTACCAAATAAAATGATGTGATGATCTTCAACAACAGAGTGCAAATCCCTGTAAAGAACAAGAGGGATGAGCTGCAATGGGCCAATGCACCTTCCTGCCTTTTCTTCTGTTCTTAGGACTTCGTGAAAATAGTTTGAGTAAAGCGGTTTTGCATAATAGCCAGCATTAGACTCAAGTGCAAATGTTATACAATCATGCATCTGATTACCTCAACCATTGTTGTGAATATTTAAAGGAGTCTTTGATGCATAGATAACTGGATTAAAATAGGTGTTGCCTCCTCGTTTTTGAAAGAACAAACATACTGCTCTTCTCTCTCATGCAAGGCAGTAGAATTTCCCCTTGGTTTTTACTCAAGCAGCCAGCCTATAGAACCAGCCTCCAAAACTGTTGAGCTAATTACATTTTGCTGTCTGCGACTTTTTCCTGATTTACAGAATTTTCTAAAATTGGAGATGGGATCTCACAAAGCACTTTCATTGGTTGTGAGTTAACTAAAAGCAGTGAAGTGCCAAGGCCAACGATGCCAGGCCAAATCTGTTCACAAAGACCTTTTCTTTGACTTTGCTTGAAGCTCCCTCAAGGGGTCATCATGCCTCAATAAACCCAATCCCCAAATAGGAAGGACTAACCTGACCCACCAACATTAAAAGCAAAGATTAATAATTTGTGCAAATTATACTGGAAATACAATTATGCCCAAAGATTTGGAGGGTGAATTTTCATAGGGATTCTCCCCGGCTCAGAAGAGAGAAATTTTTGAACTGAATGTAAACAGCCAAAAAGAAAGAAACTCTTAAATGCTCGTAAGGTGAAGGAGCACATACTTCCAACTGCCAGTGCTGCTTCATGTGCAGAGTGCATTCTGGGAAATTCTGCAACCTGCACATGCTCAGAATGCACAGATATGATGAAATGCTGTCTCGCCTAACTAATGTAAGGTAAAAGTATAGAAAATTAAGCTTTGAAATAAAAATTTTGATGCAAGTTTTAAAAGACGCAAAAGACAATTGAATGGGTTAATTTACTCACATTATTGTGAAAGATGATGTTGAAAAAACAATGATTAAAACCTTATTTTGGAAATTTGAGGTGGATTTTATCACCCAAAAACGGGTGGGTTGGGTTGGGTTGAGTCAGAGGTTAAAATTTTAAAAAATCTGAACACCAACCCCAATGTGCCTCCACCCTCCCACTTCTGGATTTAACAGAATCAGGACAGGAGACAGGCAGTCAATGGCTCCCAGGAGGCAGGCAGCCAATGACGTTCAGGAGGCAGGCAGCCAATGGCTCCCAGGGGGCGTGCAGCCAATGACGTTCAGGAGGCAGGCAGCCAATGGCGTTCAGGAGGCAGGCAGCCAATGGCTCCCAGGGGGCGGGCAGCCAATGGCATTCAGAAGGTAGGCAGCCAATGGCGTTCAAGAGGCCGGCAGCCAATGGCGTTCAGGAGGCAGGCAGCCAATAGCTCCCAGGAGGCAGGCAGCCAATGGTGTTCAGGAGGCAGACAGCCAATGATGTTCAGAAGGCAGGTAGCCAATGGTTTTCAGGAGCCAGACAGCCAGTGGCTCCCAGGAGGCTGGTTGGCAATTTAACTATTTCACTGCAGTTGGAAGCCTCCGATTTAAACTGTTTTACTGCTTTAAATGTGACCATCCAGGTTTCCCTGGAATCAGGAAACCCGGCAGCTGAATGGAGGTGAGGACAGCTTTGGGGAGAAGGTAAGTGTCTTCACAGCACAGCTTGTGAGTCAGGAGGAGCAGGTGTATTTCCCCTAACTCCTCAAGCTCCCCCAATTCACCCATCAGGCCCTCCCTACTCCACCGCATATGATGGCTTGCTGGATCAGCAATCAGGTAAGATAAGCCAGCCACCAAAATATTGATAATGGGCAGCTTTCAAGAGGCCATCATATGGGATAAAATTGATACATAAAATTCATAAAATCTAGCATTGATTTGTCAAAGGCAAGTTGTGAGTAACAAATTTAATAGAATTCTTTAAGGAAATAATGAAACAGATTGAAAAAGAAAATATCTGAGCCTGTTTGATGATCCAAGTGATTGACAGCCTTCACATTCTAACATTTCACTACTCATGCTCAACAAAACAGAAATGAAGCCACTGGGGAAAAGATTCAGCGGGTGGAATTTTATTCTGGTGATGGGGGCCCAGGCGGTGGGAGAAGGGAGGGAGAGAGAACCCACCTTGGCCCTCTATCGGACCACCAGTGCAATCTAATGGCAGGCAGTCCTTTAAGGGTCAAGCTCCTGCCACCAGAGCTGCTGACTAATCAGAGGGCCGCAGCTCTGCAGTACTGGCAATGGCACTGGGAGTGGTGGCCACCATCAGTACTTCAGGAAGCCTACAATACAGAAAAGGAAGGAGACCCCGGGACAGGTGAGTGGGGTTGGGGTCGCCAGGGCCAGTCAGGCAGGCCTCAGCAGCGTGGTGGGGAATGGGGTGTTGGTGAGGATGGGGGGTCTTGCCAGGGGGGGCAGCCATCACTGGGGAGCCTTCCAGGGTCATGGACTGCCCTCAAAGGAGGGACACCACCACACCCCCCCAGCCCGCTAGCAGTGTTTACCTGGTGATGTCTCCACACGGCATCTCCACAAAATTGGATTGGAGGTGGGAAGAGGCCCTTAAGTGGCCATAAATTAGCCACTTAAAGGCCTCGATTGGCCTGGGATGGAACGGCGATCCTCAGCATTTGAGAACAGGACTCCTTGCTATTCTGTTTGCCTCCCTGCCCGTCTCCAAGGGCAGGATAAAATCTTGCCCAGTATTAAAAAGCCTAAGAACATCAAGAACTGTAGTATTGCATTTCAAATAGATTCAGTTGGATGTGGACCTGTTCAGGGCAGCACAGTGGCGCAGTGGTTAGCACCGCAGCCTCACAGCTCCAGTGACCTGGGTTTAGTTCTGGGTACTGCCTGTGTAGAGTTTGCAAGTTCTCCCTGTGACCGTGTGGGTTTCCACCGGGTGCTCCGGTTTCCTCCCACAGCCAAAGACTTGCAGGTTGATAGATAAATTGCCCCTAGTGTAGGTAGGTGGTAGGAGAATTGAGGGGAGGATGTGGTAGGGAATATGGGATTAATGTAGGATTAGTATAAATGGGTGGTTGATGGTCAGCACAGACTCGGTGGGCCGAAGGGCCTGTTTCAGTGCTGTATCTCTCTATGACTCTAAATGTTAGAGTAAGTTAACATATTCAACTTGTAAGAACACCATGGTGATAAAAAGTGCATCAAAACTCCAGTGCCCAAATACCAAGGTGTAATAAGAGGAACTAGGAGGTATTATATGTATTCAAATTGACCTCAAGATCTCACCTACACTGACAGCAGTCAGGAAACTACCTCCAATTGTAAAATAAATTGTCAAAAATTTCATTGAGCTTTTTAACTCTTCAATAGTGGTGGTAATGAAACAGATTGATAAAGTGTGTTGAACTCGAGCAATTTAATGAAGTAGCTCAAAATGTATTCACTACTCACTTCAAACCCAGAGATGATGCTTTATCTGAACCTGCACATGGGGAAATATTTATGTTTGTGGTGTATACGAAGAATGTGCTTTGGCATGTTGTACTTCTTGAAGATTGAGACTCTTGACTCCCTTTTGAACACCATTTAAAAGATTCAGATCACTGTGACTGCCTTTTAGAATCACTACTGGATTTCTTTGTCTAGAAAACAGAAGGTTGAGAGGTGGTCTGACGTGTCTTTAAAATGAAGAAGGGGTTTGGTCGGGTAGACATAGAAAAGTTGTTTCCACTTGTCGGGGATTCATAAACCAGGGGTCATAAATGTAGGATAGTCACGAATAAATTCAATAGGGAATTCAGGAGAAACTTCTTCACCTAAAGAACGGTAAGAATGCATAATTCACTACCACTAGAGTAGCTGGAGCAAATAGCTTAGATGCATTTAAAGGGAGGCTAGATAAGTGCCTGAGGAAGAAAAGAATAGAAGTTTATTCTGATAGAGTTAGATAAAGAGGGGTGGGAGGAGGCTTGTGTGGAGCATAAACTCCAACATGGACCAGTTGTGTCGAATGGTCGGTTTCTGTGCTGTAGACTCAATGTAACTCGATATAACTATTATGATGGATTATATTTCAGTCTGTGGCACGGTGAACAGGGCCATAATTGCAAACCAGGAGCCCTGCAGAAGCAATGCCTACAAGTTGGACTATTCTATTCATATTGTCAGGCAAGCCCCCACCTGCCAAGAATGAGGAAAATTAATTTTGCTACACGAACATTGAATTAATTAAATATATTCATCAAACAAGACTGGAAGGAATCAAATAAGTAAGTATGAGCCTGAGAAGAATTATGTTTTTAAGCTATCTGCTTAACATGAACATAGAAAAGAAGGCCTAGAAAAGGCCATTTGGCCCATCTAGATCTGCTAACTGGTTCTTTTGCTGCCTAGTGGCAAATTCAGGACAAATGTTAGGAACTTGCTCTCCAAATACCTAACACAATCAAGTAATCTAAAGACCACAGTTACCCATGAGAAATCACAATCTAAAACTTATTTTCTCTGCCCTTGTTTCACATTAATTAGAATTAGATTTTTCTTCATGGCGGTGATTCCACAATTCTGTGTTCCCAGGATCACAAGGAGAACTGGTCAGAGACAGGGTGACCACATTTTCCAATTCACGGTTCCTACAAACACACCTTTATTCTCATTTTCATCTGCCAGTAAGCAGAAATGAAGAATGTTAATATTAGAATGTTAGACTTCTCATCAGAACTAGTAGGGGGACACACTTGAATTATTAACCTGTCTTTACTCTTTACCCAATCTGATCCACTTGCTGTATATTACAAGAATGTTGTTTTTATTTCATAATAATAATCAGTTTCTTCATAAATATGGAGTAGGGATTGCTACCATTTTACACGAGTGTGTCTTCAGAGTCAAAAGAAGAGCAGTCACAGTGATCTGAATCTTTCAAATGGTGTTCAAAAGGGAGTCAAGCGTCTCAATCTTCAAGAAGTACAACATGCCAAAGCACATTCTTCGTATACAAAATCTTGCCCAGTATTAAAAAGCCTGAGAACATCAAGAACTGTAGTATTGCATTTCAAATAGATTCATTTGGATATGGGCCTGTTAAGGGTGGCACAGTGGCGCAGTGGTTAGCACCGCAGCCTCACAGCTCCAGTGACCTGGGTTTAGTTCTGGGTACTGCCTGTGTAGAGTTTGCAAGTTCTCCCTGTGACCGTGTGGGTTTCCACCGGGTGCTCCGGTTTCCCCCCACAGCCAAAGACTTGCAGGTTGATAGATAAATTGCCCGTAGTGTAGGTAGGTGGTAGGAGAATTGAGGGAAGGTGAGGATGTGGTAGGGAATATGGGATCAATAGAAGGCTGTGCTCACCTAGGGTCGTCGTAGAGCACTTCTCCAAACTCCACCTGAGCCAGGGGCAGTGTCTGAGGTATCTATGATTTACCTAGGATTGGTAACTGAACTGTTCCACCTCCTCCAACTGGACCTGCAGCCACAAAGCAGGGCGGAGATAGCATTGCCAGTGGCAGTCAAGAACAACATGGCCCCCAATTTCTATACTTTAGGATCCTTCCAGACTGCAGCCTATGATGTCATCATTATCGCAATGCTTCCCGTGTGTCGCTTAATCGGAGAGGTTACAGAGGCCCTGTACAGAAGGAGAGAGGACTTCTTGTCTTCTCTCTAACCAGAGCGAAGCAGAAGGAGCAGGCACGTGGCTTTGTCAGAGTCGCATGTGGCTCTGTGAATGCTGCTTCTCAGTGGGGAGAGGTATCAGAGCTGCAAGGGGCGACATGTGAAAGAATCTAGCCATAATGAGGGATTATAAGGTTAAAAGAATTATTTTCCTATGAATAAGGGATTAAATTTTTTTTAAAGTGTTCTTCCTCCTAATAGATTAAAAAATGTTCTATGGTACTGAGTTGACATGCCTCCATGTTGAAGGGCTTGCCTCATCTTGGAACTACAGAGGAAGCTTCTGACAAGAGGAATTCTCCCAAAATTCACAAACTTCATCAGACGGTAAAACATTGATAACATAGCTTTACAAACTGTCACGAAAGCTACCACAATGTAATAGTTGATAAGATGGTTTTATGCTGACTGCCCTAAACCACAGTCAATTGAATATTTGACAAAACTAACCAAACCCAAAAACTGAATTATAATCTTGAAACACAGTTAGATGACTAATGAGACTGACTGCTTACCTTTCTTAGAAATCGAAGGGGGACAGACTTTACCTATAAATTAATAGTTCTACAGCCTTTCTTAGGAATCAAAGAGGGTGGATCTTAACTAGAAATTAAGTTATATAGCCTTATTTGGGGAAAAAAGGGGGATGAGCTTACTTGCAGAATAGGTAATACCCCCATACGTAAGAAATTAGTTATGCAACTTGAAAAACAGTATCAATATTGAAACCACACATTGGATTTTTAGATTCATTGGACAAGCTCCAACTTCTCTCATGGTAAAGGTACGACTATTGGGGTGAGGCGATGATAGTTCTCCCTTTAACTGGGACAGAAGTATCTCACTAACTCAATAGTCCTTTTACTCAGGGATTTAAGGTAAATGTTACTTTAATAATTGATGGATAGCCAACTTAAATACTTTACTGTAACAATGTTTAGATTTAAAAATTGGATCCTCCACTAGAAACAAGATTGCATTTTCTTTCTTTTCCTAGAACTAGTAATGTTGCGATTGATTTTTCTCACCAATTGTGAATTGCATGTTTGGTTCTTTAATAAATTTATATGTAATTTAGCAATTATATTGTCTCACATAGTCTTCTGTATCGCTAACTCGAGAACTAGTCTCCGTACACTCTTTGATGGGGAGGTACTTTACTGAGGGGAGAGTCCCGGACCCTTATAATATCCGAGTTATTATAATTTGGCTAAAACTTGTTAAAAAGAACATTGGGAGGATGGTAATATCCTCAGTTAGTTCCTTTCTTTAGGGGAGAGTTAGATCAGTCTTTCAGACCCATTCAAGTGTCTGTGAGATCTGTCTTTCTCAACCTTGAGTGAGAGTGATTATCTGAGAAGTATACCTGATCTGAGATAGCTCCAAAAAGGGGCTAGGATTATAATCCACTACAACCTTTCCCTTAATATGCTGTTGTGTGCGACTACGCAAAAAACAACATGTCAGTGAATGCCCACTATCCTGGCAGCAGGCACGATACTTTTGTCCTGTGCCAGTCAGCTGCTCCTGCCATATTTGAGCCACCATGATGAACCAGAGGGTGGCTGCTTGGTGACAAGGGCTATCCGCTTACATGCAATCATGACTCCCTTCGGCTACCCGAACACATGTGAACAGGGTGCAGACAACAAGAGCCATGCTGCCACCAGGAACATCATGGAGAAAACCATCGCGATTCTAAATCAACGTTTCTGAAGCCCTCAGGGGGAGCCCTACAATTCTCAACGGAGTGTGTCTCCAAGCCCATGGTGATCCTTTGCATGCTACACAATCTGGCCCTCATGTGGAAGCAGCCCTTTCCACCAGGCCTTCGGTGAGCATCACAGGAGGAGGAAGGGAGGAGGCATCTGGGACACCATCGCTCTGGACAGGCTGTCCGTGAGCGGCTAATTAGATTCTGGGTCCCCTGAAATCAATCCCACATCACAGTGGCTCCACAATTCCCCACCTTTCCAACTCTCTGCTATGGATCATCACAGTGTCTTCTTGGCCAAAATCCTGAAATAAGACACCATAAAAAAATTCCATAACAACTTTATCCAACAATGCTTCCAATAATACATACAAAACTGAACTGAACTAACCCTTGAGCTTTCCCTTAGTGCCTGTCTTGTGGGTACCTTTGCCTGTCCTGGTATTCCTACACTGTGCCACCTCAGTGCCTGCAACATGGCTGGTGGAAGGCTGCCAACTTTCAGAGGGCTTGCTAGGCGCCCACGAGCAGCTCTGGGCCTGCCCAGCTTCAGACTGCACCATCTCAGTCTGGGCTGGCTGGTTGCGAGGTATCAGTAGGAGCACTGGCAGAGTAACAGCAGTGGAAGCACAAATGCTGTCATCCTGAGAGAGGACAGCAGGTTTGTGCACCATGCAGCCACTGGCATACTGGCACCTCAGCAATCATAGTCATTTATTAGAGCAGATTGCTGGACTGTTGAGAGCCCACATGCCTCTTTGAGCACTGGTATCAGCAGCCATGAGCCCTGAGCCTGATGGCAGCAAGCTGAAATTTGATGTCCTCAGTCTGAGATTCTATTGCAGCAATTCAAGCATTGGATGGTTTCAGTTTCTGCTGCAATGGAAGCTGAGACATCGGCCACCTGATTTAGCCACCACTTACACACTGGAACGGATGGGCTCCGAGCTCTGCAAGAAGCCCTGTGCCAAGTTGGAGCCGGACTCCTACTCGACAGTGACAACAGGCTCTGTGGCAGGCTTGCCAATGCACCAAGCATCTCTGTGTGTATGTCCGTCAATCTTCTCCTGTTCACCATCCTTTCGAAGTCCTCTGCATTAAAACTCAACTGCACCCTCGTCTTCCAGGTAGCTGGCACACGGACTATCCCTTTCCCCTTGTCTGGTTGCAGCCCGCTCAAGCCTGCTGACTCACCTTGTTCTGGTCATGCCTTTATACTACCCTCTAAATTTCACTCAGTGCCAATATCTGAGCTGGTGACTGCAAGTATCAGATCAAGTGACAGTGTTTATCAGATGTATGCTGTTGCTCGCACTCTTCACTATGAGGCTGTACTGGCAATTCTTAGGTATCTGAAAGCATAAATACAGAAGGGGAGGTTTGGGGTGAGGAAAGAACGGGTTGGATGGAAAGCCTAAGGTCCATGGTCACACCATCTGCAGCTTCACTTCATGCCAGATAGCAGGATGAGTTGAATTGGGATTTGAGAAGGCTCGTAAAGCAGGAGCATGCTGTCAACTTGGATGTTATCGGCAATGCCGGTTACAATAGCCTCAGTTACTGCCAGTCCAATAATTCACAGCAGAAGATGGCTCAGGAGATGCAGACATGCCTGGCTCCCATCGGTTCTCTGCTGCTGCCTCCTGTTATATGCAAGATGGAAGGAAGAGGTCCAATGAGTGTGCTGCAAGTTGTTTGGGTGATATGCCTGTCATAGTTGTATGTGGAAGGTGTCTGTATGAGGCTTGTAGCTTTGGTAACTACATGAGCTTGTGATGGAGCATCTGAATGTTAGGCATGAATTCTGATTGCTAGAAATTGCTGATGGGTGGGTGATGACGGTGTGGTGCATTGAGTGGCATGTGAGGTTAGTGGTGCAGTGGGTAGGAGATGGCATTTGAAGTTGCTTTCACTAACATGACCACTCGTGTGAGGTCACTGAGCTTTGTGCAGCACTCCAGCCAGGTCCTCACGGCCAGACTCCTTGAATTGACCATCATGGCTACCTGCTCCCATTCCCTTCACCATTTGTGCCTTGAGATTCCCTATGAAAACATCACATCTCTCCTCCTTTCCATCTCCTTGACTACTAGCACTCCATCAGAGAACCTGGGAGCCCTCCCTCTGGCCTGTTGCTCCTTTGCTACACTTTGTTCCTTGTAAGAAGCACTTTTAGACACATTTCCACCACCTGATGCAACCAGAATTCACCACCCCTTTAAGAAGTGCAGACTAGCTTCAACTTGTGCTAGCCACACATGCAGCAGGACCCCCGCCGAGGGTGCAAACACTCCGCAGTGTGTTTAGCTCTGGGCTGCACGCCACAATAATGGTGATGAGCATACAGAATGAAGTTTCCCTGCTGCCTGCATCACCTCGAGCGGGCACAGGGTAATCACGCATCATGGCCAAAAACAGGCACTATCCAATTATTAGCCCTCCGTTTAATGACAGGTGTATGTTTGTTTTGGAACACAGTTGGACTCCACCACTGAGGAATGAAATAAAAAAACTATCTGAGACAGATAGATTGCCCTTGGAATTTGGACTTACCAGTGTGGGAGGACCTTCAAAAAAGTGTCCAACAGACTGCAGTCTTTGGCCCAATGGGCATTTCACATTCATTTCCGGAGTGGCAGGGCGTTACTCCAATATTCTGGCTGGCTAGTGAGATTTCATTGTTACATGCTGAGTGCCCAACTTTATTATTTCAATTAGCCTGGAAATTAGGATGGGAGTCAGGAGTAGGTCAGAGCAGAAGTTCTGCCTCACCGCAGTTCCAGCAGCGCAATGGATCCATGGAATTTTTACAACGTAATGAGTGGATAATATTATTCAGCGCTGTTGTGTATTGTGAGTCAAAGAATACATTGTTTTAAAACCATAAGTGGTTCATGCTGTGTAATGTGAAACATATTATTTTAAAAGTCATTTAAATGTCAGTGAAAAAAATCAGATTTGTTAAGTAGTATTCTGGAATTTTGGGCAAAATTTTGGGGATCTTATTAAACAATCTCTATTGCCTTTCCGTGAAAACCATAAATAGTTATTATTATATAGACTCATTTACCTATTCACCTCTTATGCTTTTTAAAACTAATGATACACAGCACAATAAGATGTATAAGGGATCAGGTAAGTACCTGAGCCAGATTTTTTTCTGTGGCTATTGTGCTACCCTGATGTAACCATAATAGGCGGGAGATAAAAATAGTGACAACAACCATTCTACTATTTCCCTGACACCCAACTCCAATTCTGCGATTTTCCAGCAGATGTGTTGTTGGCCATGTGATATGTGTGCCCAGATATGGGTAAGGACTTGTTAATGAGATGGAAATATCTTCATTTCTTTTGGCATTTTTAAATTTGCCATCCTAAAAGTGCGCAGGGTTTTATTTTATTGTATCTTGTACACATCCTTGTTTCTAGGGTTGCTAAAGTAGTAGAGGTGGGGCGATTTAAATCTTAAATGCTCACCTTGCCTAGTGCAATGGGTCAATTACAAGATGATGGACTGCACAAGGAAGGATGTGATTGCACTGGAGAGGGTGCAGAGGAGATTCACCAGGATGTTGCCTGGGCTGGAGCATTTCAGCTATGAAGAGAGACTGAAAAGGCTAGGGTTGTTTTCCTTAGAGCAGAGAAGGCTGAGGGGGGACCTGATTGAGGTATACAAAATTATGAGGGGCATTGATAGGATAGATAGTAAGAAACTTTTTCCCTTAGCAGAGGGGTCAATAACCAGGGGGCATAGGTTTAAAGTAAGGGGCAGGAGGTTTAGAGCTGATTTGAGGAAATAAAATTTCACCCAGAGGGTAGTTGGAATCTGGAACGCACTGCCTGAAGAGGTGGTAGAGGCAGGAACCCTCACAACATTTAAGAAGTATTTAGATGAGCACTTGAAATGCCATAGCATACAAGGCTACGGGCCAAGTGATGGAAAATGGGATTAGAATAGTTAGGTGTTTGATGGGCCGATGGGCCTCTTGTTGTGCTGTATAACTCTATGACAAGGAAAGGCAGGAGAATTAAATTTTTGTTAACATTTTATATTCCATTTGTATTGGAGTTGTCAGTGACACTACATTGCAGAAGGTGCTGCAAATAATTCTCTCACCAACATCCAAAAGCTGGTGACTCACTGGTGCTGGAAACACTGCCAGGGGCTTGCCAAAGTTTTGGTAGATTTTGACCCCGGGAAATCAGACTGATCCGACAGTGCAGACACATTCATCTTCAGAATTTGTCTTTGAAAATGTTCGTGATGCCACAGGGTTGTCACATGTAGCGTTCTCTGAGTTGACTTCAGTTCCATCTGAGAATCGCACTATTGGGTGTCAAGACTGCATACAATCTGGGCTGGTCGCATATCCTCGCAACCGCTTCAGGATACCAAGTTTCTGCAGCATGATTGAGGACTCTGATCTTCTGTCCTACTTGCAATCGAGTTAATTCTGGTCCTGCTTGCCTGTCATCTTCCCTTGTTTGGAAAGCTTAGAAAAATCATGAGTGGCAACATCACCAATCACCACAATCCCTCTGGCCTCCGGCTACTTGCTGCAGTGAACTGAAGCCCAAGGAGAGACTCCCGGTCATATCGCCCCTTCGTGTCAGGTCTCCCAGCCTTTGTGTTCTTCTTTACATGGACCGACCCGATACATTTGACCTGGATATTTTGTACCATCTTCGGTGAATTACTGACTTCATGTATCGGGACAATTCATAAACCTCAGCATACTGGAAGTCCTGCGGAAGCTGATCCAGTTGTGTCCACAGTATAAAACATTTGTGGCAGCCATTTGGAGCTCCCATAGCTGCACTGCCAGGTTGTCATTCCAATGCACTTGATTGGAGAACCATTGTAGGCAGTCAGCCTAGCTGTGGTGGATCATACCATAGATTCCCATTTCTTTAAGTACTGGTCCTTCAGTATATGGATGGGCAAAATATTTGTACTTGCTCTGGCGCGATTTTTACTCTGAGCTTATGCCTGCCACTCTTCTGCAGACATATAAAATACCGATCATGGTGAATGCCTCAGATTGTGAGATAGCATTGACACATTGATCCAAATTGACTATGTGAAATGCTTGCTCGTTATTCACTCTTCATCCGTGACCTCCTGACAATTTATCTCTCTGCTGACCTGATGTACCTGCTTGGGATTTTGTTGTGTGTTGGCATGCCTTTTGTTGCCCACTCCCCCTTTCCAGTTGCTTAAAGCCTATTACATTCTTAACTTTTTGCCAGTTCTGATGAAAGGTCACAGACCTGAAATGTTAACTCTGTTCCTCTCTCCACAGATGCTGCCAGACCTGCTGAGTATTTCCAGGACTTTTTGCTTTTATTTCAGATTTCCAGCATCTGCAGTATTTTGTTTTCACTTTTGTTGCGTTTGCCATCCTGTCTTGCAGACATTCTCTCTGCATGTGATCTGCCAACATTCCTGTGCGCAGTATCTGAGCTTGGCCTTCTGCACCGCCTTGCCCAACATCCTCGCACGCCACAAGCTTTGCACTGGTGCTGGTACACCAAACAACTGCAAATTGGGTGAGTCAGGCTACTTTTGTTACAAGGCTTAGCAGACTTCTGAGCCTTGGTTGTCATACCAATTGTTATAGCCGTCCCCAAAGCTTGTAACTGTTGATGCCCAGCCATAATGGCTTCAAATTTCCTTCCATCAGTAGTGCATCTATGGTGTGCCTTTTCTTTTTTTTTAGCAGGGTTTTTTGAAAGGCCTATAGTGGGGTAGACACTGTTACTAGCTCTATAACCCATTCCGACAATTCAATATCTGCAAAATTGCATTCTTGAGCTTTGTCTCAGCACCTTGCAACAAACTGGTCAATGGACTCCTTTTGCTTTTGCTGGTAGGTCATAAGCTCAAACCTATGTAATTGGAAATTGAACTTCCTATTGAGTTGCTGCTCCTAAATGTCCATAGTTTGCTCGTGTCCTTCTGATCCAAAGCTGACAATCCTGATGTATTGATCCATTGCAGGCCCTCATTGCCCAGTGTGATCTTAATTTTGGTAACTTGTTTCTCTGGTTCACTCGGTTTTTGATCCAGGAAACACTGTTCCATCTACTGGTGAAACAGTTTAAATTCAGATGCTATGTCTGACACCTTCCAGTCCATAACTGAAAGCCTTTTTCTGGACGATCCTGCTATTTCACAAATACAGGCTTTTTCACTGTTTTTCTGTCTCACATGTATGCTGTTTCCTTTTTTAGACGGGGTTGTTTTTTGCAGGCCTGGCCCTTTTAAGAGTGAGATGACAGCAGCTGCTTTTTGTCTACACAGCTCGATTTTTTTAAACCAAGAGAGCGCATGTCTGTTAGATTTTTTTTTGAACTGAGAGCAGTTTTTTTCTGCAAAAAAATACAGCCTGCAGAACTGGCAGCTGCCACAACCACTTTTAATTTGTGCTGGATCTCCAGTGGCACTGTTTGGTTTTTCCAGCTCTTTTTGGCTTCAGTCTTGCCCATGGAGCAAAATAAATGGGAAAATTAAAGCAGTTATGGCTAGACTACTTCTTTACAAATTTTTTAACCCACTGCCAGATTAATTGACAGCTCCAATCTCCTGGCAAATTGCCTACTATACTCACAAAGTTTCAACACCTCCCGGGGTCCTGTCTGTGCTCTCTGCCTGAATCTTCAGTCACTCCAGGTAGGCAATCAACTGTTCTTTGTTCGCTCTTGCTGTGTTCTTCAGAAAAAAATCAAACATTGCCATGATGTAATGTTTGGTGGTATTCAGAAAGAATATATCTCAAACATTGCCACTATGCACTATTACTTGTTCCTTTGGCATGTGAATGATTGTAAGATTCACAGGACTCCAAGTAATATCCAAAGAATAAGTGGATTTTTATTACAACTTTAATTTGAACATATATACTGTAGGAACCACACCAATGCATGGCTTACTCTATTGGGCTACACCCACAACTCCCTGGTCATGTGTGATGCAACATCACTTCCTATGGTGACCTTCACTTACAGCTTCTTAAGGTGGTCCTCTTAAGGTCATCCCACAACACACAGGTGGTTGGGCCTAGAGTTTGGAGAACTGGCTACACACGTTGTAGTTTGGCAGCATGGGAGTCAGGTGATTACATGTAATGTACAGCAAAAAAATAGGCCATTCAGCCCAACTGGTCTGTACTGGTGTTTATACTCCACACAAGCCCCCTCCCGCCCCTCTTCATCTCACCAGCATAACATTTTAGTCCTTTCTTCCTCATATGTTTAACTATCTTCCCCTCAAACACATCTATGCTATTTGCGTCAACTATACCTTGTGGCAGCAAGTGCCACATTCGAAGCACTCTTTGGGTAAAGAAGTCGCTGCTGAATTTTCCAGATCCTGAGGTTAATCAGCAAAAAGTAGTTGGCAGCTTTGTGGATGATCCTAGGATTTGGGTGCATGGTTGGGGAGAGTAGGAGTGCTGGAGGTTAGCTGCACGAAGAATTCTTGGGGTTTCATAGTATTCAGTAGGCCTCCCAGCGTTGAACAACTCTGATGTTGAACATTCTGATGAAAGATCACAGACCTGAAACACTGACTCTGTTTCTCTCTCCACAGATGCTGCCTCACCTCACAGAATCCAGTCTTCAGCCAATTCAATTCGCTCCGCATGATATCAAGAAATGACTGAAGGCACTGGATACTGCAAAGGTTATGGGCCCTGACAACATTCCGGCCATGGTACTGAAGACCTGCGCTCCAGAACTAGCCATGCCCCTGGCCAAGCTGTTCCAGTGCAGCTACAACACTAGCATATACCCTGCAATGTGGAAAATTGCCCAGGTATGTCCTGTACACAAAAGCAGGACAAGACCAATGCAGCCATTTACTGCCCCATCAGTCTACTCTCAATCATCAGTAAAGTGAAGGAAGGTGTCATCAACAGTGCTATCAAGCAGCACTTGCTTAGCAATAATCTGCTCAGTTTGGGTTCCGCCAGGGCAACTTAGCTCCTGACCTCATTCCAGCCTTAGTTCAAACATGGACAAAAGAGCTGAACTCAAGAGGTGAGGTGAGAGTGACTGCTCTTGGCATCAAAGCAGCATTTAACCGAGTATGGCATCAAGGGGCCCGAGCAAAACTGGTGTCAATGGGAAACAGGGGGAAAACTCTCTGCTGGTTGGAGTCATACCTAGCACAAAGGAAGATGGTTGTGGTTGTGGATGTCAATCATCTCAGCTCCAGGACATCACTGCAGGAGTTCCTCAGGGTAGTGTCCTAGGTCCAACCATCTTCAGCTGCTTCATCAATGACCATCCTTCAATCATAAGGTCAGAAGATGATTCACAATGTTCAGCAGGCCAGAGGCTAGGAATCCTGCGGCGACTAACTCACCTCCTGACTCTACAAAGCCTGTCCACAAAGCCAAGGCACACGTCAGGAGTGTGATGGAAGACTCTCCACTTGCCTGGATGGGTGCAGCTCCAACAACACTCAAGAAGCTCGACACCATCCAGGACAAAGCAGCCCACTTGATTGGCACCCCATCCACAAACAATCACTCCATCCACCACCGACGCACAGTGGCAGCAGTGTGTACCATCTACAAGATGCACTGCAGCAACGCACCAATGGTCCTTGGGCAGCACCTTCCAAACCCGCGACCTCTAGCACCTAGAAGGACAAGGGCAGCAACTGCATGGGAACACCACCACCTGCAAGTTCTCCTCCAAGCCACACACCATCCTGACTTGGAACTATATCGCCATTCCTTCACTGTCGCTGGGTCAAAATCCTGCAACTTCCTTCCTAACAGCACTGTGGGTGTACCCAGCCCACATGCACTGCAGTAGTTCAAGACGGCAGCTCACCACCACCTTCTGAAGGGCAATTAAGGATGGGCAATAAATGCTGGCCTAGCCAGCGATGCTCGCATCCCATGAACGAATAAAAAAAACCTGCTGAGTATTTCCAGCACTTTCTGTTTTTATTTCAGCCATCCAGCATCTGCAGTATTTTGCTTCTATATTATTGTCCTATTATCAGACCTGGTTTTAATCCAAGTCTCCTTCTACTACTCTTGCAATCTAGCTTGAAGTAATTTTCCAGGTCTGTCTTTTCCAAACTATTTACACCATTCAGGTCATCTATCAGTTTCCTGCTTTCAAAGCTGAAAAGCTCATACTTTTCTCATAATTCAGTCATCTGATGCTAAGGAGCAGTCTCGTGGCTCTCTGCTAAACCATCTCAGTGTTTGAAGTTTTCTTGTGTCTTACTAACCAGTGTGGTTTGATGAAAGCATTACACAGTTTGAGCTTGAATTCCTCTGGCTTGTATTTCACCACTGGCTATGTTTGATTACAGCTCTGCATCAGTTGGGCATGTTAAGCATTAAGTTTACTCAGTCTTGCTCAAAATTATCCTCAGATGTTCAACACCAATCATGAAGTCTGTGTATTTACTCATTTTTCTTCCTCTGTGTAGCACTTTATACTTGTTTGCATCATCAAATTCTTCCCATTCTTCTACCTATTTACACATTTTCTCAAATCCACTTTGCATTTCCTGAACTGTTTCTGAATCAACTGTTCCTCCTAGTTTGGTAATCATCTGCAAACTTGAGCAATTTACATTGAGATTTGAATCCTCAGGTTTTCTCCTGACAATCAATTCCACTATTTTACATCATATCCAATTCAATCTAATGGGTTTGTCATCACCTGCACCTCTTTATCATCTTTTTTTTTTTAAATGGGCACCGTGTTAGCCTGTTTCCAATCTACTGATACCTTCCAAGTGTTCACTGACTCTTCATGATAGTCAATGCTTCACAAATCTCATACGTTGTTTCCCTTAATGTTCTGTAAATTTATTTGATTTGACCCTTTTTTGTTTTTTCAGAAATTCCACTTCATCCATATCAAAGTTGTTAATTTTATTAAGATTATTGCAATTTTGGGGAGTTGAAGCTTGCACTAGGTGCAGCAACCAAAGGATCATCAAAGGGCTGATTGGCATTTAAATTGGCTGCTAGCACTCATTAATGAGACTGCATGGCATTTTGGTGGATTGTGCTTACCTAATGTCCTCTCCTAACAGCGACCGACTAACTGAGAGTAAACAACAGCAAAAATTTGTACTTACATAGCAGCATTAACATAATATAACGTCGCAAGGCACTTCACAAGAACATTATAAACTAAAATTTGACACCGAGTCACGTACGAGCATATGAATTAGGAGCAGGAGTAGGCCATTCAGCCCCTTGAGCCTGCTCCGTCATTTGATAAGATCATGGCTGATCTGATTGTGGCCTCAACTCTACTTTCCTGAGCACAACTGTCCAAGACCATTTACCTGGATAGGTGCAGCCTCCTATGGCATTGGTGCTCTGTTATTTGCAGGTAGCTGACTCTTAGGTAGTAGAAACAATGTCTCAGGTAGTGCCCTCTGCTGTGCTCCTCTGGCCTCCTCCTGAACAGGAGGTTGCATCTTCTGTAGTTCATCTTGGTGGCTCTGTCCAATGTCAGAGTAGCCTATTCCCATCGGCACTCCCTCGGCTGGACTTTGTGTGTTCATCAGACTTTCCCCTACCAATCCCAGCCCCCCAGTGATGGCAGTGGGCTCACCTCCCTCTCCAGGTTCCTACCACTCACCACTGAGAAAAGCAAGTCTTACAGCTCCAGCAATGGCTATTCTGTGGCACTTCTGGACCCTTATTTTGTGCCTCTGCATCATGTTAATCAGCCCTTCCCACAGCCCTCATGGCTCTCAGCATTGTTCATGTCCTCTACACTTGGCAGTACTCCAGGTATGGCATTTTTCCAGTGCCTTTCCTTTAAAAATCACAAACTGCTGCTGTCAAGCCTGTTAATGAGCTCCACAATGAGCTCATCAGGCGATTAATTGGAGGCTGCGGGCTTGCCGTTCCTTCCCTCCCAGCGTTCCTTTAAAAATAGCTTCGTGTTCCGGAGATGACCGACCCAGTGCTGACCTCCGAGGCCGCGAGCTTCAAATTGCACGTGCACCTATTTCCATTCACAATGGGCTTTAAAAATCCAGCCCTTGGTTCCTTTCACAGATCAGTTTTCTGAAGCTGAGGATTATGCTAATGGCCATGATTCTGTGTTGTCCCCCATGATTAAATATTTGTACTTAGGTGGGTAATTCCACACTCTGTCATTTACAGCAGGAAACAACCTCAGGAAATAGTGGGAACATCCACCGAGATATATTGCCTATGCGATCCAAATTGTGGAATCATCTCTTTGATGACCAACAACAATAAAAATAAAAACTTGCATTGATATAGCTCCTTTAGCATAGTAAAGCACCACAAACTGCTTCACAGGAGAGTGAGTCAGTCAAAAATTGACATGGAGCCAAATAAAGAAACATAAGGACAGGTGACCAAAAGTTTGGTTAAAAAGTTGGATTTTGAGGAGGGGAGCCAGGTGGAGAGGCAGCGAGGTTTATGAAATTAATTACTGAGCCTAGGACCTAGATGGCTGAAGGTACAGCTGCCAATAGTGGGCGAAGAAAGTGGGAGAAACAAGAAGCCCAAACTGGAGCACAGAGTTCTCAGAGGGTTGTAAGAGGTTGCAGAGATTGGGAGGAGAGAAGCTGTGGAGGAATTTAAATTACATGATGAGAATTAAGACTAAAACATTTCCTATATATCAGCCCTTGATTTGTTTCTGTTGCATTGAATTGCATAGAATATACAGCACAGAAACAGGCCATTAATCTCAACTAGTCTGTGCTGGTGTTTATACTCCACATTGAGTCTCCTCCAATTCTATCTACCTCATCTCAGCACTTCAGCATACCCTTGTATTCCTTTTTCTTTCATGTGGTCATCTAATTTCCTTTCGAAAGCATCTTAGATATTTGCCTCAACCACTTTCTGTGGTAACAGGTTCTGCATTCTAATCATTCCAGGAGAAAAGACATTTTTCTTTATTTCTCAGTTGGATTTATTAGTAACAATTTTTGCATTTAAGGCCCCTCATTTTGGTTTCCCTCACAAGTGGAAATATTGGGCTGAATTTTGTTTTGAAGACGGAGGTCGCGGCGGCAGCCAGGTGGGGGGAAACCCCGCCTCGGCTCTCTGTTGGACCCCCATAGCTATTTAACAGCAGGCAGCCGATTAACTGCCTGCCGTCCGGGACACCGTCCCTTGGAGGGTTGAGCTCCCGCCTCCAGAGCTACTGGTCAATTGGAAGGCCAGCAGCTCTGCAGTACCAGCAGCACCACTGAGAGCAATGGCCGTTGCCTGTATTGCAGGTGGCCCTGCAGTACCGAGGACGTCGGAGATCCCGGGAGAGGTAAGTGGCCTTCCCCACCCCAGACTAAATTGGAAGGCTCCAGGAAGGCAATGGGCACTCCGCCCCCCCACCATCTGATGCAATTATATGGGCACACCAACGCCCCTCATCCCACCCCCATTCCCATCCCGAGAGGGCCCATAAAATTCCGTCCAATCTCTCTACAGCTACCCTGTCCAGTCTATTCCTAATTTTAATTACCTCTATCAAGTCTCCTCTAAGTCTTGTGTTTTCTAAAAAAACAAAGCCCCAACCTGTTCAATCTTTCCTGATAGCTGTAATCGCTTAGTTCTGGTACCATTCTCGTAAATTTGGGGGGGGGTTTGCACTTTCTCCAGTATTTCTATGTTCTTTCTACAGTATGGAGACCAGAACTGTGCACAATAATCTAAGTGTGGCCTGACCAGAATCCTGTACAATTTCAACATAATTCACCATTTTTGAATTCTATATACCTATACATAGAGCCCTTTCCTATCCTGAGTGGTGTGAAACAGGGCTGTGTTCTCGCACCCACACTTTTTGGGATTTTCTTCTCCCTGCTGCTTTCACATGCGTTCAAATCCTCTGAAGAAGGAATTTTCCTCCACACAAGATCAGGGGGCAGGTTGTTCAACCTTGCCCGTCTAAGAGCGAAGTCCAAAGTACGGAAAGTCCTCATCAGAGAACTCCTCTTTGCTGACGATGCTGCTTTAACATCTCACACTGAAGAATGCCTGCAGAGTCTCATCGACAGGTTTGCGTCTGCCTGCAATGAATTTGGCCTAACCATCAGCCTCAAGAAAACGAACATCATGGGGCAGGATGTCAGAAATGCTCCATCCATCAATATTGGCGACCACGCTCTGGAAGTGGTTCAAGAGTTCACCTACCTAGGCTCAACTATCACCAGTAACCTGTCTCTAGATGCAGAAATCAACAAGCGCATGGGTAAGGCTTCCACTGCTATGTCCAGACTGGCCAAGAGAGTGTGGGAAAATGGCGCACTGACACGGAACACAAAAGTCCGAGTGTATCAGGCCTGTGTCCTCAGTACCTTGCTCTACGGCAGCGAGGCCTGGACAACGTATGCCAGCCAAGAGCGACGTCTCAATTCATTCCATCTTCGCTGCCTTCGGAGAATACTTGGCATCAGGTGGCAGGACTATATCTCCAACACAGAAGTCCTTGAAGCGGCCAACACCCCCAGCTTATACACACTACTGAGTCAGCGGCGCTTGAGATGGCTTGGCCATGTGAGCCGCATGGAAGATGGCAGGATCCCCAAAGACACATTGTACAGCGAGCTCGCCACTGGTATCAGACCCACCGGCCGTCCATGTCTCCGTTATAAAGACGTCTGCAAACGCGACATGAAATCGTGTGACATTGATCACAAGTCGTGGGAGTCAGTTGCCAGCATTCGCCAGAGCTGGCGGGCAGCCATAAAGACAGGGCTAAATTGTGGCGAGTCGAAGAGACTTAGTAGTTGGCAGGAAAAAAGAAAGAGGCGCAAGGGGAGAGCCAACTGTGCAACAGCCCCAACAAACAAATTTCTCTGCAGCACCTGTGGAAGAGCCTGTCACTCCAGAATTGGCCTTTATAGCCACTCCAGGCGCTGCTTCACAAACCACTGACCACCTCCAGGCGCGCATCCATTGTCTCTCGAGATAAGGAGGCCCAAAAGAAAAGAAAGAAGAAGAAAATACCTAGACATAAACCTAGACAGTGCTTTATTAGCATTTTTAATTGCTTTGCTTAGCTGCAGTTCTGCCTTTAATGATTTATTCACATGTATCTCTAGATCCTTTTTCTCTTCTACCACATTCGGTTCCTTATTTTCTCCAGTGTAGCTGATGTTTGCTTTTCCTACCAAAGTGCATCACTTCACATTTATCTGTTAAAGTTCATTTGCCATTCAACTGCCCTGTCTGCAAGTTTTCTAATGCCGTCTTTTATTATGTTGCATTCTTCCTCAGTGTTAGCTATATCCCCCACTTCTGTATTATCTGCCAATTTTGATATTGAGTTACCTGTTCCTGAGTCCAAATCATGAACGCAAATTGTGAATGTTCCCAGCACTGATCGTTGTGGAAATACTGTTTCTACCTTTCTCCATTCTGAATAGCTACTCTTTATCCCTAAGCACTGCTTTCTATCTTTTTTTAGTCAATTTGCTATCCATTCAGCTATTTGTTCCCTGTTTCCACAAGCCTTAACATTTGTCTTGAGCCTACCTTATCAAAAGCCTTTTGGAATGACAAGGATATGATATCTACTGCATTATCCTTGTCTACACTTTCCATTATCTCTCTAAAGAATTCTATCTGGATAGTTTAGCATGAATTTGCTTCCTTTAATCCATGCTAACTACCTTTATGTTGTTTCACTCTAGAAGCTCATCTATCAATTCATTTAGTCTAGATTCCAGTATCTTTCCTACAATGACATTACGGTGACTGGTTTATTATTCCCAGGTTTTGTTCTATCTCACCTTTGCATGTAGGAATGGCATTAGCTGCCTGGCAGTCCTCTGGGACTATCCCCTATTCTAAGGAACCTTTATATATATATATATATATATATATATATGTATAAACTAGAGACTCTGCTGTCTTCTCCATAATTTCCTTGAATGTAGATGGTTACATACCATCCAGACCTGGGGTATTATCCTCTTTTAATTTTGTTAGTTTGTCAATTATTTCCTTTCTATCTCAACTGTATTAATCTTTTTAAGCTCATCCTCTAGTGAAGTGTTTATTTTTGTTATCTTTATTAGTAAAAACTGAGGCAAAGCAGATATTCAATACTTCTGCCATTTCTGTCATTACCTGTGAGTTTATCTTGCTCATCCTTGAGTGGTTGTATCCCTACTATAATTTTCCTGTTGTTATTTATGTGTCCATGGAACACTTTATTATTTGTTTTTATAATCCTTGGAAATGTGATTGTGTAATTTCTCTTTGCCTCCTGATACTTTTTTAACTACTCTCTGAGGTTCTTCGTATTCTCTTTTGTTCTTGTCTCCTTTAGTAACCAAATACTTTTATGCCTTTTTCTTTAAATTCAGTTTTCTCTTTAGTTCTTTATTCTGTCATGTGCCTCATAATTAGTTTGCTTGGTTTTAGTTTTTAGTGGAATACATTTCCGTTGACCTCTATTGATTACCCTTTTAAAGATTTCCCACCAGTTTTCTGTCTCCTTTTTGCAAGATCTTCTCCCAGTTTACCTTCTTTAATTCCACCTTCATTTCATCATAAATTTATCTGTACATAACATATCATGAAGTATAAATGATGTGTTGCTTTATTTCTCAAGCTACTTTCATATGAATAAATTTCAAATTGAAAAGCATTAAAAAAGGCTACAAGGTCTGAACCCAAATCCGAGAGGATTGACCTTCAAGTTGTATCATGCTTCCTTAGCTCCACCTAATGATAACAACTAGAATTGCAGCAATAGTTCACAGCTGAGACTGGAGTAATCAACCGTCTCCAGCTGTTTGGAAACCTCATCACTTTGGAAGCAGGCTGTCAGCACCTTTTCTTTTCTGTCTTAAAGAAAACAAAGCCTTCAAAAGTATTTTCAGTCCACTACTATTAAGTTTGAATTTAGGTGTGAAAACTGATAAATGAGATTGTATTCAAGTGATTAATGGGTCTTTTCCACAAGAAAGGCTGCTCTTCCAATGTGCGTTATTTTAAGATGGGAACAGCACCATTACACCAGTGGGACGAAACATAAAATAGTCATAATCTCCAAGACAGATGTGAAAATGAATTAAAGGGTGGGGGTAGGTTTTAAAATGCGTGCTCATTTACTGGTAAGAAACGAGACAGTTGAATTTTGTCACACTATTTCTCACAGGGTAAAAACAAATTCCTGTGGCATGTGGTTTCACGAATCCCTCACCACAAATGATAATGTGCCTAAAGGCCAACAGTAGAACCTTTAAAAATATCCGTGGATTTAGCTAGTTACCACATGTAACAAAGTCCCCTGGCATTATTAACTGTTTTGCAACACTTTATTTTCTATCTCTCTTCCCGATACCTAATGCAGTTTTTGATAAAAACAAAAATAAAATGATTGCTTAGATCCTTTAATGTGTCAAATTTTGCAAAAGGCACTTTTGTCCTTGCTGCTCATTATAGCTACTAGAGTTTCGATACAGTAGAGACTATTTATTCTCAAACAACCTGAACGGGGGGGACGGGATTTCGATTTCGGGGTTGGGACCCCAATGTCATGTTCATTTCCGGGTCCCAACCCCGCATTGCGTGAGCAATGCGCAAACGTTGCGATTTCAATTGCAAATTAACTTAATTGGCCCAGAGTGGCATTTGGTGTCCAATTAGTGGCAGCAGGTATGGGAGGGGGGTGGGACAGGAGCAGTGGGCCGATTTAAAGAGTGAGTGACAGCCTTTGCTGTGGTTGCCATTCATCTTAATAATGGAAGGAGAAGCTGAGTAGAGGGTAGTGGGCAAGGAGGTCCCCCCCTCCCCCACTCCATGCCAGGGCAGCCCCCTGATCTTCTAACACCTCACTTGAGGTGCTGCTGGAGGTGGTGATACCATGGAGAAATATCCTATTCCCTTCCAGCAAGGCAGACCAAGAAGGCTGCTGGAGGTGGGTCCCGAGGTCAGCAGCAGAGGAGTGGTGAGGAGGAACTGGGTCCAGTGCAGGAAACGTTTCAATTACCTGCTTAGATCTGGAAAGGTGAGTCCAAAGATAGACCCAGATGGCATGCCTCCTGGTCATCAGTCACCAGAATGCAAAAGACAGGGACAGCCTGAGGGAGCACAAAGTTCTCCTGACCATAGTAGAGATGTGTACATGGCAGCCTTGATGACCCATAAGCATAGTTTATTATTTGAGTGCTATTGGACAGTAGACTACAGGGAATTCTGCATCCTATGCAAAAGAAAAGCTGCAAATGATGAGGGAGAGAGACATTCTCCTCACAGCATCTTTCTTCGGCTCACAGGGCAAACGGGTGAACAAAACCAGGGAGAGCGAGTGGGCACACTTGGATGGTGTTGCCTCAGCTTATAACACTGACGCATTTCGAGGAGCTGGCCCTTGATCTGACCAGAGTCACAAGCTACCGGGATGTTGGAGATGGAGAAACTGGAGTCCAAAGTAGACAGGGTGAAAAGATGTCAATATCCCCAGGTTCAGGGGATGCATGGCAATCCTTCCTGTGCAATAAGCTATCAATGCATAAGCTGTCATCTCATTGTTTCAAGCAAATTGTGCCAATTTCTCATGACCACCTTGTCTTATATCTCCCACAGGGCCAGCAGGAGAGGGGGAGGAGTTACAACACTGTCATCCTGTTCTAGAGGAATCAGAGGAGGATGACACCTCAGAATATGCACCATCACATCTTTCTTGCGCATCTTCCACCAGCGCATTTGCTTGCACCTCGGTGGGTACTCGCATGTTAGTAGACTCGGTGGCACAGGGTTAAGCGCACATCACATTAGAGCAGAAGAATATGGGAGAGGTAGAATTGGCTGTGCCTAGTCCCCCTCAGAGGATGGAGGACAGATGCGACCTGCTGAGCAGGATGGAGATCCAGAGCCTTGGGAGTCACGAAGTAGGTGGCTCTACCTGGAGAACTAGCGTGTGGTGTGTGCCCACATGTCGGAGTTACCTGAGGCTCTGCGGAGTCATGGGGTGAGAATGGAGGAGCCCATTCACTCATGCTCCATAATGTCTCAGTGTTTTGAGCACATGAGCTCCTCCATTGAGAGAGTGGCCAACCACATTGAGAGCCCTATGCAGCATCACTGAGTGGATGCAGGAACAGTGCACTGACATGCACAGAATGCATACCACAGTCTGTAGCATTGACCGATCAGTGGCACAAAGAAGCATGGAGTGGATGCCAGCTGCGCCTCAGCTGGTGGTTTCTAATGATCAAGGGCTCCGTGAAACAGCTGAGGAGGCGACAGATGGTGATGAAGGGGGCTACCCTTCACAGGGCTGCATCATCATCATCTGCCTCCATGGTCCCCTCTGATGGAGGAAGCATCTGTAGTGTTACGCTCTGTGAAAGAGGTTGCCCCTGCAGTGAAGCCGGTGCAGCAGCCTATAGAGCTGTAACCCCCTGCACCTCCACGACAAGGCCAAACACCATGGGCATCTCAGTCCAAGGCAGGCACTAATGTGTAGTCTGTCTCCACCTCTTCCTCAGCCATAGGGGGAGAACCTCTTAGGAGTGGTCATCAGCAGAGGCCACCGCGTCAGTGATGTCACTTTGTGGGTCACTTTGGTCTTTCTCTTGTAAATGATATCAAACTGTCATGTGATAAAGCACTGGGCATGTTGTTGCACTGAGGCCATTTTGTGTCTGCCCATTTCATCATGGCGAAAGCCAGGAAAATTCAAAATAAGGGTTAGTAAAGTGAAGGAGTGCATTGGGGAGAGTGAATCAGTTGGAGACTCTGGAGTCTTGCAGTGTTTGTGCCATTGGAAGGTTGCTGCCTTTTGTTCTTAACAGAGTTTTCTCTTACTCAGATGGAGAACCTACTCTCCAAATGTCTTGAGTCTCACTCAGGGGAAACGTTTCTGGATCAGTGGCCCTGGCATCCCTGCCATCCTGATGAATGCTCCGCCTCCTGAACCTACCACAGTGACAACCCCGCAAAGCACTGGAACTGTTCTTCAGTTCTAATTTGGCCTGCTCTTCGTCCTCCTCCTCCTCCTCCTCTTCCTCCACTTCCTCCTTCAAGGATCTGTGCCATTCCAGCACTTCTCTCTCTTCAAGGTCTACACCTCTCTGGAAGGCATGTTATGGACAGCGTAGCAGATGAGCACAATGCATGAGACCCTTGAGGGAGTGTACTGGAGGGCACCACCCAACCGGTCAGAGCACCTGAATCCCATCTTCAGGAGGCCGATGGCCTGCTCAATGATCATCCTTGTGTTCAGGTGGCATTTGTTGTAGTGTCTCTTAGCCTCCGTGGCAGTGTTGTGCACCAGAGTCATCAGCCTCACGGGACAAGCCTCGTCCCTAACAGCCATCCATGGATTTCCGATGGCTCCATGGAGAGCTGTGGCACCTGCGATTTCCGGAGGATGCTGGCAAACATGTTTGCTGTGGTTGCACACTAGCTGGCCAATAGGAATCCTTCCTATTGAGGAATCTCCCTGGCTGGTTAGATGGTACCTTGATGGCCACATGGGTGCAATTGATGATCCCCTACACCTGAGGGAATCCAGCAACAGAGGAAAATCCCATTGCACCATCAAGTGTCCACCCTGCATCCTTTTTGTGTGTGTCCACAGATAGCAGAGGCTGAAAATCTGGGGCCCGCTCTGATGTGACCCCTGCCATAACTCTGGCAGGAGTGTGGTCAAAGAGCAGATAATTGACCACCAGAGTGCTGGTCATGATGTGGCGTGCTGGCTATTGTAGGCCACTCTTAAGCAATGGTTATACCAAAAGTTCCAAAAGTTCCATGAAAGTCTGAGCTGATGTGCCCAATCTCACCGAATGCTGTGCAGTGGAAATGGAGCAATGTCAGTAAGTGCGAATCTCACTGCTTTCACAAACAAGTTAATTCTCCAATTTAGAGATGTCAGTGATGGTTTTCAATGATGTCTCAATTCTAAATTTGAATGCGCAAATAAAATAGAACTAAAAGGAATCTAAAGCTCACCCCAGCATTGACTACCTGTGGAATCTTAGCCTTGCTACTTGATATTGTTAGCAGTGATGACATGGACACTGACAACACCCAGTTCTACCTCACCACCACTTACTTCAACCCCTCTACTGACTCTATTTTGTCACACTGTGTGTGTGACATCCAGTATCCTAACTTGCACCCATCACCCTTTGCTCATTCATCTACATTGGCTCCCAGTCCAGCAAAAAATCAAATTTAAAATTCTCATCTTTGTTTTCAAATCACTCCATTGCTTCGCCCCTCCTTATCTATGTCACCCCTCCAGCCCTACAACCCACTGAGATCTGTGCACTCCTCCTGTTATATATTGTTGTTACATCGATCATGTGTTATTTAAAAAAGTCCTGGGTTCTTTGTAGGGCGAAAGAATAACTCATTTATTCTATACAGATATAACTATTTACACACTCCACAAGCACTTTGTGCTGCTTCTAACTTCTTCTCAGCCGAAAAGTCATGTGACTATTACACTATCATCATCACAGTGGGAGGGGTTTACTCTCACACCCTCAAACATCAACCCTTTCAGGTCCTTATACTACATCTCCCCCAAATCTTTGTCACCATCCATTTGTAATATGTATACATTCATTCATTTTTACTTTACATACTACCCCATCTCCCCCCAAGTCTCTGTCCATCACAAATTCAGCCTATCAGGAGGCTTCACGACTCTCTCTGATTGTGTTGTTATCAGGGTCAGAAGCTCAGTAGTCTTGCTTGAAAGTCTTTTTGGACGACTTGGATGACCTTGACCAATGTTTGTATTATCCTGTTGTCGCTGGGTTTCTTGATCAACATCTGGTTTGTCCAGATAAATGATTGATTGTTGCTTCGATGGAATAGAGATAATGTTTCTCCTATTCCATCATATCGTACTCTCTGCTGTGCATACTAGATAAGATCTCTGATCATTTTCATCTTTTTGGATGACAATACTTTCCTATTCTTCCATTTCCCATTGCCATACCTTCTCGTTTTCCTTTAGCTGAAGTAGGTTTCTGGTACAAAATTATTTGTTGTAATTGTGAGCTTGTTGATTCCTGTAGTACTTCTCTCCATCTTGGACTTCTTTAGGATTTTCTGTTGTGCATAAATAAATCTATCCCTAGCCGTTACCAGGGTCTGGTTGGAAATTTTGTTGTAATCAGAGGTTCTCTCTGTTCTGGTCTATGTATTGCACATACTTGGCAGTTCAGAATCATATTTTCTATGTCTTTGGATATTCCTGGCCATCACACTGATAACTGAGCCCGTGCTCTGCATTTCGTTATGCCCATGTGGCCCTGATGTAAATGTTCCAAGATATCTGATCTGATTGAACTCGGAATGAATAGTCTGTCATTTTACACCAGCAAATTATCGATGATTGTGAAGTGTTTTCTGAATTTGTAGAAGGTTTTCATGATCTTACCACTAGGACATTCTTGAGACCAGCCCTGTGTGCAGTATTTAGGTTTTCGAGTAAATTCTTCATTCAGCTTTTGGGTGTGACAAATTTCTTGTACTTTCAGTCTACTTGCCAGCCCCTGTTGTGCAGTATATTGTGAATATGACTCTATCTCGTCCACAATTTCACATCCTGTTGAATTGGATCTTCTACCATTGCTCTTGATAGCGTATCAGCAGTTGTTTGCACCTTTCCCTGAACATATACGTTCGCGTATGTATAGTCTGCTTGAAGGCGATTGTTTGACTTTGGCTATTTGACTTCATTTACCTCTTCGAGTAGATGTAGGTCAAAGCACACTTTTCTGCTTGACAGGGAAAATTCTTGGTCTTTCAGTCTTTCAAAATGTATAGTGTTTCCATAATCTGTCTTCCTTTTATATTGGAGTTGCTTGAAGCTTACGCTTCACCTTCAGTTGGATCCCTCCTGGACCATGCGACTATGTGTCTGCTGGTTGTAAGCAATAGCTCATCGGCCATGGCTCTTGGTCTGACAGAACTGTGACACTTGCACCTGTGTTCAATTTGAAATTAGTAATATGTCCATTGACATAGATGTCTGTTGTCCAAAATCCTTGATTTCAAATTGTTTCAAATCTATTCTTTGCTAGACTATTTTTTATTTAGGGTATTGACCTTTCTTTAAGAATTTTTTTTCTCTTTTTAGGCTTGCTTGCTTTAATGGAGGTGTCCTCGCTCTGTTCAGGAGCTGAGTTCCGATGAAAGGTCACTGACCTGAAACATTAACTCTGTTTCTTTCTCCACAAATGCTGTCAGACCTGCTGAGTATTTCCAGCACTTACGGTTTTTATTTCAGATTTGCAGCATCCACAATATTTTGCTTTTATGTGAATGGAAGTTGTTGTCTTTGTTGTTGTGATAGTTTAGCTCCTTACTCACAGTTGAGATAATATTTCACAAGCCAAAGCTGAATTTATGCCAACGTTTATAAGCTTGGGGATGGAGCAATGGTATATTTGCCTCCAACCAGCAGCAACCGTTTGGTGATTTGACAGGCAGACAGGAAGCATGTCTTTGTTCACGGTGATGGGTGCATGCTGATGACACCTTGTAATGCCCCACCACCACCCCCCATGTTCCCTCACAAATGCTCTAAGTAACCTATATTTAAAAAGCAGCAACTGAGAGCTGGCATCAAAGCAAATAAAATGACAACAAATTGAGTGAGAAAATTGAGTGGTTTCTTTTTTCTAGCACTTAATTTCAGCAATCGCCAAATAAGAACAAAGAAAATTACAGCACAGGAACAGGCCCTTCGGCCCTCCAAGCCTACGCCGATCCAAATCCTCTATCTAAACCTGTCACCTATTTTCTAAGGGTCTGTATCTCTTTACTTCATGCCCATTCATGTATCTGTCTAGATACATCTTAAAAGACGCTATCGTGCCCGTGTCTACCACCTCCGCTGGCAATGCGTTCCATGCACCCACCACCCTCTGCGTAAAGAACTTTCCACGCATATCCCCCCTAAACTTTTCCCCTTTCACTTTGAACTCGTGTCCCCTTGTAATTGAATCCCCCACTCTGGGAAAAAGCTTCTAGCTATCCACCCTGTCTATACCTCTCATGATTTTGTACACCTCAATCAGGTCCCCCCTCAACCTCCGTCTTTCTAATGAAAATAATCCTAATCTACTCAACCTCTCTTCATAGCTAGCGCCCTCCATACCAGGCAACATCCTGGTGAACCTCCTCTGCACCCTCTCCAAAGCATCCACATCCTTTTGGTAATGTGGCGACCAGAACTGCACGCAGTATTCCAAATGTGGCCGAACCAAAGTCCTATACAACTGTAACATGACCTGCCAACTCTTGTACTCAATACCCCGTCTGATGAAGGAAAGCATGCCGTATGCCTTCTTGACCACTCTATTGACCTGCGTTGCCACCTTCAGGGAACAATGGACCTGAACACCCAAATCTCCCTGTGCATCAATTTTCCCCAGGACTTTTCCATTTACTGTATAGTTCACTCTTGAATTGGATCTTCCAAAATGCATCACCTCGCATTTGCCCTGATTGAACTCCATCTGCCATTTCTCTGCCCAACTCTCCAGTCTATCTATATTCTGCTGTATTCTCTGACAGTCCCCTTCACTATCTGCTACTCCACCAATCTTAGTGTCGTCTGCAAACTTGCTAATCAGACCACCTATACTTTCCTCCAAATCATTTATGTATATCACAAACAACAGTGGTCCCAACACGGATCCCTGTGGAACACCACTGGTCACACGTCTCCATTTTGAGAAACTCCCTTCCACTGCTACTCTCTGTCTCCTGTTGCCCAGCCAGTTCTTTATCCATCTAGCTAGTACACCTTGGACCCCATGCGCCTTCACTTTCTCCATCAGCCTACCATGGGGAACCTTATCAAACGCCTTACTGAAGTCCATGTATACGACATCCCTTCCCTCATCAATCAACTTTGTCACTTCCTCAAAGAATTCTATTAAGTTGGTAAGTCATGACCTTCCCTGCACAAATCCATGTTGCCTATCACTGATAAGCCCATTTTCTTCCAGATGGGAATAGATCCTATCCCTCAGTATCTTCTCCAGCAGCTTCCCTACCACTGACGTCAGGCTCACCGGTCTATAATTACCTGGATTATCCCTGCTACCCTTCTTAAACAAGGGGACAACATTAGCAATTCTCCAGTCCTCCGGGACCTCACCCGTGTTTAAGGATGTTGCAAAGATATCTGTTAAGGCCCCAACTATTTCCTCTCTCGCTTCCCACAGTAACCTGGGATAGATCCCATCCGGACCTGGGGACTTGTCCACCTTAATGCCTTTTAGAATACCCAACACTTCCTCCCTCCTTATGCCAACTTGACCTAGAGTAATCAAACATCTGTCCCTAACCTCAACATCCGTCATGTCCCTCTCCTCGGTGAATACCGATGCAAAGTACTCGTTTAGAATCTCACCCATTTTCTCTGACTCCACGCATAACTTTCCTCCTTTGTCCTTGAGTGGGCCAATCCTTTCTCTAGTTACCCTCTTTGTTCTTTGTTCTTTTGTTCTTAGGGGTCAGAATGGTTAAGTGCTGAACGTGTGCTTGAGGGGTTTTGAGGAGGGTTTTTAAAAAGCCAGAAAGGGACATGGCAAGACAGAAGGAACTGGGCAGAGAGTTTCCAGTTGCAACAATTGTTTAGAATGTCATACAAACTTCTTGTCTGAATCAAAAATGCCATGTTTTCAAGGAAAAGTTTAAAATTTTAATAAACTTTTCATAGCGTCCCACAAAATAACTGCCTCTGCACTTCCAGGTATGCCTGCTGTTCCACATTTACAAGACTGTTTGTGGGTAATTATTCCCATTGTATTTTGCATTCAATCCAGACACGTACTATTGATTGTTTTTACAGCACAGGAACAAGGCTTTGATCTCACGACTGAGCTGATAGGATTAATTTGGTCCTCACGCCATCTTTGGGCATTTTTCTTTTTAACATAGTGCTCAACTAATCTGAAAGGTGAACTAAGTCCATGCACATTTTCTTATCCAGTGAACATCAGGGCATGCACCAATACAATATTTGAGGCAACTTTGGCGATATTTTGACATGACAGCATATGTGAATTTCATGAGTATAATTCCTCTACCATCCCCTCTCCCCCATCACCAAATATGCCATAAAGGATAGTTCAGTGGTGATATTATAGTGAAAACCATCAACAACAGGCACCCATGGGCTGCATGAAAGTGATTTTAGTTCACAGGTGGTCTGCCTACAAGCTGGTCAGTTAAATTGCATCTGGAACTATTCAGTCCCTCAATTTTTACCTTCACATTACTACCATGTATGAACAGAAATTCCTATTTTCTGGTCTATTGTAATCTTACCTTGTAGCAGCAAGAGTGTTAATTTACAATATACTACTGAGTCTAAGGGAATGCTGTGAACAGATGTAAGAAGGAAAGTCAGAAAGTTGGTGGCATACAGTGGTGTGTAAGAGAGGCAAGATGTCTCCTTACTTTACATTAACCAGTTCTAACCAGGTGTTAATGTAATCTCCCTATGTCATGTGATAACATAATACCTATTAGATGACTTGCATACATTTCTTGGATATATTTCCACTTCCACAGAGAAAAGCAAAAATAATTTGAAAAATGTGGGGTAAACATTCTGCAGGGGAACACTGGTCATGCTATGAGACTGTTATTCATGATAATGGAGAATTGGACATGATATGGGAGTGTTGGACATGATATGGGTGTATTGGACATGATATGTGCTTTACCTCAGCCTCACACTTATTTATCTGCAGCACCTGTGGAAGAGTCTGTCACTCTAGAATTGGCCTTTATAGCCACTCCGGGTGCTGCTTCACAAACCACTGACCACCTCCAGGCGCTTACCCATTGTCTCTCAAGACAAGGAGGCCAAAGAAGAAGAAGAACACTTAGCAGTGTTGCAAGCTTCACACCCACAATTCACAGCTTGCTCACACTATCAGCTATTCATTCAAGACAGCCACGTCACCCAAACATTCTACAACACTCAGTGACACTATTCCCTTTGTCTTGCAGGAGAAAGTGATGCATAGCAGCCAACAGGAAAAAGGAAGCAGCTGGGGACTGGAGGAAGAGAAGCACACCTAGATATTCCAACACCCATGGAGGAGACGGTGCTGGTCATCATGGGAAAGGGCACGATGAGGTCATGGCCACTGGCGGGCCTGAAACAATTGATGATGAGAGTATCCATATACATAATCCTCCTACTTTCATCCTGCTTCTCCCTGATTCCTCAATGTCTTTTGTTTGAGAGGCTGCAGAGGGTGTAAGAATGCACTTCTTATTTTCTCCTCTCCCCTCACCACAGCCCAACTCTTGTACCTATATGATTGCTGATACCCAAGAAATGGAACCTGTTCAGGCAATGGGGGAAGAAGAAAATGACAGTGAAGATGAAGAAGCACTGTCATTCAATTTCACATTTGCAGTCGCCACCTCTGATACTGAAACTACGCGTATTTTAGAAGCTAGGACAGAGGAGGAGTCTGCACGTGGTGAGACACTGGGCATAAGTACACAGGAGCAAGGGTTGGGGGAAAAGGATAGCACAGGTGTCAGTTCACTGGAAGGGGAGGTCGCACACTAGTTTTGTTGCAGAGAATTCAGATGAGGACTTTGACAATCCAAGCTCAAGAAGAAGACTAATGGATGTACATAACCAAATGCTTGGTGCAATGGAAAGCCTGCTGGAAAGCCTGGACTCAGTGTCAAGAAACATGGAGGAGTCTAACACCAACTTGGAACAGGACTTTGCACTGATATTGGAGCCCGCCATAGAACAGGTGGTCACCTTCGGGTCTCAAGACAGTAGGACAGTGTAAGAGGAGCCCTGGTCAAGATATGGGAGCACTGGACATGTAAGGGAGCACTGGTCATGGTATGGGAGCACCGGACATGGTATGGGATTACTTGTCATGATATGGAAGGTGCTGGTCATGGTATAGAAGCTTTGGTCATTGCCAACAACTTCTCAACTGTGACAGAGCAGACATATTGGGAGCAACTATATTCGGAAGAGGTTTACTTGGATCAGAAAATGGCATATCTGAGTGGGTATTAATAATACCATAAATGGAATTGTAAATATATAGTCAGTCACATTTCACTAATGGTTTGTGGTTCATTGGCTTTTGTTGATGGAAATAAATGAGAGATTTTGTTGCTTTGGAGATTATGTATTCACTTTTGGGGCGTAATTAACCCAAGTAATTAACAAAGGCCTGCCCCTGAATTTGGTCCATAAAGTAGATTTTCATATAAATACATCAGTTAATATAAAACTGCAGCTACGTGTAAAGAATTCTAGGCATCAAGGGCATACTTGGGATTTGGGAAGGGTGTTAACCATTCTGAAGAGGAAGCATTCCCTTCAATCCCAGGGATTGTGCCTATACTTTATAACACCCTCTTTATGTGCCAAATATGTTGAGCCATAAGAAAGTGGAAACAGGAGAACTGGATTTCAGCCTTGCACCTCTGGGAACTGTGTTCAGATCCAGCACAGTCTGGTGTAATGGATGTCTGCCTTATTTGCTGGTCCTTTGGGAAATAAATCTGGGCAGTCTCAATCCAATTGCTACTGGGCATGGGCCACTGGAGCAAAAGACTGCTGCTACTGTGGCCTTGCCACTCAGTACAAATGCAATAGGGGCTGTTCACCTGAGGCACAGTAATGGGACAAAGTAGGTGGAGCTTTACTCTGCATCTAACTGTACTATGTCTGGCCTGGAAGTGTTTGATGTTGGCAATGGGCACTTACAATGGGAAGTATTCTATTTCTCACTAACACCAGCCACAGCTGACTACAAAAAATAAATTAAAAGGAGATAAAGAGAACAAATAATTAATCCCTTCCATCTCTATAATGTGTTCATGTATTTTGTTACCATAAACAATTAATATATCACAGGGTAGAGTGCATTAGAATGCTTTCTAAAATTTATTTCCATGTCAACCACTTAAAGGATCATCAAAGCATTTATCTTAAGGAGTGCAATTTTAGAGAGCCTTTGTTATAATCAGCTCAAGAAATAACTAATGTGTAAATCTAACATTGCTGCCTTAGATTCCTGTTTCCTTCTGTGTGATATGTTTCTTGTAAAAAAGAATCAAAGGTAGTTTAGGCTGAAATATATGGTGTTTTACCACCCATTTAAGAGGACACACGTGCATGGCTTGTATCTCATATGGGTCTCCAGTGTAGATTAACTCAGTATAAAGGTAATTGTAACCCCCTGACACATTTGCACCATAAACAGAGTTATAAATTTTGGATTGTGGGAAGAATGGGTCTGTCTATGGAAGCTGTCTTTTGTAGTATATATATATATATATATATATATATATATATACACATATATAATCATATATATTCAAGCTTCAGCTGATGCAGTGTGAATGGTTGCGATGCCACCAGGAATGAATTTTTAGAATTAGAATTAGAATATTACAGCGCAGTACAGGCCCTTCGGCCCTCGATGTTGCGCCGATCATCTGACCTACACTATTCCATTTACATCCATATGTCTATCCAATGACCACTTAAATGCCCTTAAAGTTGGCGAGTCTACTACTGTTGCAGGCAGGGCGTTCCACGCCCCTACTACTCTCTGCGTAAAGAAACTACCTCTGACATCTGTCCTATATCTTTCACCCCTCAACTTAAAGCTATGTCCCCTCGTGTTTGCCATCCTCATCCGAGGAAAAAGACTCTCACTATCCACCCTATCTAACCCTCTGATTATCTTGTATGTCTCTATTAAGTCACCTCTCCTCCTCCTTCTCTCTAACGAAAACAACCCCAAGTCCCTCAGCCTTTCCTCGTAAGACCTTCCTTCCATACCAGGCAACATCCTAGTAAATCTCCTCTGCACCCTTTCCAAAGCTTCGACATCCTTCCTATAATGCGGTGACCAGAACTGCACGCAATACTCCAGGTGCGGCCTCACCAGAGTTTTGTACAGCTGCATCATGACCCCGTGGCTCTGAAACTCGATCCCCCTACTAATAAAGGCTAACACACCATATGCCTTCTTAACAGCCCTATTAACCTGGGTAGCAACTTTCAGGGATTTATGTACCTGGATACCAAGATCTCTCTGCTCATCTACACTACCAAGAATCTTCCCATTAGCCCAGTACTCTGCATTGCTGTTACTCCTTCCAAAGTGAATCACCTCACACTTCTCCGCATTAAACTCCATTTGCCATCTCTCAGCCCAGCTCTGCAGCCTATCTATGTCCCTCTGTACCCTACAACACCCTTCGACACTATCCACAACTCCACCGACCTTCGTGTCATCCGCAAATTTACTAACCCACCCTTCTACACCCTCATCCAGGTCGTTTATAAAAATGACAAACAGCAGTGGCCCCAAAACAGAACCTTGCGGTACACCACTAGTAACTAAACTCCAGGATGAACATTTGCCATCAACCACCACCCTCTGTCTTCTTTCAGCTAGCCAATTTCTGATCCAAAGCTCTAAATCACCTTCAACCCCATACTTGCGTATTTTCTGCAATAGCCTACCGTGGGGAACCTTATCAAACGCCTTACTGAAATCCATATACACCACATCCACGGCTTTACCCTCATCCACCTGTTTGGTCACCTTCTCGAAAAACTCAATAAGGTTTGTGAGGCACGACCTACCTTTCACAAAACCGTGCTGACTATCGCAAATGAACTTATTCTTTTCAAGATGATTATAAATCCTGTCTCTTATAACCTTTTCCAACATTTTACCCACAACCGAAGTAAGGCTCACAGGTCTATAATTACCAGGGCTGTCTCTACTCCCCTTCTTGAACAAGGGGACAACATTTGCTATCCTCCAGTCCTCCGGCACTACTCCTGTCGACAATGACGACTTGAAGATCAACAACAACGGCTCTGCAATCTCCTCCCTGGCTTCCCAGAGAATCCTAGGATAAATCCCATCTGGCCCAGGGGACTTATCTATTTTCACTCTTTCCAAAATTGCTAACACCTCCTCCTTGTGAATCTCAATCCCATCTAGCCTAGTAGGCTGTATCTCAGTAATCTCCTCGGCAACATTTTCTTTCTCTACTGTAAATACTGACGAAAAATATTCATTTAACGCTTCCCCTATCTCCTCTGATTCCGCACACAACTTCCCACTACTATCCTTGATTGGCCCTGTTCTAACTCTTATCATTCGTTTATTCCTGATATACCTATAGAAAGCCTTAGGGTTTTCTTTGATCCTATCCGCCAATGACTTCTCGTGTCCTCTCCTTGCTCTTCTTAGCCCTCCCTTTAGATCCTTCCTGGCTAGCTTGTAACTCTCAAGCGCCCTAACTGAGCCTTCACGTCTCATCCTAACATAAGCCGCCCTCTTCCTCTTGACAAGCGCTTCAACTTCTTGAGTAAACCACGGCTCCCTTGCTCGACAACTTCCTCCCTGCCTGACAGGTACATACTTATCAAGGACACGCATTAGCTGCTCCTTGAATAAGCTCCACATTTCGTTTGTGCCCATCCCCTGCAGTTTCCTTCCCCATCCTACACATCCTAAATCTTGCCTAATCGCGTCATAATTTCCTTTCCCCCAGCTATAATTCTTGCCCTGCGGTATATACCTGTCCCTGCCCATCGCTAAGGTAAACCTAACCGAATTGTGATCACTATCGCCAAAGTGCTCACCTACATCTAAATCGAACACCTGGCCGGGTTCATTACCCAGTACCAAATCCAATGTGGCATCGCCCCTGGTTGGCCTGTCCACATACTGTGTCAGAAAACCCTCCTGCACACACTGGACAAAAACAGACCCATCTAAAGTACTCGAACTATAGTATTTCCAGTCAATATTTGGAAAGTTAAAGTCCCCCATAACCACTACCCTGTTACTCTTGCTCCTGTCGAGAATCATCTTCGCTATCCTTTCCTCTACATCTCTGGAACTATTCGGAGGTCTATAGAAAACTCCCAACAGGGTGACCTCTCCTCTCCTGTTTCTAACCTCGGCCCATACTACCTCAGTAGACGAGTCCTCAAACGTCCTTTCTGCCGCTGTAATACTTTCCTTGATTAACAATGCCACACCCCCCCCTCTTTTACCCTCTTCTCTGTTCTTTCTGAAACATCTAAATCCCGGAACCTGCAACATCCATTCCTGCCCCTGCTCTACCCATGTCTCCGAAATGGCCACAACATCAGGATCCCAGGTACCAACCCATGCTGCAAGCTCACCCACCTTATTCCGGATGCTCCTGGCGTTGAAGTAGACACACTTTAAACCAAGTTCTTGCTTGCCAGTGCCCTCTTGCGTCCCTGTAACCTTATCCCCTACCTCACTACTCTCAACAGCCTGTACACTGGCACTGCAATTTAGGTTCCCATTCCCCTGCTGATTTAGTTTAAACCCCCCCCGAAGAGCACTAACAAATCTCCCCCCCAGGATATTGGTACCCCTCTGGTTCAGGTGAAGACCATCCTGTTTGTAGAGGTCCCACCTACCCCAGAAAGAGCCCCAATTATCCACAAACGAGACTCCAGGATAGTATGTTCCCTCCCTATTGCTAGGGTCAAGGATGCCTCAGAGTGGCTGCAGGACATTCTGAATGGGGAGGGTGAACAGCCAGTGGTCATGGTACATGTCGGTACCAACGCAAAAGGGATGAGATCCTGCAAGATGAATTTAAGGTGTTTGGAGCTAAATTAAAAAGCAGGACCTCAAAGGTAGTAATCTCAGGATTACTTCCTGTGTCACGTGTTAGTGAGTACAGGAACAGGGGAATAGACCAGATGAATGCGTGGCTGGAGAAATGGTGCAGGAGGGAGGGATTTAGATTCCTGGGACATCGGGACCGGTTCTGGGGAAAATGAGACCTGTACAAGCAGGACGGGTTACACCCAGGCAGGACCGGAACCGATGTCCTCGCAGGGGCATTTTCTATTGCTGTTGGGGAGGATTTAAACTAGAATGGCAGGGGGATGGGAACCTGAGCGGGGAGACTGAGGAGGAGGAAACAAGGATAGAAACGAAAGACAGGAAACAAAAAGGCAAATGTGGAAGGCATAGAAATCAAGGGCAAGAAACAAATAGGATCATAGTGCAAAATAATGCTAAGATTACTAGGAATGTTAAAAAGACAAGCCTAAAGGCATTGTGTCTCAATGCGTGGAGTATATGCAATAAGGTAGGCGAATTAACCGCGCAAATAGATGTAAATGGATACGATATAGTTGCAATTATGGAGACATGAAGCAGGGTGACCAAGGATGGGAACTGAATATACAGGGGTATTCAATATTTAGGAAGGACAAGCAAAAAGGGAAAGGAGGTGGAGTAGCATTGTTAGTAAAAGAGGAAATCAATACAATAGTGAGGAAGGATATTAGCTCAGAGAATCCTGATGTGGAATCTGTATGGGTGGAGCTAAGAAACACCAAGGGGCAGAAAAGGTTGGTGACGGTTGTATATAGACCCCCAAACATAGTGGTGATGTAGAGGATGGCATTAAACAGGAAATTAGAGACACATGCAATAACGGTGCAACTGTAATTATGGGTGGTTTTGATCTACATATAGGTTGGGCAAACCAAATCAGCTATAATCTGTAGAGGAGGAATTCCTGGAGGGCATACGTGATGGTCTTTTGGACAAATACGTTGAGGAACCAAATAGAGAACAGGCCATCCAAGACAGGGTATTGTGTAATGAGAAAGGATTAGTTAACAATCTTGTTGTGCGGGGTCCTTTGGGGAAGACTGACCATAACATGACAGAATTCTTCATTAAGATGGAGAGTGAGAGAGTTGATTCCGATGCTAGGGTCTTGAATCTAAATAAAGGAAATTATGAAGGTATGAGGCACGAGTTGGCTATGATAGATTGGGGAACGTTACTTAAAGGCTTGACAATGGTTAGGCAATGGCGAGCATTTAAAGAGCGCATGGATGAATTACAACAATTGTTCATTTCTGTTTGGCACAAAAATAAAACAGGAAGGGTGGCTCAACCGTGGCTTACAAAAGAAATTAGGGATAGTATTAGATCCAAGGAGGAGAAATATAAAATGGCCAGAACAAGCAGCAAACCTGAAGATTGGGAGCAGTTTAGAATTCAGCAAAGGAGGCCAAAGGGATTGATTAAGAAGGGGAAAATAGAGTATGAAAGTAAGATTGCAGAGAACATAAAAACTGACTGTAAAAACTTCTATAGGTATGTGAAGAGAAAAAGATTAGTGAAGACAAATGTGGGTCCCTTACAGTGAGAAACGGGGGAATTTATAATGGGGAACACAGAAATGGCAGACCAATTAAATACATACTTTGGTTCTGTCTTCACAAAGGAGGACACAAATTACCTCCCAGAAATGTTGGGGAACATAGGGTCTAGTGAGAAGGAGGAACTGTATGAAATCAGTATTAGTACGGAAATGGTGTTAGGGAAATTGATGGGATTGAAGACCGATAAATGCCCAGGGCCTGATAGTCTACATCCCAGAGTGGCCCTAGAAATAGTAGATGTACTGCTGGTCATTTTTCAAAATTCTATAGACTCTGGAACAGTTCCAATGAATTGGAGGGTAGCTAATGTAACCCCACTATTTAAAAAAGGAGGTAGAGAGAAAACAGGGAATTATAGACCGGTTAGCCTGACATCAGTAGTGGGGAAAATGCTAGAGTCCATTATCAATGATGTAATAGCAGAGCACTTGGAAAACAATGACAGGATCGGACAAAGTCAATATGGATTTACGAAAGGGAAATCACGCTTGACAAATCTACTGGAATTTTTTGAGGATGTAACTAGTAGAATAGATAAGGGAGAACCAGTGGATGTGATGTATTTGGACTTTCAAAAGTTGTCCCACTTAAGAAATTAGCGTGCAAAATTAAAGCATATGGGATTGGGGGTAAGGTACTGACATGGATCGAGAACTAGTTGGCAGACAGGAAACGAGAAGGAATAAATGGGTCTTTTTTCCGAGTGGCAGGCAGTGACTAGAGGGATACCACAGGGATCAGTGCTCGGACCCCAGCTATTCACAATATATATTAATGATATAGATGAGGGAATTAAATGTAATATATCCAAGTTTGCAGACGACACAAAGGTGGGTGGGTGTTTGAGCTGTGAGGAGGATGCAGAGAAGCTCCAGTGTGATTTGGACAGATTGAGTGAGTGGGCAAATACATGGCAGATGCAGTATAATGTGGATAAATGTGAGGTTATCCACTTGGGTGGCAAAAACAGAAAGGCAGATTATTATCTGAATGGTGATAGATTGGGAAAGGGGGAGGTACAGCAAGACCTGGGTGTCCTTGAGCACCAGTTGCTCAAAGCAAGCATGCAGGTGCAGCAGGCAGTTAAGAAGGCAAATGGTACGCTGGCCTTCATAGCGAGAGAATTTGCGTACAGGAGCGAGGATGTCTTACTGCAACTATGCAAGGCCTTGGTGAGACCACATCTGGAGTATTGTGTGCAGTTTTGGTCTCCTTATCTGAGGAAGGATGTTCTTGCTATGGAGGGAGTGCAGTGAAGGTTCACCAGACTGATTCCTGGGATGGCACGACTGATATATGAAGAGAGATTGGGTCGATTAGGCTTGTATTCGCTAGAGTTTAGATGAATGAGAGAGGATCTCATAGAAACCTACAAAATTCTAACAGGACTGGACAGACCAGATGCAGGAAGGATGTTCCCGATGGCGGGGGAATCCAGGACCAGGGGTCACAGTCTAAGGATAAGGGGTAAGCCATTTAGGACTGAGATGAGGAGGGATTACTTCACCCAGAGAGTGGTGAACCTGTGGAATTCTCCACCAGAGAAAGCAGTTGAGGCCAAATCATTAAAGATATTCAAGAAAGAGTGAGATATAGTTCTTAGGCCTAAAGGAATCAAGAGTTATGGGGAGTAAGCGGGAACAGGGAACTGAGTTTGGATGATCAGCCATGATCATATTAAATGGCGGTACAGGCTGGAAGGGCCAAATGGCCTACTCCTGCTCCTATTTTTTTAATGTTTCTATGTTAGCTGTCAGCCGTGTTGTTCTTTGAGGAGAATGTTCCATGTGCACCTTGGAGATCAAATCAGCCACCCACGGATAACCAACAATGGGCTCCCACAGGGATCAGTTCCCGTACCAGCCCTCTTCAATATGTATACCAGTGACCTCCCTCCCACAAAGTCACGGCTTTTCGTTTTTGCTGACAACTTGACCCTGGCTTTCCAGGCTAAAGAACTTTAGGACATTGAGAAAACACTCACTGAAGATCTATGTTCTCTGGAAGCCTACTTCAGCAAATGGAGACTCTGACCAAATGCCGCCAAGTCTGTCGTTTCAGCTTTACGCCTGAATACCTCAAAGGCCAGGGAAGAACTTCATGTCTTTTGCACCGAGTACAAATAATGAGTTATGGGATAGAGCCTACCCAAAACAAAACTCTCATACTCATATTCACATGCATTTGAAGTTTAGTCTTGCCAACGACATAGGGTTCCAGTGGTTGGGACTGATATCACACATTAAAGAATGAAGTTCTTGGTAGTAATTTTAGTGGTGAGTACCCACCCTGACTACTCAATAAAATTAGTGACTGGCTGGTTTTCACCCTTAACCGTATTGTTGTCTAATCAACCTTTTCTGCTGTTACTAATCTGGCGTGACTGGCTTCAGTGGCTGCTTTCTTCTCTTTTCATTTCGAAGCCAGTGTGTCAGAAAAGATTTACTTGTTTCCAGTCAAACAATATTCTTTTGTGAGACAAGAATGAAAAGTTTGAATGATGAATGCAGACCACGTTACTCTAATTATATGGTAGATAGGCATTAGTTTTTTTTAAAATAAAACTATCTGCTTCTTTCATTAACTGCCTTTAGAAAGCTATTTTAAACATTTCATTTTTCTTTTTGTTTATGGACTGATACAAACAGGGGATTTGTTACAGTTTTGAGCCATTTAAAATGATCTCCATTTCATGTCATCCACTATTTTAATTCAACCATGCGAGATGTTTTGGTATGTTGTGTGGACATTTTAATTTGTACATTTTAGCCAAACTGCTTTCCATAGTGTTATGATCCTGTAGTTTTCTTTTTTCTGGGAAGTATGCAGTGTGTCTTTAAGGCTGTAACAGGATCAGTACTGCTTTAAGGCAGCAAGCTCCAGAGACTGAGTCAAAGGATGCATTCTCGTTGCTGTAGGATACAGCCAGCTTCAAATATGCATTCTCGTTGCTGTAGGATACAGCCACTGAGGACCAAAGACACGAGATACAATATTGCCGATTGATGTTTGAAACGAGTTGGAAAACTGGCTTTTGAGACACAGTTGACAGATACACAGACTGTCTGCCATAATAAACTGAAGGAATATAGCGCTCTCTCTCAGTTTATTTAAACTTTATTTATTATACTTTCAGAATTCTGAAAAGTCAAGCCAGATTAATTTCTAAGAGAAAACAACTAATTCCTTTAACTACTGAACTGTAATTGCTGAAATTCATTGCTGCAGAAGAAGAGCATCAATTCAATGGCTGAATTAGACTACGGACTGTTCTACTGTTGAAGAACCTTTTTTTTACCCCATCGGACGGCTGTGAGGACTTCATGCAACCTTGGACTATTCCACATTGGAAGATTTCACTTTGGGTAGGAGCATAAATATGCAAGGACACTAATTTTTCTATTTTAAATGTTGTTTTTATCTTAGTAGTGTTTAAGAATTTATTTTTTCTAATTAAGCAGCTAATGGGGCGGCACAGCGGCGCAGTGGTTAGCACCGCAGCCTCACAGCTCCAGCGACCTGGGTTCAATTCTGGGTACTGCCTGTGTGGAGTTTGCAAGTTCTCCCTGTGTCTGCGTGGGTTTCCTCCGGGTGCTCCGGTTTCCTCCCACATGCCAAAGACTTGCAGGTTGATAGGTTAATTGGCTATTATAAATTGCCCCTAGTATAGGTAGGTAGTAGGGAAATATAGGGACAGATGGGGATGCGGTAGGAATATGGGATTAGTGTAGGATTAGTATAAATGGGTGGTTGATGGTCGGCACAGACTCGGTGGGCCGAAGGGCCTGTTTCAGTGCTGTATCTCTAAAACTAAAAAACTAAATTTGTTGATCTAAAGACACCTGGTTTGGTTAGCCTCATTTGGGGATTAATAGATGGTACAATTTGGCTGGGTCTTTCTTTAATTTTGAAAGTTTAAAATGATATGTTAGGTGATCTATGGAGGGTCGGGACTGAATCAACAGTATGTTTCTCCCACCACAATCAGAATTGTATATTTTGATTGGGGGCTTTGACTTGAGTGGTCAATCCTAACAATAGATACAGTTTTGCTCTAAGATGTAAACTGTTGAGAGGCAATGTTGGAATTGTGTTTGAGTTTAATTATGCTCACCCACCATGTTAATGCAGGTGAATGGAATACTGTACCATGTGTTTTCATTCGACATCATTATCAAGCAATCCTGGATAAAGTAGAGCACAGTTTGTGTATAACAGGAAACTATCTGCTCTGCTGCAGCCATCTATCTGACATTAATATGAGAAATGATCTGTTCTAGGCCTGGCTCTGAGCATCAATGTTTGTGCAAAAATCTAGGAGGAAAGGGCAAATAAAATGTTTAAATAGACTTCAGCTTTCAAAGTACACCAATCTATAATAATAATTGTCAGTTTTTGTCTGTCCGGGCTGTTTTGATCGGTCAGCTTAAGCGCCTCTTGGTGGGTTGATTTGGTGGGTGGTGCCTGGCGCACTCAGAGGCACATGAGGCCATGGAGAAGACTGCAGCGCGTGATGCATGTGTGACTGGCAATGGTTGGTGGCAGCGGCTGCAGTGGGGTGGGGGTATTGGTGGAGAACAAAGATAGTGGAAGGTGGGGGGAGCCCAACAACAAAGTTACGCTGGCTGGAGAGTTTGCAATAACAATAAAATTCATCATTTTCCCTCTCCCCCTCCCCACCCCCAACCCCCCCACCACAAAGCATTTACCTTCCACATTTGACCGTTCCCCCTAGCACCCCCAAACTGAACAAAGTGCGCAGGTCACCCCTTCCCACCATCCCCTACACTAATGATATAAATTTGACCCTGTCCCATCCCACCCCCACAGACTAAAAATCTTAAGCTCCCCACTTCCCCATCCCTGCAGCACCTGCTTTCCCCAGACGGGAAAGTAAAGGTGCGTGAGTTCCAGCTGCCGCTTAGAAGATCGCAGCCCAGTACGGTTGGAGTCAGTTTTATTTAAATGCATGTATTCTGATAATTTGAATATTTTATTCCATGTCCCGTCACCCAATGGCGTGGGGGCCGACACTGAGCCTCGCCGCCGGGAAGATCGGGCCTGGCCATCCTGGCATTGGGCTCCGTGGCGGCCCGCTGCCAGAATGATCTTCCGGCTCCCTCCGCCATGGAGGCTGACGTCAGGAACTTTGTAAAATCCTGGCCAGAGTGTTTATTCCTCGAATAACATTGAGCCCATCAGATGTAAACCTGCCTTTCAACTCAGGAGAAACAGTTCCCAAATAGACTTTCATATTCTATAAATAAGCCACAAGGCCAGACTCTTGTCAAAATTTGTATTTATATTCTTTGGACTGTATTTACACATGGACAGCTTTATGTAGATTTTTCCAGAGTGAGGATTTTTGATTTGGTTAAAGTCTTTGGTGAACGAGTAACTAGAAATCCTGTATTTAAAGAAGCAATAAAGATACTAATTTGACTTCAAATGTTTTGCAGGTCTCTGCTCGTTACACATAATACACTTCTTAAAGCGTATGGACAGACAAACACCTTTACACTGTTTGGTTTAGGTCCTATTGCAAGAATTCAACCAATGATAGCACAGTTCAGGTGTCGTACACTAAAATGTTCCTCTGACAAATCAAACCTATAAGTTATAGCTTTCAAACATTTGTTCATTCCTTGACTGTATATACGAAATGTGTCATGGTTATTACTTTTTTTTTCTGACCACAATCTCTCCAGCAGATTGAGAAGATATTATACAAGTGCAGCAATGTTATTAAATATGTAAATTGCTTGACGGCATTCAGCTCGGTTCCTTCGATGACAATGCTGATTGGTCTATATTCTTCTTGGGGTGCAGGCTGATGCAGGACTTCAGTTTTCTTTAAACTGATTTTTAGTCCGAAGAGTTGTGCTGCCTCAGAAAAACGTGTTGTTATAGGTTACAGGTCTGACTGACTGTGGGCCATGAGAGCACTGTCATCGGCGAAAAGAAGTTCTCGAATGTGTTTTTCTTGTGTCTTTGGTTGAAAAGGTCTCCATCAGTCCGGAAGCATACGTAAACTCTCTCCTTTAGGTCTCCCGTTGCCTGCTGCAGCATCATGCTGAAAAAGATGGTGAATAAAGTCTGGGCCAGCACACATACCTGCTTCACACAATTGGAGATTCAGAAGGGATTCGAGAGATCACTGTTTTGCTTGACTTGTCCGTACTGATTTTCATAAAACTGCTTCACCATGGCCAGGAAACTGGGTGGGCATCCAAGCTTTTCAAGGATTTTTTGAAGTCCATCTCTGCCGTCAGTGTCGAATGCCTTGGTGAAGTCTACAAAAGTGACATACAGGCCTTTGTTTTGCTCATGACACTTTTCTTGTAATTGTCTCATTTGATGCCACCATAGACAAGGAAGTGGACAATAGGCTTTCAAAAGCAAACAGTACACTCGGCAGACTCTACAAATGAGTGTGGAGCAACCACAGCCTCAGAGCACAGAGCAAACTCAAAGTGTACAAAGCCGTAGTCGTCACCACCTTTCTGTATGGCGCCGGATCATGGGTCCTATACCGCTGTCATGTACGCCTTCTAGAGCGCTTCCATCAGAGCTGCCTCCGCAGCATCCTCAAGATCCACCGGCAGGATTGCATCACAAGTGTTGAAGTCCTGGAAACAGCCAACATCACCGGCATCAAGGCCATCCTCCTGCAAAGCCAACTGCTTTGGGCAGAACACATTGCCCGGATGGACAACAGTTGCCTGCCCAAGATCGTGTTGTATGGAGAGCTGACCACTGGTAAAAGGAACAGAGGGGCCCAATGCAAACGTTTCAAGGACTCCCTGAAGAAAACCCTCTCTGTGTGCCACATTGACCATCGGAAGTGCAAATTATAGATCGTGATGCCTGGAGATGCTACATCAGGAGGGCTACAGACACCTTTGAGACGGAGCGAAGAACCAGCATGAAAGAGAAAAGGAGGAGAAAGATAAATCCAATTGCCCCCAGTAGTGACTACACCTTCACTTGCACCTGCTGTGGGAGAATCTGCCGGTCACGGATAGACCTGACTAGCCACCAGCGGGCGTGCCACCGATGACTACAACCTTCCCAAAATCTTCGTCCGCAAAGAAATGCCGAGAATGTTATTAAAACCAGAAATGTGCTTAGTTTTTTAAAATCTATATTCTAACCAGTATCAATGCCAATGACCATTCAATATCGAATTCTTATATCACTTCATGCTTAAATTTCTAGAAAATGTTGAGTACAGGAAAATTGAACTTATTCTTCACCATTTGTTTACAATAACATATAAAAAAACACAGTAAGGCAAATGAGGGAACATTTAGAAAACAGAAACAAGAGTGACAGTTTATTATGAAGTTATCAAGTTAGCCAAATAGCATATGTTATGACATCACCAGCATAACAACAGGTCTCACAAGTGATTGTAACCTTTATTTAATTTCATATCTCCAGTATCAAAAATATACAACTACAGCATTAATGATATGTTGCAGAACAAAAATGATGTAAAATGACCAGAATGAAATGGCATGCACAAATTCCATATTGAAGTGATTCAGTCAGTGTTAGGCTCTGTTTCAAAATAGTTTTGCTTTCAACTAAAAAGGCCTTTTCTCCAGAAATACTTGATCTTTGGAACTTGGCAAGCCTATGCTTTTTAACTGCCTGGTTCTGATTCTAACTTTAAAAATAATTCTTGAGCAGACATCCAAGTATGTTATATATTGACAAGTGTTTTATTGAACTCATAACCCTGCACTGAAAACCAGCTGGAGGTTGTAACTGTTCTTAAAATGCTTGCATATCCAATATTGAGTCTGCTTTGCAAACTGTTTTTATAGTCTGAATATAGAGTGCTGAGCATGTAGAACTCTCTACTATGTGGAGTGGTTAAGGTGAATAGAATTGATTAAGTTAAAGGGCAACTATATATGTACATACGGCAGAAAGAAATAGAAGGATATCTCTATAATCTCCTTCTGCCCTATAATCCCCTAGACCTCTACACTCCACTAATACAGGCCTCTTCAGCATTCCCGAGTTTAATCACTCCACCATTGGCAGCCATACTTTCAGCTGCCAAAACCCTAAGCTCTGGAATTCTCTCCATCTCTCTTTACTCCTTTAAGTCGCTCCTTAAAACCTACCTCTTTGACCAGGTTTTTGGTCACCTGGCCTAATATCTCCTCAGTGTCAAATTTTGTTCCATAATGCTCCTGTAAGGTGCCTTGGGATGTTTTATTATGTTAAAGGCACTATATAAATGCAACTTGCTGTTGATACATTGATAGAGTGGATGAAATAAGGTGGGAGGAAGCTTGTATGGAACCTCTGCATAAACCTGTTGAGTCAAATGACCTTTTTCTGTGGTGTAAAATTCTATCCCACTTCCATCAATTTCCATCATACACTGCTTACTTTCTTTTTTATGTTATTGCAGCACAGTTTTTTGACTTCACCCTTCTGCGAAAGAAATGTGCTAATAGACCAGAAATAAACAGAACTGTGGACTGCCAAGTCAATGAATTATGAACAAGTTCACAGAAGTTTGGAACTATGTTAGGATATGGAAATAAATACTCTGAATAGAATTTTCGGAGTCAAAGTTTCACTGATAACTCAGTTGGTCGTGCACTGCATGAAGCAATGCCTAAGTCAGAGCAAGAAGGTTCCAAGTATAATCATAGATCAGCTAACTCAAGTGCAAACCAAAGTCAAGGCAACAGGGGGCTTTAATTGGTTTCAATATCCCCAGGCAGGGAACCTAAGAATCTAAGAACATAAGAAATAAGAGCTGGATTAGGCCATTTGGCCCTTCAAGCCTCCTCTGCCTCTCAATAAGATCATGGTTGATCTTCTACCTCAACTTGCACTATCCCATAGCCCTTGCTTCCCTTCATTTCTAAAATTTATTGATCTCTGTTTTGAATACATACACATCCACAGCTCTCCAAGGCAAAGAAGTCCAAAGATTCACAACAGTTTGAGTGAAGAAATTCTCTTCATCTCAGTCCTAAATGGCTGACCCTTATTCTGAGACTGTGTTACGACTCAGGCTCCCCTCTCAGCCCTTTCCTGGCTTGGCCGTAGCAGGGTTTAACTTTTTTAAAACACAGTGTCTTTAGCTTCACCTCAGTGAGTCATTACTCAATGCTTTCTAATTGTAATTGTAAGCGAACCAATCATACAGGCTTTCTCAGGTTTAAACAAGAAAGGTTTAAGTGTATTAACCTTAACATTCTAACTCAATTAAAACTACTAAAAATATGCAATGCAACCATGCTAGCCTGCATATGTTGATAAACACACACACAAATAAATACAGAGGAGGAGAAAGAATTAAAGGGGGAGGTTTGGAGTAGTAGATTGAATTCAGTTACTGTTTTTGGTTTGGATGTAAAGACCTTGATTGGAATTAAGTCTTACAGTTCTTGTTGGGGCCCAGTGCACACTTTCAAACTTGTTTCACTGGTACCAGAAAGCTGAAAAGGGGTCCTCTGTCTTGAGGCTTAAGTTGCTCTGTGGGTCCCTGGGACATTGCTTGAGAGAGAGAGAGAGTGAGAGATGCTTTCTTCTTGAAGTTCAGTTGCAGTCTCCTCATTCTGTGAGGCACAATTCAATCAATTGCCAGGTTGGCCAGCAGGTTAGTCATGTTAGAAACAGCATTGCCTTTGAGGGTTGTTGATTCTTCAAAGCTTACTAGAAACACTCGGTTGGAGTGGTGGTGTGGGTGGTGGGGGTGGTGGTGGGGGGGACTGCTGGCTCTTACACAGACAATGACTCACAATGTCTTTTGATCATCTCTATTGAGAAACCCCATCTTGCTAATTGAATCAGGGAGCACTCCCATTGTCTCTCTATGTAACTGTCTTTCAGAATGCAAATGTGCAGCCATATTTTCAGCCATTCAGCTCTGTGGTCTTTTTAAACTAGTTCTGTTCAATGTCCAGTAAAAGTACAACTAGTGTTCCATATGATGAAATTAATATGTTTAGTTTGGCAGCTGTGGTTTCCATCACAACTGTGATCCCTAAGTTCTAGACTCCCCAGCCTAGGGAAACATCCTCCCAGCAGCTACCCTGTTAAGTCTCCTAACAACTTTAAATATTTCAATGAGATCACCTCTTATTATTCTAAATTCTAGGACTAGTTTACTCAATCTCTGATCATAGAACAATCTCCTCAACTCAGAAATCAATCTAATGAACCTTCATTGCATTCCCTCTAAGGCAAGTGTATTCTTCCTTAGGTAAGGAGAGCAAAACTACACAGTCTCCAGGTGCGGCCTCACCACGCCCCTATATAATTGTAGTAGTACTTGCTTATTCTTGTACTCCCATGCCTTTGTAACAAAGGTTAACATATTATTTGCTTTCCTAATTGCATGCTGTACGTGCATGTTAACTTGCTGAGATTTGTGTACAAGGACACCCAGGTCTCTCAACATATCCCAGTCTCTCACCATATAAAAAATATTCTACTTTTCTATTTTTCCTTCCAATGTGGACAACTTCACACTTCTCTACTTCATATTCCATCTGCCATGTTCTTGCCCACTCACTTAACCTGTCTATATCCCTTGCAGCCTCTTTGCATCCTCCTCACAGCTTACTTTCCCACCTAACTTTGTATTGTCAGAAATTTGGAGATATTACACTCGTTACCCTCATCTAAGACATTGATATAGATTGTAAGTAGCTAAGGCCTAAGCATTGATCCTTATGGTACCCCACTAGTTACATCCTGCCAACCCGAAAATGACTTGCTTATTCCTACTCTCTGCTTTCTGTCTGTTAACCAGTTCTCAAACCATGCTAATATATGCTCCCCAATCACATGAATCCTAATGTTTTATAATAACCTCTTACTTGCTCTTATTGAATGTTGTTTGAAAATCCAAATACACTACTTCCACTGGTTCCCCCTTATTCACCCTACTAGTTACATCCTCAAAAAACTCTTAACAGATCTGTCAAATATGTTTTCTCTTTCATAAATCCATATTGACTCTGCCTAATCATATTATGAGTTTCTAAGTGCCCTGTTACTAGGACCCTAATAATAGATTTTTATTTATTTTTCCAATACTGATGTCAGGCTAACTGGTCTAGAGTTCCCTATTTTCTCTTTCTTTCATGTCTTGTAAAGTGGGGTTACATTTGCAACCTTCCAATCCATGGGGACTGTTCTAGAAGATAGGGAATTTGCTATCTCTGTAACTACCTCCTTTAAAACCTTAAAATGTAGGCCACAGATCCAGTGGATTTGTCGACATGTAGTCCCATTAATTTCTCCAGCACTATTACTTTGCTAATACTGATTTCTTTAAATATCTCATTCTCGTTAAACCCTTGGTTCGCCATTATTTCTGAAATTTCTGAATTTCTCCTCCTGTGAAGACAAATACAAATTATTTGTTTAATGTCTCAGCAATTTCCTTATTTTCCATTATAATTTCTCTTGTCTCTGCCTCTAAGGGACTCAGCTAACTGCTTTTTCAAATTGTTTTTATGTTACTTGTTAGGTTGCTCTCGTATTCTCCTTTTGCTTTCATTTTCAATTTCTTGGTCATCCTTTGCTGAATTTGTAATTCCTCCCAATCCTTAGGCAACATTATAAGCCTTTCCCTATAATCTAATGCTATCTTTAACTTCTCCTGTTAGCCACAGTTGGAGCACTTTTCCCATGGGGCTTTTATTCCCTGAGGGAATGTATATTTGTTGCAAATTATGAATTAATTCTTTAAATGTTTGCATATCTACCATCATACTTAAGGGGAGGGGTGGCATGGTGTTTTGTCACCAGATTCATAGCCCTGAGCCCCAGGCTAATGCTCTGGAGACATGGGTTTGAATCCCATCACAGCAGATGGTAGAATTTGAATTCAATTAATAAATCTGGAATTAAAAGGTTAATCTAATGGTGACCATAAAACCACTGTCAATTGTTGTAAAAATCCATCTGGTTCACTGATGCCCTTTAGGGAAGGAAATCAGCCGTCCTTACCTGGTCTGGCCTACATGTGTCTCCAGACCCACAATAATGTGGTTGGCTCGTAAATGCCCTCTGAAATGGCCTAGCAAGCCACTCAGTTGTATCTAACCGAATGAAACTGGATGGACCACCCTGCATCGACCCAGGCACTGGAAATGACAACAGCAAACCTAGCCCTGTCAACTCTGCAAAGTCCCCTTTACTAACATCTGAGGGCTTGTGCCAAAATTGGGAGAGTTGTCCCATAGACTAGTCAAGTAACAGCCTGATATAGTCATACTCACGGACTCATACTTTGCAGACAATGTCCCAGACACAACCATTGCCATCCCTGGCTATGTCCTGTCCCACTGCAGGACAGACCCATCAGAGGTGGCGGCACAGTGGTATACAGTCAGGAGGGAGTTGCCTGGGAGTACTCAATATTGATTCCAGACCCCATGAAGTCTCATGGCATCAGCATGAGCAAGGAAACATTGTGCTGATTACCATTTACCGCATCCCCCCATCCACCCCCTCAGCTGATGAATCAGTTCTTCTCCATGTTGAACACCAATTGGAAGAAGCACTGAGGGTAGCAAGGGCACAAAATATACTCTGGTTGGGGGACTTCAATGTCCATCATCAAGAGTGACTCGGTAGCACCACTGCTGGCCGAGTCCTTAAAGGACATAAAAGCAAAATACTGCGGATGCTGGAAATCTGAAACAAAAACAAGAAATGCTGGAATCACTCAGCAGGTCTGGCAGCATCTGTGGAAAGAGAAGCAGAGTTAACGTTTCGGGTCTGTGACACTTCTTCGGAACTGACAAATATTAGGAAAGTCACAGATTATAAACAAGTGAGGTGGGGGTGGGGCAAGAGATAACAAAGGAGAAGGTGCAGATTGGACCAGGCCACATAGCTGACCAAAATGTCACGGAGCAAAGGCAAACAATATGTTAATGGTGTGTTGAAAGACAAAGCATTAGTACAGATTAGGTGTGAATACACTGAATATTGAACAACAGCAAGTGCAAACCTGAAGAAAAACAACCTGAAAAAAACAGTGGGTAAGCAAACTGAACAAACTAAGATGAAATGAAATAAATGCAAAAACAGATTGTAAAAAATGTAAAAAGGAATGTAAAAGAAAAGGAAGAAAAAATAACTAAAAATGAAAGTAAAATGGGGGGCTGTCATGCTCTGAAATTATTGAACTCAATGGTCAGTCCGGCAGGCTGTAGTGTGCCTAACCGGTAGATGAGATGCTGTTCCTCGAGCTTGCGTTGATGTTCACTGGAACACTGCAGCAATCCCAGGACAGAGATGTGAGCATGAGAGCAGGGGGGAGTGTTGAAATGGCAAGCAACCGGAAGCTCAGGGTCCTGCTTGCGGACTGAGCGGAGATGTTCCGCAAAGCGGTCACCCAGTCTGCGCTTGGTCTCCCCAATGTAGAGGAGACCACACTGTGAGCAGCGAATACAGTATACTACATTGAAAGAAGTACAAGTAAATCGCTGCTTCACCTGAAAGGAGTGTTTGGGGCCTGGGATAGTGAGGAGAGAGGAGGTAAATGGGCAGGTATTACACCTCCTGCGATTGCAGTGGAAGGTGCCCTGGGATGGGGATGAGGTGGTGGGGGTAATGGAGGAGTGGACCAGGGTGTCGCGGACGGAACGATCCCTTCGGAATGCTGACAGGGGAAGGGAAGAGAAGATGCGACTGGTAGTGGCATCACGCTGGAGGTGGCGAAAATGGCGAAGGATGATCCTTTGGATATGGAGGCTGGTGGGATGAAAAGTGAGGACAAGGGGAACCCTGTCACAGTTCTGGGAGGGAGGGGAAGGGGTGAGGGTAGAAGTGCGGGGAATGGGTCGGACACGGTTGAGGGCCCTGTCAGCCACAGTGGGGGGAAATCCTCGGTTGAGGAAAAAGGAGGTCATATCAGAAGCACCGTCATGGAAGGTAGCATCATCAGAGCAGATGCGTCGGAGACGGAGAAACTGGGAGAATGGAATGGAGTCCTTACAGGAGGTAGGGTGTGAAGAAGTGTAGTCGAGGTAGCTGTGGGAGTCAGTGGGCTTATAATGAATATTAGTAGACAACCTATCCCCAGAGATGGAGACAGAGAAGTCGAGGAAGGGAAGGGAAGTGTCAGAGATGGACCATGTAAAGGTGAGAGAAGGGTGGAAATTGGAAGCAAAGTTGATAAAGTTTTCTAGTTCGGGGCGGGAGCAGGAAACGGCATTGGGGAGACCAAGCGCAGACTGGGTGACCGCTTTGCGGAACATCTCCGCTCAGTCCGCAAGCAGGACCCTGAGCTTCCGGTTGCTTGCCATTTCAACACTCCCCCCTGCTCTCATGCTCACATCTCTGTCCTGGGATTGCTGCAGTGTTCCAGTGAACATCAACGCAAGCTCGAGGAACAGCATCTCATCTACCGATTAGGCACACTACAGCCTGCCGGACTGAACATTGAGTTCAATAATTTCAGAGCATGACAGCCCCCCATTTTACTTTCATTTTTAGTTATTTTTTCTTCCTTTTCTTTTACATTCCTTTTTACATTTTTTACAATCTGTTTTTGCATTTATTTCATTTCATCTTAGTTTGTTCAGTTTGCTTACCCACTGTTTTTTTCAGGTTGTTTTTCTTCAGGTTTGCACTTGCTGCTGTTCAAGATTCAATGTATTCACACCTAATCTGTACTAATGCTTTGTCTTTCAACACACCATTAACATATTGTTTGCCTTTGCTCCGTGACCTTTTGGTCAGCTATGTGGCCTGGTCCAATCTGCACCTTCTCCTTTGTTATCTCTTGCCCCACCCCCACCTCACTTGCTTATAATCTGTGACTTTTCTAATATTTGTCAGTTCCGAAGAAGGGTCACTGACCCGAAACGTTAACTCTGCTTCTCTTTCCACAGATGCTGCCAGACCTGCTGAGTGATTCCAGCATTTCTTGTTTTTGTTCCTTGAAGGACATAGCTGCTAGACCGGGCCTGTGGCAGGTGGGGAGGGAACCAACAAGAGGAATAAACCTACTTGATCTGATCCTCACCAATCTACCTGTCGCAGATGCATCTGTCCATGACAGTAGTGGTAGGAGAGACCACCGCACAGTCCATGTGGAGACGATGTCCCATCTTCACATTGAGGATACTCACTATCCTATTGTGTGGCACTACCACGATGCTCAATGGGATAGATTTCGAACAGATCTAGCAATTCAAAACTGGGCATCCATGAGACGCTGTGGGCTGTCAGCAGCAGCAGAATTGTATTCAACCACAATCTGTTACCTCATGGCTCGGCATATCCCCCATTCTACCATTACCATCAATCCGGGGGACCAACCCTGGTTCAATGAAGAGTGCAGCAGGGCATGCCAGGAGCAGCTCCAGGCATACCTAAAAATGAAGTAACAGCCTGGTGAAGCTATAACACAGGACTACTTGCATGCCAAACAGCGGCAGCAGCATGCATTAGAGAGGGTTAAGGGATCCCATAACCAACAGATCAGATCTAAGCTCTGCAGTTCTACCACATCCAGTCGTAAATGGTGGTGGGCAATTAAACAACTAACAGGAGGAGAAGGCTCCACAAATATCCTCATCCTCAATGATGGGGGCACCCAACACATCAGTGCAAAAGACAAGGCTGAAGCATTTGCATCCATTTTCAGCCAGAAGTGCCGAGTTGATGATCCATCTTGGCCTCCTCCTGAGGTGCCCAGCATCACAGATGCCAGTCTTCAGCAAATCCGATTCACTCCACATGATATTAAAAAATGGTTGAACATACTGGATACTGCAAAAGCTATGGGCCCTGACATAATTCCGGCAATAGTACTGAAGACTTGTACTTCAGAACTAGCCAAGCTATTCTAGTACAGCTGTAACACTGGCATCTACTCGGCAATGTGGAAAATTGCCCAGGTATGTCCTGTGCACAAAAAGCAGGACAAATCCAACCCTTTCCAATTACCGCCCTATCAGTCTATTCTTGATCATCAGCAAAGTGATGGAAGGGGTCGTCAACAGTGCTATTAAGCGGCACTTGCTCAACAATAACCTGCTCACTGACGCTCAGTTTGTGTTCTGCCAGGGCACTCAGCTCCTGACCTCATTATAGCCTTGGTCCAAACATGGACAAAAGAGCTGAACTCGAGGTGAGGTGAGAGTGACTGCCCTTGATATCAAGGCAGCGTTTGGCTGAGTATGGCATCAAGGAGCCCTAGCAAAATTGAAGTCAATGGGAATCGGGGGAAAACTCTCCACTGGTTGCAGTCATATCTAGCACAAAGGAAGATGGTTGTGGTTGTTGGAGGTCAATCATCTCAGTCCCAGGACATCACTGCAGGTGTTCCTTAGGGTACTGTCCTAGGCTCAACCATCTTCAGCTGCTTCACCAATGACCTTCCCTCCATCAGAAGGTCAGAAGTGGGGATGTTTGCTGATGATTTCACAATGTTCAGCACCTTCCTCGACTCCTCAGATACTGAGGCAGCCCATATCCATATGCAGAAAGACCTGGACAACATCCAGGCTTGGGCTGATAAGTGGCAAGTAACATTCGTGCCACACAAGTGCCAGGCAATGACCATCTCAAACAAGAGAATCTAACCATCTCCCCTTGACGTTCAATGGCATTACCATCACTGAATCCCCACGATCAACATCCTGGGGGTTACCGTTGAAACTGAACTAGAGTAGCCACATAAATGCTATGGCTACAAAAGGTCAGAGGCTGGGAATTCTGTGGTGAGTAACTCACGTCCAGTCTCCCCAGTGCCTGTCCATCATTTACAAGGCACAAGTCAGGAGTGTGATGGAATACTCTCCAACAACACTCGAGAAGCTCAACACCATCCAGGACAAAGCAGCCCACTTGATTGACACCCCATCCACCACCCTCAACATTCACTCCCTCCACCAGCACCGCACAGTGACAGCAGTGTATACATATACACGATACAATGCAGCAACTCACCAAGGCTCCTTCGACAACACCTTCCAAACCTGCGACCTCTACCACCTAGAAGGACAGGACAGCAGATGAATGGGAACATCACCACCTGCAGGTTCCCCTCCAAGCCATACACCATCCTGACTTGGAACTATATTGCCATCCCTTCACTGTCACTGGGTCAAAATCCTGGAACTCCCTTCCTAACAGCACTATGAATGTACCTACACCGCCAGAACTGCAGCAGTTTAAGAAGGCAGCTCACCACCACCTTTTCAAGGGCAATTAAGGATAGGCAACAAATGCTGGCCTAGCCAGCAATGTTCACATGCCACAAACAAATAAAAAAAAATCATATCTTTTAATCTATTTTTCCAATCCACCTTAGCCAACCCACCCTTCATACCTACACTTGTTTACTTTTTCAGATTTGAGACCCTAGTTTTGAACCTAACTAAATCTCTCCCAAACTCAATTTAAAATTCTGTCATATTATGATCACTCTTCCCTAGAGGCCCCTTTACTGCAAGATTATCAATTAACCCTTTTTCATTGCATAATACTAGATCTAAAATAGCTTTGTGGCTTATTTAGTTCCTCAATATACTGATCTAGAAAATTACCTTTATACATTCCATGAACTCATACCCCACAATATTACTGCAAATTTGGTTTGCCCAGCTGCATGAAGATTAGAGTCACTCACGATTACTGTATTACCCTTGTTACATGCACCTTTAATTTCCTGATTTATACTCTGCCCTACACTGCAACTACTGTAAGGGGCCATATCAACAACTACCCCTGTTGTTTCTTAGATCTTCCCAAACTGATTCTACATCTTGTTTTCCAAACTAAGATCCTTTCTCTCTTACTGTCCTTATCCCATTCTTTATTACCAGTGCTACCCACCCCGACCCCACCAACTCCATCTTTTTTCCATTTTGCCTGTCTTTTCTAAAAGTCAAGTATCTTGGAACATTTAGTTTCTAACCTTGTGACTCTGCAACCAGGGACTGGATGTTCCCGCGGGCTGCTGCAGGACCCCGACATTGAGACCAAATGGGGGGGTTACTTAGCCCACACTTGCCAGCAATGATACCAGTGGCACAATCTTCCGGGAGGTGGCCTCTTAATTGGCTGCTTCTGCGCTCGCCATCCTATTAGGGACACCAGGCAGGTTCCCAAGGCTGGATACCCAATCAGAGAGCCAGCAGCTCTGGAGCCAGGGAGTTCCAACAGGAGAGGTGGGCACTGCTGAGGCAGGTCAGGGACTGTGACAGCATCGCAACTAATCCCAGCCTGGTTAAGTGGAGCCTGTCCCAACGGAACAGCTCCCTCTTTCCCCAGTACTGATGCCAATGCCCCATGAAACAAAATCCCTGTCTTCCACACCACTCCTTCAGCCATGCATTTAACCTGTTTATCCCTTTGCTAATTTGCACGTGGTTCTGCATTTTTATTTTCAACCCTAGCTCCTCAAACTCACTCAGCAGAACCTCATTCTGAGTTCTATCTATGTCGTTAGTTCCTACATGGACCAAGGCAACTGGATCCTCCCCCTCCCACTCCAAGTTTTCCTCCAGCCATGAGGAGATGTCCTTAACCCTGGCACCAGGCACAGGGAACACAACCTTTGGAACTCCTGGTTGTGGCTGCAGTAGCCCCCTGACTATACTGTTCCCTATCACTATCATTCTTTTTCACTCCTTTCACTTGAATGACTTCCTGTAGGTCAGTTACTCATCCTCCCTGCAGACTTTGCCCTCATCTACACAGGCTGCAAGAACCTCACATCTGTTGGATAAGGGCAAAGGCCAAGGCTCCTCCAGCATTGCACCTAGAGTCTTCTTATCCAAAAGTCCAGTGCGGACAGTCTCTCCAGGCAAGACTTCCAATTCAGGCAACAGGATACTTCATCATTAAATCCAGAAAGTTTACTGAAAGTAAAACAATACTTAGCAATTAAAAGTAGAATTATACTTAACAAACTTAGGGCTTCCTGATCGAGTATTGGTCACAGAGTTAAGTGGTCCTCTTTATTTGGTTTTGATCCCTCGTCAGCTGACAGTATTTCCCAAATCCACAACCACTACCATTTAGAAAGACAAGGGCAGTAGGTGCATGGGAACATCACCACCTCCAAGTCACACACCATTCCTTCATAATCACTAAGTCAAAATCCTGGAACCCCCCTCCCAAACAGTACTGTGGGAATATCTTCACTATATGGACTGCAGCAGTTCAAGAAGGTGGCTCACCATAGAACAAGATAAGTTTACAACGCAGGAGGAGGTTATTTGGCCCATCATGTCTGTGCCGGCCAAAAAGAGCTATCTGGCCTAATCGCACTTTCTAGCTCTTTGTCCCTCGCATTGTAGAATACAGCACTCCAAGAGCATATTCAAGTATTTTTTAAATGCAATTATGATTTCTGCTTCTACCATCCTTTCAGACAGTGAGTTCCAGAACCCTATCACCCTCTGGGAGAAAGGATTTCTCATCAACTCTTCTCTAATCCTTCTACCAATTACTTTACATCAATGCCCCCAATTATCGACCTCTCTGCTAAGAGAAATAGGTTTCGCCTATCCACTCTATCTAGACCCCTCATAATTTTATACACCCCAACTAAATCTCCCATCAACCTCCTGTGTTCCAAAGGAAACAGCTCCAGCCGATCCAATCTTCCCTTATAGCTAAGATTCTCCATTCCTGGCAACATCCTCATAAATCCCCTCTGTACCTGCTCTAGAACAATCAAATTCTTCTGATAGTGTGGTGACCAGAACTGTACGCAGTACTCTAGCTGTGGCCTACCGAGTGTTTTTGCAGTTCTAGCATTACATTTCTGCTCTGATATTCTATGTCTCGGCTAATAAAGGAAAGAATCCCGTGTGCTTCTTAACCACCTTCCCAAGGGCAGTTAGGGATGGGCAATAAATAGTGACCTTCTCAGCGATACCCACATCCTGTGAATGAATAAAATAAATGGCAGAGAGGAAATCAGAGCTACAAAATTTGGCTCTGTAGCACCTGTAGTTTTGGTGCTATAGGTGATATTTTGGCACCAAAATGGCATCTGTGTTGCGCACGCAGACTTCCAACATGACCCACAGTGGGATGAGAGGATTGTCCTAGGAGGAGACATTGAGTAGACTGGGCCTATAATTCCCTGAAATTTAGAGGAATGAGAAGAAATCGCTTTGAAATGTACAAAATTCTAATGGGCTTGATAGGATAGATGCTGAAAGGGTGTTTCGCCTGGCTGAGGCGTCTAGAACTACGTGTTCCAGTTTCAGAATAAGGGCTTGGCCATTTAGGATTGTGATGAGGAGAAATGTCTTCACTCAAAGGATTGTGGATCTTTGGAACTCTCTACCCCAGAGGGATATGGATGCTCAGTTGCTGAACATATCCAAGAAAGAGATTGATAGACTTTTGGTTACTAAGGGAATTTAGAGATATGGGGATAGCACGGGAAGGTAGAAACGAAGTAGAAGATTAGCCACGATTGTACTGAATGGCAGAGCACTTTATAAGGGCTAAATGGCCCAGTCCTGCTCATATTTATGTTTTTATGTTAGCACGAGCATTAGGAGTGTGCTCCAGAAGTATGCATATGAACATACGAATTAGGAGCAGAGGTAGGCCATTCAACCCCTCAAGCCTGCTCTGCCATTCAATCTCTTTGTGTCTCGAATTCCACATTCCCATCTATCCCCGATAACCTTTGATTCCCTTGCCTAACAAGAATCTATTTACCTCCGCCTTAAAAATATTCAATGACCCTGCCTCCACTGCATAACATCCTTACATTTATTTTCATAATAAAGGATAGCATTTCATTGACCTTCTTTGTTACTTGCTGTATCTGCATACTAACTTTTTGTGATTCATACACTAGAACACTCAGATCTCTCTGCACCTCAGAATTCTGAAGTTGTTCTCCGTTTAAGTATTACTCTGCTTTTTTATTCTTCCTGCCAAAGTGAACAACTTCACATTTTCCCACATAATACTCCATCTGCCAGATTTTTGCACACTCATTCAGCCATTCTATATCGGTCTGCAACCTCCTTATGTCCTCTTCACAACATACCTTCCTACTTATCTTTGTGTCATCTGCAAATTTAGCTACCATGCCATTGCTCCTCTCATCTAAGTCATTGATATAAATTGTAAAAATTTGAGGCCCAAGCACAGACCTCTGCGGGACTCCAATTGTCACATCCTGCCAATCAGAAAAGGACCCATTTATGCATACTCTCTGTTTTCTGCCAGCCAACCAATCTTCTATCCATGTCGATATGTTACCCCCAACACCATGAGCTCCTACTTCCATAATTCCATAAGTTTTAAGGTACTTGTGGATAAGGATAAGAGTAGTCCTCGGGTGAAGGTGCTAAATTGGGGGAAGGCTAATTATAACAATATTAGGCAGGAACTGAAGAATTTAGATTGGGGGGGGCTGTTTGAGGATAAATCAACGTCTGACATGTGGGTGTCTTTCAAACGTCAGCTGATTAGAATCCAGGACCAGCATGTTCCTGTGAGGAAGAAAGACAAGTTTGGCAAGTTTCGGGAACCTTGGATAACACGGGATATTGTGAGCCTAGTCAAAAAGAAAAAGGAAGCATTTGTAAGGGCTGGAAGGCTAGGAACAGACGAAGCACTTGAGGAATATAAAGACAGTAGGAAGGAACTTAAGCAAGGAGTCAGGAGGACTAAAAGGGGTCATGAAAAGTAATTGGCAAACAGGATTAAGGAAAATCCCAAGGCTTTTTATACATATATAAAGAGCAAGAGGATATCCAGGGAAAGGGTTGGCCCACTCAAGGACAGAGATGGGAATCTATGTGTGGAGCCAGAGGAAATGGGCGAGGTGCTAAATGAGTACTTTGCATCAGTATTCACCGAAGAGAAGGACTTGGTGGATGATGAGCCCAGGGAAGGGAGTGCGGATAGTCTCAGTCATCTCATTATCAAAAAGAAGGAGCTGTTGGGTATCTTGCAAAACATTAAGGTAGATAAGTCCCCAGGGCCTGATGGGATCTACCCTAGAATACTGAAGGAGGCAAGGGAAGAAATTGCTGGGGCCTTGACAGAAATCTTTGCATCCTCATTGGCTACAGGTAAGGTCCCAGAGGACTGGAGAATAGCCAATGTTGTTCCTTTGTTTAAGAAGGGTGGCAAGGATAATCCAGAAAATTATAGGCCGGTGAGCCTTACGTCAGTGGTAGGGAAACTATTAGAGAGGATTATTCGGGACAGGATTTACTCCCATTTGGAAACAAACAAACTTATTAGCGAGAGACAGCATGGTTTTGTGAAGGGGAGGTCATGTCTTACTAATTTGATTGAGTTTTTTGAGGAAGTAACGAAGTTGATTGATGAAGAAAGGGCAGTGGATGTTATCTATATGGACTTTAGTAAAGCCTTTGACAAGGTCCCGCATGGCAGACTGGTGCAAAAGGTGAAGTCACACGGGATCAGAGGTGAGTTGGCAAGATGGATACAGAACTGGCTCGGTCATAGAAGACAGAGGGTATCAGTGGATGGGTGTTTTTCTGAATGGAGGGATGTGACCAGTCGTGTTCGCAGGGATCAGTGCTGGGACCTTTGCAGTTTGTAGTATATATAAATGATTTGGAGGAAAATGTAGCTGGTCTGATTAGTAAGGTTGCGGACGACACAAAGGTTGGTGGAGTTGCGGATAATGATGAGGATTGTCAGAGGATACAGCAGGATATAGATCGGTTGGAGACTTGGGCGGAGAAATGGCAGATGGAGTTTAATCCGGACAAATGTGAGGTAATGCATTTTGGAAGGTCTAATGCAGGTGGGAGGTATACAGTAAATGGCAGAACCCTTAGGAGTATTGACAGGCAGAGAGATCTGGGCGTACAGGTCCACAGGTCACTGAAAGTGGCAATGCAGGTGGATAAGGTAGCCAAGAAGGCATACGGCATGCTTGCCTTCATCGGTCGGGGCATAGAGTATAAAAATTGGCAAGTCATGTTGCAGCTGTACAGAACCTTAGTTAGGCCACACTTAGAATATTGCGTGCAATTCTGGTCGCCACACTACCAGAAGGACGTGGAGGTTTTGGAGAGGGTACAGAGGAGGTTTACCAGGATGTTGCCTGGTCTGGAGGGCATTAGCTATGAGGAGAGGTTGGAAAAACTCAGATTGTTTTCACTGGAACGACAGAGGTGGAGGGGCGACACGATAGAGGTTTACAAAGTTATGAGCAGCATGGACAGAGTGGATAGTCAGAAGCTTTTTCCCAGGGTGGAAGAGTCAGTTACTAGGAGACATAGGTTTAAGGTGCGAGGGACAAAGTTTAGAGGGGATGTGCGAAGCAAGTTTTTTACACAGAGGGTGGTGAGTGCCTGGAACTTGCTGCCAGGGGAGGTGGTGGAAGCAGATACGATAGCGACGTTTAAGAGACATCTTGACAAATACATGAATAGGAAGGGAATAGAGGGATATGGGCCCCGGAAGTGCAGAAGGTGTTAGTTTAGGCAGGCATCAAGATCCGCGCTGGCTTGGAGGGCCGAATAGCCTGTTCCTGTGCTGTACTGTTCTTTGATCTTCGCACAATAACCTTTTATATGGCACCTTGCCAAATGCCTTTTGGAAATCCAAGTACAGTGCGTCAATGGGCTCCCCTTTATCCACAGTGCATGTTACTCCTTCAAAGAATTTTGCAGAGTAGACAGATCTTGATGCCAGTCAACGTGTAACACTGATTTGATGCCAGATGAATGCCTGGTATTCTGGCAGCAGTCATGATGCCTTTATTCTGTGCCAGTCAGTATTTGAGCCTGTATGCCAAACCAGAGGGTGGCAACTGAACAACAAGGGCTATCCTTGTGAATGGAGCAGTGAGTGAGGCTAATAGTTCATGACTCCAGTGTGCAACCCAAGCACACATGGTTAGCATGTACATAATGAGAGCCACACTGCCACAAGAAACATGATAGAGCAGATCATTGGGGTACTCAAGCAATGGTTCTGCTGCCTGAACCACTATGGGGGAGGCTGCAGTACCTTCCATAGCCTGTTTCACATTTTGTTGTGGTCTACTGTATCCTACATAAACTTGCCATCATTAGTCCACAGCCCCTGCCACCAGATATACGGCGAGTAGCTAATGAGTGGGAGGAGGAGAAGCAGGAGGAAGAGAGGAGACAACCAGCACATCCTCTTTCTGTCTGGGCTGTCTGTGATTGCCTCATCCAACTATGGCTCCAATGAACGCAACCCCACTTCCCCATTCTACAGCGGCCCCACACCTTATCTTTCCTTTGTTACTGGTCATCACAGTGTCCTCTTGCCCACAATGCTGAAATAAAAGCCACCACAAAACAACCATTCCAAACCAACTTTATCAAACACCCTATCACAGACCTTCCCTTTTGTTCTTCGTCCTCTTTGCCCCCTCCCCCCTTGCACTTGCTCAAAACCTATTACATTTCCAACTTTTCCCAGTTCTGATGAAGGGTCACAGACCTGAAATGTTAACCGATTTACTCTCCACAGATACTGCCTGACCTGCTGAGTATTTCCAATATTTGATATGAATCATGTTTAATAGAGAATGTTGGTAGATGAGTGAAGGGGTTGTGGCGAATGGTGCAGTGAGTGAGGCTAATGGTTCATTTGTAAGGAGATGGCATTTGAAGATGCATTCACTGACCTTGGAAACATATTAATTTTGTCATATGGAACACTATTTGAACTTTTACTGGACATTGACCATAACTTGTCTAAAAAGATCACTGAAAACACGGCTGCACATTTGCATTCTGAGAGACAGTTGAATAGAGGGCATGAAACCTCTTCCTGCAATGCATCCAGTTCCTCGGGGCTAGACTGCTGTTTTGACTGCAATGACTATCTGCTCCCCCTGCCTTCTCAGTGTCTGTCTGGAAGGCTTCCTGGTCCCCTGTGGATAGAGGCCCACCTCATGCACCAGGGCCTCCAGAGCTACATCAGAGAACCTTGGAGCACTCTGTCTGCCTTGTATCAGCATTTCTACTCTTCTCCCAGCTTAGAATGTCTTCTGCAACCAATTCCAGCTCCTGCTGCAGCGAGCATACACCTTGCCTTTAAGAGGTGAAGGCAGGCCTTAAGTAATGCAGGCTGTCTTTAAGTGGTTCAAACTTTGCATGAACTTGGTCCCCTGCTGAGGCATGCAGCCACCCAGCAGCGCGTTTAGCGCTGGGTTGCACACTATTATCATTTAAATTAGCAGGAACTATATAGTTTGCGTGCTGCCTGCAGTGGAACAAATGGGTAAATTGTGCATTGCGATCCCCATGTCTATTTTTGGGCCTGATCTGATTTCTCCATCATTAATCCATGAAGCAATATATTGATGTAAGCCACTGTTGTTACAACCTTTACATTTTCAGGTCTCTTTATTGGCAGGTGAACAGAGAACTCTGTTCCAACCTCAGTTTTCACAGTGTTGGAGAAAATCCAGTTAAAACCCAATGATTCAACAAATTTTCCGGACTCAGACTTTGAGAATAAACAGACTTTATTCATGATATCATGGAGAGCACACCTTACCTAAAAGCGGTCCAGTGTTACTCTCTAGAACAAAGGAAATCCACAACGGATATACAGTTACTCAGCCCATCCCGGCTGGACACAATCCAATCAGAATGGTTATTGATTACATACATTACACATAGTATCAATTAAATCACTGATTAGGCATCATGTGGTGACCTGATCAGCTTATGCCGGCCCTGATCATCAATTGATGAGCTCAGGTCCCATCCATTGTCCTGAAGTCTCCCAATTGTCACTTTAAATGGGCCTGCATTCCTGAAGGTGCCGGGCAGTCTGCAGATTCACTGATAAGAGGGGCCCCCTCTCGTTATCTGTGTTATGCTGTACCAAGCTCCAACTGTGAGCTCACTAAATCTGTCCCACAGTGCCTTGGGCTAAAACTCCATTTTGTATCAATATGTGGCTATACTTTCAACTCATATAAGAGAGAATATGTGTATACGTTCTCACTAGGATTATATTAATCTACTTACAAAATAATAGGTATAGAAGCAAAACTCAGCAAAATTGCTCCCACACATGGCCTTCTTCTTCATTTGTAAGCAGACACTTGCTTGACAGTTGACTGGCAGAAATCTCCAGAGTTTGACATTGTGGGAACTGCTAATCTGTTCCCAGTTTGTATTCCTGCCAATAATATTTGGTCTTGTAAGCTACCTGAAGATTACAATGGCTGCTAGGCATGCACATGTTAGCTGTCAAGGAAGTTAATTTAATTGTCTTCTGGTTGATGGATATGACTACCAATAGTTCTGAGGGATCAGTCTGCTTAAAGCCAAAAATATCTGCAGGTTGCGTTAGTAATAATAAACAAAATATTTTGCAGAACACTGGCATGCGCATGATCAGGTTTAAGTTATTTATGTGACTTTGTTAGACAAAGTGCCCGTTTATTCTGGAATCACTCAGCAGGTCTGGCAGCATCTGTGGAAAGAGAAGCAGAGTTAACGTTTCCGGTCAGTGACCCTTCTTCGGAACTGACAAATATTAGAAAAGTCACAGATTATAAGCAAGTGAGGTGGGGGTGGGGCAAGAGATAACAAAGGAGAAGGTGCAGATTGGACCAGGCCACATAGCTGACCAAAAGGTCACGGAGCAAAGGCAAACAATATGTTAATGGTGTGTTGAAAGACAAAGCATTAGCACAGATTAGGTGTGAATACACTGAATATTGAACAGCAGCAAGTGCAAACCTGAAAAAAACAGTGGGTAAGCAAACTGAACAAACTAAGATGAAATGAAATAAATGCAAAAAAAGATTGTAAAAAATGTAAAAAAGAATGTAAAAAAAAGGAAGAAAAAATAACTAAAAATGAAAGTAAAATGGGGGGCTGTCATGCTCTGAAATTATTGAACTCAATGTTCAGTCCGGCAGGCTGTAGTGTGCCTAATCGGTAGATGAGATGCTGTTCCTCGAGCTTGCGTTGATGTTCACTGGAACACTGCAGCAATCCCAGGACAGAGATGTGAGCATGAGAGCAGGGGGGAGTGTTGAAATGGCAAGCAACCGGAAGCTCAGGGTCCTGCTTGCGGACTGAGCGGAGATGTTCCGCAAAGCGGTCACCCAGTCTGCGCTTGGTCTCCCCAATGTAGAGGAGACCACACTGTGAGCAGTGAATACAGTATGCTCCGTGACCTTTTGGTCGGCTATGTGGCCTGGTCCAATCTGCACCTTCTCCTTTGTTATCTCTTGCCCCACCCCCACCTCACTTGCTTATAATCTGTGACTTTTCTAATATTTGTCAGTTCCAAAGAAGGGTCACTGACCGGAAACGTTAACTCTGCTTCTCTTTCCACAGATGCTGCCAGACCTGCTGAGTGATTCCAGCATTTCTTGTTTTTGTTTCAGATTTCCAGCATCCGCAGTATTTTGCTTTTATATTATGCCCGTTTATTCTGATTCCTCACAAATTTTCCACTATAATGTGTTTATGCCATGAAAGGTCTCATTGTATTATTTAAAGAAGAAAGTTCTCCCCCTATTCCAGTGAGCTGCCTGAATGCCTGCTAGATTTGAATGAAAAGGGGGCTTTAAATCTCATGGGGGCCTCTTCACTGTAAGAATGTGCAGCTGGCCAAATGTCAAACTGTACCCTGCTGTCTTGACTTTTGCCGACAGGGGAGATTTCCCTGAGGCTACATCCAGGTATATTGGATTGGCTTGCGGTGCAGCGGGTATTGGGAAGTCAGTTGTTTTGGAGTGCACGCCTGTAAAGAAACCCCTCTGATTTTTGCTTCCATGGAGGTGGATTCAGGGTCCCTGGGTGCAAAGCCAGCAAAGTCTGCTCATTAGAGACATCAATCCATGCACACCGATCTCTGATACAAAACAGTAACACAGAACTGCTTATGATGAGATGATTTAGCTGCAAATTGTAACTAAGTATTTGTAATAGTTTTATTAAGAGCGTTGTCTGGCAGTTTGGTGCAGCAGTTCCATAAATCTTTCACTTACCTGAGAGAGTTTTCCTTGGCACAGGAAGATTATCAGATGGGATTTGAAAATGCATATCAGGTCTCCACCAGAAGATGGGAAATCTTACAGGGATACCACCGCTAATAGGCCACAGATAGAGGTAAACATTAATTTAATATTTTAAAGGTTCAAAATATTTTCAATGCAAATTTAAACCATGAGACTTTCTGGGTTAAGAAAAGCATTTGGTCAAACCCAGTTGCTACCACAATCAAAACTGAAGCAGGAAATTGAGACTATGAGCTAGTGATGGAGCAGCATTATCCATTGTGACAGAAATCACACCTGCCAAATGGAAACATATTAATTTCATCATATAGCACACTATTTGAACTTTTACTGGACATTGACCATAACTTGTCTAAAAAGACCACTGGAAACATGGTTGCACATATGCATTCTGAGAGACAGTTACATAGACAGAGAATGGGAGTGCTCCCTGATTCAATTAGCCAGTTGGGTTTTGTCAATAATGATGATCAAAAGACATTGAGAGTCATTGTCTGTGTAAGAACCAGCACTCCACCCACCCCACCCACACCACCCCACCTCCCAAACCAGGTGTGTCTAGTAAGCTTTGAAGAATCAAAAATCCTTGCAGGTGATGCTGTTTCAAACAAAGAGCTGGTCACATGACTAACCTGCTGGCCAACCTGGGAATTGATTGAATTGTGCCTCACAGAACGGTTTTGGCAGACTGCAAGTGAACTTCAAGAAGAAAGCACCCCCTCTCTCTCCAGCAAAGTTCCAGGGACATACAGAAGCAACTTAAGCCTCAAGAGAGAAGACCCCTGCAGACTTCTGGGGAGCAGCTTAAGAGGACTTCTTTAGCTTTCTGGTACCAGTGAAACAAGTTAAAAGTGTGCACTGGGCACAATGAGAACTGCAAGACTTAACTTCAATCAAAGACTTTACTGCAAAACTAAAACCAGTAACTGAATTCCATCTACTAATCCAAACCCTCCCCCTTTAATTCTTTTTCCTCCTCTGTTTCTATTTATGTGTGTGTTTATCGCATATGCGTGCTAGCGTGGTCGTGCCATGTATTTTTAGTAACCTTAACTGAGTTAGAGTGTTAAGTTTAATAAACCTACACCTTTCTTGTTTAAACCTGAGAAAGCCTGTCTGATTGGCTCGTTTACAATTACAATTAGAAAACAGTGAGCAAGGTGAAGCTAAAGACACTGTGTTTTAAAAAGTTAAACCCTGTTATGGCCAAACCAGGAAAGGAGCGAGAGGGAAGCCTGAGACCCTTCCTCACCCAGTCGTAACACCATCCTTTGTTGGTTTCTAAAATGTTCCCAATCTTATGGCATACCGTTAATCTTCGCAGCATTGCACATCTTTTTTTTCAATTAAGATCCTTAAGTTTGCAACGGATGGTGGATCCTTCTCGTCGAGTCTTTTTTTGTTGAGAGTTGTGAAATATCTCCTTGAATGTCTGCCAAAACAGGCAGTGTTGGATTTAAGTCAAAGTGCTAGACTTTCCGCCCTGCTGGCATCTTCCTGCTGTTTATTTAATAGGCAGTGGAGCCAGCTATAAATACCTTTGAGTCAGGGTCCTTTGACATAGATTGGACGACAGATACATGTGGCCTACTGGATGGAACATTCGCTGTACACATCCCTCTCTGTAGAACTCCTCGGCCAAGAAGTGGAGGCCTTTGAAGATAGTTTATAGAATTATTTTTGATTTGGGCCTGACAGAACATGAGTGCCCCTTGCTGTCAGCAGGCTGATCTCTGGGCCGTCTGGCATTGTGCCAGTCAAATCTAGAAGGTGGCCTGTTTGGAGAGGGCAGCTCACCAGTCCTAATTAAATGAGGCTCAACCATTAATTGTCCATGTCACCTGCGTCCTTGCAGTAGACCATGCAACTCTCTCACAGTCTCCCTGGATATTCTTGACATATGCAGATGCTGTTTCTTTTTGGACTAGTGATGGTAGTTCCACTTCTGTCTGTACCTGTAGTGTGAAAGTTGACTTCGGATGGGGACAGTTCTCCATGTTGCAATCTCACTGACCCAGAATCTCACATTCTTCCTGTTCTTGTAGAAATATAAACATCAAGCAAACCCACAGAGAAGCCCATCATTACAATGTTTGGGACCTAACCCAAATATAGGGTTGGATTTTTAAAACCGTTTTGGGATCGGAGGTGGGTGGGTGGACATTTTGGCACTGCTAGACTCTGAGCTGGTTTGTATTGCCTACAGCTGCTGAGCATTCCTGAATGCTCACTGTGCACCTGCATTCTTCTGATGGAGCACAAAAGGCCGAAAAAAGTGGACTGTTAACTTGCCACCCATACCCCTTATTAACATATTGAAATGAATTACCCACCTGTTTCCACCAGAAACACTATATACTGCGCATGTCGCTTATTGAAAATATGCACGATACTCATTCTAGGCACAGATTGGGTGCAATTGATCCTTGGCCAAGTTTCTGCTCCATCACAACACAGTGAGTCTGTTTATGGGGTACAGAGCACTCTAAAGCCATCCATTACTGTCTCCATGTTATTGTCACAATCGAGCAATATTCATGCTACTGTTTCCCCTTATTGTGTGCTTGTTTTCAATTGGAGTCATGTTTGAAAATTACCTTTTTATTTTACCCCTTGGCTAATCTGTTAAATTCCTTGTTAATTGAATGCATGAAGTTTATTTTCTCGCTGCCAGTTTGTGGTTGGCATGGAATCAAAGCCCAAAACCAAGACTCAAAGAGATAAACAACACACCTCCTGTTGATAGCTATCTTTAACTATAAGCTATGCTCTAAACTATATAAAACCTCAAAAAGATGAGCACAAAATCTCTTGGGTTGCAATTGCAGCAATTTTGCCATGAATGAGCCTGATGATGTGTTCCAACAAGTCGGAGTTTGTGGGGTCAGAGGGAGGACACCATATTTGCATAGAACCATGTTAGACTATTAAAGAATTTATTTAAATTGTCCAGCTCTCCCAACATTGCTTTATAGCACTCCCGTGATGCACCTTGGGGCATTTTATTACATAAAAGTCAGTATATAAATACAAGTTCTTGTTGTTTTTGTGGAGGCCCATAAGCCTCTACTCACTCGCAGCACGAGTCCTCACTACTGAGGCTCAGGAGCAACAACTACTGGCTCAGCAGTCGCCAAGCCCACTGCCAACCAATTGCCCAATTTTCTAGAGGGTTTGCTGGTCTCCCAATGAATCTACTGGGACCCCCAAGAAGATTCGGAGTTCCTGATGTCCGTGCTGGTTAAAGAGCGTCAAGAAGAAGACTAATGATAGTCTGTTTTCAGTTACTTTACTCAAACTGAAGCAGCTGATGTAAATGATTTAAATGAGATCAACATCCATCAGAGAAAATTAATGTGACCAAAGGGATATGCAACCACTTGAAAGTCGGAATTTCTTCCATACATTTATCATTCCTCCTGCCTTTCTTCTGTTGCCTTGCTTGTGTCAATTTGTTTAACTTTGACATTTGATTTTATTTTAATGAGCTGCGATAGATGAGAATCATCTAAACCTCTGTCAATCTTCGATACATTTGAAATAAGTTGCCTGAAGCTTGACTGGGCACCTGAGGTTGTAAAATGAGGAAGTTATGGAGAATTTAATTTGATTAGTGCAACCTGTTTGGATAATAAGGGGTCAGACCACACTGTAAGGTTCCTTGCACTGTGGGTGGTGTTTTAAGTGCTTAAACTTCACAAGCTTGATCGCTATGCACAATGTACATTATGTTTCTCCCACTGCATAGGAACAGGATCACAGGATTCCTAATGGAGGAATCTGAGCTATGAGGACACCCTGGGATTATTTACTGTGGAGATGAGAAGACTCAGGAAAGATATATTCAAGATCCTTAAGGTAGTAGTTAGATTGATGTCTGATAAAATGCTCAAGATTGCCACAGTCCCCACAGTCAAGGGACACTAAATCAAACATCGATTTAACTACTTCATGTATTGTGGGTTGAACTGCACAAAGAAATGTTGGAGGCTGGAAATGTGAAAAAATATAAGGGTGAATTGACTAGGTATTTGAGAGCTATTCATTTTTAGGCCTGGTTGGATGGATTGGTGCTTTTTGTCCCTACATCCTATTTGCACTCCTCCTATCATGTGTGCACATAGGCAGTCACATGGACAGGCAGAACGTAACCATCTCTGCAGGCTAATAAATCTATTCGATTCATTTCCTCCTGCACATTGGGAGAATTACACATTAGTGACAGGATACTAAAACAGTGTGCAAACCTGCACATGTACCTTCAAGCTCATAACTACCATTAGCTCCTATCATCATTGCTCAATGTTAATAATATTTTTAACTTCTTTAAGCAGAGAACAGGCCACAATGGGGTGTTTGTGATCATTACGGAGCCGGTATAAATTCATATTTATTTCTCGCAGGCACATTAATCTGGTTAAGATGCACAGGTCAATACATTTATTAAAGTAGAAGACAGAGGAGTATCATTCAAACTAGCTAAGGATTCTAACAAAGAGCTGGCCCAGACATGATGGGCTGAATGGCTTCCTACTGTGCTGTAAAAGTCAATGTTTCATTTGCCTACTAATATCACCAGTTGTGATTTCTGAACTGTAATGTTTGCAATTCCAATGATCAGGTATCAGCTGAAGGAGGATTTAATTTTATATTGGGGGAGGGGTACAGGTGGTGGACTAGTTAATATTTGATGTCTGCTCCTTATTGTACAGTCATTAATTTGTTCCTTTCTTTCTCCCAAAAATGTTGGACAATATACATTTTAAACTAAAAGAAACAGTGAGGGGAATTTTAACCTCAAAGAGCACGTGGGTTTGGGTACAGGTCGGGTGGGGGGGGTGGTGAAAATTGAGAAAAATATCAGCGCGTTGGCAAGCCTGCTCCAACCCACTGACCTCCATGTTTAACTGGAGTACATTAGACTGCTTGCATGTAATTATCTCCTTGGGAGAGGGGGGCTACCTATTAACATATGCTAACCATTCAATTGGAGCGATATTTTAACTCACACTTAAATTTAACATGACATCCATCAGTTTCCTGAGCTTCTTGAAAGTCACCAGGGAAAGCAAGGCTAAAATACAGCAGCAACTGAGGGTGCAAAATCAATCTGACAGAAATGTTGTAATAAATATTCAGTACTCACAGCTGTACGTCCAGCTCATCCATGACTGGTAGAGGCTGGGCTGCATTGAGGGCAGTCTCAGTGACAGCATTCTCCCTGGAGTACAGTTCTAGGTAGTGCTCAACCCAGCGGTCCATTTGTTTGTGTTGGTCAGTGATTATGTCCCCTGATTTAGATTTGAGGGGGGCGATCTTCTTGATGGTTGGCCCAAGAGCTCTCTTCATACCATCATACATTCCTCTGATGTTTCCGGTGTCTGAGGCCAGCTGAATATGACTGCATAGGTGTTGCCAGTAGTCGTTTGTGCAACGCCTAGCTGTTCTTTGTGCAGTACTTCTGGCTGCTTTAAGTGCTGCGGATGTTAAATCGCTGGGGGCTTTCTTGTAGTTCAACAGCGCAATGCGCTTAGCGGCTATGACAGGTTCCAGCTCTTCATTATGAGATTGAAACCAGTCTGCATTTCACTTCGCACTTTTGCCGTAGGTGGTCAAAGCTGACTCATAGATGGCGTCTCTGATGTGGGCCCACTTGGTCTCAGCATCCCCTGTGGGAGTGTTTTGAAGGGCTGTTACAAGTGAATTTAGAAATTTTTGTAACAGCTGTGGGTGAGAAATTCTGCCAGTGTTGATGCGCGGGTGGCCCTTCTGCTTGGAATGATGCAACTTCTTTGGTCTGAGGCTAACCTTGCTGCACACCAGGGAGTGGTCGGTGTCACAGTCCGCACTGTGGAAGCTGCGTGTGATCTGAACACTGTTTAAGGCGGCTCGCCTTGTGACAATGAGGTCTAGCTGGTGCCAACGACGCGATCTAGCCAGCGGAAAAGCCCCTGGGAAGGACAGCATTACCCCTGAAATAATCAATAGTGCCAAGCCTGCTATACTCTCAGCACTACATGAACTGCTATGCCTGTGCTGGGACGAGGGAGCAGTACCACAGGACATGCGCGATGCCAATATCATCACCCTCTATAAAAACAAAGGTGACCGCGGTGACTGCAACAACTACCATGGAATCTCCCTGCTCAGCATAGTGGGGAAAGTCTTTGCTCAAGTCGCTCTGAACAGGCTCCAGAAGCTGGCCGAGCGCGTCTACCCTGAGGCACAGTGTGGCTTTCGTGCAGAGAGATCGACCGTTGACGTGCTGTTCTCCCTTCGTCAGATACAGGAGAAATGCCGTGAGCAACAGATGCCCCTCGACATTGCTTTCATTGATCTCACCAAAGCCTTTGACCTCGTCAGCAGACATGGTCTCTTCAGACTACTAGAAAAGATTGGATGCCCACCAAAGCTACTAAGTATCATCACCTCAATCCATGACAATATGAAAGGCACAATTCAACATGGCGGCTCCTCATCAGAGCCCTTTCCTATCCTGAGTGGCGTGAAACAGGGCTGTGTTCTCGCACCCACACTTTTTGGGATTTTCTTCTCCCTGCTGCTTTCACATGCGTTCAAGTCCTCTGAAGAAGGAATTTTCCTCCACACAAGATCAGGGGGCAGGTTGTTCAACCTTGCCCGTCTAAGAGCGAAGTCCAAAGTACGGAAAGTCCTCATCAGGGAACTCCTCTTTGCTGACGATGCTGCTTTAACATCTCACACTGAGGAGTGCCTGCAGAGTCTCATCGACAGGTTTGCGGCTGCCTGCAATGAATTTGGCCTAACCATCAGCCTCAAGAAAACGAACATCATGGGGCAGGATGTCAGAAATGCTCCATCCATCAATATTGGCGACCACGCTCTGGAAGTGGTTCAAGAGTTCACCTACCTAGGCTCAACTATCACCAGTAACCTGTCTCTAGATGCAGAAATCAACAAGCGCATGGGAAAGGCTTCCACTGCTATGTCCAGACTGGCCAAGAGAGTGTGGGAAAATGGCGCACTGACACGGAACACAAAAGTCCGAGTGTATCAGGCCTGTGTCCTCAGTACCTTGCTCTATGGCAGCGAGGCCTGGACAACGTATGTCAGCCAAGAGCGACGTCTCAATTCATTCCATCTTCGCTGCCTCCGGAGAATACTTGGCATCAGGTGGCAGGACCGTATCTCCAACACAGAAGTCCTCGAGGTGGCCAACATCCCCAGCTTGTACACACTACTGAGTCAGCGGCACTTGAGATGGCTTGGCCATGTGAGCCGCATGGAAGATGGCAGGATCCCCAAAGACACATTGTACAGCGAGCTCGCCACTGGTATCAGACACACCGGCCGTCCATGTCTCCGCTTTAAAGACGTCTGCAAACGCGACATGAAATCCTGTGACATTGATCACAAGTCGTGGGAGTCAGTTGCCAGCGTTCGCCAGAGCTGGCGGGCAGCCATAAAGACCGGGCTAAAATGTGGTGAGTCGAAGAGACTTAGTAGTTGACAGGAAAAAAGACAGAGGCGCAAGGCGAGAGCCAACTGTGCAACAGCCCCGACAAACAAATTTCTCTGCAGCACCTGTGGAAGAGCCTGTCACTCTAGAATTGGCCTTTATAGCCACTCCAGGCGCTGCTTCACAAACCACTGACCACCTCCAGGCACGTATCCATTGTCTCTCGAGATAAGGAGGCCCAAAAGAAAGAAAGAAAAGAAAGAAAGAAAAAGAGCTCACAGCTGCTTTCTTACATGCCAGTGGGAAAGGATTTGTTCACACCACTTTTGCTGAGCATTTACTTTCGACTCTTTGGAGCTTCCCTGAATCACATCACGATAGATGGCCTTTTGACTGCCTTAGATTGGACCGCGGATGAGGACCAATATGACCAGAAGCCTGCCTTTCATAGACCTATAGCTGAACATCAGAGAGAAGGCCAGCAGCTGTCTGCCTTTCATAGACTGTAGCTGGACAGCATAAGTGGAGCAGGAGAATGCACGACGCACGGCACACAGTGTAATAGCAGAAGCTGAGTACCTCGACATCTCAGAACAGCAGTGTTTGAGGAGGCTCAGTTGTCTTGTCAGGTGGTCACTAGAAGCAGACCTGCTGTCTGCAGGGCCTGGTGACCACACGTTCCCAGTGGCTGCCAAAGCCAGCACCCCCCACCCCCCTCCTCAACCTTTTAGCCTCCTGATCCTTCCAGGGTTCTGGCAGAGACATAGCCAGGATCTCACAGATTGCAACCCACAAATGCATATGACAGGTGATTTTTTTTTTATTCGTTCATGGAATGTGGGCATCACTGGCTACTCCAGAATTTATTGCCCATTCCTAAGTGCCCTTGAGAAGGTGGTGGTGAGCTTCCTTCTTGAACTGCTGTAGTCCATCTGGTGCGGGTGCACCAACAGTGCCGTTAGGGAGAGAGTTCAAGGTTTTTGACCCAGCGACAGTGAAGGAACGGCGATATAGTTCCAAGCCAGGATGGTGTGTGGCTTGGAGGGGAACTTGCAGATGGTGGTGTTCCCATGCGTCTGCTGCCCTTGTCCTTTTAGGTGGTAGAGGTCCTGGGTTTGGAAGGTGCTGTCTAAGGAGCCTTGGTGAGTTGCTGCAGTGCATCTTGTAGATGGTACACACTGCTGCCACTGTGCGTCAGTGGTGGAGGGAGTGAATGTTTAAGGTGATGGGTGGGGTGCTGATCAAGCGGGCTGCTTTGTCATGGATGGTGTTGAGCTTCTTGAGTGTTGTTGGAGCTGCACTCATCCAGGCAAGTGGAGACTATTCCATCACACTCCTGACTTGTGCCTTGCAGATGATGGGCAGGCTTTGGGGAGAAAGAAGGTGGGTTATTTGCTACAGAATTCCCAGCCTCTGACCTGCTTGTAGCCACAGTATTTATATGGCTACTCCAGTTTAGTTTCTGGTCAATGGTAACTCCCAAGATGTTGATAGTGGGGGATTCAGCAATGGTAATGCCATTGAATGTCAAGGGGAGATAGTTAGATTCTCTCTTGTTGGAGATGGTCATTGCCTGGCACTTGTGTGGCACGAATGTTACTTGCCACTTATTAGCACAAGCCTGAATGTTGTCCAGGTCTTACTGCATATGGACATGGACTGCCTCAATATGACGAGTTGCGAATGATTCTGAACACTGTGTGATTATCAGCGAACATCCCACTTCTGACCTCATGACGGAGGGAAGGTCATTGATGAAGCAGATGAAAATGGTTGGGCCCAGGACACTACCCTGAGGAACTCCTGCAGTGATATCCTGGGCCTGAGATGATTTACCTCCAGCAACTGCAACCATCTTCCTTTGTGCTAGGTATGACTCCAACCAGTGGAGTGCTTTCCTCCTGATTCCCATTGACTTCAATTTTGCTAGGGCTCTTTGATGCCACACTCAGTCAAATGCTGCCTTGGTATCAAGGGCAGTCACTCTCACCTCCCCTCTTGAGTTCAGCTCTTTTTCCCATTTTTGGATCAAGGCTGTAATGGGGTCAGGAATGGAGTGGCCCTGGCAGAACCCAAACTGAGCATCAGAGAGCAGGTTATTGCTGTGTAAGTGCTGCTTGATAGCACTGATGGGTTGGTTGCCAAAGCCAGCGATTGTGCAAACTTCGCCTGCGATGATGCTCGTCAGAATGAGTGGTCGCTCAGGTTTGCATCTCTGGCTGGCTTCCCACTGGTGCAAAGTGTCATCAACTGTACACACAGTGGCAGTCCGGGCACCCCCAGATCAGCCAGGAGTATTGTTCACCCCAAGTGCTTGCACTCCATCAATGTACAGCTGATGTGCTATGACAAAAATATATTTCTGCAGGTGTGCGCAAGATTCACGGGGAGTTGCCATGATGCTTCCATCCTGCGGCAGTCTAAACTCCCTGATGTCTTTGGACCTGAAAGCCTGGAGCACACTGGTGGCTGCAAGGAGATAATGGACACCCACTTTAAACTTGGCTGATGGCACCCATCAGAACCCTGACCAACGAAGCTCAACAGCGCTACAACGAAAGCTGTATGACCGTCAGAAATGCGACTGTACAAGCCTCAGCATGCTGAAGACATGCTTCAGGTGCCTAGACAGATATGAAGGCACCCTTCAGTGCAAATAAGCCTGGGTCTCCAGAACAGTCATGGTAATGCACAACATTATACAGCAACGAAGTTTAGACCTGCAGGAGGAATGAAGCACAGATCCTCGTCAGACGATTCCAAGGAGGAGCAGGAAGAGAATGAAGACGAGGAGGAGGAAGGTGATGAGGTCAATGCAGCACCAGCTGGTCACATTGCCTACCGGGATGCCAGTCTTCCCAATCCTCACTGATACGCCCCTCCCCCACCAATGCCGTTGACACAAAGCAGTCCTGCAAACCAACAACCACTGCGGGAACATTACCCCATTGGTCCCCATCGATTCACGGTTTCCCATTCACCATCAAACAACTTAAAAGGTGACTTGCCGCCCAGCAACTGAGAATGGGCAAGATAGGAAAGTGGTGCAAAAAAATTAAATTTATGCCTTTTAACTAAACAACAGAAACTTAATAGCATTACATTTTATCATACACCCATGTGCATACCATTGTGCAGCGACAAAGTCTTACGCTTTTTTTTCTACCACTCATCTGTGGTGTAACCACTGTGGTTTCAGCAGAGTAGAGGCAGGCTGCTCAGATCCCTACTCTGATTGCTGCGATGCTCTTTGTCGACTACCTCTGGGCTTATTTTGGAGCCCGCGAGGGCCCTGCCAAAGGCTGCTCCACCTACACCTGTGCTGGGGCAGACTTGGCTCTCGGGAGATGAGGCAGCATGTGGGCTACTCACTGGGCCAGGGTGTGGGTCCAACAAGTGACACATGGAAGTTCTTTGAGTTGAGTCTTCATTTCCCTTGCTATCTCCTCTCCCACAGCCCAAGAGGCAGACATGTTGACATCCAAAGCCTGCATGGCTTTGGTCAAGGCCTGTATGGCCTCATTTCATTGGAGTGCTTGTTCCACGGAGCTGCCCACTCTGTCCATGGAAGAACACATCATCACAATGCCCTGTGACATCAACTTACTCATGCTTGAGGCAGATTCCTCCATTCTCCCTGCAATCATGATGAGTGTGAGATGGAAGGCTTGTCAGTGCATCGCACACTTTCTGCTGCTGATCAATGATTCGCCTTTTCATCAACAGCTCCTGGGATGCAGGATCTATGTCCAGGTGAGCAGAGTTTGTAGAGTCCGACGTGAACTCTCCACTGCTGTCCCTGTCTCCACCATCTTCTCTTGCTCGCTTGTGAAGTGTGAGTCATCAGCTGAAAAAAGAAAGTCTTGCATTTATATAGCGCTTTTCTTGACCACCAGACATCTCAAAGTGCTTTACAGTCAATGAAATACCTCTGAAGTGAAGTCACTGTTGTAGTGTCGGAAACGAGGCAGCCAACTTGCACATAGCAACCTCCCACAAACAGCATTGTGGTAATGACCAGATAATCTGTTTTTGTGATGTTGATTGAGAGATAAATATTGGCCAGGACAAGGGGGATAACTCCCCTGCTCTCCTTCAATAGTGCTGCAGGAGCTTTTGTGCCCATCTGAGGGAGCAAACAGGGACTCAGTTTAAGGGCTCATCCAAAAGACAACATTGCTGACAGTGCAGCTCTCCCTCACTATAGCATCAGCCTTGATTGTTGTGCTTAAGCTTTGGAGTGGGATTTGAACCCAGAAACTTGCAATTTAGACACAAGAGTGCGACCAACTGAGCTACACCATAAACCTAGCTATCAGAATAAGTGGTTGAAGTACAAGTAACTGAGCTGTTGCTTGGTATGCATGAGTACATCCTACATTGCACCCTCAGCTTCTCTGAGGAATCATCCCCTATGACCCCCAGAAATATCTGCTGTACATCTGATGGTCCTGTTGAAGATAAAAGATATTGATCAGTACTGGCAAGATAAGAATGTTACAGCTTATCATTATGAAGTTGATCATATTTCACTCGCTGTTGAAATAAAGTCAACATGGCTTAATATATGACATGTGGATTGTTAATATTTCATTGTGTCACCAGGTATCTGGGAGATCCCTGTCTCCCGAGCTCTGATGGCGAGGCAGGCTGAAAATCCAACTATCTTCAGTGCCTCCTCCTCTGTACTTGTGAGCTAGGAAATGTGGGGAGGCCCACTCACATTTTCCCCTTTATGCTCATGTTCTGTGCACTCTTCTTCCGTAACCAGGGAAAGAATGGACCGATGAATGAGTGTACTGGCATGATGGATGCAGTGCATTTGGTAATGGGTGACTATCAGGAAGAGGCATGAAATTGCAAAAGGATGAGGGTGAGTGGGAGGGGACGGATAGATGGGGATGTGAGGAAGTGCATAGGAAGAGAATATTGGTTATGAATACAAGGCAAATGGATATGAGGAACATTTTGGTGGAGTAGGTTTGAGAAGGCAGAGTGAGGGGGTGGGGTAATGTGCACAGCAGGATGTAGACCTGGTTAGATCATTCAAGCACTTCCTACACTGAATCCAGGAATGTGGCACTATGCTCCTGCTGCTCCTCCTTGGCCACCTCCAGTCACACCTTTTTGGTGTCAGCAGCAGGTTTCCTCCCCTCATTGCTGGGGAAGAGTACCTGTCTCCAACTCCTTACAGACTACATCAAGGGAAGGTGAACTTCTGTTTGTCTACATCCCAACTCCTAAGCCCTGCATCTTTGGATTGGCCCTTTAACTCCTGGAGTTGCGATCACATCATGCGGATCCACATTACATTAATGAGTGTGCTTAGTTCAAACATCACTGACAAGCGCAATGACCTGTCTTCCAGCTTTCCCACACAATATCAGACCCCTGCTCCCGACAAGTTGCCAAGTTAATATTGAAGCCAGCAACTCTCATATCATGTACACAGACCTAGTACTTGCTCATAAGTGCACAAGTATTTACCTTAACTGCTTATTGTTTTCACTAATAATTTAACAGAGTATTCACCTTTTGTTTCATTTTCACCTGAGAATGAGTACAGTGGACATGAAGTGGTGTTGAATACTCTTTTTAAAGAAAAACATGCCCCTTTTCTCTATTGTCTGACAACACTGTATACCTTGGGCCATCCAGAGGGAAAATGGTGAAAAATCTTAGCATAATTTACCCTTGAATTTGAAGCAAAAAAAATTTTTTGCAAGAATTTAAGAAGTGATTCTGCAATCTAACGATCCCACTGGGGAGTACCCTTCACAGGTAGACCATGGCCTGGGAAATCACATCGACATCTGCCGTTTCCTCAGATGTGCTTCCTGCATGCAGTCCTTTAGCTCCCTCTTGTGGTGCATTCCTTAGCACATCTGGAGGGAAAGAAGGACTTGTATTTATTTAGCACCTTTCATGACTTCAGGATGTCTCACAGCCAATGAATTACTTTTGAAGCATAGTCACGGTTATAAAATCAAAATGCAGCAGCCAATTTGTGCAGAGTAAGGTCCCACATACAGCAATCAAATAAAGGACCAATTAATCTGGTTTAGTGGTATTGAAGTTCTTTTGTGGGTTATTTATTATTTATAAATCCATTTGTTTTAAATCGGCTAAGGACTATTTTAAAATAGAACATACCAGAATTCATCAAGAGATGCCTTGTCAGAGCAACTGGAATCCCCATCTTATCTACTAGGATTGTTCTGATAAACATAAGAAGGGAGATGCTGCTCCCTATTGTTCAGATTCTATAATGACACATATATAAATGGAGCATGATAACCGGGGAATTACTGTTGGTGGCATCCACGTCAGATGTATGATCGTCCTCTGTTATGTTAACAGAGGCTATAATCCACTAAAAATAAACAGATTAATACCTGCACAAAAGCAATGTACAGGCCATGCATCAGCTGATATTGCCAGCAGTTGTTTCTGGTTTTATACTTTGTGCATGATTCTAAAGCTGTATTTATTACTTTTTATGTCTAAACCTCCAGCTAGTACTAGTAAAACACCAAATTGTTCAATTTCTGTGCATGTTCTCCCCATCAGCAGTAGATTCACAAACCTTGGAGAAAAAAGATCTGTTGGACTGGGATGTCAATGCATGTGATCCTGGAAAGATGGGTCTGTGATCTGAGAGGCTGGGATTGTGTTGGTGAAGATCGATTATGTCTCAAATATTTAGTACCACAGTATGCTCTTTCAACAGGTGGGTCTATTGCTGAATCTTCCTTCAAAGAGGTCTGGAGTAATTGTTAACTGTGACACTACAGCACTGAATTTTAATGATAGATTTTTATTTTCTTTGTTGCTTACTTAACTTGTAGTTTCAAACTGCCAAAATATCAGTAGATCCTTGCCGATGTTCCATGTTCTTTCCTCCATGAACTTGAAGTCATCCAAAACTCTGCTGCTTGTATCTTGACTCCCATTCACCTATCACCACTGAGCTTGCTGACCTACATTGGCTTCCAGTCTGGTTTACAGCTCTATTATAAAAGTCTCATACTTGTTTTCAAACCCCTTCATATCTGAGTAATCACCTCCAGCACTCCAACCCTCTGAGTTATCTGCAGTCCACCAACTCTGACCTTTTGAACATCCCTGATTTTTATTGCTCCACCATTGATGACTGTGCTTTCAGCTGCCTAGGCCCTAAGCTCTGGAAATCCATCCCGAGACCTCTCTGCATCTTTACTTCTCTTTCCTCCTTTTAAATGCTCCTACATCTTTGACCAAGCTTTTGGCCATCTCTTTATGTGGCTTGGTCTCAAATTTTATTTGATAACAATGCTGTGAAGTGCCTTACATCTTACTATGTTAAAGGTGCTATCTCAATATGTTGATGTTGTTGCAAACTTCTGACAAACCAACATGGAGCTGACACACCATCAAAAATATTTGATCAATTTTTTCACTAGTGTCTGACTTACACAGTAATAGTAATAATACCCATTTCAGAGAGAGAAAAAATACTCTAATGGTCGCTGCACAAGCACAATTTCAGTGTTATAAGATCTCACTGGGCTGCGGATATTCATACTTTTCAGATCTTGGTATGATATTGCAGAGGAAACATCTACTGAGATCACTGATCTAATCGGGTGTGTGTATGAGTGTACAACAACAATAACAGCAACTTATATTTATATGGCACCTTTAATGTAATAAAATGTCTCAAGGCGCTTCACAGGAGCATTATAAAACAAAACAAGACATGAAGTCACACAAAGAGACATTAGATCAGATGACCAAAAGCTTGGTCAAAGAGATAGGTTTTAAGGAGTGTCTTAAAGGAGCAAAGGAGGTAGAGAGGCAGAGAGGTTTAGTGAGGGAATTCCAGAGATTAGGACCCAGGCACCTGGAGACACAGCCACCAATTGTGGAGCAATTAAAATCAGGGATGCTTGAGATGCCAGAATTAGATGACCGCAGATATCTTGGAGGGTTGAGGAGATTACAGAGATAGGCAGGGACGATGCCATGGAGGAATTTGAAAACAAGGATGAGAAATCAAGACATTGCTTGAACACTTGTCAACATAGGTCAGTCAGCGAGCACTGGAGAGGCAGTGGCGTAGTGGTATTGTCACTGGACTAGTAACCCAGAGACCCAGGGTATTGCTCTGGGGACATGGGTTTGAATCCCACCACAGCAGAAGGTGGAATTTGAATTCAATTAATAAATCTGGAATTAAATGCTAGTCTAATGACGACCATGAAACGATTGTCAATTGTTGTAAAAACGCATCTGGTTTACTAATGTCCTTTAGGGAAGGAAATCTGCTGTCCTTACCTGGTCTAGCCTACATGTGACTCCAGACCCACAATAACGTGGTTGACTCTTACATGCCCTCTGAAATGACCTAGCAAGCCACTCAGTTATATCTAACTGCTACAAAGTCAATAAAAAAGAATGAAACCAGACGGACCACCTGGCATCGACCTCGGCAGTGGAAACGACAATGGCAAACTCTGCAAAGTCCTCCTTACTAACATCTGGGGGCTTGTGCCAAAGTTGGGAGAGCTGTCCCATAGACTAGTCAAGCAACAGCTTGACATAGTCATACTCACGGAATCATACCTTACAGACAATGTCCCAGATACCGCCATCACCATCCCAGGGTATGTCCTATCCCAAGGGCAGGACAGACCCAGCAGAGGTGGCAGCACAGTGGTATACAGTCGGGAGGGAGTTGCCCTGGGAGTCCTCAACATCGACTTTGGACCCCATGAAGTCTCATAGCATCAGGTCAAACATGGGTAAGGAAACCTCCTGCTGATTATCACCTACCAACCCCCCTCAGCTGATGAGTCAGTACTCCTCCATGTTGAACACTACGTGGAGGAAGAACTGATTGTGGCAAGGGTGCAGAATGTCCATCACCAAGAGTGGCTCAGTAGCACCACTACTGGCCAAGAACTAAAGGTGCTAGACTGGGTATGCGGCAGGTAGTGAGTGAACCAACAAGAGGGAAAAACATACTGGACCTCATCCTCACCAATCTGCCTGCCGCAGATGCATCTGTCCATGACAGTATTGGTAGGAGTGACCACTGCACAGTCCTTGCAGACACGAAGTCCCTACTTCACATTGAGGATACCCTCCATCATATTGTGTGGCACAACCACCGTGCTAAATGGGATGGATTTCGAACAGATCGAGCAATGCAAAACTGGGCATCCATGAGGTTCTGTGGGCCATCGGCAGCAGTAGAATTTTACTCAACCACAATCTGTAACCTCATGGCCCGGCATATCCCTCATTCTACCATTACCATCAAGCCAGGAGACCAACCCTGGTTCAATGAAGTGTGCAGGAGGGCATGCCAGGAGCAGCACCAGGCATATCTCAAAACGAGGTGTCAACCTGGTGAAGCTACAACACAAGACTACTTATGTGCCAAACTGCGTAAGCAGCATGCGATAGACAGAACTAAGCAATCCCATAACCAACTGATCAGATTTAAGCCCTGCAGTCCTGCCACATCCAGTCGTGAATGGTGGTGGACAATTAAACAACTAATTAGAGGAGGTGGCTCCACAAATATCCCCATCCTCAATGATGGGGGAGCCCAGCACATCAGTGTGAAAGATAAGGCTGAAGCATTTGCAACAATCTTCAGCCAGAAGTGTCGAGTTGATGATCCATCTCAGCCTCCTCCTGAGGTCCCCAGCATCACAGATGCCAGACTTCAGTCAATTCGATTCACTCCTCGTGAAATCAAGAAAGGACTGAAGGCACTGGATACTGCAAAGGCTATGGGCCCTGAAAATATTCCGGCAATAGTACTGAAGACCTGTGCTCCAGAACTTGCTGTGCCCCTAACCAAGCTGTTCCAGTATAGCTACAACACTGGCATCTACCCGGCCATGTGGAAAATTGCCCAGGTATGCCCTGTACACAAAAAGCAGGACAAGACCAACCCGGCTAATTACTGCCCCATCAGTCTACTCTCAATCATCAGTAAAGTGATGGAAGGTGTCATCACGAGTGCCATCAAGCAGCACTTGCTCAGCAATAACCTGCTCAGTGACGCTCAGTTTGGGTTCTGCCAGGGCAGCTCAGCTCCTGACCTCATTACAGCCTTGATTCAAACATGAACAAAAGAGCTGAACTCAAGAGGTGAGGTGAGAATGAGGTGAGATGCCCTTAACATCAAGGCAGCATTTGTGTGAGTGTGGCATCAAGAAGCCCTAGCAAAACTGAAGTCAATTGCAATCAGGGGAAAACTCTCCACTGGTTGGAGTCATACCTAGAGCAAAGGAAGATGGTTGTGGTTGTTGGAGGTCAATCATCTGAGGTCCAGAACATCACTGCAGGAGTTCCTCAGGGTAGTGTCCTAGGCCCAACCATCTTCAGCTGCTTTATCAATGACCTTCCTTCAATCATAAGGTCAGAAGTGGGGATGTTCACTGATGATTGCACAATGTTCAGCACCATTCGCGACTCCTCAGATACAAACGCAGTCCGTGTAGAAATGCAGCAAGACCTGCACAATATCCAGGATTGGGCTGATAAGTGGCAAGTAACATTCGTGCCACATAAGTGCCAGGCAATGACCGTCTCCAACAAGAGAGAATCTAACCATCTCCTCTTGACATTCAATGGCATTACCATCGCCGAATCCCCCACTATCATGAGAGTCTCCATGGATGCAGTGACAGAGACATTGGCTCAGTCAGATGCTGCCTCTAATGGTTTACTCAGGGACGCTGCAGATGTGGATTGCTGCACAGCAGGTTGGCGAGGGTGATGTGCGGCTTGCAGAGCTCATGTCGGTTCCTGTGGAGCAGAGAGCCTTTGTCTGATAAGCCACTGCCGTACATCCCTAGCTCACTGCTAGCCCTGCATGCAGAGCCTGGGTGCCATCTGCCCTCCCATGCACCTTTCCTGTTGTAGGTCCTCAGCATCCTCATAGTCAGTGAAGGAATGCTGTTGACATCTCTCTTCATCATGCCAGGCCTGGCTCCTATTAGGTGTGTTGTTGTGCACAGCACAGCAAACAGCAAAGAAAGGAACTGGCCTTTTTGGCCTATAGTACCCTATCTATTCAGGCATTGTAAGTGTTTTTTCAGTATGCCGATCGCCTACTCAATGGTGGCTCTTGTAGCTCAGTGGCTGGCGTTGTATCTCTCCTCAGCAGCAGTGGTGGGGTCTCTCACTGGTGTCAGAAGCCATGTCTGCAAAGGATAGCCCTTGTTTCCAAGAAGCCACCCCTCCATCTGAGCCAGTTCAGTGAATAGCAATGGTAGCTGGGACTGGCGAAGGACCCAAGTGTCATGGCAGCTGCCTGAGAAGCGGGCATAGATTTGCATGAAGCATCTCTGGTGATCACATACCAGCTGCACCTAGATTGAGAAGATTCCTTTAATGGTAATGTCTGCAGGTGATAGTCTGGTGGGAGGCCTGATTGCCACATGGGTGCAGTCGATGAACCCTAAAACATATGGTTCTCCGACAATGGTGACGAAACCGATGGCCCTCTGGGCCTGGCTGTGAGAGTCCGTCCTGAAGCGGACATACTCACTGGCCCTCCGGTGCAGGGCATCGGTAACCTCCCTGATGCAGTGGTGCACCACTGACTGTGTGACCTACAAAGGTCTCCGGTGGGCCTGAAATGCTGCACAGGCATTAAGCTTAAGAATCGCTGCCACTATGAGGGCATAGGATGTCCATTGAAGCCCATGGGCTGCAGGTCATTGTTGAGCAGGGCACAGAGATGTGTCACCACCCTCTCTACATGCCTCTGACACTGGTGCTCTGACATCCGATGGCATGTCATCTGGGGCCTGTAGATGCAAGGTGATGGTAATGGCGAACTCCCCTTGGGGGCTGCTGATCAGAACCGGGAGCCCCTACTTGGACCGTACCTGCCTGTTGATTTTGCCTCCGGCGCATTCAGATCCTCAGGAGCAGATAATCACACAATGTAGGATGAGCCATACCCATTTCTATGTGATAAATAAAGTTGTATCCTTCATTTATTCGAAGGTTCCTAACAGGGCAGGGATTGGTGTTTTTGGGTGCATCAGGTGCTTTCATGGATCAACTATGTTGCCCATCTTGGCCAACACTCAGAGTGGCACAGCATGACCACATCAAGATCCGACCAGCTGCATCGATTGCCCCCACCATCCATATAACGCTCCTACCCTTTCTGGCACCCTCCCCACACACAGGGTGACTAGAGTGCCATTGCTCCTTCACACACACAAACAAATGCACAGCATACGCTGTTACGGAGGGAGGGTACATAATACCTCCCTTCACGCCGGCAGAGCTTTCCCTCCAGTAATCCCAGATTCCCTCCCTCCTCTCTTCCAGAATGCAGAACAGGGACTCCTGTAATCCTCCCTCCCTCCTCCTTTTAAGAATGCAGAGACCCCTGTAATCCCCACCCCCCCCTTCCAGAATGCAGAGCTGAGACCCCTTTAAACCTGCACTTACCTTCACCGTCCAGCACTCCTGCTTCTGATGTCCCATCTGTTTCTCTGTTCGTGAATGGACAGCACGGGACAGCCGCACATTCTGCGTAAAATGCGGGTGTGGAGCGAGAGGCGGCGGGATGCATAATCTGGAGGGGTAAATGGCGTTTTACATATGGTAATTGGGGTGCCGCCATCGAGCGGCGGGGGGCTGCACCTAAGTCCCCCCGCCGCCGGTAATATGCGGCTGGCCCTTCTCGATGTCAAGGGTCAAGGCGGGCCTCTCCCTGCAGAATTTTACGGGCCCCCATGCCATTGAGGGGCTCTTAAAATTCAGCCCAAAAAATCTGTTCAAATGTTTACGAGGGAAACTGTGATAGCCAGTGGGGAAACAGGAAGCCGGAATAGTTGGGTCAATTGAAAAAGGTTGCAGTTATGCACAAAAGGTGAGATCATTACCCCAGGGATGACCAATTCACAGAAATGGGTGAAAGCCTGTTCGCTGCTTTATGAAGGCATGGTACATGTGTGAGACTCAGTAAGATTTCCTCAGCTTTCAGGGCTGCAACACATGGCACTGACGGATGGAATCTCATTAAAAGCTGTGTGTGGTATTGTACAGAGGGTTAATTTCCTGCACAGCATTGTGCATTTTATGATAAACAACTTGATTCACATGAGCCAGGTCTGGAGAAATGAATAAAAACACTTGAGGGGGTTCCATTTCCTCTGGTAGAGTATTGCTGTCTTAGCACATTCACTGAACTATATAAACTAAAGGCATAAGGCTGTGTAAAAATAGTGTGCAAAGGAAGTGTATGTGAATGTATTAAACACTGCAATACCAGAGGAAATTAAACCCACCTGCAAATTCTGTTACATATAATCAAGTTAATTTCAGAATAACGCAGGTTTTAACAACATTTTATTTTAGTCCGGTATCATCAACAGAACAAACTTTGATAATATGCATTTAATCATTCATCACGATCCATTAGGTCCACACTGACAATGATAACTACCAGAAACAAAGGTGCTGATTTATATAGATAGCTGTTTTCCCATACATTGTGCAGTAAAGTACTCCAGCATTATATAGTGCCATATTGCGCAGTAAAACATGGACAGATACTAATGTGTAGCCACCTGTCCAAATCAGAAAAAAATTTTGGTAATAATATTTAAAAGTTTCTCTCCAAACAATATTGAATTGGTTTATATTTTAGCTTCTTGTATGTTTATAAATGTACAACAGTAAGCTAGTCATTTTGCACTAATTATTTCTCAATCAGTGGACTTAAGATCAGTTGTAAAAGCAAAATGGTTCATGTAGATTCAACTCCCAACATTTTTTCAATATTAAATAAGTTACACATCAATCATTTGTAAAATCTTGTTGACAAAATTAACAATTGCAACCAATCTGCATGAGGAAATGTCTAACAATATAAATTTTTAACAGCTTTGTATTAATAACGAAATACTTGAATTCTAAAAGAGTTATGTACAATAAATGCTGTTGCACTGAAAGAATCATTGGAATGAGTGCTTTTAAGGACATGATTCTGCAGGTGGCAGCATAGGGCCTTGTCCACCTGTATATAGAAATCGGCAAGCAGGCTGCTCATTGTCCAGTCATGAAATCTCAGGGATTTCAGGGAGTGTGTGCCTGACCTTCTCTCATTGACTGCTGGTGGGCAAAGCTTAACTTCAGTAGCAGACTTGTAAAATAGTCCCTTAGTACTTTCCACTTTGAGAGTTAATAAATTTTGATTCAGTATATTGAAAAAGAAAGTGCTTCTCAGTACTGTAATGAGAACTGGATTTCTGTTTGCAGAATACCAGGGAAAGGCCAGGTCAATTAAACCTTTTAAAAAATAATTATTGTACTTTTAATGCTGTTTGTACAGGCTGGATCTGAACATCAAATAGTTACTTTCCAATGATTTGAATTCTGGGATACACCACTCCTTTAATAGATTGGCTCTGTAAAAAAAAGATTACATAATAAATCACAAAACGTAAAAACAAACTAAAAAAGTGATTGACAGATTTGAATAGTTGCTCAAATTTACTGGAACAATTAAGTGATGCTTATTTTTAGCAGTGTTTGTCAGATAATGGCCACAGAACACCACAGAGCACTGAGATCAAAGAGAAGGGGCTGGGGAAATGGAAAGCTACCTCTTTTTCAAGAGGTCTTTAAACATGAAACCTTTACATCTTACTCCTTTCTCTTCTAAAGCAATTCCAAAACACAACAAAATTAAGCCAAATTTCTGAATGTGCTATCCGAGCACACAGCCTCATCCATATGAAGCATGTCGGTGATTTTCCAATATGCACTCAAAAGACAAGGCTCTATGCTGGGCACCCATATTCAGAAAATAGGCTCTAATATCTGTTGTCATGCACAATGGATTGTTATGTCAAACACCATTAATATTCCTGTTATATGCCTCCTTACTTTCCCGTTATTTACTAAGTGCAAGATTTTAACTCAAAGGAGATTTCCCTTGGGAATTCACTCTGGTGAGTTGCTTTCTCACCCTGGCAGAGGTAGCAGGAGGCTTTTAACCTAATTTAAATGCCACCAATCCATCTCCCACCTAGAATAGGCTTGAGGGGGCATGGAGTGGCTGTAGGCAGGCAAAAATAAGGCCACCTGCTGGCCACCACTTCAACGGATGGTCTCATGAGAGGGCTGGTGGTGGGGTGCTGAGGGCTGAACTCTGGGGCACTGGAGGCAGGGCACTCCCACTCCTCCCGGCCCCACAAAGGAAACTTTTAGACTTACCTGAAGGATTTCATCTGCCTTAAGACAAACTGCAGACCTGCTTCTACCATACAAGGAAGCCATGGCAGCTCAAATGCTCAAAGTCCAATTAAAACTGCATCAGTAAATAAACTGCAGAAATTTGTATAAACATACAAGCACCTGCTTTAGGCAAGCACCTCATCTGCCTGCAACATCTTTCAGGTTGATATCAAAAATCAGACGAATGGGTGAGCAACCTGTTCATTTTTAACTGCTCAACCTTCTGGCTTCTTCCCAGTGAATAGGATCAAAATTGACCCCTAAATGATGCATCATTACAAAAATGGCATTTTGTTTTTCCTAACAGGTTATGACTCAACATTGTGCCTCTTCAAGAAAGTCACATTACCACTGTGGCCATTTCACCTTTGCTCTAGTTTTAAAATGAGTGCAGGAGTTTTACCTTTTTTTTCATTCTTCAGTCCAAGCTGAGGTGAGTCCACCTTGGCGAAGGGAAATGTTTTCTATGTTTAACACTCAGTGTTAGTATTAAGTACTTCTAGATTGGGGTTAGCACAGCCTAAAAGCAGAATAGAGAATTTGCTTTGTTTCAACCCTAACTCTGACATCATTAGAGCATCTGTGCCACAGTATTGTGATATTACCATTCAAATCTTCACCAGTGTAATAGCTCCATTTTCCACACCAGCTATGCTAGTTTCCTCTTACAGTAAGAGTGTGGGCCAGATGATGATTAGCTTAGTTATGATCTTATGGCCACCTGAAACTCAGATGAGACTATCTAAAGTCATTTTACACAGGGAGCGTTACATCCAACCAGACATGAGAACTTCATACCATTTGTTCTGGATGTGACCCCCAAGTCTCAGAAGTGAAATATAGTGACCTAAACAATGTGGATCTTTTTATTTCTTCAAAAATTCTAACTTCCTTCTACCACAGGCTTTTCATCAAACAGTAACAAAAGGACTGGTCTGGCACGAGGAAATTTATGATGAATTTTGACATTTGATAATTACATACTGGAGCCTTGGTATGCTATCATCTCTCACAATATTCAATAGATTGTTCACTTAAAAAATATTGAATTCTTTTTACAGGTTGAGAAAATAAATATATTATTGCTTTTATCAATAATACTACCTGTCAACTGTTTTAGTGCAATAAAGGATAATGTATAGAGATGCTGCAGTATAACAAAGTTCTTAGTGATATTATTGATACTGTATCCATAAAATTTATTTTGTAAATATTTATTACCAGATTATAATCATAGAATCATGTAGCACAGCAGGAGGCCATTTGGACCATTATGTCTGTGCTGACTCTTTGATTTTAGTCCCAATTAGTCCCACTCCTCTGCTCTTTCCCCATAGCCCTGCAATTTTTTCTCTGCAAGTATTTGTCCATTTTCCTTTTGAAAGTTACTACTGAATCTGCTTACAGAACCCTTCTGATACACTGCAGATAGCTAGGTGGTGAAGGATAGACCGGAGCTTAGTCTTTACACAATTACAAGATTTTATTTACAGAGACACACATTACAAACATGCGCCTCCAAACCCAGCACAGTTTCAGTTTGCTCCTATATACAGGAGCACAAGTGAATCCCCAGTTAATGCTCACCATCTGAATACAATTAATATAGAATTAACATTTTCCAGGCAGGGCATTCCAGATCATAACAACTCACTGTGTAAAAAAAAAATCTCTGCATCTCCCCTCTGGTTCTTTACCCAATCACTTAAATTTGTGTCCCCTAGTTACTGACTGTTCTGCCAGTGGAAACAGTTTCTCCCTATTTACTCTCTCAAAACCCCTCGTAATTTTGAACACCTCTATTAAACTTACCCTTAACCTCCTTCTCTGCTCTAAGAACAATCCCATCTTCTCTAGTCTCCCTATATAGACTTAATATGTACTTTACATAGACTTTCCTTATATTAATTGTACATTAGTTCTTTATAGTCTCACAGGGCATGATAAAAATCTGCACCCAGCTATTAGTCCACTTCACAATCCCACAGAAGTGGAGGAATGAAGCATTCACTGACAACTCCTGGCATGAATGACGTCCACTCATTCTGAGCCCAAGCCAGCTTTCACACAAAGAACCACAGTCATCAGTTGTAAGGTTATCAATCTTGATGACAATTTTAAAAAAATGTCCAGTTTATATTATGCATAATAATAAAAGGAAAGAAGTGTTTCAAATACATTTTCCATTCTCTGGGTTCAAAACATGAAACACTACTCACATCAGAGTCATAATTTGTATCTAAAATACAGACTTACCATTGGTGCAGTGATTTCAGCTTTGCATCAACATTAAATTTATATAATGCAAAGTGGGTGAGACCAAAATTTGCTTCGGCAACAGTCAAAGTGAGACTTCCTCCTCAAAGGGAGCCTGACTGCTTCGCTCCAGTATTAGGCCTTTTTGAATTTGAATTCAGGCTTCATTTACGCGAGAACTACAGCGCTAATGTGATACAAACGAACTTCACCCCGTCACTACGCTGGCAGTGTTCATGCATCTGAAATTAATAGGGTGAAGTTGCTATATAAATTCCAGAACTAATGTGACAAAGCTATGAAGCAAAGTTGACCCTGGGACTTTTCTCTTGGAAGGAGAAGGCCATGGTATGATTTGATAGAAGTTTTTTAAATTGCACAGGATTTGAAGAATGTCAATGCAGGTAAGTTTTTCTGCCATTTAGAAGAAGCGATCATCAATTCAAGAGAAACAAAAAAGCAAAATTTGGACAAAGGTTTTTTGTAAATGGGTAATAAACATGCGGAACATGCAGCCGGCAAAGATGGAATAAGAAACTGTCACAGGGATCAAAAAAGGGCAGAACAAGTTCCTCCCATCAAATAGGATTCGGGATTATCAGACTTATAAATGTATCTTGTGGTATGGAGAGTGGGTAGGGTACAATGGACCAATGATCTATTTCTATCTGAAAAATGTTATGAGTCAAACAATTTTGGAATAGTTGTGGTGACCAAGACACAACAGAATTATTTCAAAATTTCTCAATAACAAGATTTTCCTACCATGAGAGTGGGCATGGGATCTTGTGCCAGTATTTTATGATGTGAACATGCATTTAAACTTTCTACGTGCCTCGTGAGACTTAATGGGATGCACCTAAACCGCACGCAAGAACAGAAAAACTGGATAGTCCTGTGAAACAGAGAACAGAAAGGTTTTACAATAAAAGGTTGCAGTGAACAAGACACAGTACAATTATTTTGAAACTTTTCAATTGCATACATTACTTTTATCTACATATATTGTATACCACAAAAAATCAAATCAAAATTTGTTGTGATTTGTTGAAACAAACTGCAAAAGTATTCAGCTTGGACTTATTTTGTTTGAATCCATAGTGATGGGTGTATACTTGTCAGATCTCGATTGTATGCAACCTGCAGTCCGAATGGTCACAAGAAAAAGAGGGTCATTTTTGTAAGGGTTCCAATTGCAGAAGGCACAATTATGGTAAGTGAGGACACTTAAAGCAACAGAACTGATGTATGTTTTCTTGAAGCTGTTGAAGTCAGACATCAGTAGAATGTCAACGTGTGCAAAGTAGGCTTGATACTGAAAAACAGGGAGAGAAAGAGATATTCAGACTTACAGTTTGGATAGTGTTATTGTATTAAAGCTCTATTTCAGCATGAGTTCTTGCTGAAGGAGGCTCGAGCTCAAAATGGTTCCCCTGTGTAAAAATAGATAGCTTTCATTATGAGATTTGTTTTCATTGTTTTTTTAAACCTACAACCTACCACACAATATGTTCCTACAATGAGAGTAGACATGGGATCTGATGCCAGTTCTTTGCTAATGCGACTCTGTAATTGACTTTAAAAGGTACATTAAACTAACCTAGAGTTGTTCACCTTTGAATTTCTCTCCCCTTGCTGAAAGGAACCGTGACGTCTTTGCCCAGCGCTGCCCCTTTAGAGCCCTAGTGAGACTGAAATTTTGAGTGTAGGGCATCACAGCATGAATCCTGATCCATTCACAGTATGGTACAGCAAATTACTTCCTCAGTATGTCTGGAATAATATATTTGAATCTTGAATATTTAAATCACAGTTTTTACAATAGTTTGATGCCAAAGAACTTCATAACAGGTTTTAATCAAAAACAATCCTCTTTTAATTTTTTTTATTATTGAAATATAAGAGCTAATTTTATGAAACCCTGCCCCCAGCATTCAACCTCACCTGCCAGGAGCTCATATCAGGAATTTGGGAATTGGTCTCCACAATTTTGCAACTATAACATGCTCATGAACACTTGATTTAGGTTTTACTCTGTGATAGAATGGGAAGAGTTGATTTTGAGTCGAAAATGTCTTTAGATAAGTTTCCCAGCCTCAAACACATGAACGTCATTTTCCTTGTCCTCGGATTCTCACCAGGAGGTGAGACAGTCTGTGACCTCCAGCTTCCACTCCAATGTCACTGTGATCCCGTCCCATTTTCCTGGGCTGGGGTTTCGTTATGTATTCAGAGTGGGTTCCAGTACAAATGGCAGTCCTCATAGAGAGTTTGCCTCTGAGTGGGAAGGAAATCAAGCAGGGTTTCATTCACTAACACTGCTTAAAGGGGAAAGCAATAGTTTGGTGATAATAGATGTTGGATGGTATACCAATCAGTCAGGGAAGATGAATGGATGATGTGATATTAATGGTACGGTAATCTTAATGGTGAGATGACAATAGAGTCATAGACAGATACAGCACTGAAACAGGCCCTTCGGCCCACTGAGTCTGTGCCAACCAACAACCACCCATTTATACTAATCCTACATTAATCCCATATCCCCTACCACATCCACACAATTCTCCTACCACCTACCTACACTAGGGGCAATTTACAATGGCCAATTTACCTAACAACCTACAAGTCTTGGGCTGTGGGAGGAAACCAGAGCACCCGGCGGAAACCCACGCGGTTACAGGGAGAACTTGCAAACTCCACACAGGCAATACCCAGAACCGAACCCGGGTTGCTGGAGCTGTGAGGCTGCGGTGCTAACCATTGCGCCACTGTGCTGCCCAATAATGCTGAAGTTCATTCATTGATGAGGTAATATTAATATCTTGACAGGACAGTCAGCTTTCAGGGAACTAAGGAGACACAGATTTACTCGCCAAAATAGTCATTTCATGCCTGGCTATTCTCCCCTGACATTATCACTAAGCCTCTCATTGCTAAAGACTATTCCCAAGTTCTTTCATAACATAGAATTTCATGCCATCATCCCAACCCAAGTTCCTCCCATCATATCTACACTTAGTGCCAGCTAAACTACTTTTTTTGTTCGCCAATTTGACTTCCACAATGTTCTCCCTGAGCTGAGATGATCTACCTGGAGCATTAGAAGCCTGGAGTGACTCTCCCTCAGGAAATCAGGTGCCCCAGAGGGATTAGCTTGTGGCTTGTGCCAATGAGGTGCAAGCTCTTATTTGAAGTTCTCTCAGACAGAGGCATTAGAGGAAAATGTTAAGGCAGCAGGTTCAATGCCATTCTCCAGACAGACAGTGACATCTGTGACTATTCCTTGCAGCCTGGTGCTAAGCGCAGTCACCGTCAGTACAGACCTGTTTCAACCAGGTTTTAGAAAGCTTGCCAAAGTGTCTTGTTCAAAGAATCTATTGCAGCACTGCTGGCTGTCATTCCAGAAGCCAACATTGTTCACCGAAGTTGTTTTTGGTCTCTTAATCCTGCAGAAATCTCCGAGGTTGTCATGGTTTCCTGGGTGTTTTGCAGACTATGGGACATTTCCCACAATGTATTGCAGATGATGGTGGCGGGCTCCTCTCGTTTGTCCACCATTGCAACCATATGTGTGGAAACAGCCTCCATTGGCTGCCTGTGAGATCCATGCTCCCTAATCATGCCTTTTAGTCGGATGGGCACCAGAGATCTGCGTCCCTCAGCTCCTCAAATAACAGCAGTTGTTTCTTCACCCCCTGGAGGTTCTTCTCTTCCATCTCCATCTGTCTTTTGATGTAAAACCAAGGCTCCATCAGCTCTCCCTCAGGTGGAAAAGATCCCATGGCACTATTTTGAAAAGAAGCAGGGAAGCCACCCCCAATGAGCAGGCTATAGAAACATTAAAAAATTTACAAAAGAATGTCATTTGCCCTTAGTGTCCATGTCGGCCGAAACAGAATTATTCAGCTTAATACCACTTTCCAGCTTTTGTCTGTAGTCTTTTAGGTTTAGGATACCTCAAAAGTGCATATCCAAGTGTTTTATAAATGCGATGAGGGTTTCTGCTTCTACTATCCTTTCAGGCAGTGAATTCCAGACCTCCACCAGCCCCTGAGTGAAAAAATGACTCCTCAATTTCCCTCTAATCCCTCTATCAATTTCTTTAAATCAATGTCTCCAGGGTTATTGACCTCTCTGCTAATGGAAATAGGTCCTTCTTATCCATTCTATCTAGGCCCATCATAATTTTATACACCTCAATTAAATTTTTCCTTAGAGTTTCTGATGAGTTCTGATGAAAGGTCACAGACCTGAAACGTTAACTCTGCATCTCTCTCCACAGATGCTGCCAGACCTGCTGAGTATTGCCAGCACTTTCTGTTTTTATTTCAGATTCCCAGCATCTGCAGTATTTTGTTTTTAAATTGCTCCTTAGTTCCTCTGATCCCTCAACCAACACCGCTAAAACAGATATTTGTTCAACAACAACAACTTGCATTTGTATAGCACCTTTAATGTAGGAAAATGTCCCAAGGTGCTTCACAGGAACATATCAAACAAAATATGACACCAAGCCACATAAGGAGATACAACAGGTGACCAAAAACTGAGTCAAAGAGATAAGTTTTAAGGAGCATTTTAAAGGAGGAGAGAGATAGGCAGAGAGGCTTAGGGAGGGAATTCCAGAGCTTAGGGCTGAGACAGCTGAAGGTGTAGTACAAGGGTTTGAAAGGGTTAATGTTTGAGACAGTGAGGAATACCTACCACCATGATGATGTAAGAGATCAAATGTGAGAGCGACTGAAGGGAGAAGCAGCATGTCTTCAGAGGAGTAACATAGACCTAGGTAAAGCTGTATATAGTTAAAATGTAATAAATGAGTTAATGTTAAAAGTACTAGACTCGTAAGCTCTCCTAGCTAGACAAACCAAATATACAAACAGTGGCAGACTAACCAAGCATACAACTGAAGGCATGGCCACCAATGGCGGAGTGATTAAAATAGTGGATGTGCAAGTATCTTGGAGGGTTGTGGGGGTGGAGGAGGTTACAGAGATAAGGAGGGATTTGAAAACAAAGATGCAAACTTTAAAACTGAGGCATTGTCAGATTGGGAGCGAATGTAATACAGTGGTGATGGGTGAATGGAACTTGATGCGAGTGAGGATACTAGGCAGCAGAATTTTGAATGAGCTTAAGTTTACAGAGGATGGAAGGAGGCCAGCCAAGACAGCATTAGAATAGTCAAGTCTAGAGGTAACAAAGGCATGGATGAGATTTCATCAGCAGATGAGCTGAAGCAGGGATAAACACAGGTGATGTTACGGAGGTAGAAGTAGACAGTCTTGGTGATGGTGTGGATTTGTGGATGGAAACTCATCTTGGGATAAAATATAACACCGAGGCTGCAAATGGTCTGCTTCAGCCTCACCCTGTTGCGAATGGGAGGGATGGAGCTGGTTGCTCTGGAATGGAGTTTGTGGGAGGGATTGAAGATTATGGCTTCAGAGTTACCAATAGTTAGTTTGTGGAAATTTCTGCTCATCCTGTACTGGATGTCGGGCAAACAGTCTGACAATTTAGAGACAGTGAAGGGGTTGAGAGAGGTGGTGGTGAGGTGGAACCTGACATTGTGTTTTTGGATAACATTGCCGAGGGGCAGCATGAAGAAGATAATTAAGAGGGGGCCAAGGATAGCTCTTTGGGGGAGCTCCATAGGTAATGCTGCAAGAGCGGGAAGAGAAGCCATTGTAAAAGATTCTCTGAGTATGGATTAAAAAGATAAGCATAGGACCAGGCATGTGCAGTCCCACCCAGCTGGATGATTGTGGAAAGGGGATGGTCAACCGTGTCAAAGGCTGCTGATAGGCTGAGATGGATCAGGAGGTCAGTTTAACATTGCTGTTTGTGGGAACCTGCTGTGGCACAATCTGGCTGTCACATTTCCCACATTACAAATTTGACTGTTCTTTCTAAAGGTACTTCAGTGACTTTGGAATGCCCTGAGGTCATGAGAGGCACTTTATAAATACAGATCTTTCATTTCAAGTCTTTAATTCTAGGTACTCATTCTCAATAGTGCTCAGTGCTTCACACATTGACAGCCCTACAGACTCCCCAGCCACTTCTTCCTGAATGCATGGGGCAGATTTTGGCTTCACTGCCTAGGCAGTAATCTGGCACAGCAAATCATCTTCCCCTTAGAGAACCCACCTGATAGTCCATTGAAATCAATTGAATTAAAATGCAGCAAGTTGCATAATAAGTGGGTGATCCATTCTGCCCTGTGAAGGTCAAAGTTTACCCAGAAATGTCTGCACTGGTGCTTGCGTAGGTAAGATATCATGTTGCAGTTGGTGAGGAAGTGGCAGCAGTTCTGGTAGGTAATTGCCTAATGGGAGTGACTGACTTGGTTACCATCATAGCCAGACTCTTCCTGCAAGGCACCTCCATCACATGAAAGATACAAGATAAAAGCAAAATACTGCAGATGCTGGAAATCTGAAATAAAAATAAGAAACACTGGAAATACTCAGCAGGTCTGGCAGCATCTGTGGAGAGAGAAGCAGAGTTAATGTTTCAGGTCAGTGACCCTTCAGAACTGGCAGATATAAGAAATGCAAAAGATTTTAAGCAAGCAAAGCGGAGGTGGGGCAAGAGATAACAAAAGAGGTGTTGCTCGGACAAGGTCACAAAATAGCTGACCAGAAAGTCATGGAGCAAAGGCAAACAGTATGTTAATTGTGTGCTGAAAGACAAAGCATTAGTACAGATAGGGTGTTAATGGACTGAAAACTGAACAGCCACAAGCATATGAAAAACAAAACAGTGGCTAAACACAGTAGAAACAAACTAAAATAAAAAAACACAAAACATGTTTTAAAACTAAAAATAAAAGTAAAATGGGGGCCCATCATGCTCTGAAATTGTTGAACTCAATCTTCAGTCCGGCAGGCTGTAGTGTGCCTAATCGGTAAATGAGATGCTGTTCCTTGAGCTTGCGTTGATGTTCACAGGAACACTGCAGCAATCCCAGGACAGAGATGTGAGCATGAGAGCAGGGGAGAGTGCTGAAATGGCAAGCAACCGGAAGCTCGGGGTCATGCTTTCAGACTGAGCGGAGGTGTTCCGCAAAGCAGTTACCCAGTCTGCGTTTGGTCTCCTCAATGTAGAGGAGGCAACATTGTGAGCAGCGAATTCAGTATATTAAATTGAAAGAAGTACAAGTAAATCGCTGCTTCACCTGAAAGGAGTGTTTGGGGCCTTGGATAGTGAGGAGAGAGGAGGTAAATGGGCAGGTATTACACCTCCTGCGATTGCGGGGAAGGTGCCGTGAGAAGGGTACGAAGTAGTGGGGGTAATGGAGGAGTGGACCAGGGTGTCACGGAGGGACCGATCCCTTCGGAATGCTGATAGGGGAGGGGAGGGGAAGATGCCTTTGGTAGTGGCATCACGCTGGAAGTGGCGGAAATGGCGGAGGATGATCCTTTGGATATGGAGGCTGATGGGATGGAAAGTGAGGACAAGGGGAACCCTGTTGCGTTTCTGGGAGGGAGGGGAAAGGGTAAGGGTAGAGGTGCAGGAAATGGGCCGGACACGGTTGAGGGCCCTGTCACCCACAGTCAGGGGGAATCCACAGTTGAGGAAACAGGAAGACATATCAGAAGCACTGTCATGGAAGGAAGCATCATTAGAGTAGATGCGTCGGAGATGGAGAAACTGGGAGGATGGAATGCAGTGCTTACAGGAGGCAGGGTCTGAAGAAGTGTAGTTGAGGTAGCTGTCAGATTCGGTGGGCTTATAATGAATATTAGTCGACTGCCTATCCCCAGAGATGCAGACAGAGAAGTCGAGGAAGGGGAGGGATGTGTCGGAGATGGACCATGTAAAGGTGAGAGAAGTGTGGAAATTAGAAGCAAAGTTGATAAAGTTTTCCAGTTCAGGGCGGGAGCAGGAAATGACACCGATACAGTCATCAATAAATGAGTTGGGGGAGGGGGCCTGAGTAGGCCTGGAACAAGGAATGTTCGACATATCCCACAAAAATACAGGCATAAATTGAGCCAATGCGGGTACCCATAGCAACAACTTTTACTTGAAGGAAGTGAGCAGAGTTGAAGGAGAAATTGTTCAATGTGAGAACAAGTTCAGCCAGGCGGAGGAGGGTGGCAGTGGATGGGGACCGGTTGGGCCTGTGCTCAAGGAAGAAACGGAAAGCCCTCAAACCGTCCTGGTGGGTGATGGAGGTGTAGAGAAAGTGGACGTCCATAGTGAAAAGGAGGCAGTTGGGGCCAGGAAACTGGAAATTGTCAAAATGACGTAGGGTGTCAGAAGAGTCATGGACCTAGGTGGGAAGAGACTGGACCAGTGGAGAAAAGATAGAGTCAAGATAGGAAGAAATACGTTCAGTGGGGCAGGAACAGGCTGAAACAATGGGTCTTCCAGAACAGTCCTGTTTGTGGATTTTGGGAAGGAGGTAGAAGTGGGTTGTCCAGGGTTGTGGGACTATGAGGTTGGAAGCTGTAGAGGGAAGACCTCCAGAGGAGATGAGGTCCGTGACAGTCTTGTGGACAGTCGCTTGATGTTCGGTGGTGGGGTCATGGTCCAGGAGGAAGTAGGAAGGAGTGTCTGAGAGTTGGCGCTAAGCCTCTACAAGGTAGAGGTCGGTACGCAATACAGCCTTGTCTGCAGGTTTGATGACAATAGATACAAGAGTTTGGTTAGCTGTGCACAGAGTCACAATCCCCCTTGAAGAAATAATTCCTGAGTGTAAGGGCATATTTTGAGAAAGCACAAAGCTGGCATGACCTATGATGAGCATCTAAGTTTTTACCAGTCTTCTCTCACCACCTTGTCATCAACATCATCCGCTGCCTCTCTGTCTACCCGAGATTTGCAATGCCTTCTGTTCATATGTGTCCTCGGGGTTTTTAATGCCACTGTTCATTGTCATTTGTATTTCTTTGACACTGATTATAGTTCTTTTACTTTGCAGGAGAAGACAACAATAAGGGCATGACCGTGGTATAGATACTTTCCCTCATGAGTCTATGCATGCCCTGATGGTGAGAGACAGTGCATTGTTCCTTTAAATAAAGTGTCTTTGCAAACTTGCTGTAGCCTTTGAGTGAGGAACCACAGCTACATCCCCAGCACTAGCCTGCCTCATGCCACTGGAAAATCTGACACCTGGTGAGGAAGAGGGAGCAGCATTGAGAATTTGTATAAATATTTTGAAATTAAAGCTTTATTTCAATATAGGTCCAACTCATCATGATTGGGGGTCAAATATTACTAATGATTCTGAAGATATCAATGCTAACCATTTAATTATTATTAACTTCAAAATAGTTTAAGCAAGTGCAAAAACTAGAGATCATGATCAAGGATACGCATTAGGTTGTTTGGCAAAAGAATCTTAAAGCTGACTGAAATGAAGTGGCATGACACCAATCACTTTTCATCACTGCCTGTTGGATCTCCTCAGGGGAGTTACAGTTCTGTAAAAATGACAAAAGAGGATCACAGTGCAAAGGATATTGCCTAATGGCAGCTTCTGCACTCAGCTGCTGTCTTCTGATGTTCCACACTAATCACTTTCATCAGATGTTGTAGCTTGCTGCAATGTCCTTAGGCAACGAGTGTCTCTGTTGCTGAGGACAATTCTTCTTCTTCTTTGGCCTCCTTGTCTCGGGAGACAATGGGTAAGCGCCTGCAGGTGGTCAGTGGTTTGTGGAGCAGCGCCTGGAGTGGCTATAAAAGCCAATACTAGAGTGACAGACTCTTCCACAGGTGCTGCAGAAAAAATTGGTTGTCGGGGCTGTTACACAGTTGGCTCTCCCCTTGCGCTTCTGTCTTTTTTCCTGCCAACTGCTAAGTCTCTTCGACTCGCCACACTTTAGCCCCACCTTTACGGCTGCCCGCCAGCTCTGGCGATCACTGGCAACTGACTCCCATGACTTGTGGTCAATGTCACAGGACTTCATGTCGCGTTTGCAGACGTCTTTAAAGCAGAGACATGGACGGCCGGTAGGTCTGATACCAGTGGCGAGCTCGATGTACAACGTGTCCTTGGGGATCCTGCCATGTTCCATGCAGCGCACATGGCCAAGCCATTTCAAGCACCGCTGACTCAGTAGTGTGTATAAGCTGGGGATGTTGGCCGCCTCGAGGACTACTGTGTTGGAGATGCGGTCCTGCCACCTGATGCCAAGGATTCTCCAGAGGCAGCGAAGATGGAATGAATTGAGACGTCGCTTTGGATGACATACGTTGTGCAGGCCTCGCTGCCGTAGAGCAAGGTACTGAGGACACAGGCTTGATACACTTGGACTTTTGTGTTCCGTGTCAGTGCGCCATTTTCCCACACTCTCTTGGCCAGTCTGGACATGGCAGTGGAAGCATTTCCCATGCGCTTGTTGATTTCTGCATCGAGAGACAGGTTACTGGTAATAGTTGAGCCTAGGTAGGTGAAATCTTGAACCACTTCCAGAGCTTGGTCGCCGATATTGATGGATGGAGCATTTCTGACGTCCTGTCCCATGATGTTCATTTTCTTGAGGCTGATGGTTAGGCCAAATTTGTTGCAGGCAGCTGCAAACCTGTCGATGAAACTCTGCAGACACTCGTCAGTGTGAGATGTTAATGCAGCATCGTCAGCAAAGAGGAGTTCCCTGATGAGGACTTTCCGTACTTTGGTCTTCACTCTTAAGCGGGCAAGGTTGAACAACCTGCCACTTGATCTTGTGTGGAGGAAAATTCTTTCTTCTGAAGACTTGACAGCGTGTGAGAACAGCAGGGAGAAGAAAATCCCAAACAGTGTAGGTGCAAAAACACAGCCCTGTTTCACGCCACTCAGGATAGGAAAGGGGTCTAATGATGCGCCGCTATGCTGAATTGTGCCTTTCATATTGTCATGGAATGAGGTGATGATACTTAGTAGCTTTGGTGGACATCCGATCTTTTCTAGTAGTCTGAAGAGACCACGTCTGCTGACGAGGTCAAAGGCTTTGGTGAGATCAATGAAAGCAACGTAGAGGGGCATCTGTTGTTCGCGGCATTTCTCCTGTAGCTGACGAAGGGAGAACAGCATGTCAATGGTCGATCTCTCTGCTCGAAAGCCACACTGTGCCTCAGGGTAGACACGCTCGGCCAGCTTCTGGAGCCTGTTTAAAGCGACTCGAGCGAAGACTTTCCCCACTATGCTGAGCAGGGAGATTCCACGGTAGTTGTTGCAGTCACCGTGGTCACCTTTGTTTTTATAGAGGGTGATGATATTGGCATCACGCATGTCCTGTGGTACTGCTCCCTCGTCCCAGCAGAGGCAAAGCAGTTCGTAGAGTGCTGTAAGTATAGCAGGCTTGGCACTCTGGATTATTTCAGGGGTAATGCCGTCCTTCCCAGGGGCTTTTCCGCTGGCTAGAGAATCAATGGCATCACTGAGTTCCGATTTTGTTGGCTGTACGTCCAGCTCATCCATGACTGGCAGAGACTGGGCTGCATTGAGGGCAGTCTCAGTGACAACATTCTCCCTGGAGTACAGTTCTAGGTAGTGCTCAACCCAGCGGCCCATTTGCTTGCGTTGGTCAGTGATTGTGTCCCCTGATTTAGATTTGAAGGGGGCGATCTTCTTGATGGTTGGCCCAAAAGCTCTCTTATTGCCATCATACATTCCTCTGATGTTTCCGGTGTCTGAGGCCAGCTAAATATGACTGCATCGGTGTTGCCAGTAGTCATTTGCGCAGCGCCTGGCTGTTTTTTGTGCAGTGCTTCTGGCTGTTTTAAGTGCTACGGATGTTAACTCGCTGGGGGCTTTTTTGCAGTTCTGCAGTGCAATGCGCTTAGCGGCTATGACAGGTTCCAGCTCTTCAAAATGAGATTGAAGCCAGTCTGCATTCCGCTTCACACGTTTGCCATAGGTGGTCATAGCTGACTCATAGATGGCGTCTCTGATGTGGGCCCACTTGGTCTCTGCATCCCCAGTGGGAGTGTTTTGAAGGGCTTTTTCAAGTGAATTTAGAAATTTTTGTAACAGCTGTGGATAAGAAATTCTGCTCGTGTTGATGCGCGGGTGGCCCTTCTGCTTGGAGTGATGCAGCTTCTTTGCTTTGAGTCCAACCTTGCTGCACACCAGGGAGTGGTCGGTGTCGCAGTCCGCACCGTGGAAGCTGCGTGTGATTTGAACACAGTTTAAGGAAGCTCACCTTGTGACGATGAGCTCCAGTTAGTGCCAACGACGTTATCTTGGGTGCCTCCAAGAAACCTGGTGACAGGGTTTAGTGTGAAAGAACGAGTTGGTGATGCAGAGGTTATGATAGGTACACAACTCCAGCAGTCTCTGTCCATTCTCATTCATCCTTCCAATGCCATAGCGCCCAAGGCAGGAGGGCTATGAGTCATGGTCGGCCCCAGCCCTGGCATTAAAGTCCCCCAGCAGGAACAGATGTTCGGTAATGGGGATGCTACTAATGATATTATGGAGATCCTCGTGGAACTGGTCTTTATCTTCAGGTGGGGAGCAGAGTGTTGGAGTATAGATGTTGAGTAGGTGTACTGGACCAGAGGCGGTGAGCAGTCGGATGGACAGTATGCGTTCTGAGCCATTTGAAGGTGGCTCTATCATGCTGAGCAAAGAGTTTCTGATGGCGAAGCCCAATCCATGCTGTCTTGGTTCTTCTGGATCCCTACCCTGCCTGTAGAAGGTGTAGTCTTGCTCTCTTAGAGATCCACTCGCGGGGAGGCGTGTCTCCTGAAGTGCTGCAATGTCCACATTGAGTCTACTGAGCTCGTTGTTAATGATGGCGGTCTTCCGAGAATCGTTGATTTGTGTAAGGTCTTCCGACAGGCCAGGACACATAGTTCTGATGTTCCAGCTTGCAAAACGAAGGGCTGGTACCTTCTTTCCTTTTTTCGTGCTGTTTGGTGCGGTGTTGCAGTCCATTTTTCGGGCAATGACCCTGAGCTCCAAGCACCCATTGAAGCAGGTGGACTGTGGCAGGACAGAACCTTATTGACCGGGGATGCCCGGTTTGAGGCGGGCGGTAGCTGTCCAGTGAGGTGCGATGACCTCTCCCACCGACAAAGGCAACCCGTGGTGCCCAATCTCTAAGCCAATTGACTTGGACTTATAACCCGTAACTGCTGCCTTCCGTGTTGTTTCGGTCGCTGTGAGGCGACTATGGAGTGACCTCTCCATGGCGCCTGCCTGGGCGAATGTATGGAGGTTGTGAGTTGCCCAAGTGTCAAAACCCCCCTCTCGGCCTTTCTGGTGGGGTCCAAAGGAGTGCAGAGCATGATGTTTGGCACCGGTATGGCTGCAGGAACTACCGGAAACATGCCAAAGGTGACACATGACCGCCTACGGGGTTCCACTCCGGATTTTCTGTTAGGGTTTACTCCCTTAGCCTTGGACTCTCCCGAGACGCCCACAAGGCAGTGGGGTTGTTAGGGCCCCTGCTCAGGGATAGGTGGATGCTGGTGGGAGGAGGGGGTGCGAGGGGGAGGGGTGGAGGGAAGGGGGTGCGAGGGAGAGCTGGGAAGGGGGCTGTACAGGGGTGGGGGGGTACAGGGGAAGGGGGTGCAAGGGGAAGATGGTGCGGGGGGGGGGGTGAGCTGGGGGGGGGGGGGGGGGAGCTGGGAAGGGGAAGCGGGGGGGGTGGGGGGAAGGGGGTGCAGGTAATAAAATATTTCATCAGTTCCCACCATCGACACCGGGAAAGCTCATCCGCGTCCTCCGCGAGGTGGGCGACAGTTTCGGCCGCCAGTACCAGCAAGAATTTGCCAACATTGCACTGCAGATGCGCTACGAGCCGCACATCTCCCACGGGCTCTTTGAAGTTGTGGCCAAGGAGCCGTTCCGCGATGGAGTCAACTGGGGCCGGGTCATGGCTTTTTACGTGTTCGGGGTTTTTGTCAATGCTTCCCCTCTGTACTAGGTCCTATTACCCTAGGGTTCCGCTGCTCCTTCCTCTCTGCACTGGACTTACCGCACGCCGCGGCCGCGGACGCTCTGGACGATGAAGACAACAGGATAGAAGATCAGAGTATCACCAGCTGTACATTGCAATTTTGTCCGGTAGAGAAGTGTAGCCTAGGCGTCCAGAAAACTGGATGTCAATTTGAGCACAATTCAATACTGGCATCAATTCACAAAGGAAAGATCCCTGCAAAACAAAGGTGGTCCAACACTTCCCTTGTGACTAGCAATACAGATCGCTGATAGATTCAGACGAAGAAAACAGTTTGATCTATTTGACCTCTTTTTTCTGGGATACGAAGCCTACCACCTTCCCACTATAACATCTAGCCATGTCTATAATCAGTCGAATGCCTGGCCCTCAGCCATCCTTCCAGCCAAATCATTCTAGCTGCTGATTACCCTCTGTGTAAAGAAATATACATCTGTCCTAAACTTCCCCTTCCATTCACAGTTCTCACCGTTTGCTCACTTGTCTAGCTGTCCTGGAGTATGTAAAAGTATTGTTTAGGTTCACTTCTCTATCCTGTTAAGTGTCTTGCATATTCCCATTAGATTCCCTCTATATACATGAATATTCACATTACTCCACTGCATTGACTCCAATCCGGAAGAGGTTCTCTTATGGCCTTTAATATTCAAAGCCATCGGAAAGAGAGAAGTTTGAGACAAAAATTCTTGAATTGCATTGCTCAAGTCTGTTCCCATTTAAATCAGCAAACATGTTGAGGGATAACCCAGAAACTTAGGCCATGGCTAGAATTGTCAGACGAAACTGCTAGGGCAGCACTATATCCAACAAATCCAATATCCCAGCAACTTGACCTGAGATGTTCCCAACGTTGGATAGGACCAGCCAGTCACAGCAGTAGCAGACAAAGCTAGGTCATTTGTGGAATCAGTTTTTCTGACCACAATGATATTCTGCAGCTCCATCCTACTGGTCAATATCTGCTTCCTATTCTGGCCATGATTCTATTAAGGCATTACTCGTCCCTATGGAAAAGACTAAAGTTGTGAAGTATCCAGCAGGTAACCATTACCTTGGAAACCGTGGGGGAAACTGTACTCAGTGATCCATCCATGTATCTAAGACACTGCCAATAATAATTCTGGTGGTTGCATGAACTTTATTGTATCTACACTCTACTCTGGCACAAAGATGTCATCAGCCATTTCTGAAGACAGTTTTCTTGTTCTCCTAGGAGTCACCTTCAACTGCCCTTCTTCCTGAAATAAGCTTGCCATGGCCCATAGTAAAATGAAAGCACTGTGGATTATGCCTGGGATACAGGCGCTGAACTGCTTGATATAGAGTTAAAAGTTGATGATCAGATGCACATTGGTGGAGTACAGCCTATTTTTCTGCTCATGAAGAACATGTATTTGTACCTCAGGATTTAGGTAGCCACATGCATGCTGTCATTCACTCCCTTTACTTTGGGAAATCTAGCAAATCATGAAATTGGCCAGCCCTGTCATGCTGCTGTTGCTGTTCAGTGGGAATGCAAATTAAGTGTTCACTCTCCTGAAGGAAGCATCAGTGACCTGCTTGATGCATTGATGGGCAGCAAATTGACTGGAAGCATACAGATTTATAGCAGTTGTCTTCTTGAGTGCCATCCCTATGTTGAAGATTGGCTGCCACTTTGAAACAAATGAAACATCTTTGTAACTGTCTTGCTGCAAAACCAGATACAATGGGTGGTGTAGTAGCAGGTGCTGACAACATGCTTCTGGCACTATCTCACATCTCTGTTACCCCTTCTCTGTTCCTCATTATCAGACTTTAGTTAATCAGGTGACAAGGCAGCACTGAAAGCAATCCCCATTGTTGTGAACTGCCTGCCAGCAAAAAACAAATGCCATTGCTGTGGTTAGGTTTGGATTCCCAACATATGAGAATCTGTCTGAGCTGTAATAATTGTTTTGTATGAACAAGAAAAGCACACAGCAAGCATAATAAAGAAAACAAAAAGTTTGCATTAAACAAAAAGTTTGCATTTTGCGGCACAGTGGTTAGCACTGCAGCCTCACAGCTCCAGCGACCCGGGTTCAATTCTGGGTGCTGCCTGTGTGGAGTTTGCAAGTTCTCCCTGTGTCTGCGTGGGTTTCCTCCAGGTGCTCCGGTTTCCTCCCACATGCCAAAGACTTGCAGGTTGATAGGTAAATTGGCCATTAGAAATTGCCCCTAGTATCGGTCGGTGGTCGGGAAAATATAGGGACAGGTGGGGATGTGGTAGGAATATGGGATTAGTGTAGGATTAGTATAAGTGGGTGGTTGATGGTTGGCACAGACTCAGTGGGCCAAAGGGCCTGTTTCAATGCTGTATCTCTAAACAAAAAAGAAAAAATAGCATCTTTCATAACCACAGGATGTCCCAAACCTTTATTCAGCCAATGAAGTACATTTGAGTGTCATCATTGTTGTAATGTAGGAAACATGACAGCTAATTTGTATTCAACAAGCTCCCACAAACTTCATAACGACCAGATAATCTCATAGAGTCATTAAGGCAAAGAAGGAGGCCATTCGGCCCTTCGAGTCATTCCGTTATTCCTGCAGCCTTGCAACTTTATTTCCCTCAAGCGCCTATCTAATTTCCTCTTGAAACCATTGATTGTTTCCACTTCCACCACCCTCGTAGGCAGTGAATTCCTGGTCATTACCACTCACTGAGTAAAAAAGTTCTTCCTCACATCCCCCCATGTATCTTTTGCCCAAAGCCTTAAATCTGTGTTCCCTGGTCCTTGTACCATCAGCTAATGGGAACAGCTTTTCTTTGTTTACCTTATCTAAACCTGCCATAATCTTGTATACCTCCATCAAATCTCCCCTCAACCTCCTTCGCTCCAAGGAGAATAACCCCAGCTTTTTCCAACAGCTACCACCTTTGGCTGATTCGTGAAACGTGTATGGGATAACATCAAGCTGACGTTTAGGAGCAAGCCGATGGTTTATAAGGCCTGTGCTTTCAACAACTTGCTATTTAGCTGTGAAACATGGCAACCTACAGCTACCAGAAAAAGAAGCTCAATAATTTCCATCTTCACTGTCTGTGGCGCATTATGGGTATATCCTGGCAGGACAAAATCACAAATGCAGCAGTCCTCTCAAAGGCAAAGCTCCTAAGTGTGTTGGCACTAATCAAACAGAGGCAGCTTTGGTGAAGTTTGCAGGAATGGAAGATGGTCACGTACCCAAGAACCTTCTGTATGGTGAGATAGCTGGGGCCAGATGACCTGTGGGGCGCCCAAAGCTCTGCTTCAAGGGTGCTTGCAAGCGTGACATGAAGTGCTAAATGTCGACTATCGCACCTGGGAGTCACTAGCTGGCGAAAGAAGGAAATGGCGACACATCCTGTGGACTGGTGTGCACTACCATGATGACCAGTTGTTGCAGCAGCTTGGCAATAGGTGCCAAAGTCAAAAACAACAAATCACAGCGTCACTTGACAACTTCACATGAGGCACTTGTGGCAGAACTTGCCTCTCAAGGACGGGCCTTCACAGCCATCAGCAAAGGTGTACCAGGAGAAGATACCCCACCTAAATGGATTGTTTGCTTCATATCCATCAACTTTCGTAGATGGAAGGATGCCAACCAAGTATATATATCAAAAAAGCAGTGGTTCTAACACTGAACCTCGGGGAACAACACTGTCTACCATCCTCCAGTCTGAAAAATAAGAATTTACCACGACCCGTTGTTTTCTGTCCTTAAACCAATTTTTTTTATCCAAGCTGACACTGACCCTCCTTTTCCATGAGACTCAATTTTGTTAACCAGCCTTTTATGTGGTACTTTATCAAACACTTAAAATCAATATAGACAACATCCACTGTATTCTCTTCATCAACCTTCTCTGCTACTTCACCAAAAAATTCAATTAGATTAGTCAAACATGATCTGCCTTTTACAGATCTGTGCTGGCTATCCTTAATTAATTCAAATCTCTCTAAGTGTCTGCTAATTTTTTCCCTGATTATTGCTTCTGAAACCTTACTCACCACTGATGTTAAACTGAACAGCCTGTAGTTATTAGGAATGTCTTTATACCCTTTCTTGAATAAAGGTGTCACATCTGCCATTTTCCAATCCGCTGGAACCTTCCCCTTATATAGGGAAGACTGGAAGTTTATTGAAAGCACTTCCGCTATCTTCACATTCACTTCCCTTAGCAACCTGAGATGCAAACTACCTGGACCAGGCCACTGATCCACTCTAAGCATAGTCAGCCTTTCCAGTTCATCCTGCCCATCAATTTTCACCCCATCCATTACCTCCACCATCTCTGCTTCTACTGATATTTTCTCAGCATCCTCTTCCTTAGTAAATGCCGATACAAAGTACTCATTAAGTATTCTAATATTGCTGTTAATCTGTTTTTAGTGATGTTGGTTGAGGGACAAATATTGTCCAGGATACTGGGGAGAGCACTCCTGATCTTGGTTTGGTTGATAGTGAGGAAGAAAGCTGTAGACAGCAAGAAGGTATCAATTGACTGGTTGGGTAAGCAGAAAAGTGGCAAATAGAATTTAATCCAGAGAAATGTGAACAAGAACAAAGAACAGTACAGCACAGGAACAGGCCATTCGGCCCTCCAAGCCTGCGCCGATCTTGATGCCTGACGAAACTAACACCTTCTGCACTTCCGGGGCCCTTATCCCTCTATTCCCTTCCTATTCATATATTTGTCAAGATGTCTCTTAAACGTCGCTATCGTATCTGCTTCCACCACCTCCCCTGGCAGCAACTTCCAGGCACTCACCACCCTTTCTGTAAAAAAACTTGCCTCGCACATCCACTCTAAACTTTGTCCTTTGCACCTTAAACCTATGTCTCCTAGCAACTGACTCTTCCACCCTGGGAAAAAGCTATCCACTCTGTCCATGCCGCTCATAACTTTGTAAACCTCTATCATGTCGCCCCTCCACCTCCGTTGTTCCAGTGAAAACAATCCGAGTTTTTCCAACCTCTCCTCATAGCTAATGCCCTCCAGACCAGGCAACATCCTGGTAAACCTCCTCTGTACCCTCTCCAAAGCCTCCACGTCCTTCTGGTAGTGTGGCGACCAGAATTGCACGCAATATTCTAAGTGTGGCCGAACTAAGGTTCTGTACAGCTGCAACATGACTTGCCAATTTTTATACTCTATGCCCCGACCGATGAAGGCAAGCATGCCGTATGCCTTCTTGACTACCTTATCCACCTGCATTGCCACTTTCAGTGACCTGTGGACCTGTACGCCCAGATCTCTCTGCCTGTCAATACTCCGAAGGGTTCTGCCATTTACTGTATACCTCCCACCTGCATTAGACCTTCCAAAATGCATTACCTCACATTTGTCCGGATTAAACTCCATCTGCCATTTCTCCGCCCAAGTCTCCAACCGATCTATATCCTGCTGTATCCTCTGACAATCCTCATCATTATCCTCAACTCCACCAACCTTTGTGTCGTCCGCAAACTTACTAATCAGACCAGCTACACTTTCCTCCAAATCATTTATATATACTACAAACAGCAAAGGTCCCAGCACTAATCCCTGCGGAACACCACTAGTCACATCCCTCCATTCAGAAAAACACCCATCCACTGTTACCCTCTGTCTTCTGTGACTGAGCCAGTTCTATATCCATCTTGCCAGCTCACCTCTGATCCCGTGTGACTGCACCTTTTGCACCAGTCTGCCATGCGGGACCTTGTCAAAGGCTTTACTAAAGTCCATATAGACAACATCCACTGCCCTTCCTTCATCAATCATCTTTGTCAATTCCTGAAAAAACTCAATCAAATTAGTGAGACACGACCTCCCCTTCACAAAACCATGCTGCCTCTCGCTAATAAGTTTGTTTGTTTCCAAATGGGAGTAAATCCTGTCCCGAAGAATCCTCTCTAATAGTTTCCCTACCACTGACGTAAGGCCTATAATTTCCTGGATTATCCTTACCACCCTTCTTAAACAAAGGAACAACATTGGCTATTCTCCAGTCCTCTGGGACCTCACCTGTAGCCAATGAGGATGCAAAGATTTCTGTCAAGGCCCCAGCAATTTCTTCCCTTGCCTCCCTCAGTATTTTAGGGTAGATCCCATCAGGCCCTGGGGACTTATCTACCTTAATGCTTTGCAAGACACCCAACACCTCCTCCTTTTTGATAATGAGATGACTGAGACTATCTGCACTCCCTTCCCTAAGTAATTAATTTGGGAAGGGCAAACAAGGCAAGGGAATACACAACAAATAGGATGATACTGAGAAGTGTTGAAGAACAGAGTGACCTTGGAGTTCATGTCCACAGATTCCTGAAGGTAGCAGGACAGGTAGATAAGGTGGTTAAGAAGGCATACAGGACACTTCCCCATAGTAGCCAAGTCATAGAATATAAGAGCAGGGAGATAATGCTAGGACTGCATAAAACACTAGTTAGGCCACAGCTAAAGTACTGCTTACAGTTCTGGTCACCACATTACAGAAAGGTTGTGATTGCATAAGAGAGGGTACACAAGAGATTTACAATGATGTTGTCATTACTGGAGAATTTTAGCTATGAGGAAAAATGAATAGGCTGGGGTAGTTTCCTATGGAACATAGGAGGCTGAGGGGAGATTTAATTGAGTTGAATAAAATTGTAAGGGGCTTGGACAAAGTGGATTGAAAAGAAAAGAAAGGTCAATAACCAAGGGCCATTTATTTAATGCAATTGGTAAAAGGATAAGAGGGGAGTTGAGGAGAAATCTTTTCACCCAAAGAGTTGTGGAGATCTGGAACGCACTGCCTGTAGGGGGTTAGAGGCAGAAACCCTCATTGCATTTAAAAGTCCTTGGATATATGCACTTGAAGTGTTGTAACCTACAAAGCTACAGTCCAAGAGCTGTATTAAGCTGGATAGCTCTTTTGTAGCCAGCAGAGACATGATGCCCCAAATGGTCTCCTGCTGTGCTATAAATTTCTATTTCTATGATTCTCTTTGACATTGTGCTATGGGATCTTTTACATCCACCTGAGAGGACAGTCAAGGCCTCAGTTTAATGCCTCATCAGAAAGACGACACAATGTATGAAGACAAAAATTTATACTCTCCATTTTTAATTGCCAATAATGACTGGGTCTGCATACCATAGAACCTTACTGGACAGTCTGTGTGGTAAAGCTTCCTGACCACAGAAAAACCCTATAGTATATTTATGATTGATGCTCAGTGGGTAAGATGTAGGTAGAAAGCAAACTTCAGAACTCCTGAAATAACTGAGCATTGCCACACATTTGCTGCTGGTGTAATGCCATAATCCCAACAGCAGCCTCAGGTCCATCTACACTACACAGCTGACAGTCTAACTTATAATTAGAAACAATTTGCCCTTTCCTTCTTTTTTAAGGTAGTTCTTTGTTCTTGTCTGACATCTGAAGTCACTATGTCCCAAGGGGCCTTTCTGCTGCATCAGATGTTGAAATCTTCTCTGATGCATTGTTGGACAATTAATGAACTAAAACAAGCCATGGAATTAAATACACCCAGAGCAAATCAGTGTGAAATACCAATGTACATGAATCTTTAAACCAAGAATAAGATCACCCATTTTGTAAATGGGGGAATTATTTTAACATAAACATATTTTACTCCTTCAGATCAATTCAACTTGGGAAAAAAACATAATGTGTCAGGCAAGCCCCACCTGCCAAGAATGAGGAAAATTAATTTTGCCACATGAACATTGATTTTAAACTGCTGATGGTGAAGAAAAAACTTGCTTTAAAAAATAATTGGAGACTTTGGCTGGAGAGCGGCATTAGCATATCAACAGACAAGTACTTCAAAGGACAAAGGAGCTATTCCCTGCTCCAGTTTAATCCACAATGGACTTTTGATTACCAGACATTGAAGCAGTCCAGATTAACTACTAAAATGGTCGAATACACAAACAGATGTATTCGTGCCAGTTTGGTCACATGACTGACTGACTGACTGTTGGAGTTTTTTGAATTTAAGCTTCCAACAGGGAATTTGAAATCAGAAGACTGTTTTCTGCTGGACTGAGAAGACCTCTCTCCTGTCTGCTCTCATCTCGCTCTCACCAGCTTCGGAAACCATTGAAGACATATGAACCCCAAGAGAGAAAAGTCTCCTACAGTGAAAAAGGTTTAAGAAAAATACTGGGCCCCAACGAAAAGCAAGACTACCTCCAATCAAGGATCCTACAGCGAGCTCGAAGCACAGTAAAAAAAAATCCTCTTCAGAGATTGCCTCAAACCTCTCCATTTTATTTTTCTTCTGCCTTTTTCTGTCCCTATTTGCATGTGTGTATCACGTGTACATGCTAACATGGGCACGTCGTATATCCGTAGGCATTAACCATATTAGTGTTTAAGTTTAAGGTTTAATAAATTTCACTTTTCTTCTTTAAACCTAAAGAAAACCTGGTGTGCTCATTTCTTTGCCTTATAATTGGAAAGCTGTGAACAAGGATTCACAAAGTGGGTGCTGAAAACACAGTGCATTTAAAATTAAACCCTGTTACAATAAGACCAGGTAAAGACAGTAAAAGTCCCCTAGACACCTTTCTTACCTGGTCGTAACAAATGTAAATACTTCATGCACTCTGCATGATAGTTTTTGCCAGATTAGCCAGTGGTGAATATTAATCTGATAGAAGACATGAATCTCATGCCTGTCTCCCAGCAAATGGGCCACAATACATTTCATTTTATAAATGATTCTGGCTGGCAAAAGTTGTTGATGTGCATTGGTGCACAAAAGTTACTGCAGCATTCAGTTTGAGAAAGCATTGTGGGACTGATAGTTTCATTTGTAAAGTAGCAGCACAATTCCAGTGTGAACAAAAGGGGCCATTTTCCAAATTCACATCCCCAATCAGTGATCTTGACCAGCTAGCGACATATCAGAAACTTGATCAATTCACTTCCAATACACATTCTCGGGATGGAGGGTGAGAAAAGTTGAAGAAGCTTCCTTTTAATGTATTGTTTTTATTGTTGCCCATCACATTCTCTCCAGCAGACTGTGGCTGTTTAAGAGGGGCATCAGTTGCCCAAAGACACCTCACTCACTGTTAATCATATGTGAGCTTTGCCTTTGAGTGTCAGTGGATGGTATGACTTCAGTGGGCATTATAGCTAAGCCTGTTGATGTCCTCACCCAAAGTCCAGAATGGAACAAGGAATTTATGGAAATCAGACTCTCGCTCAATCTCTGCTGATTGTGGACCAGTAGCTTCTGAACAAGGCTTTAGGTTCCCCCAAAGTGGATGAGAGTCCCTTTTCAGTATGAAAATGAGTGAGATAGAAATTAGTCCAGTTTCCCAATTTCGAGCTGTGTGCTCAGATTACCCAACTAAAATGGATGGGAAAAGTTAGGTATGTTTGAGACTGAGGAAGCGTCTGTTTAAAGGAACACCAACTTATTCGAAACATGTAAAAGTGAACTTGAACTTTGATTTGTGTCAGAAGAATGGTTTGATGTTTTCCCCCATTGTGTTTAATATTGAAGGCTTTTGACCAGGATTTTGCAGCTCACTTTATCATTGCTACAATCAAAATTCTGAAGATGGGAATTCAAATAAGGGCTCTCCTTTTTTAGTGTCATTTGGAAGAGGGAGGAGAGGGTGAAAGGAAGGAAAACAGGCAGGTTTGAGTACAACAGTGGTGGGTTCATCTTCCTTACCCTCACCCATACAGCCATGCCTCTTGACCCAGATTAATGAAATCTGTCTTGGCAGGTTCTGTTTCAGCAGAGAAGCAGTGGCAGAATGAAGCCAGCCACTGTGTGGTTGGAGCTTCAATGGATAAGAACATAAGAATATAAATAGGAGCAGGAGTAGGTCATTCAACCCCTCGAGCCTGCTCCGCCATTTAATAAGATCACGGATGGTCTGATTGTGGCCTTAACTCCACTTTCCTACCTGTCCCATAACCCTTGACTCCCTTGTACATCAAAAATATGTCCAGCTCAGCCTTGAATATATTCAATGACACAGCCTCCACTGCTCTCTGGGGAAGAAAATTCCAAAGATTAACGACCCTCTGAGAGAAGAAATTCCTCCTCATCGCCATCTTAAAAAGGAGACCCCTAATTGTGAAACCATGCTCCCTAGTTCTAGATTTCCCTATGAGGGGAAACATCCTCTCAGCATCTACCCTGTCAAGCCCCCTCAGAATCTTATATATTTCAACAAGATCAGCTTTCATTCTTCTAAACTCCAATGAGAATAGGCCCAACCTGCTCAACCTTTCCTCATAAGACAACCCCTTCATCCCAGGAATCAGCCTCGTGAACCTTCTCTAAACTATTTCCAATGCAAGTATATCCCTCCTTAAGAATGGTGACCAAAACTGTACGCGGTACTCTAGGATAAAAGCAAAATACTGCGGATGTTGGAAGTCTGGAATAAAAACAGAAAGTGCTGCAAATGCTCAGCAGGTCTGCCAGCATCTGTGGAGACAGAAACAGAGTTTCAGAAACAGAGAAACAGAACTGTCCTCACAATTTGCTTTCTTACCTATCTTTGTATCGTCCACAAATTTAACTACAATACACTCTGCCCCTTTGTCCAAGTCCTTAATATAGATGGTAAATAGTTGAGATCCCAGCACTGTTCCCTGTGGCACTTCACTAGTTGCAGTTTGCCAGCCTGAAGATGTCCCAGTTATCCTGACTCTCTGTTTCCTGTTAGTTAGCCAATACTCTATCCATGCTAATATATTACCCCGAACACCATGAGCTCTTATCTTGTGTAGTAACCTTTATGTGGTACCTCATTGAATGTCTTTTGGAAATCCAAATACACTACATCTACCAGTTCCCCTCATTCACCCTGCTTGTTACCTCCTCAAAGAACTCTAACAAATTTGGTGAACATTATTTCCCTTTCCTAAAACCATGTTGACTCAGCCTGATTGCATTATGATTTTCTAAATGTCTTGTTACTACTTCCTTAATATTGGATTCTAGCATTTCCTCAATGACAGCTATTAGGCTAACTGGCCTATAGTTTCCTGCTTTCTGTTGCACCTTTCCCCACCTACTTTCTTGAATAAAGGTATTACATTTGCAGTTTTCCAATCGGCTGGGACCTTTCCAGAATCCAGGGAATTTTGGAATATTACAACCAATGCATCCACTATCTCTGCAGCCACTTCTTTTAATACCCTAGGATTCAAGCCATCAGGTCCAGGGGACTTGTTAGCCTTTAGTCCCATTAATTTTCCTCGTACTTTTTCTCTAGTAATAGTGGTTCTTTTAATTCTTCCCTCCATTTTGCCTCTTTATTTTCTGCTATTCTTGGGATGCTTTTTGTGTCTTCTACTGTGAAGACAGATACAAAATACTCGTTCAAAGACTCTGCCATTTCCTAGTTTTCCATTACAAATTCCCCAGTCTCATCCTCAAAGGGATCAACACTTACTTTAGCTACTCTCTTCCTTTTTATATACTTGTAGAAGCTTTTACTGTGTTTTTGTATTTCTTGTTAATTTACTCTCATACTCTAATTTGTCCCTCTTTATTAATTTTTTAGTCATTCTCTGCTGCTTTCTTCCCAATCTTCTGGCCTACCATTAATCTTTGCAGCACTGTACGCCTTTTCTATCAATTTGATACTATCTATAACTTCCTTACTTCACCAGGAATGGTGCATTCTTCTCATAAATCTTTTCTTCCTTAATGGAATATATCGTTGTTGAGAGCTATGAAATATCTCCTTAAATACCTGTCACTGCTTCTCTACTGTCTTACCTTTTAACTTATTTTCCCAGTCCACTTTAGCCAACTCTGGGTTGAATTGTACGACCCCTTCGATGTTGGGCATCGTGGCGGAGGGGGCCCGTAAGATTCTGCTGGGAGTGGTCCGCCTCAACCCCTGCCGACGAGTAGGCCCCACCAGATATTAGTGGTGGTGGTGAGGCCTCAGTGCAGCTCCCCCACCGCCAAGTGGCGGGGCATTCATCTAAATAGTTAAATGAGCATTAAAGGAATGCAAATTAACTCACGTGCCGACGGCGGCCGTCCCATGCCGACTTTACTCTCCACTGGGCGGGCCTCTTGCACCTTCAGAGCTTAGTTGGAGTTCCGAGGCGAGACACTGGTGGGGAGGGGAAAGGAACAAAATTATCAGGGCAGGAGGGGTGGGGGAGTGGGGAAAAAACTTTTTATTGGCTGTGGGGATAGTGGGAAGGAGTTGAAGGGCAAATGTTAGAAGGTTGGGGGGGCAAGTTCAGGTCAGGAATAAAATACGTTTTGTGACTATATGGCAATGAAGAGACCATTGGAGGTCATTGGGAAAGGGCCTCCATCTCCCAATTATTTATTTTTGAAAAATTCAGTCTAATATACCTTTAAAAATTTAAATCTTTCCTGAGGATTTGAAGCTCTTTAAAAATGGGGCGGGCGCTTGCGCCGTACCCAGTTGCTGGGGACGCAGTGGCCGCCTCCTCTACGTCATCGGGGGTGGCCGTTCCGCCTCCTGTATTTAAATCAGGCCTTGAATGTAATACCATGGGGGCTGTGTGGTGGCACTTCCATATCGGAAGGCCGTTGCTTTCACAGCACACCGCTGCGGAGCACGGCGCGCTGATAAAATTCAGCCCTCTGTCTTCTTACTTTTGTAATTGCTTTTATTTAAGTTTAAGACACTAGTTTTAGACCCAAACCTCTCACCCTCAAACTGAATGTGAAATTCTATCATGTCATGTTCACTCTTGCCGACAGGATCCTTTACTTTGAGGTCATTTATTAATCCTGTCTCATTACACATTACCAGGTCTAAAATAGCCTACTCCCAGGTTGGTTCCAGGATGTATTCTAAGAAACTGTCCCTAATACACTCTATGAACTCATCTTCCAGGCTGCCTTTGCCAATTTGATTAGTCCAATCTATATGAAGATTAAAACTGCCCACAATTATTGCAGCATCTTTCCTATAAGCCCCGATTATTTATTGATTTATATTCTGTCCTACAGTGTAGCTCCTGTCATGCAGGCCTCACCTGCCAAGAATGAGGCATATTAATTTTGTCATACGAACATTGATTTTAAACTTTCTGGGAAGAAGAGAAGGCCTGTTACAAGGGCTCCCAGACACGTAGCTGAAAAACATGTGCATACTAACAGACAGTGCTTGTGGAGGCAAAAGGACCATTCCCTGATACATTCAACCCACAATGGATGTTGATCACCAGACATTGAAGCTGCAAGGAAGAGCATTCCAGAGACTGCTATGGTGATACAATCCACAAAAGCCAGGACTGGTTAAACCAGCCGGTCACATGGCTAACTACAGAGTTTTTGAACTCAGAAAGGACTGTTTGCTCCTGGAGTGAGAAGACCTCTTCTGTCTGCTCCCATCTCTTTCTCACAAGCCTCGGGACCCACTGAGGTCACATGAATTTCAAGAGAGAAACGTCTCCTACATCGAACAAGGTTTAAGAAGAATACTGAGCCCCAACGAAAAGCAAGACCTACCTACAATCAAGGACTTTACAGCTAGCTCGAAAAATAGTAACCAAAACCATCTTTAGATATTGTCTCAAACTTTTCCACTTTATTTCTTCTGCTGTTTTCTGTCTCTATCTGCATGTGTGTTTTGTGTATGCATGCTAGTGTGGGCGTGTTGCGTATCCATAGGCATTAACTGAATTAGAGTTTAAGTTCAATAAAGTTCGACCGTTTTTCTTTAAACCAAATAAAACCTGTTTGGCTAGTTTCTTTGCCTTATAATTGGAAGTTAGTGAACAAGGATTCACTAAAGGAGAAAAAAAACGGTGTGTTTAAAATTAAGCCCTGTTATGGTAAGACCAGGTGACGTTTGAGAGGGAATCCTAGACCCCTTTCTCACCTGGTCGTAACACTACTGTTAGGGGGCATATAAACTACTCGCAGCAGTGACTTCTTTCCTTTGCTATTTCATATCTCCACCCAAACTGATTCTACACCTTGATCTTCTGAGCCAAGATCATTTCTCACTACTGTACCAACCTCATTCGTTGTTAACAGAGCTATCCCGCCTCCTTTTCCTATCCTGCCGAAATGTCAAATATCCTTGAATATTTAGTTCCCAGCCAGAAGTGCAGAGTTGATGATCCATTTCGGCCTCCTCCTGAAGTCCCGAGCATCACAGATGCCAGACTTCAGCCAATTCGATTCACTCCGCGTGATATCAAGAAACGACTGAAGGCACTGGATACTGCAAAAGCTATGGGCCCTGACAATTTCCGGCAATAGTACTGAAGACCTGTGCTCCAGAACTTGCCGCGCCCCTAGCCAAGCTGTTCCAGTACAGCTACAACACTGGCATCTACCCTGCAATGTGGAAAATTGCCCAGGTATGTCCTGTACACAAAAAGCAGGACAAATCCAACCCGGCCAATTACTGCCCCATCAGCCTTTTCTCTATCATCAGTAAAGTGATGGAAGGTGTCATCAACAGTGCCATCAAGCAGCACTTGCTTAGCAATAACCTGCTCAGTAATGCTCACTTTGGGTTCTGCCAGGGCCACTCAGCTCCTGACCTCATTACAGCCTTGGTTCAAACATGGACAAAAGAGTTGAATCCAAGAGGTGAGGTGAGAGTGACTGCCCTTGACATCAAGGCAGCATTTGACTGAGTATGGAATCAAGGAGCCCCAGCAAAACTGAGGTCAATGGGAATCAGGGGGAAAACCCTTCGCTGGCTGGAGTCATACCTAGCGCAAAGGAAGATGTTTGTTGGAGGTCAATCATCTGAGCACCAGGACATCACTGCAGGAGTTCCTCAGGGTAGTGTCCTGGGCCCAACCTCTTCAGCTGCTTCATCAATGACCTTCCTTCAAACATAAGGTCAGAAGTGGGGATGTTCGTGGATGATTGCACAATGTTCAGCACCATTCATAACTCCTCAGACACTGAAGCAGTCCGTGTAGAAATGCAGCAAGACCTGGACAATAACCAGGCTTGGGCTGATAAGTGGCAAGTAACATTCGCGCCATACAAGTGCCAGGCAATGAACATCTCCAACAAGAGAGAATCTAACCATCTCCCCTTGACATTCAACAGCACTACCATCGCTGAATCCCCCACTATCAACATCCTACAGGTTACCATTGACCAGAAACTGAACTGGAGTAGCCATATAAATACCGTGGCTACAAGAGCAGGTCAGAGGTTAGGAATCCTGTGGTGAGTGACTCACCTCCTGATTCCCCAAAGCCTGTCCACCATCTACAATGCACAAGTCATGAATGTGATGGAATACTCTCCACTTGCCTGGATGGGTGCAGCTCCAACAACACTCAAGAAGCTCGACACCATCCAGGACAAAGCAGCCCGCTTGATTGGCACCCCATCTACAAACATTCACTCCCTCCACCATCGACGCACAGTGGCAGCAGTGTGTACCATCTACAAGATGCACTGCAGCAATGCATCAAGGGTCCTTAGACAGCACCTTCCAAACCCGCGACCTCTACCAACTCGAAGGACAAGGGCAGCACATACATGGGAACACCACCACCTGCAAGTTCCCCTCCAAGTCACACACCATCCTGACTTGGAACTATATCGCCGTTCCTTCACTGTCGCTGGGTCAAAATCCTGGAACTCCTTTCCTAACAGCACTGTGGATATACCTACCCCAAATGGACTGCAGCGGTTCAAGATGGCAGCTCACCACCACCTTCTCAAGGGCAATTAGGGATAGGCAATAAATGCTGGCCTGGCCAGCATCTCCCACATCCCATGAATGAATTTAAAAAAAATTGGTCACTTCGCAACCACATCGCTCTATTGACCATGACATCATACCCATTTATTTCTATTTGTGCTATCAAATCATCCACCTTGTTACGAATGCTGCATGCATTCAGATAAAGAGCCTTTAATTCATTTAGCCATTTTTTTCTTATTCTGGCCTCATTTGCTGATGCACTCTTATGTTTGTACATTCTGTCCCTTCCTGTCACACTTTGGTTATCATTACCCGTATCACTACCCTGCACTATTGTCTTGTCCTTTGTCGTTCACTTTCTAAATTTTTCTTCACCAGAACTCTCCCCCCCCACCCCCACTATTTAGTTTAAAGCCCTCTCTACAGCCCTAGTTATACGATTTGCCAGGATACTAGTCCCAGTTTGGTTCAGGATGTTAAATGAGAGCTGAATCTGAAAGTTCAGGCAGAAACAGCCATGTGTAGTAAATTAGACAGATGTCCCACTCATCCAGTGCGTACACCGTGCTCTGCTGGCTCGCCCGCCACACACCCACTCTCACAAGTCAAGGACACATTATCACATGGCTCCATTTCACAATAGGGAATGAAATATTTACATGTATAGAATTTTTCTAACATTGTTAAAGTGTCTCAAAGAGCTTCACAGAACTAATTGCTTTCAAAGTGCAATAACTGTGCTGTACAAAGAAAATGCCCTGACACTGCGAGGTTAAACTTGCAGGGTTGTCAGAATTGCTTGCCATTGTGATTTTAAAAGGAGAAAATTGTCAGGACTTAACTGATTTTGAACTTGGCTGGGGTTTTGTCTGGCTGCTCTGTCTCGATGATAATGTCAATGTGTTCTTTCCGGATAATGTGTTTGAGATTGCCAAAACTCGAGAACCAGGTGACAAGGACACAAACTTATAAGAAGGAAGGGTCACCAAAAGTGTAGGTTTAATTACGTTACATCGAGGGTGGGTGAAGGTATGGAATGGACTGCCCAGTCAGGATCCCAACTCTGACTGGACATATCTGGTTGGAAGTTTCATCGCATGATCTCTTGCCTCCAACCGTCATATCCATTCAAACAGCCTTTCTTCACCATCTCTAATGTTGCTCCAACTAACAAATAAAAATGTTCAAGGAAAATGAAAAAAGCACCATTTTTTATGCCCCCATAATTTTTCTCTTGGGCTGCTCACAACAATGTCCTGGAGATTAATCTTCGATTTCTGGAAATTCCAGAGTAATCTTGCAGTGGTGGTAATCCTTATTCCCAGGGAAGCAGACACTATGGACAAATGTAATGCAGTGCTGGAAAGATAGTTAAAGGAATGGGCAAGGGAGATGTTCTTGGGACCATCCTGATTGTTGCTATTGTCTGTTCTCAGGAATATTTTGGGGAATCTTAAACAGAATTAGATTTAATTATAGCTCTACAATCACGTGATATTTTTGTACTCAAATCTAATGATCAAGCTAAGTAGCTGCAGCAAAATCACAATCTATATTGAAGCAAAAACAAGAAATGCCAGAAATACTCAGCAGGTCCGGCAGCATCTGTGGAGAGAGAAGCAGAGTTAATGTTTCAGGTCAGTAACCTTTCATCAGAGCCCCAAGGCTCTCACACTGGGAGGCCTTTGTAGAGGAGGTGCAGAGGAGGAGAAAGGTCATCTTCCTTCAGGGGCAAGGAGGCACTCCTGATAGACATTACGAAGGCAGTAGGAGCAGATAGTTGTCATGGTCAATGCCAGTAGTCAAGCTCCAAGGACCTGAATGCAGTGCCGGGAAAAGTTCAATAACCTCATACACGTAGTCAAGGTCAGCGAATGCATTTTTAAATGCCATATCCTTACAAATGAGCCACGAGCCTGACAAACTTTTCCGTTCACCACCCTGCCTTCAATCACCTACCAACATTCTCTATCAAGCATGATTCATAACTAACTTTCATAGCTATACCTTACCTTCACACACTTAGTACTGCTGCAAGTCTCACACTCACATCTCTCAGCTTGCACACACTGCCAGCTTTTAAACTATGATAGGTACATCATCCAAACACATTGCACCACATGACCTGACATACTCCCTCTCTCTTGCAAGACAAGGTAGCGCATACTAGGGGCAGCAACACCTAACCGGTGGGTGACAGGCAGGGCTGTGGATCCTCACCCCCATGGAGGAGATGCTGCTTGCCATTATTGGTGCGACCACGACTGATGCCATGGCTTGTGGTGAGGCTGAAGATAAAGGTATGTTCCTACCCTTCTCACATCCCACTTCAAGCTCATCACACACTGAATTCTACTGCAGATGACTCAGATGAGGATTTCGATAGGGTGGTGCATAGATAAAAGCTGACGGGCATGCACACAGAAATACCTGTCCAAAAACCTGCTGCTGCCACTGTCAATGTGCACAGGCACCAACTTGGCACAGAGCTTCACACAGAGCTTGGCGCCCATCCTTTCCAGCTTGGAAATCGTGGCCAACATCAGAATACTTTTTTTTTTATTTGTTCATGACGAGGACAGCATTTATTACACATCTCTAATTGCCCTTGAGAAGGTGGTGGTGAGCTGCCTTCCTGAACCGCTGCAATCCGTGTGGGGCAGGTACACCCACAATATTGTTAGGAAGGGAGTTCCAGGATTTTGATCCAGCAACAGTGCAGGAACGGCGATATAGTTCCAAGTCAGGATGATGTGTGCGACCATGGTGCAGCATCTGATGGTCGATGTCTCAGTTTCCCTTGTAGCACAAGCAGAAGTCACACAACATCTGAATGCTACAGTGGAAGCTGAGAAAGGTGGTGAAATCTCAGCTTGGTGTCGTGCAGGCTCAGACTGCTGCCACCATGGCTGCAGATACAAGGGCTCAAAGGGGCATTCAGGATCTCACAGTAGTCCAGCAATTTGTGCTGCAGCAGATAACTTAGACTGTTGAGGTGCTTCTCTGTATTGAGTGGCAGTGGCTCCGAGTGCTCAAACCTGCTGTCCTCTCTCAGGATGACAGCATTCATGCTCCCACTCATCCAAGCCTGCTATCGTTCATGTCAAGGTGATGCAGTCCAGAGCCACGCCTTCAATTCCCAGAGCTGCTCGACGATGTTCTGCAAGTCATCTACAGTCTCCCCCATTGAAAGTCAACAGCCTTCCAGCAGCACTGGAAGTAGCCCTGTGTAGGGGCAATAGGCTAGGCAAGGGCACCTGCATGATAGGCACTAAGGGAATGCACAAAGGTGATAGTTGAGTTTTGTGTGGAATATTGGATATTTTAAAGGCTAAAGTTGGGATGGAATAGTTATTTTGTGGTTGCTTTTATTTCAGGATTTTGGCCGAGGATGCTGTGATGGTCCATAACAGAGAGATGGTAAAATGTGAGACTGTTGTACAATGGGGATCTGGGGTTGTAGTCACAGTATCCAGAGTCAAATGAGGAGCTCACTGACAGCCCTTCTGAAACGTGGAGGTGCCAGCTGCCTCCTCCCTTCCTCTTCCTCCGGTGGTTGCTGAAACTGTGGTGGCAAGGGCTGTTCCCTCATGATGGCCAGGCTGTGAAGGATGTAGGGGACAACCATGAATCGGGACACCTGCTCCAGCAAGTACAACAGGGTTCCTCCAGAGCAGTCAAGACAGTGGAACCATTGCTTCAGCATCCCAATCGTCTGATCGATGATGTTTCTCATGGCAGCATGGCTCTCATTATATGTATGCTGGTTGGGTTGCAGAGTGGAGTCATGAGCCAGGCATAGAGTGGATAGCACGTCAGCCCTCTGGTTTGCCGTGGTGGCTGTAAGATTGTTGGAATAGTGGGCTGGCCCAGAATGTTCAGCTGTGCATGTTTAAGAGAGCGGCAAGGTCCAAAATGACAACACTGATGTTAAGTCAGTGTTACGCACTGCCTTGCGTCATGATCTGCCTACTCTGCATACTTCCAGAAAATGTTTGTAATGCCCATGCTAATGTCCTCACCAAGATGCTGTTTGGTGCAAGTGCAGCATCAGCAGCACATTTTGGTACCATAACAGCACCCATAGTGCCGAAACTAAAGGAGCTGCGGAGCACAATTTTGAGGCCTTAGTCTTTGCCCCAAAGAGCCTTTGATTCTCTGTGGAATATATGTCAGCATCATCCAGAGAAACTGAGGACTGGCTGAAATGGCAGATTTCTATGGAGGTGTGCAGGGAACATGGGAAGTTAGTTATTAACTTCAATTTCTTTCTTTGATAATTGAGGGATGGATAATTATATCACCTGTTCCCACCCCTGTCTCTGCCCACCTGCTGCTGAAACCCTTATCCATGCTTTTGTTACCTCCAGCCTATGTAAACTTGACTTCATCCACACCTCTGCTGCCCATATCTTAACTTGCACCGAGTCACATTAACCTGTAAACCCCATGCTCACTAACCTACTTTGGCTCCAGGTCCAGCAACGCCTCAAATTTAAAATCCTTGTATTCAAGTTCTTTCGTGGCCTTGCCCCTTTCTCGATGTGTAACCACCTCCAGCTCTACAGCCCTCCAAGAACTTTGAATTTCTCCAGCTCTGGCTTCTTCAGCATCCTTGATTTCCTTTGACCTATGATTGGAAGTTGTTCCTCAGTTGCCTAGGCTTTAAGCTAATTCCCACTGAAAACCTCGCTACCTCTCTATCCTCCTTTAAGATGCTCCTTAAAATCTACATCTTTGACAAAGCTTTTGGTCACCCATCCTAATATCTTCTTTTGTCTGATAGTGCTCCTTTTTTAAGTGTCTAGGTATGTTTAAGAACATTAAAGGCGCTATATACTTACAAAATGTTGTTGTTGATATCTCTTACATGTGAGGTGAAAAATTTCCATTGAAAAGTACTTCCTGTGCACCTATAAAGAAGGGCTAAAGTAAAGATCATTCACACAATAATCAGTTATTGTTTTGAATGTTTAACTGATAATTTTGATTGTATTTACAAGTTAAAATTTAAAACACATACAATTTGTTCAATATTATTTTTGTGAATGAATGAAGGCAGTGACTCGCACACTATGAATGAGTGAATTTTATGGAACACAAATGGAAAAATATGTTAACTGATTTATTGGCTAATCATTTGTAATCATAGAAAACATTCTAACCTCTTGTACTGCTCCTAGCTCTATTTGAAAAGTTCTCACTTATATCTTCAATTCTTTATTAACAATAGAAATGGAACAATGGATGCCAGTAAAATAATGAAAGTGGAATATTAAACCACATACATAATACAAACAGGCTGAGAAGCTGGAAGCTTGGAAATCTGCAGAGGAAAGTGATACAGCTTGTTCCTTTTTTCGTCACGTGTCATAAATGTTTAATTCTGTTTCCAAAAGTATTTAAAAATGCATGGGTTCATAATGTGCAGAGTATAATATGTACATATCACGTGCACTTTTATTTGAATAGTCCAGCATTTTTCAATTTTACAGTGCATCAGCAAACTGAAAACAAACACAAACTGGGTACTAGTACTGATCCTTTGCTCTATGCAATCTTTAGGTAGAAAGCAAAAACAATCTATCCAGGACAGGAAACACAAATATAAGTAACATTTTATGAATTTAGAGCCTTATGCAACCTGAGTGGATATCAGGAATTCAGGCACCCAGGTTGGTTAATCTGAATCACAGCTGCAGCAAACTAAATGGATTGAAGATTGTGCAGGTTGTGAATTGGACAGATCGACCTCTGTGCCCAAATTACCCCCCACCACATCCATAGACCCAGGTACAATTTTCCGTCAATGACTGGACAGCATTGTTTCTTGAGGCTGGGTTTATCAAGGAGGCAATTATAGAGCTGTGCCATCCACCTCAGTAAAACCTAAACAGAAGGGCCGCACTGTTGATAGTCATAAGGTGACAGCAGCCTCAATGTTTGTGCCTTTCACATGGCATCTTATCAAATGCCCCTTTTTAAAAATATATACTTGTTTCAAACTCTCTATTTTTCCATCTCAACGCCTGTATTTGTCATAACCCCATTACTCCTAATTGTCATAACCCTCACTACTAGTGTTCTTTTGGGAAGGAAGTCTGCCCTCCTTACCTGGTATAGCCTACATGTGACTCCAGACCCACAGCAATGTGGTTGACTCTTAAATGCCCTCTGAAATGGCCTAGCAAGCCACTCAGTTCAAGGGCAATTAGGAATGGGCAATAAATGCTGGTCTAGCCAGCGACGCCCATATCCCATGAATGAATAAAAAAAAACCTTTTGATTGGAATATGTTTAAATATCACCCACCACTGGTCTGCTACCTTACCTGTCAAAAGACACTTTTGCAGCAACCATAGGAAGAACATGAGTGTCAACCAATGAAGCACATCCAACCACTAGAATCAATACTGAGTATTATTCGCACATTGAAGCAACACTTCAGATGCTTGGATGTGTCAGGATACATTGCAGCAGAGCTACATAGTGCCCAAGAGCACAACCATCTGCTTCATGCTCCATGCCTTTGCTTAACATAGAGGCCTAACTATGGATGAGGAAAAGACCAATCTGGAATCAATGCCAGAGCAAAGCACTGGGCAGCAATGAGGCCCATGAATTCCTGCCTTCATGTTCTCTTGATTGAATCACCCAGCAAGTTGACCCTAGACAGGACTGCTACATTTAGTTTTGAACCTAAGGCCCTTCCCCTTACAGGATGAAGGTAGACTTTGTTCCATGCCAACTTGTGGCAATCCAAACTGTACTTTTGCTGCTTTCTTGATGTCAGTAATTTTCTTCCTCCCAACTCTCCAAGTGTGGTTCTGGAGACTGCACTCTCCCTCTCTGCTGGTTGTCAAGCCTATTGAATAGGTGCTTCTGGGAAGGTTTCTGCATCAGTTTCTGCAGTGCTGTCCTGTCCCTTATTTCTAGTACCAGTACTTCCAGCACTTGTTCATCAAAATGACTCCAGCAAGCCTTGGATCATATTTTACAGCAATATCGCTGCAGTTAATGGCACTTTAATGCAGTTAACCGTAGCTCCACTTGGTTATTAATTCACCTGCTCCTTTGGTCATTCCACTGTTTGTGTTAACCCCAAAAAAACACCAACAGCAATTTTTTTGGCTGTTATGTCTCCTTTAGTTTTAAGTATTAGTAAATGTTTAAAGTACAAATGGTCCTGAAATAATCCCGTTCTGAGGGCCATTTAATAATTTGCTTGTCTTTTTCTAGATGTAGTTTTTCCAGTTACATAAAAATTTAATATATGTTCAGATCGATAAGAAAAGTAAAATAAATGCCCCTTAACTTCTTCCTCAAACAAAGCCAATTTTCTCCAGAGGAAAACTTACTAGCCCTTTAAGAATTCCTTTCAACAGATAGCTTATTGTTAAAAACATTGTGAATGGGTATAACTAATGCTGGCTGAGACTTTTACCCTGCATTGTTAAGAGTAACGTATGCAGACATTTAGCCTGATCAGAAAATTGCACCCAAGTAATTTTCAGCAAGGATGAGGAGGGGCTGCTGCATGCCAGGTTTCTTGGTTACTGCACACATATTGGTGGAAACATTCCCATTGGTCAGATATTCAAGATAATTCTCTCTTTTTAAATGTAATTTTTATTTCATAATCTTTCTTTCTATTTTGTTACCTCTGTTTCCTTTTGTAGCAATTTCAGTCTTTCTTTCGAAATTCCCCTCCAGAACCACATTACAAGTTTTGTGATTAGTTCTATGGAACACATTGCTGAGTTAGCAATCCTGGAACAGGTGCACATATCAGGGACAGGAGTGTGGAGGTCAGTGTGTCCTGCTCAATTTTCTGCCCATGGACTTTCCCTGTTTTGATTCCCAATATACACTTGCACTGCGCAAAGCCCAGTACCTGAAGCGCAAGTGTGTAAAATATACCCCAGCTAGCTTTAATGTTCTGTTGGTTTCTCCTGTTGGTACCTTGCCATTACTCTTTCTTCCTTTTACTGGTCTCTCCAACACAGCTCTCTTCTTTCTTTTCAGTGTTCATTATTGGAAGAAGAGCAGGGGAGTTCTCCCGAAATCCTAGCCAACATTTATCCCTCAACCAATATCACTAAAAACAGATAATCTGGTCATTATCTCATTGCTGTTCATGGGACCTTGCTTTGTGCAAATTAGGTGCAGCATTTCCTACATTACAGAAGTGACTACACTTCAAAAAATACTCCTTTGATAGTCAAGCACTTTGGGAGGACCTAAGGTGAGGAAAGGCGCTATAGAAATAGAAGTCCTTTTTTTAATTTCTGGAATGAAAGATAAAATGATCTGGGTGATTGTCAACATGTGTCAGTCCCATTCACCGTCTCTCTCTTATTTCCGAGTTATTAGTTTTAGTGGTGTTGATTGGAAAATAAATGCTGGTCAGCACTTTGGAAAAAAGCTGTGCTCTTCTTTGAATAGTCCCACTGGGATCTTTTACATCCACTTCAACATCTCATCCAAAGGTAGCACCTCTGACAACTTACCACTGCCTCAGTGCTGCACTGAAGTATCAACCTAGACTATGTGTGCAATTCCTGGATTGAGACTTCAAACTAAAGCCTTATGGCTGAAATGCAAGTCATCATTGAGTCAAGCAAATGAACCATTGCTGGTTGCAATAAACAGAGCAGACATTGAACTTTTTATTCTTTTAAGTGCAAAATATCTGCCACTACTTAAAATGTAGGCTAGTGCTAAAGTAAAGATCAATGTCAAAGATAGTAAAAAGCAATGAAACAACCATTTTTAAAATTTGATCATGGGATGTGGGCAGCGCTGACTAGGCCACCATTTATTGCCATTACTAATTACCCTTGATAAAGTGGTGGTAAGCTGCCTTCTTGAACCGCTGCAGTCCATGTGGGATAGGTACACCAACAGTGCTGTTAGGAAGGGAGTTCCAGGATTTTGACCCAGCGACAGTGAAGGAACGGTGATAAAGTTCCAAGTCAGGATGGTGTGTGGCTTGGAGGGGAACTTGCAGGTGGTGGTGTTCCCATGCATTGGCTGCCCCTGTCCTTCTAGGTGGTAGAGGTCGTGGGTTTGGAAGGTGCTGTCTAAGGAACCTTGGTGCGTTGCTGCAGTGAATCTTGTAGTTGGTACACACTGCTGCCACTATGCATCGGTGGTGAAGGGAGTGAATATTTGTGGATGGGGTGCCAATCAAGCGGGCTGCTTTGTCCTGGAAGGTGTTGAGCTTCTTGAGTGTTGTTGGAGCTACACCCATCAAGGCAAGTAGAGAGTATTCCATCACACTCCTGACTTGTGCCTTGTAGATGGTGGACAGGCACTGGGGAGTCAGGAGGTGAGTTAGTCGCCAAAGAATTCCTAACCTCTGACATGCTCTCATAGCCACAGTATTTATATGGCTACTCCAGTCCAGTTTCTGGTCAATGGTAACCCCCAGGATGTTGATAGTGGGGAATTCAGTAATAGGGGAGATGGTTAGATTCTCTCTTGTTGGAGATGGTCATCGCCTGGCACTTGTGTGGCGCGAATGTTACTTGCCACTTATCAGCCCAAGCCTGGATATTGTCCAGGCCTTGCTGCATTTCTACACGGACTGCCTCAGTATCTGAGGAGTTGCGAATTGTGCTGAACATTGTGCAATCATCAGCGAACATCCCCACTTCTGACCTTATGATTGAAGGAAGGTCATTGATGAAGCAGCTGAAGATGGTTGGGCCTAGGACACTACCCTGAGAAACTCCTGCAGTGATGTTCTGAGACTGAGATGATTGACCTCCAACAACCACAACCATCTTCCTTTGCGCTAGGTACGACTCCAACCAGCGGAGAGTTTTCCCCCTCATTCCCATTGACTCCAATTTTGCTAGGGCTCTTTGATGCCATACACTGTCAAATGCTGCCTTGATGGCAAGGGCAGCCACTCTCATTTCACCTCTTCAGTTCAGTTCTTTTGTCCATGTTTGAACTAAGGCTGTAATGAGGTCAGGAGCTGAGTGGGCCTGGTGGAATTCAAACTGAGCGTCACTGGCCAGGTTATTGCTAAGCAAGTACTCCTTGATAGCACTGTTGACCACACCTTCCATCACTTTACTGATGATTGAGAGTAGACTGATGGGGCGGTAATTGGCCAGGTTGGACTTGTCCTTTTTGTGGACAAGTCATACCTAAGCAATTTTCCACATTTCCAGGTAGATGCCAGTGTTGTAGCTGTACTGGAACAGCTTGGCTAGGGGCACAACAAGTTCTGGAGCACAGGTCTTCAGTACTTTTACCAGAATGTTGTCAGGGCGCATAGCCTTTGCGGTATCCAGTGCGTTCAGCCATTTCTTGATATCACAAGGAGTGAATCGAATTGGCTGAAGACTGGCATCTGTGATGCTGGGGACTTCAGGAGGAGACCTACAGTATGTTGGAGGTCTTAAGTTCTGATGCATTAAGAAAATCGAACTACACCTACCTGCTGACACAGTAGGCGGAATTTATTGAGGCCATTAGGAGTGGGAATGAAGGTGTGAGGGGCCGGAGAATAGTGATGGAGGTGTCTGCCTGGAAAACTGACATCCAGACATCAGTTCCGGATTTAGTCAGCCGGGAGAAAGCTCCAAGGAGGCATCCTGCCCCGATGGGACGGGACTGCCATTTGAATTGTTGAAGAGGTTGCTGTAATACATTAGCATGCAATTGACTGCGATTCAATGGGGGGCTTGAAATTAAGTGAACAGCGAGCTTCATGTGCCTTTGGATCCCCACCATTGAAAAGTGGTGGCACCGAGTCAAGGCCTCAGTGCCGCGACGGGAATGCAGCCCCGACGAGAGTGGATAGAAGAGAGGGGCACGGAGGCCATTGTCAGCCTGCAGTGCTGTGCACTCTGCATGGGTGGGCTTGGTCTTGGGTGGCAGTACCGGGCGGGCTTGGTCTTGGGTGGCAGTGCCAGGTGGGTGTGGTCTTGAGTGAAAGGGTTCAGTGGCCATCGTACTGGGTGAAAGGGTTGGGTGGCCATACTATTGGGTGCTGGGTTGGCTCTCAGCAAGGGTGGGCACTGAGGGCCATTGGCACATAAGCCAAGGGGAGTAGCAAAGGCAAAGGTGCCAAGGCAAGTTCATTTCTGCAAGGACAGCACTCTAGAGGCCTACCGACCAGCTGGCATGGATCTCAGTCTTTGTGGACCTCTATGGCAAGATGCAGTGCCTCTGCAGGAGGGAGGGACAGGAGGCAGCTGCACCTGCCTGTGAAGCTCCCAGAGGAGAACGACAGCAGCTGCCTATACCAAGAAGGGCCCACATGCATAAAAGAGTGTACCAGACCCAACTCAGCTAACTCCAAATGCCTGAGCAGCAGTCTCAGCAAAGACTATGGCTCTCCAGAGTTCACCAATTTATGCACCATGCTGTAGGAGGAGTTGCGACCTATGTGATTCGGTGGTCACCCAATGCCAGTGGCCCTGAAGATCACAGTGGCACTCAATGTTTACACAGCTGAATCTTTCCAGGGATTTATATGTATGGGACCTCCCAGGCAGCACCCCACCACAGCATCAATAAGGTGTCCAATGCCCTGAAAAAGAAATTCCGGTGCCTGGATTGATCCAGTGGAGCCCTGCAGTATGCCACAGTGAGGGTCTCGCGAATTGTGCTGGTCTGCTGTGCTCTGCACAATCTGGCAATGCAGAGCAGGGAGGCCTTGCATGAAGAGGAAATGATTCATCGCCGATCCTTCACTGACGAGGTCGACATTGAGGAGGTTAATGAGCAGGCAGCACTGGGTCTTGAACCGTATGCACCGGAGGCCAGGCACATTGCGTGACGGGCCAGGGAGGCAAGAGACAATCTCATACTTACCTGCTTCCAACCGCCATGATGGCTTCTCACAGTAAACTCAATAAAGACTCACTTCAATGTATTCAGTCTGTCACCTCCTTTTTATCTCGATTCTGTGCCAAGCGCCCAGATTAACCACATACTCTGGCACATCTGAGACGCTTACCAAAGGAGGGCTCTGCGTACACTGGCAGCCCAGGCTGTCGGGAACCATGGTTTAAGGTCGCATATGAAAGATGGCATGTTGACAGTGCAGCACTCCCTCAGTACTGCACTGGAGTGTCAGCCTAGATTACATGCTCAAGTCTCAGGAGTGTGATTTGAATGCACATCATTTTGACTCTGAAACAAGAGTATTACTCCTGAGCCAAGACTGGCATCTTAATTTAAATTAAAGCCCAGTTTATGTCCTTAAATTGAGTTTTTTTTTATATTAAAGCCCAGTTTATATCCCTGAAAATGATTTGTTTTATTTAATTAAAACCCAGTTTATATCCCTGGGAAGGAATGTTAATACAATGGCTACATCTCTGATCAGGGCTTATTTTTGTTGAATTAAAGTCAAGCTTATATTGTTGGGCAGGCTGGGGATTATTTAATTAACAGCAAGGCTCATATCCCTGGGCAGGATCTGAAATTACACTGAGAAACAACATACAAATGCTTATTATGTTGTCTGGAATTGCTCTCTAGGCTATGTTTGCAGAGATGTTAAGTTGCTTCTATTAAATGGCCTCTGCTAATATAACAGTGAGAAAATTCCAGACAATCATATGAAGCATTTGTATATTATTATGCATCAGTGGAATTTCAGGGTCTTGAAGTTTAACTGTAATATCTCTAAATGGCCACATGATGGCATTTTAATAAAACTATACACTTGGTGCTTTTGAACAAACTGCCTTGAAACCCAGAAAAATTTCAGCCTTAATGATAAAGCACTACCAGGGTTGAGTGCTAATTAACAGTATGCTCACACTGAAATGACAGGCTCCATAAATACAAAATCTTATTTTCAATATTCAATATTCTGTAATTGTACATTGCAAAGAGAATTGAGGTGCGGCAAGTCCAAATAGGACAACGGATTGGATTTCCTTCAGGCTGTACATTAGAATTCTATTTTAAAAATCTGGGATTTTGCTGAAAATAGAGACATGTTGTCTCGTCTTGCACTCATCAGGACAATCCGCAAGAATACCAAAGTAAGGTAAACAACAACTTTGCACAGTATGAGAAGAGAGTGTTGATTAGTTGGCATAATCAATGCAAAATACTGCAGATGTTGGAAATCTGAAATAAAAACAAGAAATGCTGGAAATACGCAGCAGGTCTGGCAGCATCTGTGGAGAGAGAAGCAGAGTTAACATTTCGAGTCAGTTCCGAAGAAGGGTCACTGACCTGAAATGTTAACTCTGCTTCTCTCTCCACAGATGCTGTCAGACCTGCTGAGTATTTCCAGCATTTCTTGTTATGATTGGTTGGCAAGTGAACTCTGATTGGTAGAGACGTTGCCATGGAGAATGCACCAGTTTACAGTGACTGACAGTTAACTGCCAAGCTTTCAGCTAAACAAAATAAGTGACAGCCATTCGCTGGTTCATTCTTCAGGGCAATGCCTTGACCAATCAGAGTTAAGCTGCCTGGTTTAAATTTCAAATATAGCTTGGCAGGACACTCATCCCAGCCTGGTTTAAGTGGAGCCCATCCAAACAAAACAGCTGCTTCTTTCCCAAGCACTGGTGTCAGTGTCCCATGAATTGAAATCCCTTCTTCCCACATCACTCTTTGAGCCATGCATTTAATTCTCTAATCCGCTTAAGCCTATGAAAATTGGCACTTGGCTCAGATGACTACCTTTGAGATTTTGCATTTTAATTTAACTCTTCAAACTTTCTCAACAGAACATCATTCTTAGTTCTACCTATGTCATTGGTTCCTACATGGTCCAGGACAATTGGTTCCTCCCCCTTCCACTCCAGGTTCGTCTCCAACTCCAAGCAGATGTCCTTACTGTGGCACCGGGCAGACAACACAACTTACGACTACCGAGAACAATATCTATACTGTCCCCGATCACTATCATGGAGGATAGAATATGGAAGGACAGCAAGGAATGCATTGAAATAGTCAAGTTTAACGGTAACAAAGGCATGAATGAATGTTTCAGTAGCAGATGAAGTGAGTTGAAGTGAAGCCGGGCGATGTTATGGAAATAGGTGGTCTTAGTGATGGCGTAAATATGAAGTCGGAAGCTCATCTCAGGATTAAATATGACACCAAGGTTGTCTGGTCCAGCCTCAGGCAGTTGCCAGGGAGAGGGATGGAGATTGTAGCTAGGGAATGAAGTTTAGAGTGGGGATCACAGACAATGGGCAGGATTCTGTGTTTTGCGTTGAGAACCCAACATTAAGGACAAATGGGGGCCCCGATCCCACACTGGGTTGGATTTTATGCAGGAAGCAGGATTCCTGGCGCCGGGCCAAAAACTTGGGGGGAAACCTCAGCCGCTTAGCAGTATTGGCAGCATCACCAGGAGTGGTGGCCACTGCCAGTACTGCAGAGGCCTCGGACACAGGCCCAGGCCCAGCAATGGAACACCGGAGAAGACGTAGATGAGGTGGGGTTGCTGGGGCCAGTCTGGATGGCCCCGGTGAGGGGGGTTGGGGAGGTGAGCGTTCTGTCTGGGTGGTGGGGGGATCCCGCGGGTGAATTAGTTCCCAGCGGGGGTCCTCCTTGGCCCACAAATTTCCCACGGAGGAGGGCACTCCCCTCCCCCCACCATGCCCACAGGGAGGGCGAGTTGCTTTGAAAGGCATTCTCCCCGTGGGGTGGAGGTGGGAAGAGGCCCTTAAGTGGCTGCTGTCGGCCTACCCCGCCCCCGGGAAGTTCGGACCCAGCAATCCCAGCATTGGGGTCCATGGCGGCTGCTCTGATTCTCCACTCCTTCCCCATCAGGAAACCTGATGTCGGGCTTAGAAAAAACCCAGCCCACTGTGTGATGGACAGTCGCCTGGCAGTGATTTTTCCCTGAACTGGCCAATTAGTGGCCAGAGATTAATGCCAATAGGAGGCCCTCAAGCACTGAAGAAGCAGCAGCCTGTAGTTCAGGTAAGAAAGAAAGAGAGACAGAGAGTGCCTCCATCTTGAGGTGCTCTCTCTCCAACTTTTAACAGTTTTAAATTAAAAATGGAATTAACAGTTGGACCACCATTGTAAAGGGGGAATCCACAGGGGACCTGTGGCCGCAGCTGTGACCAGGCAATTGGGCGGAGGCCTCAAAACCTGCCTGGAGTACAGGCCCTCTGGTCTGTCACTGGAACGCCGTCTCCAGACAGCTAGCCTAGTTGCAGATGCCTCAGGGGCCCGCAGGGCAACTGGAAAATTCCTTTATAGGCCTTCAATTCCCTTTAACTGGCTGCCCGCCGCTTGTGGGCACGTTGCCCTGCCGACCCCATCTCGCCTCTGGAAAAATGGACCTGGGTGGGGGAAGGGAGGAATGCTGCCACCTGGGGTGAAAATCCTGCCCAATGGCTTCAGTCCTTCCAATATTTCATTGGAGGAAATTTCTGCTCCTCCAGTACTGGGTGTCAGATAAGTAGTCTGATAATTTAGCAACAGTGGAGGAGTTGACAGAGTGGTGACGGGGTAGAGCTGGGTGTCACCAGCGTCCATGTGGAAACTCATGCCATGCTTTCGGATGAAGTCGCCGAGGAGTAGCATATAGATGAGAAATAGGAGGGGTACAAGGATAAATCCTTGAGGAACACAAGAGGCAACAATGCAGCAGCAAAGGAGAAGCCACTGCATGTGATACCCTGGCTGCAATTAAATAGATGAGAATGGAACCAGGTGAGAGCAATCCTACTCAGCTGGATGACAGTGGAGAGGTATTGGAGGAGGATGGTGTGGTCAGCCATGCCAAAGGCTGAAGATAGGTCAAGAAGGACGAGGAGGGATAGTTTATCTCTGTCACAGTACCAGTTATGACCAGGTGAGGAAGGGATCTGGGGTTCCCCTCTCAGGCTTTTCCTGGTTTGGCCATAACAGGGTTTAACTTTTAAAACACAGTGTATTTAGCTTCCCCTCAGTGAGCCCTTGCTCACTGCTCTCTAACTGTAATTGCAAATAAATCAACCAGATGGGTTTTTTCAGAGTTAAACAAGAAAGGTGTAATTCTATTAATCTTAAAACTCTAACTCAGTTAAAACTACTAAAAATACGTGACATGACCATGCTAGCATGCATACGCGATAAACACACATACAGATAGAGATAGAGGAGGAGAAAGAATTAAAGGGGAAAGGTTTGAAGTTAAAGATGAAGTTCAGTAACTGGTTTTGGGTTGGATGTAAAGTCTTCGATTGAAGTTAAGTCTTGCAGTTGTCATTGGGGCCAGTGTACACTTTCAAACTTGTTTCGCTAGTCTTTAGTCTTGAGGCTTAAGTTACTTCTGTGGGTCTCTGGAACTTTGCTTGAGAGACAGACAGACAGAGGGAGTGCTCTCTTCTTGAAGTTCAATTGCAGTCTTTTCCAAAAACTTCTGTATGAGGCACACTTCAAAAAACCCCAGGTTGGCCAGCAGGTTAGTCATGTGACTAGCTCCTTGTTTGGAGCAGCCTCGTCTGCGAGGTTTGTGGATTTCGCCAAGTTTACCAGACATTCTCAGTGAGGATTGGGGGGTGGGTGGTTGTGGTGGAATGCTGGCTCACCCATCTAGCTAATTGAATCAGGGAGTATTCCCATTGTCTCTCCATGCCACTTCTTATAGAATGCAAATGTGCAGCCATGTTTTCAGCCACTGTTCTGTGGTCTTTTTAAGCAAGTTTGATCAATGTCCAGTAACGAAATTAATATGTCTCATTTTGGCAGGCGTAGTTTCCATCACACCTCCACATCCAACAGAATGAATTGCGACATTAGGGGAGCATTTAATTATAGAAACAGAAAGAAGAGAAATTACAGGAAAACACATGCATTTCTCTCATTCATTCAGTAATCTTAAAATTGTTAAAGCCTGTCTTTCCTTTGTAGTAGTGCTGCTCTAAACTACCCCTTTTCCCTTGAGGTGAGTCTGAGATAGTTATGTGTTGCCCAAATGGGTTTGAAGTTTCTTCACTATCAGCCTGCAATACTTTGGGAATGGGCATCCCAATAAACATGTGATCTTTGGGGAGGTTTGTAGTTTGCACATTTCCATGACTGCCTAGAGGTCTGCAGGGGGAGGGTTAGAGTTAATTTGCCCTGGATTGGAGTTCTGCTCATGAGAGTCAGCAGTGGGTGCATCCACTCTGATGTCTCTTTTGGTGCTTTGATGAGTCATGCAAGGGCTTTTCAACTTAGGGTATGGTTGGTTGCCTTTTCTCCTGACTGTGGGGGCGGATTCCTTGCTAATCTTCCCTTTGTCCTCTGGGACACTCCTGCTTGCAGGTATTTTTCCAGATTCTATTGTACTCCCCTGCGGCACTTCGACTAAATGAGGCTTCACCCTCACAGTTTCTCTGCCTTCTTGAGGACTTTCTTTGTCCTTGCAGGGTTCTGTAAATGCTGTTAGCAACTCTGGTGGAGTGCTTCTAGTGCCTGCATTTACATAGGAGGATGTGGTGTCTAATTTTTCGAACATTTCAGGGTTGGCTGACCGGACAGTAGGGAGTTCCATTCGGCAATCCTCTCGGATCTCCTTTAACCTGTCCTCTTTGTCCCTTTTTCCCCTTTCCTCTCTAACCTTTTGCCAGCCCTGTGTCTGTCTGTCTCTTTTGTTCTTGGCAGGAGAATTTCCCAAAAGCCAATACAGGAATTAGAGGTGCAGATTTCACTGCAGGTTGGGGTTTCCAGTCAACCTGGTACATGTGGCAACTTCTACAGTACTCCATCACATCTTTGTGAACTTTTAGCCAGTCAAACTGCTGTCTTCTACGGCCTTTGGTTTTTCGTATACTGACATGTACAGCCACTGTAATCTCATGGGCAATTCTTAATATTTCTCTCTGGTACCTCTGCGGCACCACTAACTGGTGAACCACTGTCCACTCTCTGTCCTCAGGTCTGTGAGGAAAACTCCACTTCCTCATCAGTACATCATTCTTTAAATAGTAGCAATCAGGGACTCCCTCTGCTTCAGTTTCAGACTGGGAAGCCTGTGCTAACTCTCTCAGTATTGAGACGGCTTGCCTAGCCTCAGCTAGGGAAGATCCATTTAATTAATTCCATGGGTCCTCGAACTTTTCAAAGAAAGTTTCAGACAGACAGACCTCATGGTCATCTGTTTGCAGTGCCAAGTCAGTCTCCTCTGGGGAAACTGGTTTGGTCATGGCCCGATTCAATACACATGCAGGGGTACTGGAAGGGACTGTTTCCTGCTACTGCCCTGTCTCTCTGACCTCCTGAAGACTCTTTATCGCCATTGAGGAAGCTACCACCTTAGTCCCGCCAGATCATTACCTAGGAGCAAGTCAACCCCATCCACAGGCAAACTAGGGACAATCACTAAGGTCACCGGTCCCGAAACTAGGTCGCACTCCAGGTGCACCCGGTGTATAGGTACAGGGGTACACTGCCCTCCAATACCATTTACCACCATTCTGGAGTTTACTGCCCTCTCTGGGGAAAGGTCAGGCTTTTTCCCAGTAAAAGGGATCTAGTGGCCCCTGTGTCCCTCAGGATTACTATGGGCTTGCTTGCCCCACTCGAGAGGTATGGGATTAATCTCCCTTCAGACACAAAATCCTGATAACCTTCAGGAATCTGGTTACATTTTCCTGCACTCACAGCAATATGTTTTCTGGGCCTCACTACTGCTGCAATTAAAGCCACAGCTTGTTCAGCCACGCTTTCCATCGGGATCCCTTCTCCTGAACTGAGTGGGTGTGCCCGGATTAACCCTACAGGCTTTCCGCATAGTTTTCAGCAGTCAGCTCTTAGATGACCTGCCTTATTACAATGGAAGCACACAGGTCTCCTGGTCTCACTCTTACTTACAGCACCTTCCTTTCGGGCAGGCAAAGGTCCTCCTGTGTATCCTGCTTTTCTTTCTCTCCCAGGTCTGCTTGGGCTCCTATCATCTTTCTACCCTTTGTCCTTTTCAGATTTGTGGGTGTGACTAGGAAAGGTTTTCCCCTGGGGAACCGAATTATATATTACAGCAAACTCATCAACCAGAACTGCGGCTTGGTCGCTCTATGCACTTTTTGTTCCTCCTCTTTATGGAGAGGGGGAGAGAGTTTTTAAATTCCTCTCGCAAAATCACCTCTCTGAGGTTTTCATAGCTGGGCTGCACTTTAAGAGCCCTGAACCGCTTGTCAAAAGCCAGCTGCTTACTTCTCTCAAACTCTCAAAAGTAAATTTGATCAGCTTGCTTCCTGAGGATTCAAAACCTCTGGCGGTAGGCTTCTGGTACTAGCTCATGTGCCCCAAAGATAGCATTTTTTGTCAGTTCATAATTGGATGAACTCTCATCTGGCAATAGGGAATAAACCTCATGGGCTTTTCCTGTTAGCTTACTTTGCAACAGAAGAGTCCAGCTTTCAGCTGGCCACTTTAACTGCCTTGCAAGTTTCTCAAAAGATACAAAAAATGCTTCCACACTTCCCTCATTGAATTTTGGAATCAATTGGGAAAATTTTTCAAAATTCTGTACACAGCCCTGGACTTGTATTTTCCATTCTTTCACTGGGGTTTCTCTGTTGCCCCCTCGTTAACTCAAGCCTCCTCAGCTCTCTTTCCTCCACGTCTTCTGGAAATGTCTTTCTCTCTCTCTTCTCTTTTTCTTTCTCCTGCCTTTCATTCTCTCTCTCCTCTCTTTTTCTTTCTCCTGTCTCTCCCTTTCTCTCTCTCTTTCCCTATCTTCTAATTCAGGTTTCATCTGTTCCAATTGTATCTTTGCTAGCAATACTCTGTCGGAATCTACTTCTACCCCTGTTTCTGATTCTTCAGGTTCGAGGGAAAAATGGTTGGCCACTAGTCTTAGGGGTTCCGATTTCCTTGCCTTGGCACGGAAAGTGATCCCACACTGCCAAGCCATATTTCTCAACTCCTTCATAGTCATCGCTTTTAACTTATCCCAAGTTACTTCACCCTGGCTTGGGTAGTTACTGGCTTCAGTTGCAGACATGTTAGTATTCTAGCACACACAACCACAAGAAAACCTGTACTGAAATCTTTTCTCCTGTTAATTGGGATCAATTTGACTTCCCACTTCCAATTTCTCATTTGTCTCTGGGCCCAATCGCGGACGCTAGCCCCCAAATTTCTGTTACGACCAGGTGAGGAAGGGGCCTAGGATTCCCCTCTCAGCCTTTTTCCTGGTTTGGCCGTAACAGAGTTTAACTTTTAAAACACAGTATTTTTAGCTTCCCCTCAGTGAGTCCTTGCTCACTGCTCTCTAATTGTAATTGCAAAGAAATCAACCAGACAGGTTTTTTCAGATTTAAACAAGAAAGGTGTAAGTTTATTAACCATAAAACTCTAACTCAGTTAAAATTCCTAAAAATACGCAACGTGACCAAGCTAGCATGCATACGCGATAAACACACAAGCAAATAGAGACAGAGGAGGAGAAAGAATTAAAGGGGAAAGGTTTGAAGTTAAAGATGAAGTTCAATTACTGGTTTTGGGTTGGATGTAAAGTCTTCGATTGAAGTTAAGTCTTGCAGTTCTCGTTAGGGCCCAGTGCATACTTTCAACCTTGTTTCCCTGGTCTTCTCTCTTGAGGCTTAATTTGCTTCCATGGGTCTCTGGAACGTTGCATGAGAGAGAGACAGATGGAGAGAGGGAGTGCTCTCTTCTTGAAGTTCAATTGCAGTCTCTTCCAAAAACTGCTCTGTGTCAGGCACAATTCAAAAAAACCCCGGGTGGCCAGCAGGTTAGTAATGTGACTAGCTCTTTATTTGGAGCAGCCTCGCCTGCGAGGTTTGTGGATTCCTCCAAGCTTACCAGACACTCTCAGTGGGGGTGTGTGGAACGCTGGCTGACTGACTCTCAATTTTGCTTGATCATCACCATTGACAAAACCCATCTGACTAACTAAATCAGGGAGTACTCCCATTGTCTCTCCATGCCACTGTCTTTTCAAATGCAAATGTGTAGCCATGTTTTCAGCCATTGTTCTGTAGTCTTTTTAAGCAAGTTTGTTCAATGTTCAGTAATGTTTCAAAAATAATGTTCCATATGACGAAATTAATATATCTCATTCTGGCAGGTGTGGTTTCCGTCACAGTCACATTTGTGACTTTGATAAGAGCTGTTTCGGTACTGTGGCTGCCACAGAAACCTAATTGAAAGGATTCACACATGGAGTTCCGGGAAAGATGGGCATGAATTTGGGAGGCGACAACACTTTCAAAGCCTTTGGAGAGGAAAGGGAGGTTGGAGATGGATGTATGCATGGTTCAGGATAAAAATGACAGGCAGTCTGCTTCTGAACACTCCTGGTGTGGGCCAGCTGAGCATCATATTTTGAAGTACGATAGAGTGGGCGCCCTGTGCATGCACCAGAAATATACAGAGCAGGGAGATTGTGACATTAGCCAGCGTCTGATGCTGATTTGTCATTTTCAACCTCACTGATTCTGTTAACACCCCCTCTTAAAAATGAACCCTCCCCCACACATCCGCCAGCACTATTCCAGGTGAGGTATTCTTGACTATCTACTTGCTGCTGCAGAGTTAGTGAAAGTAATGTAGCGTTGGAAGAGTTGACAAAATTTCTCCCAATTTGAAGGGAGTGTTGTTAGACATTTGGAAGGAGTGATGTGTTTTTGAAAGACCTCTGAGTACACCACTCGCAGCCAATCATGGTGGCTTTAATTGTTGTTCCTCAAGGGCTGCAGCATCACAGGAAGATGAAGACTGCAGAAAGGAGAAGCTGCTTACAGAGGGAAAAGGAGGGAGAAAGGCTCTCAGTGGGAGACCTTACCCATCTAAGGTCTTCAGGGAGCACATCTCCTACAAGAGCTGTGCCACCTCCTTGAACTGGACCTGTAGCCACAGAGCAGGGTGAGGACAGCACTGCTAATGGCCATCAAGATCACCGTGGCCCTCAATTTCTACACCTGCAGATCTTTCCAGGCTGAAGCCGGCAACATCATCATCATATCTCAGCTCGCATCCATTGCTGCATCCAGGTTGTCACTGAGGCCCCATACGTCAGGAGAGGGGAATTCATTGCCTTCTATCTAAGAGGAGAGAAGCAAGAGGAGTGGCTCTGCCAGGATAGCAAGCTTCCCCATGGTGCCAGCAGCTGCACTCAAATGGCTTTGCGGCTGCCACACCGCAGTGGGGTGATATACTGCAATCGCAAAGGGTTCAGATCCCTGAACTTGCAGTTTGTTTGTGACCACGCACAGGACATCATGTTGGTGTATGCTCGCTATCTTGGCAACAGTAACGATGCTTTCATCTGTGTCAGTAAACTGTTTCTGCCATCTTCAAACCAGCAGGTAGCTACTCAGAGATAAGGGCTACCGTCAGTACACGTGGCTGATGACTCCCTTTGGCCACCCAACCAGCATGCATATAATGAGAGCCATGCTTCCAAGTGAAACATTGAGTGGACAATTGGGGTGCTGAAGCAATGATTCCGCTGCCAGAACTGCTCAGCAGGGAGGTCCTGTAATCCTCAGCAAAGCGTGACTCCTGATATGTGGTGGTCTGCTGTGTTCTACAAAACATAGCAATCATGAGATCTTGTCGCCGGCTTCGGTGACCACTTCAAGGGGAGGAGAAAGAGTAGGAGGAAGTGGTGGAGGAGGAAGAGGAGGAGACATCCAGCACATCATTGATCCAGACAGGCTGTATCCAGGTCCTCGGGGCCAGACTCCTGCCACTGACCTCCGTGGCTATCTGCTTCCACTGCCTTTGCAGTATCTGTATGGAGGGCATTTTGGCCCCCTGTGGATTGAACACCAGTCTTCTCCTTTCAGCCGACTGATCAAAGGCCTCCGGTGCTGCATCTGTCGGAGCCCTCTCTCTGGCCTGCTATGCCATGACTCCAGTTTGTTCCTGCTCCATAAATCTTTCCCAGCCAGTTGAATGAGCTTCTGCAGCCATAGCCAAGAAGTGCAGGCTAGCTTTAATTGGTGCTAGCTTCACACCAAGTTGGGTCCCTAATGAATGTGCAGCCACTCAGCAATATGTTTAGGGTTTGGCTGCACGCCACTATCATAGTAATGAGCAGGCAGCATGATGTTAATCATACATTGTGATTCCCGTGCCCATTTACAGGCCTTATCCAAAGTTTGGTCCCAGAACTCATAACTTACCACTAAATAACTCCTGATTCAAACAACATCTCCCAACTATTACATTCTTCTTCTGTGCAGCAACAGCAGTTGGAAAAGGAGCTTAAACCACCTCCAGATTATTACTCTAGGCTGGCATTCCCATGCTGTACTGTCAGAGGTGTCAACTTGTGGATGAGATGTTAAACTGAGACCCCATCTGTCCACTTAGGTGGATGCAAAAAGATTCCATGGAACTATTTTCAATGTCCAAGTCAATATTTATCCCTGAACCAGCATCACCAAAATTGATGATCTGGTCATTATCACATTGTTGTTTGTGGGACCTTGCTGTTTTCAAACTGGCAGCTCTGCTTCCCACATTAGAACAGTGACTACACTTCAAAAGAGTAGGTGGCTAGTTAGCTCAGCTGGCTAGCGTGGGATACAAAAAAAAACACCAGCAGCACACGTTCAATCCCCATATCAGCTGTGGTAGTTCATGGAGGCCTGGTTCCCTACTTTGCCCCAAACTTGCAGAGTGCTGACCCTCAAGCTATACATTACCAACCATCTCTCCCTAATAGGGGTACATGCCTTTTGTCCTCTGGAACTACAGCTAACACCACTTCAAGAGTAGTTCAACATGCAATGGGATGTTCTGAGCCAGTGAAAGGCACTATATTAATACATTATTTTTTCATTCAGAATATTAAATTATTTTAGCTATGATAATGCATGGTATTGGTATACTTGAAATTCTAGTTTTTTTGTGCAAGGAACAATACAAGGTAGAACAGCTGGATTGGAAGTGGTCTAATTTCAATGTGATGAGAAGGGAGCTAGCCAGGATAAAGTGGAAATAAAGACTGACAGGAAAAACTGTAATGGAACAATGGATTATCTTTAAGGAACAGGTGCTTCAGATACAGGCTAGGAACATTCCAACAAGGGCAGAAGGTAGGGGAACCAAAAAATGGGGTTCCTTTGATGACGAGGGAGATACAGAATATGATAAAACAAAATAAAAGGGCGTATGATGCATGTCAGTTGAATTCTTCAAGTGAGAACCAGGCCAAATACAATAAGTTGAGCGGGGATGTGAAGAGGAAAATAAAACTGGCAAAGACAGAATATGAGAATAGAATTGAAGTCAACATAAAAGGGAACCCGAAAATCTTCTACCGCGTTGTAAATAGTAAGCAGCTAGTAAGAGGTGGATATTGTGGAACCACCTTAAGAAGGGAACCCTTTAAGAGAGGACCACCTTAAGAGCTGTAAGTGAAGGTCACCGGAGGAAGTGATGTCATGTCACACATGACCAGAAAGTTGTGGGTGTAGCAGAACCGAGTGAGACATGTTTAGATGTGCTCAAGCATTAATTGTATAAAGATGTTCTTGTTAAAGTTATAATAAAAACTCACGTTTACTTTGGATATTACTTGTAGTCCTGTGAGTCTTACAATAGTTCTTCTTCTTCTTCTTTGGCCTTCTTGTCTCGGGAGACAATGGGTAAGCGCCTGCAGGTGGTCAGTGGTTTGTGAAGCAGCACCTGGGGTGGCTATAAAGGCCAATTCTAGAGTGACAGACTCTTCCACAGGTGCTGCAGATAAAATTGATTGTCGGGGCTGTTACGCAGTTGGCTCTCTCTTTGCGCTTCTGTCTTTTTTCCTGCCAACTGCTAAGTCCCTTCGACTCGCCACTCTTTAGCCCCACCTTTATGGCTGCCCGCCAGCTCTGGCGATCACTGGCAACTGACTCCCACAACTTGTGATCAATGTCACAGGACTTCATGTCGCGTTTGCAGACGTCTTTAAAGCGGAAACATGGACGGCTGGTGGGTCCCATACCAGTGACGAGCTCACTGTACAATGTGTCCTTGGGGATCCTGCCATCTTTCATGCGGCTCACATGGCCAAGCCATCTCAAGCGCTGCTGGCTCAGTAGGGTGTATATGCTGGAGATGTTGACCGCCTCGAGGACTTCTGTGCTGGAGATACAGTCCTGCCAGCTGATGCCAAGGATTCTCCGGAGGCAGCAAAGATGGAATGAATTGAGACGTCGCTCTTGGCTGACATACGTTGTCCAGGCTTCGCTGCCGTAGAGCAAGGTACTGAGGACACAGGCTTGATACACTTGGACTTTTGTGTTCCGTGTCAGTGTGCCATTTTCCCACACTCTCTTGGCCAGTCTGTACATAGCAGCGGATGCCTTTCCCATGCACTTGTTGATTTCTGCATCGAGAGACAGGTTACTAGTGATAGTTGAGCCTAGGTAGGTGAACTCTTGAACCACTTCCAGAGCGTGGTCGCCGATATTGATGGATGGAGCATTTCTGACGTCCCGTCCCATGATGTTCGTTTTCTTGAGGCTGATGGTTAGGCCAAATTTGTTGCAGGCAGCTGCAATCCTGTCGATGAGTCTCTGCAGACACTCTTCTGTGTGAGATGTTACTGCAGCATCGTCAGCAAAGAGGAGTTCCCTGATGAGGACCTTCCGTACTTCGGTCTTCGCTCTTAGACGGGCAAGGTTGAACAACCTGCCATCTGATCTCATGTGGAGGAAAATTCCTTCTCCTGAAGACTTGAACGCATGTGAGAACAGCAATGAGAACAAGATCCCAAACAGATCCCAAACACATATCAAAGAAACAAGTAATATTACATGGTGGCAACTTTTGGGATACATCTTTTCTGAAGACCTGCAAATATTATAAAAAAGCAGGATCATTAAGATAATGGCTTTCAGATATCCAGTTTGAGATTCAAAGGTGTCGAACATAGCGTTTGAATTTAAACTGTTTCAATAGTGAGTGGAACTATGTCTTCTGGATCAAGAAGTGAGGGAACCAGAGAATCAAGCTACCAAAGTTAAGATCGCACTGGGCAATGAGGGCCTACAAGGGATCAATACATCAGGATTGTCAGCTGAGGATCGGAAGGACCCTAGCAAGCTATGGACATTCCTGGAACAGCAACTGAAAGTAAAGATAAATTTCCGAGTACATAGACTTGATCCTATGAGCTACAGGCAAAGGCAAGATGCGTTCTTTGACCAGTTTGTTGCAAGGTGCTTAGACAAAGCTCTGGAATGTGACTTCACAGATATTGAATTGTCAGCATAGGCTATAGAGGCTAGTAATTGTGTCTACCTCATTAGAGGCTTTTCAAAAAGACCTGCTAGAAAAGAAGAAAGGGCACACCATGGATGCACTACTTAATGATGAAAGGAAATTTGAAAACATCAATGCTGGGTGCCAACAGTTACTAGTGTTGGGGGCAACTACGACAATTGGAACAGTAACTAAGGCTCAGAATTCTGATAAGCCTTGTGGCAAATGTAGCCTGACTCACCCAATTTGCAGTTGTCCGTCGTACCAAGACCTCTGCAAAGCCTGTGGCATGCAAGGACATTGGGAAGGCAGTGCAGAAGACCGAGCTCAGATACTGCACACTGGAATGTTGGCAGATCACTTGCAGAGAGAACGTCTGCAAGACAGAATGGCGAACGCAACAAAAGGTACACCAACATCAACACACAATGAAAACCCAACAGGTACATCAGGTCAGCAGAGAGACAGATTGCTAGGTGGGGAGTCTGTCACGTGACATCCAAAGTCCAAGGGCATGGCTAAACACATGGTGTGCACCATCAAATTGCTGATTTTAAAGTGAGGCAGACAGATCAAGTGGCATTGCAGACATGTTCAAAGACAAAGTCTGAAGGTGAGTGTACAGTGGCTACGTGCACAGAGGATAAACAAGCTAATCAGCCTTCCGTGTAACCAGAGTCTCGGAGGAGTCGTCAAGACGAGCTTAGCTCTGGGAAGAGGATTACAATAACAAGATCGGGATGAGTAAGCAAACCTCCTCTACATATTAGAGAGTGTTAAACTTACTTACTTGTCTATAACATTTTGTTTTAATCACATATAGTTAGTTCGAACTGCAATATCATTGTATATTGTACATATGTTTTTATCTTTGTAAAAAGGGGATGTTGTGGAACCACCTTAAGAAGTGACTATCTTAAGAGAGGACCATCTTCAGAGTTGCAAGTGAAGGTCACTAGAGGAACTAATGTCATGTCACACATGACCAGGGAAATGTGGGAGTAGCCTGACAAGTGAGATGCATTTAGCTGTGCTCATGCAGTAAATGTTTGTGTACATATGTTCTAGTTAAGTTATAATAAAAACCCTCATTTTCTTTGTATATTACCTGTAGTCCTGTGTGTCTTACAATAGTTCACATATCAAAGGAATAAGTAATATTATAGTGGAGTGGGGCCTATTAGGGACAAAGAGGGTAATATATGCTTAGAAGCACAGGGCAAGGCTAAAATACTTCATGAGTACTTTGTATCAGTGTTTACGAAGGCAGAGAAATCTGACAAAATAACGGTAGAAGTGGAGAGAGTAGAGGCAATGGATAGGGTAAAAATTGAAAGTGAGGAGGTACAGGAAAGGCTAGCTTTGCTTAGGATAGATAAGTCACCTGGTCCGGGTGGCTTGCATCCTAGGTTGCTAAAGAAAGTGGGGATGGAGATAGCAGAAGGGCTTGCCATAATCTTCCAAACTTCCCTATATATTGAGGAGGTGCCAGAGGATTGGAGAGTGGCAAATCACAGAATCACAAAATTGTTACAGTGCAGAAGGAGACCATTCGGCCCATGGTGACCACACCAGCTCTCCGAATGAGCAATCCACCTAGTGTCGTTCCCCCGTAACCCTGCACATTCTTCCTTTTCAGATAATCGTCATATCTCTTTTGAAGGCCTCGATTGAACCTGCAGTACATTCCAGATGTTAACCATGCGCTGCATGAAAAAAATTTTCCTCATGTCTCTTTTGCCAATCACCTTAAATCTGTACCCTTTCATTCTTGATCTTTTCCCCAGTGGGAACAGTTTTTTCCCTATTTACTCTGTCTAGACCCCACAATATTTTGAATACCTCTATCAAATCTCCTCTCAGCCTTCTCTTCGAAGAAAACAGTCCCAACTTCTGCAATGTATCTTCATAACTGAAGTTCCTCATCTCTGGAACCATTCTCATGAGTCTTCTATACTTTCTCCAATGCTTTCACATCTTTCCTAAAGTGCAGCACCCAGAACCTATAGAGTCATAGAGAGATACAGCACTGAAACAGGCCCTTTGGCCCACCAAGTCTGTGCCAACCAACAACCACCCATTTATACTAATCCTACATGAATCCCATATTCTCTACCACATCTCCTAGCTACACTAGGGGCAATTTACAATGGCCAATTTACCTATCAACCTGCAAGTCTTTGGCTGTATGAGGAAACCGGAGCACCTGGCAGAAACCTCGACTCCACATTCCTACCTACCCCCGATAACCTTTCACCCCCTCGCTTATCAAGAATCTATCTGCCTCTGCCTTCAAAATATTTAAAACTCTGCTTTCACTGCCTTTTAAGGAAGAAAATTCCTAAGACTCACAACCCTCAGAGAGAAAACATTTCTCCTCATCTCGGTTTTAAATGGGCGACCTCTTATTTTTAAATAGTGACCACTAGTTCTAGATTCTCCCACAAGGGGATTTTCTAAAGGGACATATAATTTAATTACATACTATTTAATTGAGGTCTTTAGCTATCACTGGGTTTCCTTGAATTAATATCTCTTTACATACAGCGGAGTCTTGATATAGAAATAGGTTAATTGGTCATTATAAATTGCCCCTAGTATAGGTAGGTGGTAGGGAAATATAGGGACAGGTGGGTATGTGGTAGGAATATGGAATTAGTGTAGGATTAGTATAAATGGGTGGTTGATGGTCGGCACAGACTCGGTGGGCCGAAGGGCCTGTTTCTCTAAACTAAACTAAAACTAAAGAAAGGTCCAAAAGAATTGGTGAGGAACTTTGATGTTGAGACACTGATACATTGAGAGTTCTAGTTGTGGCCCTGGTTTGCCCTCTAGACTCTCCAGCCCTGGTTCCCCATTCTGTCAGGCTGCTGCACATACCTGAACTCTGTTCCTAAACCTGCTATGACTGATTGAGTGGCCTCCCTCAATACAGGGAAGAGCTAACCCATTACCCTCACCCTGTTCTCAATGGTCAAAATGGTCAGCATAAGACCGAGGGCACGATTTTCTACTGCTGGCTACTCATTTCTTACTTGCAAAACAAGAGGCCAGAATTTGAAAATTGAGTCGGGCACCTCGGCTATAATGCCCAAGACCCACCTAATGTAATTTTAAGGAAGATGCAACAGGCATGAGGCTGCTTAAATATGCAAATTAGGATCCAATGCTAGTTGTAGCACCCTATTGCAATTTTCAGGTACAATTGCAATAGGCCCAACATGTACTCTGCCTATATGTATCAGGTATTGATTGGCCTAACCAGTGATCCTTAAATGACCCAGGAAGTTTTTCATTTTCTTTTGGTGTGCCCAGAATAAGCACCTCAGCTCCTCTTGCCCCCAACACGCCTCCCAAAGAAATTCCTCCCCATTTGTCCACCTCTCCCGGATCACATTCCCTGGTCCAAACTGCCAACAAACTTATTGTTGGAGCTGGCTGATTTCCTCCTAAAATCAGTGAGCTGCAGCAGGGTGCCTAACATCCACAGCTTGTCTGTGGCATGTTAATGAAGTCTAGGACTCACAATGGCTTAATCCTCACTCGCATTGTTTACAAGGTCAGCTGGTGCTTACAACTGTTTTATTCTTTGCTTCAACACAAAAAGCAATCTACAGCAGATATTATCAGCAGATAGAGCAGAATCGGCACAGTGGCGCAGTGGTTAGCACCGCCGCCTCACACCTCCAGCGACCAGGGTTCAATTCTGGGTACTGCCTGTGTGGAGTTTGCAAGTTCTCCCTGTGTCTCCGTGGGTTTCCTCTGGGTGCTCTTGTTTCCTCCCACAGCCAAAAGACTTGCAGGTTGATAGGTAAATTGGCCATTATAAATTGCCCCTAGTATAGGTAGGTGGTAGGGGAATATAGGGACAGGTGAGTATGTGGTAGGAATATGGGATTAGTATAAATGGGTGGTTAATGGTCGGCATGGACTCGGTGGGCCAAAGGGCCTGTTTCAGTGCTGTATCTCTAAATCTAAAAAATCGAAAAAGGTATGCATTCATCTCCTTATATTACTTGAAAAAAGGAAAAAACTTATACACTATTTTTTCTTAATTTTTCCCTTTTCTCTCCGATTCTTTTATTGCACATTGCCTTATATGGTAATCTCTAGCTTAATTCTTAGTTTCTTGTCTATTTGGCATACATCAGTGATCTTTCTGTTTTATGACAGTTGGAACATTCTGTTGATCAACCAAGGACACACTAACTATTGCTGGGCTAATCTTTAACTCTCCCTCTCTTGCATGTATCAAAAATCATGCCACCACCAATGGGTGGGTGCATTGGCTGACCCACTGGCTTTGTACTACTTGAAAATCACCCCACCGGACTTTATTCTATATTCCTATAATCACTGGGTTAATGTGTTTGGATGTGATGAGTTAGTATTATAAGGAATGTCTTCTCAATGCCAAGCATGCTAACTGTCAGTTTTTCAACCCATGTGTCAGTTTGTTAGTGCTTTACAAGAAAAATGAGCTTTCGATCATTGGCATTGAAGCTTGCCAACATCAATCAATCAGACTTTGAAATTAGAACTGAAGCCAGTCAGAACCAGGTGGATTGGAGGGGAGGATTTCAACCAATCAGACATTACCTTCCCCATTGCCTGCTATACTCTTGAGGCAGCAAAGTTTGAAATTAGCTGATAGTTTGTGGGAGTCATTGTTAAAAGTTAAAGGAGTGTTTATTTAGTGTTTGTCCCTGAAGAAGTTATTCTCACTAATGAGCTCCTTAAATACAGTTTATACAGTCATAGAGTCGTACAGCTTAGAAACAGGCCCTTCGGCCCACCGCGTCGATGCCGACCATAATGCCTATCTATACTAATCCCACCTGCCTGCATTAATTCCATATCCCTCTATGCCTTGCTCATTCAAGTACCTGACCAGATGCCTCTTAAATGTTGCTACAGTTCCTGCCTCCACCACCTCCTCAGGCAGCTCATTCCAGATACCCACTATCCTTTGTGTGAAAAATTTACCCCTTTGATCCCCTTTAAACCTCCTCCCTCTCACCTTAAATCTATGCCCTCTAGTTTTAGTCACCCCTACCATGGGAAACAGACTCTGGCTATCTACCCTATCTATGCCTCTCATAATTTAATATACCTCTATCATGTCCCCTCTCAGCCTCCTTCGCTCCAGAGAAAACAGACCCAGCCTATCCAATCTCTCTGAATAACTCAAGCCCTCCAAACCCCAGTACTATAATTCTCTTCGCTGAGGAAAATTTGATACATCAAGACTCCACTCTGTAAAGTTGAAACACTAAAGTCGTGATGGGAAAACAAATCAGGAGCCTAATAAAATCTGTATCATGTTAAAATTCAGCTCATTAATTATTAGCATCCCTAAGTCTGTTAGAAATGTTTAAAGTGTGTTGAGTGGGGGGAAAAAATAGAACAATTGGAACTGGGTTAATTGATAGCAATACGATCAAGTTTATTCAAATTGCATAGACATTGTATCTGGCTTCACAAAATCTGATGTGATTGCTTGCCCAGCCCATTACATTACAGCCTGCCATAATAACGAGCGAAATACTTGATAAAAGGCTTCAGACGCTACTTCCTCAATCCGCAGCTTGGAAATTTTAGTGCTTTGAGTAAATCAAGCCAGAGATCAGTGTTTGCCAGCAATGATTTGACTTGTATTTTGCTTAAATAGTGATTTGCATGATAATTCTTTAATGACTTTAATTGCAATTCCTTTTGCTGCAATGATTACAACCACTTTTTACCATTTATCCTACACCGATAGCATTAGGACCAAAACAGTGCTAAGCAGTGCAAAGATGCTGCAGTCATAGTGTAAATGCAGCTGGAATCCAGAATCAAGGCCCATACAGACACAAGGATGAGACAGAGCCTGAAGCCAGTTCACGCCTGAACACTCACTTTACATTGTACAGATTTAGTGCAAACTGCCACTGCTAAACTAAACTTATGGAAAAAATATACCCTTAGAAATGCACTTTATTCACATTTTACTTACTTTACCCAGTGGCAGACTGTACAAAACTTGTCAGTAGCAACTACATAGCAGCTCAGTAAACAGTACTGCTGTTATCAAATTAAAAAGTCTTGCCCTGCAATAGTAATGGACCATTTTATTTTTATCAAACCTTAACATGGGTTCAAGTTTATCTGTACTTAAAACAAAAGCTAACTGACATTTGGATTTCTATAGTGCCTTTAATGTAGTAAAAATGTCCCAAGGTGCATTACAAGAGTGTAAATCAGACAAAATTTGACACTGAGCCACATGAAGAGATATTGAAATAAAAACAAGAAATGCTGGAACCACTCAGCAGGTCTGGCAGCATCTGTGAAAAGAGAAGCAGAGTTAACGTTTCGGGTCAGTTCCGAAGAAGGGTCACTGACCTGAAACGTTAACTCTGCTTCTCTTTTCACAGATGCTGCCAGACCTGCTGAGTGGTTCCAGCATTTCTTGTTTTTATTTCAGATTTCCAGCATCCGCAGTATTTTGCTTTTATTGAAGAGATATTGAGACTGGTGATCAAAAACTTTTTAAGTTTTCTCATAGACTGCCTCCTGTCCTAGTTTTGATAAAACTGAACTGTCCAGAATTTTCAATTGCTGACCGGCTTCGACTCACTCGCTGGTTGGTTTATGCAAAATGGCAATTCACTTAGACATTCTGACAGCCTTTGATTGTTAAAAAAAATAAATGAAGGATGCTAACTCTCAGCTCTGTGAACAGATTAAATAAAGAGCAATGATTTTGTCATGATCGTCACCAGATAATTTGGTGGCTTTCACAACATTTACTCAGTAACAATACAAGCAACTTCAATGTATTTGTTGTCTTAAATAAGGATGAAATCTGAAATACAGACTTAAATGAACTTTACTGATCCGATATAACCAAACTGCTTACAAATATGTGCCAATTCATTGCAATTCTTTCTATTAACCTGCGCTAAAGATGGCAGGGGCACCTACCATGTTTCCTATTCCCAGAAATATTGCAGGCAAACGCTAAAAAAAAATTACATTTTAGTTGAAATGACAGACAAAGGAGTCCTTCTTCTTAGTTCCATTTCAGCTTTCTATAACTATTAACATGAGCCAAGGAAATAAGTGTATATGGATGACATTGATCAATAAAAAACATTACTCTCCTCTGTCTGCATTGAATTAGCTAATCTCAGCTCGAACAGTAGGTAGAGTGGTACAATTGGCGTTAATACCTTTGGGCATTGGACAATGTATTGTTGCTGACACATGGTAAGGGGTGTGGGTGGTTCCCACTGTTCACCTCCCAACTGACAACCGTGTTTTGTTTAAAATGATGAGATAACCCCTGAGTGTTTTACTTGCCAAATAAACAGACAGTGACAGGTTTTCTTGTAGGTTTAAAACAGAGGATTTTATTAAACAATTTATTTATTAAACAACATTCATTCCCTGAAATGTTTGCAAACATCATCCACGCATGCATTTACTCTCGCAGGCACTCTCAAGAGAAGATAGATAGAAGGTAAAAGGTAAGAGTTCAAGGTGTGATAGGTACTTTTGGTTAACAGTAAACCTGCTGAATCTTCAAAGTAGGATAGGCTCTTTTAAAGGTGCAGGCCAGGGTGTTTGTAGTCTTACACTTGTTGTGGTGTTGTAGATTTCTGTTGGTTAAGATTTCAGATATAAGTTGGCCGTCACTTTCAGGTCTCTGCTGCACCAAGTTGAAATGTAGAATTAGCAGCAAGGCTTCTTATTCTTGTTTAGGCTGGATCTTTCCACAGCCCCTAGCTGGACTATCTTCTGTGAGGTTGCTGCAACCTCTCCCGTTCTCTCCAGAGGGTTACCTTTAAAGGTCAAAATCCATCAAATTGGAGTCTCTGTTAGTTAACACATTAGCTTGTGGGACCACACAATGGACCAAGATGTGGAATGCATGGCTATCTATTAACGTCTGGATGAGTATCATTCTGTTATGATGTGTCTACTTCACATCTTCTTTGTCTCAGAAGAAAGCCATTCAATTTGGGAATGTCTCTTGATGGTTCCAGGATGGGTGTAGTTGACACCTCTTCATAAGATCATAAGAACTAGGAGCAGGAGTAGGCCGTCCGGCCCCTCGAGCCTGCTCCGCCATTCAATAAGATCATGACTGATCTTTTCGTGGACTCAGATCCACTTACCCGCGCTCCCACCGTATCCCTTAATTCCTTTATTGTTCAAAAAGATATCTACCTTAGCTTTAAAAACGTTTACTGAAGAAGCGTCAACTACTTCACTGGGCAAGGAATTCCATAGATTAACAACCCTCTGGGTGAAGAAGTTCCTTCTTAATTCAGTCCTAAATCTGCTCCCTCTAATCTTGAGGCTATGCCCTCTTGTCCTAGCTTCACCTGCCAGTGGAAACATCCTCTCTACTTGTATCTTATCTATTCCCTTCATGATTTTATATGCTTCTATAAGATCCCCCTCATTCTTCTGAACTCCAATGAATATAATCCCAATCTACTCAGTCTCTCCTCATAAGCCAACCCCCTCAACTCCGGAATCAACCTAGTGAACCTCCTCTGCACCCTCTCCAGTGCCAGTATATCCTTTCTCAAGTGAGGAGACCAAAACTGCACACAGTACTCCAGGTGCGGCCTCACCAGTACCTTATACAGCTGCAACATAACCTCTCTGCTTTTAAACTCAATCCCTTTAGCAATGAAGGACAAAATTCCATTTGCCTTCCTAATTAATTGCTGTACCTGCAGACCAACCTTCTGCGATTCATGCACAAGGACACCCAGGTCCCTCTGCATAGCAGCATGCTGCAACTTTTTACCATTCAAGTAATAATCCTTTTTCCTGTTACTCCTACCGAAATAAATGACTTCACATTTATTAACATTGTATTCCATCTGCCAGACCTTTGCCCACTCACTCAATGTATCTATGTTCCTCTGCAAAGTTTCACAGTCATCTGCACACTTTGCTCTGCCACTCATCTTAGTGTCATCTGCAAACTTTGACACCCTACACGTGGTCCCCAACTCCAAATCATCTATATAAATTGTAAATAATTGCGGTCCCAACACCGATCCCTGAGGCACACCACTAGTGACTGATTGCCAACCAGAATAGTACTCATTTATCCCCACTCTCTGCTTCCTGTTAGTCAACCAATCCTCTATCCATGCTAATACTTTACCCCTGACGCCATGCATCCTTATCTTATGCAGCAGCCTTTTGTGCGGCACCTTGTCGAAGGCCTTTTGGAAATCTAGGTACACCACATCCACTGGGTCCCCATTGTCCACCTTGCTCGTAATGTCATCATAGAATTCCAAAAGATTTGTCAAGCATGACCTGCCCTTCATGAACCCATGCTGCGTCTGCCCAACGGGACAATTTATATCGAGATGCCCTGCTATTTCTTCCTTGATAATAGACTCAAGCATCTTCCCCACTACAGAGGTTAAGCTAATCAGTCTATAATTCCCCATCTTTTGTCTACCTCCCTTTTTAAACAGTGGCGTCACATCTGCTGTTTTCCAATCAACTGGGACTACCCCAGAGTCCAGCGAATTTTGGAAAATTACCGTCAGTGCACCTGCTATTTCTCCCGCCATCTCTTTTAGTACCCTGGGATGCATTCCATCAGGGCCAGAAGACTTATCAATCCTTAGCTCCATTAGCTTGCCCAACACTACCTCTTCCGTAATAATGATTGTTTCCAGGTCCTCACCTACGTTCGTCTCTTTGTCAATTACTGGCATGTTATTAATGTCCTCCACTGAGAAGACCGATACAAAATACCTGTTCAATGCCTCGGCCATTTCATCATATCCCATAAATAAATTCCCCTTCTCATCCTCTAAAGGACCAACGTTTACTTTAGCCACTCTTTTTCGTTTTATATATTTATAGAAACTTTTGCTATCTGTCTTTATATTCTGTGCTAGTTTTTTCTCATGTTTCATCATACTTTTCTTTATAGCTCTTTTTGTAGCTTTCTGTTGACCTTTAAAGTTTTCCCAATCTTCTAGTTTCATGCTGCTTTTGGCCACTTTGTATGCCTTCTTTTTCAATTTGATAGCCTCCCTTATTTCCTTAGACACCCATGGCAGATTACCCCTTTTCTTCCAGTCCTTCCTTTTCACTGGAATATACTTTTGCTGAGCACTTTAAAAAATTGCTTTGAAAGTCCTCCACTGCTCGTCAACTGTCCCACCGTAAAATCTTTGTTTCCAGTCCACTTTAGCCAAGTCCTCCCTCATTCTATTGTAGTCCCCCTTGTTCAAGCACAGGACCCTGGTATTGGATTTTATCTTCACACTCTCCATCTGTATTCTAAATTCAACCATACTGTGATCACTTCTTCCAAGAGGATCCCTAACCATGAGGTAATTAATTAGTCCTGTCTCATTACACTGTACTAGATCTAGGATAGCTTGCTCCCTCGTTGGTTCCATTACATACTGTTCAAAAAAACTATCACGGATACACTCAACGAATTCCTCCTCAAGGCTACCCTGACTGAGCTGGTTTGACCAATCTACATGTAGATTAAAATCCCCCATGATAATTGCCGTACCATTTTTACAGGCATTAGTTATTTCTTTGTTTATTGCCCGCCCCAATGTGATGTTATTATTTGGTGGCCTATAGACTATGTCTATCAATGATTTTTTCTTCTTAGAGTTTCTAATTTCCACCCAAATGGATTCAACCTCATTCTCCATAGAACCTGTATCATCTCTCAGCACCGCCCTGATGTCGTCCTTGAGTATCAGAGCTACACCACCTCCCTTACCTTCCTGTCTGTCCTTCCGAATAGTCTGGTACCCCTGGATATTTAACTCCCAGTCGTGACCAACCTGTAACCATGTCTCCGTAATGGCTACCAAATCATATTTATTCGCGATGATTTGTGCTGTTAACTCATCAAACTTGTTACGAATGCTACGAGCATTCAGGTAAAGTGCCTTTATGTCTCTTAGTCTAGAATGTATTCTTTCGAGTCAATGAGACAGTTTGGATACACAGGCCAGGGTCATCTGACCTTCGGTGGCCACCTTGCAGCACATTGTCCACAGTTTTAAAGGAGAAGTCAATTTCAAGGTGTCCACATTGAATAAAGTTTGGATCTTAAAAGTAGGAGTATGACATGTCTTTATTGGGCATGGTAGTATACAAACTACATTAAGAACCAATCATTTTCACATATGTGGGCTGAGACAACTAATGAAAATTAAATGATCTATGATGCTGAAGTTCTTAAAAATGATGACATGCTAAGTATAGAAGCTCTGATCACAAAGGCATGGCTATGCACTTCAAGTCGTGTGGTGTGAATGCATGAGGAATGAGACCTGAAGAAGATTTTTAACGTGCACTGACAACTGGAAAGCCATCTGCTGATGGACGGCCAAAGAGATAGAAAGATTCTTAAAAGAAACTGGAACAATGCAAAATCGGCGTCCATAAATGGGAACAACTTGCTCCAGATAAAAAAGTATGACGGAAAACCATCCAAGAAGGCACCTCCTACTATGAGGCCCGTTTTATTGTTGATACAGAACGTAAATGCCAGCTGAGGAAGTAATACCTGAAAAATCAAGGTGTCCAACCTGGGATCCACTGTTAATTCTGTGGTCACTCATTCCCAGCAGAAATTGGGCTCATCAGTCTTTAAAAACTTCATGGTACAAAATTAGATGATGTTTTGGTTGCCATTTTTCAAAGTCAAGAGATGAATGGACAAATATGCCATAGTGTTGCGATGTATGGCACTGTGTTGAGATATACATCACAGTGTTGTAATGTATGTTAGTATGTTAATATGTACATTAATGTGCTATGATGTATGTTGTTATGTTGAGATATAAATTGAAGTGTTGAGATGTATGTTGCTCTGTTGAGATATACGTCAGAGTTCAGATGTGCGTCACTGTGCTGAGATGTACGTTACTGTGTTCAGATATACATCATTGTGTTGAGATGCATGCTGCTATGTTGAGATGTATTCCATTATGTTGTGACGTACGTCACTGTGTTGAGATGTACGTCATTGTGTAGTGATATATGCCAGAAAAAGGATGGCAAAATGGAAATAAATGATTATTTCTTCCCAATCATTTATCCACATATCTGTGGAGAAGGATGATGCTACAGATAAATTTTTATCTTCAGCCCTGCCAATGTAGAGCTTCATGCTAATTAATTAATTAAATTAATGGGCATGTGTACATCACAAAATAGGTTCTTCCCACCCAATAATGTCATTAGCTACAGTTTTTCACACACTGCCAAAATACATTTCACTTGTCAGAAAATGGAACCAGCATGCAAACTGGAAAAAGGAGACATTACATTTTTTTTTGCATTTGTTTTATTGTGGTACCGTGGCATCAGGAGATTGTCTCCGAACTTTCTGGAATAAGAATTTGCCTTGATGTTACACTTTAGCTTTATGTAGTCTTCTTAAATGACCATGCATCAAATTGGTTTCCAAAGATAATTTGCAGTAAACTCCTGAATCAAATTACCTTTAGTTTATTTCGCCTGTTAATTCTTTTTTCACCTTTCTAAGTCTCTGATCCCACAATGAGGAAGGCGGTGCATGACTGAATTATACAGCAGATGGTTTGATTCACAACCAATGCTGAGTTAGTTGACTTGAGCCTGGGTGACTGTCACATCCTTTGGTGTAGAATCATAGAATAGTTACATCACAGAAGAAGGCCATTCAGCCGATTGTGTCCATGTCAGCTCTCTGCAAGAGTATCTCATCTAGTCCCACTCCCCCACCTTTTCCCCATAGCCCTGCAAATTTTATCTCTTCACATAATTATCTAATTTCCTCTTGTAAGCCTCGACTGAATCTGCTCTCAGCCAGTGCATTCCAGATCCTAACCACTCACTGCGCAAAAACATTTCGCCTCCTGTCACTGTTGCTTCTTTTTCCAATCACCTTGAATCAGTGTCCTCTGGTTCTCGACTCTTCCGTCAATGGAAACTGTTTCTCCCTATCTACTCTGTCCAGACCCCTCACAATTTTGAACATTGCTATCAAATGTCCTGTTAATCTCTTCTCCAAGAAGAACAGCCCCAGCTTCTCCAATCTATCCACATAACTGAAGTTCCTCATCTTGTAAGTCTTTTCTGCATTCTCTCTAATGCCTTCACATCCTTCCTAAAATGTGGTGCCCAGAATTGGACACAATACTCCAGTTGCGACCAAACCCGCGTTTTATAAAGGTTCGTCATAACTTTTTTGTTTTTGCACTCTATGTCTCTATTTATAAAGCCCAGGATCCTGTATGCTTTATTAACTGCTTTCTCAATCTACACAACCACCTTCAATGATGGATGTAGAAAGGTTTCCCTTGTGGGAGAATCTAGAACTAGAGCCTTCCTCAGCTGAGGAATCAGTATTGCTCAATGTTGAAAACCACTTGGAAGCAGCAGAGGGTAGCAAGGGCACAGAATGTACTCTGGGTGGGAACTTCGATGCCCATCACCAAGAGTACCACCACTATTGACCGAGCTGGCTGAGTCCTGAAGGACATATCTGCCAGACTGGGACGGTGGCAGGTGGTGAGGGAACCAACAAGAAGGAAAAACATACTTGGTCACTCCCTCACCAATCTAGCTGTCACAGATGCATCTGTCCATGACAGTATTGGTAGGTGTGACCACCGCACAGTCCTTGTGGTGATTATGTCTTGCCTTCACACTGAGGATACCCTCCAGTGTTGCATGGCACTACCACCATGCTAAATGAGATAGATTCAGAACAGATCTAGCAGCTCATCCATGAGGTGCTGTGGGCCATCAGCAGCAGCAGAATTATATTCAACCACCGTCTGTAACCTCATGGCCTGGCATATTTATAACACTACCATTACCATCAAGCCAAGGGATCAACCTTGGTTCAATGAGAAGTGCTGAAAAGCCTGCCAGGAGCAGCAACAGGCATGCCTAAAAAAAAATGTGCCAACCTGGTAAAGCTACAATAAAAGGTTACATGCATGCTAAACAGCGGAAGCAGCATGCGATAGACAGGATTAAGCAATCCCACAACCAACAGAACAAATCAAAGATCTGCAGCCCTGCTATATCCAGTCGTGATTGGTGGTGAACAATTAAACAACTAAACAGAGGAGGAGGCTCCACAAACATCCCCATCCTTAATTATGGTGGAGCCCAACACATCATTGCAGAAGACTAGGCTGTTCCTAGTAACAGTCAGTGCAATGTGCGATGGCATTCACATCAAAAAGTCAACGAATATTACATAATTACTAGAACTTTAGCAGTGGCAGGCCTCAGTTGATTACTGGAAATAATATGAAAGTCAGATGATTATAAAATAGCACAGACAACATACCAGTACTGGCATGTGCTGTCCTTTCCAGACATTTGTGTTATACCTTATGGTTAAGAGATTTTAAATAAAACTAACGTCAAAAGCATAGGTGTCAGTTGGTAACCCTGTTTGCAATATCTTAAATGCATGTAATTATGCTTTTGGACCGTCTAGTCACGTTTCCCAAAGTGACAGCCTGTCACAGCAGGGCCTCTCTGATATCTCCATGGTGATTATGAATGTCAAACACAAAATGGGTTGATAACAGACAATGAATTTGTTTCAGTTTGAACAAGCCTGTTGTACATGACAGGCAATTTTAATGTTTCAGTGTTACTTGCTATTATTGGTGTTATTAGTTTATTCTAAAATTTATAGAAATCTGAGCACGTCGATCAGGTCTTACTCTATTATAGATCAACAAAGATTGAGCAAGACTTTGAGAGCCTTGGGGAAGTAGTCCTAATGGAAGAATTTAAAAATAGTGTCCCTTCAGGAATAAGGTCCCACAAGGAAGAACATAACGTTGGTAAAATAATGGATGCCGCAGTAATGGCAGATGATTATGAATTGACCCACAACAGCAGTAGTTACAGGCCCCAGTTTGGGGCCCAGATAGAGTAGACAGGAAGGACCTGTTTCCCCTAGTGGAGAGGTCAATTATCAGGGGGCACAGATTTAAGGTGATTGGTAGAAGAATCAGAGGGGACACGAGGAAAAACATTTTTACCCAGAGGGTGATGGATGTCTGGAATTCACTGCCCAGATCGGTGGTGGAGGCAGAAACCCTCAACTCATTTAAAAGGTATCTGGACCTGCACCTGAAGTGCTGTGACCTGCAAGGCTACGGACCAGGTGCTGGAAGGTGGGATTAGAATGGGCAGCTAGTTTTTTCAGCCGCGTAGACACGAGGGGCTGAATAGCCTTTTTCTGTGCTGTAGCTTTTCTATGGTTCTATGATCTTATTGAATGGCAATGCAGGCTCAGAAGGGCCGAATGACCTAGTCCTGTTGCTATTTCTTGTGTTCTTGTGTGACTGTAAGGCTGTGACCTTAATTCAGGATTTTAAATGATTGTAATTTATTGATTCACAATATTCATGATATTATCATGTCCCATTTGTCAAAAAAAAAATTCTAATCACCTCAGAAATCTTGATGTAAGGTAGAAACTGGTAACCAAAATAATCTACTGATGTATCCACATATAAAACAATGCAGCTGGAAATGAACCCTTCTAGTGCTATAACTGCTGTAACTTCAGTGTGAGTGTGTCAGAAGGTCAGTAATTCATATGGGTCTGGATATGCCAGGTCATTATCTTCCTTTAATGATCCTGGGATGGTACATTGGAGGCGAAGCACTGACCATCCCAAACAGGCCCAATGATGTAAAAGGAATAGGATCACGGGTAGGGATGCTCGACCTGGGGAGTGCTCCCATCCCTGGCCCTCAGACTGTCCTGTCTTAGGACCAGTCACTATGGCATAGCAAGCTGCCAAACCATGCAGATTGTGTGGTTCTATGAATGCTAAATGTGAGTCAATTGCATAACTTCCTGAAACATCTGCCATTGCCCCTGCCAAAGTTGCCAAGGTCAGGGAAGGTCACTTCATTATTCTGGTAGTAGAGGGCAGAATGTCTCTCTGGGCCCTTGACAAAAAGCAATTTTTAACATGTGTTGCTCCTTACAAAGGGATTTGCTAGTTACACCTTCCCAATCTTGCCCATTTATTTCTCTACCAGGTTTTCCCTCACTACCCCTCCCCCACCCCCCATGTTGTCTGGTACCATAACGGAGTGGGAACCCTCTATCACCTGGAGAATGAAGTGACCTCCTTCTGACCCCGCACCTTTGGCAAGATCAATGGGAGATGTCCCAAGAAGTGCATCTCAGCACTTAGATGTTTTGACTGAAGTTTGGTGCCTTGAAAGGCCTATGAGTCAGCAGCCCTTGTAGGCCACTCAGGGCACTAGACGCTGTCAAGAACGAGGAGTCCAGGCCATGATAATTGCTCATGTAATGAAATGTAGATGCTCCTGGACCTAGACAGGGTTAGAGTACTTAGGGAGACTGGTCCTGCACAGCACTGGGACAGAGGACTGCCAGGAAAATCATCGCCCATATTTTTTCCAGACCAACTACTGGCAACTTAAGCAGCATCAACTATAATTTCTGTAAAAGTGCCTACAACTACGAGCAAGCTACTATAATTCTTCACACATAATCAAAACCCAACTCATTGTGTGAGGACACACCATCTATTGCAGTAATTATGAGTTTAGTTTTGAAAAACAAAGAAAAGTATGATTTGGAAATGTTTTTGCAATAAATTTAGACAATAAAACTGATTTCGAGGACTTATTTTCAGGAGAGAGAAAGAAACGGGAACAAACAGAGGTAGTGAGAGACAGGCTTCAATTTTTGGTGGGCGGGGGGGGTCCCGTCCACTGGCCGAAAGGTTAGTGGTGAGCCTGCCTCCGCCGGGCCTGGAGAGCCAGACCGGATTTTATGATCCCCAGGCCCTTAATTGGTCTTGGGCGGGACATCCACCTCCTTGAGGCAGGAAATCCCGCCTAAAGGAGCTGCCAGCCAATCAGGCTGGCAGCTCTTAGTCCCAGTAGCACCACCGGGAGCAGGAGCCACTGCTGGGACTACACCCAGTCACCGGAAGAAGATGAAGGACGGCCCCAGGAAAAAGGTACGTTTTTAGGCTTCGTTGGAGACAATCGGTCGGGCCCTGGCAAGGCAGGGGTGTCCGTTGTGGGGGGGCGGAAGGAGTGTGGTGCGTTGGGGGCAGTTGGGGCTACAGTGACGGCTCTCCATGGGGCACAGATTGCCCGATCAGGAGGGCCCCCTCAGCCCGCAAGAAGGCCCCTGGTTTCATCAGGTGGGCTTTTTGAGGCTCAGCCACCCGCCAGCCAAGGGTAAGATACCCGTGGTGGCGGGCAGAATCCCTTTAGTGCCAGTTAATCGGTCACTTAAGGGTCTTGATTGGCCTGAGGCGGGCGGGCCATTTCTCACTGCCACCGCCCTGTGTAACTTTGCAACAGGGGCGGGAGAGGGTCGGGAAGAGACCCCCAGGCTCCCACTTCATTTCAGGGGACTCTCCCGCAGCCCGCCCCCCCCCCCCCCCCCCACCACCAGCCTGCTCGTTTGGGGGGCGTAAAATTCCGGCCACAGTGAAAGATGGAAACAGAAAGACTGAAGGAGTCAGGTGGTCTTTTTTAGAGACAGACAATGCAAAATCTTTATACTTTGCAATGCATTCTAATTGGTTACAACAACTTTCTTTTTAATCTTTTCCTTTTTTAAAAATTGAGAACATCAAAACAATTGTTCCTATAAAAATGATTTAACTAATTATTTAGATTCCTGAAATTTTTAAGAAATTAATTATTTAGTTCCCAGGAAACAATTGAAAACATTCTCCGACAGATGTCCTACAAAGCTCTTTCCAAATTCTTTCCCTGAAGATGTGCACCTTATGTTCTTTCCCATGCCCATACCCATGTAAACTCTGACTTGCTGTGAGCAATGCCACAGGAGATCTGCTAATAATACTAAGTAAATTACAAGCACTTCAAAAAAATTAAAACTGAACAGCAATGGTTCTGTAATCATTGATAGAATGTTTTCCTCAGTAATAAATATTTTTGGTTCAATGATGCATCACATTAGTATACAAAGCCATTGCACCACCTCATGACAAGATGTAATTCATCATGTGATGATATCCTGATTTTCGTTGGGTCATCTTAGAGAAGACAAATCACTGTAATGGAGAATGAACAGTAAATCATGGGTGTTCTTCCCGGAGTTGTACTCATTAGTATCTTTTCAGCCAGTCACGAAGTAGCAATGGCTATATCTTGTAAAGCAGATGTCTGTCTTGAATAGGGTGAAAAATTAAATCTTAACTCATGCTTTAGAGCAGGACTGAAGATATTGAAAATTCAGCATGTTTCATGAATTATAATTTCTTCATTATAAAAGACTTCATTTGATAACATCAATAGAACTGGATACTGTATAGTTTAATGCAGTTTAAAGGTTGCATACAATCATAACCTATTTTAAATTGAAATCAGGATGAAGCAAAGATTCATTAATCAGCTTTTAACAGAATCTGTTGGCCAGACTTGTGTACAACCTGCAGACTTCAATCACGTGTACAGCTTGCTGCATTACATCTGAGCTTTATGTAAGGCTGGTGCACTGCGATTGTAAAAGGTATGTTTTAAGCCTATCCTGCAGCAGCTGTCCAATTCAAATTCAGATTGCAAGCCTAATCTGTGTTAACTGTTATCACTCGATTTTCAAATTTCCAGCAACAAGGGGGTTTTTAGATTGTTCTGTATTTGACAACACAAATACTAATATTGCAGTTTTAAATGTAAATATGCACTGCCAATTAAAAATATAGTTGACGCTTCCTTTTCTAACAGATACGAGATTGGCTGCATTACAATTAGTCTCCTTGAAGCTGTAGCTGTACAATAGCTAGTTCCATTCAATTAATGTGCAAAAATTCAGCTAATAAAAAGCAAATCTTAACACATTCCTCCTTGCCTGCCCCATGATAAATTATCTGCAGCATTAACTCATCCTAAAATCCTGTGCATTTCTATTGTATTGTGATTGGAGTTCTTTCTGCATTATCAGTAATTTTTCCATGGCTCCTTTTCTTTCTTTGAAATGAGATTGCAATCATCCTGCCAGACAAATCATCAAACTACTGTACAAAGAACCCACTTCACTCTCGGAGGAGACCTGCCAGAATAAAGCTGTAGCCCAATCAATAGGTTCATGTCAGTGATGAGCTGAAATTTTACACTGTTTTTATATGAAGATTGTGAGCTGCATTTGTACTTGCAACAGCACAAAATCTCCATTATACACACACCAAGTACAAAATGGCTCTCACTGCATCACCTCCGCTGTGGCCTATCCAAAGTGGTGGCCTGCAAATGCCATAATATATCCACTCCAATACCCCTCATAAAAAAAAGCACTCACTACAATGTCATCTTGCTCTTTGGAGTTGTTTATATCCATCTACCAGCATGAGTCTGCCTCCTTGGGTTGATAGATCCCATCATGCAAGTTATAACAAAAGAATGCAAGAAATGGGGAGGTGGTGGCGTAGTGGTATTGTCACTGGACTAGTAACCCAGAGACCCAGGGTATTGCTCTGGGGACATGGGTTTGAATCCCACCACAGCAGAAGGTGGAATTTGAATTCAATTAATAAATCTGGAATTAAAAAGCTCGTCTAAAGATGGCCATGAAACCATTGTCAATTGTTGCAAAAACCCATCTGGTTCACTAATGTCCTTTAGGGAAGAAAACCTGCTGTCCTTACCTGGTCTGGCCTACATGTGACTCCAGACTCACGACAATGTGGTTGACTCTGACAAGCCCTCTGAAATGGCCTAGCAAGCCACTCAGTTGTATCTAACTGCTACGAAGTCAATAAAAAGGAATGAAACTGGACGGACCACAAGGCATCGACCTAGGAACAACAATGGCAAACCCAGCCCTGTCGACCCTGCAAAGTCCTCCTTACTAACATCTGGGGACTTGTGCCAAAGTTGGGAGAGCTGTCCCACAGACTAGTCAAGCAACAGCCTGACAAAGTCATACTCATGGAGTCATACCTGACAGACAATGTCCCAGACACTGCCATCACTATCCCCCGGTATGTCCTGTCCCACCGGCAGGACAGACCCAGCAGAGGTGGCGGCACAATGGTATACAGTCGGGAGGGAGTTGCCCTGGGAGTCCTCAACATCCACTCCAGACCCCATGAAGTCTCATGGCAACAGGTCAAACATGGGCAAGGAAACCTCCTGCTGATTACCACCGACCAGCACCCCCTCAGCTAATGAGTCAGTGCACCTCCATGTTGAACACCACTTGGAGGAAGCACTGAGGGTGGCAAAGGTGCAGAATGTACTCTGGGTGGGGTACTTCAATATCCATCACCAAGAGTGGCTCAATAGCACCACTACTGACCGAGCTGGCGGAGTCCTAAAGGACATAGCTGCTGTACTGGGTCTGCGGCAGGCGGTGAGGGAACCAACAAGAGGGAAAATCACACTTAACCTCATCCTCACCAATCTGCCTGCCACAGATGCTTCTGTTCATGACAGTATTGGAAGGAGTGGCCACTGCACAGTCCGTGTGGAGACGAATTTCTGCCTTCACATTGAGGATACAGTCTATCGTGTTGTGTGGCAAAATGGGATAGAATTCGAACAGATCTAGCAATGCAAAACTGGGCATCCATGAGGCGCTATGGACCATCAGCAGCAGCAGAATTGTACTCAATCACAATCTATAACCTCATGGCCCAGCATATCCCCCACTCCAGCATTACCATCAAGCCAACCCTGGTTCAATGAAGAGTGCAGGAGGGCATGCCAGGAGCAGCATACCTCAAAATGAGGTGTCAGTCTGGTGAAGCTACAACAGGGGACTACTTGCGTGCCAAACTGCGTAAGCAGCATGCAATAGACAGAGCTAAGCGATTCCATAACCAACGGATCAGATCTAAGCTCTGCAGTCGTGCCACATCCAGTTGTGAATGGTGGTGGTCAATTTTTAGATACAGCACTGAAACAGGCCCTTCAGCCCACCAAGTCTGTGCTGACCAACAGCCACCCAATTATACTAATCCTACATTAACCCCATATTCCCTACCACATCCCCACCATTCTCCTACCACCTACCTACACTAGGGGCAATTTACAATGGCCAATTTACCTATCAACCTGCAAGTCTTTGGCTGTGGGAGGAAACTGGAGCACCCGGCGGAAGCCCACGCGGTCACAGGGAGAATTTGCAAACTCCGCACAGGCAGTACCCAGAACTGAACCAGGGTCGCTGGAGCTGTGAGGCTGCGGTGCTAACCACCGCACCACTGTGCCGTGGTTGTTGGAAGTCATTCATCTCAGCTCCAGGACATCATTGCAGGAGTTCCTCAGGGTAGTGTCCTAGGCCCAACCATCTTCAGCTGCTTCATCAATGACCTTCCTTCAATCATAAGGTCAGAAGTGGGGATGATCGCTGATGATTGCACAATGTTCAGTACCATTCGCGACTCCTCAGATACAAAAGCAGTCCATGTAGAAATGCAGCAAGACCTGGACAATATCCAGGCTTGGGCTGATAAGTGGCAAATAACATTTGCATCACACAACTGCCAGGCAATGACCATCTCCAAAAAGAGAGAATCTAACCATCTCCCCTTGCCATTCAATGGGATTACCGTTGCTGAATCCCCCACTATCAACATCCCAGGGGCTACCATTGACCAGAAACTGAACTGCAGTAGCCATATAAATACTGTGGCTACAAGAGCAGGTCAGAGGCTAGGAATCCTGCAGTGAGTAACTCATCTCCTGACTCCCCAAAATCTGTCCACCATCTACAAGGCACAAGTCAAGAGTGTGATGGAATACTCTCCACTTGTTTGGATGGGTGCAGCTCCAACAACACTCAAGAAGCTCGACACCATCCAGGGCAAAGCGGTCTGCTTGATTGGCACCACATCCACAAACATTCATTCCCTCCGCCACCGGCGCACAGTGACAGCAGTGTGTACCATCTACAAGATGCACTGCAGCAATGCACCAAGGCTTCTTAGACAGCACCTTCCAAACCCGCGACCTCTACCAACTAGAAGGACAAGGGCAGCAGATGCATGGGAACACCACCACCTTCAAGCTCCCCTCCAAGTCACACACCATCCTGACTTGGAACTATATCGCCGTTCCTTCACTGTCGCTGGGTCAAAATCCTGGAACTCCCTTCCTAACAGCACTGTGGATGTACCTACTCCACATGGACTGCAGCGGTTCCAGAAGGCAGCTCACCACCACCTTCTCAAGGGCAATTAGGGATGGGCAATAAATGCTGGCCTGGCCAGCAATGCCCACATCTCATGAATGAATAAAAAAAAGGAGCAGGAGTCAGCCATACAGCCCCTCGAGCCTGTTTCATCATTCAATAAGATCATGGCTTATCTTGGACCTCAACTCCACTTTTCCACCTGATCCCCATACCCCTTAGTTCCCTTCGAGTTCAAAAATCTAACAATCTCAGCCTTGAATATACTGAGCATCTACATCTCTCTGGAGTACAGAATTCCAAAGATTCACAACCCTCTGAGTGAAGAAATTTCTCCTCCTCTCAGTCCTAAATAGCTGATCCCTTATCCTGAGACTATGCCCCCTAGTACTAGACTCAACAGCCAGGGAAACAGTCTCTCAGCATGTACCATATCATGTTCTCACAGAATCTTTTATGGTTCAATAAGGTCACCTCTCATTCTTCTAAACTCCAGAGGGTATAGGCCCATTCTACTCAATCTCTCCTTACAGGACATCCTTCTCATCCCAGGAATCAATCTCGTGAAACTTCATTGCAACCCCTCTAAAACAAGTACATCCTTCCTTAAGTACAGAGACAAAACTGTACACATACTCCAGGTGTGATCTCAACAAAGCCCTGTAAAATTGCAGCAAAATGTCCTTACTCTTGTACTCTAAGCCCTACAACGAAGGCTGACATACTATTTGCCTTCCTAATTGCTTGTAGTAGCTGATTTTAACTTTGTGTTTCGCATGCAAGGTCACCATAATCTCTCTGAACATCAACATTTAATAGTTTCTCACTATTTAAAAAATTGTTTTTCTATTTTTCCTACCAAATTCAATAACCTCATATTTCCCTACATCATATTCCATCTGACAACTTCTTACCCACTCACTTAACCTATCTATATCCCTTTGCAGATTCTTTGTGCCCTCCTCACAGCTTATTTTCCCACCTAGCTTTGTATCATCAACAAATTTGGATACATTTCACTCCATTCCTTCCTCTAAGTCATTAATATAGCTGGTAAATAGCTGTGGCCCCAGTACTGGTTCTTGCAGCACCCCACTAGAAATAGCCTGTCAACCTGAAAATGACCTGTCTATTCTTACTTTCTGTCCTTTAACCAATCCTCTATCTATGTTGATATATTACCCCCAAACCCAATGTGCCCTTATCTTGTGTATCACCCTTTCATGTGGCACCTTGTTGAATGCCTTTTGAAAATCCAAATATGTTATATCCACTTTATTTACCCTGCTAATTAGATCCTGAAAAAAACTGCAGCGGATTTGTCAAACATCATTTCCCTTTCATGAAACCATGTTAACTCTACCGAATCATATTATGTTTCTCGAAGTGTCCTATTACCATTCTCTTTAATAATGGATTCCAGCATTTTCCCAACAACTGATGTCAGGCTAACTGGCCTGTAGATCCCTGTTTTCTCTCCTTTCTTGAATAGCTGTGTTACATTTGCTGCCTTCCAATCCACTGGGAGTGTTCCAGAATCTAGGGAAGTTTGGAAGATCACAACCAATGCATCCCACTATTTCTGCAGCAATCTCTTTTAAAACCATAGGATATAGACCATCGGGTCCAGGGAATCTGTCAGCTTTTAGTCCCATTAATTCTCCAGTACTTTACTAATGTTAATTATTTTAAGTTCCTCACTCTCATTAAACTCTTCATTCCCCACTATTGCCAGTATGATTTTTATGTCTTCTACCATGAAGATAGACACAAAACATTTGTTTAACGTCTCTGCCATTTCCTTATTCCCCATTATACTATTTCCTTCCTCAACCTCTATGGGATCATGTCTTCTTCCTTTTTACATACTTGTAGAAGCTTTTACAATCTGTTCATATTTTTTGTGTGTTTAATCTTGTATGTTATTTTCTCTCGCTTTACCAAATTTTTGGTCAGCCTTTGCTGGTTTCTGAAGCTCCTTAGGCTTACTATTATAATATTATAAGCCTCTTCTTTTAATCTAATACTAACTGCAATCTCTTTAGTTAGTCATGAATGGATCACTTTTCCCATCAGTTTTTACTTTTGAATGGAATGTATATTGGTTGAGAATTCTGAAATATTTCTTTAAATGTTTGCCATTGCTTAACTACTATCATACCTATTAATGTAATTTCCCAATCTTCCTGAGCCAACTTACATCTCATACCTAAGCCATTGGCTTTATTTAAGGTTAATACTCTGCATAGTTATATGTACATCACTCGCAAACTCAATGTGATATTCGACCATATTATGATCACTTTATGCAGAGGATCCCTTACTATGAGATTACTAATTAATCCTGTCTTATTACACAAGACAAGATCTAAAATAGCCTCTTCCCTGGTTGGTTCCACAACATATTGTCCTAGGAAACTGTCTCAAATGCATTCCATGAACTCATCTTCCAAACTACTTTTGTCAATTTGATTTATTCAGTCTATATTAAGATTAAAGACCCCATGGTTATAGTATTGCCTTTGTTATGAAGGTGCTTCTACTTAAAAAAAAAAAATTCTGAGGATTCATGTGTTAGAATCATGGAGATGCATTCATTGGAGAACTGAACTAATTCCATAAATGTTGGATGTTGTTTTTTAAAAGAGGTAGCCAGAAGGACACTTGAAGTCTTGTTTGAAACAAACTTTCCTGGAAGTCACATGCCTTAGCTCAATAAACAACAGAAACCTTGGTCACTTGGGGGAGATGTTTACAGAGAAATGACATGTCACAATTTATGAGCGTCAGGAGGTTCTGACTTACTGCTTGGATTAGCTTCTGAGATATTGTTTTGGTTCAGTTGGGGTGTGGACTGTGTTTGAAAGCAGCTGGAGATCAACCTGCCAAGAAAGAAACACCCAGCTTGCCTCCTTCCTGTTGTATCTGCAAAATGCCGCGTTTAGAACTAGAAAAGACAGTGCACTCCTCCCACCTTGGTCATAACACCTCTGTCACAATCTCCTCCTATTTCTTCATTGAGACTTTGTCCAACAGTATAGCTACTGTTAGGGAGCCTATAAGCTACTGCCACCAGTGTTTTCTGTCCCTTGTTATTTCTAAATTCCACCGAGACTGATTCTACTTCCTGATCTTCCTGGTCAAAATCCTTCCTCACTACTGACTTATGTTATCCTTTATTATCAGGCCCTCCACTACTCCCCCGCCCCAAACCCCACCCTTATTTTATATTGTCTGTCTTTTCAAAATGTCAAGTACCCTGGGATATTTAGTATCCAATGTTGGTCACCATGCAACCACATTTCTGTAATGGCTATTAGATCAAACCCATTTATCTCTATTTGTGCCATTAATTTGTCTGTCTTGTTATGAATGCTTCATGCATTCAGATTAAGGACCTTTAATTTTAACTGATTTAAACTCATTTTTTCCTGATTCCCTTATTCACTATTGCACTATGACCGTTAAACACCTTGTCCCTTTCTGGCACTCTGTTTATCTTTACCCAAATTGTTGCACTGCTCTATGGCCTATACTTTTCTCTTCAAATTTATAAATTTTCCCTCGCCTGAACTGCGCCCACAACCTTCTTAGTTTAACACCCAATCTACAGCCTTAGTTATTCAATTTGCCAGACACTGGTTCCGGTCCAGTTTAAGTGGAGCCTGTCCAAACAGAACAGCTCCCTCTTTCCCCAGTAGTGCCCCATGAATCGAAAACCCTGTCTTCCACAATGTGGGCTGTTTTACATGGTAAACTATGGCAGTCCGCCTGTGCAGACCGCTCGTCGCGGAGCTGCTGCGATATTAAAGAGGGCGGCTCATTTAAATGGCCGGGGAGGATCGCACTCCCCCACCCCCCCCCCCAATGGCATGGAGGGGGTGGGTAGTCCATTCCCAACAACAGCGTCAGGCACCATTGCTCAGGCGCTGATGCCATTTTTAAAGGGCTTCCAGTCCTTCTATTCAGTTTACATATTTAAAGAAATAGGCATTTTAAATTTAATTTTTAAAAAAGAAATGTTTGTAGCCCCTGTCCCCTCCCCTCCAATAACCATATAGTTCATTCTTTGCCCTCTTCCCCCCCCCCAAATACTTACCTTGTGTACCTGACCTTCCCCCCCCACCAAAGTTAACTTCAATCCCTTCCCACCATCCCCTAGACCAATCAGAATAGGCTGACCCTGCTCTCCTCCATTCCTCACACTGAAATACTTACCCGCTCCTCTGTCCCCACCAGTGTCCTGTATCGGATCTCCGGACGAAGATCCAAAGGCGCGGGAGTACTGGCCACCGTCACCAATATTGGAGTGGGACAGCCGGCGAGAGCAGGTAAGTGATTCATTATTTGCATTGTTTTACATATTTAAATTCTGCTTCCGTCGCCAAGCTGGGGCGGGGTGGGGGGGGTGGTGACTGAGTGGTGGATTGGGAGCTGCCAAGAGGCCTCGCCGCCGCTAATATCGATACGGGCCTTCCTGGCGTCGAAGCCTGGGACGGGCCTCTGCTGGAGGCATTTTCCGGACCCACGCCGCTGCCACAACCTGACGTCAGGGGGCTGTAAAATCCAGCCCTGTGAGTCATGCATTCAACTCTCTGATCTGTTTGACCCTATGCCAATTTGCTCATGCCTCAGACAGTAATACAGAGATTAATACCTTTGAAGTTCTGCTTATTAAATTTTATCCTAGCTCCTCAAACTCCATCAGCAGAACCTCATTGTTCTTACCTATGTTGTTGGTTTCTAAGTGGACCACAACAACTACACCCTCCCCCTCCCACTCCAAGTACTTCTCCAGACATGAGGAGATGCCCTTAGACTTGACACTAAGCAGACAGCACAACCTTTGGAACTACCAGTCACAGCTGCAGAGAGCAGTATCTATTCTCCTGACTATATTATGCCCTACCTTTATCGCATTCCTTTTCACTCCTCCCATTTGAATAGCTGCCTGTACCACAGAGCTGTAGTCAGTTTGCCCACCCACCCTGCAGACTTTTCCCTCAAGTACACAGGCAGCAAGAACCTCGTACCTGTTGGACAAGGGCAAAGGCCAAGGCTCCTCCAGCATTGCACCTGAGATTCCTCTAACTGCCTGAATAACAGTCATACCCTCCTATCCCTGACCATTACCTAACATAAGGGTGTGACTGGCTCCTGCATCAAAGTGTCCAGGTAATTCCCCTCTCCCTAATGCTCTGCAATGTCTACAGCTTGGACTGGAGCTCAACAGCTCTAAACTGAAATTCCTCAAGATGTAGGCAGTTACTGCAGTTGTAGTTCTCCAGGATTGCAATGCTCTTCACAAACTCCCACATGCTGCAGTTGTGGCATGTCTGTCCAACCCTGTTTTATTTGCTTAGTTCATTAAAGTTTATGTATTTAATCAACTTAGACTATATTTTTAGTTTTTTAACTAATTACTTGATCTAGTTTAAATTATAGGCAGATTAAATTAAATATTTGCCTGCAACACGATCGACTACAAGTATCAAAGGTAAAAAGCCACACATCCTCTTCCCTCTGCACCAAATTCCCATCTCACCAAATTACCAACTTTTACTCTCTGTTTATGGTGCACTCCGTATATGACCGTTCTGTGTGTCACATATGACCAAATTGTCCCAGCCTCAGACAGGACGACAGTATTCAAGGGGACTCATTTATACAGTCAGGCTGTGTAAAATTCTGTCTTTATGGGGTCAAAATTCCAAGGTGCTAGAAGTGCGGTTGGACAGAACATACAGCAGCTTTGTTCATGAGGTGGGAGGAGGCTTTCCCATCATATATGTTAATAGCATGAGAGGGATTATATTGGGTGGAATGAGCCCAGCCTGGTTATATACAGGCAGAATATAATCTCATTAATATATCTACTGAGAAACTGCGGCATCACCCTCACCACCTTAATTTCTTGCAACAGTACAACAGACTGCCCACCCTGCAGAGGCAGCATAATATCAAAGCAGCACCCTTCTGTGCACTAGCAGGGCCTTCTCCTAACAGCAATCAGTTCTTCTGGGTTTGAATGCTGTTTACCTTTTAACTCTGGGCTACTTTAAGCCCAGAACAGAGCCCTGCATCTGCTTTTGGCAGTGAGCCTATCGGAAATGCATTTATTGGTATACCTTGGGTAGCTTGGGAATGCACGCCAGCTATGTGTGCAGACTGAGGTCCCAATATAAGTTGGTCAGGCAGGAGATGCCCCTTGGGGCTCAAAATACTGCAGTTTACATGGACCCATCCTGATTCCATCTTAAATTCTGACCACCAAACCTGTCACTGAGTGGCGGGGGGGTGCCGCCACGAGGCCTCACCGCCACCGGCAATATCGGGACAGGGCCTGCTGGCGTCGAGGTCCGTGGCGGACCTCACCCGGGGCAATCTTCATGCCCCCCCTGCTATGGATCCCGACGTTGAGGCCTCTATGAAATCCAGCCCTATATGTTTAATGGAAGCCAAGCATTGTGTTGTGGATTATAAATGTAGAAAGTGCAAATAACAGATAGACACACAGAAAGACAGAAGCAAAAACAGAGAAGCATTCAGGCATACACATACATACACACACCACTGCAATTGCAGATCAGTTTTTGAGTTGAGTGGGTACACTCTGCAGTCTGCGTGTTGCTATGCAGTGCACATCTTCCAGCATTCTTCAGTTCTTTTCATGCTTCAAGGTTACTGAGAGAAGTCTTCATTCATAATATTACAATTTGCCCATTTGTTTCAATAAGTTTGATATTTTTCACTGTTCTGTAAGAATTAATGCCGCAGAGCATCAAAATGCATTTTTAATATTTAAATGATATTCAAAATTACTGAGTGATGATTGAAACAAATAGGGCGAGACACTGATCATGACAAAAGGTAATTCAGTGAGCTGGTATAACATACTAACAAATTATTCTACCATCTTGAGCAATGTTGCATCATTGAAAAAAGCAGTAGGAATAAAGAATATTATATAATATACTATATGAACAAATAGTAATTTTCTCATTTGTTGCATTCTTACTTACAGGTTAATAGAAATAAGATTGCTGGGACACACCTAATCACAAGTATTAAGAGAACAGGGAGCTCTGCTGATGGTGAAACCTTCTTGAGAGTTGGCTGGCACATGAAATGTATGGAATCGATGTACATGAAAATAGTAGCAGCTACTGACTGGGTTTTGCTCATGGGATGGATGGTGAAGGAGGTTTCGAGAAAAATAAGGCTGGAATTGCCTGCCTCCTGCCTCATTAAAGCAGCTGTGATGGGCCTGTAGCAGCTGAAGGTGTAGGACCACTGCTCCCAACCCTAGTGCGTCAGGAAATTCCAGAAATTTCAGCGCAACATAAAAGGAAGTGAAGACTTGGCAAAGCAGCGCATGGATCCTTTTTCCCGGACTTCGTGTCTGGTAGAATGGGCACACTGAAGACCAAAGATCAGGAAAATCATCCTCTTTATTGTCTCTGATCTCAAATGGGAGTCGCACATCTCCTCCATTATGAAAGCTGCTTGCAAGTCAGCATGATTTCCTCTTTTGTGCTAAAACATTTCTTCTGACCAAATCTTAACTCTACGCAAAGCGCAAGTCTGTCAGAGATTTGAATACTTCTCTCAAATGGGGAGACTCTTATAACACTTCTAACCTTCATGCTCTTGGAAAAGATTCAAGGAAAAGCTTTATATTAGATGAATGATTCATCCATTTCCTCTAACTGCACCTTCTCTTTCACAGTCGCAAAGTTCCTTGCCTCAGTTTTTGGGTTCAGGTTTTTTGGCTCACTGCCACCCCTGAGTCTAAACCTTGTGGGCTCAAGGCCCCTTCCAGAATTTCAGTGCGTCCTGTACTTAAAAAGCTTGCCTACATAACAATTACCGCACTTCAAAATAATTAATTGAATATGAAGCACTTCAGGATGTTTCTGAGAAACGTGAGAAGATAATCTTTAAATGAAAGATTTTTCTTTATTTCTTGTCTCTACTTAATGAATACTGCCATAACCAGTGCTCCTCTAATCACATGACTCTGGTTTCTGCTAAGTTCTAAATATACTATCCAATATTCTCTTCCAATTCCCTACATCTTCATTGCATTGAAATTAGGGCATTTCATTTTTTTTTTCACTGCATTTCAAAACCATGGAGATCTTTGTCTTCTTTAATCTTCCTTTCTTCTGACAATTTACAAAACGAAACACAAGATTGATGTCACTGAAGACTACTTCTTACTCACCCAGTCTTCACTCCTATTCTTTTCAACTTCAGTGCTAATCCACACCCGCCTTGACCATTCACCTTAGCTTTTCCAAACAATTTAGATTTGTGATAGTTTGTACCAGTTATGTGGTTACAAAACCATTAAAGTAACACAGAAAAGATCATTACATGCAGAGAAAAAATTAACTATATGTCACATTTACAACTCAGTTTACTGTCTTTTTTGGGCATTCTATCTCCTTTCTATTTTTCGATCATAGAAGCATAAGAAAGAACATAAGAAATAGGAACAAAAGTAGACCACATGGCCCATTGAACCTGCCCCACCTGATCCTCGGCTTCAATTCCACGTCCCCCCCACCCCTCCCCATATCCCTTGATTCCCTGAGAAACCAAAAATCTGTCTATCTCAGTCTTAAATATATTCAACTATGTATCATCCACTACCCTCTCTGGTAGAAGAGTGAAGAAATTTCTCCTCATTTCAGTCCTATATCGGCCCCTTATCCTGAGACTGTGCCCCTTCTAGATTCCCCAGCCAAGGGAAACAACCTCTCAGTGTCCACCTTGTTAAGCCAGTTCAGCATCTTCTATGCTTCAATGAGATCACCTCCCATTCTTCTAAACTCCAGAGAATATAGGCCCAATTTAATCAGCATCTCATCACCCTCTCATTCCAGGGACCAATCTAGTGAACATTCGCTGTACTGCCTCCAATGCAAGTATATCCTTCCTTAAATATGAGAGACCAAAACTGCACACAGTACTCCAGGTATGGTTTCACCGAAGCCTTGTACAATTGTAGCAAGACTTCTTTATATTCTTGTACTCCAATCCCCTTGCAATAAAGGCCAACACATCATTTACCTTCCTAATTGTTTGCTGTACCTGCATGCTAACTTTCTTTGTTCCTTGTACGAGCACACCTAGCTTTTCTTTCTCTATTTCTCTTGGGAAGAAGACCTGCAGTTGTAATAAATGATGTGAATATAGTGTAGTAATGCTACTTTCAGATTTTCTTTCCCCATCCCCACCCTGACAGGATGCCCTGAGCTCATCTTCAATAATTTGGCTCAGCAGTATAGGAGAGGAGCAGTGGGGGTCCATGGCTTGTGCAGTGCCCACTGCTACTGCAAGGCACAGTGCCAACAGATCATGCCAATTCTCACCTCTTGCATTTAAGGACAGCAAACTTTTTCTACACATAGTTTTAGTAAACAGTGGAAATCTGCTTAGAAGATCTGAAAGCACATATTATTCATGAAATAAGAAAAACTTTGTAGAAGATTTCACACAAACGTATGATCCCTCCAACTGAAACAATACGGCATAATTCCAGTTCTGATGAAAGATAATTGACTTGAAATGTTAGCTCTGTTTTTCTCTCTCCAAAGATGTTGCTTGACATGCTGAATATCTCCAGAGTTCCAGCATCCACAGTATTTTGCTTTCGTTTTACACTATAATTATCACTTAGTTAGTGATTCATTGATCCTTTGTTGATTAACATGAGTGAACATATTAAACAACATTAAGTCTATATTCTGACTGGCATTATAACTTGCATCGTGCTTACAGGACTGCATGTACGTACTGACACTTCACATTTTACAGAAAGGAATGTCTTTCATGTATGCGCATTTAATTTTACTTAACAGGAAACTAGCCTGACTGGTTGGACATGAGTCAGTAATTCAGTGTAGATCCAGATTATATACTGAAGTCTGCATTACTCCAGTTATTGACTACTAATCTTAATGGGGTCCAGTGAAAGGACTGCAGCCTAATTGGCCTGATGGTCTACTGCTCTACACCATCTTCTCCCTTGCAACCATTTTTTTGTCTTCACTTTCAGTAATGGGGTTGATTAGCACAGTTCACTAGACTGTGGTGTAAACTGATACCAACAGCATGGGTTCAATCCCCATACTGGCTGAGGTAGTTCTTAGAGCCCTCCCCACCTTGCCACATAGTAATATTGTGGTATAAGCCATGATTAACAACCCATGGACAAAAAGGATGCTCCATAGAGAGAGACAGATTTCATTGATAGTTCTATGATCAGTGTTGGTCTTAAATTTCAGTCTTGTCTCTCCTAAAGTGCAAAGATGTCACCCAACACACTCCTCATCCTCTTTACATCTCCAGTGTATTCAAATCAAAACTCATGGTACAATCTGCTACTGTAACTCACCCTTTCCAGGATCTCAAATTGTGGAACTGTTTGCATCCCTCACACTCTACTTCCCCTTACAATCTAGAGGCTTTTATAACGCAAGCATGGTTTCACCGAATCACTATTTCCTAATTTACCTCATTTCTTAACCTCTTGTCAAACTTGATGATGTTCTGCACTATGAACTTTGGCCTTTCACTTTGGTTTCTCAATAAAAACAAATCTGCAGTATTTCCTTTAAATGTACAAAATCACAGTGATCTAATTGCAGTGTTTAAGATGATTAAAGGATTTGATAAGGTTGATAGAAAGAAATTATTTTCTCTGGTACAGCAGGTCTGAACAAGGGGGCGTAACCCTAAAAATTAGAGCTAGGCCATTCAGGGGTGATGTCAGAAAGCACTTCTTCACACAAAGGGTGGTGGAAATCTGGAACTGTCTCTCCCCAAACTAGGAGACTGGGTCAATTCAAAATTTCAAAAATGAGATTGCTAGATTTTTTTAGGCAAGGGTTATGGAATCAAGGTGGGTTGATGGAGTTAAGGTACAGAGCAGCCATGATTTAACTGAATGGCGACACAGGCTCGAGGGGCTGAAAGGCTTACTCCTGTTCCCATGGTGTTATGATTGCACATGGGCACCATGTTGAAACCATAGTATATATAACAAGCATAAGAGTTCAAAAAGAATGTTGTTTATGAAATGAAAAGATGTACTGGTGCAATTGGACACATTTTTCTGATCAAATAGGGGATCAGCAGAATTTTGGGCAAACAGTTCAGCCATTTACAGAAAAATGACAGAAATCTATAGTTACAGTTCAGATCAGCCAAAAGGTTTAGAATCGAGACTGTCTGTTCTATCCTGCATCTGGCCTGTTGCTGTCATTGATTGAAAAGCTGGAACAAGTTAGATTAGTGTCAGTTCATAAAAAAGGCTGGAGTGTGGTTTATAGTTACAACGTGTCTTTTACTTTTACTCTGTTTGAACTGGCAACCATGGACTGACATCTAACTAAATCCTGCCTTTGCTGCCAGTGTAAACTTGCTGATTTCTCACCATGAATCAGCCTGGCATTAACACACATCTGGGACAGGACAAATGCCAGGATTAGCTCAGACACAGCGCCTAGCAAATATGTCCTAGATTTACCTATTGTCCATTGCATACGTTACGTTCCACCAACAGGATGTTCAAGTTACCAGGAAAATTTGGAAATTAATTTGTTCGTGTATTGCACCTGAGATATACAATGTAATTTAGGAAACAATAAATAAAGTCTATCTATAGCAGCTCTACGACGAACTTGCTGTCTCACTCAAATTGAGAGTGATTTTGTGCGATAGTGTAAAATGGGTGCTATCAATTCAGCTGCCCATTTTACATTGCTCCCAACTTTCTTGAATTGAAATAAAATTCGGGAGAGACGTAAAGCGGGTGGCTGAAGCTATATCGCACGTTTTACACTGTAGCACAAAGTCAGAATTACCCCTACTGAGTTCAGATTAAGGCTCTCGGAGGCAGTAAAAACATTTCTCTACTGTTCCATACAGCAGCTATTCCATATTCTGATTGTCTTGCAACTTCAAACCTAAGCAAACATGCTCTCTGCTATTGTTGCATAGAGTGATCAAAACTGCCTAACCGTCACACCTGCCTGTTAACTGTCTGTCATACACTAGCATGGTGGTTATGTTACTGAACTAGCAATCCCAAGGCCTGGAATAATAATTCAGAGACATGAGTTAAAATCCCACGACAGCAACTGGGGAATTTAAATTCAGTTAATTAAATAAATCTGGAATAAAAAGATAGTATCAGTAATGGTGACCATGGAACTACTGGATTGTTGTTCACGAGTCACAGAGTCATTACAGCACAGGAGGAGGCCATTTTGCCCATCGAGTTCATGCCAGCTCTATGTAAAGCAATCCAGTCAATCCCATTCCTCCACTCTATTCCCGTAGCTCTGTAAGTTTATTTCCCTCAAGTGCTTATCCAATTTCCTTTTGAAATCATTGATCATCTCCTCTTGCACCACCATCATAGGCAGTTAATTCTAGGTCATTTCCACTTGCTGTGTAAAAATGTTTATGAACTATTGACCTTCACTTCCTCAGATGACTTTTTTTGTCACGCCTGCAATACAAGGAATCTCTGACGTGTGGCTTGAAATGTCATTATTTATAGTGATAAGAAAGGAAAACAGTGCACAGAGACAATAAGAAGACACCCTACTGACCCACTCAGTGCTCCAAGCAACATTGTGGCCTCTGTATTCAGCCACTCCTACACAGTGCTCCCCTTGTGTCTCGGAGGAAGTGAAGGCTGTTGCTTACTGGTCTCTGCCTGTGGCTGAGATGCATGTGGCCGTGTCCTCGTCGTAGACGTGCTTGTGGGAGCTTCTCCAGATGCTGCTGCATCTGCAGTATTGCAGGGGCAGCCTCCGTCACTTGGCCGTGCTGCACAGAGGCTGTCACAGTCAGAGGTGACACCCTTATCCTCCTCCGTGACAGCCTCAGCCCTTGGTGAGCGCACCAGTTGGCTGGAGGGGGACACTAGCTGAGATGCAACTGGCATCCACTGCAAACATCTCTGTGCCACCGGCGCCAATGACCGCTCCAGGCTACACGGTATGGCATGCATCCGATTGGCCGTCAGTGTGCATTTCCTGCACGCACTCCAACTGCTGCCACATATGGTTGGCCACTCCATGAGGTTGGCCACTCTCTCTATGGATGAGTTCATGCGCTCATAGCTCTGAGCCATTGCGGCGCACATGAGCTGGATGGACTCCTCCATCCTCTACCCAAGTTCCCACACTGCCTCTGACATGTGGAAGCACATCTCTTGCTGCTGGTCTTGGTAGACCCTCCTTTCCAGTGAATCCTGAAGCCCTGCATCTGTGCCCAGCTGAGCAGGGCTGTGTCTGTCCTCCCTTCTTCTAAGGGAACTGCCCACTGCTGCCTCTATCACCCCTACATGCCCACTAATGCTGTTATCCTCACCCAGTGCCACCCTATTTATCCCACTCTATTTAAATGCGCCAGGACCCACCGAGGTGAGAGTATCTGCACTAGTGCTCTTATAAGATGTGACAGTGCTTCTTCAGTTCCATAATGTTCTTCTGGGACCATGGAGGGAGAGGATTTCATTGGGTGGATGTCTGCACTGGTGGAAGACACCAGAAGAGATCACTTGGCACAGTATCAGGCACAGATTTTCGGAAGGCAGGCAGGGTGTAAGAAGAGAACACAGCGGTTGCAGCCTCAGAGAAGGCTGTAAGGAAGACAAGCAGTGGTGGGAGCCTTAAGATGCAGAGAGGGAGCACCTGCTCTCGGAAGCCTGATACAGCAAAGGCCTGCGAAAACTGGAACCTGTTTTGAAAGTTGAAGTTCACGGAGGAGTAAAAGCCCAACAGGATCACCAGGAATTGCCTTATTCACAGACATCCAGGTAAAAAATGCTCGGAGAAGTGAGCAAAGATGACACTGATTTTGAAAAGGTCTGGGATATCCAACCCATCGCAACTGGGAGGATTTGGGACTTTTAACTCAAATATTTTGCCATCAAAGAGGACTGTGTAACGTATAAGTGTGGCATGCGTTTCCAAGTATTTTATTAAGTAAACAAACCACTTTTTTTTTGTAATTTGGGGTATCAGCTACTTACAAAGTACTATTTACTTAACGGGGATTTCTTTTAGTTTAGTTATAATAAGTCTTAAAATGTGAAATCTTGTGTAATTCTTTAAATTAGTCTGGGAGTTTATATCTCGTATTTTAACATTAACTGTCTCACTGAAGTCGTAACAAACTGCTCTGTTCCCTATCCTCAGGTTATATTCTCCACTTAATTGCCTTGCCCACTTCCTGTGCTCCAAACCCTCTCCTGTTAATCGCTATGGGAGACAGCAATGCAGTAGGATAGCTTTTGAATTGCTCTAGCAAAGAAATGGAACATATACGATGGGCCAAATGGCCTCCTTCTGTGCTGCAAATATTTATAGTTCCACAGATGGACTGGGACACTAGACCTGAGCAAAACCAGAGATGCAACGTGGTATGAGGCCCAAATTGAAGCAGTTGGAGTGGACAGGGATTGGACATAGTTACTGTCAAAATCTTGGTGTTGTCATTGTGTCTGTGGGGTGGGGAGGATAGAATTATAAACCGCAAGTATTAGCATGTTCTGTAAATGCCAGTCTTGCTATCTTTCATTAAAAAAACCTTGACATGTTATATTCATCCCACTCCAAAATATGGTACTATTCCTTATTAATCAGAAGGGAGGCAGACTTAATTAAATTCTGGGAGTTGTGATCACACGATGCTTGCACCACAGGACTCTGGGGTACTTGAGGAATTGTAGTATTCTATATTTAGTCAAATTATGAAGAGTAGTAGATAGTTGGCATAGTGATAGCTGTGGGAAGCCTTATTAACTCAAGTCTCAGGGATTGTATGATGGGCAATCCCTGGAGGGAATCACTGTGGGAGAGATTTCAAATTTAGAGAAAGTAATTGTATGGGTAAGTTTAATGATTTACTGGCACTATTTATCCTTTCATAGATTTATTATGTTAGAAATTTGGAGGGCGAATTCCTGTCAGGTTCTCTCACCCATTCACTATAACCTCAGTGGAAGAACCACAAAAATCCTGGAGATACAGTGTAAATGGCTTTTGTCATTTTCAAGGGATTCCAGGGCTCTTCCTCTGAATCAATGGGGCATGAGTAGAAGAAATCTGACAGAAATTCATACCTTTATTTTTATTACAACTTTCATGGGTTATTGGCAAAATAAAATGGATGAACATGTTCAAAAGCCATTTTGGGAGTCACTTCAGTGCTTCTCTTCTTTAAGGTAAACACATACAAACCTAACACACACACTCTCAGTACCCATACACAGACCAGCATACATGCACCAGCACACCATAGCCAGAAAACATACACAGATTAACATACACCAGCACACATGCATTTACACACACACACACAAGCACACACACCTACATGTACATACGCCTGCAGATATACACGTAACTATACAAATATACTTGCACATACACTCACACATACCTACACACCTACATACATAAGGTGCCACACAAAAGGTTAATATGCAAGATAAGAAGAAGGAGTTGGAGATAATATATTAGAAGGGACAGAGAATTGGTGAATGGACAGGAAGCAGAGAGTAGGAATAAACAGTGCATTTTCAAGTTGGCAGGCTGTAACTAGTGGTGTGCTGCAAGGATCAGTGCTGGGGCTTCAACTATTTACAATCTATATTAATGACTTAGACACAGTGACCAAGAGTAATGTATCCAGGTTTTCTGACAATACAAAGCTAGGTGGGAATGTAAGCAGTGAGGAGGATACAGAGTGGCTGTAAAAAGATATAGGCAGGTTAAGTCAGTGAGCAACAAGGTGGCAGATGGAGTGTAATGAGGGGAAATGTGAGGTTATTCATTTTGGTAGTAAGAATAGAAAACAGAATATTTTTTAAAGGCGTGAAACTTCTAAATATTGATGAAGAGAAAGAGACTTGCGTGTACTCACAGAGTCATTTAGTCATTATGACATAGAAAGAGGCCATTCGGCTCATCAAGTCCATGCCGACTCTCTGTAGAGCCATCCAGTCAGTCCCACTCCCCCGCTCTATCCTCGTAGCTCTGCAAGTTTATTTACCTCAAGTGCCTATCCAATTTCCTTTTGAAATCACTGAATGTCTCCGCTTCCACCACCCTCATAGACAGTTAATTCCAGGTCAGAACCACTTGCTGCATAAAAAAGTTTTTCCTCATATCCACCCTGTATCTCTCACCCAAAACCTTAAATCTACATCTCCTTGTCCTTGTATCATCAGCTAATGAAAAACAGCACTTTCAACAGAGCAGCACTCCCTCAGTCCTGTAGTGGGAGTGACACCCCACATATTGTGTGGACTTGAACCCACAACTTTCTGACTCAGAGGCAAGACTGCTACCCACTGAGTCACAGCTGATGCAAAACCTAATTAATTGCCTTTAAATTCCCTAGTTAATATGATAGGATTTGAATTCATGTCTGGAATACTAAAATAAGGAACTCTTGCTACAATTGTGTAGAGTTTTGGTGAGACCATACATGGAGGACTGTGCACAGTTTTGGTCTCCATATTTAAGGAAGGATATACTTGTACTGGAGGCAGCACAGCAAAGGTTCAGTAGATTGGTTTTTGGAATGAGTTGTCTAATGATGAAAGGCTGAGTAAATTGGGCCTATAGAAGAATGAGAGGTGATCTCATTGAAACGTACAAGATTCTGAAGGGGCTTGACAGGGTAGACACTGAGAGGTTATTTCCCCTGGCTGGGGAATCTGGAACACAGGGGAACAGTCTCAGGATAAGGGGTCAATCATTTAGGACTGAGGTGAGAAGAAATGTTTTCATTCTAAGGGTTGTAAATCTTTGGAATTCATATTCTAGAGGGTTGTGGATGCTCCATCATTGAGCATTGTTAAGACTGTGACAGATGTTTGGTCTCTCAGGGAATCAAGGGATATGGGGAGGCTAGTGAAAAAATGGATTGAGGCAGAGGATCAGCCATGATTGTATTGAATGGCAGAGCAGACTTGACTGTTCGTTTGGTCTACTCCTGCACTTATTTCTTATGTTCTTATGTATATATACCTACATCTACCCACATGCACACATTTACATACACACATCTGCATATATAGGTACCTATACACATACTTGCACATACATCCACTCATAACTACACACTTACACACATACACCTACACGCACCCACTTACACACATCTGCACATGCACACATATATCTGCACACACTTACACATGCACCCACACACCTACGCATACCCACCTACACATTCACACACACCTACAGGCATACACAGCTACACACCCACACACAATGTCCACAAGTCACATCTTTATCTATGACAGAGGAACATACTATGAACATAGTAATACACAGTGACTATAAAATATACAGCAACAAAGTGTCATAATTATTTACAAGTCCCATCAAAAATAATTTTTTGTGTGCTTTCAGTATCATTTTAGAAAGTAGCTTCAAAAACTAAGTCAACCTGCATGGTTCAGGAACCCTGGAAGAGGAGATTTATAATAGATGAGCTTGTGAATAAATTTGGAGCTCAGACTTGATTTCAAATCCAGCTATGAAGATTATGGCTAGTAGAAATTTAGAGAAACTTTCTTAGTCAGACATTAGCTGTTCAGCACAATCCACAGTATTGTAATTTCAAACAGAGAAATCCAGCTCATGTCCCAAACTAAATAGACGTTTTTTCTTTAAACAGAAATACACCAAATTACAAAGTAAATAAGAAATTAATAGTCCTGAGTTAAGAATATCCAATGGTACTTGTCAGTCTAACTAGAAGCACTGCCAGCATAGATGTGATACTAAGCTAATATTGTGGTACACGATTGTTAAGATATGCCAAAGCAAACTTTCCAGTATTCGTAATTATTCCAAGATGCAATGGAAACTGTTATAGCATTGTCGATATGGACTGGAAATCATGAAAACACCAGAAGGGTACTGTGTAGTTCAACTGCCAATTCACTGTTGTTTTCATACCTGGGGTACCAGAATGTTTCTTTCACTGATAAAAGCTGTCATTTTCCCAATTTGTCTCTTCCTTATCTGTCTAGAATGTATTAATAGGTTTTCATTCAGTGTGCAATCTCTGGAACTGTCACACTTATTTCCTGTAATACTTCTTCCATCACAGTTATACAATGCAGCATATCTTCCAATTCATCATAAGTAATACTGCAGAAGATCTGCTTGTAATATATTAAGTCTCATATATGCAGCCACTTCCTGCAAATGTCACACTTACTTGCTATAGCACATTGTTGCCATTCCTATTTCTGTCATGCTTTTTATCACATTATAACCTTTTTTCCGTCATAATTAATTTTGCCCATTTTTACTTACCTCTGATGAAACCCTCCAGCACTCCAGGCAGGTGGCAGTGTGGCACAGTGCTGACCTTTATCTCCACAATAGGTGGTGCTGTGGTGCTTTCACTTGCCTTGAATCTGTTAAAGTTGTGTCTATAGGTCAGTGATACTATCACCTCTCACTGCAACTGGAGCCCAACACAGTGGCTGATCTGGACCTCTCCCCATCATGACTATCACTGCCTCAATTTACCCCTTTCCTGCCACTGTCTTGCATGGGTGCTCCCCAACCAAACAGATACCCCCTCCAATAAACCAACAACACCCCAACAACACTCAACTGGTATCCCTTCCACTAACACAACTACAATTAGCATTTATATAGTACCTTTAACATATTAAAATGTCCCACGGCATTTCGCAGGAGCACAATCAGCCAAAAATTGACACTGAGCCAAAGAAGGAAAAATTAGGACAGGTGACCAAAACCTAGGTCAAAAAAGCAAGTCTTAAGGAGGTCAAGATGAGGTAGAGCCAGGTGTAATTATTGTACATGTGGAAACTGATGTGGTTTCAGATTATTTCACTGAGGGGCAGCATATAGATGAGAAATAGGAGGAAGTCGAACATAAAATACACCTTTCCACCAACACAAGCCCACCTTGTCATGACTGGACGTTAAGACACAACCTCCTCAGTCTTCAGCCTCTAGTCCCACAGTTACAAAAGTCACGTTCCAGGTCATTACTGGCAACTGGTTCAACAGTTCTTCAAGTACATGTTCACCGTCTCTTCATCCCCACTACAGACTAACAATTTAAGCAGTAACTTCTGTGGTTCATTGGTCAGGACTGCCTGCTGCCCAAACTGAATGTGTTGCTGCTGGTGGTGGTGACTCTAACGTATGAGCTGCTTTGGTATCATTCACTCTCACTCAGTCCTGTTAGTTCACTAACAATCTGATAAATTCTTGCTGCTCTTCTGCATGCAAAATCGTGCTGCAATTGGGTTTCACACAATACTGGTTCTGGGGGTTAACCACTTAGAGATGCTGCCAAACATCTTTACCACTGGAAAAAACTCCCCTTCCTCCAAGCAATCTAAACTTACCTGGACAACACTTGGTGATGGTTAATGGCAAACAGCATGGAGCACACTACTCTTATGGCCTGAGACTCATAGGAATACAGGAATATTAGGCACAGGAGTAGGCCATTCAGCCCCTGAGCATGCTGTCAGTCAATTAAATTATAATATTGCTTAAAACATAAAATATTGGATCAAAATAGTGTAACAAAGATTACTTGCTTCCATGCTGCACTCATGATGCTCTTTCCTGAATTCACTCCCTCTTTCTTTTTATTCATTCCTGGGATGTGATAGTCACTGGCAAGGCCAGCATTTGCTGCCCATTCCTAATTTCTCTGAGAAGCTGGTGTTGAGCACCTTCTTGAACCACTGCAGTCCATGTGGGGTAGGTACACCCACAGTGCTGCTGGGAAGGGAGGTCAAGGTTTTTGACCCAGCAATAGTGAAGGAGTGGCGATATCGTTCTAAGTCAGGACAGTGTGACTTGGAGGGGCTCTTCCAGGTGGTGGTGTTGTTTTGCCGTTGTTCTTCTAAGTGGTAGAGGTCATAGGTTTGAAAGGTGCTGTCGAAGGAGGCTTGGTGGGTTGATTCACTGCACCTGCACTACTGCCACTGTGCATCAGTGACAGAGGGAGTGAATGTTTAAGGTGGTGGATGGGGTGTCTTTCAAGTGAGCTGCTTTGTCCTGGATAGTGTCAAGCTTCTTAAGTGCTGTTGGAGCTGCACTCATCCAAGCAAGTGGAGAGTATTCCATTACACTCCTGACTTGGTGCCTTGTAGGTAGGTGTTGGACAGCCTTCGGAGAGTCAGGAGGTGAGTTATGTGCCACAGAATTCCCAGGTTCTGACCTGCCTTTGTAGCCACAATATCTATATGGCTGGCCCAGTTAAGTTTCTAGCCAATGGCAACCCGTAGGATGTTGATGGTGGGGGATTCAGTGATGGAGATACCATTGAACATCAAGGGCAGATGGTTAGATTCTCTCTTGTTGGAGGTGGTCATTGTCTGGCACTTGTGTGGGGCAAACATTACTTGCCACTTATCAGCCAAGCCTAAATGTTGTCCAGATCTTACTGCATGCGGGCACGGACTGCTTCAATATCTGGGGAGTCACAAATAGTACTGAGCACTGTGCAATCATCAGCAAACATCCCACTTCAGACCTTATGATGGATGAAAGGTCATTGATGAAGCAGCTGAAGATGGTTAGGCTGAGGACTCTACTCTGAGGAACTCCTGCAGCAATGTCTTGGAACCGAGATGATTGACCACCAATGAGCATAGGCAACTTCCTTTGTGTTTCTTATGACTCCAACCAGTGCAGAGTTTTCTCTCGATTCCCATTGACTTCAATTTTGCTAGGGCTCCTTGATACTACACTCGGTCAAATGCTGCCTTGATGTCAAGGGAAGTCACTGTCATCTCACTTGGAATTCAGCTCCTTTGTCCATGTTTGGACTAAGACTGTAATGAGGTCTGGAGCTGAGTGTCCCTGGCAGAATCCAAACTGAGCATCGGCGACAAGGTTACTGCCGTGTAAATGCCACTTGGTAGTACTGTCAATGACATCTTCCACCGATTTGCTCATGATTCACAGTAGACTGATGGGCAGTAATTGGCTCGATTGAATTTGCTCTGCTTTCTGTGGACAGAATATACTAGGGCAATCTTCCATATTGTTGGGTAGATGCCAGTGTAGCTGTACTGGAACTGCTTGGCTAGGGATGCAGATAGTTCTGGAGCTCAAGTCTTCAGGACTGTAGCTGGGATATTGTCAGAGCCCATAGACTTTGTCATCCTTGTCATCCGTTAAGGTCTAACTCCATGTAAACTTTGTCAGGCAAACCCCCCACCTGCCAATGCTGAGGCACACATTATTTTGCCACATGAGCAAAAACGTAAAATTGCAAGTCCTGACTGGAAGAATGTTGAAACAATGGGACCCCAGTAGTTGCTTCCCCAATACACAGAAGTGGTCAGACCAGTTTTAGTCACAAGACTAACTGGCTGTTGCAGAGTTTGGAACGGAGAGTTTTAAATTGGAGAAAGCAGTACTTGAGGGCAGAAAGCTCCTGGTTTGAGAAGACCTCTCCTCTCCTGCCTGCTCATCTCTCAGGGAACTGAAGCCATTGAAGACACATAAACTCAGAGAGAGCAAAATCTCCTACGTGAACAAGGTTTACGAAGAATACTGGGCCCCAACGAAACACAAGACCATATCTTCAATCAAGGATTACAGCGAGCTCGAGAAACAGTAACAAGATATTGCCTCAAACTGTTCTACTTATCTTTTCTTCTGCTCTTTTCTGTCCCTATTTGCATGTGTGTATTGCGTGTGCATGTTAGCGTGGGCGCGTCATTTATCCATAGGTGTTAACCGTATTCGAGTTTAAGTTTAAGGTTTTATAAATTTCATCTTTCTTCTTTAAACCAAAGATAGTCTGTTTGTGTTCATTTCTTTGCCTTATAATTGGAAAGTTGTGAACAAGGATTCACAAAAGGGGAGTTCAAAACACAGTGTGTTTAAAATTAAACCCTGTTACAATAAGATCCGATGAAGAAAGTAACAGACCCCAAAACACCTTTCGCACCTGGTCGTAACAACTTCCTAACCCAGATTCATGGCCACCCCCTTGACCTTGTCATCATATGTGGCCTCACTGTTCCCATTGTAATGATCATAGATAAGACCATCTCTGATCATTTCCTTGTATCACTCTCCAGCCACGTCCCCCTTCCTCATCCCAACCTTGCTTCCTTTTGTGTTCACCCCTGGAAAAAAAGCTCATCTTGAATTTACTTACAACTGCACTTTCAAAATCCTCTCTAGCCTTTGGCCCTCTGTTCACCACAACATTTCTGCAGCTACTGATTTGTTCAACTACATTCTCACTTCGACCTTTGATGTCATAGTCCCCACTAAAGCCATTACTCTCTCTTACCCCGACCACTCTCCCAGAACGACCCTCAACTCCGCTCCCTTAAGTTCAAGAAATGCAGACGTGAACAGATATGATGGATAACTGGTTTAGCCAATCACCGCCAGATCTTGCTGGACCACATAAAACACTACTGGGTCCTACACTCCTCTGCCAAAATTACTCACTATTGCACAATTATCTTGGAATGCAAAGATAACTCCCAGCTTCTATTCTCTCCTATCTCCTCCACCCTTACCTCCAACAAGTGCGAGGAGCTGATGGACTTCCTTGGCACTAACATTGAGACCATCCGATCAGCTGCCTCTGCCACTTCCCTCCTTTTCCCTAGCCCACCGGGCCAAACTTCCTCCAAAGCTCCCCCCACCCTAGCCCTGAACTCACATCATTCTCTAGTTTCTCTCCTATCTCCCCTCATGCCCGCTCTGAGCTCATCTTGTCCAATAGAGCCACCTCCTGCTCCCTTGACCCTATTCCCACTAAACTACCGACTACCCAACTACCCCTCCTGGTTCCCATGTTACCCGATATTGTTAATGGTTCCTTCTCTTCATATTCTGTCCCTTTCTCCTTCAAATCTGCCATCATCTCCCCTCTCCTAAAAAAAAACCCTTGATCCCACCGTCCTTGTAAACTACCACCCCACCTCCAACCTCCGTTTTCTCTCCAAGCCCTTGAACATGCAGTCTCCCAAATCCTGCCCATCTTTCCTGCAGCTCCATGCTTCAATCCTCCCAATCAGGTTTCCAATACTGAAACGGCTGTTATCAAAGTTACAAATGACACCCAAAGCAATTGTGACAAAGGTAAACTATCTCTCCTTGTCCTTCTCAGCCTCTCTGTAGCCTTTGACACAGTTGACTACAACATCCTTCTCCAACATCTCTCCACTATCTTGCAGCTGGATGGGACTGCACTTGCCTGGTTCCATTCTTATCTATCTAATCATAGCCAGAGAATCACTGAAATGGCTTCTCTTCCTGCTCCCGCACCGTTATCTCAGGTGTCCCCCAAGATCTATCCTTGGCCCCCTCCCATTTCCCATCTACTAGCTGCCTGTCAATGACATCATCCAATGACACAATGTTAGTTTTCACACGTATGCTGATGACACCCAGCTCTCCCTCACTACCACCTCTCTCAACTCCTCCACTGTTTTCTAATTTATCAGACTGCTCATCCAACATCCAGTATTGGATGAGCAGAAATTTCCCCCAATTCAGCTGCCAGGCTCTAAGCTCTGGAATTCCCTCCCTACACCTCTCTGCCTCTCTACTTCTTTCTTCCTTTAAGACACTCCTTAAAACCTACCCCTTTGACCAAGCTTTTGGTCATCTGCCATTATATCTCCTTACGCAGCTCGGTATTAAATTTTACTTTCTAATGCTCCTATGAAGGACCTTGGGAAGTTTTATTACATTAAAGATGCTACAGAAATACAAATTGTTGTTGTTGTTGCTATATGGGCATCAACACATCAGAAATCAGAGGTGTTGGTGTTACCAGGTCTGAAATGATGCATATTGATGATACTGGGATCAACATTTGTTTACTGCGTGATGGGATAGCCAACCGCATGCAATGCTTAAACTGCATGGTGGTCTAAGATGGTGCATTCAGTTGGATCTCCAATAGAAATGTGCATTACGTGTACCATCTGCTCATCGTGAAAATATCAACAGTTCATTCTCCAATATAAATGCTTTTTTTTAAAGTTTCAAAACAAGCACTATCAAAATATAAAATTAATATTAAGAACTGGAAACAGTGGTGAGCAATGTCCCATTATCTTAAGTGATGCTTGGGCCAATTTTTTTCATGTAAAATGAGTTTCATTCTGGAGCCCAGTCATGTGCTGTCTCCAGAATAATGTCGTCTCCTTGAGAGATATCCAATGGAATATGATGTGGATCAGGACTGGAATTTAGTATTGAAGGCCCCCAAGTATGGGTAGGAGGTCGGTTTGGTGGGGATCAAGAAATATAGTGGTGACGGTACGCTCAACGATGAGGCTGTTCAGAGATTTGTGCTACTCGTGGAAGGAGAGGGCTTGATTCAACCCAAGTTAGTGGGTGAATTTGCAATTTATTGTAAATTTTTACATGTCTATTATGCGATTAAGTTCTACGTTTGGGGTACATAGTGGAACGGGTGTGAAACTGTTATGGCATTGTGAAGAATTCCTTAACTGATATACGATTAGGGAGAAACTAGAAATGGGAAACAAAAATTGTGTAATATGAATCATCAATAACAAAAGTAGAAAATAACCAATTAGAAAGGGGAGATAATTGTTGGTTAGACAATTACAAATAGACAGAGTTGGAATACCTGATAGAAACAAAAAATATTAAGTCCGAGCATTTCCATCCTCACAGTACCAGAGACAGTACCAGATGGCTGTTATTAGGACAGCAATCTACTTCATTCTCAAAGTTTATGATGCCTTTGGAACTCATCAATGGGATTACTGTCCTGTTACTTCCTGACAGCTGTCCAGAATCCTTTATGCACAGTGAAATATCATCACACATGCCCTGGTGAGTAAGTGCCATGCCTGATTCATGTACATTTTGCTTCCTAAATGTTCTCACTGAATGTTTAATGGTGAAACACAGAGGTCTCACTTGTGTTTCATAGGTCACAAATCTGAGTTATTTTCACTTTAAAGAGGAATCCCATTGTCAGTACTTACCTCTTCCTTTTTTAAACCTTACTCTATAAATGTAGGTTTGTTTTGAATATATTTGTTTAAACAGTGAGTGCTGGTGACATCATTTAAGGTAATAGCTTTGGGGAGTTTTGAAGTGCGGAAAAGCTGAATTAATGAATAAACACAGTCGGAAAAACAAAATCACTGAAGCATGTGGGATTAAAAATTACTAATGGTTAATTCAGCTCCCGCACATCGGCAGCCATTGTATTTCCTCCAAACAAATCCATTGTTCTTAGTATTGTAGTCACCTTGAGGGGATCAGTGGTGGGAGTCTCTGAAGCTGGGGATCAAGTGAGATGAGCAAGAATCAAGACACGTAGGGGTGTATGTGTACCTGATTTTAAATTCAAAATTACAGGGGTGAGGGAAAATATTTAAGAGAAAAAAATGACATTTGCAAAGAAAATTAATAAAATTGAAAGAATCTACCAGTGTCAGCCAAGCAAGGCAATTACAACAAAGCTGAAAGCAAGTGATAATAATTGCGAGACCTGCAACATACAAGCCATTTTATGTTCTAGATACTCAGCCAGAAATGCAATACACGACTACTGAAATATTTACAAATAGGAAGATAATTTAAATAACTTAATACATCTGTGCCTTTCTGTTAATTCTCTTTTTGAAATAAATATGGCCCAAATAATAAATGCTTGTTGATTGCTTGTAATTTGATCTCTGGTGGGATTTATTTCTGCTGACTGCAAGGCTTGCCTGATATCTCCCTACGTCACAATGCTCAGGGTTGAATTACTATGCATTTATCCACTTCATTATCAAGGAAGGAAAGCCTATGCAGATGGGCTGCACTTCATTCTGCTTCTGCGTAAACTAATACGTTCGCTGGTGTACACTGTTTGTGTAATGTACAATGACAAGCCATCTGACAGAAGTATAACTGAAGGAAATTAAAAACAGTAAAAAAAAAATTTGTATACCAAACACAAATTCATATGGAGTTCCTCTCCAACAAGCAGATAACTTTAACATTCAAGTCTCGTAACGCTAGGCACAAAACATGTAGGAACTGATAATGTTACCAGTGCAGCTTAGGCATTCAGCTGCAGGGGCACAGCTGGTCTTGCTTGAGTAGGTGCACAGTTCCAGGCGCCAGGGGATTATCTGGCATAGGAGGAGAGCTGGGCAGGATAATGGAATACAGGTGTCATGGGACTAAAAAGAGGTATTGGAATGGAATCAGAGGAGGCACAGAGGGAAAGCGTACCTGGGTACATTTCCTGTGGGAGACTGTGTGAGCAGGAAGTTAAAATAGCCACAGAAATGTAGGTAGTGCAAACCCGCTGCTTTCCCCTGTGTTGGAATGCTAACCTGCTTTTTCAGCAGACGAGTTTGGATACTAATGGAAAGGTAGCTAGGTCCCTGCTCCAATCATGTTATTGGGGACCAATTACAATTGTTATGACCAGGTGAGAAAGGGGTCTAGGGGTTCCCTCTCAGTCTTTTCCTGGTTTGGCCGTAACAGGGTTTAATTTTTAAAACACTGTTTTAAGCTTCCCTCTCAGTGAGTCCTTGCTCACTGCTCTCTAATTGTAATGGAAAATAAATCAACCAGACAGGTTTTCTCAGATTTAAATAAGAAAGGTGTAAGTTTGTTAACCTTAAAACTCGAATTCAGTTAGAACGACTAAAAATATGCAACACAACCACACATGCAAATAGAGACAGAGCAGGAGAAAGAAGGAGTAAGGTCTGAAGTTATAGCTGGAGTTCAGTTACTGGTCTTGAGCTGAATGTAAAGTCTTTGATTGAAGTTAAGACTCGCAGTTCTTGCTGGGGTCCAGTGCACACTTTCAAACTGCTGATCTTCAGTCTCAAGGCGTAAATTACTTTCATGGGTCTCTGGAGCTTTGCTTGAGAGAGAGAGAAAGAGACAGGGAGGGACCTTCCTTCTCTTTTACCTTCAAATTGCAGTCTCTTCCCAAACTGCTCTGTGAGCACAATTCAATTAACTCCAAGTTGGCCAGCAGGTTAGTCACGTGACAACTCCTTATTTGAGATAACTCTTCGGCGAGGTTTGTGGATTCCCCCCAAGCTTACTAGACACTCTTAGTGCAGAGGTGGAATGCTGGCTTGTACACATTCAATGTCTCTTGATCAAAATCCACCTGGCTAATTGAATCAGGGAGGCACTCCCATTGTCTTATTCAGACAACTATCTTTTAGAATGCAAATGTGCAGCCATGTTTTCAGCCACTGTTGTGGTCTTTTTAAACAAGTTGTTTCAAGTTCAGTAACAGTTCAAAAATAATGTTCTATATGATGCAATTAATATGTCTCATTTTGGCAGGTGTGGTTTTGATCACACCTCCACATCCAGTGGAATGAAATGCGATATCAGGAGACCATTTCATTATAAAAATAGTGAGAAGAGAAAGAACAAGAAAACACACATGCATTTCTCTCATTCATTCAATAATCTTAAAATTGTTACAGCGTCTTTCCTTTGTAGCAGTGATGTTTTAAACTGCCCCGTTTCCCTTGAAGTGGGTCTGAGATTGTTATGTGTTGCCCAAAGGGGTTTGAAGTTTCTTCACTATCAGCCTGCAATACATTGGGGATGGGGGGTCCCAATAAATTTGTGATTTTTGGGGATCCCTTAGTTTTCATATTTCCATGACTGCCTAGCGTGCCATTGTTTCTGTTGAGGTCTGCAGCGGGAGGGTTAGATTTAATTAGCCCTGGTTTGGAGTTCTGCTCATGAGAGTTGGCAGTGGGCGCAGATCCACTCTGACCTCTCTTTCAGTGCTTTGATGAGTCATGCAAGGGCTTTTCACCTTAGGCTATGGTTAGTTCACTTTTCTCCTGATTGTGGGGGTGGATTCTTTGCTAATCTTCCCTTTGTCCTTTGGGTCATTCCTGCTTGCAGGTATTTGTCCAAATTCTACTGCACTTCCCTGCGGCACTTCGAATAGATGAGGGATCACCCTCACGGTTTCTCTTCCCTCTTGAGGACTTTCTTTGTCTCTGCAGGTGCCTGTAAATGCTGCTAGCCACTCTGGTGGGGTGATTCTAGTGTCTGCATTTACATAGGAGGATGTGCGGTCTAATTTTTTGAACATTTTGGGATTGGCTGATCGGACAGTAGGGGTTTTCATTTGCGAATCTGCTCAGATCTCATTTAGCCTGTCTTCTTTCTCCCTTTTTCTCCTTTCCTCTCTAACTTTTCACCAGCCCCGTGTCTGCCTGTCCCCTTTTGTTCACGGCAGTGGTCCCTTACAATTCACCAGCCTGCTGCTGGAGGATTTCCCAAAAGCCGATACAGGAATTAGGGGCGCAGATTTCACTGCAGGCTGGGGTTTTCCCTCAAACTGGGACATGTGGCAACTCCTACAGTACTCCACGACATTTTTGTGGAGCTTTGACCAATCAAACTGCTGTGTTAAGCGGGCTTTGGTTTTTCGTATACCAACATGTACAGTCATTGTAATCTCATGGGCCATTCTTAATATTTTTCTCCGGTATCTCTGTGGCACCACTAACTAGTGAGCCACAGTCCACTCTTTGTCCTCAGGTCTGTGAGGAGAACTTCACTTCCTCATCAGTACCCCATTCTTAAGTCAGGGACTCCCTCTGCTTCAGTTTCAGACTGGGCAGCCTGTGCTTACTCTCTCAGTACTGGGTCAGCTCGCTGAGCCTCAACTAGAGAAGATCCATTTAATCTATTCCCTGGATTTCCAAAGAAAGTTTCAGACAGACAGACCTCATGGTCATCTGCCTGCAGTGCCAAGTCAGTCTCCTCTGGGGGAGATGGTTTGATCATGGCACGATTCACTACACATGTACAGGAACTGCAGGGGACCGTCTCCTTCCACTGCCCTGTCTCTCTGACCTCCTTCGGTCTCTCTTTCACTACTGGGGAAGCTACCACCTTCGCCCCCGCCAGATCATTACCTCGGAACAGGTCAATCCTGTCCAGAGGTAAACTAGGGACAATCCCTACGGCCACCGGTCCCGAAACTAGGTCGCACTCCAAGTGCACCCAGTGTAAAGGTACAGAGATACACTGCCCTCCAATATCATTCACCACCATTCTGGTATTTACTGCCCTCTCTGGGGGAAAGGTCAGGCCTTTCCCAATAAAAGGGATCTAGTGGTCCCTGTGTCCCCGAGGATTACTATGGGCTTGCTTTCTCCACTCAAGGGATATGGGGTTACTCTCCCTTCAGATACAAAATCCTGATAACCTTCAGGAGTCCTATTAAATTTTCCTCCACCTACAGCAGTAGGTTTTATGGGCCTTACTACTGCTGCATTTAAAGCCACAGCTTGTTCAGCCATGCTTTCCATCAGGGTCCTTTCTCCTTCACTGAGCGGGTGTGCCCTGATTAACCCTATAGGTTTTCCTTGTAGTTTACAGCAGTCAGCTCTTAGATGACCTGCTTTATTACAATGGAAGCACACAGGTCTCCTGGTCTCCCTCCTAATTACAGCACCTTCCTTTTTGGCTGGAGGGCCCCCTGTGTCTCCTGCTTTTCTCTCTCTCCCAGGTCTGCTTGGGCTTCTATCACCTTCCCATTCTTTATCCTTTTCGGATTTGTGGGTGTGACTTGGAAAGGTTTTCCCCTGGGGAACCGACTTGTATATTAGAGCAAACTCATTAGCCAGAACTGTGGCTTGCCTTGCTCTATGAACTTTTTGTTCCTCTATATGAGTCTTTATGGAGAGTGGGAGAGAGTTTTTAAATTCCTCCAGCAGAATTACCTCTTTGAAGTTTTCATAGCTGGGCTGCACTTTGAGAGCCCTCAACCACTGGTCAAAAGCCAGCTGCTTACTTCTCTCAAACTCCAAGTAAATTTGTTCAGTCTGTTTCGTGAGGGTTCAAAACTTCTGGCAGTAGGCTTCCAGTACTAGCTCATATGCCCCGAGGATAGCATTTTTTGTCAGTTCATAATTGGCTGAACTCTTTTCTGGCAACAGGGTATAAACCTCGTGGGCTTTTCCTGAGAGTTTACTTTGCAGCAGAAGAGTCCAGGTCTCAGCCGGCCACTTTTAACTGCCTTGCAAGCTTTTCAAAAGATACAAAAAATGCTTCCACGTCTCCCTCATTGAATTTTGGAATCAATTGGGAAAATTTTTAACAATTTTGTACACAGCCCCGCATTACTATTCTCCATATTAGTCATGCTTTCACTGGGGTTACTATGTCGCCCCCTAGATAACTCAAGCCGCCTCAGCTCTCCTTCCTCGTGTTCCTTCCGGAAGATTCTTTCTTTCTCTCTCTCCTGTCTTTCTTTCTCTCTCTCATCGCTCTCTTTTTCTTTCTCCTGTCTCTCCCTTTCTCTATTTTTCCCTGTCTTCTAATTCAAGTTTCCTTTGTTCCAATTGTATCTTTGCTAACAATACCCTGTTGGAGTCTATTTCTAACCCTGTTTCTGATTCTTCAGGTTCGAGGAAAAAATGGTTGGCCAGTAGTCTTAGGAGCTCCAATTTCCAAGCCTTGGCACGGAAAGTGATCCCACACTGCCAAGCCATATTTCACAACTCCTTCATAGTGAGCGCTTTTAACTTATCCCAAGTTACTTCACCCTGGCTTGGGGAGTTACTGGCTTCACTCACAGGCATGTTAGTATTCCAACACACACAACTACAAGAAAACCTGTGTTGAAATCTTTACTCTTTTTGATTGGGATCAATTTGACTTCCCACTTCTAATTTCTCATTTGTCTGTGGGTCCAATCCAGGATGCTAGCCCAAAAATTTCTGCTACAACCAGGTGAGGAAGGGGTCCAGGTGTTCCCTCTCTGCCTTTTCTTGGTTTGGCCATAACAGGGTTTAATTTTTAAAACACTGTGTTTTAGCTTCCCACTCAGTCCTTGCTCACTGCTCTCTAATTGTAATAGCAAAGAAATCACCAAGACAGGTTTTCTCAGATTTAAACAAGAAAGGTGTAAGTTTATTAACCTGAAAACTCTAATTCAGTTAAAATGACTAAAAATATGCAACGCGACAGGCTAGCATGCATACGTGATAAACACACATGCAGGGAACCTCTCTTTGCTGACGATGCTGCATTAACATCTCACAATGAAGAGTGTCTGCAGAATCTCATCGACAGGTTTGCGGCTGCCTGCAACGAATTTGGCCTAACCATCAACCTCAAGAAAACGAACATCATGGGACAGGACGTCAGTAATGCTCCATCCATCAATATCGGCGACCACGCTCTGGAAGTGGTTCAAGAGTTCACCTACCTAGGCTCAACTATCACCAGTAACCTGTCTCTCGAAGCAGAAATCAACAAACACATGGGAAAGACTTCCACTGCTATGTCAAGACTGGCCAAGAGTGGGAAAATGGCGCACTGACACGGAACACAAAAGTCCAAGTGTATCAAGCCTGTGTCCTCAGTACATTGCTCTACGGCAGCGAGGCCTGGACAACGTATGTCAGCCAAGAGCGACGTCTCAATTCATTCCATCTTCGCTGCCTCCGGAGAATCCTTGGCATCAGGTGGCAGCACCGTATCTCCAAAACAGAAGTCCTCGAGGCGGCCAACATCCCCAGCTTATACACCCTACTGAGTCAGCGGCGCTTGAGATGGCTTGGCCATGTGAGCCGCATGGAAGATGGCAGGATCCCCAAGGACACATTGTACAGCGAGCTCGCCACTGGTATCAGACCTACCGGCTGTCCATGTCTCCGCTTTAAAGACGTCTGCAAACGCGACATGAAGTCCTGTGACATTGATCACAAGTCGTGGGAGTCAGTTGCCAGCGATCGCCAGAGCTGGCGGACAGCCATGAAGGCGGGGCTAAAGTGTGACGAGTCGAAGAGACTTAGCAGTTGGCAGGAAAAAAGACAGAAGCGCAAGGGGAGAGACAACTGCGAAACAGCCCTGACAAACAATTTTATCTGCAGCAGCTGTGGAAGAGTCTGTCACTCTAGTATTGGCCTTTATAGCCACTCCAGGCGCTGCTCCACAAACCACTGACCACCTGCAGGCGTTTACCCATTGTCTCCAGAGGCAAGGAGGCCAAAGATGAAATAGAGACAGAGGAGGAGAAAGAAGGGGAAAGGTTTGAGGTAATAGCTGGAGTTCAGTTACTGGTCTTGAGTTGGGTATAAAGTCTTTGATTGAAGTTAAGACTTGCAGTTCTCATTGGGGCCCAGTGCACACTTTCAAATTTGTTTGCTGATCTTCAGTCTTGGGACTTAAGTTACTTTCGTGGGTCCCTGGAGCTTTGCTTGAGAGAGAGAGAGAGAGAGAGAGAGAGATAGAGATAGAGAGAGAGAGAGAGAGAGAGAGAGAGACTGGGAGGGACCTTCCTTCTCTTTTGCCTTCAAATTGCAGTCTCTTCCCAAACTGTTATGTGAACACAATTCAATTAACTCCAATTGGCCAGCAGGTTAGTCATGTGACAACTCCTTATTTGAGACAACCTCTTCGGCGAGGTTTATGGATTTCCCCCAAGCTTACAGAACACTCTCAGTGCAGGGGTGGAATGCTGGCTTGTACATTCAACGTCTCTTGATCAAAATCCATCAGGTTAATTGAACCAGGGAAGCACTCCCATTGTCTTCTTCAGGCAACTTTCTTGTCGAATGCAAATGTGAAGCCACTGTTGTGGTCTTTTTAAACAAGTTATTTCAAGTCCAGTAACAGTTCAAAAATAATGTTCTATATGACGAAATTAATATGTCTCCTTTTGGCAGGTGTGGTTTTTGTCACACAATTTTTACAAAAGGCCATGATGAGCCTCCCAGACAAACCTGCTGTCATAGAGGAGTCAAAAAGGTCAGATGAGGCAGAGAAAAGTACATTTTAAATATATTGAGCTTCCTTGTGGACCAGGGGGAGCAGGATTGCTCCTCAGAGCTCTGCAAGGAAATCTTGTGCATCCCCTCCCCAGCTTCTCTCCCCTTCCCTAAGCATAAGGTTCTGCCAACCATTCCTCCCACTCCCCAATCCCCACAAGCCTATATGTTTTTGTGCAGACTTTCTCACTTTTTATTGGTGTGGTGGGGTGGGGGGGGCAGGTAATGTGCCCCAGATGGACCATGAGCCTGCTAAATGGATGCACGTCATGAGACCTCAACCTAATCCTTCAAATACTACTGGGATGTCTTTGGAAATAAATATCGGAAGAGATGTATAAGGTGCCAATTCCCCAACACTCATTTTACATTACCACACAATACCTCCCCTAATAACCTGATGCATTCTGTTTGAAGGAACATCCTGCTACGAACATATGCACTTCCATTTATCCTCTGGCTGTCCAGGACTTTGATACTTCCCTTGGTCTAGGAGGAAGAGATCCCAGAAATCCATGTCCACACTATCTCCAGCACCTCACAGCACTTTGTATTACTGATTCATACAGTGACTATCACCAGCAGATATTTTCATCCTGGGAGGACACCAAGACAGACACAACCACTCTGGAAGTTTCTGTTAGTGAGTTGTGTTACGACAGAGGTGGGAGCAATGGACTGTCAATTCAGTCCCATTACTCCACAGGTCATAGCATATTATTAAAGTTTTCCCACCTACCGGAAATTAGCCAAATTAAACACTTTATTACCCCCCAGAATAAACCAGACCAAACCAGGTATCTTTAAACAATAACAAATTAACTATTTATTAATAAACCAAATCTTAAACACTATTGAGATAAACCTATGTCTAAAAGACCTTTTAACTTCTTTTTTATCTTAACCTTCATACACACACACATACATTCAAAAACCAATGGTCAAGTGGTTTCAATAAAATTAGAGTTGTTTCTTAGGAATAAATAAATCACTCAGTTGTCAGTCTTTGTTGGTTATGTTCCCAGTTTGGTAAGGTGTCCCAGAGCCGAACAGTCAGATGCCACTCGATGTCCCAAGGGGAATTCGATGAATAGCTTTTAATGGATAGGTATTCAAAGCACTTTAGTTGCAGCAGGCGTCACACAGTTCTTTCAACAAGGAGTATAGAAATAGGTCTATTTGGATTTTAAAAATTGGTAATCCTTCAGTAGAAACTTTAGTGAGAATTCCAGCAAACACAAACAGGCAACAGAGAGTCACTCCTAAAGCAGAAACTTCTTAGAGTTTGAAAGTAAAAAGGAATTTACCACCTCCAACAATACAATGATTTCTTTTCCAGGGCTTTTTTTCCTCTCCAGGCAAAACACAGCCTGTGGATTAATGTTGTTTTTCTGCTAAGAGAGAGGGATCCTTCCTTCAGAGCATGCTTTGCTGGTCTCTAGATCAAACTGGTTTTAGCCAGTCTTTCCACACACAGTTTGATACATTTCAGTAGGTGGCCTCCCTCACTAAGGGATTCTGCTTGTGGAGACAAAGGGCTATTCCCTGCTCCAATTAACCCAAATGGATTTTGATCACCAGACATTGAAGGTGTAAGGAAGCGCATTCCAGGCCCTGCTAAGATGATACAATCCACAGAGCCAGGACTGGTTAAACCAGCTGGTCAGATGACTAACTGGCTGGTCTAGGATTTTGAACTAGCCACAGGACATTGAATTCAGAAGGCAGTGTGCAACGGAAGCTGTAACAAGGAAGCCTCTCTCTCTCGCTTTCTCCCAAGCCACCGGACCCACGGAAGACACATAAACTTCAAGAGAGAAAAGATTCCTACATTGGAACAAGTTGAAGCGTGAACTGGGCCCCAACGAATTGCAAGACTTATCGGCAACCAAAGATTCCACATCGAACTTAAAAGGACTGTAACTACCAGATATTGCCCCAAACTTTTCCCCTTTATTCCTTCTACCTTTTCTGTCTCGAACTGCGTTTGTGTTTATCGCATATGCATGCTAGCGTGGTCGCATCGCATATTCATAGTCGTTAACCAGTTTCGAGTTTAAGATGAATAAACTTCTATCTTTCTTGTTTAAATCTAAGGAAACCTATTTGATTTCTTTGCCTTACAATTGGAGCAGTGAACAAGGATTCACTGAGGGGGGAGCTAAAAACATGGTGCTTTCAAATTAAACCCTGTTAGGGTTAAACCAGGCAAATGCTGAGAGGGAACCCCCTAGACCCCTTCTCACTTGGTCGTAACACTAGTCATTTATCCCATTGCTGTTAGTTGGACCTTGCTGTGTGCAAATTGGCTGTCACGCTTCCTTCATTACAGCAGCAACTGGACCAGCCAGTGATGGTCTACAGTGCAGATGCGGCAGCTTGACGTCTTTACAGTAACTCCCAGACTTTGCTGGGCACTTTGGTCATGTCCCAATGATTGCATGGTTTGCTCATGTTTGTAGGTAAAGTGCATGTTCATGGTCTCACCAGCTGAAGAAAAACTCAAAAGTACTTCATTAGCTGTAAAGAGCATTACAATGTCCTGAGGTTGTGCAAGTTTAGATTAGATTAGAGATACAGCACTGAAACAGGCCCTTCGGCCCACCAAGTCTGTGCCGACCATCAACCACCCATTTATACTAATCCTACACTAATCCCATATTCCTACCAAACATCCCCACCTGTCCCTATATTTCCCTACCACCTACCTATACTAGTGACAATTTATAATGGTCAATTTACCTACCAACCTGCAAATCTTTTGGCTTGTGGGAGGAAACCGGAGCACCCGGAGAAAACCCACGCAGACACAGGGAGAACTTGCAAACTCCACACAGGCAGTACCCAGAATCGAACCTGGGTCCCTGGAGCTGTGAGGCTGCAGTGCTAACCACTGCGCCACTGTGCCGCCCTTCTTTCATTATGGGAATGCATGTCTGTCCTGTGCTGTCCTGTGCTAATCCAACTGTAAAGAATGGAACTGAAAAATCGACTTGTTTTTGTGAAATTTCTTTGTCCAATATTTTTACTGAGACATTAATCTATTGATTTGTTCTAAAACCTCCTTAAAATAGCACACAAAAGAATTTTGTATTAAGGTGTTTGACACAAAGTTGATTTCACAATAAGTATCTATAAGAACAAATAAAACAAATGAATGTTTGAATAATGAGGATTTTCCTTCCCAGTCCTATTGCACTGAATTCTTGGCATCAACATACAGGTTCGGTGGCAAACAGTATTTTAAGTAAAGTGACTCCCTTTGTCCTGTATTGTTTGTGTCCTAGTAATACCCACAGTCACTTAACAAAAGCCTCAGAATGTGTTAATTACCTCTTCATAAAAACAGGGATAGTTTATCTTGATCTAGTGACATGCACTGTATTGCTGGGCTTGCAAGTTTACTCAGTGATGTGCTGTCAGCCATCTAATTACACCTTCTGCTGAAAGCAGGAGGTTTGCTATGGATGTCACAGAGTGCGTTTTGTTTGGTTCTATATGTTAAGCTTTCCTGTTTTTTAGTAGACACTTGTGCTTGGCTGTTAGTGCAGCAGATGAAGAATTGTGTTTTTTTTACACTGAATTGTGCAGCACTTTTTCCTTCTTTGTCATCTGATCATGTAACCAATACACTACATGAAATGTTCTATGTTTAGATAAAAACATGAAAAATTCTGGAATGGAAAAAGGCCATTCAGCCCACTCCATCCAGAGACTATATCTGATTATTTTTTCATGGATTTCCTTCACACCATCTGTTGATATCCTATTTTGACACTAAACAGTTGAATGTTGTTCTTACAATATTACTCTTTTTTTCTCTATCCTTCCCCAGGAATATTGTATATGTTGTACCTGTGTTCAATCATCCACATCCTTCTTTAGCCAAAGCAGTTCACAATCCATTTAGCCAATTTTTCAACTATTCTGTGAGTTACCATACAAGCCTTGCATGACGAGTTTGCCAAAGTCCTTTAGAAAATTCAAGTATATTTGTCAATTCAATTAGCCTCATCCAAAAACATGTTAGTTGGGGGTTCCCTCAAGAATGTGACTGGCACACCCCAGCACTTCTCTATAATGGAACAAAACACATTTGGAATGGTTGCTGAAGCAGAGGCCCATATTTATGAAGTGCAAAATCCTCTGCCCAATGCTTCGCTCACCTGCAGCCTTCTCCCCTGATCCTATGCCCTTCTCCACACACCAGAAAATCTGCCCAACACTCCAAAAGCAGCCAGAACACAGTGAGTGCGAATACCTGAAGTTTAGGAGCCAGCTCACCACCACCACCATTATTCTCACCTGCAACAATGCTTCTTATTCCTGCCTGGTGTGCCATGTTTATCACATTATCGACTGAGGTCAGTTCATTCTTGCATAGGCTCTAGAGCATGTGAATAGCCGTGGAGCACAGCATTTCTCAGCTCCGTATTATCAACCCTGCAGAGTACATTGGATAACAGCCTCCAAAGTGGCGAAGTTATATGCAGATTGAGAACAAAATGGATGAAAAATTTCCCCAACAAAAACTTCCACAAATGTATTACACTTACAATACATGATCCGTTTGCCTGATAACATAGTCAAATCTAATTCTCTTCTACAGCAATGAAAATACTTGAAAATACTTACTGTATTGAATATACAGCAAATTCACTCTCCCTAAGGTGACCTTCCCTGTAGCCCTGATTCTTGTTAATTTTGCAGGAGTGAAATCCATTGTTCTAGGAGCATCCCAGTATCACAAACCCCATTGTTAAGTGTCAAATCATTTCACCCTCTTGCATTACCTGATGACAGTGGCTTTTTGTGGTAAAGTGATCTCCAGTAAGAACTTCTCTTATCGTTCCAGGGTTCAGATGGTGTTCAGTAAGTCTATGGATCTTCGATTCACGGTCCTTTTTCTCTTCCTAATTGTCCATGGTACCTGAAATTCAGGAAAATTACAAACTGTAAAATATACTAATGAATCTTCCTCTTCCCACTTCTAAGTAATAATTTGTACTTGGTTCTCATTTCTTTCCTAAAATAGCTTGGAAAATAAATACTATCAATTAGTGCCTCCAGTATAGAACAGTCCACGGCATGATCACAGACCAGGAATTCAGGGCCTGGAGATCAATGTGCCCAAGCTCCCATCATACAAAGCTCTGTGCTAGAAATGCTAATTTCCAGCAATATGGTAAAATATTAATAATTGACTTTAAATAGTCTTCTCATTAACTATTGTTCAAAATCATGAGGAGTCTGGACACAGCAGATCGGGAAAAACTGTTCCCATTGGCCGAAGGATCCAGAACCAGAGGACAACAATTGGCAAAAGAAGCAACAGCGACATGAAGAAAACCTTTTTTATGCAGCGAGTTGTTAGGATCTGGAATGTACTGCCTGAGAGTGTGGTGGAGGCAGATTCAATCAAGACCTTCAGCAGAGAACTGGATAACTTTCTGAAGAGATGAAATTGGCAGGGCTATGGGGAAAAGGCAGTGGAGTGGGATTAGGTGAGTTGCTCCTGCAGACAGTTGCTATAGACATGACGGGCCCAATGGACTCCTTGTGTGCTGTGACCATTCTATGATTCTAATATTTGCCGGTCTTGTTTATACTTGTGCTTCTGATTAACATACAAGTGACCATGAACAAAACAGGGGCAAAACTTGTTCCTTATCACTTAATTTTTGGAAGACTCAATGCAATAGTTGGCCCTTCCATAGTCTGGTAAGTTCAATTTCAGAAATGCAGGCTTCTCAATGATGTATTAAAAATGGGCAGATGCCAAATGCTGTTAAATTATACATATCAGAAATGTTGATGGCCAATAACAAGCAAGTTTCAGGTAGCAAAAGGCCAGTGGGGAGACATGGCTAAAATTTCATTTCTTACTGATTAGCCTCAATCCTCAATTAAATTTCCACCAAGTGTAGACAAATAGTGAAGTTATTTGATCATTTAACCTATAAGAATGCTACTTTGAATGCATGCAAGGCAAGGTAAATTTCTCCAATGAAGGTATCAGAATAAAAGACCAATAAATTGGAATTAAAATCAATTATCGAAAGGGGCATTGAATTGAAAACTGTACTTAGGCTAGATAGGAAAGAATTATTAAATCTACAAGATTTCCAAAATGTGTCACAACTGTTACAACCAGGCGAGAAAGATGTCTAGGGGTCCCTCTCAGCCTTCACCTGGTCTTACTGTAACCGGCTTTCATTTTTAAACACACTAGGTTTTAAGCACCCCCTTGGTGAATCTTTGTTCACCACTTTTTAATTATAAGACAAAGAAACCAGCACAAACAAGTTTTCTTAGGTTTAAAGAAGAAAAGTTGAAATTTATTAAACTTAAACACCAATTCGGTTGACGACTACGGATACACGACGCTCCCACGCTAGCATGCATATGCGATACACACATGCAAATAGAGACAGAAAAGAGTAGAAGAAAAAAATAAAGTGCAGAAGCTTGAGGCAATCTCTGAAGAGGATTTTTCATTACAGATCTTCGAGCTCACTGTAGAGTCCTTGATTGTAGGTAGATCTTGCTTTTCATTGGGGCCCAGTATTTTACTTAAACCTTTTTCACTGTAGGAGACTTTTCTCTCTTGGGGTTCACGTGTCTTCAGTGGATTCAGAGGCTTGCGAGAAAGAGATGGGAGCAGACAGGAGAGAGATCTTCTCAGTCCAGGAGTAAACATTCTTTGAGTTCAAACTCTCGGTGGCTAGTTTAAAATAAAACCTTGGAACAGCCAGTTAGTCATGTGACCAGCTGGTCTAACTAGTCCTGGCCCTTGTGGATTGTATCCTCCTTAGCAGGCCCTGGAATGCACTTCCTCACCTTCAATGTCTGTTAGCATGTAAATGTTTTTTTCCAGCCATGGCTGATCTGTTTAACAAGTTATTTCCTCACTCCAACAACAGTTAAAAATTAATGTTCATGACAAAATTGATGTGTCTCATTCTTGGCAGGTGGGGGCCTAGCATGACACAACCAATTCATTAGTGTTGAACTGCAGTCAGTTGTATTACATATGCAAACATGGCTCCAATTTGCACATAGAAAAGTTCCACAATCAGTAGATAAGATCAACCAGTCAGGCTGAATTTCCAAACATGTGTTCACAGCATGAAGCCTCGCCCGCTCGGAGTGTATATTGGGAAACTGCAGGTGCATCCCCAGGCCCTAATATGCTCTTAATAGTCGTGGTGAGAGAGGAACTTTGGCCAGGATACCGGGAGAACTCCATGTTCTTTATGGAACATCAAGATGGAGGTCACAGGTTAATCTTGCATCCCAAAACGGCACCTTTGACAAAGCAGTACTCCCTCAGTACCGCACTGAAGTGTCAGCCTCGATTATGCATTCAATTCCTGGAGTGTGACTTCAATCCACAACATTCTGACTGAGAGAGAAGAGTGTCACCAACTCAGCAAAGCAGATGAAACAATTGTACAGTGCAATCGTGATGCAATTTAAAATCTAAAATAGTAATAGGTTTTGATGAGCATAATGTTTCCCTTGATCCAGCCAATTAAGGAAACATCGTAAAATATATCAACTATGATTCTGTGATGGAACAACTGACACATATTTGGGTCATTAAAGGTGAGAGATGTCAGTGGTACTTCAAGCAACACTGTTAGCATTAAGCTGATTATGGCAAATACGGAATAGGGCATCTTCTACTCTACCTTAATTATGGGATTTACATTCGACTGCATGGGCCTACACCCCTACCACACGCAGGAATAAAACAGCAACTTACAGAAACAGTAACTCTCAATTTAATATCTTATATCAATTTTTAGACAATGAATTCCTCCATGTGCCAGCTGTAATGATTCGGGACTGATGTTTCAAGATTAAAATCACTGATTGTTACATTGGTACACACCGTCAGTTTACCAGCCAACACATATCTCAAGTTATCAGTGACAGCAGCAACACTATACTTGAAAATAAGAAATCTGCAGGGCTATGGGGAAAGAGACGGGGGAGGGGGGGGGCGGGGTGCAGTGTGGGAGAGGGACTAATTAGATGGTTCTTTCAAGGAGCCAGTACAGGTACAATGAGCCAAATTACCTCCTCTGTTCTATATGATTGTATGATTCTACGACCAGTTGATTCACTGTGGTCATTGATCAGTCACCATTTGACTTGACAGTTTTCCTTTTGGCTTGAATTGCAAACAATTGTTTTAAACAAAACCATTTCTAAAGGTGCATTTACACTACAGCATAAGCATTGTTGTGAAATAGTTTCCATTTCACAATGATGCTAAAGTTGCCGTATTAATCCAAAGTCGGAACCTAATCTGACTGTGAAGAGAAGCACTTAAGACTCCCTGGGGCAGGTAGTCTCACGTATCTTGGGCTTAACACTGTAAAGAATGTGACAGCAATGCAGTGTCACCCGGATTGCAAAGTATTCAGGGATCCCTTGGCTCTCCCAGATGATTTTTAACTGGAGTCTGACAATCTTTCTCATGGCCCCCAAAATCCAGCAGACTCCTGAAATAACATTGGCGGGGGTATCGCCAAAACAGCCGACAATTGTGCCGAGTTTCAATTGCAAAGCCAAACTGTCTTGTCAGTTTTAACATGCTGCAGGATCAGTTTGAGAGCTAAAACAAAGGGCTTCAACAATGTTATTGCATAGCAAAAACATAAATACATTTCTAAGAATGTCTTTATGATTTCACAAGACTCAGTCTGCAGAAGAACCATCCCCAATCATGTTTGATTCTATCCTTTAAGAATATAAAGGCCAATATGTCCAATTTTAGAATTTAGTTGATGCTTAAATAAGTCCAGCATCCAGGTTCCAACCACTGGCCCTGGCAACCTGTTCCACAGGTTGATCACCCTCTCTGTAAAGAGATACTTCCTGACGTCTATTCTAAATTCCCCTTCACAATAGTACTCTGTGTCCTCTGCTGCCCTGGTTAATCTGAAAGTATTGTTTGAACATTAATTATTCTATCCCACTCAGTATCAAACATGTGAACTCACAGAAGTTTTTACACTTATGTTTCCAGATACACTGTCATTGTAAAATCAGTGATAGGGTCAGCCTTGGATCTGTGTGAATAACTCTCCACTGAGTTAGAAGGTCATGGCTACATGTGCCACTCCAGAGGCTTCAGCACATTATATCAGCTCAAACGTCAGTACTGTCAGAAGTGCCAACTTTCAGATGAGATGTTAAACAAAGGCTTGGCCTGCCCATATATGTGAATGTTAAGAAAAAATTTAGTGCCACTATTTCAAAAGCGAATAGGAGGGTTCTCCTGCCCAATATTTGTCCCTCAATCAGCATCACTTAAAACAAATTATCTGGTCATTTTCGCAGTACTGTTTGTGGAATCTTCCTGTGTGCAAATTAGCTGCCACATTTCTTATAACAGTGACAGCACTTTAAAAGTGCCTCATTGGCTGAAAAGTGCTTTGAGACATCCTAAGGCTATACAAATTCCTTCTTTCTGTATTCACTGTCCTCAACTAACTGTAAACAATAGGGCTGAAATGTTAACTTGTTTGTGTGAAATTTGTTTGTCCGATATTTCAGCATTAATCTATTGATTTGGTTTACACCCTCCATTAAAATAGCATGCGGAAGAATTGTCTATTAATTTTTTATAATAATATCACACAAGCTGGTTTCATAATAAGTATTCATAAATACAAATAAAACAAGTTTACATTTGAATAATGGGAATTGAATTCCTCACATCAACACGCAGGCTCAGTTGCAAACAATGATTTCAGTAAAGTGGTTCCCTTTGTCCTGTTCTGTGTACCAGTTAACGTCCACAGTCACTTAACAAAAGCCTCAGAATGTGTTAATTATCTCTTCATAAAAACAGGAATAATTTATCTCAATCTAATGACATGCACTGTATTACTAGGTTTGATAGTTTCCTCAGCAATGGGCTGTCAGCCACCTAATTACACCTTCTGCTGAAAGCATGAGGTTTGCTATGGATGTCACAGAGTGTGTTTTGTTCGGGTCTATATGTTAAGTTCTCCTATTTTTCAGTAGACACTTGTGCTTGGCTGTTAGTGCAGCAGATGAAGAATTGTGGTTTAGAAAAAAACTGAACTGCGCAGCGTTTTTATAGCAATGGGAATTTTTCTTTCTTTGTGATCTGGTCATGTCTGAATGAACAAACACATTACATGGAATGGTGCATTTTTAGATAAGAACATGACAAATTGTGGAGTGAGAAAAGGCCATTCGGCCCAACACAGTCCATGTCTGATTATTCATTCATGGATTTCCTTCACATTGCCTGTTTGTCCTTTATTTTAAGGACACTAAACGGTTGAACTTTATTCTTACAATATTACTGTTTTTTCTCTAACCTTGTTCGAATTTTGTTCCAATCTTGTGTACTTTGCTCCTATGACCAGAGATCAACACTCTGCTTTTACCAAAGTATTCCTCAATCCATCAACTATTCTTTGAGCTTTTTCAATCAACTTAACTGAGGAATTTTGTTTAGTGCCTTTTAAAAATTCCAATGAACAATTTCAATGAAATTACCCTCATCCAAAAATATATGAGTTGCAGTTCCTCTCAATGATGTGATTGGAGCATCCAAGTAGCTCTCTCTCTCTCTCGCTGCAACAAATGCATTTGGCTGCTAAAGCAGATGCATCAATATTAAAAATATAAAATCCCCTTCCTGGTGCCATGCTCACTATCCTTGTCCTCATTCCCTTTGCCACTCTCCACACAACAGAAAATCCATCCACAGCCACCTAGCATACCTTAACTGCTGGCACCTGAAATTTGGAGTGTCGCTCACCCGCAACACTCTCACCATTCCTGCTTGCTTATTGTTTATCAGAGGTCCACTCATTCTTGCACAGGCTCTCAGAGCACCTGAACAGCCCTAGCACCAGTGGCATTGCCCAGCTCCATATTATCAACCCTGCAGAGTGCTTCAGGCGACACTCTCAAAAGTGGAGAAGGTATAGCGAGAATAAAACTGATGGAATATTTTCCTGACAAAAATTAGTTTGCCTGATAATATAAGCAAATCTAATTCCCTCCTACAGCAGTGAAAATACTTTAACATAGACAATCTTGAGTATATGCCAAAGTTACTCTCCTGAAAGGACATGGACTCTGTTGGTCCTGATTCTTGTTAATTTTGCAGTAATGCAATCCATTATTCTAGGAACATCCCAGTAACACAAACCCAGTGGTTAAGTGTCAATTTATTTAGCCCTCATGCATTACCTGATAACAGTTGCTTTCTGTGGTCAACTGATCTCCAATACGAACTTCTCTTATCATTCCGGAGTGAGATAATGTTCACTCAGGCTGCGGATCTTAAATTCACGGTTCCTTTTTGTCCATGTTACCTGAAATTTGGGAAAAATAGAAAGCATGAGATACAAGAATGAATCTTCTTCTGCTCAATTACACTTAATAATTTGTATTTGATTCTCATTTCTTTCTTAAAGTATCTTGGAAAATAACTGTTATGAATCAATGCCTCTGATCACAGATCAAGAATTCAGGATGGAGGTCAATGTGCCTGATTAATACTGTGCACAATCCATAAAAATCAGCAACCGCAAAAGCCAGTGAGCCGCCAATCAGATGCACTGACCTCTGAATCTGAATGTCTAATCTGAATTCCCATCCTGCAAAGCTCTGTGTCAGGGGTGCTAATTTTCAACAATGAGAAAAATTAATAATTTACTTTAAATTTATCTTCTCCAATTAACAATTGTAAAAATATTGCCTGGCCTTGGTAATGCTTGTGCCCTGATTAATATATGAATGACAAGGAGCAAAACGTGATCCATATCATTCTATATCACTTGATTTTAGAAGACTCATTGCAATAGTTATCTCTTCTATTGTCTGGTATGTTCAATTTTAGAAATGCAGGCTTTTCAATGTTGTATGAAAAATGTAAGTGCCAAATGCTGTTAAATTATACATATCAGAGATATTGATGGCCAATATACAAGCCAGTTTCAGGTAACAAAAGGCCAGTGGGGAGACATGACTAAAATTTCATTTCTTACTGATTAGCCTCAATGCTCAAAATTAAATTTCTACCAAGGGTAGACTAATAATGGAGTACATGATTTGATCATTTAACCTATAAGAATATGTTACTTTGAATGCTTTTTTTATTCATTCATGGGACGTGAGCATCACTGGCAAAGCCAACATTTATTGTCCATCCCTAATTGCCCCCAAGGAGGTTGTGGTGAGCTGCCTTCTTGAACTGCTGCAGTCCATGTGGTGTAGGTACACCCACAGTGCTGTTAGGGAAAACAAGGTAGATTTCTCCAGTGAAAGTGTCAAATAAAAGGCCAATACAATTAGAAATAAGGTAATGATCGAATGGGGATCCAACTGAAAGCCGTAGTTAGACTGGTGGGAAATAACTGCACATTAATAAATCCTTTTACTTAGTTTTGAACTGCAGTATTATGTAGGAAAACATTACAGTGAATTTGCACATAGAAAGGTTCCAGAATCATCAGTTCAGATGAATGACCAGTTAGTAAGTTTAATTTTCCAAATGTATGTTTCCAGCAGACAGTCTCGGCGATTGAGAGCACATATTGGGAAATTGTAGGCACATCACCATTTTGTTCTGCATATTCAAAAAACTGGCCCAAATATGTGTTTGGTAGTTGTGGTGAGAGGGGAGTGTTGGCCAGGATACCAGGAGTATTTCATGTTCTATTTGGAATTGTGCCATCAGACCTTTCACAACCACCTGAACATTGACATAGAAGTCACAGTTTGATAATGCATGTCAAAGATGGCACCTCTGATAAAGTAGCACTCCCTCAGTACTGCACTGAAATGTCAACCTAGATTATGTGGTCAGTTCTTGGATTGTGACTTGAACCCATGATATTCTGACTCAGAGGAAACAGTGTCATTGACTCAGCAAATCAGATGATACAATTATATAGTGCAATTATAGTGTAGTTTAAAATCTAAAATAGCAATAGATTTTGATGAATATAATGTTGCTCTTGATCCAGTCACTGCCATTAAGGAAACATTGTAAAATATATCAGCTGTGAGTTTATGATAGAACAATTGAGATATTATTGGCTCATCAAGGTGAAAGATGTCAATACTGCAGAGTTGAACATATTCCTACTTCAAGTAACACTATTAGCATTAAATTGACAGTGGCCGTGTACAGAATAGGGATCCTTCTACTCTACCCAAATAATGGGATCTACATAATGATGCATGGCCTTAAGATATAACCACCTGCAGGAATAAAGCAACGACTTCCTGCAAAAGTAAATCCTTCAACTTAATATTTTATATTAATGTTGGCAACATTCAGACATTTTGGATAAGAAGCTCCTCTGTGTACCATTTGTAACTAATTGGTTAATGCTTTACAGTGAAGTCCTTTGATCAAAATTGTTAACTAATTGATTTGAAACGTTTACTTTAACCAACTGCTTGATTTTAAAATTCTCATCCTTGTTTTCAAATCTCTCCATGACCTCACACCTCCCTATTTCTGTAACCTCCTCCAGCCCTACAACACTCTATGGCCTGCAACGCTAGCCTCTTGCACATCACTGATTTCCTTCACTCCACCATTGGTGGCCGTGCCTCCCAGCTGCTTATGCCCTAAGCTCTGGAATTCCCTCCTTAACCACTCTACCTCTCTCTCCTCCTTAAGATGCTCAATAAAACCTAGCTCTATGAGCAAGCTTTTAGTCACTTGTGCTAATATATCATGTGGCTTGATGTCAAATTTTGTTCAATAATGCTCCTGTAAAGCACCTTGGCGTATTTTACTATAGTAAAGGTGCTATATAAATGCAAGTTGTTCTTGTTATAAATAATGATCTGTGAAATGGCATCATATTTGTGGAGTGGCATCTGGTGGGCATCCTTCAATCTATGAAAGATGATGGACACGCAGCAAACAATCCATTTTAGGTGGGGTGTCTTCTCCTGGTGAACCTTTGCTGATGGCTGTGAAGGCCAATCCTTGAGAGGCAAGTTCTGTCACAAATGCCACCCACCTTAGTATTAACATATGAACTGGAAACCTTTTAAAGTCGATGGAAACAGCTCCCGGTGGCTGCCCTACTGTACACATGACTACAGTTGTATCTAGTGGGGTTTTCTTTTTGAACAGATAAAAATTAAGATACCAGAGAGTGCTAAAGGCAAATCCAAGTTACTGTAATACAACAGGTAGAAATTACTGCTTTCCCATCTCCAAGCTAGATAATAACCACACACTCAATTCTTAAAAATGGTTTAAGCTTAATACAAACATTCAATAGCAGAATGGTAAGAAAATCGCCCAATGCAAATACGTAACAGTACACACTATCATCACTGGGGTTGATTGTATATCAATTGGATGTTTATTGTATTCAGGTTGTGGGAATTAACTGGGGACTCACCTGTGCTCATATATATAGGAGCAGGCTGAAAGTGTGTTTGTGGGTTGAAGGTGTGTGATATGCTATATGTGTCTCTGTAAATAAAAGCTGATGAATGTATAAAGACGAGGCTCCAGTGTTCTTCACAGACTAACTATCTGAATTGTAACAGCTGATATTTCCTGCAATCAATCATCAGGGTCATTCTCCAAGCCATTCAGTAAAGCTCACAGACCCCAGCATTTCTTGCCTACTATATTAAATACAATTAACACTACTGGGTAGATTTTATTAATTAGTGATCCTGGAGCAGAGCTCTGCTGCTGAAAATGTGTTTTGGGATTCTGGGCATGCAGATCAACAGACGTTGTCATTTAGAATTAATTACTAGTTGTGCAGTAACTAATGAAAATTTGCAATAAAAGAGTTCTTCTCTAACAAAATCAGGTAAAGAAATGGTGCTCTTAATTTTGTGCCACTATTATAAAAACTTGATACAATTAAAACAGTATTCAATTTCCTCAGACATGGATGTGTGCAAGTTTTGGTTATTGCCATTCTCTGGTGCTGCTCTCCTCATAATTGAAAGTGTGATGGGTTGGAATTTGCAATGCTATATTTCCAGTTAAACATACAAACATATGTACATACGAACATATGAATTAGGAGCAGGAGTAGACCGCTCGGCCCCTCGAGCCTGCTTCGCCATTCAATAAGTTCATGGCGGGATCTGACTATAACCTGGACTCCACATTTCCGCCTACCCCCAATAACCTTTCACCCCTTGCCTATCAAGAATCTATCTACTTCTGCCTTAAAAATATTCAAAGACTCTGCTTCCACCACCTTTTGAGGAAGAGAGTTCCAAAGACTCACAACCCTTTGAAAGAAAAAAGTTCTCCTCATCTCTGTCTTAAATGGGTGACCCCTTATTTTTAAACAGTTACCCCTAGTTGTAGATTCTCCCACAAGAGGAAACATCCTTTCCACATCCACCCTGTCAAGACCCCTCAGGATATTATATGTTTCAATCACGTCGCCTCTTACTCTTCCAAACTCCAGCGGATACAAGCCTAGCTTGACCAACCTTTCTTCATAAGACAACCAGCCCATTCCAGGCATTAGTCCAGTTAACTTTCTCTGAACTGCTTCCGACGCATTTACATCCTTCCTTAAATAAGGAGACCAATACCGTACACAGTACTCCAGATGTGGTCTCACCAATGCCCTGTATAGCTGAAGCATAACCTCCCTACTTTTGTATTCAATTCTCCTCGCAATAAACGATACCATTCTATTAGCTTTCCTAATTACTTGCTGTACCTGCAAACTAACTTTTGCGATTCATGCACGAGGACACCCAGATCGTTCATACCACAGAGCTCTGCAATCTCTCACCATTTAGGTAATATGCTTTTTTTTTCATTCCTCCTGCCAAAATGGACAACTTCACATGTTCCCTTATTATACTCCATTTGCTAGATCTTTGCCCACTCACTTAACCTATCGATATCCCTTTGTAGCCTCCTTATGTCCCCTTCACAACTTATTTTCCTACCTATCTTTGCGTCATCAGCAAATTTAGCAACCATACCTTCGGTCCCTTCATCCAAGTCATTTATATAAATTGTAAAAAGTGGAAGCCCCAGCACTGATCCCTGTGGCACACCACTTGTTACATCTTGCCAACCAGAAAATAACCCATTTATGTCTACTGTCTGTTTCCTATGAGTTATCCAATCTTCTATCTATTCCAATATGTTACCCCCTCCACCATGAGCTTTTATTTTCCATAATAACCTTTGATGTGGCACCTTATTAAATACCTTCTGGAAGTCAAAGTACAGTACATCCACTGGTTCCCCTTTATCCACAGCACATGTTACTTCTTCAAATAACTCCAATAAAGCAGTTAAGCATGATTTCTCCTTCACAAAACTATGTTGACTCTGCCTGATTACCTTGAATTTTTCTAAGTGCCCTGCTATAATGACTTTAATAATAGCTTCTAACATTTGCCCTATGTCAGATGTTAAACTAACTGGCCTGTAGTTTCCTGCTTTCTGCCTCCCTCCGTTTTTGAATAAAGGAGTTACATTGGCTATTTTCCAATCTAATGGAACCTTCCCTGAATCTAGGGAATTTTGGAAAATCAAAACCAACTCATCAACTATCTCGCTAGCCACTTCTTTTAAGACCCTAGGATGAAGTACAGCAGGACCCGAGGACTTGTCAGTCTACAGCTCCAACAATTTGCTCAGTAAAGATTGAAGTAGAGTTAAAGACAATAGCCCAGATCTTGCAGTCAGTGACATAAGAATGGCATTCGCCATTCACCGCAAAAGATCTGCCCACAAATGTTAGTGGGTCCTTGAGTGCAGACTCCCTCTTTTCTGAGATCAGTTTGAATTCTTTGTCTTCTATATGGGATCTGTGGAGTCCAACAGGCAGCAAGGAGGCTGGTTAACCAGTCAAACTGAACAATCCTCCCAGACAACAAATTCGGAAATAAAAAGCAAGAAACATCAATTACATTGCCAAGAAAAGAGACATGCTGTTGCAGCTTTTTGTCTTGCGCTCATTCCAGTACCGGTGCGGCGTCAGGTACGTAGGCCGTACATTCCAACAACTGGCAGATCATATCAAACAGCACGTCCTTTCAACTGTTCACAATAGGCAGAGTACTGACCATACTCAACCAGCCCATACCTGCAAAACTCAGAACACAACGTCGAATGTTAGATGTGACTGTATTTGCACAGCACTTACTGAACAATCCCACATGTGCTAAGAATTACAAGAACAGCCAATTTAAGGTTATCAGTCAGACTTGCAATGTGTCTCACGTACACTTGCTAGATGCTACATATAATCACACGCAGGGACCTTTCCTCTGCAGACAAAAGGAACATGCCCAGGCGTTGCGCCTTTTTTGAATTAAACAAAGCATGGGGGACAATTGTTCCCTGGTGCATTCTCCCTGGCAATGCCTCGACCAGAGTTGACTTGCCAACCAATCAGCACCCTTTTCTCATGTGGTATAAATTGTTGCTCCCTTTGAAATTTGGATATTCTTGCGTCTGTCCTGATGAGTGCAAGACAAAAAGCTTCGACAGCATGTCTCTTTTTTCAGCAATACTCAAGTTCTGTACTACCAAGCAACTATAAATTACATTCAAATCATTATTCAGCCAGTGAAAACTGAGACACACATAGGGGATTAAATAGTGTAACACAAAATTTAAAAAAAAATTATTTTTGAATTTGCAACATTTTAATTTTGTAAAGGAATGAATACAATATTGTAAAATTAATTTTTCAGGGCTACAGAGGTTGTACAATGGTAATTTTGACTTACTATGCTGCTAAAAACTCAATTACACCTGATTGAATCAGGCTTAAGTGTTTTATTGGTCTTTAGAATGAGAATAATAGGTAATTAGTTTAAGTTCATGTCTTAACAGTGATTTCTGCATTGATTCCATTGCCAAAGATTGTAATAGCACAACCTGTAGAGGAGCAAGGTAACTCTGACAACAACTTCTGGATTTCCACATTTAACTGCTCATGAATGCTGGAAGCCTCGCCATTATTACTACCACAAATTTTGGGCCAAGTTAGGTGTTTTCACATCAAGGTCAAAATCCTGGAACTAAAGCACTGTGGGTGTACCTACCCCACATGGACTGTAGCGGTTCAAGAAGGCAGCTCAACACCACCTTCTCAAGGGCAATTAGGCCTGGCCAGCGACGCCCACATCCCATGAATGAATTAAAAAAAGCCATTCTCTGCTAAAAAACGTCTGTATCAGAAACTTATCAGGGAGCAGTAGGAGGAGCTAATGTCATTATCACAAGAGAATCAGAGGAAAGCAAGCCTGAAAATATTTCCTTTAATCATTTGCCATAGGTTTTCCACTGGAAAGAAGCTTGATACCTGAATCGCATGTTGCGGGTCTTGAAAATTGTGCAAAATTGTCTTTCATCAATGGAGAGTATGAAAACACACAAGTTATCCTGTCCATGCAAGAATGGAAAATATTTGACCTAATCACTGGTAGAAGACTTTTATAGTGTCTTTTTACACAGCCGAGTGACAAGACTAAAGGATAGAATATATTTGTGTTGCCTTTCTGTAGAGTAACATTAGACATTCCCAAGCCAGGGATAGCAGATGTTGAATGTAAAGCATGGCTCTGTCCATACTGCCTGATAACATGGGAGTAAAGTTCCACACGATATCTCTGGCAGAACCCGCAGAGAAACAGTGGAGGTCCAGCTATCCTAGGATCCCCACCACGTCTGGGAGTTTGCGCATTGACTTGTAAGTGATGAAGCTACCATCCAGCGCTTACAAGACAACTGACAGGTAGGTAGTGGGAACTCTTGCTGTTTGTGTGACAGCAGATATGGTGAGTGAGCATCCAGAATGGTGCATGTGGGCCCTAATGAAGGGGTTCAGACTGGGAACTATTCTTTGTGTCAGCTTCTCTCTGTCCGTTTGTCTTCAATTCTCTGTCTATTTCTGCCTCCATGTGGTTCTGGGATAATTTTCTTGATTTCTGTATGTCCGTCTCCAAGGCTTTGTCCATCTGCTTGTCTTTTATGTGTCCCACTCTCAGGTGTTTACATACCTAACTATGAAAACACACAAGTTATCCTATCAATACAAGAATGGAAAAATTCTGACCTTATTACTGGAACAAGACTTTCACCAAAATGTCTCTTTACACAGCACGTGATTACTCAAGAGTGATCAAAAGTGTCTACTTACCACAAATACCCATCTGTTTTTGCTCATATGTCTTCCTTGCTTTCTAATTGATTATACTGAAAACATTAATCTGACTTTAATCTTTATAGATGCTTAGAAGCTGCAATGTATTTCCACAAGGTTCTGTTTTTTTTATTCATTCATGGGATGTGGGCATCGCTGACTCGGCCAGCATTTATTGCCCATCCCTAATTGCCCCTGAGAAGATGGTGGTGAGCTGCCTTCTTGAATCGCTGCAGTCCATGTGAGGCAGATATTTCAGAGTACTTGCATTTGCAGTTTTTTTTGTTTCTTTTCCTTTTCTTTCAATGTATGCTGCTTGTATGTTTTCTTCTTTTTCTGTCTCTGTGTGTTTTTTTTTTAAATTTTGAATTTATTTTTCCCTTTTCTCTCAAGGGACATATCAGGTCTTGGGAATAATTGGCATCTGTGAAGACACCAAATTGAGCAGCTGCACGCTCACATCGAGGCTGCAAGAAATCAGAACTGCACACTCACATGCCTCTGAAGGGCCAAAACAGCACACTCAACTATGAGTTCAATCAAGCACTGACGTAAATGCAGAAGATGCAAAAGCACGGCTGCTGAAAGAACTTACTTTTTTAAAAAAATGACTTCACTGGAAAAAATGCATCAATGAGAAATTTTTGAGCTTCAGTGAAGTGTTGTGAAGTGTACTGTGTGAGTTTTTGTTTGCATTTTAATGAACATGAAATGTGAGTCAATTAGCATGTGTCCCACCAGATGAACACATCGTGCACTGATTGAGGGGAGTGGTAGATTGGAAGTCTGAGAGTGTAGGAATGGAATATTTAGTGCCTGAGAGTTGGGGAGTGTTAGATTGGGTGCTTAAGAGTGGACAGTGGTAGACTGGGAGACTGAAAGTTGGGGAGTAGTAGATTGGGTGCCTGAGAGTGGCAGGAGAAGTAGATTGGAGGTCTGAGAGAGGAGGAGTGATAAATTGGGTGTTTGAGAGTGGTACAGTGATATACTATGTGTCTGAGAGTGGGGGAACAGTACATTTGGTGTCTGAGGGTGGCAAGAATAGTAGAATGGGTGTCTAAGAGAGGGTGAGTGGTAGATTGGGTGTCAAGTGGGGAAGTGTTAGATTGGGAGTTTGAGAGAGGGGGAACAGATAGATTGGGAGGCTGAGAAAGGGGGAGTGATAGATTGGGAGTCTGAGGCCGAAATTTTCATTACGGGATTGGGAACCAGATGCCAGAACATTTCTGGGCCCAACCCTGCACCAGATCAGCGTCAGTGACGCAAAACAATTTTCAACTTCAAAGCAGGTCATTAGCCCAGGGGCGGGTCCGGTGCCCACTTGGAGGCATCAGAAGTGTCCTGGAGTTGGGAACAGATTACTGAGGGCAATTTTAAAAGGAAAGTGACAGCCATGATTGGGCTTGCCATTGTCTCAGATATGCAGCAACAGGGAAATCAGAGGGCCTATATTACCCTGGACGTGCGTCCCCGGACAGCACCACATTTCTCTGATGCCTCAATGACCTCTTGCGGTCTGGGCACCAACTCTCTAAGCACCAGAATGCAAGCAAGCTGACCTCACGGAATGTCCATAGTTCTCCCTAACACTGTCAGAGTAAGTGAACATTTGTAACACCATCATATATGGGGCAACATTCAGAAGGGCACATCACTGAGGGAAGCATCCATGGAAACTGCACTGTCACATGATATCTCAGCACCTTCTCCCACCTTCTCCCAGTGCAGACAGACTCACTCAGTTCAGACACAGAGTAGGATAGAAAGGGGAGCACTGGGTGAACCTCACATCACGTGTGAGCAGGGGGAGGACGGTGAGGCAGAGTTAGATGTGGACAGATCCACTTGGAGGATGAGGACAGACACAGCAATGCTTCACTGGGCAAAGATGTTGGGCTTCGGGTGTCACAGACAAAGAGGGCCTTCCTCAAGAACCAGAGGCAGAAAGGTTCCTGTTTGTCGGAGTTACTGGAGGCTTTGAGGAGCCATGGGCAGGCAATGGACGAGACCGTGCAGCACTTGTGCTCTGTCATGACGCAGGGATTCGATCAGAGGAGCTCCTCCATTCAGAAATTGGGCAGCCTCTTGGACAGCCATATGTATCACCACTCTGAGTGAGTGCAGGAGCAGTGCACAGATATGCACATAAAGAGTGAAACTCTCTGCAGTAGCGACCACTCAGTTTCGCTGAGGTGCTCGGAGTGGATGCCAGTTATGTCCCAGTCAATGGCCGCATCCAGCATCCAAGAGTACAAGGACAGGACTGGGGCAGTGGAAGCAGCAGATAAAGGGGCCACCCCTCAGGAGGCATCAGTGTCACCTTTTGGCCCTTCCCCTCCTTCAACTCAGGAACCACCCCTCAGGGGGCTCTGTGATAGAGGCAGTCCTGCAATGATGCAGGCGTGGCAGCCTGTGGATCAGCTCCCAAGGGCACCTCCAAGATGAGGACGGAAGCCACGGGCATCTCAGATGGAGGCAGAGAGTAGGGAGCAGGCTCATCCTCTGCCACAGGGGAAGCACCCTGTAGAAGTGTTCAGGAAAGGAAGGCGCCACTCCATTGAATTCACTTATTGTGTCACCTGGGTAATATTATCTACATTTGTCTGTTATTTTGTTTGCACCACAATACTTTATTTCACCACCCTGACAGGTGTGTTGTTGATGTCTCATCTCAGAAGGGAGACATCATATTGTGGGCCGGGTGGCGTGGACATGGGGCCCTGGAAATGTTATGTGCTCTTGTGATGTTGGACAATGTTGGTGGAGTAATCCTCATTCTGCATGCTCATGGCTCGGTCTGCAGATGAACCCTGAAACGACCCGGTTGCATAAAAATTCAGGCTGACAGTGACCTTGACAGCTTGCAGCATGACATGACTGTCACGGGAGAGTGAGGCCTCAGGTCAATGTGGATCAGAGCACAAAGGTCCGGGACCATCTACCTGGATAGGCATAGCTTCCTACGGCTCTGTCATTTGCAAGTAGCTGACTCTTGGGCAGTAGACCCGATGTCTTAGGTAGCGCCTTCCTCCCCCTGCAGCACCTCACCCCCCACCCCCCCATAACTGTGGCCTCCTGCTGTCCATGAGGTTTCATCTGTTGCAGCTCATCCTGGCTGCTCTGTCCAATGTTCCCATCTGAACTCCCTCAGCTGGGGCTTGTGCATTCGCCAGACCTTCTTCTGCCAATCCCAGTTGCCCAAATGATGGCAGTGGGCTCACCTCCCTCTCCAGATTCCTACCACTCACCACTGAGAAAAGCAAGTCTTATAGCTACAGTGATGGCTAATCTGTGGCACCTCTGGAGCTTTATATCATGTTAATCAGCCCCTCCCATAGCCTTCACAGCCCTCCGCATTATTCCCATCTTTTAAACTCTGCCGAGGTCCATACATGGCGTTTTCCCCATGCTCTTCCATTGAAAATCACAAACTGCTGCTGACAAGCCTGTTAATGAGCTCCACAATGAGCTCAACAGGCAATTAATTGGAGGCTGCAGCCTTGCTGTTCCCTCTCTCCCAACTTTCCTTTAAAAGTAACTTTGCATTACAGAGGTGGCAGAATCTGGTGTCGACCTCCAAGAATGCAATCTTCAATCGCACACACACCTACTTCCGGTCCTAATGGGGTTTGAAAATCCAGCCCTGAGAATGTGCGAGTAATAGATTGGGTGTCAAGTTGGGGAGTGGTGGATTGGGAGTCAGAGAGAGTGGGGGAGTGTTGGATTGGGAGTCAGAGAGGATAAACTACATACTAACTTTCTGAAGAATAACACTGAGGTCACTGATTTTAAGCAGTAATTATATTTCACAGTGATGGTAATGTTTATAAAACAGCTGAGCTTCAGCCTTAAGGCTTGTGACATATTCAGAACTGTTTCATTTAATCACTATCCACCACTGGCTATATTTCATGTTGTATTTTTAAAAAATCCCTTTCACATAAAATTACATTGAACAGTTTTGCAGACTCCTGTTCTTCTCAAGGACAGATGCTGCTGCTATACACGATCCACTCCAGTTGCTAAGGTTACCAAACACACAGCAATGTTGCCGCATGAAGTGTCAGCTCCTTATACTGCAGACATTTTAACAAATATCTCCTGTGTGCTGAGGTCTCCAGTTAATGAGATGTTTAGAATTTAAGCTAAGCAATCAGCCCCAGACACTTCTGAAGTGTCTCATGTTAAACGTTTTATCCCCCTTTTTCAGATGCTGATTGACATGCTGTGTGCTTTCTGTTTACAATGAATGGTTTTGGATGCTTTAATCAGGTAAATGAACAATGTCAATAACTATCAAATCCTATCAAATTACAAACTCATACTGTGTACCTAGTAATCCCTAGCTGTGATTTACCATCTCTTGAGTTGGCTCCATGACAGCGTAACAGTCTCAAATTAGAAATGTTTATCTGATAATAATGTTTCATTCATTCTGGTATTTTAAGCTAACTTCATCATAATTGAAAATGAGTTTGCTTTCTGTAATATTCACTATCCAGAACTGGTGCCTGCACTTGGTGCCTTCCAAAAGCAGTGTGTGATTAAATCTAATTGTAAAGTAAATTCCAAGCAATTTGCAACCTTTAGCTTTTTAAAGGCGTCATCATTTTGTGGTACTGAGATTGTAAAAATTCAACATCTCTGACCAATTCTCAAATATGAGGAACAATGCAACTGAGGTTACCTCATGCTTTATTTGGCAGCTATAGGCTGAATCTAACCCCAGGTTTCCAGTGTAAACTCAAGAGCCGCAAAATTCGCTCTGTTAACGCTCTGAGGTCAGCACTATAGGAACCCAAAGTTCCGAAAGTGGCAGCTGATTCATTTCCGGCCACTTCCAGTGCACCCCACACGGCACACCATGCTTGTGAGGGCATTAGCAGAGGCAGGCCATTTGTGTGCTGGAAGCATTCAGAGTGAACAAATTGTGTCGTCACTCAGTGTCAAATGCTGATTTGGCAACCGACTTGCAATTTTGAATCTCATAGTCCTGTTAATGCCCTCTCTTAAATACTCTCAACTGAAGATGTGTTCAGCTACATGAGGGAACCCCGACAGCATGATTTAAAGGGATCAGCATTGGTCTTTCAGGTAAGGTGCTTTTGACTTTCTTTTGTTGCTGCAGAATTAGTGCAAGTACTGTGTCTGTGTTGTTGGAGCAGTGCTGAAAATCTTTTGGATTCAGAATGGGGTGTGCTGGACTTCAGGAGATCATCAGAATTTGAAGCCTGTCAGCAGAAAGACTGCCTTCAATTTTGGGGGCTATAGTTGCAGTCCCTCTCGGGCTGCAGCATGACATGACCTAGAGCATTGACAGCAAAGAGGGAAAGCTGTGCACAGCAGGAGGAAGAAGAGAGCTCTCAAGAGAAGACTGTATCCACCAAGGGTATTCAGGGAGCATTTCTGTTACCTTTGCTTCAGCCAGGAGCAGCTTCTAAAGCAGGTACAATTCACCAAGGACAAGGTAACTAACCTGTGCCACCTCCTCTAACAGGAACTGCAGCCATAGATCAGGGAAAAGACAACACGGCTAGTGGCCATGAAGGTCACTGTGGCCCTCAATTTCTAAGCCAGCAGATCTTTCCTGGCTGATGACAATGACATTGCCAGTATTTTCCAGTTTGCTGTGCATCACTGTTTCAAGGAGGTAATAGAGGCCCTGTACATCAGGAGAGGGGACTTCATAGTCTTCTCTCTAACCAGAGAGAAGCAGGAGGAATGGGCACATGGATTTGTCAGGGTAGCAGGATTTCCAATGGCGCAGGGTGCCACTGACTGCATGTCCTGGCTTTGAGGGAGCCACACGGCAATGGGGAGATGTACCGGAACTGCACGGCTACCACTTCAAGAACGTGCAGTTGGTGAATGTGCAGAGCATCATATCAGTGAAATGTTTGCTATCCTGGCAGCAGCCACAATGCTTTCATCCTATGCCAGTCACCCATTCCTGGCATATTCCAGCCACCATGACGAACCAGAGGCAGGCTCACTGGTACACTGGGACCAAGGGCTACCCACTCTGCATGTGGCTCATGGCTTCCCTCTGTCACCTTAACACACATGACCAGTGCTCCTCTGAGAGCCATGCAGCCAACTGGAGCGTCGTGAGCAAACCACCAGTGTTCTAAAACAATGGTTCTGCTACCTGGATCACTCAGAGGTGTCCCACAATACTTTCCAGCGCATGTCTCCAAATTCATGGTGGTTTACTGCATGCTACACAACCTGCCACCAAGCTTTTGGCGAAGAACTCGGGAGAGGACAAGGTAAAGGAGGAGGCTGAGGAGTAAGACGAGGAGAATGAGGAAGGGAGGAGACATCTGGACACTATCACTCTGGACCGGCTGTCCACGAGTGGCCAGTTCCAGTTCCCCTAAAATAACTCCTACGTCATCACTGCTCCACAATTCCCCACCAATCCATCCCTCTGTTACAGACCATCAAAATCCTGAAATAAAAGACAGCACAAACAAACCATTCTGTAACAACTTCATCTAACAACACCTCCAACAATACATACAACATTCAACTATTCAGACTTGTGTATTCCCTTAGCACCTGCCTTATGGGTGCCTTCACCTTGCCTAGCACTCCTACACAGTGCTACCCCAGTGGCTGCAGCATGCTTCATGGAAGGCTACTGGCTTCCAATGCGGGAGACTGCAGGTGCCCTTAAAGGACGCCCTCAAGCAGTTCTGGGTCTGGAGGGTGCGGCTTCAGACTGCTCCACCTCAGCATGGGCGGCAGCAGTCTGGGCTGGCTGGCCGCCAGGCAACAGCAGAGGCATTGGTGGAGTGGCAGAACTGGAAGTATGAATGGTGTGCACCTGAGAGTGGACAGCAGGCTCGTGCATCAGAGTCATTACCACTCCCTTGGGGCATCGCCTCAGCAATCCTAGTAATCTGCCGGAGCACAGATTGCTGGAGTGCTGAGACAGCCTGCATGGTCCTTTGAGTAGCGGTATCCACAGCCATGCTGGCAGCAGTCTGAGCCTACATGGCAACAAGTATGGATCTCACGACCTCAGCACTGGAGACGTTGGGTGCCTTCAGTCTGTGCTACAATGGAAGCTGAGACATCATTCACCACACACTGCAGCACAGCTGAGTCTGCAAGTGCTGTCATGACCACCACTTCCATGCTGGAAAGGTTTGCTTTCAAACTCTATGCAAAGCCCTGTGCCATATTGGACCTGGACTCCTCCATGTTCCTTGACAATGACAACAGGCACTGTGGTAATTTTGCCAATGCACCAAACATTCTCCTGTCCCAAAGTCCTCATTCAGAGTCCTCTGCAGCAGTACACATCTAGGACCTAGCTCCATTGAGCTGGCACACATTTTATCTTTTCCCCCTGGCCTGGCTGCAGCCCACTCATGCCTGGTGACCCACCCCTATACCACCCTCTAAAATACATGCAGTGCAAGTGTCTGAACTGCTGGCTGTGAATGGCAGATCTAGTGAATGCTTTCTCATCAGATGTGTGCTCTTGCTCACACCCTTCCTTGTCAGGCTTCACTGGCTGGCCTAGTGGCAGCTATTGGGTATCTGAAAGCAAAAATGCAGAAGGGGAGGGTTGGGTGGAAAGCAAGAGGTCCAAGGTCACACCAGCTGCAGCTTGCGCTTCCTGCCAGACTGTGGGATGAGTGTGAAGTGGGATTTGAGAAGGCAGGAACATACTGTCATCTGGATGTTCTCAGCAATGCCCATTGCAATGGCTTTAGTCACTGCCGACCCAATAATTCACAGCAACATCTCCTCCAAGGGCTCAAGAGATGCAGGTGTGCTTGTCCCCCACTGGTTCTCTGCTGCTGCCTCCTGTTATATGCAATCTTGTCTTACAAGAGAAGTGAAGAATGTCAATGAGCACATTGCAAGGTATTTGGGTAATATGCCTGTCATAGCTGAATAGCTAGAAGTATGTGGAAGCTGTGAGATTTGGGTGCGAGGCATACAGCATTGCTAAGTGTGTGAGGGTGAGGTACAGCATCTGAATGCTAGGCATGGGCCCTGATTGATGAGTGATGGGGGTGTGGCGCATTGTGCTGCGTGTGAGTTTGGTGGTGTGGTGGGGAGCAGATTGCATTTGAAAATGCATTCACTGAGCTTGATCACCTATGTGAAGTCACTGAGCAGCACTGCAGCCAGTTCCTCAGGGCCACACTCCTTGAATTGACCTCCATGGCTATCTGCACCCATTCCTTTCGCCGTGTCTGCCTGCAGGGCCTCCTGGCCCACTGCAGAAACATGACTTCTCCCTCCTTCTTTCCACCTCCTCGACTAAGGCTTCCAGTTCCGCATCAGGGAATCTGGGAGCCTCTCTCTGGCCTGCTGCTCCATTGGTTCTCTTCTCTTATTCCTTCTCTGAAACACTTTTTGGGGACCATTCCAGCAGCTGAAGCAGCCTGAGTGCACTTGCCCTTAAGAAATTCAGGCTGTCTTTTAGAAGTGCAGGCAAGCTGTGCACCGTGCTAGCCCCCTGTTGAGTGTGTAGCCATTCAGCAGCGTGTTTAGCGCTGGGCTGCACGCCACAATCACAATCAGTACTGCCTGCATTACCTCGAGCGGGTACGGGGAATCATGCATCACAATTCCTGCGCCCGCTGATGGGCCTTATTGAATTTTTAGCCCCTGGAATTTTACACTCTCATGCTATTACCACCTTATAGTAAACCTTTGGAGATAATCATCGCTCGATATGTAGCTGCATTCCTTCACTCACAACATTTCCAATTATACTGCTACTTCCATTCCATTTTGTCAATAAGACCCACCTCCTTTGCCCTCCCATTGGTGGCCATGCCTTCAGCCATATAGTCCATCAGCTCTGGAGTTCCCCCTCTAATATTTTTGCTCCTCTCTCCTCCTTTCAGACCCTTCTTAAAACCTACCTCTTCATGCAAGTTTTAAGTCACCCATCCTAATATCTCCTTCTTTGACTCTGTCAATTTTTGTCTGGTTAGTCACCTGTGAAGCACCTTGGAAAGTGTCACTACGTGAAGGGCACAATATATATGTAAGCTGTTGTTTCTGTGGTTGTTTCCTGGTGCAGCTACACTTTTCGTCACCATGCCCAACCCACTCCAGCCATTTTGTCCACCATGTTTTAAAAAGCAAAACACTGAATTTAACTTTAATTACACTGTGTGGGAGCCGAAGTGAGTGACAGGCTTGCATGTCCGGGCCAGTGTGAGTTGCAAGCCTCATCCTTGCCAGAACCCAGCAGCAACGACATGCAGGCTGATGGGTGGGAGCAGCATTCCTAGTAGTTGGGGGCTGGAGCCAGGCACTGGAGGGAATAATGCCTGGTACTAAAGTAAAGCAGCAGCGAGGAGAGAAGATCAACAGACATTCAGGATTGGGGGAGAGAAACCACAGCATGGGAGGCCCAAGGATTCCTTGTGGGGCCCGGAGCGCACTCCTCCTCCTTCCCCACAAGGAAACCAAATAAATATTTTAAAAATGTATCTTGCTGGGCTTCATTTGCCTTGATCCATCCAACACCAGGTTTCGCTGGTGATATCGACATTCAATGAGAATCACAGGGCCTGGGGTTAAATTTGTATCTGGGTCTGATTGATGCCACCGGACCTCGACTTTTGAATAACTATTAGATCCTGGCCCGTCTGCAGCGAGAGCCTCTTAAGCCTCCTAAAACGCAAGAATTAAAATATCGGCTGTCAGAAGCACAGATGATATTTGCCTGGCTTCAAGAAAAAAAGACTTGAAAATGTTTGAGGATAACGTGAACCAATACCTCAGTGACAATTGCAAAAGTTGAGACTTAAGCCCAGTGTGCCAAAAACTGTTTTGTCATATTTTCATTCTATTTAAAATTCTTATCCATGTGCCTAAATTGGTCCTTGGCCTCAGCCCACCCGTACTCTGTGACCTCCCCTGGCCATGAAACCCTCCAGGACCTCTACAGTCCTCCTGATTTCAATCGCTCCACCATTGGAAGTTGTAGCTCAGCTGCCTAGGCCCTAAGCCCGGGAATACTCTCCTAAACTTCTGACTCGCTACCGCTCTCTACTCTTTGAAGTTGCTTTGGGTCGCCTGTTCTACTATTCAGTATGTGGCTCAATGTCAAATTTTATCTGATAACTCTCCTGTGAAATACCTTGGGACAATTTACTATACTTAAGGTGCTATATAAAAGTAGGTTCTTGTTGTCATGTCAACACTTCCCAAAAATTCAACATCCTCTTAGATGGAGATTGGTTGGCACTTGCAGATAAATACTCTCGCAGGCTCAACCTGGGGAGCGAACGTGTAAACATTAAGCAGCTCAGCACCAGCTCACTGCTACTCAGTTAATGAATGTTGTACTCCTTCCTGAACAAAATTAGGTGTTGTATGATTAATTCAAACAATGAGAATAATTACATGGATTGTGAGGCCAACAAACATTGAATATCTACGTGAGGCCTCCAAACATCAAGCGCCATATTGCACTGCAGCAGATCAAAAAGGCGGCTTGCCACCACCTTCTTAAGGGCAGTTGGGCATGGGCAACAAATGCTGGCCTTAGCAACGACACTCACATCCCATGAAAGGATATTAAAAAAAACAAGTTCTTTTGAAAAAAATCTAGATGTTACAACTGCCACTTTTCAAAGGTATTTAAGAGGCTTCTTGCCACCAGCTGATCAGCAGAAGACCAATTTGGATTGTGCTGCCAATCGGCTCCACAGTTCACACTGCATCATTATAACGAACAGCATTAGATAAGCTGCTACCTCTGTAACAAACTCTTTCCTCATTACCCAGCCTGAAGAGAGACTACCAGGTTTCAAACTGCTTCACCATCTCTGGTGTAGACTCAACTGTTTTCGATGGCAAGGTGTGCCGTAAATGAGCAAACCTGAAGACTCAGGAACAGCTTGTGCAACTACAGTGCCAATGAGGACACTACACATCTAATGAATGGGTGCTCACTTCATGTTGGTCGACCAGGAGGACTTTCCAAGCTGCACAATGCTGAACCAGATGCTCCTGAATAGCTGATGTTTGTATGATTTCTACCTAAGCCCCTTGACATCTTTGACTTGCAGTTTCTATTTTGATTCTTGCTTCCCTCAATCATTGTCGTACCACTTATGCATTCAAAAATGAATTGTTTGTTTCTGCCTCGAAGCAACTTTTATGCCTCACAATCGGTTAGCCTTTTGAGTTGATTGCTTGTTTTGATTATTTCAATTTCCAGTATTTAGCTAATATTATTGGCACTGTAGCCTTTAATGAGGTCAGATTAACAGGTGAAAAGAGGGTGGGAGTAAAGGTCTGCAAAGGAAACGCGACCGGGCCCGAATGCCAGGCCTGGAAGTGCGACCCGACCCGAACCCAACACATGTCATCGGGTCCCGTCGGGGTCAGGTCGGGCAGCAGGCCTTTACATCAGTGGGTAAATGTCTGCTACCCGACAGGACCCGACAACATGTGTCGGGTTCGGGTCGGGAATTTCCCATATAAGGCTATCCAACAGGGCATTGCAGTGCTTTAGGTGGCAGAATTTGTGATGAGATTCTCCCTGATCTCTTGCCACTTACTTCGCTGGAACATCAGCATTAACCTTGGAGAAATAGTATAAAAGGGCATTTGAGCCAAATGTGTCATTTCTCTGGGGGTCCCACTGGAGAACCATTGCGGAAATTCCAGGTGTGAATCTCCAGATAAGCTGTGACTTTAGGTAAATGATCAAGTCTACAGTTCACTATTTCCACTGGCTGTAGGCCATTGATACTAGCTATCATATTGTAGGAGTCTCTTGGTTATGAAAGGTAAAAGTTGTGCTGAAATAATAACCTATGCCAGGCAGCAAAATTACTTAAGGATTGTCTCATGCACTCCTTGACGGATTAATCAGTTCATCTATCGGGTACCTGATCTATAAAGACTAGGAGGTTTGATTTCCTGAGATAGCTGACCTCACTCATATCAGTGGAGAGCCCCAACTCCAGCATATCTGAGATAAACTCTGCCTCTCTCTCCACAGATGCTGCCACACCTGCTGAGTATTTCCAGCATTTCTTGTTTTTATTTCAGATTTCCAGCATCTGCAGTATTTTGCTTTTATTCCAGCATATCTGAGTTAGGAAGGGAAAGGTCAGCCCAAGTTCTTAGTCACCTTCCTATAATTCCTGCCAGAAATGTTGAGGGAAGAGTTGGATTAAGTTTGGCTTTAATCACACCATTTAGCCAAATCAAACTCACTTCCGAGGATCACAGAGGAGACTGGTCACTTGGTGAGGTTGCAAAATGCACCTTTGGAACGATCCCAAAATCAAGAGTAAACGGAGTTCTTTGAAATGTCTACGGGACACTCAGTTCCCAGGGGCTAAAGAGGAAAAGAGCACAGCCATGCTCCATCCCCACTGTGTTGCTTTTGGATTTTCAATGCTTTCCTGAATCAGGTGATTTGGGTGAGTGCCTTCAAAAGGCATAGGTCAGTATTGCTAGGGAAATAAAATGGTTGGGGAAATTATTGGCCTTGCCGCTTCAAACCGCTCCACATAAATCCATGGGACACTCAAATGCATGTGTGCCCCCCAAAAATCTTAGTGATACTAGTATCAGTCTTTCAGTCACTCGATGGTCTAAAAGTTTTGGGGGAAGCCCAATAGTAACGCAAAGAGGACAACAGCAGCAGATAGGGCTTTTTTTTTTATCTTGCCCAGCAGGATCTTTGGGCCATGGGATTTTGACTGCTTGCATTAAAAAACAGACAAAAAGGCCGAAGCTGGTGGCCAGGACTGCAGCTGCCTTTCTGTTTCTGCCTCTGGTTCCCAGTGCAAGGCCCTGCCAGATGTCAGGTTGCTATGCAGACATGCCTAGACCATGCAGGAGGAAGGTTCAGGAAAATCGCCCTTCACACCGTCAACAGAGTGGCAAATCAGCAAGAAAGAAACATCTAATGTTATACATTCACTATGGCAAAATAGACAGCGAAAAATCAAGGTGTGGAGAAAAGAAATTGATTGAGATAGTGTGAGACAGGAACATAAAGTTAAGTAGATAGAGAGAACAATAGATAAAAACTGATACACAGAGACAAAAATGTGGGGACAAAGAAAATGAGAAAACAGAGAAAGAAACAGAAGAAAAAGAGAGATAAATATTGAAAGAAAGACAGATAAGTAGATAGAGTAATAGGTAGAGAAATAGAAATATTTAGATAGATAGAGATCAAGGGATTTATAGATAGATAATATAGAGAGAAGAATAGCTTATGGAGACATAGGTTAATGTAGAAGAGATAAAGGTTGAGAGATAAATAGATAAAGATGAATGGATAGATAAACATATTGCTAGATAACAGGTACATGGAGAGAGATGGTTGTAGTATTATGGGTGACACACAGCAAATGATAAGGCTCATTTACTTTCAGTGTTCAGATGATATTGTAAACCACAGCAGTAAAACTCAGGTATAAAGATGCTATATTAAACAAGAGATTAAGTTACAGCTTTTATGCATTCTATATATACATATGTGTGTGTGTGTGTGAGTGTGTAAGTGTCACAAGATGCTAGTGACAGTGCACTGTGCTCTGTGCACACTGACTGCAGACTGTGAGAGGCTAATGTATCATCATTGCAGGCTGCAATCACATGATTCACAGGTGGCAGTAATCCTATTCTGCAGTGTTACAGCAGAATTAGAGAAGCTGCTGTACATTATTAGATAGAAATTAATGTTCAGTTGACACAATAACAAGAATGCGTACTTTAGCTGTTCGGGGATGAAGGAATCTATGTCTCAGGTAATCTCGTGTAAAGAAGCAATTGTATTACAGTCTTATTACAATTCACATTTTTATTATAGTGAATGAGAGATCTGAGCCAATTGGAATGCTCTGCATCCTGTGGTTCGAAATAGCTGTCATCTTACAGGCTGCAAAAACTAATCTTGATGGCATTTTATGTTAATATGCCTTTAGCAAACAAAAAAATTGCTCCTCCTGATTTTCTCCCCATCTCTACTGAATATGCTGACTCATCCTGGGGTATGATTATGACAGGCCTACCTTGGCCATGTGTATGTTTAAGTAGTAAGCATAACAGGAGGTGTGATTGTGGGAACACCACAGGAAAACTTGATCACCTAGTGATCACATACGCATTGTCCAGCAGGCGTTAGCAGAGAGTGGACAGCAGTGAGAATCCTGGCTGATTTCCCCTTTCCTACCATAGGAGAACAAAACCAGATTGTAACACTCCTACTGCTGAGATCAGCCAACTCATTGCAAAGCAGGAATTACAACAGGAAGCCTCTGGTCTGTATGGTGACTATTACACTGGGCAGTGCTTTTGACCACTAAGCCACTGGTGAAGCCAACAAACAAAAACATTCATATGGCACCATGTGAGAGGAACATCTGCCATCCAGTGATGTTATTTTATGAACAATAGTGCATGAATCTAATGACACATAAGTTTTATACCTGGCACAAAGGAAATATGCTACATGAAAATTTCTTACGGTGTGGGAAAAGTTTTGGCATGGCAGTAGGATCCAAAGCATTCCAGCTGGAAGTCAATGGGAAGGAAAATTGTACATGTATAACAGTCAGTCAATCCACTACTGTCCATTCTGTGTCCTCAGGGAAGTTGAATTTTACCCAAATGATCTCAATATTTCACTGATGTAAATTAGATGATTGTAATGAGAAGCTTTTACGTTGTCTGATGCATCATAAATGAGATGCATGGAGTTCTGGTTGATTGAAGATCTCAAATAGGTTTATTAAACAGCTAACTAATATATACAGTAGAGTGCTATTACAGAGCTTGCCTCTTGCTGTTACAATTACAGAGTGGCACTGGCATGTAGTCACATGACTACATCCTGGTATTTGGCTCATGACCATACTAAGATCTTGAAGGGACATCACTCTTAAAGGCAATCACGCAATAGTGATTTTGGTATTTTATATTTAATACTGTTTTTCTTAATGTTATACCATTATTTCAAAATACTGAATGCATATTTAATAAATGATTTTAACATTCATTATTTAATTAGTTATCTTAATTTGGGATGACACATTGACATTCACTATTTCACAGACAGGTTCACATTAACATGACTTTAGTGCTGCAAATTGTATACTTGGGGAATTCACCTTCTGTTCACTATCCATGGGCAATGGGGTGTGCATGCTTGTGTGCGTTACTCAATGCACACTTGGTGCACGAGTTCCCTCTGAAATCTGTAGCCTTTTAGGCACAACGATGCTCCAAGCTTTGGAAGAAGGTAGCATGCCTGACTGTGTGAGCTGTATAAGCTGATGGAAGGAACTGAGACAATTCTATTTACAGTGGTGATACTGTGCTCTGCAGGTTAGTATAACAAGGGCATACATCTGTGCTTTTATCTGACTTAGCAGAACATGCATTTTTAAAGACGTCACAAAGTGTGCTGATTTTAGTGCTGTTGGACACCACAGGGCAGTATCACATCACATAGCAAAAACATGTAGCAGCACATTCGAACACGACAGGACAGCAGAATGCTTATACCAGTTTGACACCATGTAGTTTGCCTGGAGCCAGCTTTTCAACTGCATGCTGAAGTGTTTCTGTATCAAAGATGAAATTCCAACCAATTTACATTTTTAAGCAAATGTTTGTTTCCAAGGTCACTACGAATTGGGATAAATTCACTGACTTGTACTTCCAGTGATGAGTCATACTCAGAGGGAGTTCAGGTCAGAGAACTGGCACAGCAGTGCTGAGAGTGCTGGGTCGGTGAATTGTCCTATTGTATGCTCTTGTATATTTCTCCATACCACCTCATAAAAGGTGTTATTCCTGATTTGCAGGAAATTGTTGCAGATGGTATGGAACAGAAAAGATGTGTGTTTTGAAAGCTGAAAAAGGTCACTTTACTCAAAAGATTACACTGAAACCCAAAACTGAGAGCTTTTGTGGTAATGTGTGTCACCATTTACATGGTGTACTTCCATTTCAAACAACACTTCATTTGGAACATAGCTGAATTGATAGTTGAGATGCAAACAAGGCTCCAAACTACTCTGCTTCACAATCTGCCTGCTGAAAAAAACTATTTTAGTCTCAAGAATTTACTTTACCATATAAATCAGATTTCCCTGCATAATTCTCAAAATTATTTGACAATGATGAAAATAAAATTAATGAACATGTGCAAATAGCACAAATCCAGGCTATGCCCTCCACATTTGAAATATAATTTTGTGGTTAATGCAGAATGCAGCTTAATTAGCCCAGAAAAGTTTGCATTCCTCCATTCAATCTTAAAGCTAGAGCAAATGGAAAATAGTACTATTATTACACAGATTTACTGAATTTAGACAATGAAATAATATTTCTGTATGTTTTATATGAATGCACAGTGGTGGATTAATTACACATTGCACTGTTAAAAATGGTTGTGGACAACAAGGCAGGTATCAAAAGGAACAGACTCCACAAACATTCCCATCCTCAACCATGGTAGGGCCAAGCATGTTAGTGCGAGAGATGAGGCTGAAGTATTTACAAGTATCGTTGGCCAAAAGAATTGAGTCGATCGTCCTGTTCGGCCTCCTCCCGCAGTTCCCATCGTCATAGATACCAACCAGGTTCACTCCTTGTAACATTGAGAAGAAGTTTAGTGCGTTGGATGTAGCAAAGGCTATTAGTCCTGACAATATTGCAGCTGTTGAGTCATAGAGTCGAACAGCTTAGAAACAGGTCCTTCAGCCCACAGCGTCCATGCCGACCATAATGCCTATCTATACTAATCCCACCTGCCTGCATTAATTCCAGATCCCTCTATGCCTTGCTCATTCAAGTACCTGTCCAGAGGCCTCTTAAATGTTGCTACTGTTCCTGCCTCCACCACTTCCTCAGGCAGCGCATTCCAGATACCCACTATCCTTTGTGTGAAATATTTACCCCTTTGATCCCCTTTAAACCTCCTCCCTCTCACCTTAAATCTATGCCCTCTAGTTTTAGTCACCCCTACCATGGGAAACAGACTCTGGCTATCTACCCTATCTATGCCTCTCATAATTTTATATACCTCTATCATGTCCCCTCTCAGCCTCCTTCGCTCTAGGGAAAACAGACCCAGCCTATCCAATCTCTCTTCATAACTCAAGTTCTCCAAACCAGGCAACATCCTTGTGAATCTTTTCTGCACCCTCTCTAGCTTAATCACATCTTTCCTGTAGTGTGGTGACCAGAACTGCACACAGTACTCCAAATGCGGCCTAACCAACGTTATGTACAACTGTAACATGACGTCGCCACTCTTGTACTCAATGCCTCGGCCAATGAAGGCAAACATGCCATACGCCTTCACCATCCTGTCTACCTGTGTTGCCACTTTCAGGGAACTATGTATTTGCACCCCAAGATCTCTCTGCTCAAGAACACTCCCCAGGGCCCTGCCATTCACTGTATATGTCCTGCCCTGGTTTAACTTCCCAAAATGTATCACTTTGTACTTGTCTGCGTTAAATTCCAGTTGCCAATCCCTTGCCCACTTTCCCAGTTGATCTATATCCTGTTGTAACCTTCGACTACCTTCTTCAGTGTCCACTATACCACCAATTTTGGTGTCATCTGCAAACTTACTAATCATGCCCCCTACATTCACATCCAAGTCATTAATATAATATGACAAACAACAGAGGTCCCAGCACCGATCCCTGAGGCACACCACTGGTCGCTGGCCTCCAATCTGAAAAACAACCCTCCACTACCACCCTCTGCCTCCCATCACCAAGCCAATTTTGTATCCAATTGGCTAGCTCACCCTGGATCCCATGTGTTCGAACCTTCCGGACCAGCCTACCATGCGGGACCTTGTCAAAGGCCTTGCTAAAGTCATGTAGACAACGTCCATCGCCCTGCCCTCGTCTATCCTCTTGGTCACCTCCTCAAAAAACTCAATCAAATGCGTGAGACATGATTTCCCACGCACAAAGCCATGCTGACTATCCCTAATCAGACCATGCCTTTCCAAATGCATATAAATCCTGTCTCTCAGAATCCCTTCCAATAACTTTCCCACCACTGATGTAAGGCTCACTGGCCTGTAGTTCCCTGGCTTATCCCTGCTGCCCTTCTTAAATAAAGGCACAACATTAGCTAGCCTCCAGTCTTCCAGTACCTCACCCGTGGCTAACGATGATACAAAAATCTCTGCCAGGGACCCAGAAATCTCCTCCCTTGCTTCCCATAGCATCCTAGGATACACCTGGTCAGGCCCTGGGGATTTATCCACCTTAATGCACTTCAAAACGTCCAACACCTCCTCCTTGATAATGTTGATATGCTCCAGGATATCGGTGATCCCTCCCTTGAACTCACTGGCTCCCATGACCTTCTCCACAGTAAATACAGATGAGGTATTCATTTAAGACCTCGACCACTTCCCGTGGCTCCACACATAGGTTACCACACTGATCCTTGAGGGGACCTACTCTCTCCCTAGCTACCCTTTTACTCTTAATATACTTATAGAATCTTTTAGGATTCTCCTTTATCTTGTCTGCCAGGGAAATTTCATGGCCCCTTTTCATCCTCCTAATTTCCTTCTTAAGTGTACTCCTACATCCCCTATACTCCTCGAGGGACTTGCTTGATCCCAGCTGCCTATACCTGACATATGCCTCCTTCTTTGTCCTGACTAGACCCTCAATATCCCTCGTCAACCAACATTCCCTAAACTTGCCAGCCTTGCCCTTCAATCTAACAGGAACATTCCGGCCCTGAACTCTTCCTATCTCACTTTTAAAAGCCTCCCATTTACCTGTAAACAGCCTCTCCCATTCAACTTTTGAGAGTTCCTGTCTGATGCCATCGAAATTAGCCTTCCCCCAATTTAGGACTTCAACTTGAGGACCAGTCCTATCCTTTTCCATAACTATCTTGAAGCTAATAGAGTTATGGTCACTGGTCCCAAAGTGCTCCCCCACTGATACATCAACCACCTGCCCAGCCTCATTTCCTAAGAGGAGGTCGAGTGTAGCCTGAAGGCATGTACACCAGGTCCAGCCGCTCCCCTAGCCAAGCTATTTTAGTTCAGCTATAACATTGGCATCCACCACACAATGTGGAAGATTACTGACATAGGTCCTAACTATGATGGTGGTGATCTCAGGAGAAATCCGAGTAGAATCATCCAATCAGCACTTTTGGGTGAAGATGCTTGCAAGCACTTTAGCCTTGTCTCTTGCTGGACTCCACCACGGTTGAGGGAGTGGATGTTTATGGAGCGTCCTACTTGTTAGTCACCTTGTTGTCCGCCAGCATTCTTGACTGGATATGATAGGATAAATCTAACATGGTCGATTATTGGCCTATCACCTTTCTAAAAAATCATCAGTAAAGTGATGAAAGGAGTCATCAATAGTGTCATCAAGCAACATAAACTCACCAAAAAATTGCTCAATAATCATCAGTTTGGGTTTCGACAAAGCTACTTGGCTCCAGATCTCATTGTAGTTCGATGCAGATATGGATGCAAGAGCTGACTGCCAGAGGAGAGAAGAGAATTAGTTGGCCTCAATGTCAAGGCAGCAGTTGGCTGAATATGGCACCAAGGAGACTTGAAAAACCTGAATACAGTCATACCTGATACAAAGGAAGATGGCTGTCATTGTCAAGAGGTCAGTAATCAGAGTTCTTCGATATCACTGCAGGGGTTCCTCAGAGAAGCCATTTTTTCAGCAAAACTTGGCATCCTCAGCTGCTTCATTAATAACCTTCTCTCCATCATAAGCTCAGGAGTGTAGCTGTTTGCAGATGATTGTACAACTCCCCGATAACATAGCAGAACATGCCATCGTATAATAGGGCCTGGATTACCACAAAACTTGGGCTGACAAATGGCAGGTAAGCTTACATCACATAATTGTCAAATAATCATCTCACACCATGCAAGTGCCAGTTGAACATCTCAAATAACAAAAAGCCCAGCCGCCATCCCATGTCCTCTAATGGTACCACCATTGCAGAGTTCCAAACCATCAAGATCAAGAAGGTCACCATTGACCAGAAGCTGAACTAGACAAGTCATATCAACTCTGGCTACAAGAGCAGGACAGAGTCTGGTTACACTGCAATGGGCGACTCATCCCCTGACCTCAACCATCTACAAGGTTCAAGCAGGAGCGTGATGGAATATTCAGCAAATGGCTGATGGCTACAACTGCTATTTAAAATTGTAGTCACAGCCCTTCAAGAGCTGCAGATACTGGATTCAAAATAGATTTAAAAAAATCTGTGTGCAACATGTCATCTGGAGTACTGTGTACAGTATTGTTTTCCTTATTTAAGGAAGGACGTAAATGCATTGGAAGCAGTTCAGAGAAGGTTTACTAGACTAACACCTGGAATGGTTGAACAGGCTTGGCTTGTATCCGCTGGAGTTTAGGACAGTAAGAGATGACTTGAATGAAACATATAAGATCCTGAGGGGTCTGGACAGGGTGGATGTGGAAAGGATGTTTCCTCTTGTGGGAGAATCAAGAACTAGGGGTCACTGTTTAAAAAACAGGGGTTGCCCATTTTAGACAGAGATGAGGAAAATTTTTTCTCTCAGAGGGTAGGGAGTCTTTGGAACTCTTCCACAAAAGGCGGTGGAAGCAGAGACCGGAATTTTACGCCATCCCAGCAAGCTGGATGGTAGTGGGGGGGGGGGGGGGGTGACGTAAAACGGAGCGGGAGGCTCCGGGAGGCCTTCCCGACCTGTTCCCTCCTCTGTCCCACTTTACATAGGGCGGGGTGTGGGGGCGAAAAATAGGCCGCCAGCCCCAGGCCAATCAAGGCCCTTAAGTGGCCAATTAATGGCCACTTAAGGGCCTTCACCCGCCTCCATGGGGATTTTACCCATGGCACGCGAGCGTCCTGGAGCCGGGAAAGGCCACCCAGTGAAAGTTTGTGGCCTCTCAGCGCCCCAGGGGTGGGCCTTGACAAACGGGCACAGGGTGCCCAATTGAGGGCCGCCCCCACTTCCCCAACCACCCCAGGACCCAAGACGCCCCCTTCCCACCAAACGACCACTCTTGCCTCGCCGAGGCCGGACCGATTACCCCCGGCGAGGCAACCCAAACTTACCTGCACTCCTGTCTCCATGTCCTCGGCTGGGCTGCAGTCCCAGCAGTGGCCACTGCGCCTGGTGGCGCTGCTGGGACTAAGAGCTGCTGGCCGGATGATTGGCCAGCAGTTCAATAAAGCGGAATTTCCTCCCTCAAGCGGGTGGAAATCCCGCCTCGGAACAGTTGAGGCCCGGGGACCCATAAAATGCGGGACGGATCCCCAGGCTAGGAGGAAGCGGGTTCGCCACCAAGGTTTAAGTCGGTGGCCAGCTTCCGTCCGCCCAATGTAAAATCCAGCCCAGCATCTTTGAATATTTTTGAGGCAGAGGTAGATAGATATTTGATAAGCAAGGGGTGAGAGGTTATCGGGGTAGGCGAGCATGTGCAGTCGAGGTTACCATCAGATCAGCCATGATCTTGTTGAATGGCGGAGCAGGCTCAAGGGGTCCAGTGGCCTACTCCTGCTCCTAATTCGTATTTTATAAAATAATAAAATGATCCTTTATAAATGCTAAACCTATCACAAAGAGGAAATTCTCCCCCACTATTAGCAAACAATGCAAGGCAAAAGGGACTGCTCTTTTTTTTCCAATTTTCTTTTGGTTGCCTCTTTCAGGAGAGCATGAAGAAGTAAAATTGCTGTATCATGAGGAAACGGTGGCATTGACGTCATTTTCATACAAAATGTATCTTCATATGTTGCATGGAAAGGGAAAATAATTATGAGAAGAGAATTCTTTCACATCAGCAAGAGTTTTCTGCTTACTCTGATCATGCATAAACAAAATCACAAATGTTTATTTAAAAAATGTGCACAAGATTCAATGCTGATGCTATCAATTCACTGTCAAAGGATGACTCCGCACAATAGCCTACATTGTTCAAATTACTGTCCAGCCACTATTTAATGAATTTGCAATCATTACTGTACAAACAACTTTATTGCCCCAATAAAATGTTCTTTATTCTCATCCATTTTTACTTATTATTTGTTATCCCAGAGGGCTGTGGATACTGAGTGGTTGAGCATACTCATAACAGAGGATGATAGATTTTTGGGTACTAAGGGTATTCAGGGATATGGGGATAGTGTAGGAAAGGTGGTGTTGGGGTAGATCAGCCGTTATCTTATTGAATGGTGGAGCAGGCTCCAATGGCTTCTCCTATATCTTACATTATTCTCATAATCCAGTAGAAGCAAAAGCAGGATTGAGTAAAATTAGTTGGCACTCCTGACCTTTCATCCTAAGTCTATATCGCTCTCTGTCCCCTTCCCTCTCTTTGTGACAGACACTAATAAGATAGGATTTTTTCCAGAACTTAGAGGCACGTTTGGAGGTGGCGGTGGGGAGGGCAAAACTGGGAAAAGGCAAAAAGATGTTTGGGCTGATGCCCTGATGTGTTGCCACCTCCTCACGTTTTTATCGGAGATGGCTTCAGGGCAGTGACGACAACCCACCAGTTGAAGCCAATTAAAGGTACTTATGGAAGCAATTAGCGGGCACGTTTATAAAGCTATGGCATTTTGCTGGCAGTACACAGGACCCCCGCTGTGTCTGCAGCTCGTCTATTCACAGGAGGTGAGAGCAGAGCAGGAGGTCAGAGCTCCATGAGATTCATATGCAGTGGTCACTTAAAGGACAAAATTGGCAAACCCCCGGACATCCACAGGCAAATGCTTACAATTGTTTGCTTGTCACCTGCAAACAGATCCACCGGATAATGAGGAATTAGCTGCCGGTCCCATCAGCAGTATAATAAAAGCAAAATACTGCGGATGCTGGAAATCTGAAATAAAAACAAGAAATGCTGAAGAAGGGTCACTGACCCGAAACATTAACTCTGCTTCTCTTTCCGCAGATGCTGCCAGACCTGCTGAGTGGTTCCAGCATTTCTTGTTTTTATCCCATCAGCAGTATAGTGCCTCCATCTTATGCTGCCCTCTCGTTCTCCATTCACCTCAGCAGCATACAGCATTCTCAGGGGGTCTGCAAGCCACCCTTCACTTTGGGTGCTCTGATTGACCCTCCCGCTTCCTCAGGCGATGCTCCTGGAGGCAGCTTCTTAGTTGGCCTCCTCTGGGAAGATCGTGACTGATGCCTCACCGCATACACATCTGGGTGCGTAACCCAGAAATCAGCCTGGCGCAGGTTCACAACTCGAATGGGAAAATTCATCCCGAAATCTATTGCTACCTTGAAATACATTCTTTTCATGTGGCGATCTGCAGCTAGTGATCATCAAAGGCTGCAAACACAAATTGCTTATGTTACGACCAGGTGAGAAAGGTGACTAGGGGTCTGATAATGTTGTCACCTGGTCTTATTGTAACAGGGTATTATTTTTAAACACACTGTGTTTTGAGCTCCCACTTTGTGAATCCTTGTTCACAGCTTTCCAATTATAAGGCAAAGAAATGAGCACACCAGGTTTTCTTTAGGTTTAAAGAAAAGTGAAATTTATTAAACCTTAAACTTAAACTCTAATATGGTTAACACCTACAGATATATGACATGCCCACATTAGCATGCACGCGCGATACACATAGGCAAACAGGGACAGAAAAAAGCAGAAGAAAAACAAAATGGAGAGGTTTGAGGCAGCCTCTAAAAGGGGGTTTCTTGTTACTTACTGTTTGTGTTTTCAGCTCGCCATAGAGTCCTTGATTGTAGACAGCTCTTACTTTTCATTGGAACTCAGTATTCTTCTTAAACCTTGTTCACTATAGGAGACTTCTCTCTCTTTGAGGTTCACGTGTCTTCAATGGTTTCTGAAGCTGGTGAGAGCGAGATGAGAGCAGACAGGAGAGAGGTCTTCTTAGTCCAGAAGAAAAGTGCTTTCTGACTTCAAACACTATTTTCTCTGATTTAAAACTCAGTTCAAAACTCTGCAACAGCCAGTTAGACATGTGACTAAACACTGGTCTGACCACATCTGTGTTTGTGGATTCTGCTATCTTAGCAGTCAACCTGGAATGATAGCTCCCCCACCTTCAATGTCTGGTAATCAAAAGTCAATTCTTGGTTAAATGTGTCAGGGCATGGTCCTTTGTCCCTTGTTCCAACGCTGTCTGTTAGTATGCAAATGTATTTCCAGTCAGGGGCTGGCAATTTTAAGTTTTAATGTTCATGCGCTGAAATAATGTATGCCTCAGTCTTGGCAGGTGAGGGGCTTGCCTGACACTTAGATCAGTCGAATGGCCAATAGCCAAGGGCAACCAAACGCACCTGCATACTTTGGTTCCCCTGGGTACGCTACAGAAAGAATTACAACAGTATATAGCCACAGATAAAGCAAGTCTGACATTGGCATTGCAGAGTTTACAATAGCATGTCTGCATGAACAATTTACAGAATGTTGCAGCTTGCATTATTTATCACAATGAGCTGACATGAAAGGATAAATGGAGATTTTACAAATAGATAGTCCTGGGGGGGAACCTTGCCCAGTGGGAGCACTTATGGGAAAACTGCTCCCAAAAAGCTGTGGGGAGCACAGCTGCCACTTCTCAGTCTTTTCTCCCAGCTGGGGAGGCTCCCTGCCTGGACTGTGCATTCATAAAATAGAATTTTCAGAAAATTAGATTACTATTGTAACTTTAATAAGAAATTAGATATCAAAAAGCCACTCCAATTTGAGTGTAAGAGGTAATTTTAGATCCAAATGGAGGTAACAGAATCTGCCTGTAGGCCTGCATGATTAATTCCAACCCACACTCCACCTCAGCATTAAAATTCAAATAATTGGCGCTTCTTTTATGTATGTAATTATATAAAATGACAAATGTAAGTTCCTTGTAGTCAGACACAAAATTCACAAGATGTTTCCAGCAAATTACCAGGACAGATCCGTAGCCATCTTGATTTGGAGTATGACCGTTGACATACAATGGTAAATATTGATGTAAAAGTTTGATCAAACATTGTGACGACGGGAAATAAGGTTTGTGGACAGGAAATGTGCACCCAATAGATTGTATACATGCTTTCCAAATACTCTTTTGTAAAACCTTCACAATTGTGCAGTATCTTTTTTTAGACTTACTTGATCATTTTAAAGAGTTGCAATTCTGTTGCTCATTTGTCAGGTCACTGAATTTGAAAAAAAATTCTGTTACACCACTGACAATCTGTTATCCTTGGTCTGGTACTGTGTCTCCTACCCCAGGCTATGACCAATCCAATTGTCAAAAAGTAACATATATTCACCCCTTTGCCATCCTTAAGAAAGACCTTTAGCAGGACTATCTGGAACTGCAAAACATGCCTTTCTCAGGGTTACTGGACAAAATTCATTTCCTGAATTCATTGACTACACTATCATTTTAAACATTTTTGAAGTATTGTTCTATTGTCAGATATATTTGGGCACTGCAATGCTCTGAACATTGTTTAGTCTGCACATATGGGAACATGCTCTGTCATAAAACCTTTTGGAATATATTTCAACTTAACCATCACTTTGAGAAGTGGGAGTTGGCATTGAAAATGTAGACCCTTTGGAACATCAGGAGGAGATTTTCTATTGGAGTTATAGTGGCTCTCCAGCATGGGCAAATTCTTTCGGATCCACTCTGTTAGCTACATGCTTTAGCCTGCCACTCCCAGATTACATCAGTCCCTATTTAAGCAGATCTAATCTACATCTCCCAAGAGTGACCAGCAGACACAGACTACGTCTGCCCAAACCAACATATGCAAAGGGCATGTGAAAGATGGCCCTTCAACAGATCTCCTGTCATTTGCACCTTAGCAATGCTGTTATGTATGCTTTCAATATTCCTAATGTTCATTGTTGCTATGGCGTGCAGAGAGGAAAAATTAGAACTTTAGAAAGGTTCACATGCAGCTAATTCATCATAGGACAGTCAATTCAACTCCCAAACACCGCAAAATTTAAATTAAATAAAAATCCCTTTGAATATCCTCTGGAACTGCCTTTAAAAGCAACCACGTCAATATGCTGGGCAGGTGTCCACTAACCACTAAACCCATTTTCTATCTCGGCACTACTCCCCCATAAGCTCCCTAACCGGGTTGAGAAACTAGCCGGGCATTGGCCTAGAGTGCAATAGTAATGCTCAATGTTGGTATAACACTTCATCTGAAAGACAGCCCCTCAGATAATGCTGTACCCTCTCACTATTAGTAAAATATAACCTGTGTGCAATGAGATATGCTTTTTTCTCCATATTCAACATGCTTATTGCCTTCAGCTGTGAGGCCCTAAGCTCTGGCCTTCCTTCCCTAAACGTCTCCGCTGTTCTGTGATTGCTTTTAAGAGTGGTGTCCCTTTAAGATCTTAGTATGCTAATGAGCTGAGTACCAGGATGCAGTCATGTACCAGGATGACTACATGCCAGTCTCACTCTGCTACTGTAACACCAAGAGACAAGTTTTGTAATAGCTAGCTTGGTGAGCTGTTTATTAGTTTATTAGAGTCCGAGTGTATCAGGCCTGTGTCCTCAGTACCTTGCTCTACGGCAGCGAGGCCTGGACAACGTATGCCAGCCAAGAGCGACGTCTCAATTCATTCCATCTTCGCTGCCTTCGGAGAATACTTGGCATCAGGTGGCAGGACTATATCTCCAACACAGAAGTCCTTGAAGCGGCCAACACCCCCAGCTTATACACACTACTGAGTCAGCGGCGCTTGAGATGGCTTGGCCATGTGAGCCGCATGGAAGATGGCAGGATCCCCAAAGACACATTGTACAGCGAGCTCGCCACTGGTATCAGACCCACCGGCCGTCCATGTCTCCGTTATAAAGACGTCTGCAAACGCGACATGAAATCGTGTGACATTGATCACAAGTCGTGGGAGTCAGTTGCCAGCATTCGCCAGAGCTGGCAGGCAGCTATAAAGACAGGGCTAAATTGTGGCGAGTCGAAGAGACTTAGTAGTTGGCAGGAAAAAAGACAGAGGCGCAAGGGGAGAGCCAACTGCGCAACAGCCCCAACAAACAAATTTCTCTGCAGCACCTGTGGAAGAGCCTGTCACTCCAGAATTGGCCTTTATAGCCACTCCAGGCGCTGCTTCACAAACCACTGACCACCTCCAGGCGCGTATCCATTGTCTCTCGAGATAAGGAGGCCCAAAAGAAGCTGTTTAATAAAGCTGTTTTGAGATTTTCAAACAACCTGAACTCCAAGCATTTTATTTATGTTTATTTAGAGAGATACAGCACTGAAACAGGCCCTTCGGTCCACCGAGTCTGTGCCGACCAACAACCACCCATTTATACTAACCCTGCAGTAATCCCATATTCCCTACCACCTACCTACACTAGGTGCAATTTACAATGGCCAATTTACCCATCAACCTGCAAGTCCTTGGAAATCAGAGCACCCGGCGAAAACCCACACAGTCACAGGGAGAACTTGCAAACTCTGCACAGGCAGTACCCAGAATCGAACCAGGGTCCCTGGAGCTGTGAGGCTGCAGTGCTAACCACTGCGCCACCCTGTGTTGCATCAGACAACATTAAAAAAAAAAGCTTCTCATTGCATCCGCCTCTCTACTTCACTTTCCTCCTTAAGACGCTCCTTAAAATCTGCCTTTTTGACCAAGCTTTTAATCATCTGCCCTAATATTTCATTATGTGGCTCAGTGTCAAATTTTGTTTGTTAACAATCCTGTGAAGCAACATGGGACATTTTACTACATTAAAAGATGCTATATAAATACAAGTTGTTGTGTCACAAAGCTGCACTTAACCATCACTTTCAGAAGTGGTTGTTGATAGACCCTGTGGAACATCAGGAGGAGATTTTCTATTGGAATTACAGTTGCTCTGCAGCATAGGTAATGCTTTAGGATCCACTCTGCTGGCTACATGCTTTTACCTGCCACTTCCAGATTATACAAAAGCTAGTATTTACACATCCTTGTACTGATTTGTGAAGGTCCACAAGGCTTATCTCATTAATACAAAGTTGAGGGGATCATGATGCACTGAATGGGTCATTCCTTTTACATCTAGGATTTGTAATTTGGTACCAGTGAAGAACATATTTTCCAAAGGGGCACATTTGTTACCTCCAACTGGCTACTAGGGCAAAAGAGTTTTCCAAAATGAACTTAAAATGTAACATCAGCATACAAATAAACAAAATTAATACTGTGTTTTTGATGTAGCAGAAAAGGAAACTCGCCTAAACAGATTTCTATAGCACCAGTGAAAATAATCAAATGTTAAAACTAAGATTTAACCTTTTCAGAAATAACATGACATTTTCTCTATCTCAAGCCTCTAAAAATAGGCTTGCTGTTGAGTGGTGAAGTATCTGTATTCTATCAGTTATTAGCTGATTTTAACAATTGATCCAATCTACACATTTATAAGATAGCTTTTCTGTTACCATCAGTACCATGTTCCTTCAATAGGGGATGGTACTTTAACATATCTGGGATACATAGTAAACAATATTATATACAATGTAATAATATATTAAAATGGTTACATGTGCAAACATTTTATAAGGTTTGTGCATTTGTGATTTACAAAACTCACCTACTGAGGTTTAGGACATGTTCTGAGATATCGGCAAGTCTTACTGATGGTGCTACAAAAAACTCTATGGGCAGAATCTTATCAGCCACACGGAGGCAATTTTGGAGGTGGGAGGGCGGGGAATTTTTGCAAGTTACGTGTTGGGTCCTCTGCCCGACGTGTTCCCACCTCCGAGTGATCATGCCGAAAGCAGAGTCAAATCGGCACCAGCTACCCACCCGGCAGTGGTGGGTAGCCAATTAGTGGCGATTAATTTCCCACTTGGCGGCAAATTGGTGATGCCACCGAGATCTTGCTGATGGCAGACAGGACCCACGCTGAAGCCAAAGCCCGGCAGGTGCCTGGAGATGGTCTCCCGGCGACAGGCCAGGGAATCAATGAGGACTCCTTTAATTTCCCCCTTCCCAGAGACGCAGGGATCACAGGGCCATTGATGTGGCCACAGTCCATCCTGTGGAGGAATCCCCCTCCACAATGATGGCCTGGCAGCTGTGGCCACACTTCATTTTTACAAATTTTAAAATCTTCAGAATGAATGTGCCCTCACGGTCTCCCACCTACACTGGCAGCTCCCACCTCTTCTGCTGGGGCTGCCAGTTGTCCCCAGCCTCAGACACTCCGATTGGTCCTCCCACCTGCGCAGCCTGCCTGCCCTCCTTAATTGGATGGTGAACGCAGAGGTGGCCTGTTAATAGTCCGCCTCCGGGACGATTGCACAGGCAGGTGGACCTCAGAAAACATCGGGTGTGGGGCCTGGAAATGGTCTTGAAGAGAAAATAAAAACAATGTCGCTAAGATTCTGGCCTACAGGGTGATTTTAACTTAACTTGCCCAGGAGTGAAACTGACAGGAATCTGATCAGCCGTTCCCTTTACATAAGGCTTCGGGAATTTTCTCCATTTTCTCATGGAGAGTGCGATGCAGCTCTATTCCCCATATAAGATGGATGGTGAGCCCAACCACATCCTCACCTTTCAGGAGATTACTTGTAAAAGGGTGAAAAGCGTGATTTTTTTTACAGCCGCATTTCTGAGTGTATCAGTTTTGTTTCTGATTCATTCGCTAAATTTCTGACTGCAATTGAAGGATTTGCTTCAGTTCTGTTTGTAAGATTTTTTAATCCTGATAATCAAAAATTAGAATTTGGGAATTTCGACAGGTGATCATTTCTATTTGTGTTTTTGGAGGGCAAAAAAGAGGCTGAAAGGAGAAATGTAAAGTCGGTTTGCATATGACATAGGTTCACTGCTTGCACCCCACTGAGCCAGCTGACAATGTGTGAAGATAATTGCCTTTGCAGGCTCAGATTCACCCCCAGTTGGGTTCAGTAACTGAGTTGAGCTACCTTCTAAAATCTGGCCTGCAGACAAGCTTTACACAGGTACAGCACTGCCATTGACAATGAAGACCATCATCTTTGCTGAACCTTCATATTCAATTAGAAAAAAAATCTTTACAAAGAGTTGTTGGAGCGTGGACTCGTTTGTGCAGCAAGTGAGTGAGGCAGAGACCGTAGTACGTTTTAAGGAAAATTAACTATATATTTGAACCAGAGCATGATACAGAGGTAAGAGTGAGATTAGTTTTGGATTGCTCTTCCCAGCACAGATGCAGTGATCCCAGTGGCCTCCTTGTGTCCTGTAGACTTCTATCATACTGTGGCTATTTCCAAGGGGCCAGAAGGGCACAAGTATTTTTTCACCAGGGCAAACACCTTCATCACTTTCCCCATGGAAAATGGCAGCAGACTCAAAGTAACCCTGTTGAAATACCTTTCTAACCAAGGTAAAAATGTTGATGAAATGAACAGACTGTAAGCTAATTTAGATTCCTTGGGCAAATAAACCAATATATGACAGATATCCTTCAAAGTAGATAAATGCCATGATGGATTTAGGCTGGGGCAATTCCAGGAACATATGTACCATTCAGCATTAACTGTTTAAGGTTGGAAAATAGGAAAAGAACCTTGGGGTCAAGTATGTCAAATATTGATGTTCCCTAACCAGTCTCATAAGACATAGCATACAAGAGTAGGACATTAAGGTATCTGGCTCGGACAGTTGGCATATGTGAGTGTGTTGGGTGTATCTGGTTGTGTAGATACTGTTTGAGGGTGCGGCTGGTATCTGGATGTCTGGGTGTGATTTGACTCAAGGATATCTGTATGTTTGTGTGTATGACTGAGTGTGTAGAAAATGTCTGCGTATCCAGGAAATGTCTCGGTATCGAGGTGTTTGGAGGATATGTGGTTATGGGGAGGATATCGAAGTGTGTGGGTGATGTATGAGTATCTGGGTGGGTTATCAGTGAATGTGGGCAGTGTACGAAGAGTGTAGGTAGTATACGAGTGTGCGTGAGATGCCTGTGTTATAATGGCTCTATGATGTCACATGCCCCAGACCGAGCCTATACAGCATCTGTTCCAAGTGATATGTCATATAGGTGTTTCACCCACTTGATTGTGTTGCATTTCACTATGCTGGGGGTGGGTTGGTGGAGTGCCTCCTCTTGCAGCTGCAATGATGGGAGCACCAGTCCTCATGACACACCTTTCTTTTATTAATTACTTGGGGTTTTTCTATTACCAAATTTATTACAGTGCACAGTATTTTATTATAAACCTGAACAAAATGTACTTTAAAAGTAGAAAATGCTGGTGTCAGAATTGTCTGTTCAACTTGTCACCCAACATTACACAATGAAGCATGAATGAAACTCAAATACCCAAGTTTAACTCTCGAAGGGTAGGGCGAGTTAGGCAGCAAGACTTCCTGACCGCAGCAAAACAAGGCCTGTGAGATTTCATCTCTGGGGCCTCATTTGCATAGCCTGAGTAAATCTCTTGCCCAAAACTGGGGGGTTGGGGGAGGGGTGTTTGGAAGCAACAGCTAGCCAGCAGCTGGGAGCACAATACTGGGTGGCAGGAGACCTCATCCAGCCACTGAAGGAATGGTCCCCAGCACTTGCAGGTAAGTTGTGGGTTGGGAGCTCGGGAGGACCTCGAGATCAATGGAGGGGTGGAAACCTAAGGTTTACTCTTGATAGTCCCTCAACCCTTACCTCTTCTGACCCTAATTCTTCCTATTAAGTCACCCTGGTAGAAATGTCACAGCAGTACAGGCCTCTGGTTAAAATAGTAGCCAGACCTCGATGATGTCATTGGAACCCGATCTGCCTATTTAAAGATGGATCCTGCTGGTTTTCAATGGTTATTCTTCCTGCCTACTCAGAAAAGCAAGTTGCAATGGGAACCCTTGGGCAGCGAGAAGGGACGCCTTGACACCTTTCTCACCTGGTTGTAACAGTCCCTTTCTAATTAATCATCCTCCATCAATTCCTCCTCCTTATGCTCTACTCCTCAGCTTCTTGCCTGATAGGCAATGGCAAGGGTGATTGTCATAACAGCCCGGTCGTGAAGAATACTACCACAACTCTTGATTTCCATTCAACCAAGTACTGCAGGGCTCCACCAGAGCAGTCTAGGCAGTGGAAGCATTGCTTGATGACACTCTGTGCTCTATAATGTTCCTTGTGGCAGAATGGGCCCAGTTAAGGTGTCTGTGAACGTGTACATGGTTCTGGATCGGAGTCATGGGCCAGGTCATGAGTGGAATACTCTTGTCGTCCAGTAGCCAGTATTTGATTTGCCGTGGTTGGTCAAATGCAGGTGGCACAGAGGCCTGCCGCAAATGAAGGAATCTTGACTGCAGCCAGGATAACGGGCATTCACCTGCATGATGTGCTGCCTGTGGTCGCACATCAACTACAGACTGAATGAATGGAATCCCTCTCGGTTGATGTAAATGGCTGAGTTCAAGAGGTTCACAAAAAGCAATGTTCATTAAGTCAATAGCACCCTGTACCATGGCAAAACCTGCAATGTGAGTAAATTGTGCTTGTCTGCCTACTTGTCTCTGGCAAAAGGGAATAAGATGAAACTGTCTGTGTATACAGAGCCTCAGTGGCCTCCCTGATTCGGCAGTGTACTGCAAACTGCAAGATGTTGCTGATATCTCCAGCAGCAGCCTAGAAGAAGCTGATGCATAAGAGTTAAGAGTCATCTCCTTGACAACTACAGGCAATGTTCTCCTTGCCCGACTTTGAGGCTGCAGTTGTGGCTGCAACATTTGGCAGTTATCAGTCACCAACTTCATTTGTGAAGCAAAGACATCTCAAGCATTGGCCCTCACTGATGTTGAGCTAAAAGAATTGCCCCCTATAAAACTCTGGGCTGATACGGCCTTCTGCAGAGAACGCTTGTCCTCCTTCTCTTGCAGCAGCTTGTCTTGCTGTATGTGTCCTCTCTTCATTCTCCCAGCAATACTGAAGTCCCAGTGGAAGCTCTACCAGGTCACTCACGTCTGGAACAACTAGTTTCAGCACAAGCTTTTAAATCAGCTAAGTACTTCAGCACCAGGTATTCTAACTTAAGACAAGTATAGAAAAGCTTCAAAAACAATTGCACCAGCAAACAGCAGAAATAATCCAGCAACTAGCCTCTAAGTACTTCATGATCCCTTTAAATAGCGCTGGTTGCGGGGTCGTTCATTTTGTTTCATGTTTGTTCAAATTTGCAAGTTCAAAACAGGATGTAGGCTAGAACATGAAGTTCAAAAATTGCAGTGCTAGCACCAAATCAGCATTGCACATTGATAAACGCCATGCTCTGCTTGCTCAGCATACTGCCGGCAGTCGTTAGGAGTGCACACTCTAACCTCTTTACCAAGATACCATTTTCAAGCATTAGTAGACCACAGAGCACCTAAAAAAATGGGCACTATTGAGCCCAATTTATCCTGCTTGGAACTTAACTGTATGGTATTATTACTCTTTAATAATATTTGAATATACATACATGTTTTGGAGCTTGTAATATAAAGGTTTATTAAATTTACTGGTTAATTAGTTAACTTTTTAAACTGTTGGATTTAATTGAATTTCTATCTTTTGTCAGTGTAATTAGACATCCTCTACCGACTAACTATGAATAGCAGTTTCAGAAAATTTATGCTGATATCTGAAATTTTATTTAACCAAGACGTGTAATGAAAATATTACCAAGGCAGCTTAAAACTTTCTTAAAATGTGTGGTTTTATTTTTTGGACGTCGTTGGTTCAGGTGCTTCTTTTAGTTATAGAGCATATTATTTACATTTCTTAAGGCAGACAAACAAGGGATTTCAAACTGTGCTGTCAGTTAGTGGATAATCAAAAAGTCATTTCTAAAAAAGTGGTGATTCTTCTGCTAGTCACATCTTGCTAAAACTTGTGCTAAATTTAAATATATTAATCAACACTTGCAATGTGACTATAATATATAATGTATGAGTAATCTCCTAGTTATGCAGCAACAGAAATGGTCTAAAAATATTGTTATTAAAAACTTATCTTTCACTGCGTAAAATTCTATATGAAACTCTCAATTATGTAGGTAGTTCCTCGTAACACTGTCCAACCCATAGTCCTATAAGGAGATCATCCATAATAATAGTTTAATGTAAAAGTTTATTAGGTATAAACGATTGCCATTCACTCCCTAAATGTAATAAGTTGGATTCTTGTAAGTTTCCACTGGTGTGACCCTGTAGACAGGTCTATTTAGCATGGTCTAGATACTTGCACACTTCTCTCAAATCCTTGTAATACATGCAATGCAACAGTTACTGGAATATCCACACACTGCAGTGTCTAACATATTAGGTTGTAGGTAGAATATATTGAAATTGCCCTTCATTCAGTAACTTTATTTGTTCCATTCATCCTCCAGATGCAAAAGGTTGTGCCCATCAGATTACTGCAGATGTCAAGCAGAAGAAAACTAGTAATTTCCTGCTGCTTTTTCAGCTTTTGGGGGATAAACACCACATTTACAAACAGCTGCCAATCTCCAGGTAAATGATCACCCTCTAATTAACCTCAGGGTGTACCTCAGAGGAATTACTTCCCGAATGGTCTTCAAGGTGTGTTATTTACTGCAATAGGATGTTGTGACCTGAAGGGGGCATGTCTTCCCTTATGCAGCAGAATAATACGCAATGTTACATGGTACAATGCTTCAGTCTTTATAAAACAGTGCAGCGTCTGATTTGCCATTAGCAAGGCTACTGGAGATCTGCTAGAGTTTATTTATTATAACATCGAGCTGCAAAAAATAATGATGTGGCGAGGGAGAATTTTGCTGACTGTTTGCAGCATTCTGGTATTAAGCACAAACATAAATCACTGTTACTGAAATCACTGCTGACACTGTACCGGTTAACAATACAAAATATTTTGTTGCGATTTGAATAAATCATTTTATCTCTATTTAAAAACATGAATCCAGCAATATATTAGCATTTGCTAGGTATCTTCTTTCAGGAGCCAAGAATAAATTTAAAGCAATATTTGAGATCAGAATATGGCAAAAAGCATCAGAAAAAGGGGCTTTATAACATAGATGAGAATTAGGATAGATAAACAATCATTGTAGGGGTTTCATCCGTGGAGAGCGCATGTTGCGAATTTGGACAGTTCTCCATAATAGAATCATAGAATGTTTATGGCACAGGAAGAGGCCATTTGGCCCATCGTGTCTGCGCCGGCCAAAAAAAGCCACCCAGCCTAATCCCACTTTCCAGCATTAGGTACGTAGCCCTGCAGGGCTTTAGATGTCATCCTTTAGATGTCCTTCGGAATTCTTGATGCGTGTTCCCAATAGGTAAAGGCAGAAGCGTAAATTTCTAAAACTGCCCCTTATAACTTAACTTCATGTAATGCGGGTGTCTAATAAGTTAGCTCATAAGAAAATAATTCAGAGCTTCTTTTTTGTTCCAAATGTATAAAGATATCAGGGTCGATTTTGACCCTCAATTTGGAATGAGTGTGGGGTTGTCATGAAGGTAATGCCAGTCCCTCCATACTGCCCACACCTGCTCCCCTCCGGCTCGGCTCCACAGAACAGAGTCACCGAATTCATCCCCTCTGCATCATTGATAAAGCTGGGAGAGAGCTTTGTTACATCCCCTCCCTTGTGACCTCTATCACAAGGACAAGAGCAGTAATCTTGAATACCAGTACATGCAAGTTTCCCTCCAAGTCACACATCATCCTGACTTAGATATATATTGCCATTCCTTTACTGTCGCTGGGTCAATATCGTGGAACACTACATAATGTTGTGCGGCGGCATTAGCACAAAGACTGCAACAGTTCAAGGAGAAGGACCACAACCATATTCTCAGGGCAGCTAAAGATGGGCAATAAATGTGGCCTTTCTAGCATGGCTCACATACTGAGAGCATGGAGAAAAAGAAGCAGTCTACATGGATCCCTGCAGACTTCACAAGTGAGTAAATGTTGGCTCTTCGCATGCCTCACTCCAGTCCATGGGAACAATCCCAAATTGCTATGAGCTGTTAAGTATATGAGCTCAAGTTCTAGAGTGGAGGTGGAACGCACATGCTTCTGACTCAGAGATGGGAGTGCTACCAACTGAGACAATAAATAACCTCAGCTTTTGGGTTAAAGACAGTCAGTCAACAACACTCCAGTCCTAAGTCTGTCTCTATAATTATATCCAGTCTGACTAAAATGAACTTGCTTTACAATTTGTTAGTACCTTCATGTGAAACATTCAACAAATTCACTCAATTCAACATGAAAATAGTGGAGACTATTTACTATTATTTTACTTTTACATAGATGAGTCACAGCCATTAAGACCTTCACTAAAACTAATTTGATTAAAAAGTTCTAAATTAGTTACTGCTACATTGTTATCGATCTAATAACACCAAACACACTATTTAACATCTACTGACTGCATACCAAGATAGGATGGCAAAGTGTGTAGAAACCCAAAGAATCTTATACAATGAAAATCTTATAAAAGAATACTTCAGAAATCAAGAAAAATGTTTCACCTCACCAAAAAATAAATAAAATTAGGTCTTAGCTCACAGGAATCATTGCAATTAGAATTGGTCTTTGGCAAAATCACAAAATGGGCATAGGAAATCATTTCCAAAAAAGAAATTCAGACAGAGTGAAACAGGCTGCTGATTCATCCAGACAAGTCTAAAAGAAGGAAAGAAGAAAGAACTTCCGTTTATGTCGTGCCTTTCACAACCTCAGGACATCACAAATGCTTTAGAACCAATTAAGTACTTTTGAAGTCACTGTTGTAATGTAGGAATGCAGCAGCCAATTTGTGCACAAGGGCTGAATTTAACAGCAGCCCCCACCACCCCCCCCCCCCACCCGCACCGGGGTTGTGCCGGAGGGGGGACCGACAAATGCCTCCGGCAGAGACATGGGCCTCGATGCCAGGAAGGCCCGGCCCAATATTACAGCTGGCACCAATATCGCAGCGGGGTGGAAGGCAGAAGACAGAAGGTAATTAATTCCTTTACTTAAATTTATTTAGACGTGTAAATTTTGCTCCCGTCGCTGAGCGGCGGGGAGCCACCAAATGGTCTCGTCGCCGCCCGTAATATTAGACCGGGCCTTCCCGGCATCGAGGCTCGTGCCTCTGCCGGAGACATTTTCCTGCGCCCCCTCTGCCACAACCTCCGGTGTCGAGGGTGGGGAGGGCTGTAAAATTCAGCCCCTTGTGCACAAATTGACTGCTGCATTTCTACATTACAACAGTGACTTCAAAAGTCACTTGGTTCTAAAGCATGTGTGATGTCCTGAGGTCGTGAAAGGCACTATATAAACGGATGTTCTTTCTTCTTTCCTTCCGTCCAGGGATCCGAAGTGAAATACTGGTGGGGAGCGGGGTCAAACCAATCTCATTGGTTTAGGTGATGGTGAGAAGGGTTAGATTTTAAAGTTTACGTACTTAGAGGGGGGGATAGCTCAGGTGGGCAGGGGCAGTGTTTTGCGGGGGGGCGAGGGCAAGTAATGCGTTGAATGGCTATTGGGGGAGTGGGAGAGGGGAAAATTAAATGTTTAAAAAATTTTTTACAACCTTATTCTTTAAATAATTAAATTAAGTGGAAGGGCTCGAAGCCCTTTAATAATGGGATCAGCGCCTGCACAAAGGCTGCTGACGCCATTTTCGGAGATGGACCGCCCGGCTCCTCCACGTCATAGGGGTGGGCGATCCATCCCGGTCATTTAAATGAGCCACTGAATTGAATACTGCAGCGACTCCGCAATGTGCAGTCCAATTGTTTACTTTTGCCAATGGCGGCAATGTAAAATGCAGCCCAAATTCTCACAAACAGCAATGAAAATAAATGACCAGATGATCAGGATTTTTAGGAGTTGATTGAGAGATAACTGATAACCAACACACCATTCCTCTGCTCTTCTTCAGACAGTGCTGTGGGGTCTTTTACATTTACCAGCCCCTGTTTAATGTCACATCCAAACAACACCTCCAACAGTGCAACACTCCCTCAGTAATGCAATGGAGTTCCAGCCAAGTTTATATGCACCAACTTTGGTGTGGGACTTGGACCCACGCCCTTCTGACTCAGTGGCAAGAGTGATCCCACTGAGCACAGGCAGACATCCTTGTGATAATGTAGGGTAAAACCATGTGATCATTTTTTTAAATCATCTGGCTCAGTAAAATACTTGTGGTCAAATGAATTACTGACATTAATTTCTGATTCTTCAAGTCAAAATGTTAGCTTGGCTTATTTGCCAGCACTTTGCTTCTGCGTCAAAAGGTTTTGGGTTCAAGTCCCACTCTAGGAATTGATCATATAATTTAGGAATACACTTCAGTGCAGTACTAAGGGAGGGCTTCATTACCAGAGTGCTGTCTTTCAGATGCAACAGCATTAAACCATGACCTTGTTGGCCTGCTTAGGTGGATTAAAATAAATTCTGGGATATTATTGAAGAAAAGAGCAGAGAACTCTCCTGATCTCCTGGCCAACATTCTTCCGTCCATCAAAAACAGATTGATTGAGTGTTCACATTTACTGTTGGTGGGACTTGCCGCCACATTTACCTCCAACTATAACAACAATGGCCACATGGGTACAGTAGCAAAGTAGTTATGTGACTGGATAAGTAGCCCAGAAGCCTGGACTACTAATCCAGGGAATGTGAGTTCAAATCCCACCATGGTAGTTTGAGCATTTGAATTGAGATTAAAATATTATAAACTGGAATGCTTGTATCAGTGAAAGTGGCCATGAGGCTGCTTTATTGGTGTACAAACTCAAGTGGTTCAAAAACCTCCTTCAGGGAAATGTTATGTGTCCTACATGTGACTCCAGTCCCACACCAACGTGGTTGATTCTTGACTACCCTCTGAAGTGGCCGAACAAGCCACTCAGTTGTATCAGGGCAAATAAGAATAGTGAATAAATGCCAGCCAGCGGCACTCACATCCTGAAAATGATTAATATTTTTTATTTATCTCTTCAAAAATAGTTGTTAAGCACATTGAAAAGTTCTGAAGATGTGATGAGGTGATATATAAATAAGAAGTTCCTTCTTTCTTCCTTCTAATTTCAATTGTCCACTACAGTCATTCATAGACATGAATGAGATGCAATGTTGAAAGATGACACTGCAATCAATTACCAAGACTTATCTGGATGTCAGAAATTGTTCAAACCTGAGTGTGAGTTCAGTGATCCTACACCCCAGTGAGATGAGCTACAGACAAAGGGAGCATTGATAAGAATCAGAGCTATAGTGTTGGCCTTATCTCTAACCTACAGTTCCCTTGCATGTGACATCCCACTGGGAATGTGGGAGTGCTGAACTTACCCTCTAAGATTCAGAAAAATCTAGAAGTCTTAGCTATAGGAATAGATTTACAGCTATAGCAACCTCAGCAGTGAATAAACATTCTTCCTACTAAGAGATACCTCTGGTGTTACAGAGTGATGAAGGGCTTTCAACATATTGTCAGCAATCAAACTGCCTTTCTGCATCAAAGTAGAAAAGCAGCGAGCTCTGATAGCATGAATGAAATATTAATTATATGGCAGACACCATGCACATGCTCCTCTGTAAATCCTGCTGCCAGTTAACCACCTGAAGCACATCACAAATGTCCAACCTGCTGACATCACTGTAAGTCTACACAAACAGGTCAAGGGCATCATGTGATTCCATTTCAGTGAGGATAAAATAACACCGATCACTTTCATCCAAATAATGAAATATAGTAAATACCAAGACAGCTTTTACGAATCAGTTTTCCTTTGTTAAATCAAATATTCATTTCAGCAGCACAAGTGTATAGACTCAATCACCTTAGCAACAATGAGGCTATAATCCTTAATCCACACAATGTCCAATAATTAGCAATAACCACCTACGGATAAAACAGCTGGATATGTGTGTGGTTGCAGTCACACATGATCGATGCTTTAAATGTAGCAACATTCTTTCTTTTGGGCCTCCTTATCTCGAGAGACAATGGAAACGCGCCTGGAGGTGGTCAAATAGCAACATAATAACAAATAAATAACATTAAATATTTCTGGATGACATTTGCAGGCTTGTCAATTCTTCAATGCATTATGCGGGCAGGATCACGTGCCCACTAGGAATTCACACATGAGATAAATGAAATATAAAGAGGAATCACAATACTGAGGGTCTGATATTCATGCAGTCCCAAAAATCAATGCTTGTACTGTCAGTATCTCGATATTAGCTCTATTCTCTTCATGGTGGAATGCAACGACCTCACTACTACTCATCACCATTAACAAAAAAAAAGTTTTGAATTTAAGTACAGCGCTTTCCATGACCATGTCTTAAAGCACTTCACAGCCAATGAATTACTTCTGAAGTGTAACCATTGTTGTAAAGTAGGAAGAAACACTCAGTCACACTAATGTGTTTATTAGTTTATGGGCTGAAAAAACAAATCTCATATTTTGGGCTTTAGCATCAATACAATCTTACGTTGTTTTTGTGCAGTTCTTCTTTTTCTTCTTCTTTTGGGCCTCCTTATCTCGAGAGACAATGGATACGCGCCTGGAGGTGGTCAGTGGTTTGTGAAGCAGCGCCTGGAGTGGCTAATAACCCGTAACTGCTGCCTTCCGTGTTGTTTCAGTCGCTGTGAGGCAACTATGGAGTGACCTCTCCATGGCGCATGCCTGGGCAAATTTATGGAGGTTGAGAGTTGCCCAGTCGTCAAAACCCTTGCAGTTAGCAGTAAAAGGGATTAAGTGCAGGCTATGCTATTGGACTTCTCAAAGTCAGACGCTAAATGCAAATAGACTCAGTATTTTATTTTAATTGTCTAAAGTGTTCAAGTGTTAAATTTTCCAAAACAGAGTCTTAAATTTGAAAACATAAGCTTCAATCAATGTTGTTATTCAATGAATAAAACAGTTAAAAACTGTGCTGATTCCATCATCAGGCACTCACAGCATAGAGCATAGTTTGCAGAGAAGGGAGTTTGAAAAATCACAAGTCTGCTGCCCGTGATTTTTTTTGACCTGCCGTCACCAGGAGCATCTGATTAAAATCAGCTCTGTTAAGTCAGCAGGTGAAATATCAATTCAGTAACTCGTGGACTGTGTTACGGACAGGTGCAAAATAATAGGGGTGGTTTCCCTTATTTCACCTCTCCACTGACCACAGTGTTCTGATTAGAATTGTGTTTAACCTATGAGCATTTTAATGGTCAAGAAGCAGATAAATGACAAGTTTTCTTGCAGGTTTAAAACAAAGATCAATGTTTATGAACCAAAACCAAAAATTCGCAATTTCACCCATGCACACACACAAGAAAAGATAGAGATTAAAAGATAGCTTGCATTTAGGTGTAGTACTTCTAAAAGGAGTTTGTTGTAAAACCTTGCTTGTTTTCACAGGAGGAAAATTTTAACGGTGCGGGCCAGGTTTTTTTCTTTTCCTGGTTCACTGAAGTCAAGATGGACGGATGCTTTGCTCCAGATGTCTTTAGTTAAATCTCAGTCACAGTCTGATGTGAAAAAATCCTTTATTTATTTATAGATACAGCACTGAAACAGACCCTTCGGCCCACCGAGTCTGTGCCGACCAAGAACCACCCATTTATACTAATCCTACAGTAATCTCATATTCCCTACCACCTACCTACACTAGGGGCAATTTTACAATGGCCAATTTGCCTATCACCTGCAAGTCTTTGGCGGTGGGAGGAAACTGGAGCACCCGGCGAAAACCCACACAGTCACAGGGAGAACTTGCAAACTCCGCACAGGCAGTACCCAGAATTGAACCCGGGTCCCTGGAGCTGTGAGGCTGTGGTGCTAACCACTGTACCACTGTGCCACCCCTGTTACAATCTCTAAAGTAGGGAGTTTCTGTCTCTGCCTCGAGGTAGTTTTATAAATGGTATCCGGGCAGGGTCTTCTTTGTTGGAATAGATCTCTCTCAGTCTCCTGGCTTCTGGCTCTGCAATTTGTCTGATTAAATCTTCTTATCAGAGCCTTGGTTTCTGTCAGGTGGCCAAGGTTTCTCTCCCATTATGTTTTCGTAAATGGTTTGATGGTGTGCCCATTGTTAGATAATGAATTTGGATGTTGCTCATCTCTATGCCATCTTGATTATAGTGGTGGTTTTTTCACACCTATTATCCTGAGTTTGAGTCTGGAGACTCTGGGTTGAATTTTATAGAGCCCTTGACATTGGGAACGGTGGCGGGAGGGGCATGAAGATTGCTCCAGATGAGGCCCGCTGCTGATCTCAACTCCGGCAGAGCCCGTCCCAATCTCGGCAGCGGCAGCAAGGCCTTGTGTCAGCACCCCCCGCCGCTCGGTGACAGGGCCCGCATTACAATATGCAGAGGGGCACGTAGCATTCATTAACATGCAGGCCGCTGCGATTCAGACAGCAGGTTGAGATCTTCATCCTGGCGGGCAGCATCGGCCCACATTTGGATCCCCGTCCTGGGAAACGAGGCTCGACTCCTGCGAGGAGGAGGTACTTTTCTAAATGCGGGAGGAGTAGAGGGGTCAAACTCTTTGGATTGGTTGGGGGGATGGTGGGAAGGGGTAGAGAGTTAGAGTTTATGAACTTTGGGTGGGGAGAAGGTAATGTGTCAAGGTAAATACTTTTGGGGGGGTGAGTGGGCAAGGAATTAAATGTAAGGTTATTTGGGGGGTGGGAAAGAGGATGGAAAGAATTTTAAAATTATTTTTAATACTTTTAAATGCAATTTACCTTTAAGATTTGAAATGGTCATTTGGGGTTCTAAGCCCTTTAAAAATGGTGCCGGCACCTGCGCAGTGATGCCGGGTACCGTTGCCGGGGACGGCTCATCCGCCCCCTCACATCATTGTGGAGGGGGCCAACCCGGGCATGCAAATGAGCTGCCACATTTAGGATCTTGGCGGCTTCACGACGTGTGGCCCGAGTGTGCGGGCCGCCATTTTTCTCGCCCGGCGCTGAATCCAGCCCTCTATGTCTGCAAAATCATTGTTAGTCCAACTGGTTGAAAAAGGTAGTCATTAACATTGAATGGTTCATTCGCATTTCTAATGCTTTCTTCAACACTTCACCAGACATGACATCTGGTTCAGAGCTCCAGCGGTTACCAGGTGTATTCACAGTACAGGAGAGGCCACTTGCCCTCTTATTCCATTTTGTCTTGCAGCAAAAGTGTCCATTTTAGAGTTCAATTCCTCAGTTCATTTTATATTTCATAATTGCTTCTTGCATGAACGTGACAACTGGGATGATCCCAATACAGAGCTGAAGAAGTTGTAGAGCAGGGTTGTCCAACATACAGACCGTGGGCCAGAATGTGGCCCGCTGAAGGTTTTCATCGGGCCCACGAATCTGTCCATGGCTCAGCTCTGACTGACGGCTCCCCTGTACGTCAGGTGGAGTGGGTTGGCGAGACTTGTGTCTGATGGGCGGGGAAAGTCTGTCTGTAACTGAGAGGGGCTGTCCGGGTTGCTTTAGCACTGATTGATGGAATGCAGTGCAGCTGCCCTGGGATCGGCCGCCCCTGCTGATTTTGCACAGTTCAGCAAATGTTTTGTATCCTGCACACTGGGCAAGTTCCTGCCTCCACTCACCCCAACTAACCCCAGTGGTTAGCACCGCAGCCTCACAGCTCCAGCAACCCGGGTTCAATTCTGGATACTGCCTGTGTGGAGTTTGCAAGTTCTCCCTGTGTCTGCGTGGGTTTCCTCTGGGTGCTCCGGTTTCCTCCCACATGCCAAAGACTTGCAGGTTGATAGGTAAATTGGCCAGTAACAATTGCCCCTAGTATAGGTAGGTGGGAGGGAAATATAGGGACAGGTGGGGATGTGGTAGGAATATGGAATTAGTGTGGGATTAGTATAAATGGGTGGTTGATGGTCGGCACAGACTCGGTGGGCCGAAGGGCCTGTTTCAGTGCTGTATCTCTCAAACTAAAACTAAAACTTAAATAAAACAGGCATGGTGAGTATTGGATGTGGGAGTGGCTGCTGTGGGGAACACAGAGCAGGGAACATGGGAGACATGGAGGGAGGTGGAGGGGAAGAGAATGGCAGAGAGGGGGGCAAGAGAGGGGAAGAGAAAGGGGGAGAGAGGGGCGGGGTAAGACAGGGGCAAATAGAGAGGGGGGAAGAGAGGAGCAGAGAGAGGGGGGGAAAGTGAGGGAGAAAGAGAGGGGCAGAGAGACTGGGGAAGAGAGGGGGGAAGGGGGAAAGAGGAGCAGAGACAGAGAGGGGGAAGGGAGGAGCAGGGGGAGTGGAGAGGGATGGGGGGGGGAGAGAGAGAGGGACAGAGAGTGGGGGCGGGGGGGTGGGAGAGACAGCCAGAGAATCATTTATTTACGACACAGAAGACGGACATTCGGCCCATCAAATCTATGCCGGCTCTCCCGTAGCCCTGCAATTCTATTTCGCTCAGGTGGCCATCCAACTTCCTCTTGAAGTCATTGATCGTCTCCACTTCCACCACACTTGTGGGCAGAGAGTTGCAGGTCATTACTATCCGCTGCGTAAAAACTGCTTCCTCATATTCCTCTTGTATCTTTTGCCCAAGGCTTTTAATCTGTGTCCCCTACTCCTAGAGGGATGAAGGGGATAGGGGCGAAGAGAGACAGTGACACAGAGAGCACAGGGAGAAGGTGGGGGGGGGGGGGGGGGGGGGGGGAAGAGAGATGAAGGTCTCTCCTGACAGATGGAAGTTTATCCAGAATACTCTGCATCGCTACGTCAAGAGTACAGGCAGAGATTGACTACTTACACAAGGAAAAACGATGCCAGGTATGTCACTAAATCAGTCTTAAAATTTAAAGCTTCTTCACAAAAATGCACATTTGTTGCTGTTTGATAGTAGGATAAATTTTTAATGCCTTTATCTTTCCAAAATTTGCCCACTGGCCCACTAAGTAGGGCAAAAATTGTAATGTGGCCCCTCATATAACAGGTTGGACACCCCCATTGTAGAGATAGAGTGGGATGACTGGGGGTATTATAAATGAAGAGAAGGATTTTGAATTGAATTTAGTGTGCATGGAAAGCCCATGCGGATTGTTAAGGACAGGACTGATGGGCAAGCAGAGTTCAGTGGAGGACAGGATAGGGGTGGTAGTATATTACATGAGTTGGTGTTCATATAGAATGGATCATCAATAAAGTGATGGAAGGTGTCGTTGACAGTGCTATCAAGCGGCACTTGCTTAGCAATAACCTGCTCAGTGGCACAGTTTGGGTTCTGCCAGGGCCACACAGCTCCTGACCTCATTACAGCCTTGGTCCAAACATGGACAAAAGAGCTCAACTCAAGAGGTGAGGTGAGGTGCGAGAGACTGCCATTGACATCAAGGCAGCATTTGAACGAGTATTGCATCAAGGAGCCCCAGCAAAACTAGAGTCAATGGGAATCGGGAAAAACACTGCTGGTTGGAGTCGTACCTAGCGCAAAGGAAGATGGTTGTGGTTGTTGGAGGTCAATCATCTCAGCTCCAGGACATCACTGCAGGAGTTCCTCCGGGTAGTGTCCTAGGCCCAACCATCTTCAGCTGCTTCATCAATGACCTTCCTTCAATCATAAGGTCAGAAGTGGGGATGTTTGCTGATGATTGCACAATGTTCAGCACCATTCGCGACTCCTCAGATACTGAAGCAGGCAATGACCATCTCCAACAAGAGAGGATCTAACCATCTCCCCTTGACATTCAATGGCAATACGATCGCTGAATCCCTGATTATCAACATCCTGGGGGGTTACCATTGACCAGAAACTGAACTGAAGTAGCCATATAAATACCGTGGCTACAAGAGCAGGTCAGAGGCTAGGAATCCTGCAGCAATTAACTCACCTCCTGACTCCCCAAAGCCTGTCCACCATCTACAAGGCACAAGTCAGGAATCTGATGGAATACCCTCCACTTGCTGGGATGTGTGCAGCTCCAACAATACCCAAAAAAGGCGAAATCACCCAGGACAAAGCAGCCCGCTTGATAGGCACCCCATCCAAAAACATTCACTCCCTACACCACTGACGCACAGTGGCAGCAGTGTGTACCATCTACAAGATGCGCTGCAGTAATGTACCAAGGCTCCTTCGACAGCACCTTCCAAACCCACGACCTCTACCACCTAGAAGGACAAGGACAGCAAATGCATGGGAACACCACCACCTGCAAGTTCCCCTTCAAGCCACGCATCATCCTGACTTGGAACTATATCGCCGTTCCTTCACTGTCGCTGGGTCAAAATCCTGGAACTCCCTTCCTAACAGCACTGTGGGTGTACCTACCTCACATGGACTTCAACGGTTCAAGAAGGCAGCTCAACACCACCTTCTCAAGGGCAATGAGGGATGGGCAATAAATGATGGCCTTGCCAGTGATGCTCACATCCCATGAATGAATTAAAAAAAAAGAACTCCCCTACTCTTCTTTCAAAAGCACCGTGGGGTCTTTTATGTCAATTGGTAAGACATATGGGACCTTGGTTTAATTTCACATATAAAAGGCTGCACCTCTAACAGAGCAGCTCTCCCTCAGTGCTGCGCCTAGGTTATGTAATCAAAGGCTGAATTTAATGGCATCCCCCCACCCCCACCAGATACAGGTTACAAGGTGGGCCGGAGCTCACAGGATTGCGGCAGGAGCAGAGGGCCCATTGCCTTTCTGTGATTAAATCAGGGGCAGGACAGGCCGACGACGTCCTTCCTGCCTAGAGGCCAATTGAGGCCCTTATGAGGCCTATTATCAGCCACTTAAAGGCCTCTTCCCGCCACCGTTGGAATTAAGTCAGCAGCGTTGGAGGGAGGGGGGGGCTCGGCCATGCAGGGATGTTGCCCAGTAAAACAAGGTGACCCCTCTGCAGGCTTGGGGCAGGCGTCCCTCCTCCATCGGCAATCTATGATGCATGGAGCGCCTTCACTGGCATTCAACCCACCTCCCTGGACCCCTCGCCCCCTGTTCCCAACGCACACCCTCCCTCCCCGCCACCATTGCGGGGACCTGTCAATCTGGTACCAGCAACGTTACCTCACTTACCTTGGGTCTGGTTCTCCAGCACTGGGCCTGGTTTCAAGGTCTCTTGTGCTATCAGTAGTGGCCACTGCCCTCAGTGGCGCTGCCGACACCTCTGATTGGCCCACAGCTCTTGGAGGTGGGCTCCCCATCTTTAAAGGGACGGGGATCCTGGCTGTTAATTGGCCGGGCACCATGGATTGCGTCGGGGGTTCCCTTTTCGGCCCAGCACCGGGAGTGCCGCCGGTGCAACCAAATTGAGCCCCAAATCTCTGGAGTGGGGCTTGAACCCACAATCTTCCGACTAAGAGCAAGAATGCTAGGAGGACCTTATATAATTGCAACTGAGTTACAGCAAAGTAACAGATGAATACTGAAGTACCAATGTATTCATCTCGTATTCTATTCACACATGGATTCTTCCACACACTGCATTAATGATCCTGCACTGAGTAAAACTCAGGCATTTCATCATGCTGCATAGGGAAAAATCAGTTATTCCAGGTCACCTTTCCCTATCTGGCACTGAGCCAGTTTGAGAATAGTGTTGGGAGACACCTGTAAGTCGAGAGCACTTTCATCCACTGAAGTTTGTGGCATAGAGATCCCAAAGTAAGAGGTAGAGGAAGAAATGCCTGGGAACGAAAGGGGTTTCAAACTCAAAATTATAAACAAAATGGAGATTGACAGCATATAACGTGCTATATTTTTTAACTTATGTGTATTTCCCGAACCCAATGAAGAATGGTCTTTTCAATTAGTTTTACTTATTTAAGCTCTCAGCAAAACAGTACACAAGCATCAGTCTCCACAGTTGTACCATGCCAAACTTACCAATTTAATGGCTTTGCACATTTTGGTAGAATCTATTCTCCATTTTCTATGAAAAAGTAAGTTCACCAATCTTATCCTCCCACTCTCCAGAGCTACAACATGATATCACCGATTCAAAAATTCATGCTGCTTTTGAGTGTGGCTCACTATTGGAAGCATCACTGACTACATCTAAATGACAAATGTCGAAACTAAACTTTTTGGTCATTGAAAAACACTGCAAAATATTTATATTTCATGTCTAGTTTCAAAGTCTAATAATGTGAAAATCATGAGCGGATGCACTCCAAATGTATATTTTGATGTAAAATTAATGCAAAGTTAAAGCTGATATCTGACATTGATTAATACTTAGAAACCTAATATCTTTGTTAGAACATTTAATCACATATCTGTGGTGAACTTACCTTCAGTGAACTAGTGGCGAGAAGCAAAGCACAGATATTTTCAAACTCATTGCATTTTCCTCCAAGCTAAGTATGTAATTCTAGTTAGAACTGGAATTTATAAATAGTTTTGGAATGGCATACTTTATCTGGAATAGATGCACTGTAATTGTCTCGTTATGGGCACTCTGGGCAAAGCCCACTTACTGCTAAATAATGTGCTTCAGGAAGTGAAGATGAAACCTTATGATGTCTGGTGAATGAAGCAAGTCTAACATAGTTGGTTGTGGGCAACAAAGCCAATTACTTCAATTAATGTTCTGTGGTTGGATAACCATTATGCCAAATAACCATTATATCTAGACAACATTACAGCGTGATCTCCAGAATTAAGAATATTCTAGAAATCCATCCCTCTATAGTAGAGAATGATCTATAAAGCAAAACAGTCATTGTTGATATTTGACATTATGTGTCTATACATCCCCATAAAAACGAATAATAAAAATTATTCAATCTATCTATGCAAATTTGTAGTCAACCACTGCTGCTGGTGGTTGTAATACTGGCACAGTAGCCTTGATTTAATTCCCACCATAGCAAGTTGTGGAAATTGAATTCATAAGATCTAGCAATTTGTGGATTGGCACTGGAAAATTGCCCATGAGAGATGGTGGATTGATTTAAAATCCCAACTGGGTCATTAATGTACTTCAGAGACCCATCACCGCTCCTTGGTCTAGCCTACATGTGACTCTTGTCCCATACAAGTTGGGCGATTCTTACTGCCCACAGGATAATAAATTCTGCATTGTCAGTGTTGTCCACATTGTAAGAGCAAAAGGAAATTCATGCAGCTGATTCATTCATGCCAATTTATCCAAGGATCTTTTATTAAAAAGAGAATTAGTCAGTCATTTGGAATGTGCAGAGAAACTCCCCAATCAGCAGAAAAACATCAATTAATACAGTTGCCAGGACATCAGTAGATTCTGGCTTAAAAACTAACCCTAGCAACTGAACCTAGAAAACGAAAGCCAGATATTTCAATCTGTATAGCTGCAACCGAAGAGCAATTAAACTCTGATTCAGTTCATCCCATGCAGATCCTACACTAAATAAATAATCTACATTGTCCCAAGGCTCCGTTACTTAACAATAACTGTTCTTAAAGGGTCACAGCCTGAGCTAAGCAGCAGAATGGTACGTGGCACATTTTATGGGACAAAGTTCCAGTTCTTATAAAGCAGTGAATCATCCAATTCATCATGGCCAATGGGAAATCAGCTAGTACTAATCTACAGGAATACTTTTAATGTACACTTCCTGTCCATCACACTGCTCCTTTAACAAACTTGCCACATTCTAGGCAAATTTTCACAGGAAGCTAATTGTCTCATGTGCAAATTTACTTTGAAATTTTGAAACAGGGAAGACAAGTAGAACACAGCTGCAGTTGCTGTAAGGATTCTTAACACCGCAAATTCATTCTTTTCACTCTTTCATTAGCCAGACTAACAGCCACAGAGAAATCAAACCAACCTGGCTGCAGTCCTGCCACACCAGTCGTGAATGGTGGTGGACAATTAAACAACTAACTGGAGGAAGTGGCTCCACAAATATCCCCATCCTCAAAGACGGGGAAGCCCAGCACATCACGGCAAAAGACAAGGCTGAAGCATTTGCAACAATCTTCAGCCAGATGTGCAGAGTGGATAATCCATCTCGGCCTCCTCCTGAAGTCCGCAGCATCACAGATACCAGTCTTCAGCCAATTTGATTCACTCCATGTGATATCAAGAAACGACTGAAGGCACTGGATACTGCAAAGGCTACGAGCCCCAACAACATTCCGGCAATAGTACTGAAGACATGTGCTCCAGAAGTTGCCACGGCCCTAGCCAGGCTGTTCCAGTACAGCTACAACACTGGCATTTACCCGGCAATGTGGAAAATTGCCCAGGTATGTCCTGCACACAAAAAGCAGGACAAATCCAACCCGGACAATTACTGTCCCATCAGTTTACATTCAATCATCAGTAAAATGATGGAAGGTGTCGTCAACAGTGCTATCAAGCAGCACTTGCTTCACAATAACCTGCTCAGTGACGCTCAGTTTGGGTTCCGCCAGGGCCACTCAGCTCCTGACCTCATTACAGCCTTGGTTCAAACATGGACAAAAGAGCTGAACTCAAGAGGTGAGGTGAGAGAGACTGCCCTTGACATCAAGGCAGCATTTCACAGTGTATGGTATCAAGGAGCCCCAGAAAAACTGGAGTCAATGGGAATCAAGGGGGAAAACCCTCAGCTGGTTGGAGTCGTACCTAGCACAAAGATAGATGGTCATGGTTGTTGGAGGTCAATCATCTCACTCCAGGCCATCACTGCAGGAGTTCCTCCGGGTTGTGTCCTAGGCCCAACCATCTTCAGCTGCTTCATCAATGACCTTCCTTCATTCATAAAGTCAGAAGTGGGAATGTTTGCTAATGATTGTACAATGTTCAGCACCATTCGCGACTCCTCAGATACAAACGCAGTCCGTGTAGAAATGCAGCAAGACCTGGACAATATCCAGGCTTGGGCTGATAAGTGGCAAGTAACATTCATGCCACACAAGTGCCAGGCAATGACCATCTCCAACAAGAAAAAATCTAACCATCTCCCCTTGACATTCAATGGCATTACAATTGCTGAATCCCCCACTATCAACATCCTGGGGGTTATCATTGACAAGAAATTGAACTGAAGTAGCCATATAAATATCATGGCTACAAGAGCAGGTCAGAGGCTAGGAATCCTGTGGCAAGTAACTCACCTCCTGACTCCCGAATGCCTGTCCGCCATCTACAACGCACAAGTCTGGAGTGTGATGGAACATTTTCCACTTGCCTGGATGAATGCAGCTCCAACAACACTCAAGAAGCTCGATGCCATCTAGGACAAAGCAGCCCGCTTGATTGGCATCCCACCCACAAACATTCACTCCTTCCGCCACCGTCGCACAGTGACAGCAGTGTGTACCATCTACAAGCTGCACTGCAGCAATGCACCAGGGCTCCTTAGACAGCACCTTCCAAACCCATGACCTCTACCACCTAGAAGGACAAGGGCAGCACATGCATGGGAACACCACCACTTGCAAGTTCCCCTCCAAGCCACACACCATCCTGACTTGGAACTATATCGGCGTTCCTTCACTGTCGCTGGATCAAAATCCTGGAACTCCCTTCCTAACAGCACTGTGGGTGTACCTACCCCACATGGACTGCAGCGGTTCAAAAAGGCATCTCACCACCACCTTGTCATGGGCAATAAATTCTGGCATGGCCAGTGACACCCACATCCCCATAAACGAGTAAAAAAAAACACCCACATACCTGTTAATGAATCTCCACAATGCATTCAACTTTCACAATCTCAAATGAAACTTCAAATGCTCAGCAGCCTGCTATGTTGCAAGCTGAGGATATTTGCTCCATTCCCTACCATGATTTCTTACCAGATAATTCCCTACTCATGGTCCTATTACCTCTGCTAATCCTAGCCTGCTTCACCACTCCAATTCTCAATTGCCATTAATTTCAGCAGAACTTCAGTGTCTGGCTTTGCTGGATTTTCCCCATGCTCCCCCGGACCCTCCCCTTTACACCCGCCCAATAATTCTGATAGGGTTTCTAATGTAATCAATATTACAAATTATATGCTTCACTAAGAATAATTAGATTGGTCTATAAAATTAAATTTTGTCTCTTTGAGTATATAATTATAGCAATCACAGCCTGCGCTGATACTTTATTAACCGTTTTATTCAGAGACGTGTTTGTTTCTGGGAAGCCTGGTGCTGTATTTAAGCCTCAAGACAGTGGTGAGTAAAAGGGTTAAAGTACTTTCTGTGCTAGAAATAACTTCATCAATGTTTTCTGTCGAAGGCCTGTGCCTATATGAACAGTCTAATCTTGGAGTTCATGGAGGTTCCCTGATCTGTCACTCCCAGCAGGTTACAGTTCCCAGTGCATAAACCACTCACAGAATGTATTTTTATGATTGACAAGAATGGATAATTACTACAGATGAAAACCCTCGGCAAAACCATTATAAAAAGCAGTTAAGATGATCTCAATTTGTGTTTTTATATAAAAACAAGGTAAAAGACGAATTCTTCAACGTCTTAAGGTAACTACAAATGTAAAAATGGTACATTGTATATTATCTGATCTCCCGCAAATACAGTAAGAGAGCCAAACACTAATAAAACCAAAGAAAATAAAGTGAATGGGAAAGTACTATGAGCAAGAACAAGTCGGCACAGATCTTTATATATTGTTCTGTATTCTAAATGGTTGCAGCAGTCCTTTATTTAAGTACATACTTTGAATTATTGCTCACATAACATTAGCAAGTTCTGGAGGGATGTATCATTACTCAGGTTTGGAGGGAGATTGCAAATAAAAGTTCTGAATTAAACATGTTTATTTAATCAGACCCTTTTGGTAAGTCTAAGTATTATTGCAGATATATGGGGTTAAATGACTATATGCATGCTAAACAAGGGAAGCAACATGCTAGAGACAGAGCTAAGCAATCCCACAACCAATGGGTCAGATCAAAGCTATGCAGTTCTGCCACATCCAGTTGTGAATGGTGGTGGACAATAAAGCAACCAAAGGGAGCAGGAGGCTCCATAAACAACTCCGTCCTGAACGATGGCAGGGCCCAGCACATTGCACAAGACAAGGCTGAAGCATTTGCAATCATCTTCACCCAGAAGTACAGAGTGGATAGTCCATCTTCGCCTCTGCCTGAAGTCCTCACCATCACAGCAGCCAGTCTTCAGTCAATGCTTTTTATTCTATGTGATATCAAGAAACAGTTGAGTGCACTGGATGTTAATTATAAATATATATAAAAAATTGTGTTTAATTATATGCAGGTGGAGGGCATTAATTGGGGTCTTACTTGAGCACATATAAGGAGACACTGACTGAGACTGTGTAGGGGTGTGAGGTGTGAGCTCTATGTTTGTAATCATTCACTCTGTAAATAAATGTGAGACTGAGTAAAGATTGGCTCCAGTATCACCCTTCAACAACTGTCTTTCTGAGAAAGAACATGGTAGCAAAGGATGGTTGCCTAAAGGTGAAGGTTGAAAACTTTTTTAAAAATTCAGACAGCAAACTACAATCCTGGTAGCTATTGTGAGAAATGGCAGAGAGCAATTGTAAATTGTTGGGGTATGATTACCCTCTGATAAGAGCCTCCGAAAGTGCGAGAGGGAGATGTTACGGTAGCAGTCCCAAAAGACATCAAAGTGCTAGTAGAGGCCATAACTTGAACAGATTACACAATGAAATAAAGACTACAGAGCACTCTCATAACAAAACTAGAAGCAGAAGTCCTCATGACCATGAAGTTTTGGTGGATGCCAATAAACTTAAAGATAAACTAAGAGAGGCAAAACAAAAGGAGTTAGAGAGTTGGAGAGAGTTTGGTATTTATAGAGATACAGAGATACAGCACTAAAACAGGACCTTCGGCCCACCGAGTCTGTGCCGACCAACAACCACCCATTTAGACTAACCCTACAGTAATCCCATATTCCCTACCATTCTCCTACCACCTACCTACATTTGGGGCAATTTACAAGGCCAATTTACCTATCAACCTGCAAGTCTTTGGCTATGGGAGGAAACCGGAGCACCGGTGAAAACCCACGGGATTATTCTGAGGTATCATATAAGGGGTAGCCAGCCTTGTCACGTAGATGGATTTGTACTGAAAAAGTCCTTGCAGATGGGATTTATAAGGGTAAAATGAGGCCAATTGCCTCATGAGGGTTTTGAAGGGTGGCTGGATGATACAGATGTTAGAGTGGACTTTGCCACAGCTGGAAATTAGTCTTGAAAATCTTTTTTTTTTAGAGATACAACAATGAAACAGGCCCTTCAGCCCACCGAGTCTGTGCCGACCAACAACCACCCATTTATACTAACCCTCCAGTAATCCCATATTCCCTACCACCTACCTACACTGGGGGAAATTTACAACAGCCAATTTACCTATCACCTGCAAGTCTTTGGCTGTGGGAGGAAACCGGAGCACCCGGCGAGAACCCACATAGTCACAGGGAGAACTTGCAAACTCCGCACAGGCAGTACCCAGAATCAAACCCGGGTCCCTGAAGCTGTGAGGCTGCGGTGCTAACCACTGTGCCACTGTGCCACCCTTTTTGGCTCTTTTAGCCACATATTCATGGGAGTGTAGTTCAATCAACATAAAAGCCATATTTCTGCAGGGTGATAAGTTTTAAAGCGAAGTGTTTCTGAAACTGCCCAAAGAGGCAACAGATGCAGAAGGGTAACTATGGAAACTAATCAAATGTGTCTATGGCCTGAAAGATGCTTCCAGGGTGTGGCATTTTTCAGTAAAATCAGTTTTTCTGAAAATAGGTTGTGTTTAAGTAAAAGCAGATCCAGCAATGTTTTATTGGTATCATAAAAGAAAACTTTCAGGCATCTTCATGATGCATGTTGATGATTTCTTATGGGGTGGTACTACAGAATTTGAGGAATGTGGTTATTGGGAGTAAGGCTTGTGGGGCTTTTAAATATATTGGTTGAGATATTAATCAGAGTAGGTCTGGAAAGACTTTAAATCACTACTGCTATTTGGAAAGTGTTACTCCCATCTTGTTTATTCATGCTCAGTCATCACAGAAAGATGATGTTATATCGAAAGCAGAGACAGAGAAATTGCAAATCGTGATAGGTCAATTGAACTGGTTGTGCACTCAGACTAGAACAGTTACGAATTTTGATGTGTTGGAGTTAAGTACTATGATGAAACACCCAAAAACTAAGAATGTTATACAGGCAAATAAAACATTAAAAAAAATTAAGTCTGGAGAAATGCATACTTAGGTTCCCATCCTTAGGTGATCCAAAGAATATGAAACTAGTCACTTTTACTGATGTTTCACATGCTAAACTTTCTGATGGGTATTCAAATACAGCTGGTTTCATAATATTTCTATTGGGTGAAAATGGGAAATGTTGTCCTTTAGCTTGAAGCTAAGAACATAGAAAGGGTTGTTTAAAAGTACTTTAGCTGCAAAAACACTGGCTCTTGTGGAGACAGTGAATATGAGGTTCTATTTGCCAAATATTTTAGGTAACATTCTGTACAAGAGACATACTGAAGATAGGATACCTATTGAATGTTATGTAGATAATTATTCCTTGTGGGATAATGTACGATCTACAAAAAGTGTGAGTAAGAAAGGGTTATGGATTGACTTTGCTGGATTGAAACAAATGCTGGAGAAAAAGGAAATGGGTAGATGCAAGTCATCAACTATCTGATTGTTTTACAAAATGAAATGCTTAGATAAATAAATTGTTAGGGGTCCTATAGGAGGGGCATCTCGCAATGTAATGCTTCCTACAGAATATGGAATCTATTTTGATATGATATTTCTGCATGTCAAACCCTAAGTTTTATTTAAAGAGAAAGAAGGGTATCTGTTAATTGTATATCAACAGTGTTTAATTATTTGCAGGTAGAGGGCGTTAATTGGGGTCTGACTTGAGCACATATAAGGAGCCACTTACTGAGACTGTGTGGGGGTGTGAGTTAGGAGCTATATATTTGTAATTTTGTACTCGGTAAATAAACGTAAGACTAAGTAAAGACTGGCTCCAGTATCATCCTTCAACAAGTGGCTTTCTGAGAAAGAACACTGAATGCAGCAAAAGCCCTGACAGCATCCCAGTTGTAGTACTGAAGACTTGTGCTCCAGAACTACTGTGCCTCTAACCAAGCTCTTCCAGTACAGCTACAACACTGGCATCTACCCGTCAAAGTGAAAAGTTACCCAGATATGTCCTGTCCACAAAAAGCAGGACAAATCCAATCTGGCCAATTACTGCCCATCAGTCTTCTCCCAATCAACAGCTGAGTGATGGAAGGTGTCATAGACAGTGCTATCGAGTGCTACTTACACAGCAATAACCTGCTCATCAATGCTCAGTTTGGGTTCCACAAGGACCACCCGGCTTGAGACCTCATTCCATTCTTGTCCAACTGAATTCCAGAGATGAATTGAGAGTGACTGCACTGACATCAAGATAACATTTGACCAAGTGTGGCCTCAACGAGCCCTAGCAAAATTGAAATCAATGGGAATCGGGGAGAAACTCTCCACTGGTTGAAGTCGTAACTAACACAAAGGAAGATAGCTGTGGTTGTTCGAAGCCAATTATCTCAGGCCCAGGACATGCTGGAGGATTTGCTCAGGGTAGTGTCCAAGGCCCAACCATCTTCAATTACTTTTTCTCCATCTTAAGGTCAGAAGTGGGGATGTTTGCTGATGATTGCACAGTGTTCAGTTGCATTTGCAACTCCTCAGCTAATGAAGCAGCCCATGCCTCCATGCAGCAAGCTCTGGACAACGTTCAGGCTTGCGCTGGTAAGTGGCAAGAAACATTCATGTCAACAAATGTCAGGCAATGACCATCTCCAACAAGACAGTCGAACCACCTCCCCTTGACATTCAAAGGCGCCACCATTGCTGAATCCTCCATCATCAACATACCAGAAGTCACCATTGACCAGAAACTTAACTGGACCAGCCACATACATACTGTGACTACAAGAACAGGTCAGAGGCTAGGTATTCTGCAGTGACTGACTCACATCTTGACTCTCCAAAGCCTGACCACCATTTACAAGGCACAAGTCAGGTGTGTCAGGAATGAAATACTCTCCACTTGCCTGGTTGAGTGTAGCTCCAAAAACCATCTAGAAGCTTGACATCATCCAAGGCAAAGCAGCCTGCATGATTGGCACCCCATCCACCATCTTAAACATTCACTCCCTCCACCACTGGCACAACTTCAACTTTCCAAGTCTTCAACAGCACCTCCCAAATGCCCGATCTCTATCACCTAGAAGGACAAGGGCAGTAGATGCATGGGAACACCACCACCAGCCAGCTGCCCTGCAAGTCGCAAATCATCCTGACTTGGACTTGCCAGGAAGAGCAATGTAGTCAGTAGCTAGGGAACAGAGCTTGTGGCAGGGACTGCAGACAATGGATTCAGTCTTCCCAATATTTAATTGAACAAAATTTCTGCTCATCCAGTACTGGATGTCAGACAAGCAGTCCGATAATTTAGCAACAGTGGAGGAGTCAAGAGAGGTGGTGATGAGGTAGAGCTGGGTGCCATCAGTGTACATGTGAAAACTGATGCTGTGTTTTAGAATGATGGGGTGCCTTAGTGCAGCATGTACATAAGAAATAGGAGGGGACAAAGGCTAGATCCTTGGGGGACACCAGAACTAACAGTGTGGGAGCAGGAATGGAAATCATTGCAGGTGTTATGACCAGGTGAGAAAGGTGTCTGGGGGTCACTTTCAGCCTTCACCTGGTCTTGCTGTAACAGGGTTTAATTTTTAAACACACTGTTTTAGCTCCCCTTGGTGAATCCTTGTTCACCGCTTTCCTAATATAAGGCAAAGAAATGAGCACAAACAGGCTTTCTTAGGTTTAAAGAAGAAAAGTGAAACCACCCTCTCAACCTGTCCTGCCACCTTCAATGACTTATGCACATATACCCCCAGGTCCCTCTGCTCCTGCACTCCCTTTAGAGTTGTACCTTTTATATTATATTGTCACTCCATGTTCATCCTACCAAAATGAATCGCTTCACATTTCTTCATATTGAACTTCATCTGCCACTTGCCCATCCATTCCCTCAACTTGTCTATGTCCTTTTGAAGTTCTACACTGTCCTCCTCACAGGTCACAATTGTTCCAAGTTTCGTATCATCCGCAAATTTTGAAATTGTGCCCTGTACACCAAGGTACAGTTGTTGTAGCAAATGTATCCGGCTTTTGGCCAATTCCAGTTTTCGGACAGCTGGATTTTGGATATCAAACTTGTATAACATCCCCCAAAGTCACGTAATGAACAGATTACATTCAGTTCAACAATATGTCAGAAACCTGCCTATACCAAGGACTTAACCAATCAAATTCAGTTAATACATTGATAGATTTGGAAGCAATAGTTCGGATTGTGTGATTGGGCAATTTCAGTGAGATTTGTTGGGAGGAAAACCTATCATGAAATATTTTTAGAAATTATTTCAATTAAATGAAGTTTGTAATTTGTTTTATAACAGCATGGATTAATTTCCAAACTTTCTGTGGAATTGGAAGGCAAGTGGTTCAGGATTACTGGTAAGAAAATGTGCTTGCCTCATTCTCCAAAATGGTGTACAGGGCACAATTCCAAAATGTGACTCCAAACTTCACTCCTCCCATTCCGAAAAGTCCAAGTTCTACCACCACCACCCCCACCTCACCTGCTGGCCAGTTGTTTTTAAAGTAGAATGGAATAAGCAGCAATTTGCCAAACAGTTTAATCAACATTTCCTGCTTGTTTATTTTTTTCCCCTCCTCTGTCCTCCAACCATAATGCCAAGCCCCATTTCTGAATCATTCCTGAGCCTCTGTGGTGAAACTTTGAAAACATCCCCTTCATTAGGCATAGGTCTGACCTGGAGTACAACACTCACTTTTTGATTTGACTGTGCAGCAGCAGAACGCCAAATGTAAGTGCATCATTAACAGTAAAATTTTCAGTGGGATAAAATTTCTGATTATTCTGTTTCTCTGAGGTTTTTGCTGAAATTAAGGCAGGAGAGAGGGAGAATCCCCATGGAAATTTTACCACAGTATCTTTACTGACTTTCCACTGGTGCTTGTTAATTCACCTTGGTAGGGGAAGGAATCTTTTATGCTGTTGTGTGCTGTTTGTGCATGGTTTCCCTGAACAGGATTTCTGCAGAACAATGGAATAAGTAAATTGATATATGACTGTATTAACTGTGCTCAAGTGGGTTAAAGTAATTTTTTACTTTGGGCTTCAAGTTACTACTTAAACTATATAAACAATATCACACAGGTACATTTGTTTGTACTCAGATCTGAAGTAACTGCACTGTAAAGAAAAGACGCAATGGATCTATCCTGCAACTTAATCGTGCACCACCAGCTCCTCAAAGTCAAAAGATTGATGATCCATATCCTTTTACAGTACAGAACTAAACACAACAAATAGCCCACAAGCAGACTGAGCCCCTGTTTATCAACCTGTGTACAATAATGAAATTCAGGTGCAAGATTAACATAAAAATGTGCTGAAATATGAGACGATATTGATTTCTGGAACAGTCATAACTGAATGTGCTTCAATGTGAACTGTGCTAGTTCAGGTCCAGCCCTTTCAATTTGCAGCCCTTAACCGAAGAGTATAACTAAATAATCATTTTTGTAATGTCGTGTAGTGGTGACATCACCTTTGAGAGATCAAGCCACTGATGCAGCTGATGACATCAGGAGGAGACAACATTTTGAGAGGGACATTCAGCACATGGTTTACAGAAAGCAGACACACACACCAGTGAGCAAAAGACCTGGACCCGAGATCATGGGCTGAATTTTATGAGCGCGCCACAAATCGCAGCAGCACGCTGTGATCTCATCGGCCCGTCCACACGGAGCGGCTGTCACTGAGCCCATGCGCTATTTTGCACAGGGGCTCATTTAAATGGAGGGGGCGGAGCGGCCGTCCCCAATGACATAGAGAGGGCAGCCACTCCACCCCAGGCAATGGCATCTGGCGCCACCACGCAGGCACCGACGTCATTTTTAAACGGCTTCAAGCCCTTAGAAGAATTCTGAATTTTTAAAGGGAACGAAAGTGTAAAATTAAAGTTATACATTAAATAACATCTTCACTTCCCTCACCCATACCCTCAAGGAATAATCTATTCATTAATAGCCCATTCTCCCCAAAAACAACTTTTATTAAGATACCGACCTTTCCCCCCCAAACTTTAATAACTTTAATCCTCAATCCTTCCTACCATCCCCCCAACCAATCCAAAGAGATTTCCCCACTGCCCCCGACCTGAAAATTTCACTCCTTCCCCCTCCCCACCAGTGTCACACCTTGGAACTCCAAACAGAGTTCCGAAGGTGTGGGAGCTCCGGCCGATGGCCGAAATATCAGCGTGGGACAGCTGTTGCTACCAGGTAAGTAATTATCATTTAATTTTAATATAATTTGCATATGAAAATGAAGGCCCCATCGCCGAGTGGCTGGGTGGCCCGCACCGAGGCTTCGCCGCTGCCTATAAAACGCAACGAGGCCTTCCTGGCTTCGGAGGTCATGGTGGGCCTCTCCCAGAAGAATTTTCCGGACCCCCACCCCACCCCCACCACAACCCCCGACGCCGGAGGGCTCATAAAATTCTGCCCCATGTGATGGAGATAAGTAAGGCAATAAATAGTGTTTCTGTTGATTCTGGATGTAAAGCCTGCATTTATCATTTCATGAAGACTTAAGAAAACACAGTCCAACACTACAACTATTATATAAAAAATTCTAGCTTCTATACACCATGTGTAATGTAATCCCCACCTTTTTCTTTAGACATTATCACTACTCCATCATGTTACTGAGTTAGCAATTGATTTACAGCTGTTGTTACAAGAATTCATAAGTACATGTGTCATTTCTTGAAATTCTACTGGGAATGTGCCACACAGTCTCACCCATATACAATGGGCCTTTCAGGGAAGTCTGTTCAGCGTTGACAAAAACAAGCAGACCTTAATGGGAGGAAAATTGCTCTGGTGAATTATTGCCCCTCCCCCTTACCCGCAGAGGCACAGGAGGCCACAGTGATTTTAACTCTGAACCTCATTCAAATGACGCCAATCTCCTTCTCACCTGAATGAGGATGGAAGAAAGTGCAGAGCGGCTGTTAGCAGGCAGATATTGGACAGCCTTTCAGGCCAGTGGCAACGAGGGGGTGTTGAGGGATGTCTCACAGGAAGAAAAGGGGGAGTCTGTGGCAGGGAAGGCTGCAACTTTCATTGTAGGGCCGGGACCCAACAAAGGAAAATTTTAAACCTACCTGATAAAACCTCTAATCTCTACAGACCATGTTCTTCAGCCTGCTGGTTAAAGTGTGGCGCCTCACCCACTCAGGCCCTGGTTAAAACTACATTGTGATCCCGCTGACATCATAGGACACCATACATTTATGAGACTCCTACCTGCTTCAGGCGGGCGCCTTATCTGCCTGCAATAACCCTGCAAGTTAATATCAGAAATGGTAAGAATTAAGCGGGTGAGTAACCGGCTCATTTTTAACTGTTCACCAGCCTGATTTCCGTTGGGCAAATAGGGTTAAAATTGACCCCAAAGTCAGCATTTAAAGGGCAGCACATGGTTTCTGAGTGCTGGATCTTGAAACTGTCATTTGAGTCCAGAGATAAGGTGCAATTTACTTTGCAGCTCATTTTTTGTTGTTAGCTAAAAATGAAATAAATAAATAACCTAAGAGTTTTGGCTGAAATACTTTGAATATTATTGCTTATAATTTCTACCATTGGCATTTACCAAGAATCTCATTATGTTTTTGTACTTTCTGAATGAAAAAGAGATGAGGAACACCAGGCAGGTAAGAAACAAACTGCTCATAACCATTCTTACCTATGACCTCACATCTAAACTCAAAGGCACACATACTTGTGTCTGCAAGCAGCCCTTCACTTGAGAAGCAATGACTGAGTTATGCCATCTCCTGGGGATTGACTTCCACACAAAACGGCACTGCTAGTGGCTGCCAAGATCACCACAGTTTTAAACTTTTGTAGCCCTGGCTTGTTTGAATTTGCCACAGGGAAGATTGATCAACGACAGTTCATCGATGTATCAAACCGGTAACCGGTTTGTTCACCAAGGTAAGCAATTGGATCACTTTGTCCTGCAACATTGAGCAGCAAAATGATAGGTTCTTTCATGTTCTCAACATGATGGGACTCCCAAGACCTAGGGTGTCACTGATGATATCTATTTGACCTTACAGGTGCCTGAACACAGATCCTATGCCATCATGAGTGATTAAAAACTTCCACTCCCAAGAAAACAAGTTCCTAGAAATTACTGCTGCCTGGAAGTAAGTATTTATGATGGCCTCATTTTAAGGAACAGTTTTTTGAGTAAGGTTGGCTGCTAGGTGGCCAATGCTACTTTCTTGAGCCCTGGCTCATGACATTTCGAGTCAGTCATGAATAGCAGCAGAGTGCAGACACAATGAGGCCCCTACAGCTACCAGGGACATCATTAAACATACAATACGCATGTTTAGGAAGTGCTTTAGATGCCTGAATAGACATCGGGGCCCCTACAAAACAGCTCAGCAAAAATTCCAAAACCATCATGCTCTGCTCGTGCTGCATAGCTTTGTCATCCCAAAAACAACTATAAAGCTGGAAGGCCCCCACCCTCCAACCATAGCCAGGAAGGCACTAAATGAAGATAGGGAGCCACGAGAGATTTCTACCATTACTGGTAGCTAGACGGCTCTCGTGAATGCCTAGCGCATTAACAGTCCTTGGCACATTTGCACCTTGCAGTGACGGCTACATACAATTGTCCTAATACTGGCCTCTGTACAAGAGATCCCCTTCCTTTCATCTGCTAATAATCTTATCCAAGAAAGATGCAGGTGAAACCAGCTACAACCAAATTTAATTTTCTACAAGTGCCTTTATATAGGTGGCTTGTGTTTTTCACCCTGGTTTATCTTGGTGACAGTGTATGATTTGTGTGCTCTACAGCCTAACTCACTGCTCTCCCTCTAGGAACAGGAACAGGAGTAAGCCATTCAACTAGTTGAGCCTGTTCTGACAGTCAATGAGATCATGGCTGATCTGTAGCCTAACATCATTTGCCTTGGCGCCATATCCCTAATACACTTGGCTAGCAAAAGTCTATCAATCACAGATTTAAAATTAATTGAGTCAGCATCTGTTGTTTTTTCTGGGAGAAAGTTCCACACTTCTACCGCTGTACCACTATACTGCAGATGCTGGAAATCTGAAACAAACACAGAAATGCTGAAAATACTCAGCAGGTCTGGCAGCATTTGTGGAGAGAGAAACAGAGTTAACGTTTCAGGTCTATGTGACCTTTCATCAGAACTGACAAAAGTTAGGAAAATAACAGGTATTGAGCAAGTGAAAGGGGGAGGTGGGGAAGGAGAACAAAAGGGAAGGTCTGTGATAGGGTTGAGGGCAGGAGAGATTAAATGAGAAAACTTTTCATGGTACAAAGCCAAAATGGGTAGTAATGGGACAAGTGAAGAAACAAAAGATGTGTCTGTATGAGGTGTAAATGACAGGATAGCAGCCGTCTAAATGCAAAGTAAAGGGATTAAGAAAGAAACAAGGGGTGGTGGGAAAGAAACCGAAACAGCAAAAAAAACACAAGAAAAGAAAATGGGGGCAGTGGTTATGATTTAAAATTATTGAACTCAATGTAGAGTTCGGAAGGTTGTAAAGTGCCCAATAGAAAGATTAGGTGCTGTTCATCAATGCAAGCTGCAAACACCCTGATCCAACACTCCATCACCCTGACACCTCGGCACCTTCCCATGCAATCACAGGCGTAATTAATGCCTACCCTTTTACCTCCTCTCTGCTCACCATCCAAGCCCCCAAACACTCCTTCTAGGCGAAGCAGTGATTTACTTGTACTTCTTTCAATTTAATATACTGTTTTTGCTGCTCACAATGTGGTCTCGTCTACATTGGGAGACCAAACGCTTCCGGTTGCTTGCTATTTTAATTCACTACCTTGCTGTCACACCCACATTTCTGTTTTCGGCCTACTGCATTGTTCTAGTGAAGCTCAACACAAGCTCAAGGAACAGCACCTCATCTTCTGATTCGGCACTTTACACCAGGCTGGACTCAACACTGAGTTCAACAATTTCAGACCATGACTGACATTTTGATTTTTTTTTTAACCATGTGCCGGTCTTAATGTTTTTGCTTTCGGACAGAGCTGTTAATCTTTTTGCCATTATCACTCTCTCTGGACAAATGCTTTGTCTTTTACTGCAACTACTACCACTCCCTTTGCTTTTTATCCCACGACATCTTTGTCATTTAATCTCTCTTGCACCCTGCCCTATCACAGACTTTCCCTTTTGTTCTTCTTCCTCCCCCCTTCACTTGCTCAAAACCTATTACATTTCTAAACTTTGCCAGTTCTAATGAAAGGTCATCGATCGAAAACGTTAACTCTGTTTCTCTCTCCAGATACATTCAGTATTTCCAGCACTTTCTGCTTTTATTTCAGATTACCAGTATCTGCAATATTTTGCTTTTATGAAAAAGTAAAGAGGCTATCTACCTGGAGATGTCTTAGTAATAAGGCCATCTTGGATCATAAGGTGGATCAGCCAGTATTTGGGCTACATCCAATGATGAAGTGGTTATTTATTACAGCTCACGTTTTGGCACATGATCTGAGCAGTATGGCTCAAAGCTATAATAAAAGCAAAATACTGCAGATGCTGGAAATCTGAAATAAAAACAAGAAATGCTGGAAATACTCAGCAGGTCTGGCCGCATTTGTGCAGAAAGAAGCAGAGTTAACGTTTCAGATCAGTGACTTTTCATCAGAACTGGCAAAGGTTAGAAATGTAATAGTTTTTAAGGAAATAAAGCGGGGGTGGGGCAAGAGATAACAAAAGGGGTCACAGAGAATAACTGACAAGCAGGTCATGGAGCAAAGGCAAACAGTAAGTTAATGGTGTGCTGAAAGACAAAGAGTTAGTGCAGAGAGGGTGTTAATGGACAGTAAAATGAACAGCCCTGGCCCAAAGCACAAACACGAAAAAAAACAGTGGACAGGCACATATACAGTATACTAAACTGAAAGAAGTACAAGAAAATCGTTGCTTCACCTGAAAGGAGTGTTTGGGGCCTTGGATAGTGAGGAGAGAGGAGGTAAAAGGACAGGTCATTGCATGGGAAGGTACCGGGGGAAGAGGATGAGGTGTTAGGGATAATGGAAGAGTGGACCAGGGTGTCGTGGAGGGAATGATCACTTTGGAATGCTATGACTCAAGCCTTCAGTCATGCCTCCTAAGCTCTCTCCTATGGCTCAGCATTCTGTTCCGCATACTCTGCAGCCCAGTCTCTGCCAGTCATGGATGAGCTGGATGAACAGCCAACAAAATCGGATCTCAGTGATGCCATTGATTCTCTAGCCAGTGAAAAAGCCACTGGAAAGGATGGCATTACCCCTGAAATAATGAAGAGTGCCAAGCCTGCTATACTCTCAGCACTCCATGAACTGCTTTGCCTGTTTGGGGATGAGGGAGCAGTACCACAGGACATGCGCGATGCCAATATCATCACCCTCTATTTGAGCAAGGGTGACCGCGGTGACTGCAAAAACTACCGAGGAATCTCCCTGCTCAGCATAGTGGGGAAAGTCTTCACTGAAGTCATTTTAAACAGACTCCAGAAGCTGGCTGAGCATGCCTACCCTGAGGCACAGTGCGGCTTTCGAGCAGAGAGATTCACCATTGACATGCTGTTCTCCCTTCGCCAGCTACAGGAGAAACAACAGATGCCCTTCTACGTTGCTTTCATAGATCTCATCAAAGCCTTTGACCTCGTCAGCAGACGTGGTGTCTTCAGACTACTAGCAAAGATCAGATGTCCACCAAAGCTACTAAGCATCATCACCTCATTCCATAACAATATGAAAGGCATAATTCAGCATAGCGGTGCCTCATCAGACCCCTTTCCTATCTGAAGTGGTGTGAAACAGGGCTGTGTTCTCGCACCTACACTGTATGGGATCTTCTTCTCACTGCTGCTCTCACATGCGTTCAAGTCTTCAGAAGAAAGAATCTTCCTCTACACAAGATCAGATGGCTGGTTGTTCAACTTTGCCTGTCTTAGAGGAAGACCAAAGTACGGAAAGTCTTCATCAGGGAACTCCTCTTTGCTGACGATGCTGCATTAACATCCCACACAGAACAGTGTCTGCAGAGACTCATCGACAGGATTGCGGCTGCCTGCAACGAATTTGGCCTAACCATCAACCTCAAGAAAATGAACATCATGGGACAGGACATCAGAAATGCTCCATCCATCAATATCGGAAACCACGTTCTGGAAGTGGTTCAAGAGTTCACCTACCTAGGCTCAACTATCATCAGTAACCTTTCTCTAGATGCAGAAATCAACAAGCGCATGGGAAAGGCGTCCGCTGCTACGTCCAGACTGGCCAAGAGGGTGTGGGAAAATGGCGCACTGACACGGAACACAAAAGTCCGAGTGTTTCAAGCCTGTGTCCTCAGTACCTGGCTCTAAGGCAGCGAGGCCTGGACAATGTAAGTCAGCCAAAAGCGACATCTCAACTCATTCCATCTTTGCTGCCTCCGGAGAATCCTTGGCATCAGGTGGCAGGACCATATCTCCAACGCAGAAGTCCTTGAGGCAGCCAACATCCCCAGCACATACACCCTAATGAGCCAGCGGGCTTGAGATGGCATGGCCATGTGAGCCGCATGGAAGATGGCAGGATCCCCAAGGACGCATTGTACAGCGAGCTCGTCACTGGTATCAGACCCACCAGCCGTCCATGTCTCCGCTTTAAAGATGTCTGCAAAAGCGACATGAAGTCCTGTGACATTGACCACAAGTCATGGGAATCAGTTGCCAGTGATCGCCAGAGCTGGCAGACAGCCATAAAGGCGGGGCTAAAGAGTGGCGAGTTGAAGAGACTTAGCAGTTAGCAGGAAAGAAGACAGAAGTGCAAGGAGAGAGCCAACTGTGTAACAGCCCCGACAACCAATTTTATCTGCGCCGTCTGTGGAAGAGTCTGTCACTCTAGAATTGGCCTTTATAGCCACTCCAGGCGCTGCTCCACAAACCACTGACCACCTCCAGGCACTTACCCATTGTCTCTCGAGACAAGAAGGCCAAAGAAGAAGAAGACTCTAAAGTGCGTTGGACATTTTGTACATGAAGGGCGCTGTATCAACACGAGTTGTTGTTGATTGAGAAGGAACTTATGAAACAGAACTCACTTCATTAATACTGTGGGTAAGGAGTTATATTGTAACGTGATTGAATGAATAAGCATGCAAGTGACTGAGTGAGCAAGCATGTATATTAGCCAGTAAGTAAGGTGTGTAGAAAAGGATAGTGGCATATTTCAGAAAGAATTTGGAAAAGCAACATGTAGTCTTGCAATTTATTTTAAAGAGACATATTTGACAAAAGGCTGTTTTCCCCTTAGGATAAACACGGCTCAGACAAGCAAACAAATTGCTTAATCCCAAAAAACACCTCAAAACCATTGCGTTGGAAAGCTCTTTGATCTCTCTCTGTCTGTAAAAATACATTTCAGCTAAAGGCTGAGAGAGGATTTTCAGACAGGAGGGCAATGATGATAGTCAGTTTTACTAAAGGGAAAACTGTGACAGCCTTCACATAGTTAATTGCTTAGAAATGCTAGAGGATAGTCAGAAGATCTCTTGTTTATGATACGTAAGAATGGCCCACTGGGGAGAGGTGGTATGTTCTTTACTTTGCATCATTACATGAAGAGAAGATGCATCAATTGAACGAAATAAATTTGATCATACATAATTTATGATCAGCATAGGAGCATAGGAACATAGGAGTAGGCCATTGAGCCCATTGAGCCTGCTCTACCATTCAATACTATCATGGGTGATCATCCACTTCAATGCCTTTTTCCCACACTATCCTAATATCCCCTTATGTCATTTGTATTTAGAAATCTGTCAATCTCTGCTTTGAATGACTGAGCTTCCACAGCCCTCTGGGGTACAGAATTCCAAACATTCACAACCCTCTGAGAAAAGAAATTTCTCCTCATCTCTGTCGAAAGTGGCTTCCCCCTTATTTTGAAATTGTGTCCCCTGGTTCTAGACTCCCCAACCAGGGGAAACATCTTACCTGCATCTACCCTATCTATTGCTTTAAGTATTTTGTAGGTTTCAATGCGATCACCTCTCACTGAAACTCTAGAGAATACAGGCCCAGTTTCCCCAATCTCTCTTCATAGGACAGTCCCACCATCCCGGGAACAAGTCTGGTGAACCTTTGTTGCACTGCCTCTATGGCAATAATATCCTTCCTAAGGTAAGGGGACCAAAACCGCACACAGAACTCCAGGTGCAGTCTAACCAATGTTCTACACAGTTGAAGCAAGACTTCATTACTCCTGTACTCAAATCCTCTTGCGATAAAGGCTAACAGACCATTAGCCTTCTTAATTGCTTGCTGCATCTGCATGTTAGCTTTCAGTGACAAGGACACCCTTTGTACATCTACACTTTCTAATCTCTTACCATTTAAGAAATACTCTGCACATCTATTCCTCCTACCAAAGTGGATAACCTCAAAACTTTTCACATTATATTCCATCTGCCACGTTCTTGCCCACTCACTAAGTCTTTCCAAATCCCTTTGAAGCCACTTTGCATCTTCCTTGTAACACACATTTCCACCTAGTTTTGTGTCATCCGCAAACTTGGAAATACTACATTTAGTCTCCACATCCAAATTATTGATGTATATTGTGAACAGCTGGGGCCCAAGCACTGATCCCTGCGGTACTCCACTAGTCACAGCCTGCCAATGCTCTGTTTTATGCCTGTTCACCAATCCTTAATCCTTGCCAGTATATTACCTCCTATCCCATGTGCTTTAATTTTGCTAACCAATCTACTTTGCGGGACTTTATCGAAAGCCTTCTGAAAATCCAAGTATACCACGTCCACCAACTCCCCTTTATCAATTCTGTTAGTAACATCCTCGAAAAACTCCAACAGATTCGCCAAACATGATTTCCCATTCATTAATCCACATTGACTATGCCCAATCAGATCATTATTATCCAAGTGTCCATTTATCACATCCTTTAGCATAGATTCTAGCATTTTCCCAATGAATGATGTAAGGCTAACAGGTCTATAATTCCCTGTTTTCTCCCTCCCTTCTTAAATAGTGGGGTGACATTTGCAACCTTCCAATCTGCAGGAACCGCTCTAGAATCTATAGAATTTTAGAAGATGATCACCAATGCATCCACTATTTCCATAGCTACCTCTTTCAATACTCTAGGATATAGAATATCAGGTCCTGGCGACTTATCAACCTTCAGCCCCGTTAATTTCTCCAATATAACCTTCTTACTAATACTAATTTCCTTGAATTCCTCATTCTCCCTAATCCCTTGGATCTCTAATTCTGGGAGATTTCTTGTATCTTCCTCAGTGAAGACAGTCACAAAGTAATCATTCAGTTTCTCTGCCATTTCTCTATTCCCCATTATAAATTCTCCTGACTCTGCCTGTAATGGACCCACATATGTCTTAGCCAAACATTTCCTTTTTACATATCAATAGAAGATTTTACAGTCCATTTTTATATTTTTTGCTATCTTATATTCATATTCGATTCTCCCTTTCTTTATCAGTTTCTTCATCCTCCTTTGCTATATTCTAAAATCCTTCCAATCCTCAGGTTTACTACTATTACTGGCAACTTTATAGGCCTTTTCTTTTAATCTTATACAATCCTTAACTTCCTTTGTTATCCACGGTTGACTGCTTTTACTTTTGGGGTTTTTGTGCCTTGAAGGAATGTATATTTGCTGTAAACTATGTAAGCGTGAGGTATTGCATTTGGGGAGGGCAAATAAAGTGAGGGAATACACAGTAAACGGGAGGATATTGAGAGGGGTAGAAGAAGTGAGAGACCTTGGAGTGCACGTCCACAGGTCCCTGAAGGTGGCAGGCAGGTGGACAGAGTGGTGTAGAAAGTGGTGTAAAAGGTATATGGATTGCTTTCCTTTATTGGCCGAGGTGTAGAGTACAAAAGCAGGGATGTGATGCTGGAAGTGTATGAAACACTGGTTAGGCCACAGCTGGAGTATTGCCTGCAGTTCTAGTCACCGCATTACAGGAATGACATAATTGCTCTGGAGACAGTACAGATGAGATTTACAAGAATGTTGCTGGGGCTTGAAGGTTGCAGCTATGAGGAAAGATTGGATAGGCTAGGACTGTTTTCCCTGGAACTGAGGAGGCTGAGGGGTGACTTGATTGAGGTTTACAAAATTATGAGGGGCCTAGATAGAGTGGACAGGAACAACCTGTTTCTCCTAGTGGGGAGATGAGTTACAAGCGGACACAGAGTTAAGGTGATTGGTAGAAGGATTAGAAAGGATATGAGGAGAAACTTTTTCACCCAAAGGGTGGTGGGTGGCTGGAATTCACTGCCAGGAATGGTGGTGGAGGCAGAGACCCTCAATTCTTTGAAAGGGTTCCTGGACATGTACCTGAAGTGCTGTAACCTGCAGGGCTATGGACCAGATGCTGGAAGGTGGGATTAGTTTGTGTGGCTATTTATTAGGCTAGCGCAGACACGATGGGCTAAATGGCCTCCTTCTGTGCTGTACTTTTTCTATGGTTCTAACTTGGGGAGCTAATACGCAAACATTACACAACTTGGCTCTAGCTCTTTGCTACTCAGTTACAGAATGTTGCGCTGCTGTGTGCTATTTCTGTAAGAAACTCCTTCCTCATGGCCCAGCCTGATGAAAGACGGTTTGGCTTCAAGCTACCATGCCACCTCTGGTGCAAACTCAACTGTTTTAGAAATATAGTAAGGTGTGTGGAAAATGAACACACCTGGGGATGAAGGAACAGCCTCTGTGTGCGGACACCGCACATCTACTAAATGGCTGCTCACTTTATGTTGGTCTACCAGAAAAACTTTCCAAGCTCCACAGTGCTGATACAGAGGCTACTAAATGATTAAAGCATGTACAATGTTTACCTAAGCCTCTTGACACTTTTGACCTTTTTGGCTTTGTAGTTTGTACTTTTGAGCTTTCTTTTCCAATCTTTATTGTATCATTGATGCATTTGCAAATAATAATAATTGAAAAGCAGGAATTGAGTTTTCAAAATACCCTCTCAATGAACTCCTGGGAAAGCTTGCGCAGAAAACTCTTTGTTAACAATTGGTGTTACTCTCTGTTATGTAATAGGTTATCTGACCTAACTCCAAATAATAGTGTGCAACCATGGACAGAGTATTTAAAACACTTTCCTGCCAAATAGTTTTCATTTGGAAAATTATTTATTTTCTTTGCCTCCAGTTTTTCACAAACATGACTTATCTCTGTTTTCATCCCACACAACATAATATACAGCACTAGATCAGTACAATTTATTACCACAGTCCATAAAGATTTTTAAAAAACCAAAATAGCATATTTGCAACAGTGACATAGCCATATTTCAGAGCAAATTCTACATAAAAGCCAAAAATGTTCTTATCTCTACCAGTTGCACAGTCCATTGGATTAAAATTAACTGTCATGAACTAGCATTTAGAAGGATTTTGTGCAAAGAACTTGTAAATTAATCAATTTACAGAAGAAAATAAGAAACACAGGGTTTAATGAAGGTTTAACAATCCATAGATCATTCATGAGTTGTTGAAATTATCCACTAATTCCGAATTTATTCATTATAAACCTCAAAAGGGCAAAAAAATCTTTAAAGCCCCATTACTACAATTTAATTTATTCTTCAAAGTACATCTTCTCTTTCACATGGCTTGAGTTGTGTTTTGTCTGGGACAACATGGAATGTTGACATTTATTGCAAAGGGGATGGAGCAATAAAAGTAGGGAAGTTTTGCTACAACTGTACAGGCGTTGGCGAGATCACACTTAGGGTACTGTGTATAGTTTTAGTCTCCTTACTTAAGAAAGGATGTACTTGCATTGGAAGCAGTTCAGACAAAGTTCACTGGGCTTATTCCTGGGATGAATGAATTGTCTTATGAGGAAACATTGAGCAAGTTGGGCCTATACACACTGGAGTTTAGAAGAATGAGGGGTAATGTTATTGAAATATGAGATTCTGAGAGGGCATAAACTGAGAGGATGTTTCCACTCATGGAGTCAGGAAATAGGGGGCGTAGTTGCAAAATAAGGGGTCTCCCTTTTAAGACAATGATTAGGAGGAATTTTGTCTCTCAGAGGGTAGTTAATCTTTGGAATTCTCTTCCTCAGCGAGCAGTGGAGGCTGGGTCATTGAATATATTCAAGGCTGAGGCTGACAGATTTTTGATGTATAAGGGAGTCAAGGGTTATGGTGGGCAGGCAGGAAAGTGGAGTTAAGGACACAATCAGATTAGCTATGATCTTATTGAATGGGGCAGCAGGCTCGAGGGGCTGAATGGCCTACTCTTGTTCCTATTTCTTATGTTCTATCAAATGTCTTCAGTCTTCAAATTTCTTGCAGTCAGTCTGTACTTCTATTATATCAGCAGAGAGAGCCAGTGGTAGCATCACTGAATGTTGCTGTTGTGATTTTGGGTTGTTTTTGACATCTTTCATAGAAAGGATTTCAAGGAGTTTTGGGGCTGAAAATCAATTCTGAGAGGGACACAAAATGGATAATAGCCAATTGGACACAATTATTTTCTTTCCAGATCGGATGGAGTGTATAATGCATAGCCAATTCGCAATCGCCCATTTTACACCCACACTAAAGTTGAATTGCATGCTGTAAATTATTTTTTAAGCCAAGAGTATTTTTAATTGACAATACATCAAAGCTGCTGCAGTCATAAATGAACATTGATCATACCAAAGCCACTTTTCAACCATTTCTTTGCTAATGGCTTACTCTCCCTTCCTGGCCACTGGCTCAGCTTGATCAGTCCATAAAAACCTTGGTGTTCTGTTCAAGTCTAGAGCTGAGTTTCAAACATCATGTGACCAAGCCTGCTTGCTTCCACCTCCATATTATGCACCTTCATCCCTACTTCAACTCCACTACTACTGAAACTATGCTTTTATCACCTCCAAGCTCAATTTCTCCAATGACCTCCTTGATAGTGCTTTAAAACGCTGGTGAAGAGCCCTTCCTGTCAGCACCATGAGTTGCTGGGTGAGTTCAGCATGTTGTAAGTCAAGCTCTGGTGCATATCAAAATTGGAAAAGCATTCTGCAAACATAACTTATTCATTCTTTTAAACAGAGGGAGTGCAATGGAGGTTCACCAGACTAATCTCTGGGATGGTGGGATTGTCTTATGAGGAGAGATTGAGGAAACCAGGCCTGCATTCTCTACAGTTTTGAAGAATGAGAGGAGATCTCATTGAAACTTACAAAATTCTTACAGGGCATGACAGGGTGGATGCAGATAGGTTTCCCCTGGTTGGTGAATCTAGAACCAGGAGACATAATATCAGAATAAGGGGTAGGCCATTTAAGAAACTGAGATGAGGAGGAATTTTTTTACTCAGAGATTGCTGAATCTTTGGAATTCTCTACCCCAGAGGGCTGTGGAAGCTCAATCATTGAGCATGTTCAAGACAGAAATCGATAGATTTCTGGAGACTAATGACATCAAGGGATATGGAGATAGCGTGAGATAGTGGCGTTGAGGTCGATGATCAGCCATGATCTAACTGAATGGCAGAGCAGGCTCGATGGGCTGAATGGCCTACTCCTGTTCCATGCTCCTACGTTCCTATGTTTTGGCATGTACACCTGATGCCAATAGAGAAGTTTAGTCCAACATGATGGGCTGTGAAATGTGCACAAACTTTCTCTACCCATGATCTTGAAGGTTTAGGTGACCATTAAACTGCTCAAAACACAGGCACGGTGTTATCACATTTTGAGACCACTAACTTACCTGAGAAAAACCTTTCAGCATCATTGCATACAGTCAATATTTAGGTAGATATTTCCTAACTTTTACTGGGTGGGTGTTATTAACAAGTTTTTGGTGATATGTTAAAATGCAATTTTTTCAGTTTCTCATCAGTCTTTCTATAAATAGCTATGTGTGAAACTTTACTAAAATAAATACGATTACTGTGAAAATGACAAAACTTTTTTGTACCTTTCCCTTTGCGTTTTTTCACTTCCGCTCATAGGATTGTTCCATGGTTGAGAAAGCAGACATGAGCTAATGTCACTTTCCAAACTTGTTCAGAGGTATAAGAGAGATGATTCCCTCCCCTTGGCAGCTTCCCCTTTTTTTATATGTAGCAAAACTGTAACAACATGAACGGGCTTTTGAAAGACAATCGCAAACCACAGAGCTGCTCTCATTGATCTTATGAAAGCTAGTTAAAAAATTTTATTGCCTAGTTACAATTTATATAAATGACTGAGATGATGACACAAAGATAGATAGGAAAGTAACTTGTGAAGAGGATCTAAGGGTCTACAAAGGGAAACAGATAGGTTAAGTGAGTGGGCAAAGACCTGGCAAATGGAGTATAATGTGGGAAAGTGGGAAATTGTCCATTTTGGCAGGAAGAGTAAAAAAGAAGCATATTATCTAAAAGGTGAGAGATTGCAGAGCTCTGAGATGCAGAGGGATCTGGGTGTCCCAGTACATGTATCGCAAAAGTTAATATGCAGGTACAGCACGTAATTAGGACAGCTAATAGAATGTTATTGTTTATCACGAGGGGAATTGAATACAAAAGTAGAAAGGTTATGCTTCAGCTATACAGGGCATTGGTGAGACCACATCTGGAGTACTGTGTACAGTACTGGTCTCCTTCTTTAAGGAAGGATGTAAATGCATTGGAGGCAGTACAGAGAAGGTTGACTAGACTAATAACTGGAATGGGAGGGCTGTCTTATGAGGAAAGATTGGACAGGTTAGGCTTGTATCTGCTGGAATTCAGAAGAGTAAGAGGCAATTTGATTGAAACATACAAGATCCTGAGGGATCTTGACAGGGTGGATGTGGAAAGGATGTTTCCCCTTCTGGGAGAATCTCAAACTTGGGTCACTGTTTAAAAATAAGAGGTCGCCCATTTAAGACAGAGATGAGGAGAAATTGTTTCTCTCAGAGGGTCGGGACTCTTTGGAATTCTCTTCCTCAAAAGGCAGTGGGAGCAGAGTCTTTGAATATTTTTAAGGCAGAGGGAGATAGATTCTTGATAAGCAAGAGGATGGAAGGTTATCGGGGGTAGGTGGAAATGTGGAGTAATTAGTTCAGCCATGAACTTATTGAATGGCAGAGCAGGTTCGAAGGGCTGAGTGGCCTACTCCTGTTCCTAATTCGTATGTTTATGTATATATACACACATGCAAACACACAGATACATGTACACTCTTGCATGCTCTCTTGCACAATTAGAATGCACACAGGAAATTATGGAAAGAAACAGAATGCTAAACTATTTGATATTCTGCATCGTCTTTTTGTTTCCTTTTCTTTATGTTTTCTGTTTTCCCCTTGCTCTGCTTCCAGCACCTCATCCATGCTCCTCAGTCAAAGCTTATAACAGGAGGAACAGCAATAAGTTCTAATTCTGAAAATCATTCAGGACAAGCAGCTGCACGAAAACCCTGAACATTAGTGGGATTTGCTGCTTTCCTTCACATATCTTAACTGTCCCCAAGTTTCCCATTAACAATTATAGGCAACCTTGCAATGCTATTGCCTGCCTCTGTCCTGTAAGGCTCACATTGAGCAGCAAAGCCTCATAAAATAAGCCCATATATGTAAAAGATATTAACACTCGTTTTTCTCATAATTTTTTAAAAATTCCTTTTGTTTCACTCTTTTCTCAACTCTTTCTCTTTTCTTCCTACCTTCTACACACATTACACCTTTTGTTTCCTGTACATTTAAATATATATTTAGAAATCAAAGAATTTTAAGCTACCCTCAAAATACCTCATATTCAGTAAAATTAATTATTAGAACTCTACTAAATAAGGGTTAAATGTAATCTTGCCAATGACTGGTGATTGGCTATATGGAAACCCTCCGCCATACCCCAATTAGTATAAGGACAATGGGCAATAAATGCTGGCATAGCCAGTGACGCGCACATGAATGAATAAAAAAAAGGACATAAGAAATAGGAGCAGGAGTAGACCATATAGCCACTCTAGCCTGCTCTGCTATTCAATACAATCATGGCAAATCTTCTGCCTCAACTCCACTTTTCTGCCTGCTTACCATATCCCTTGATTCCCTGAGAGACCAAAAATCTGTCTATCTCAGCCTTAAATATACTCAATGATGGAGCATCCACAATCCTCTGGGGTAGATAATGCCAATGATTCACAACCCTTTGAATGAAGAAGTTTCTCCTGTTCTCAGTCCTAAATGATTGGCCGCTTATCCTGAAACTGAGCCCCAGCCAGGGGGGAAAAACCTCTCAGTGTCTACCCTGTCAAGCCCCTTCAGAATCCTGTATGTTTCAATGAGATCACCTCTCATTATTCTAAACCCCAGAGAGTATAGGCCCAATTTACTCAGCCTCTCATCATAGGACAATCTTGTCATCTCAGGAACCAATCTAGTGAACATTCACTGTACTGCCTCCAATGTAAGTATATCCTTCCTTAAATATGGAGACCAAAACTGCACACAGTACTCCAAGTGTGTTGTCACCAAAGCCCTGTACAATTGTAGCAAGATTTCCTTATTCTTGTACTTCAATCCCCTTGCAATAAAGGCCAACATGCCATTTGTCTTCCTAATTGCTTGCCGTATCTGAATGCTAACGTTCTGTGTTACTTCTATGAGTACATCCAAGTCTCTCTGAAAATCAACATTCAGAAGTTACATGCCTTTTAAAAAATATTCTGCTTTTTTATTCTTAGTACGAAGTAAATAACCTCACACTTTCCTGCATTATACTCCAACTGCCACCTTGTTGCCCATTCACTTAACCTGTCTGTATCTCTTTGCAGGCTCCTTGTGTCCTCCTCGTAACTTATATTCCCACCTAGCTTTTTACCATCAGCAAACCTAGATACATTACTCTTGGTCTCATCGTCTCAGTCATTGATATAGATTGTAAATAGCTGAAGCCCCAGCACTGATCCTTCCGGCACTCCATTCGTTATTGTCTGCCAACGTGAAAATCCCCCATTTATCCCAATTCTCTGCTTCCAGTCCGTTAACCAGTCCTCTATCCATGCTAATTGTTACGACCGAGGTGGGAGCAATGCACTGTCAATTCAGTCCCATCACTCCACAGGTCACAGCATATTACTGAAGTTTTCCCATCCAACTGGAAAACAGTCAAATTAAACCCTCTAGTAACCCCCAGAATAAAACGGACCAAACTAGGTATCTTTAGACAACAAATTAACTATTTATTAAAAAACTAAATCTTAAACACTATTAAGATAAACCTATGTCTAAAGGCATTATAACTTCTTATTTTAACCTAACCCCCCCCCCCCCCACCCCCCCATTCACACACATACATTCTAAAATCAGTTAACTGGTTTCTTTTAAAAAATTATGTTTTAAAAAATTAGCTGTTTCTTAAGAATAAATAAATAACCGGCTGAGGTGTTCTAATATAAAAATAATCAAATGCCATTTGAAGTCTCCATGCGGATTTGATGAAATAGTCTCTTCGCAGATAAGCATTTAAAACACTTCAGCTGCAGCAGGCAACAAATAGTTTTTTCAGTGATGACCGCAGCAATAGGTCAACTTGAATTTTAAAAACCAACAGTCTCTCAGTCGAAACTTTACTTCAGCAATACAAATGCTCTCTTCAAAGGGTTTTTTCCTCCTTAGGCAATTAACTCAGCCTGTAACTCCTTGTAGAATTTTTTTACTGAAATAGCCAGCTCCTTTCTTCAGTAAGCATGCTTCGTTGGAGTGTCTCAAAACTGGTTTCAGCTGGTTTTTTTATATACAGTTAAATTGTTTCAGTATACCATGTGACCTCTCTCTCTCCTGCTGTGGTCTAGGAGCAGGTGCAGCTGGCACTCTATGGCTCAGAAATCCAAAAGCTTCTCTTTCTGTCTTAAAGGTACACTGTTTTTAACAGAGTCTTAAAGGCACAGTTTTAATCTGAGGAGAAAAAAGTTATGGCATAATATAATACCTCCACTCCATTTTGCATATTAGCCTTTTGTGTGGCACTTTATCAAGTGCCTCTTGGAAATCCAAGTATGCAACATCTACTGGCTCCCCTTTATCTACCCCACTAGTTACATCTTCAAAAAACTTGAACAGAATTTGTCAAACATAATTTCTCGTTCATAAAACCATGTTGACTTTGCTTGATAATTTTCTAAGTTAATACTTCCTTAATACTAGATTCCAACATTTCCCCAATGACTGATGTCAGGCTAATTGTTCCCTGTTTTCTCTCTCCCTCCTTTCTTGAATAGCTGTGTTACATTTGCTGATTTCCAATCCACTGGGAACATTCGAGAATCTAGGGAATTTTGGAAAATCATAACCAGTGCATCCACTATTTCTGCAGCTGCCTCTTTTAGAACCTTAGGATAAAGGCCATCAGGTGCTGCGGATTTGTCGGCTTTTAGTCCCTTAAGTTTCTCCAATACTTTTTATTTGCTGATATTAATTACCTTAAGTTCCTCTTTCTTATTAGCCCCTTCGTTACCCTCTATTTCTGGTATGTAATTTGTGTTTTCTACTGTGAAAACAGTCACAAAATATTTGTTGAACATCTCTGCCATTTCCTTGTTCCCCATGATAATTTCTCCCGTCTCAACCTCTAAGGGACCAATGTTTATTTTAGCTACTTTCTTTTTTATATACTTGTAAAGGCTCTTACTATTTATTTTTACATTCCTGGCTAGTTTACTCTCATATGAACATACGAATTAGGAGCAGAAGTCGACCATTCGGCCCCTCAAGCCTGCTCCGCCATTTGATAAGATCATGGCTGATCTGAATGTGGCCTCAACTCCACTTTCCTACTCCCCCTTAACACTTGACTCCCTTGCCTATCAAGAATCTAACGAACTCAGCCTTGAATATGTTCAATGATCCAGCCCCTACCTACTGTTCTCTGAGCAAGTGAATTCACAGACTAATGAGCCTCTGAGAGAAAAAGTTTCTCCTCATCTCCATCTTAAATGGGAGACCCCTTACTTTAAAACTGTGTCCCCTAGATCTAGTCTCGCCCATAAGTGGAAACATCCTTCCAGCATCCACCCTGTCAGGTCCCCTCAGGATCTTATATGTTTCGATAAGATCACCTCTCATTCTTCTAAACTCCAATGGGTATCAGAACCTGTTCAAAACCTGTTCAACCTTTCCCAGATAATTCCTCATCCCAGAAATCAGTTGAGTGAACCTTCTCTGAACTGCCTCTAATGAAGTTTTATCCTTTCTTATGTAAGGAGACCAAAGCTTATTCAACAACATATATTTATATAATGTCTTGAACGTAATAAAACATCCCAAGGCGTTTTACAGGAGCATTATAAAACAAAGTATGACACCAAGCCACAAAAGGAAATATTAGATCAGATGACCAAAAACTTGGTCAATGATGTAGGTTTTAAGGAGTGTCTTAAAGGAGGAAAGTGAGGTGGAGAGGTGTCGGGGGGGTGGGGGGTGGGGGGGAGTAGTCCAGAGCTTGGAGCTTAAGCAACTGATGGTGTGGCCACCAATGGTGCAGCGATTAAAATCAGGGATGCACAAGAAGCCAGAATTCGAGCAGCGCAGATATCTTGGAGGTTTGCTGGGCTGGAGGGAGTTACAGAGATAGGGAGGGGCGAGGCCATGGACGGATTTGAAAACAAGGATGAGAATTTTAAAACCAAGGTATTGCTTGACCAGGAGCCAATGTAGGTCAGTGAGCACAAGGGTGATAGATGAAAGGGACTTGGTGCAAGTGAAGACATGGGCAACAAAGTTTTGGATGACCTCAAGTTGAATGTGGGAGACCAGCCAGGAGTGCACTGGAATAGTCAAGTCTAGGGCTAACAAAGGCATGAATGAGGGTTTCAGCAGCAGGTAAGCTGAGACAGGGGAAATGTTACAGAGGTGGAAATAGGTGATCCAAGTGATGCCACAAATATGAGGTTGGAATCTCATCTCGGGGTCAAATGTGACACCAAGGTTACGAACAGACTGGCTTAATCTCATTCCAGGGAGAGGGATGGAATCAGTAGCGGGGACCAAAAACAATGGCTTCTCTCTTCCAAATATTTAATTGGAGGAATTTTTTCTGTTCAACATATTTCTAATATTAATTATTGTCTTGCAAAACAGGAATTAATATATTTCTTTGCCAAAGACTATTTGTCTCATTTTTTGTGAACAATACATCAACATTAACCGGAATTAGTTTATATCAATAATTGAAGAACTGCATGCTCTAAACCAATCTAATGGACAGAGTGTAAATCTCACTCCAACCCTCGACAACATGTTGCTTGGAATGGGGATGGCTGGAAAAATGTCTGAAGTACCAACCCACTGGTCATTAAGAAGGAGTTATAACAGGAACAACCAACTGGTGAAACAGGTAAGTATGATGAGGTGCAATTATGTGACAAACATGGTTACTTATTTCAATTATTTACTTCATTAGCTCAGTACATTAAATTAACAAAAATATACAACAGTATTTTTGGTGTGTAAAAAACATGTGATTGCCTGTCATATTAGTACCCGACTGTTTGCATCTGTCCTTAGTCAAATAACAATATTACTAATTTTCCACAGAAACATGGTTCACAGGGCCACCCAGTGACCAAAGTGACCTGAACCTGCAACTGCATTCTGGCATAGCAAAACTGGATGGCAAATATTGACATAACAATTCAAATCTAGAAACTTTGACCCAAAATTCGAGAGAACACAAAGTAAGATCTCATCATAGTGCTGTATTTTTGGGGAAGTCAGGGTTCCAAATATGATGCTAGAAGGAACCCTGCTGACTGGTCTCCCACCACCAATTTGATTTTAAAGATTGGAAACAACTGTTATTGTTCTTTTCAAATTAGAGAATATGAATGGAGGTCTAGCAAGTCACCAGCATTTGTATCATCTGCAGAAGTTTACCAGTTTTTCATGGGGCTTTATGGTAGCTGCCTAATGATGAAACCAATGCCTGAGGTGATTAATGCTTCTTCTTGCAGTTACCAGGTCTCTCTAATAATAATTGGAGAATATCAGTGACTTAGAACAACAAAAGGCAACTGATTTGAGTTAAAGCAGGGAGAAGCTGCGCCTTGTGACTCATGTGATGGATACAGATTACCATTTTTAACTACGTTTATGTGCTGTTGAGTGGTAGAGCCCCAGTTATCCTGCTGCCTCACAACTGAAAATCTCACAGCTGGAATTTTGCCAGAATTTACAGTACTGAACCCAGCGTAAGTAAGTGCCTTTGGCACGGAAATAGCCCATTGATATGATTAATGAGGTGGTTAATAAAAAGTGATAACTTTGTACAAGAAAAATGAGAATGGTTCTCAAACTGAACCATCACAAAGTCCAAGATTTAAAAAATGTAAAAATAATGAGCTGAATGGCCTCCTTCTGTGTTGTAACCATTCTGTGACTCTATAAAATGCTAATGACGGCATGGTCAATCATGTTTGGATCTCCAACTTCTTCGTATAGTTCGCACTTTAACTGAGATACAAATCACACTGAACACAGTGGCCCTGCTGTAATACAATTTACCACAGCAACCAATTAAGTTGATGCCAAACAATTTACTACATTAGCCAATACCATGACACTGCTGCAATACAGTTTACCGTGGCATTCAATATGATTGTAATACAATTTACCACACAAGCCATTGTTGCAAAACAATTTACTACTCCAGCCAATAAAATGAGACTGCTGTAATACAGTTTACCACAGCAGCCAATACAATGGTATTGCTGCAAAGTAATTTAATACAGGGGCCAATATGGCAGCAGTACTATTAGACAATTGATTACAGTAGCTATTATAGTGGTATTGGAGCTGAGTTTTTGGGCCAGGTTATTCCAGGAGGTAGCCTATTTGAAACTTTCCATTGTCAAACAACTCCTCTTTAAATCTGGGACCAGTGCTATTTTTGACAAAAGCTGAAGGCTGCCTCCTTAACAGAAATTACTCCAATAATTTACCATTGTGAATTGAAACCTTTCATATTTTTCCTTGGTCAGTTAGCTGCAGCCATCTATATTTTAGCCTAAGAAATCTTGCAAATTAAAGTGGAAAAATATACAGAATGTCTAAGAAGTCATAAACTAAAATAGATTTAAGACCATCTAACGTGTGTATATTCTCCCCTCCACATTGCGTAGACTGTAAATTTTAGTTCAGCATTTGGCATGTGTGTTGCATAACACATTTTATGTTTAGCTAAATACTTTCTTGACGAGTTATGCTGTCAGCTGTGGCAGGTTTCAGAACTGGCATCACATCACAGCCATGGGACACATTTTATAGATAAGTACATCAACTAAGCTCCACCAACAAATAAAAGTTGTATGCCTGTTATGTGCATACATGACAGCACGGAGGTCACAAACAAAACTCATTACCACGATTAAAAGCTATTGGAAAGGATAAAATCTCCTAACTGTAACTAGCCATAAATTTTTGCCATTTACCCACTTTATCCCTCATTAAAACTTTTAATGTAATTAGCATTCTTACACCACATGCAGCCAGAATTTTGTTCTATCCTGAAAGAATAATGCTCACAAACATGTTGTATGTGAAATCAATGTTGCAATGATTCCATTCGCGACTCCTCAGATAATGGCCTGAATTTTACTCGCGCACCACAAATTGCAATGGCGCGCTTTGAAGTCGGCAGTCCACCCTCGTGGAGCGGCCTCCGCTGAGCCCCCATGATATTTCGTGCTCATTTAAATGGAAAGGGTTGAACGGCTGCCACCAATGATGTAGAGGGGGCGGCCGCTCCGTCCCCAGCAATAGCGTCCGGCGCCACCGCACTGGCGTCATTTTTAATGGGCTTCAAGCCCTTAAAAGAAATCTGCATTTTTAAAGTAACATTATTTTATATTGTCTTGCCCTTTCTCACAGCAACACCCCCCCCAACCCCAATGTTTGTTTTTGGGCATTTCGAAGCAAAATTAACTTTACTCTCAACCCGAGCTTCCTTCCCCCCCAACCTCGTAACCTTTGCCCTTCAAGCCCTTCCCACCATCCCCTCAGCCAATACAAAGTGTTTTCCCCGAGATTTCCCCGATGTTCCAAAGATGCGGGAGTTCCCACCAGCGGCTGGAATATCAGCGTGGGACAGCCGCTGGGAGAAGGTAAGTTTATTTGCACATGTTTCAATTAATTTTAATATTAAAATGAAGGACCCACCGCCACTGAGCGGCAGGGGGCCACACCGAGGCATCGCCACTGGTAAAATGCGACTGGGTCTTCTCGACGTCAGGGATCGTGGCAGGCCTCTCCCAGAAGAATTTTTCAGGTCCCCCACTACGACCCCCGATGTCGGAGGGCTAGTAAAATACAACCCAATGAAACAGTCCGTGCCCATATACAGCAAGACCTGGAAAACATTCAGGCTTGGGCTGATAAGTGGCAAGTACCATTCACACCACACATGTGCCAGGCATTGACCATCTCAAACAAGAGAGAATCTAACCATCTCTCTTTGACATACAACGACATTACCACACTGAATCCCCTACCATCAATATTCTTGGGGATTATCATTGACCAGTATCTTAACTGGAGCAGTTACATCAATACCTTGGCTACAAGATCAGGTCAGAGGCTGGGAATTCTGTGGCAAGTAACTCACCCCCTGACTCCCCAGAGCCTGTCCACCATCTACAAGGCACAAGTCAGGAGTATGATGGAATAATGTCCACTTGCCTGGATGAGTGCAGCTCTAACAACATTTGTTGTGACCACGTCGTGTGATGTGGGTGGTTCCCACCGTTCAACTCCCCACCTGACCGCAGCAAGTGTATTTTTATTAGAGTTTAGCACCTTGGTGTTTTATTTTTCAAATAAACAGACAGCGATGGTTTTCTTGTAGGTTTTAAAAAAACAGAAAGTCAGTGTTTATTGATCAATACGCTTTATACCAAAATTTTTGCAACCACATCCACTCACGCATTTGCTCACACACGTACACACACACATGAAGAGACAGGTAGATGACTTTTAGTGGGGGGGGGGGGGGAAGATCATGATAACCTGTTGAATACTATTGGAAATCGAGTACTCAATGGGTGCAGACCTGAGATGATCGTAGATTTCTCTCTTGATTGAAGGTTCAGTTGAAGAACGTCAGTCACTTCTAGTTCACTGCTGTACAATGTATATCTAATGCTGTAGATGTAGGATTCTGAAGCAGGGCATGTATCTTCTGGCTTGCTGGAACACAAGCTGCTAGATCTTGCTTCTCTCTCTCTCTCTCTTTCTGGCTCTAAGCTGTCTTTTTATAAGGTAAAGCTGTGTTCACTCTCACCTCCTGGTAGGAGACGTTCTCATCTCTTCCCCATGGTGATCACACAATGGCCCAGGAGGTGGCTACTTGACACCTTCTTTGTTTCAGAAGAAGACATTCAATTCTGGAATGTTTTTAGGATGAGGTGCGATTGACATCTCTTAGCTTTGAAGATTTGTCCTTTGTCTTTGTCAGACAGTTTGAATACACAAAGGCCAGTTCCTTTCCTTTGGTAGCCATTCTGGGACCATTGTTCACTTTTTAAAAATAAAGTTTCATTTTTTTAAAGACAAAGTCAGTTTTCTATAACTCTTCAGCGTTAGTCCATAATTTGTATCATCACACTTCTGCTGTGCATGACACACTCAAGAAGCTTGATACCATCCAGGAAAAAAACCCCACTTGATTGGCACCCCATCTACCACCTTAAACATTCTCTCCCTCCACTATTGGTGCGCCACAGCTGCAGTGTATGCCATCTACAAGATGCACTGCAGCAACTCACCAAGGCTCCTTCAATAGCACCTTCCAAACCCACAGCCTCTACCACCTAGAAGAGCAATGGCAGTAAGCGGATCAATACACCATCACTTCCAAGTTCCCTTGCAAGTCACACACCAGCCTTACTTGGAAATATATCAGTGTTCCTTCACTGCCGCTGAGTCAAAATCCTGAAACTCCCTCCCTTACAGCACTGTGTGTGCACCTACGCCACACAGACTGCAGTTCTTCAAGAAGGTGGCTCACGATCGCTTTCTCAAGGGCAATTAGGGATGGGTAATAAATGCTGGCCTAGCCAGTGACATCCCCCCTCCTATGAATGAATAAAACACTTGTATTATTCATCCCCTTCTATGAACTGCATCTGAATCCACTGCAGGCTGATGGAATGAAAGTCTCTGTGCAATGCCAGCTATAAGTGCACTGTGTGTAAAGTTTTTGGCTCAACTAAACTTAGTGCCTGTGGTATATAACTGCAATTAGGGGAAATTAATACAAAATTGGCAATTGCCATGCAGAGATGGTTTAAGGATGGCCATTGGGAGAAGTGGAAAAGATTCTCAATTATACTGTAAAGAGTGCTCACTGAGCATGAGGCTAAGGCATATTTTGAGGCAGATTAGTTAGTGCTTTTCTCTACATCTGGTCACACTTTGTGCCAATACTGGTTGCCCAAGATTCAAAAGTGTTGCATTTCCCAGCAGTGGCACCTCTCTCTTTGGGGTCCAAAACACTGCTTTAAAATAACAAATATTAATGGCTGGTTTTTTTTCTATCTCCCCTGAAATTAGGCAGGATGGCAGCAGTAAAAGGGGCCACCTCTCCACCATGACTTGAATCTATCTCTCCTGCACCTGCCAGGGCTGTCATGAGTTACTTTCCCTGCATGCTGTTGCACGTGAAGCCGAGCAGTAGTCCCCAGGTTTGCAGTCCCCTGATGGAAGAAGGCAGCCTTATAGCAACTTCCTCTACCTCCAATTTGCCCACTAGCACTTACCTGCTGAAGGCCTCAGTTTTAGTCGAGGCTTTCAATGAGGGATTTGTTGAAGTCTGTGAGCCTCTTCTGCTTCTTTAATGTAGTTCCTGCCTCTCCCAGTGCTCAGGCTCACTGATGAGCTCCCAATTGTTGGCAGGAAATCTCACTGGGAGCCTGCCATAAATACATAATCCCTGATGTACCAAGAAACTGAGCCAAATTCATGCCAAGGTCAGAGACATAGGCAGAAATTCTATGTCAACCATCCAGTGGTGGGAAGAGGAAAATACAGCCCTGAGGTGCCTATACGTGAAATGATAGGAAAACAGCTGAAAACCTGGCACATCTACAGTTGCAGCACGTCATAGACCAAGATGGTTCACTCTCCAGTGAGAGAAAAGCCATGGTAGCACTCATACCAATAGCCAGTGGGACTCTGAAGACAGCAAAAGAAGGAAAATGACTGGTGAGAGGTGGAAAATGACAGATGGCACCATTTGGTGTAATACTAAACCATACAGTCTAAAATGTCCATGTTCAATACTAGGTTTTGCCAAGTTCGCTGTCTCAGTTGGGGAAGTAGGAGAGGCCTCACTCCTTTTCGGCTGTCATGAAGGAAAAGTTAGCCAACGTTCCCACCCCTGATCACAATCCACTGACTCCTGCTGAAAATTGTGAGCCTGTGATGTCAGGTGAGAACAGGATCAAGTTTACCTGTGATGCCCACCATTTTCAAACAGCTTGCTGATACTCCCCAGCAAAGCTTGCTGATGTAGAATGGCCACTGGAGGGCAGCTGGCACCCATGGGCATACATCCAGATAAAGTACCATCAGCAGAGGAAGGGGAAAATGGAAAAAGTACAAAAAAAAGTAATCATAGAATAGAATCATTGAATGGTTACAGCACAGGAGTCCATTTGGCCTGTTGAATCCATGCCAGCTCCCTGCAAGAGCAATTTTCTAATCCTACTCCACTGTCCTTTCCTCATAGCTCTGCAAATGTTTTCCCTCCGGGTGCTTATCCAATTCCCTTTTGAACCTATGATCACTACTCTTTCAGGCAGTGCATTCCAGATCCTAATCACCTGCTGCACAAAAAGGTTTTGCTGCGTGTTGCCTTTGTTTTGGAAAATGGAGGGGAGCCTGGAAACAGCAGGAGTGGGGAAAGATCAACAGGTACAGGCAGAAGCAAGATGTTGAGATAGAGTGAGTGGTTCTAGCAGTGAGGTGAGGTGAAGGGAAGGAAGGAGGAGTCAGTCAAGGACCGGGCGGCAGGTATCTTTGGACAATAAAAAGTCAATAAAGGAAGAACAGCAAAAGAAAGAAAATGAACACAGAGGAGAAAATAGGATTAAAAAAGAAGGGTAACTCTGTGGCCGGAATTTCTCTTTGGGCGGGAGGCCCCGTCCACCGCCCAAAAAGTCGGGGGTGAGCCCGCCTCTGCCGGGCATGGAGAGCCAGACTGGGATTTTTCACTCCCCAGGCCTTTATTTTGTCTTTGGCAGGACTTCTATCTCCTTGAGGCAGGAAGTTCCGCCTAATGGAGCTGCCAGCTAATCAGCAGGCCAGCAGCTCTTAGTCCCAGCAGTGCCACCAGGAGTGGTGACCACTGCGGGGACTACACCCAGCCAGAAGAGCAAGACGAAGGATGGCCCCGGAACTGAGTAAGGTTTTTAGGGCCTCGCCGGGGACAGTCGGTCTGGCCCTGGCGAGGCAAAGGGGGTCGGTTAGTGGGGTCGGGAAAGTATTGTGCTTTGTTAATGGTTGGGGCTTCAGGGGCGACTCTCCTTGGGGCACAGGGTGTCCGATCATGAGGGCCACCCCCAGCCCACAAGAAGGCCACCTAGTTTCACTAGGCAGGCTTTTTGAGGCCTCAGCCGCCCACGAGCCAAGGGTAAAATACCTGCGGCAGCGGGCGGAGGCCCTTAAGTGCCAATTAATTGGCCACTTAAGGGCCCTGATTGGCCTGGAGCAGGCGGGCCGTTTCTCGCCACCAACACCCTGCGTAAAATTGCAGCAGAGGCACGAGGGGGTTGGGAATGACTCGCCCCACCCACCGCCTCCCGCTCAATTTGACGGCCACCTACCCGCCCCCCACCACCACCACTCGCCCACGCGTTTTGGGGGGGGGCAAAATTGCTGTCTATGAATGTTACAATTATACTGAATGGAAAGATGCAACAGTGAGTCTATTTATAATGATAGAAATAGGAGTCACATTTTCACTGCCTGCTCGCATAACAGGATGTTAGAAATTACAGAACCGAAGGCGGCCATTAGGCGCACTGAGCCCATGCCAGTATAAGCACTAAAAGTAAAGCTGTCTACGCTAATCCTATTTACTTACCCCTTCTGTATCTTTTATTATAATCTCTGTTTTCAAATAATTACAATATTCTTTTTAATATGATGTCACAGTCTGTGCCTTAATAGCCACTTATGGTAAAGCATTTTGTTTTCTGACAACTCTCTGTGTTAAAAATCAGATCTTCTGACTTCCTTCAGTCTACCAGTAATAGTCTTCAGCAATGGTCCCTTGTTACTGAATAGCCAACCTGCGGAGACAATCTTCTACTATTTATCCTGGCAAAATATTTCATTATTTTAAACCCATCCATTAGATTCCCCTCTTAAGAGGGGCAAAAACTATTTCTGGGTCTTCCTTTACAATTACAACCTCTCATTGATGGTATAATTCTCGTGGACCTGTGCTCTTTGCACATTTCTGATACTCTTCCTCAAATGGAGTTCCCAGAACTGTGCGTAATACTCCAGCTATGGCCTAAGGTTTTATTCAAATTTAACATCATTTCCTTGAGAACCTCCTATGTATAAAACCCAGAATCCTATTTACCTGTTTACACCTGCTCAATTTGGGAGTGGCACTGCTTGTGTTTTCACTCTGAGCCCTTGGGGGGAGTATTAACCTAAAAAAGCAGGCTGTTTGGGTCAGATGGGGCGGTGGGAGGGAGAGGGGGGGTAAAGTCTGAGAAATCTGTTTCCAAACCAAAATCTGCCTCCAACCTGGCCATTTCCAGTTTTAACTAAGGCAGGTTGGAACTTTAAATATGATAATGACCTACCTCAAGACTCCAACCTCCCCATCATCAATAGGCCTCTGAGTCCTCGTGCTGTGGCCTTCCCCCCCCCCCCCCCCCCCCCCCCGCCACTGCCTCTAAACTCCAATACCCACCCCCCCCCCCACAACTCCTGTCCCCCCCGCCCGAGGCATCCAATCCTCCCCCATACCGCCAGGCTCCCTCCACCCAGGATTGCAATCTTCCTCTACGACCCCCACCCTAGGCATTTGAGCCCTCCCCATCCAACACCCGAAGCCCCCAACCTCCTCCTGGGATCGTCAGCCCCACCGATTGACTCCCGATTGACCATTCCAAACCCCCCTTCACAACCCCCACCCGATCAAATACTGCTGCTCCACCATCATTCCCCCCCCACCCCGAGAAAACCCACCTTCTACCAACCCCCCCCCAAATAGACCACCTCCTCTGATCAACCCCCATAGGGATGGGCAATAAATTCTGGCTTAGCCAGTGACGCCCACATCCCAGGAACGAATTTAAAAAATTCTGCACCCCCCTCCATTCATGATTGAGCCCCCCAACACTCCCCCCACGGACCTATGTGCTGCTGCAGCCTTCATCAACCATTCCCTGCCCCACGGGAGGCCTCTCCAGGCAGGGAACCCATCAGTGACATCAGTGGAGGTAAACCTCCACAGTGTGTGGAGGAATGCTGAACTGTGGATTCCCAACAACTTTTTGGCTGACCCGCTCCCTGTGGGTCATGCAAGTTAAAAATTCCCCCCCAGTGCTGTCTTTGGCAGCACTGTATAACTATCAGACAACCTGAGTCCTCTTCCTCCACAACACCCCCAGTAAATTCACTTTTCCTTCTCTGCATCAATATTTCTCTCTAGTTACCAGGTGACCACCACCTACTCTGTATGTTCTAGGATTCTTTCCTCCTCACCACATAGGGTGGAATGGTTCCAACTATTTCTCAAGCTCAGTAACTTTGAACTTGAACTATGCTTGTCCTTAGCATTTACTTTTCCAAGGCCTGCCAGTGAGTTGTGTGATAAATACACCTTTCTGCTTTAAACCGCATTTATTATTTTGGTAAGAGGCGATGGCTTGGGTATGCAACTGACTCAAAACTTTTAATATCACATGTATGGAGTAGTTTTTGAATTTTGTATCTCTCCTGATTTTTATATCCACTGACTTCAATCAGAAAGATGTAAACTGACTGCTAACTTTTTTCTCATTTGCTTTACACTATTGCATGAGGTCAAGAACTCCCTGTAGAATTTGCCCAGTGTTGGCAGCTCTGATGACGTGAGACATTGTTGCATCGCACCAAGTACCCATGAGGAAAGAATTAACATGTTAAATTTAAAACCTGAGCAAATTGCAAATGGACCTCAAGAAATTTCAAATTAAAACTGACAAACTAACATGGTAATAAATGGGAAAATTAAACTTTATAATGATTGGTGCCTGCAGTACTAGATTTGAATTAATTTTAATTGGGCAGTATTGCTTCTTTAAATATTAAATATACAAATGCATTTATCAAAAGAAAGCATAATTAACCTATAACATGATCTTCCATCGCTTTTATTCAGTTACTATGGAGATGATGCAGTCGTTGGAATTGGTAATATTTAAAGTTACTGTAATTTAGACATCAGTTTTCATTTCTAGAAATACTTTATTCATTTCCTAATTTGTAAGAATTGGCATTGTTATAAGGGATGGGAGACTGCATAATTTTTATATTTAATTTGTTTAAATATCATACAGTAACATTTAGAGCATGATCTCTACCATTAGTTTGATCAATCTCTTAAATGAACAAGGAGTGAAATGTGTTTAAATTGGAATATTATACAAGGCTGCACTTGTACATTTGTTTTCCTGATAACAACACTGGGGTAACACAGGCCGGGATTTTATGCTGGCGACAGGGGTCTCGGCGTGCGGAAAAAGCGACGCCGATAATCCCACGTCACCTATCTCCAGAAGGCCCACCCAATCTAGTGCCAATCAGGCACTTAAGTGAACAGCGGCTGGCCTGCCATGGGATCAAGGACACCGGGGCCTGAACTGCTGTCCTCGGAGAGCTGTCAGCCAATCAGAGGCCGGCAGCTCTTCCACTTTGCACCACCTGAGGCCTTGGAGCGGCGCTGGACCCACGCCACAGGTAGGTCAGAGCAGGACGGCTCTTGTGAGATAGGGGGTCACTAGCAAGGGCAGGGGGTCGCCTCTCAATGGACTCCTGTTTTCCTGATATTGGGTCCCTTGTTCAGGCACTAAATTCTTTTTAACAAGGGACCCCATCCCAGAGCTAGGAGGCAGCTCACATGTTTCTCCTGTCGTACATCCTGTGTGGCGACAGGGCCGCCTGGTGCACGGCTATTTATGGCGGCGGTGGGATGAGACCCTTAGTTGGGGATTAATTGCCCAGTTAAGGACCACAAATGGCGGCCTTCCTGCCCTTGACTAAATTTTGATGGAGGTGGGAAGGTGGCGGGAACCCCCCACCCACCCCCATACCATCCGATTTTATGCTCTCCCTGCCTCAAAACCCACCACAGGGGTAGAGAATAAAATTCACCACACCCCCCACCCCCACTCCCAGTGTCAGCCTTATTTGATTTATTTAAAACAGACAGCTGAAGCTCTTCTTTCTCTGCAAACTCCACACTTGAATAACAAGGCTGTGCACAAAGAGCTATGAAATGGAGTGGCAACAGAATTTGGTAAGAGTGGGAATTCATTGATATATTTTAGTGGGATTCTGCTAACACACAAAGCTGTGCACACAGGGCTGAGTGAATCTGCTAAATGGAATGGCAACAGGAATTTTGTAAGAGTGTGAAGGAGAATCTAGCTCCATTCATTTGTTGAATAGTCTTGCTTAAAATCAAATGTTAATTATATCCTAGCCTGGAGTATTTACTAAGACCAACAATGTTAGGGAGCTGAATTAATATAGAGAGTTAAAACCAATTACTCTGGGTACTTCCCTCAACTGACTATATTAATTCCACTCCTTGATGCTATAGATCCCTCTCAGTTGAGTCCTTTGATAATTGCATCAATAATCACTTTCCAATTAAAAATAGGTATAAACAAACACAGGGATATAAAATTTCCTTTTTCTCAATTGCTTTTTTTTAATGATTAATCATATGAACAGGCAAACACATATGTTGGTATGACATTACTCTATTCACTATTTTAACGCCTGTATAAAATAGTGTACAGAGGAGAATACTACATGCTCATTTACTGTTCTTTGTAACAATAATTACTTGGCTTACATCTCTGTAACATGTTCAGAAATGAAATGTTTCTACTAACCACTGGCCCTTTCACAGTTAGTTACAGATATTCTTAAAAGCACGAAAAACCTCAAAAGAAAATGAAGAGTGTTGTCCTGATAAAAGTTTCAAGCACCCTCAGATACCACATTCAAAGACACCATCCAGAATTTGTAGCATCACACATATATTCTCCATGGAGCACTCAGGTGATGCTTAACTGGGTACCTGCAAGAGAACAATCAGCCTGAGTTTCCGGATGTAGCTCCATGATGGCAATAAAAAGAAAAACTGAATGTTGGAAACTCAAAGTAAATAGAAAGTGCTGGAAATGCACTGAGTTCTGATGCAGTCTATGACCTGGAATATTGACCTATTTTTCTCTTTGAGATGCTGACTCACCTACTCTGCCTTTCCAAAATGTTTTGTTTTTATTTGTGAACTCGTGATACTAGGCAGCCTCTGGAATCACCAAACCTCGCATGTATATAACCCTAACTTTATATTCCTGTTCAAATCCTTGTATGCTTGGAGGTGCTCAGCATATATGCAACTTGTAAAAATATTTAACAACATTAACTGACCACTGCATTAATAGAGCACAATGTGACGTAACATTTACACAGCTTGTGAACTCAATTGGCGATAACACACATATGACTTCATCTCTCATGTGTTATATAATCAGGTGTGCTCACTATATAAATATCACATGACATCAAGACTCCTGGGATATCCTCTAGTGATAGCAGTGACCAGGTGGCTGTGGCTGAGTAACAGAAATGAAGAGAAGCAGTAAAACAAAAAGGGAAATTGAGAGAAAACACCCAGACAGGAAAGAATGAAAAACATTAGAAATATTAAGAGATAAAAATGAGGAAATTCAAACATCAAACTTAAGAAAGAGGGATAGGAGGAAAATACAGCAGATAGAAAAAGATGGATAAAAAATAAAATTGGGGAATATCTATAGATTAAAAATCTTACATCTGTGTACACTCACTGTGAACTTTTTATCCATTCTAAATTGCTATGTTCGTATTCATAACGGAAACAGCCTATGTAAACCTATCATACTGTAATTACATTCTCCCCCTGTAGAGGTGCTACAACACCACCACAGGAAGGAGGATGTAACTATAGGATGACAAGCAGTGGCAGAATCTGTAGGGAATCATGATGCCCCAATCCATCGGCAGTTGGTCAATGCGACTTTGACGGATCACCTCCATTTCGCTCCCAGGAATATCTGTCACCCACCTTCAGCCTCTAGCTTCGGCTTGCAAGTCTGTGCAGTTGGCCTTCAGACGATGTATGTCAACATTCCCCAATTCCCAGTATGCTCCCCTTTCTGTCAAGTTTGCCAAATCTTCAGTTTGAATCCTCCTCACTGCAACACCCCCAACCCCCCACATCAGCCAAGCCAAGTTCTGTCACTGGTGACAAGTTTACTACAGGCAGTTTCCATTATAATGGCGGAATTTAAAATAGAAGTACAAGAATAAGGACTGAATATTTGATATTACAATGGCAACTGAATTACATTTATGCACCCTGGCCCAATATTTCCCTGTCCTCTAACCTGGATTCACTTGGGAAATTGACCAGTAATAGTTAGAAATATTATAACGTGATGATATTTTTCTGTATCCATACAAGTAGGAAGGTACCAGTAAAAGTACAGCATATTTTAGCTCTTTCCACTCTTTAATTCTATGGTTATACTGTAAAATATAGACACGATAAAACAAAAATTTGGAGAAAAATGAGAAAGGCAAATGTCATCATGATATGAGAGCACAAACATTTCTGTCGCCTCGCATGATTAAAAATCTATTTCCATTAGAACTTGGCTACCTGACTTGCAAACAGATTCACGATAAGTGAATTCATGCTTAAACTATTCTGTATTCAGTGAAAATGCAGTGACTATAACTTTATATGTCCGTGTGGAACAAAATAATTGAATATTTAAAGATACTCTGACATTTATATTGCATTGAAAAAGGACGAACTGCAAATTAATGGACCATTTTCATGGAGTGAGACCATTAACATAAAGAATATATTTATCTAGTATGTTTCAATGGTCTATTGAAAAAAGTCTATTTGATAACATGACCTACTTTTACATTTTTATAACTCTGACTGTAAAATGAATGAGATGAAAAGAATCTATACTTAGTGCTAGCCGTATACTATTGATAGGTTGCCTGTTTGTCCATAAAATCCAGCTAATTATTTGGGACATTATGCTTTAACTGGCACCATATACTTGTATGTTATTTGTTTACAGTATAATTTTTTAAAAACTATTTATTACTTATTGCAACTTGAAAAGAGTATTATTGGTGTTCTTATAAAGATGTTCAAAACACTAAAATAACTAATAATAGTTCAGAAACTTTAAAAGTATTCTGATTTTTAAATCTTCAAAAAGATGAGTTTTTGTATAACTTTATCTAATCCATAAACTGTAGTCAAATGGAACAGATAATAATTTGAAGTAACAATGAGAGCTTCCTGCTGAATAATGTATTTATGTTATAAAAACAAGAAATGCTGGAACCACTCAGCAGGTCTGGCAGCATCTGTGAAAAGAGAAGCAGAGTTACCGTTTCGGGTCAGTGACCCTTCTTCGGAACTGACAAATATTAGAAAAGTCACAGGTTATAAGCAAGTGAGGTGGGGGTGGGGCAAAAGATAACAAAGGAGGTCCAGATTGGACCAGGCCACAGAGCTGACCAAAAGGTCACGGAGCAAAGGCAAACAATATGTTAATGGTGTGTTGAAAGACAAAGCATTAGTACAGATTAGGTGTTAATACATTGAATATTGAACAGCAGCAAGTGCAAACCTGAAAAAAACAGTGGGTAAGCAAACTGAACAAACTAAGATGAAATGAAATAAATGCAAAAAAAAGATTGTAAAAAATGTAAAAAAAAAGGAAGAAAAAATAACTAAAAATGAAAGTAAAATGGGGGGCTGTCATGCTCTGAAATTATTGAACTCAATGTTCAGTCCGGCAGGTAGTGTGCCTAATCGGTAGATGAGATGCTGTTCCTCGAGCTTGCGTTGATGTTCACTGGAACAGAGATGTGAGCATGAGAGCAGGGGGGAGTGTTGAAATGGCAAGCAACCGGAAGCTCAGGGTCCTGCTTGTTGCCTGGTGTCATAGTGTACTGATTTACTAATGTGTCTTGCCGTAGAGTAGTTGGTATACCCCTCCATGGTGAGTTGGCAATTGAAGCCAGAATGCCAGGGAAAGGCAGCAGGCACACACAAGGTGATTTGCTAGAGGAAGGAATAGAAAACTGGAGGTGTAGACAAGCTGTGCAACTCATACATTTCCAAGCATCAAACTCAAAAGCAACAAAAGCCATTAAATCAAGATCTGGTCATCTAAAGCAATGGCTAGCCTTATAAGGGAACTTATATATATATATATATATATATATATATATATATTTTACTTGGGTATTAATGTTGATTTCATTTTTAGCACTGAATAAGTATTTTATCTACCGAGATAATATATTTTAAAATGAGCTAAAAAAAAAATCATTTGTGCCATTAATTGGGCATGAGGGTCGTGATTTGTGACCTGCCCCCCCCCATTCCTGTTCGAGGGAGGCAGCACGCAAATCTGGTGCTGCCAAATCATTTACATGATAGTAGCATTGGGCTGAGCAGCTCCCGGCTGCTGGCTGCCTCTGCGCTCCACCACCTGCCTTTTCACTCAGCAGCGGGCTGATAACTCATTGCGCAGCCAAACTTCTGTTCTTAAAGGCAGTTTGTTCTTCCTGAAGAGAAGCTACGCTGAATTACAGGAGGTTGTTGCTGCAATTCTACAAAGACTTGCAGGTTGTTAAGTAAATTGGCCATTATAAATTGCCCCTAGTATAGGTAGGGGAATTGTGGGGATGTGGTAGGAATATGGGGTTAATGTAGGATTAGTAATGGGTGGCTGTTGGTCAGCACAGACTCGGTGGGCCGAAGGGCCTGTTTCAGTGTTGTATCTCTAAATAAATAAAACAATCTCTAATACATTCAATGAACTCTCCCTCGAGGCTACGCTTGTCAATTTGACTAATCCAGTCTATATGCATATCAAAATCACCCATGATTATTGCCGTACCTTTCTTACAAGCCCCCAGTATTTCTTGGTTTATACTGTGCCCCACTGTGGAACTACTGTTTGGGGACCTATAGATTACTCCCACCAGTGGCTTCTTTCCCTTGCTATTTCATATTTCTACCCAGACTGATTCTACGCCTTGATCTCCAGTGCCTATATCATTTCTCACTACAGCACTGATCTCTTCCTTTACTAACATAGCTACACTATCTCCTTTTCCTTCCTGTCTATCCTTCCAAAATACTGAGTACCCTTGTATATTCAATTCCCAAACCTGGTTTCCCTGCAACCACGTCTCAGTAATCGCCACTAAATCAAACCATTTATCTTTATTTGTGCTGTTAACTCATTTATTTTATTCCGAATGCTTTGTTCATTCAGATACAAAGAATTTAAGTTTGTTCTATTATTAAACATCCCGACTCTTGTACGATTCCTTGGTGCAATATGATGTTCACACATTCTGTCCCTTCCTTTTATTTTCTGGAAACAATCAGCCTCACCACTAACCTGCACTCCTACCCTCTCCTTTAACTTCCTGTTTTTCCATGCAACTGAACCAACCCCCCGCCCCCATTATTTAGTTTAAAGCCCTATCTACATGACCATAGCCCCAGCATTTGAGATGCAGCCTGCAGCCTCTTCCATGGATGGATGGGAATTCTGTTCTGCTATACGAATTTCAGGCTGTGAATGACTTCATCCAACAATTACTCTATGGCCAATGCGGGCCACAGCTTCCCCTTATCAACACAATAATAGATTCTGCTACATGATATAATGCTTCTACCCTTATAATGCGGATCATTCCAAATTACTGTCGGCAAAGCCACATTAGATCCACAACGGCCTTGAAATTCCGCTGAGGGTGCTCTCAGTCTCTCACCATAACTCAAGCAGGAGAACAACAGAAGCTCTGGACAAATGGTGTTCATAACTGATGAAGGTCATTTATGCTGTTTTTTGAAGTAGGAGCCTCGGAGAACCCCCAGAGAATTTTCAGCCTATACTTCTAGATCTCTAGGTAAAGCTATAAAGAGACAAATGCAATATTTTGGAACATATAGAAAACACCAGCCAACAACTGGAAATACCTTAACTAACATAGGAGTCAGAATGTCTATAATACCGGATTAATTTTAGCAATAAAACTTAAAACTGAAAGTCAGGGTTATGACCTACAACCTGAAGACCAATTAAACTCTGACTTTAGCCAGTGTTTACTTAACAGCAATTAGACTTTGTTGTCTTTTAATGCAACCTTAGCAGCAAACTAATACATCGTGAATTGCATGTACTATATTTTTTAGGCCTAAGAAATAAGGTGAAAACAACGCCAAGCAAAAAAAGTGTATCATCCAATTTGCTATGAGCAACACAATGGAAGCACCTTGAGTTATTGATAAGATCGGCACTGATCTGTTATTTCAACAGATCACTTGCTGTAAGTTCATGCCATTCACCTGCTATTTTAATGAAATTTTATTTTAAAGACTGTATGATCAGCAAAGTGAAGAAATTCATGCTGGAGAATGGAACAGTTTTTTCCAATTTGAATATCTAAGATCAGTATCAAGCATTCCCATAATCAATTATAAGATATGCAAGTGCAAATTTTAGGTTTCTTTTCTCTATCTCACCAATCTGCCTCAAAATCAGTATATTTTGCACCATTATGAATTTTTCTCATTTCCCACAATTTATACACCAATTTATCTCAATGATATTGCCAATTTAGTCACAAATGTGGACAGTTTTGTGCTGTGCACTGGCACTTTGGGATGACTTTTCAACTTTATCATCAGGCTGAGATCAGAATAGGAATAGACTACCCATGTAACACCCTGCCTGGTTTTCATTTCCATTAATTTTAACAGCACCAAAAATTGGGGTGGGTGTAAAACAGAAGGCCCATTCATTAATGCCCTTTGGTAAAGGTAAAAATTCACCCCATTAGGAACTACATTGACACAGCCCAAACTCACTACACTTGGGGCCTTTCTGGCAAACCAACAAAGAGGTCTGAGCCTAATTTGAGCCGAGGTACCACTTCAAGGATACTTAATCTGCTCAGGAAACTTGGTAACACTTATCTTGCAGGTATATGCTACATTGATGTAGGACATTCTTCACATAATTCTGTTATAAATTAAAATTTAATTCAGTGAATAAAGTATGACAATTGTTCACCACTCAATGCATAAAATATGATTTCTTATGCTCTGCCAACAACATTTTAAACATAAATATTCACAAATAATGAAATACTAATGAAACCAGCATGTCGTTAATGAAAAAAGCAATCCTTAAACGTGTCTGTGCTTAAAAAATAAATAGAAAACAATACCAAGCAACATAAAATGACAGTAGGGGATGTTTTCTCTTGGCCAAGATGCATTTGCAACATTGTAATGTAACAGGAGGATTTCCTCTGATTATTATTTCTAACACAATTCGAAACATGATCTTTGAGAATGTATTTATATTTTCGCTAGAAATTGTGATCAGAAGAAATCTTCCTGCTGTGGGTATGATGTTGCAATCACACAGGAACCAAAGAAACTTCGCCCTGTAATATTGAAACAGTCAGTCATCTGAATTCATCTGAACTTTGAGACTGCTAACATGTGTAAACTGTTTAATAGTAAAGAGCTATAAATAATAGATACATTCATTTTAAACAGATTTACTGTGAGTTAAGTTAAATTTATCTTAAAGACTTATGGGGTGCAGAAGATGGTGATATCAGGGGAAGATCCATAAATTATGATCCAAAACATCCTTATAGTTTTAAGAAAAACTGAATTGCACCAATGCTGGTGACTCTTAATTCAGTTCAGGCGGATGTTATGAAATTGGATTTTTTTTTAAAATAAGGACATTATTTCTGAAAGTGTAGTCACCCTCATGTGGTTGTCCAATCCATATTAGATATATGCGTTTGTAAAATATTCTCAGACTTTAAAAGAAAAAGAAAACTATGGAATAGATAACGATAATTAACAGTTCAAGTTATTTTGTAAAATTTCCACGTACTTAAATCTGCAGAAAACGTTAAATGTAAATATCAGAATCATAGCGATCATAAGCTATTTACAAACTTGACATAAAAAATCTTCTTTTTAGCTTGTGATCAAAATTGGAACAGAGAAGATTTTGGGGCCCAAGGCTTGGATGATTTGTCAACAGAGGGCTACATGCCAATCAAAGTTATGTCATCAAGTAAAACAGGTCCTTCTATAATAAGCTCAAAGTGAAGTCAGAATGATAGCTGTTTGTTGATCCTTACAATAAAACCAGTGAATCAAATATCAAAACAATAGCACTGGAATGAAAGATCCTGTATATATGACATGGCTGTAAATAGCATGTACTTTGATAAATGTTTTAACTTTACAATGCCCTGTGACTGAACAGAATTGTTTACTTTTAAGATGGTCACATAAATGGAATCAGCAATACTCCTTTTAAATTTATATTGATTTGTTTATTTACGTATTTAAGGCAAGGCAAGTTCTTTTAAAAAATGGTAAAAGACTAACCTTTGATTATTCGCTTGTAGCACAGAGCCACTCACAAGAGTCAGGTGTTTTGTCCATTTGAAGACATGGGTGTTCTCACTATCAGTTCAGAATCTGGTAAAAAATCCTTCCATATCACAAGATTTGTTTTTTTCTAACGATTATAAATTTGGGGCAGTTAGAAGGCAGTCCCTAGTTTATAACGTTGTCCAAAATTCCACTTCCTCTAAGCATTTTCACAAGATAAAGGACGAGTCTTAGCAAGTATCAAATCCAGAATGAAATGTGATCATCGATAATGTGATTCCAGTTCAAGAAAGTATTGGTCATTTTTTGTTGTGTTGTTTCATGGCTGTCTGATGTCAATATTTATTATTTCACAGTTCATTTTTAACCTTCTGGTACTTCGTCCCAATCTTCATTTGTTCTCAAAGAACCCAGTTTTGTTGATTTACTGTTCAGGATAAATATGCACAGACTTTAAAATCATTATCTTACAGCAGTAATATAAAACAATGCATTCACTTAGGTGATTACACAAATGTGATCAAGGCGATCCTCAAATGAATTGCTTTGGATCTTTGTGTACAGCAGCTCGTTTGCAACACAATAAGTGGATTTACATTTCTATAATATACTTTGACATCTCTACCAGCAAAGAGAGAGTCTAGTACTTCCCCAAAAGTGGAAATTCCGTACAAAAAGCTGGAGTTGCTGATTTCACTCTCCAGTAATAGGAAGTAAATAAGAAAAACTCCAATTATCTAAATATACTGTTCAGTAAGTAATCCTTGTATGATCAGTTTGTATTTTGTTTCATGAAGGCATTGAAAAAATATATTGTGAACGGAGATGTGCCACATTGTCCAAATATGTACTCTATTCTTGTCTTCATTACCAAAAGACTCTTAAAACCAACTGTTGGACTGTTTCTTTTCACTGAAGGCAGCTACACTGCAAATAATACTGTTGCGAACCCTTTTCAACACAGGCGTTACCTGCGTTTAAACGCCCCCCTCCATCCACTTGCCGCTTCGTTTTTTTTGTAAAACACTAAACATTAAAGAAATAAACCAGAAAACAAACGATCAAACAGTCCACCACGGCCTTTCTCCTTCACAGCAAAATTAAACTGAACTACTTCACACCTTCCTCCACAATAACAATTCAAAAATACTTAAGGAATTCCAAGACTTCACATTTGTTTCCTATTACTTAAAGGCACAACAAATACAACACGGAACTGCTGAACTATGCACATGCTTGAATCTCTAGCTGTCCTGTTGTGCATCTGGAGAAAGCTGATGGTGTTGTTTCACCAACATTCCCCCCTCCCGCCAAGTTTAAGAAACGGCGCCAAAGTGTGCACCTAATCCTCTTGAAATTTTTCTTTACTTTGATAAAGTCTGATGTATAAAATTAGTATTTTCTTCTCGCCTAATTAATCTAACCTCTGTGGTTTGTACAAATGATGTGTCTTATATTTTAAAACATGTCCTTCTACGTATTGGTCTACTGTGTAAAGTCGAAGCGCCCTGTGGTCGGGCTACAGGTCCGTTTCTGTATTTGGGTCCAGACAAAGTGCGTACAGGGATTTCCTGATGTCCGGGGTGCTGTTGGCCTTCAGGTGGGCCCCTGCGCCATTGTTCACCCCATCACTGTTCTCCAAGGGTTTGCCCAGGGAGCTTCTGCTCTTCTTCAGCTCCTCCGAGTGACTGGCCTCGCTCTCCGGGTCGTCCTTCAGGTACTGAGCCTGCTCCTCGTTGTCTGTCTCCCGGTGGTAGAAGTAATTGAAGTTGGAGACGATGACGGGCACGGGCAGGGCGATGGTCAGGACCCCGGCGATGGCACACAACGATCCCACGATCTTGCCGCCCATGGTGACCGGCTTCATGTCGCCGTAACCCACCGTCGTCATGGTGACCACCGCCCACCAGAAGGCGTCGGGGATGCTGGAGAAATGGGACCTGGGCTCGTCCGCCTCGGCGAAGTAGACGGCGCTGGAGAAGAGGATCACCCCGATGAAGAGGAAGAAGATGAGCAAGCCCAGCTCCCTCATGCTGGCCTTGAGGGTCTGGCCCAGGATCTGCAGCCCCTTGGAGTGTCTGGACAGCTTGAAGATGCGGAAAACCCGCACCAGGCGGATGACCCTGAGGATGGCCAGGGACATGGCCTGCTGACCATTGGCCTGCTGCTCGGCCAGCTCAGTGCCCAGCGTGATGAAGTAAGGGAAGATGGCCACGATGTCAATGATGTTCATGATGTCCCTGGCGAAGACTGACTTGCTGGGACAAGCCAGGAAACGCACCAGCAGCTCCAGGGTGAACCAGATGACACAGGTGGTCTCGATGATGAAGAAGGGGTCAGTCAGGCTGCTGCCGCTCTGGCCCTGGGTCCCGTTGAGCGGCCGCATGTCGCCGCTGTAGCGGTCATCCCGAAACTCGGGCAGGGTCTCCAGGCAGAAGATGATGATGGAGATGACAATGACCAACACGGAGACGATGGCGATCCCCCGGGCTGGGCTGGAGCTCTCGGGATACTCAAACAGGAGCCACATCTGCTTCTGGAACTCCTGGCTGGGCAAGGGCTTCTCCTCTTCCTTGATGAAGCCCTCGTCCTCCCGGAATCTCTCCATGGCCTCGGCTCCCAGCTTGTAGAAGCGGATCTCGTCGGCGAACATGTCAATGGAAACGTTCACGGGTCTGCGGATCCTGCCGCCCGACTGGTAGAAGTAGAGGATGCCGTCAAAGGATGGGCGGTTGCGGTCGAAGAAGTACTCGTTCTTCAAAGGGTCGAAGTACCTCATCCTCTTCTCGGGGTCGCCCAGCAGGCTGTCCGGGAACTGGCTCAGGGTGCTCAGCTGGGTCTCGTACCTGAGGCCGGCGATGTTGATGACCACCCGCTCCGAGCGGTTGACATCCAGCAGCTGCAGGTTGTCCACCGGCGGCCCCTGGTCCACGGCTTTCAGCAGGTTGTCGGGCAGCCCCGCCGCGTTCATGTCGTTCATGGTGCTGGCCGAGGAGGCAGGAAGCGGCTGGGGGTCGGGCCAGCCCTTACCCGGGGCAGCGCTCACGCCCAAGTGCGCCGAGATGCTGCCTCTTTGACAGCTCCCCAGAGCGGCACCGCCGTCCTGCAACCTCACCAGAGCTATGTCCATCCCCGAGCCATTAAATATTCAACAGCGCCGTTCGCTCACTGATTTCCACATCCAGCAACAACAAATCAGTCAGCGCTAAGCGAGAGCGCTGAGACAGACACAGAGACGAGAGCAAATAAGAAGCAGCCCCCAGCTCAGAGGAAGACACAGAGATACATCAAACCAATGGATACAGGAGCGGAACCCGGATGAGCAACAACTAAATCATTACTCCAGCTCATTCTGACGTCGAAGTGCTTGAGGTGAGGAACAGAGTTGCCATTCTCCCCCTTTATCCCAGCCCCTTCCCTAACCCTACTCCATAACACGACCACCATCACCCTAAACTTACACCCATTACCCTGCCAAAAGCCTACCCACTCCCCTAAGGCTCCCCCATCCCCCCCCCCCCCCCCGCCCCCCCCCACCAATCTTACACCCCTCACTAACCCTCCCCCGCCCCTCACCCTATGCCTTCCCCTAGCTCTAACCCCATCATTACCATACCCACTCACCGGCCACCTATCCAAGGGTCTGAGATACAGCCCAGGTACCTGCCACTAGATGCTATTGAGAAACAAGCCTGGACTCCATCCTCAATCATCCAGAAATCAACCCTTCTCTCACTTGTAAATAGAATAATTTCAAGGAATGACACAAGCAGGTAAAACATTAAAAAATCAAAATGCATGTTCTGTATGTTATTTTATTTACTCAGCATGATGATTAAAGGGCTTTCCATAGCTTTGTCAGGTAAGTGATTGAGAGAATCGAGAGACTCTATATCATGGTTCTGTTACTTTTTAGAACATGGAGGGATGTTTCAGTGACAAGTAATTTGATAGCTACCAAAACAAAATTAATCAAAAGTAATAATGTAAAAAAGATCCTGATGGCCTGATCCACTGCTGGTATTTCCGATTCCCACAAAGTGCACCCAACCTGCTATCATTATAACTATTCAATTCAAAGCAATACCCCCAAGCCCCACCTTAAAACGTTTATCTGTTAACACGGCTACTTCATAGTAATGCTTAATCCTTAAATGTTGAATTGTTTACCGCTTTTAAACCCAGGACTTTGACAGCTTGCACAATGCAGAATCTGTGTGGCATCGCACATGGTCAAGCTGTAGGCTTGGCTTCGTTTTAGCTTTTAAAAGCAAGTTCCTGTTTCGAGCTCTCCCTAAGCAAAGGTTCTTCAAAGGCAGACTGACCAGCAGTCAGTCCATAGGTTTTAGGGACCCATAGAGTGAATCTTTAGGCATATTGACCAGAATGGACATGCAATTTGATTCTCCATAAAATAATACACAGACACAACTGAAATCTTTTCAGAAGATTGAGAAGCAATCTGATCCAGCTTCTTAAAATAATGAATGGCACAGGGGCGGCACAGTGGTTAGCACCACAGCCTCACAGTTTCAGGGACCCGGGTTCAATTCTGGGTACTGCCTGTGCGGAGTTTGCAAGTTCTCCCTATGACCGCGTGGGTTTTCGCCGGGTGCTCCTCACACAGCCAAAGATAAACTGGCCATTGTAAATTGCCCCTAGTGTAGGTAGGTGGTAGGGAATATGGGATTACTGTAGGGTTAGTATAAATGGGTGGTTGTTGGTTGGCACAGAATCAGTGGGCCGAAGGGCCTGTTTCAGTGCTGTACCTCTAAATAAAAATAAATAAATAAAATCTTCCCTGTGTTCCACAGAAGCTTCAGCAGATTGGTAAAATACAAACTTTGGGATAGATCTGATGCATAAAGTGGGTGCATGGAGGGGATGGTTACAGCCTACACCAATCTGTTGCTGTGCATCCCAGAGGAGAAATGAATTGTAAATGCATTTTCCCCAAGGTCTTGGATTAAAAAGTTGCAGACAAGTAAGCCTGGTAATAACATTGGACTTGGATGTACAGACTATGGTACATCCAATGCTGTTATGTGCCCATACTGTGGTGAGGACAACAGCACTGTACTCATGCATTTTAGAGTAAGATCTGCTATGTAGCAAGCTACCTGGTATGAGCTCCCATTATCTGCTGTCTATACCCAACCCAATTTTCCTTTCCATTCAAGTCAATGCAAAGGAAATTGAGCAGAGTGTATAATGGGCAGCCAACCTAATATCTTGTGTTTTACACCATAATTGAAAGTTAAAATTACTCTCAAATGAAGTATGTACAGTGACAATGATTCATAGAATCATATACTGTGGCAAGAGACCATTCAGTCCATCATGCATGTGCTGGCACTTTGAAAGAGCTACCCACATATTCTCATCCAGCTTCTTAAAATAATGAATGGCACAGGGTCGGCACAGCGGCGCAGTGGTTAGCACCGCAGCCTCACAGCTCCAGCGACCCGGGTTCAATTCTGGGTATTGCCTGTGTGGAGTTTGCAAGTTCTCCCTGTGTCTGCGTGGGTTTCCTCCGGGTGTTCCGGTTTCCTCCCACAGCCAAAAGACTTGCAGGTTGATAGGTAAATTGGCCATTATAAATTGCCCCTAGTATAGGTAGGTGGTAGGGAAATATAGGGACAGGTGAGGATGTGGTAGGATTATGGGATTAGTGTAGGATTAGTATAAATGGGTGGTTAATGTTCGGCACAGACTCGGTGGGCCGAAGGGCATGTTTCAGTGCTGTATATCTAAATCTAAAAAATCTTCTTTGCCTATACCTTTCATTCTTTTTTCAAATATTCATCCACTTTGCTTTTAAAAAGCCATTATGGATTCTGCTTTCCACCACTGTTTCTAATAGGGCATTCCATGTCCCAATAACTCTGTGTAAACATATATCTTCTAATCTCCTGCTTTTATTCTATTGGTGATTCTACTAAATTCATGTCCTCTAGTTACTGAATCACTGACCAGTGAAAACACTTTTTCCTACTTCCTTGACCAACACCACTCAATTTTGAACACCTCTATCAAATCTCTTACCCTTCTCTATTCTGATGTAAAGAACCTCAGTTTTTCCACTTGTTCCACATAACTAAAGTCTGGTGTCATCTTAGTGACTATCTTCCACACTTCTCCATATCCTTGGCTTTGTTACTGAAGTAGAGCACCCAAAATTGGGCATAAAATTCTAACTACAGCCTATATACAAACTATATATATATAGTCGTGGGAGTCAGTTGCCAGCATTCGCCAGAGCTGGCGGGCAGCCATAAAGACAGGGCTAAATTGTGGCGAGTCGAAGAGACTTAGTAGTTGGCAGGAAAAAAGACAGAGGCGCAAGGGGAGAGCCAACTGTGCAACAGCCCCAACAAACAAATTTCTCTGCAGCACCTGTGGAAGAGCCTGTCACTCCAGAATTGGCCTTTATAGCCACTCCAGGCGCTGCTTCACAAACCACTGACCACCTCCAGGCGCGTATCCATTGTCTCTCGAGATAAGGAGGCCCAAAAGAAAGAATATATAGATATATATATATATAGTGTTAGCATTACTTCCTTGCTTTTGCGTGGAATACCCCTATTTTTGAAACTTAGGATCCCTGTGCTTTTTTGGCAGTTTTATCAGCTTGCCTTCATTTTTACAGATTTATGTATCTGAGGCCCTAAGTTTCTGTTCTCCACTATTCCTTTAAAAGTTTTACCATTTAGTATATATGTCTTTTTATTCTTCCTCAGAAAAACACATGGACTGAGAAATTGAGTCGTGCCTGAATCTGGGAGTCACCCCAGTGCAGACCAAACTGCATGCGCCTAATGAGACCAGAGGTAGAACCAAGCAAAATTGTTCCACCAACCTCATTTGTTTACTATCGGTACGCTGCAGGAGCTGTTCTCGGCCCCATAGGCAACTCGCCATTCCCGGGCAGAACAAAGAACTTGGATGCTGGCCGAAACAGTAAATAAGGTTCGAGGGGAAGAGACAATCAGTAAAGGAGGGGACATGGGGGAAGGGGTGAGCAGATACTGGCAGCAATTAATGCGGAGATGAGAGGAGCATTCCTGCACATTCAGCAGGACAGTAAGGTAAGTGATAAATAAAAACATTGGTGAGACAGCCTCCAGTGGTTCCTTTAATGCCCATTGCTGGCTGTCAAGTGCCTGGCAATATTGGCCACAGCATACATGGTGCATTCTGCAGTTGGTCACAAACGTATTTTGAAAAGGAGGCCTTATACAGGTGGTAAGCTTTCTATTGGAACATGCAAAAGACCTAACACCTGTTTCAGGCGTGGGCACTAGACCTGTACAGGAAACAGTATGGTAGCCAGGGAACTTCCAGCTTGGAATGTGAGCATGCACATCACCTGTCATATTGAATGCTTAGGCATCAGTTTTACACCTGCATAGTGTAAAAGAAATTTACCAAGAAATTTCTAGGCCATGATCTCACAATTTACTGTATTACATTTCATCTGTCATCAACATACCCAAACTAGAAAACATAGAAACATAGAAAAATAAGAGCAGGAGTAGGCCATTCAGCCCTTTGAGCCTGCACTGCCATTCAATACGATCATGGCTGATCATCCAAACTCAGTACCCTGTTCCCACTTTCTCCCCGTATCCCTTGATCCCTTTAGCCCTAACTCTAACTCTTTCTTGAATATACTTAATGATTTGGCTTCAACTGCTTTCTGTGGTAGAGAATTCCACAGATCCGCCGCTCTCTGGGTGAAGAGATCCCTCCTCATCTCAGTCCTAAATGGCTTACCCCTTATCCTTAGACTGTGACCCCTGGTCCTGGACTCCCCTGCCATCGGGAACATCCTTCCTGCATCTAGTCTGTCCAGTCCTGTTAGAATTTTGTAGGTTTCTATAAGATCCCCTCTCATGCTTCTAAACTCTAGCGAATACAAGCCTAATCGACCCAATCCCTCTTCATAGGTCAGTTCTGCCATCACAGGAATCAGTCTGGTGAACCTTCGCTGCATTCCCTCCATAGCAAGAACATCCTTCCTCAGATAAGGAGACCAATACTGCACACAATACTCTAGATGTGGTCTCACCAAGGCCTTGTATAATTGCAGCAAGACATCCTCGCTCCTGTACTCGAATCCTCTCGCTATGAAGGTCAACATACCATTTGCCTTCTTAACTGCCTGCTGCACCTGCATGCTTACTTTCAGCGACTGGTGCACAAGGACACCCAGGTCTCGCTGCACCTCCCCCTTTCCCAATCTATCGCCATTCAGATAATAATCTGCCTTTCTGTTTTTGCCACCAAAGTGGATAACCTCACATTTATCCACATTATACTACATCTGTCATGTATTTGCCCACTCACTCAACCTGTCCCAATCACACTGGAGCTTGTCTGCATCCTCCTCACAGCTCACACTCCCACCCAGCTTTGTGTCATCTGCAAACTTGGATATATTACATTTAATTCCCTCATCTATATCATTAATATATGTTGTGACTAGCTGGGGTCCTAGCACTGATCCCCGCGGTACCCCTCTAGTCACTGCCTGCCACTTGGAAAAAGACCCGTTTATTCCTACTCTTTGTTTCCTGTCTGCCAACCAGTTCTCTATCCATGTCAGTACCTTACCCCCAATCCCATATGCTTTAATTTTGCACGCTAATCTCATATGTGGGACCTTATCGAAAGCCTTCTGAAAGTCCGAATACACCACATCCACTGGCTCTCCCTTATCTATTCTACCAGTTACATCCTCAAAAAATTCCAGTAGATTTGTCAAGCATAATTTCCCTTTCGTAAATCCATGTTGACTTTGTCCGATCCTGCCATTGTTTTCCAAGTGCTCTGCTATTACATCTTTTATAATGGACTCTAGCGTTTCCCCACTACTGATGTCAGGCTAACCTGTCTATAATTCCCTGTTTTCTCTCTACCTCCTTTTTTAAATAGTGGGGTTACTTTAGCTACCCTCCAATCCGTTGGAACTGTTCCAGAGTCTATAGAATTTTGAAAAATGACCAGCAATGCATCTACTATTTCTAGGGCCACTTCCTTAAGTACTCTGGGATGTAGATTATCAGGCCCTGGGGGATTTATCGGCCTTCAATCCCATCAATTTCCCTAACACCATTTCCCGACTAATACTGATTTCATACAGTTCCTCCTTCTCATTAGACCCTATGTTCCCCAACATTTCTGGGAGGTAATTTGTGTCCTCCTTTGTGAAGACAGAACCAAAGTATGTATTTAATTGGTCTGCCATTTCTTTGTTCCCCATTATAAATTCCCCCGTTTCTGACTGTAAGGACCCACATTTGTCTTCACTAATCTTTTTCTCCTCACGTATCTGTAGAAGCTTTTACAGTCAGTTTTTATGTTCTCTGCAAGCTTACTCTCATACTCTATTTTCCCCTTCTTAATCAATCCCTTTGTCCTCCTTTGCTGAATTCTAAACTACTCCCAATCCTCAGGTTTGTTGCTTGTTCTGGCCATTTTATATTTCTCCTCCTTGGATCTAATACTATCCCTAATTTCTTTTGTAAGCCACCGTTGAGCCACCCTTCCTGGGTTTTTTTGCACCAGACAAGAATAAACAATTGTTGTAATTCATCCATGCACTCTTTAAAAGCTACCCATTGCCTATCCACTGTCAACCCTTTAAGTAACGTTCCCCAATCTATCATAGCCAACGCACGCCTCATACCTTCATAGTTTCCTTTATTTAGATTCAGGACCCTAGTCTCGGAATCAACTCTCTCACTCTCCATCTTAATGAAGAATTCTATCATGTTATGGTTGCTCTATTATCTTGTCTCTCTCTCCTCCTGAAGTCAAAACAGTCTCTATTCATACTCTCTATTTTAGTGCCATCTTCAAATTTTGATATTGAGTACTGGGGGCACAATTGCAGATCATTTAGATGTATATTATTGAGAAAAGCAATGGTCCTAACGCAGATCCTGTTTACATTGCTGTAGTCTGAAACCATCCAGTAATCTCTTTGTTCTTCAAACAACTTATATTCACATTGCCAAATTCCTCATGTGTCTTTATTTTATCAGTAAACCATTTTATGCAACACCTTATCAAATGCCTTTTGAAAGTTCATATACAGCACATGAACTGTATTTATCTTTTCATTTGAAGCCATAAAAACCTCAAAAAGCTCCATATTAAGAATAAATCAATCATTAGACTAAACTTGTGGCAGATAACTAAAATAAGCTACGAGGAGGCATTGATTTGAGTTCTTCTGGAAATTGAATGGAGCATAGAAATTTTATGCTGGTTTTTTCTCCTGAATAAATTTATGCAGATGAGGCATCAAGTAGATTCAAAATAATGGTATTTGGCAAGTCTTAAATTTAGGGCAGATCTGTATGTTTCTCACGTTATCCAGGTAACACAAAATATCAATATTGTGGAGTAAGCCTCAGCATAGCATTGCATGTGTTCTTTTAAATTAGGCATTAAAGTAAGGTAACATCTGTCTGTCCAGATGACTGTTAAAAATCCCATGGCATTATTCAAAGAGCAGAGAATTCTCCCATTATCCAGGGGAATATTCTTCCCTGAACTAATCCCCCAATGAATCAATCATTTCATTCATTGCAGTTTGTTGGATATTGCTGGCACAGGATGGCTGTCGCATTTGCTTTTTATAACAACAGTACATTTGCAAATCTCCCTAAGATCTCCAGAAATTAATAAAGACAGACATCTTGAGTTTCACAAGAACCATCCCATTTAATTAACAACAAACACAAATTAATTACCAATATCTTCAAAAAATCTTCATTAAATTTGTGAGGTACTAGGGAACTACAATTCCAATTTATCATTCCTTAATACATTATTAATGTACTATTCAGATCTCTGTAAATTGTTAATAGATTTTGCAAATTTAATTAGCTAGTATCTGAGGAAAAACATGTGTACAACCTCAGCAAATCACATCTCCAAGTTAATTCCTCTTCTGTCCCATTTCACATTAGTCCATGTCTGAGTATAATATAAAATGTCATCTTAAATCCTAATTGGTTCTACAATTTATAAGCTGGGTTCTGATTGGCTCATAGATTTGCCTTTCCTTCTTTCTTTTGCTTTTACTATTCTGTGGCTACCACATTTTAGTCTTTTAAGTTTGTACTTTCAACTAAAGTAGATGTAATGAAGGGGACCCTTTGTTCCACATATCTAGCCCTGTAATTGTTTCTACTGGAAACTAGATGCTTCTTATGGTTTATGTTACTGTGGTGAAATATCAAAAATAGCCAAATTTAATTTACCCTGTCCTTGAACATTGATTTTGTTGGCCATGAGAATCAGCGATCAACCAGCACTATTAATTGAATGGTGCTTCTGCTTTAACCTCATCTGTCTCCACTGATCTCCCAGGCTGTATATGGTCATTGTAGCACATCCAAGACAGTGCCAACTGGAAGAAGACAGCTTCTAGTGGTAAATTCTACCATCCTCGCAGGACTGCTTGCATCAATATACAACTGTGACTAACAGGCAATGGGCTCATAAAGATGAACTCTCAGACCACAATACGGCACCATTTTTTTTTAAGAACAGACATCAAGGAATCCAAAGTGCTCTTAAGAAATTAACCCAGAATGATAAAATTCTTGACCACTTATGTTCCAATTTCAATTGGTGCTTCTCTGAATGGAAACGATCTAAGTTATAGCTGAAAATCAAGATGTAGGTGCACAAATGATGACCTTATAACGGGCCACGAGAGACAGTTTCTTGGGATATGTGACTGGAAATATATGCAGGATGCATCTACAAGTGGTGTGAGAAAGATTATTTGGATTGCTAACTTTGCTTCACATTATTTAGGAGGTCAGCGTTTCTGTCTACTTTTGAAAAAATATCTGTTTCCTGTACCTGAACAGGTAGATTTTCTGAGCCTGAAATGAGATTCCTTTTCCTACCAGCATCCTTTGACTTAGCAACAGCAGCAGCTTGTGAATTCCATTACAGGCATGAACTCAGAGAATCTGCGCTAATATACGGGGGGGGGGGATTTTAACCCCAAAGACGGGTAGGAAAAGGGCAGGGGGATAATCTGAAACCTGACATCTGCCTGCCTTCACTTCCAGTTTTAATGAAAACCAGTTTGGGGGGCAGGTAACGAACTTTCTCTCAAGAGGCTGATTAGATAATTAAGTATGATAATGAGGCTCAGTGCCTAAAATTTTAACTGATTTTTACACTTAATGACTGCGGACTAGCATTCCCAGAGCTCGGGAAACCTGGCAGTTTAAGAGAGGCAAGAACACCCGAATCCAGCAGGTGGGCCAAGAGGAGCTGGAATGTTTCTCCCAGCCTCACAATCTAATCTATGATCTGTTTCCCTGCTCACAATCTGACAACCCACACCCCCCCAACACAATCCGAAATCCCCCAACCTATGAAGTAGTCAAACCGTGCCCCTACCCTGACCCCGCGAGCTCTCCCTCCCTCTCCGATCCCTGGAAGTGGCCTTCCAGCAACGCAGATGTTCCTGCCTGACAGCCAAACAACCTCTTAATCTGGCTGACTGCCAACCAGGAAACAGAGAAAAACATTGAAATGATGGCCTGCCATTAAATCCAGCAGACCTCCACGTTATCCACATTCGAACACTGCCCACCACTACCCCTCCTCTTCCATCCCACCTCCCTGTAAATATCAGGCCCATTAACACTGTTTATTAAACCAATACTTAATTTTTCAGAGCCTGAAATTTGGATTTGGTTGCTAGTTTTCTGTTATACACCATCTGCATTGGATTTTTTTTTACAGCAAATATCCTCAATACTCAAATAATGGATGATGTACTTTATGCGACTGGGAACGTGTGTTATCCAAATCCAAATAAAAGCAATATAATGTGGGTAATATGGAAATGTCTGAATCGACCCAAATTGAATATTCTTGTTCATGAATCATTTCTAAGCTTATTCTTTTCCAAAATACAGCAGCTTCGCACTCAAAAGCATTTTGCATATGAAGGTAAATGCTGATCCTGAGCCCCCAGCAGGGAATTTACTCTGAGAGAGCGTGCATTGGAGAACTGGCTGTACAATGTTGTAAATCTGTCCTAGATTCAATCCGTTCAAGTGTTGCTCCCCACTGGAGCAGGGTGTAGTATAAGGGTATCAAAGGGTTAATCTTGAGAGAATGGAAAGATTACCACCCACCATGATGAGGTTAGAGATCATGTGGGAGAGACTCGAGAACAGTTACAACATGGCTATTGAAGGAGACACAGAGGCTAGTGTGGAGTGTATATAGTTATTATACAATAAAGAATAATGTTTAAACAATACAATGTAAGAACCTCTGGCTAGAGTGTATACTGTGGCAGCATAAAAACCAAATATATAACACACTAACAGTCCTATACCCAGCAGAGAAAATTTGAAGCAACTATCATCATTCAGCCAGAAGAGAAGAAACTTTAAAACAACTAGCTGAAAAGTGAAAAACTACAGAGCTTAGAAGGCTGAGAGAAGCTCCATAGAACTGAAGCGTGGCTGAAAAGCCAGCGATCGGGTGAGTCATTGTGCTGATCGAGAAATCTCAGTTAAAAAAGCCTTTGAAGAGCTCTTTAAAAATCAATTTTCTAAAGGCTTTGTGTGAGCGAGAGAAAAATTAGGGGAAAACCCAATCCCTCATTCGGGCTGAACATGAGGGTGACCTTGAAAAGCATGTGAACTGAAATAAAAGTCCAATAGTGAAAAATGGACTGGAAACCCCCGAACACAGCAGAGTCTCCATTACCACAACTAAGCTGAAGAGAAAAAAAACATTAAAGCTGACTAACTTGAACGAAATAAATAAACTCTCGCAAAAAAAAGCAAAGGGGAGACCCTTGAACTGTTTATCAAATAGCTCTGTCAATTTCAACAGGAAGCTGTGTAAACATATAAGTGAATTGCTGAAAGAAAGGGGAAGTCCCTACCAGAAGCCTAAAAAAACCAGGGAACACTGCCAAGTACCTGCTACACTCCATAAAAGCAAGCTAGCCTGGAAAAAAAGTTTTGTAAAGGGGAACACTCTGAAAAGTCCATAAAAATGTTAAAGATGGATCAAAGTTTGGGTTTGCTAGAGTTTCAAAAGTCACAAGGGATCCAATCAGACTCAAAACTGGGTTCTATGGAGGAAAAGGTTCCTCAGATATAGAATTACATTGAGAAAGGACAGCAAGTCCAAAACAGAGCAAGTGAATACATTATTTTATTTAATTGGTGCTGTAGCTGATGATATAATAGCAAGATAACATACTGATGAAACATCATCAAAATCTGACAAAGTCTTAAAAGTTTGTGATTCCTACTTCAAATTGCACAGCAATAACAGACTAATCCTGTGAGGTGAGAAAAGACCTTGGTTCAGGAAACCTCCTGTAACAGTTAAGTTCCTTCACCAAAGGGCTGAACAAGAGGCACCAGGAAAAAAGGTACACTGGGTGGGGGGAGAGGGGGGAGCAAAAGATGCCTTTAAACCCTGCCAACGGTATGGTGCAAAAACTTTCCACAGTCGTGAACAATGTCCTGCCAATAGAGCAGAATGCTTTTATTGCAGAGAAATAGGGCATTTCAGTAAGATGACCTGAAATAAAATCTCGACTATCCCACCCTCTAAAAGAAAAACAGGTAAATTAAGTTAAGTAACCTCCTGCAGCAGACCAATCGAAATATTTTCTGGGTGAAATCAATGATCTGAAACAAGCATTTTGGTCAGCAGACGCATATGTCAACGTACACATCACTAATTTTAAATTCAACACACGAGCAAGTGTGACAGTCCTGTCAGATAAAGAGCCGTGGCTATCGACACATGTTATGCAACCAACAAAAACTCAGTTACATGGCCCAGGAGGTGTTGTACTTGAAGTAAAGGGGAAGTTACAAGCGGCGCTTCAATATAATGGAAAGCAGATATTAGAAACACTGTCCTAAGCAATCAGGAGTTCTCACTCTTAAGTGGAAGAGCATGTATTGCCCTTCATCTTCTAAAGAAAGTTGAAGAAGATAAACAAGAACAATCCAGGAGCCAGGACAGAGGAAGAGCCCCCACAACCTGATATGAACACAGCAGAGAGTCCAGATTCCGCCAGAGAGCCCGCACAATGCAGAGAACCCGCACAACACAGCACAGCCCGCCATGCCTCTCAAAGACTCCCACAGCGAGAAAGAGAAATGCAGCAAGTGCCGACAGGAGTGCTACACGGTCAGAGAACTTGAGAAGAAGCTAGTCCAACAAATTTGTCAGGTACACAGACACGATCAAAGAGAACTACTACATTTGACCGAATTCCCAATTAGGCCATGGGAATATTTGGCGATGGATTTATTCTTCTTTGAGGGAAGATCATATCTAATTATAGTTGATTACTTCTTAAGATAGATTGAAATTAAGCAGATGTACACAACAACTGAAGCAGTCATAAGTTTTACAAGAAGTTTTCGCAACACATGGTAGACCTGATCGAATAGTATCTGATAATGGATCACAATTTGCAAACGATTACTTCACGCACTTTGCAGAAGAATGCGGATTTGCTCATCTAACAAGCTCTGCTAAGCAACCACAATAAAATGGAGAAGCTGAGCGAGCAGTCAGAACCATTAAAACTATGTTTGTGAAAAATCAAGATTTCCAATTAGTGCTACTGACATACAGAACTACTCCATTTTAGTTTGGATTAGTGCCATCAGAACTCTTAATGGGAAGAAAACTTCGAAGACAACTACCAATTCTACCCAAGAAATTACTTCCAGGATTGCAAAGAAAGGATTATCAGAAAGTACAAGACAAAGAAAAGTTGTATCGAAACAAACAGACCCTTAATTATAACAGAAAATACCGTACAAGAAACCTACCAAAGTTGTCAGAAGGGCAAAAGGTATGGGTATGAGACCAAAATGGAGAAGGGGTAATTCTCCAGAAAGACAAAAATCAACAGCAATCTTATCTAGTATGAACTCAAGAAGATTCTATATGGAGAAATAGAAGGAATCTTATTCCTTTAGATCAAAGACGTCAATTAGTCATTCATTTAGACGACCCAGACGATGAACCGCAATTTCAAAAAGAATCAAATGCTACAATGAAGGCCATTCAAGTCAAGAAACAAAGGATCAGAGAAAGATTACCAATCTTACACGTCTGACGACAACAAGATCAGGGAGCGTTGTGAAGCCTCCTGATAGGTTGAATCTATGAAGTCAGATACTTGGGGGGAGTTGGGATAGCATGTAAATAAAAAAGTGAACTATGTAAATATATATTGGGATAAAGACTTGGGGGAGATGTCGTATAAGGGTATTAAAGGGTTAATCTTGAGAGAATTTAAAAGTTACCGCCTACCATGATGAGGTAAGAGATCATGTGGGATAGACTCAAGAACAATTACAGCATGGCTCTTGAAGGAGACACACAGGCTAGTATGGAGTGTATAAAGTTACTATACAATAAAGGTTAATGTTTAAACAATACAGTCCGAGAACCTCTCTGGCTGGAATCTATATGGTGGCAGCATAAACAACCAAATATATAACACAGGGGATCAATGAATTTACCATATAGTTTACATCAATTAAGCATATAACCAATTCATGTAGAGATCCTACAAATTAAAAATAAAAAAACATCTAAATTGGGCAGGTATAAGTTGATTTTTAGACCCTGACTTTTGCTAAGCAGGGGTCATTTAAAGTTAGGTCAGCCCATCCCTTTTGTGAGCATCAGTAGGCCACTATAGATTTTGCTGCTGTATGGTATAAAGCAGACAAGTGACTCTCAACTAGCTGGAACTGCAACAACAAAGGTTAAAATAAATTACCTATTTGGGAATTCGATACAGAGCAATTTAAGCCCAACATATCTATGGACAGACAGGTCCATGGGAAGGGTTGCTATCCCATCTCCCCCCAAGTATCTGACTTCATAGATTCAACCTATCAGGAGGCTTCACAATGCTCTTTGTAGTGATGAATCTGTCCATTGCCCGATAGTCTCGCGATCTAATAGTGCATCCATTGTATTCTCATAATACAACTGCCAGAATAACCTGTGATGTAAACTGTTGCCATATAAAGTTACATTCTTTGCTTTTAATGATTGGGTTTAACTTCGTAAATACTTTATTAAATAATTTTTTTTCAATCCACATATTTCTGCACTCTATTATTTTCTACCCACTGTAAAGAATTATGTGCCAAGATCTACAAGTATGGAATGATCATAATCATTAAACTCTTCAAGTAGTTTCATAATCATCGAAAGCAGTTTGCCAAGTTAATGTGACAGCTTAACTTTTTGGGGAGCTTCATGCATAAGTGTCCAAAATAATAGGAAAGTATACAATAGCAGAATTGATTTGAAATAAGTACTTCACAGTAAATGTCCTTATATCCAATTTCAGACATGTGGCTGCATTCTCTTCTGAACTGCCTACAATTTTGCAGTCAGGACATCCTGGGCTGGATTTTTGTTATGGAGGCAGGAAACAGGAGCCGGGCCTGGTTATGGTCAGAAATGCACTTCTGAAGGGAAACTGATTCAGATTTTCAAATGGGTAAGACCTTAATTGGTATAGAGATGGGTTTCCTGTCCACTTAGAGCCAGAGGGGCCGGGAATGGAGATGGGTCAGATGAAGTGTAGGGCTAATGAAGACACGCCATGGCAGCTATCACTGAGGCTGCTGGTTGTCCTGAGGGAGAGATCTGTGGTTTGTACCAAAACCTTCCACTGCATCAGAGGGAAGTGAGAGGTCACAGGAGAGCTGGAGGCCTGGCACTAGGGGCAGGGCGGACCCTTGCTTCATCGATGCTGGCCTGGATCTAATGCTGGAGGCCATGAAGGTGGCAGGTGAAGGCCACCTCATTGTGCAGCCGGGGCACCTCTCTGTTCAGTGTTATCCCCCTCCGCCCTCCTTTTCCTCTTCCTCTACTTCTTGCACATCCCTCGACGAGCTGTCTCCTTTCAGGACCTCATGTTCTCAAGGTCCGCCCTTGTCTGGAGGGCCATATTATGCAAAGCGCAGCAGAGCACCGCAATGACAGAGACCCTGACAGGAGAGTATTGGACGATGCCACCTGACCAATCCTGGCACGGGACTCACATCTTCAGAAACCCGATGGCCTGCTCAATGGTGGCCTACTGAGCAGGTGGCATTTGTTGCATCACCTCTGTGCCTCTGTTTGGGGCTCCCTTAGAGGGATCAGTAGCTATATATTATATTCATATATTCTTGGATCTATCCAGCCGAGGTCCAGACATGGTGTTGTTCCCGTGCCCTTCCTTTGAAAATCCCAAACTGCTGCTGACAAGCCTGTTAATGAGCTCCACAATGAGTTCAACAGGCGATTAATTGGAGGCGTGTAGGCTTGCTGTTCCCTCCCTCCTGGCGTCCCTATAAAAACTGCTTTGTGTTCCAGAGTCAGCCGTACCCAGTGCCAACCTCTGAGAACGCGATCTTTATATCACACGGGCATCTGCTGCCACCCCCAGCGGACTTTAAAAATATGGACCCTTAGGTGATATTACTTTTAATTTCGGGTAGCACAATTAATTTCCTGATTAACCCAAAAGTTATAAACATGCTGGCACTACAGAGATGCGCAACAATTCAAAGAAGGAATTTTAAAATGTCAATATCGAATAAATAAAACAAAAGTCTGAAGGAGTTCTCAGTGTTGTTCGCACAGCTTCTGATATCATTAGAGTGCTGCAACTGAGTTATGGACATATAGTTAGAGACACAAGTCCTTTCTGTTCCTTTACTTCCTTCCAAAGCACCTGCTATTCTCAATAAAATATCTTTCCTGTAAACATAGGCCTATTCCAAATTCAGCTTCACAAAACTGATGCACTATGTCACCGTCCACTGTCATTTGACCAGCTCCTGTTAAACACTTTTTCAATGGCAATGAAAACAAATGCTCATGTTTAAGGGTGCAAAAATATTTGTTTGCAATAAAACATCGTTATCAATTCACTCCCAGAACTACTAATGTGTCTAGTAATTCAATGAAAGGTATACCGCATATGCTGTGTAATTCAGTATGGCATGCCATGTATGAGTCAAGGAGTGCTGCACAGCATGCCCTGTATAAATCAGTAAGAATTAGGCAGCACACCCTGAATAATTCAGTAGAGTGTGTAACACTATTTGTATAATTCAATAAAGAGTGTGTAACACACCATGTGTTATTTAATGAGAAGTTTGTACTTCTTTATAAAAATCAGAATTGACAATGTGTAGTAGAATGGAGTTCAAATATAAAAGTGCATATCCTGTGTGAGCTATTCGCAGAGTGTGATTGGAAATAGCGTGAATCTTCATTTAGTGTTTAGGCTTTAACATCTATAAAACATCCAACTGACCAAAGATTGGCAGTCAGGCTTTACATTTGGTATTCTAAAACTGCTAAACTGAGGCATTATGATCCCTATTTTTCATCATGTTTTAGTGACCATGGAGAACTACACAACATGCTGATTTCTACACAACCAATCTTGATGTCCAAAATATTTATGTTTATCTATCTGTCATGACCGCCATTTGGCCCTGATTTTAGGCAAAGTTGCCATCTGAATACAAGTTTAAATCTTACAGAGAACCATTTTGGCACTGCAGTTTAGGAGTTGGTCACATTGAACTGAAAGTTGTTCGAAATGGGATCAAGACACAGAAACAAACAGCAACAGTACGGATATTTTCCGCTTTGAAAAGTTGAAGAAAAATGGGTTGGAATTTAATTTCACAGCATGCTGGGAGTGGAAGGGTCTGGTAGTGCACAACAAATGCAGAAGTGCAGTGCATCTGTCAGTGGCTTCTTAACCCAGCCACTACATTACCATATTATTTCCCAGTTTCTCGATCAAATAGCATGAGCGGGCGTGATGACAACCCGCATGAGGCAACTTCAACTCCAGTCTTTAGACGGACGCCTCAAACATGTAATTTGATGGAGTTTGGAGTTGGGAGCACATCAAAAGGTATTGGCATAATGGAGTCCAGACGCTCAAAGCCTGGGCCTCATTTTCGTGATGCCTCCCTGGATCCAATGCTGAGGGGTGCAAGGACTCACAGGGAGATACTGTTCCCTACTGACAGGAGAAAGAAGCCTGTCGGTGAAACAAGAAGGTGTGGCTGGAAGTTGTCCATGAGGTCACTAGTGGGGGCATGGTGCCACGCTCATGGATTGAATGCCGAAAGTGATTTAATGAACTAAGCAGGGCAGGAAAGGTTAGTACAGTGACACATTCATCTATATCCTGATGTGTGTATCATTCCAACCCCCCATCACTCTGCCTACTCAAGCCTACTCCAGGACATTACTCCTCACACTGCCTTACCTTGCTATTATACCCATCCCTCTATGTCTGTGCACTTCCTCACATCCCCATCTGTCCATCAACCATTGACATTCACCCTCAGCTTTACGCAATGTCATACCTCTCCTTCATAGTCACCCTCAACAAATGCTCTCCATCCACTGATTCAACTCATTCATACATTTCTTTCCTTCCTTGCAGGAGACGAGAGGACAGAACACGAAGGCGAGGCAGAGAACCAGAGGTGGCCCTGCAGACATCTCGAAACTGGCATATGCAGAGGAGATAACACTGGGCATAGGTGGAGTCACGTTGTGTTTGGCCATCAGAGATGGGGAGATTTATGACAAAATTAAATACTAGACAGCCAAATGGCATACAAACTTACTCCTGTTGACTAGATGTCAGCAGCAAGTGAAATATAGTCATGTGCATAATGCTCACGTACAACATTGTTACGGTCAAGTGAGGAGGGGTCAAAGGGCTTCCCTCTTTTCCCTCTCCTTGTTAGTGCATAACAGGTTTAATTCTTTCTTAAAGTGGACATACTGGCCAATTCAGTACATGTTTGACTACTTACTTGCTATGATCATATGAAGAACCTAACTGACAGGTTTTCTTGAGTTAACAAAGAAAGAGGTTAACTTTATTGTACCTAAACCAAATGAGTAAAATAATAAGCAAGGTGCCAACTTTTACTCTCACATACACACTAGAGGTTTACACAGACAAGTAGGTTACAGAATGGGGAAAGGTAGATTAGTTGAGTTACAGTCCATAAAAAAGGTATACAGTCTGTGGAGTTTGGTGGTTCAACTGCTTCTAGCTGAATTCAGTGATCCTGAAGCTTTTAGTTTGAAGAGGTATATGACTGGTTCGGCGAGTCTCTTGAAGATAGCGATATGGATGATTTCCTCCAATGGGGTTTCTGATTGTAGCCAGAGTATGCAAAGGTGGCCAGTCAACAAGCAGGATTGAAAAGCTTTCAAACTGGAATGGAGAGAGAGTGAGGGACCCTCCCACTTAGGGTCTGCTTATGTCAGAATCCAGTTACTTCTTCTCTGCTACAGAGAAACCACCAGTTTGAAACCACAGATGGGGAGGGGCTTGTCACATGACAGTAACTCAGTGATTCAAACATAATAGTTAGCAGTATTTCTCTGCTTGCTGAAAGAACAGGTAGTTCCTTTAAACTTCCTGGGTCTTGGTTCTTGCTGGGAAATGCAGCCATATTGTCTCCCTCCTCACAGTCCATTGCAATGTAGGATACAGTGTTGCAAACTAGGTGATCATCTTAAGCTGTTATTTTTTAAATGTCTTTTTAAAAATGTCTTTTTAATAAAAAAAAAATACAAATTCAGATCTCCAGTCACAGGATGAAAGAAAATTATCATTCAACAAAACACATTGGCGTGACAACATTCTTACCTTGTCTGTTCTAATTCATGTCTTTAATCTCCCACAGGGCCTTCAAATAACCGCAGGAGTTAGTGCAGGAGGACGACAACAAGGCTGCACTGTCACAGGACTCATGCAAACTATGCCTCAGCTCAGATACTCACACTTCGGTGGGACCAGTAAAACAGATAGTTGGGTTTTCACCAGGTGACTCAGACATCACAAGTGAGCAAGTGCAGATGCTGGAGACAAGGACAGCAGTGGAGAGTCTAAACTGGAGGCCCCATGGCGTTCCAACCTCTGCTGGATTGGATGCAGATGATGACCTCGGGGGCCGTCTATGAACAGGATACATCTAAAACAGCAGCAAAGAATGTGCAATGTATTGGCAGGCATTCCAGCTGCACTGTGCATGCTTGCAGAGTGGTTTGAAGAGTCTGTCTTAAACGTAAGTGACATGATGTCACAGGTCTTTGTGATGATATCTTCCTCCGTGGAAAGAGTGGCCGTGAGCATCAGCATCAAACATGGCCATCAAATGAGTGCATGCAAGCCTTCACCAATGGCTTGCCCACCATGAATGCTGCCTTAAATAGGTGACTGATAACCTCGCCTTGGCCATTCATCATCCCACTGATCTGCAGCAATGTGTTCTCCAGCTCATTGTCAGCATGGGACAGGATGTTGGTGAAATGAAACATGGAAGTGAGAGCTTGGCTCATAGAGCTTCGCTTCTCAAACATTGCCCTCCCGACCCAGTCTGTTAGTACCCCACATGCTGCCTCATGCTCCAATGGCCGAGGCTGCCCCTGCATATGTGCAGGTGGACAGTCTTTGGCGGGGCCCTGAAGGCTACAAAATCCAGAGGACGTTGGGCAACAACATCACAACAGAGGCAGACTGTTCAGATCCCTGCACACTCTCTGGTGAAGCCACAGGGGCTGCAACAATTGAAAGTTCTTGGAAGAGGAAAAGTAATGATTTGTAGTTGCACAAGGGTCTGCACGTGGGTATATTACACAATGTTAGAATGTTGTTTCTGTTTTATTTTTGAGCCACATAAAAATTATTTGTTTCCACCACTTTCCACTGTTGCCCATTTTTGGTTGCAATCTGGCTAGTGATGAATGGTAAGGCATGAACTGACATCAATCAAAAGGGGACTGTGAAAGGGATGCTTGGTTGTTTGCAGAATGGCTTTCTGTTAGGGGCATTGGATTAGGGAGGGATGGGGTAGTGGCTTTTGCATGTGATTGTCCGATGGGTGAAACCTAAGTGAACCTTGCAATATTGAGGGCAGCCTGGGCAGCAATGTGCACCACTGCTGCTGCCTTGGCCATATTATGTTCCTCCTCCTCCTTCTTCAGAATCGTGTGAAGAGATCATCATCTTGTTTCTCCTGCAGGTTCAAACTCACTTCTGTGCAACATTCTTCAGAGTGCAGCACACCATGACTATTCTGAGACCCTCCAGATCTGTCCAGGCACCTGAAGCGCATCTTCAGCCTGATGATTGCTTACTCAGTGACACATCTAGTTAGTTTATGGCTTTCATTGTATTGCTTCTCGGCCTCAGTGTTGGATTCTTCATGGGTGTGTCAGCTACGTTTTAAGTGGGTACCCCTTGTCTCTGAGCAGTCAGGCAGTAAGTCTGCTTCGAGGCACGAAGAGATCATGGAAGGTGGACTGCCGCAGGATGAAAACATAATGGCAGCTGCTTAGGAATCTTGCACACGCCTGCATAATCATTTTTTTAATGGTTGCACAGCTTCTGTACATTGATGGCGTAGAAGCCCTTCCAGTTGATAAATACGCCAGGTTGATCTTGGGGTGCCTTAATTGCCACACCATTAACCTGTGAGAACCCAGGCAGAACTGCAACCCCAAGTGCTTGCTCTATCTGGCTAACATCATAGCTGGCAAAGTTGACATAATTGTCAGCCCTGGCACTCAGGCCATCAGTCACCTGTCTTACACATTTGTGGGTCACTGCCTGTGAGATCCCGCAAATGTCTCTGGCAGAGCCCTGGAAGGATCCAGAGGCAAAGGAGTTAAGGGCTGTGATGACATTGACAGCCACTGGTAAAGCATGGTCACCAGGTCCACTTGGCAGCACGTCTTGTCCTGGCAGGCTGCAAATGTCTGACACCACCTGACACGGCAATCTGAGTCTCCTGAGACATTGGTGTTCAGACATTTTTTTTATTTGTTTATGGGTTGTGGGTGCCACTGGCTAGGCCAGCATTTATTGCCTATCCCTAATTGCCCTTGAGAAGGTGGTGGTGAGCTGCCTTCTTGAACCACTGCAGTTCTTGGGATGTAGGTACATCCACAGTGCTGTTAGGAAGGGAGTTCCAAGGTTTTGAACCAGCAACAGTGAAGGAACAGCGATATAGTCCCAAGTAAGGATGGTGTGCGGCTTGGAGGGGAACTTGCAGGTGGTGATGTTCCCATGCATCTGCTGCCCTTGTCCTTCTAAGTGGTAGAGGTCGCGGGTTTGGAAGGTGCTGTCGAAGGAGCCTTGATGAGTGGCTGCAGTGCATCTTATAGATGGTACACACTGCTGCCACTGTGCATTGGTGGTAAAGGGAATGAATGTTGAAGGTTGTGGATAGGGTGAAAATCAAGCGGGCTACTTTGTCCTGGACGATGTCGAGCTTCTTGAGTGTTGTCAAGGAAGCCTATCCTCTGCCTGCAGGCTCTGTGTGCCAGGTATGGCCTCCTGTGAGCTGCACCTCTCTGCTGATCCACTTCCGCCAGTGGAGCTGGAGATCTGTGAGCAACAGGGTATTGTTGCTCCTGCTGGTCATCTTGGTCTTTATCTGAAGTCTAAACACAGCATAATTCCAGCACCCATACCGATCTGATCCAAAGTGTACATAACACCTACAAAGTTGTAAAAGTAATCTCTCAGCACAAGTACTGTGAACAATGCCTTTTACTCAAGTAGGCAGAACAGCAGCTGTGAGGTTTCAGGACTTATTGGCATATTTCCCTGTCATGTCTTTAGTGTGCTCAAGTGACGCTGTGTTTATGCATTGCTTTCACTGGCGATTTCCAGGAAGCCTGGGAAATATGTGGACCCAGAGTTAAATGACAAAAGCCATGTTAAAATCACTGGAACTGTGTAATTACTGTAATTGAGCGATTAAAATATTGAAATTGACAAACTGCCTCTCCTGAGAGGATTGTGCATACATAGGCTAAAATGCTGGAGTTAAGTGCAGAAGTTGGTGGGTTGGAGGCAGCTTCCTGATGCGCTCACATTTTTCCAAGACTTTATGCTCCACCCACACCCAAAGCCACGCACTCACCCCAGTTAAAAATCCCCCCAGTGCTACTTCTTTCCACTGGGACTCTCTGGATTGTCTGCCATAAATTCACCAGAAGATCTACAGAAATGCAATAAACGACATCAATCCCAGTTCTTTGGGGTATGTACTGATCATCCACTAAGGTTACAGCCAACAGTGGGAAAATTCTCGCAGAAATTCAACATCCAAATCTTTTATAAATTTTTTTACTTCATAAAAATATAATTTCCACCTACAACCTCAAACATGTAACATATAATAAAACACTATAATCTTATAATCGTAACCCATACATAAGGAGAAAAACAAATTTTCACTATACACATGTGGCTGGATCTGGTAAGTGGTGCAGAATAAAGATCAACGTTTAACTTTAGAATCGTCCTACCTGGTGAGTGCAGTGGGTTTTTCAATATTCAGCCCTTCAATGGTCCACTCAGCGTGCTGGTCTGCCACAAGCCTCTGACCTGCAAACACTGCTTTGATTCCTTTGGAACTGCCAGTTCCATTCTGTTATTACTGCTACACAGGAGAAAATCAAAATAAGGAGAAAGCTCTTGAGATGTAATAATTCAAAGACTCTAAACATGAGCTAATTGGTTGAAGCCTATTTTGGGTGATTCTGGAAGGTCATGTGTCCCCATTAACCATCGTACAATTAGGTGCCACAGGTCTCCTGAACCCACATTACTTGCTGCTGCCATTTTTCACAATGTGGGAGGGAAACATAGATTGTATGATCTCCTGCAGGACTATATATGTAACGTAATCCTAAGTAGATAAACAAATCTACATGTGCAACAGTTTCAGAAAGAGAACTCATTTGATTTTTTTTCATCAGGGTAGGGAAACCTATTGCTGTCTGATTCACTTGTTATTGGATTGGCATTATGTTGTTACGCCAATGTGCTTTGTTGAATGATAATTTTCTTTAATCCACTGACTGGAGATCTGAATTTATATATTTTTTTAAAAAGCCATTTTAAAAAGACAAGCTGTCAGCAAAGTCATCCTTTCAACTTAAGATGATCACCTAGTTTGCTACACTGTATCCTACATTGCAAAGGACTGTGAGGAGAGAGACGAAAAGTCTGCTTAGTCCCCAGAAAGAACCAAGACCCAGGAAGTTTAAAGGAACTACCTGTTCTCTCAGCAAGCAGAGAAATACTGCTAACTGCTGTGTTATAATGACTGAGTGACTGTCATGTTACAAGCCCCTCCCCATCTGTGGTTTTAAGCTGATGTTCTCTCTACAGCAGAGGAAAAGCAACTGGACTCTGACGTGAGCAGACCCTAAGTAGGGGTCCCTCTCTCTTTCCATTCCGGTTTGAAAGTTTTCAAATTCTGTTTGTTGACTGACCACCTTTGCATACTTCGGCTTCAATCAAAAACCCCATTGGAGGAAATCATCTGCATTACTATCTCCAAGAGCCTCACCAACTAGTCATCTACCTCTTCAAACTAAAAGCCTCAGGACCACTGAATTCAGCCAGAACCCAGCCGAATCACCAAACCTCACAGACTGTATTTCCTTTTGTTTTATAGACTCTAACTCAACCAATCTACCTTTCTCCATTCTGTAACCTATTTTTCTGTGTGTAAACCTCTAGAGTGTGTGAGTGAATGAAAGTTGGTGCATTGCTTATTATTTTATTAGTTCGGTTTAGGTACAATAAAGATAATTTCTTTCTTTGTTAACTCAAGAAAACCTGTCCAATTCGTTCTTGTTATGATCATAGCAAGTAAGTAATCAAACACCTCCTGAATTGGCCAGTACATCCAGTTTAAGGAAGAATTAAACCTGTTGTGGTGTAACAAGGAGAGGGAAAAGCGGGAAGCCCTTCAACCCCTCCTCATTTGACTGTAACAATGTGGTCAATTCTAACTTCCCATGGGATAGTGTGCTTGATTTCTGCACTTTAACTTCCTAATCTCAGTTTTACTATCATAAGATAAATTGAATGAAGGTTACACATTGGGTTCAGTTGCATACTACCTGGTCAAAGTGCCACTGGTGGATACCAGGACCAGAATTTTGGAAGCCTGCCAGTGGCAGGAACTGACGTGGACAGGCCTGGAATTGCCCACTGCCAGCTGGCATGCCAGTTTGCTGGTGCAATCCCACCTCCGGACCATTTGTAAGGAGGCCAGGTCAGGGGAGAGACGGCTACCTGCTCGCAAGCGGCAGGTAGCCAATTGAGGCTATTAAGGGGCCTATTAAGACCTCACTCCCATGCCGAATGGAAAATTCCAGTCAGCAAGCAGGCCCCCTGCAGTGGCTGAAACCTGGCCAGAGAAAGGAGGTGGTATCCTGGCAGCAAACCAGAGGGCCAGTGCTCCGTTTCACTATTTAAGCACCCCCACCCACCGCCCCCCCCACCCCCCGCCCCCCCCCCCGCAGCTGACTTACAAATGGCCGCAGGCTGCCCTGTGGAGGGGTTCCCTTTCCCTCCATCCTGAAGTGCCCTCTCTCTCCTTTACCTGCATTGGCAGGCTGCAGCTTTCTCACTGCTGGGAGTGCCTCCTTTTCACCCTCCAGCATTGTGAGCTCATCTGCCATCCTTTGTTGGATCGTAAGCATGCCCTCTAGCCAATCGAATAAAAATTGCAGTGGGCATCATGCTCACGCCATGTAGTGTTGGGACCCGGAAATAATCCCAACATCGGGGTCCTGACCCCAAAACAAAAATCATGCTCTAGTATTCAGATTATAGAGTGGCATAGTAAAACTTAAGAAAAAGGGAAGAGTAGAAACACAGGAAATAGAGTCATAGAGAGATACAGCACTGAAACAGGCCCTTTGGCCCACCGAGTCTGTGCCGAACATCAACCACCCATGTATACTAATCCTACATTAATCCCATATTCCCTACCAGATCCCCACCTTCCCTCAATTCTCCTACCAACTACCTACACTAGTGGCAATTTACAATGGCCAATTTACCTATCAACCTGCAAGTCTTTGGCTTGGTTTAATAGGTTTAATGCTTTTCAGTACAGGAAATCAAGGTGGTCTGTAACCTAAGTTTCAGTTTTGCACAAAGAAATAGCGGAACTATGCAGACAGCAACTGCATTTAGGTTACATCTACTTAAAAACATAACAGGCAAAGCATTAAGCAAACCTTGATCTTGTAAACTCGCTATACAATTATATAATATAGGGACGCAGCAACTGGTTTCAATCCTTGCCATCTTTTGTAATTCTTTTCCTAAATAAATAGTTTGGTGGAGTGCACAGAACCAGTGTAGAAGATAAAATCTTTAAATTTGCAGGATCACATTATTCTCTTGATCAGTTAAGTAATAATGAGAAGAATTTTGGTAATTCTTTAGGTTTTCTCTCCCCTGAGACTAAATGGGCATTCCAGCATGAGTACGCACTCTGTACCCCAGTGCACACTTCCAGTAAGTAGAACAGCACAAATTTTATGCAACTATTTAAAAATGTATTTTTGAAATCTTCTAAAGTATACACCAATATCTGAGGTTTTACACTGCTCTGTCGCAATTTTCGACAAAAGTTCCCCTCCGCCTCTGCACCATCAATTTCTTTGTCCCACATTAAGTTTCCCCAGCCCCATAGTGATTGTCAGCTATCATCATCATTGGGAATCCCTCATGTTGAGGATGATTCTTCCTTGCAGATGGCTGAGTGAAAGTGAGATGTCAGTGTTGGCTGTCGCTGCGCAGATGGCTTATGAGCCCTATCTTAGCCTTGCAGGCTCTCCCACAGTGAGGACATCGGTTGTTGGCCAGTTGTTGGCCAGTACCACCAGAGGTGGTAGCGGATTGTTGGCTCAAGCAACTTCCTTTTCTTTGCATCTCTTTCGCCGTTCTCTCTCTGTGGTTGCTCTTGTTGATTGTAAGGCCTTGACACCATTTTTGATGATGGCTCACCATTGGTTGCTGTTACGAACAGGTGAGAAAGGTGTCTTGGGGTCTTTTACCATATCCACCTGGTCTTATTGTAACAGGGTTTAATTTTAAACACATTGTGTTTTGAGTTCCCCCTTTGGTGAATCCTTGTTCACCACTTTCCAATTACAAGGCAAAGAAATGAGCATAAACAGGCTTTCTTAGGTTTCGAGAAGATAAGTGACATTTATTAAAACTTAAACGCTAATACAGTTAACACCTACGGATATACAACGCGCCCACGCTAGCATGCACACGCGATACACACATGCAAATAGGGACAGAAAATAGTGGAAGAAAAATAAATTGGAGAGGTTTGAGGCAATATCAGAAGAGTTCTTGTTTACTGTGCTTCACTATAGTCCTTTTTTAAGTAATCTTACTTTTTGTTGGGGCCCAGTATTCTTCTTAAACCTTGTTCACTGTAGGAGTTTTTTCTCTCTTGGGGTTCATGTGTCTTCAATGTTTTCCGAAGCTGGTGAGACTGAGATGAGAGCAGACAGGAGAGAGGTCTTCTCAGTCCAGCAGAAAAGTGCTTTCTAATTTCAAATTCTTCGTTGGAAGCTCAAATTCAAAAAACTCCAACAATCAGTCAATCATGTGACCAAACTGGCCTGACCACATCTGTGTATGAGGCAATCTTAGTTGTTAACCTGGAACATTTCAACATCTGGTAATCAATTTGGGGCGGCACAGCGGCGCAGTGGTTAGCACCACAGCCTCACAGCTCCAAGGACCCGGGTTCACTTCTGGGTACTGCCTGTGCGGAGTTTGTAAGTTCTCCCTGTGATCGCGTGGGTTTTCATCGGGTGCTCCGGTTTCCTCCCACCGCCAAAGACTTGCAGGTGATAGGTAAATTGGCCATTGTAAATTGCCCCTAGTGTAGGTAGGTGGTAGGGAATATGGGATTACTGTGGGGTTAGTATAAATGGGTGGTTCTTTGTTGGCACAGATTCGGTGGGCTGAAGGGCCTGTTTCAGTGCTGTATCTCTAAATAAAATAAAATAAATAAAAGTCCATTGTGGATTAAATTGGAGCAGGGAATAGCTCCTTTGTCCTTTGAAGTACTTGTCTGTTGATATGCTAATGTCTCTCTTTAGTCAAAGTCTCCAATTGTTTTTTAAAGCAAGTTCTTTCTTCACCATCAGCAGTTTAAAATCAATGTTCATATAGCAAAATTAATTTTCCTCATTCTTGGCAGGTGGGGGCGGTGGGGGGGGGGGTGGTGGTTTGCCTGACAGTCGCAATGGGGTATCTGCTTCCCATGTGTTGATGTTAATCGAGAAAACCTTTATGCAGCCTTTGAGATTGTCTTTGAAACATTTTCTTTGACCCGCATGTGAATGGGCGCCCTGGTGTAGGTTTGAGTAGAGCACCTGTTTGGGCAGCCTAGTGTTGGGCATTCTGACGACATGTCTCATTCATCTCAGCTGATGTGAAATTATCATAGCCTGTATACTTTGTGTGTCTCTGTTTTGTATGATGCTCATGTTTGTTCTTTTGCTTCCCACTTGATACACAAGATCCTTCTAAGACAGCATTAATGATGTTGTTCTAGGGCCTTGATATGGCGTCTATAAGTTCTCCAAGTTTCAGCACCATAAAGAAGTGTGGGAAGAACCACTCCCCAATAGACTTTAAGTTTACTGTCGGGTCTGTTATCACAATTCTCAAAAACTTGGAGTACATAATTTACCATAGACTGAGCTAGCACATTGAATTTGGTGGTGTACCTCTTCATCAATGTCGGCTTTTTGGGATAGATAGCTTCCAAGATATAGGAAGTGAGGGCAATTTTCCAACACTTAACCATGAATCTCAATTGAAGGCACTGGATTTGATACATTTGGTGTGGGTCGGTAGAGGACTTTCATCTTCCTGGTGTTCAGGGCAAGTCCCACATGCTCACATGCTTTGGTGAATACGTCAACTGTCTGCTGTAGTTCTTCTTCAGAGTGAGTATTAACTTGTCCATCATCAGCATCCTGTAGTTCTATTACAGAAGTGGTTGTTGGCCTTCAGCTGGTTGAAGTTGAAGAATTTACCATCAGTTATTACCACACCTGGGGGAGCCTGTCAGTAGCAAGCTGCAAGGTTGTTGCAAGAAGAGTTGAATATAGTGTTGGTGCAATGACACAGCCATATTTGATGCCTCTTTAGACAGGTAAGGGGTCTTTAGTGAAGCCATTGCATAGCACTGTTATTTGTATATTGTCATGTAGGAGATAGATGATATTTGTGAACTTAGCTGGGCATCCATATTGCTGTAGCACCTTCCAAAGGGCAGTTCGATTTACCGAGTCAAAGGCTTTTGTCAAGAAAGCCATTTACAAAGGGATATTCTGCTCTCTGCACTTTTCCTAAAGTTGGCGTGCTGTGAAGATCATGTTGGTTGTCCCTCTGGCGGGTCGGGACTCTGGGAGGAGCTCCTTTGCAATTGGCGAGAGGTGATTAAATATCCTAGCTAGAACTTTTCTAACTGTTGAGAGCAATGTGATGCCCCTGTAGTTCCTGCAGTTCAACTTGTCTTCTTTCTTGAAGATTCTGATCATCATGGCATCTCTAAGGCCACTTGGAATTTCTTCATTCTGCCAGAGCTTCACAAATAGGGCATGTATCTGAGAGATCAGTATGTCTCCTCTGTGTTTCAGTACTTCTGCAGCAATATTGTGAGGATCAGAAGCCTTTGTTGTTTTTCATCTGTTGACAGCAGTTATCACTTCATCGAGCGTTGGATCATTGTCTAGCTTGCTTCTGATTGTATGTTGTGGGAAGTTCTCCAGTAGGTGCATGTCCACCATGGAGTTCTGGTTGAGCAGTTCTACAAAGTGCTTTTTCCAGCAGGTGTTGATACTGTCCATGTTTTTGAGGAGAGTCTTGCGATCTTTGGATTTTACCAGTGTTGGTCCTTGTGATGAGGTTCCATAGATCTCTTTGTCTTGCAAAAGGTGCGTATGTCATGCATGCCAGCAAGGAGTTGAATTTCCTCAGCCCACCATTTGTTCTTCAAATTGTGGGTTCTTCTTTGAACTTCAGCTTTGGCTGTCTGATGGGTGAGCTTCTTTTCTGTGGAGTTTGGATCCTGTTGCCAGGTTAGGAATGCTGTCTGTTTACAGTCAATGAGTTTACATATTTCTGTATCACTGTAATCAAACCAGACTTGGTGTCTTTTAGTGGTGTGTCAGAGGATTTCTTAACATGTATGAGTAATGATGGATTTCAATGATTGCCAGTCATCTTGGACATTGCTTGATGGTGTGACCATCTGTTCCTGTTGTCTCCGATTCATTTGTTCTTGAAATTTATTTATTTAGAGATACAGCACTGAAACAGGCCCTTTGGCCCACCGAGTCTGTGCTGACCAACAGCCACCCATTTATACTAATCCTACATTAATCCCATATTCCCTACCACATCCCCACCATTCTCCTAAACTAGGGTCAATTTACAATGGCCAATTTACCTATCAACCTGCAAGTCTTTGGCTGTGGGAGGAAACCAGAGCACCCAACGGAAACCCACGCGGTCACAGGGAGAAATTGCAAACTCCACACAGGCAGTACCCAGAACTGAACCCGGGTCGCTGGAGCTGTGAGACTGCGGTGCTAACCACTGCGCCGCCCGTTTCTTGAGTTTAGTATCATTTGACAGGCCAGAAACCTTACACTTTCTCTGTACCTCTCATGGCTGTCGGTTCCTTTTGGGGGCCAAGCGAATGAGTCGGTCGTCTGTCCAGCATTTGTCAGCCATAACTATGGCATGTGTAATCAGCACATCGTTACAATCCCTGGTCCTGACTATCACATAGTCTATTAAGTGCCAGTGCTTGATTCTTGGATGTTGCCAGGCTGTTTTGAAATATTTTTGGCAGAAAAGGGTGTTAGTCACCACAAGTTTCTGTTTAGCGCACAGGGTAAGGAGGCATACACCATTGGGAGTGGACTTTCCAGCTCTATGCTTTCCAATAATGTTCAGCCGAAGGGTGTGGTTGTCCCCCACCCTTGCACTGGAATCACTAAGAAGTATGATCTTTGACTGTGATGGTACAGCTGCCAAAGTTGCATCTAGCTTGGAAAGGAAGGTTTCTTTCACATCATCCTCGGAGTCCAAGGTAGGTGCAAACTTGCTGACAAGGGTGGCTTATTTATTGCCTTTGAGTTTAAGATTGAGTGTCAGAAGACGCTCATTGATCCCAATGGGGGTTCGTGCGGTCTCTTCATAAGTTTGTTTTTGATGACAAAACCGACTCCATGAATTCTGCATTGTTCTCATGATTTTCCTTTGCAGAAGAATGTATAGCCACCTCCATGTTCTTTGATTTGTCCCTCATCTGCTCTATAGGCCTTGATAAGGGCCACAATATCAATGTTTAGGCGTCAGAGCTTGCAGACTACTACATCTATTCGTCTTTCAGGTCGTTCTGATATTTCAAGATACTACCTTAATTGTTTTTGTGAGTTTTGACCGCTGGTAGGTGATCCTGCTGAATGTGATTTTCCAGCCAGGATTGTAGTGAGGCGGGCTATTCTTAGGGCACCTTTTCTAGCCCTTTCCCCAAGTGGGCTGAGCAGAGCTAATCCTGAAGAGGACTGCACAGACACAGCTACAAACACCAAACCACCCTTCTGCCTCATTTAAGAGCAGAGCAGTTAATTGGTAATTTCCACCATTGTGTTAAGTTGTGACTCGAAGCTCCCAGATATCATGATCCTACTCCTGTCACCACTAGCTGATTGCCAAAGGGCTTGAGGAAATTTACCATCTGTAGGAGGGCCAGTGCGTGGTGTTGTTTGGAATGGGAGGCCTGTTGCACTGCAGGCCCCACATTGTCTTGGCGGGGGATTGCCTGTTTTCAATGATCAGGCGAGCCTGCATAATTGAGGGCAAGGCCCTGCTGCAACCTTCCATCAGCCAATACACCATTGAAGCTTTTTGTTGTGAATACCAACTCTTGCTCACCATGTCACAGTGTACTGTAAAGTATGTTTATGGGGATTTTGAATGATGTAAAAGCACCACCCTCTACCTCACCCTAAAAATTTGCTGCTGCGGTCCGCGACTGCTTATTCATCAGTAGAGGTCCGACTTATTTCGCAGTTAGCCTCTGTATCTGGACAAGGCCCTGCTGCAACCTTTTGTCTGCCTTCACAGCAATCAGTCAATCCACCTGTCTGCCCATTCTGCTAGCCTATCTATGTCCTGTTGCAGGCAGTTCATATCATCCTATTTGCCATGTCTCCAAGTTTGGGGTCATTGGCAAATTTTGAAATTCTACTCTGTATTCCAAGAGCCAAGTCATTTATATAGTAAAAAAAATAGTCCTAGCACTGACCATTGGGCAACACCACTATCTACCATCCTCCAGTCTGAAAAACTATTTACTGATGTTTTCTGTTCTTAAGTCAATGTTTTAATCCAATTGGACACTCACCCTCCTATTCCATGAGCCTCAATTTTGTTAACCAGTCTTTATGTGGTACTTTATCAAATGCTTTCTTAAAATCCATATAGACAACAGCCACTGCATTCCCTTCATCAACCTTCTCTGTTACTTCATCAAAAAATTTAATTAGTCAAGCATGATCTGCCTTTTACCAATCCGTGCTGACTCTCCTTAATTAACTCAAACCTCTCCAAGCATCTGTTGGTTTTTTCCCCTAATTATTGTTTCTAAAACCTTTGATGTTAAACTAACTGTGCTGTATTTTCTAGGACCGCCCTTACACCGTTCTTGAATAAGGGTGTCACATTTGCCACTTTCCAATCCTCTGGCACCTCCCGCATATACAGGGAATATTGTGCATCCTTTCACCCGGCGTATCAGCTACAAGTCTTCTGCCAGGCTGGGGCTGAGAATATTCCTGCTCTGGGAGTCCCTGTTCCCTGGCCATGCCCCATCTCACACAATAGGGGAAGCAAATATGCATGGGAGAAGGAACTGGGAATTTGAAACATTTGGGTTCCTTTGAAGTGGCCACTCTTGAAATCAGAGAATAGAGAGGGGCTGGAGAATTGAAGGTCTTTTTGCAACTGTGGTTACCAAAACTGCAAGATAAAAGCACAATGGCAGCAGACGCATGGCAACACCATCACCTTCGAGTTCCCCTCCAAGTGACACATAATCACGACTTGGAAATATATCGCTGCTCTTTCATCGCTTCTGCATCAAAATCCTGGAAATCCCTACCTAACGATACCATGGGAGTACCTTCACCACACAGACTGCAATGGTTCAAGAAGGCAGCTCACCAACACCTTCTCAAGAGCAAATAGGGATGGCCAATAAATGCTGGACTTGCCAGCGACATCCACATCCCATGAAGGACTAAAAAAAACTCCCTTGCTCTTTCCACAGCGCCCTGCAAAGGTTTCCTTTTCAAGTATTTATCCAATTCCATCTTGAAAGTTACTTTTTAATCTGCTTCCACCACCCTTTCAAGCAGTGCATTCCAGATCATAACAACTCACTATGTCAAAGTAATGTAAGCAAAATAAAGGAAAATGAAAAACTTATTGAGGCTTGTTAATAATTGGGGTTGTTGTTACAGACCAATATAAAAAAAAAATCAATGCAGTTTTGCTGTGGGAGATATAAACAAAATTAGTTTTATTCTTGTTTAAACTGTTTATTTTTTTTTTACCCTAAGGAAGAATAGCAAAACCAACACAGTGTTACTGTTTAAAATTGTAGAGAGTCGTGACTACATACTCTTTATTATTCTGACGCCCTCTAGCAGCCCAGAGAGCTACTTGCCACTTATCCAAATTGATTCAATCATTTGGCAGTGTGAGTGCAGTGTATCCAGATGCACTTCATTAGCATTGACTGGCCCATGCACAGTGGTACAATTAACAACAAAACCCTGATTAGGACACAGGAAAGAACACCAGCTCCCAACCTCAGCCTCTCGCGCACTCAAAGTAGCATCCAGATTCATCAGGATATTTCAGCTAACCTCAGTTGAATATGTGCCATTGCACTCCAAACCATCTCATAAAATGTTAATTTAGCCAAGGTTATGATGATCACTCTTCTACAATATTAATATGACTGATGAGGAGCACTGCCCTAATTTAAATAACCTAAGTATTGTGATCATTGTCTTTATATAGACAGGAGTACAGCAGGAAGAAGTTATTTTTCCATAACTTCAGTCCTATTTTTGGGAACTACAAAAGTTCATATGTAAAATTTGGGAGAAGAAGTTGTGGAAGGTGTGGGAGAAGCAAAAGCTGAGAAACTAACTTGAAGGAGGGGATTTTTTTCAAAAGGCAGGTGCCTTCAACCCACAACGTTCACATATGGGATGTATTCAATCAACATGTAACTTGTGCATAATCATCAGAACAGAGTCAAATATGTGGATGTCCACAGCACCATTACTGATGTCACTGGGTTCCCCGAGAAGAACTACCCAATCAGAGCTGATGGGAAGATGAGGATGATTATTGAAGGGCAGTCGGGCAGATCAGGCTGCATGAGAGCTGCTCTGTGTCACCTGCCAGTACTTCCGCACCCTGCATTTGAAGACATACATGACCAGACTTTGCTTTTGGAGGCTCCAAATCTCACGGTAGATTGTGACAACTGATCATATGGTACAGATAAGTGGAAAGGCTTGACAAACTGTAATAATGTATAGTTCTTTAGTAGCATCCCAGTCATGCTCGAAACAAGGCTTGCCAGAAATTCCCACCTGAACCCCAGCTCCAACATCATTAATCATGTTTTAGGCAGATGGAGGTTCTGCCTCAAGCGGACCCTGATGGAAACTGGGAGTGTAGGCCGAAACTCAGTGTATTTGGGTCCCAGCCAATTTTCCACTTGCTTCACAGCAATCCCAGTTGACTTAGACTAGTATACGCTCCCTGAGCTCCTTGGATATTTGAGGCACCCACTTTTAACCTAAGAAGATTACAGAGAGAAAACCAGTAAACTACAGACAAAGCTATTCCATTTAAAATAAATTCTTTGCAGCACGTAGAGGTTGCAAAGCCATTTCAGATTCAGATTAATTATAAACAAAGAAAAGACCTGGTTCATCATTTCTAGAAGGAAGATTTTGTTTGGGAGGAACTCCCCAGCAACAACCACCGCCACCCCACCCCCTCCCCCCCACCCCACAAAGGAAATCCCTGTGTAACACTCCAAAATGTTTCCAGCCTCTTGTCAAGTGAGTAAGACAAGATATCCTAATAAGTCAAAAAAGCAACATGGGTGCCAGAACTTGTAACGGTTTCCAAAAACTAAACAGAACAATTTGTTTTATGATTTAGTGTTGTTGAACTTGAATATTATTTTCCAATTATATTAGCGATTTGTACAAATTCAAAAACCATTAGAATCACCAATAGTTATCGCGGGGAAACCTTTGACAGGAAATCAATCTCTTTCAGAGTTTCTGGAAGGCACTGTAATGCTGTAAGGAGTCCAATCACTCCAAAATGAAATATCATGTTTGCATTTATCTTACTACTTGCCAATGGAGTGTATTATCTTCCAATATGTCTGCGTAACTATGTAGCCATTTCAGTTTGGGCCTGCCAAAATGGCACATGGCTGCCTTTTCATGATTTCAGGGTTGATCTTATTAAACATTCATGGGGACCTTTTGGCCTTTTTAAAAATTCATTTCATGGGATGTGGGCGTTGCTGGCAAGGCCAGTATTTGTTGCTAATTTCCATTCAGAAGGTGGTGGTGAGCTGCCTTCTTAAACTGCTGCAGTCCATCTAGCGCGGGTACACCCACAGTGCTGTTAGGGAGGGTGTTCCAGGAATTTGATCCAGCAACTGCGAAGGAATGGCAACATAGTTCCAAGTCAGGATGGTGTGTGGCTTGGAGGGGTTCTTGCAGATGGGGTGTTTTTACGCGTCTGCTGCCCTTATCCTTCTAGGTCGAAGAAGTTGTGGATTTGGAACATTCCGTCGAAAGAGGTGTGGTGAGTTACTGCAGTGCATCTTGTATATGGTACACACTGCTGCCGTGTCGGTGGTGGAGGGACTGAATGTTGAAGGTGGTGGATGGGGTGCCAGTCAAGTGAGCTACTTTACCCTGGATGACGCTGGGCTTCCTGAGTGTTGTTGGAGCTGCACTCATCCAGGCGAGTGGAGAGTATTCCATCACACTCCTGACTCATACCTTGTAAATAGTGAATATCTTTGGGAAGTCAGGAGGTGGGTTTGGGAAGTTAGGAGGTGGGTTACTCACCACAGAATTCCCAGCCTCTGACCTGCTCTTGTAGCCACAGTGGCAGTTCCAGTTCAGTTTCTGGTCAATGGTAACCTCCAGGATGTTAATACAATCATACGAATTAGGAGCAGAAGTAGGCCATTCAGCCTGTCGAGCCTGCTCCGCCATTTAATAAGATCATGGCTGATCTGGTTCTGTCTCGAATTCCACACTCCCACCTACCCCGATAATCTTTGATGCCCCTGCCTAACAAGAATCTATCTACCTCCGCCTTAAAAATATTCAATGACCTTGCCACCACCAGCTTCTGAGGCAGAGAATTCCAAAGTTCCTAGTTCTGGACTCACCTACAAGAGGAAACATCCCCTCCACATTCACCCTGTTAAAACCATTCAGGATCTTATATACTTCAATCAAGTCTCCCCTCACTCTTCTAAAATCAAGTGAAAACAAGCCCACTCCGTCCAAACTTTCCTCATAAGACAACCTGTTCATTCCAGGTATCAATCTAGTAAACCTCCTCTGAACTGCCTCCAATGCTTCCTTAAATAAGGAGACCACAAATGCACACAGTACTCGAGATGGGGTCTCACCAATGCCCTGTATAACTGAAGCATAACATCCTTACTTTTATTTTCAATTCCTCTCGTAATAAAGAATAGCATTCCATTAGCCTTCTTTATTACTTGCTGTAGCTGCCTACGAACCATTTGTGACTCATGCACTAGAACACCTAGATCCCTCTGCATCTCGGAATTCTGCAGTCATTCCCTGTTTAAGAAATATTCTGCTTTTTTATTCTTCCTGCCAAAGTGAACAACTTCACATTTTTCCCCATTATACTCCATCTGTCAGATTTTTGCTCACTCATTCAACCTATCTATATCGGTCTGCAACCTCCTTATGTCCTCTTCACAAAATACTTTCCTACCTATCTTTGTGTCATCTGCAAATTTAGCGACCATGCCATCACTCCCCTCATCTAAGCCATTGATACAAATTGTAAAAAGTTGAGGCCCCAGCACGGACCCCTGCGGGACTCCACTCGTCACATTCCGCCAATCAGAAAAGGACTCATTTATGCATATTCTCTGTTTTCTGCCAGCCAGCCAATCTTCTAGTTATGCTAATATGTTACCCCCTACACCATGAGCTCCAACTTTGCGCAATAACCTTTTATGTCTCACCTTGTCAAATGCATTCTGGAAATCCAAGTACAGTCGTCAACGAGCTCCCCTTTATCCACAGCGCATGTTATTCTTTCAAAGAACTCCAATAAATTGGTTAAGCATGATTTCACTTTCACAAAATCATGCAGAATATTCCTGATTGCCTTAAGTTTTTTTAGTCATTCTCTGCCTAGTAAATGAAGTAAATGAGGAGGACATAGTAAATAAGGCCAGTAGGACTAAGAGGACGAGCAGGCAGGGAGATGTTGCTGAGCACAGCGGGACTGGTGGTCTGAAGTGCATTTGTTTCAATGCGAGAAGTATAACAGGTAAGGCAGATGAACTTAGAGCTTGGATTAGTACTTAGAAATATGATGTTGTTGCTATTACAGAGACTTGGTTGAGGGAAGGGCAGGATTGGCAGCTAAATGTTCCAGGCTTTAGAAGCTTCAGGCGGGATAGAGGGGGATGTAAAAGGGGTGGGGGAGTTGCATTACTGGTTAAGGAGAATATCACAGCTGTACTGTGGGAGGACACCTCAGAGGAGTCATGCAGTGAGGCAATATGGGTAGAGCTCAGGAATAGGAAGGGTGCAGTCACGATGTTGGGGGTTTACTATAGGCCTCCCAACAGCCAGCGGGATGTAGAGGAGCAGATATGTAGACAGATTTTGGAAAGATGTAAAGGTAACAGGGTTGTAGTGGTGGGTGATTTTAACTTCCCCAATATTAACTGGGACTCACTTAGTGCTAGGGGCTTGGATGGGGCAGAATTTGTGAGGAGCATCCAGGAGGGCTTCTTGAAACAGTATGTAGATAGTCCAACTAGGGATGGGGCCATTCTGGACCTGGTATTGGGGAATGAGCCCGGCCAGGTGGTCGAAGTTTCAGTGGGGGAGCATTTCGGGAGCAGTGACCATAATTCCATAAGTTTTAAGGTACTTGTGGATAAGGATAAGAGTAGTCCTCGGGTGAAGGTGCTAAATTGGGGGAAGGCTAATTATAACAATATTAGGCAGGAACTGAAGAATTTAGATTGGGGGCAGCTGTTTGAGGGTAAATCAACATCTGACATGTGGGAGTCTTTCAAACATCAGCTGATTAGAATCCAGGACCAGCATGTTCCTGTGAGGAAGAAAGACAAGTTTGGCAAGTTTCAGGAAGCTTGGATAACACGGGATATTGTGAGCCTAGTCAAAAAGAAAAAGGAAGCATTTGTAAGGGCTGGAACGCTAGGAACAGATGAAGCACTTGAGGAATATAAATACAGTAGGAAGAAACTTAAGCAAGGAATTAGGAGGGCTAAAAGGGGTCATGAAAAGTCATTGGCAAACAGGATTAAGGAAAATCCCAAGGCTTTTTATACATATATAAAGAGCAAGAGGGTAACCAGGGAAAGGGTTGGCCCACTCAAGGACAGAGATGGGAATCTATGCGTGGAGCCAGAGGAAATGGGTGAGGTGCTAAATGAGTACTTTGCATCAGTATTCACCAAGGAGAAGGACTTGGTGGATGATGAGCCTAGGGACGGGAGTGCATATAGTCTCAGTCATCTCATTATCAAAAAGGAGGAGGTGTTGGGTGTCTTGCAAAGCATTAAGGTAGATAAGTCCACAGGGCCTGATGGGATCTACCCTAGAATACTGAGGGAGGCAAGGGAAGAAATTGCTGGGGCCTTGACAGAAATCTTTGCATCCTCATTGGCTACAGGTGAGGTCCCAGAGGACTGGAGAATAGCCAATGTTGTTCCTTTGTTTAAGAAGGGTGGTAAAGATAATCCAGGAAATTATAGGCCGGTGAGCCTTACGTCAGTGGTAGGGAAACTATGAGAGAGGATTCTTCAGGACAGGATTTACTCCCATTTGGAAACAAACAAACATATTAGCGAGAGACAGCATGGTTTTGTGAAGGGGAGGTCGTGTCTTACTAATTTGATTGAGTTTTTTGAGGAAGTGACGAAGATGATTGATGAGGGAAGGGCGGTGGATGTTGTCTATGTGGACTTCAGTAAAGCCTTTGACAAGGTCCCGCATGGCAGACTGGTGCAAAAGGTGAAGTCACACGAGATCAGAGGTGAGCTGGCAAGATGGAAACAGAACTGGCTCAGTCACAGAAGACAGAGGGTAACAGTGGATGGGTGTTTTTCTGAATGGAGGGATGTGACTAGTGGTGTTCCGCAGGGATCAGTGCTGGGACCTTTGCTGTTTATAGTATATATAAATGATTTGGAGGAAAATGTAGCTGGTCTGATTAGTAAGTTTGCGGACGACACAAAGGTTGGTGGAGTTGCGGATAATGATGAGGATTGTCAGAGGATACAGCAGGATATAGATCGGTTGGAGACTTGGGCGGAGAAATGGCAGATGGAGTTTAATCCGGACAAATGTGAGGTAATACATTTTGGAAGGTCTAATGCAGGTGGGAGGTATACAGTAAATGGCAGAACCCTTAGGAGTATTGACAGGCAGAGAGATCTGGGCGTACAGGTCCACAGGTCACTGAAAGTGGCAACGCAGGTGGATAAGGTAGTCAAGAAGGCATACAGCATGCTTGCCTTCATTGGTCAGGGCATAGAGTATAAAAATTGGCAAGTCATGTTGCAGCTGTACAGAACCTTAGTTAGGCCACACTTAGTATATTGCGTGCAATTCTGGTCGCCACACTACCAGAAGGACGTGGAGGCTTTGGAGAGGGTACAGAGGAGGTTTACCAGGATGTTGCCTGGTCTGGAGGGCATTAGCTATGAGGAGAGGTTGGAAAAACTCGGATTGTTTTCACTGGAACGACAGAGGTGGAGGGGCGACATGATAGAGGTTTACAAAGTTATGAGCGGCATGGACAGAGTGGATAGTCAGAAGCTTTTTCCCAGGGTGGAAGAGTCAGTTACTGGGGGACATAGGTTTAAGGTGCGAGGGGCAAAGTTTAGAGGGGATGTGCGAGGCAAGTTTTTTACACAGAGGGTGGTGAGTGCCTGGAACTTGCTGCCAGGGGAGGTGGTGGAAGCAGATACGATAGCGACGTTTAAGAGACATCTTGACAAATATATGAATAAGAAGGGAATAGAGGGATATGGGCCCCGGAAGTGCAGAAGGTGTTAGTTTCGGCAGGCATCAAGATCAGCGCAGGCTTGGAGGGCTGAATGGCCTGTTCCTGTGCAGTACTGTTCTTTGTTCTGCCATTCTTGATATTTTACCAGTCATCTAACCTGCCACTCATCTTTGCGCAATTGTATGCTTTTTCCTTAAGTTTGATGCTTTCCTGAATTTCTTTAATTAACCACAGATGGTGGGCCCTCCTCTTAGAATTTTACTTTATAGTAGGAATATGCTTATTCTGAGTTTTCTGAAATATCCCCTTAAATGTCTGCCACTGCTTCTCTATTGATCTATCTCGTAGCCTAGTAACCCAGTTCACTTCAGCTAACTCAAAATTTCATGCCTACCCAGTTGCCCTTATTTATGTTTAAAATACTAGTCTTAGACCCACTTCCCTCTCTTTCAAACTGGATGTAAAATTCAATCATATTGCGGTCACTGCTACCTAGAGGTGCCTTTACTCTGAGGTCATTAATTAATCCTGTCATGTTACACAATATCAAGTCTAATATAACCTGCTCTCTGGTCGGTTCCAGAATGTGCTGCTCAAAGAAACTATCTCGAAAGCATTCTGTAAACTCCTCATCCAGGCTACTATTGCCAATCTGATTTTTCCAGTGGAGGATTCAGCGATAGTAATGCCATTGAACATCATGGGGAGACGGTTAGATTCTCTCTTGTTGGAGTTGGTCATTGTCTGGCACTTGTGTGGCATGAAAGTTACTTGTCACTAATCAGCCTGAGCCTAAACACCACCACCTGCAAGTTCCCCTCCAAGTCGCACACCATCTTGACTTGGAAATATATCGCCATTCCTTCACTATCAATGGGTCAAAATCCTGGAACACCCTCCCTAACAGCACTGTGGGTGTACCCGCACCAGATCGACTGCGACGTTTCAAGAAGGCAGCTCACCACCACCTTCTCAAGTGCAATTAGGGATGGGTAACAAATGCTGGACTTGCCAGTGATGCCCACATCCCATGAAAGAATTGAAAAAAGTCCCAAGGGACTTCACAGGAGCATTGTAAAACAAAATATGACACCGAGCCACAAAAGAAGATATTAGATCGTGTGACCAAAAGCTTGGTCAAAGACATAGGCTTTAAAGAGTGTCTTAAAGGAAGAAAGCGAGGTAGAGAGGCGGAGAGATGTAGGGAGGGTATTCCAGAGCTTAGAACCTCGGCAGCTGAAAGCACAGCAACCAATGGAGGATTGATTAAAATTAGGGATGCTGAAGAGGCTAGAATTACAGGAGTGCAGATACCTTGGATGGTTGTGGAGCTGGAGGAGATTACAGAGATTGGGAGGGGCGAGGACATGGAGTGATTTGAAAACAAGGATGAGAATTGTACAATCATGACGTTGCTTGACCAGGATCCAATGTAGGTCAGCCAGCACAGTGGTGATAGGTTCCGTCCTCCCTGATTGCCTGCCCCTCTTCCATGGTTATGTTCGTGCCCGGGTGTCCCTGGAGAAGGAGCATGCGGTGTCGGCCGGTATGCTTGAGGCCTTCCGCGACCAGTGGGCACCGCAGGGATTGGAATGCATTGTTGACGCCGAGAATGGCATTTTAATTTGAGTTTTTTGTTTATTTGATTTTAATAAAGTTATTTTTTAAAAAATGTTTATAAAGGGGGCCTGAAGAATGTAGGCCCCCTCGACATAAAAAAAATGGGTTAGATACAGAGTAAAGCTCACTCTACACAGTCCCACCAAACATTTACAAACAACGTGGCATGAGAGGTGAATGGCCAGTCATGTTATCAACCATCAAAAAAAAAGGAAAAAAAGGGGTGATAGGTGAATGGGTCCTGGTGCACATTAAGACATGGACAGCTGGGTTTTGGGTGACCTCAAGTTTACAGAGGGTAGAATATGGGAGACCAGCCAGGAGTGTGTTGAAATAGTCGGGTCTAGAGGTAACGAAGGCATGAATGAGATTTTCAGCAGCAGATGAGCTGAGACGGGCGAAGTCCAGCAATGTTACAGCATAGGAGGTAGGCAGTCTTAGGTCTTACAAAATCACTGTAAAAAAATGTTTGAGTAAATAAACTCTGATTTAATTAATGTTCTATGTTAATTTGTCAAAACAAATAAAGAGTTAATCCTTTATTGTCTCACTGTATGACAAAATAGCTGCCTACATTTGAAGTAAATAAATCATAAATAAATGGGATCTTTCCAGTTCAAGTTAAGTATTGTTAGAGATTCAGTGGCTCACAGACTTTAAATATTTAGCAAGTTAATTCCTCCAATTTATTTTCCCACAAGCTTCAGGCCTGAAACTAGCCAGATGCAACAGAAACTATTCTTAACACATGTTATCTATTTGCCCTCTGGTTTACTCATATGTTTAATAGTAAGACATAATAGCAAAAAACTAGTTAAACAGAACCTACAATGGTCGAATGAAAATAGTTTGATTGCTGCTAGCCAGATACCACTTTACCACTACAATGCTTTGACTTGGGAAATTTATTGGAACAAAGGTATGTATACAATTTGTTGTACATTGTTTCCAATGTCAGCAGGGGGTAGACTGGAGCAAAGCTAAGATGGCTATGTGTGTACAGTTTTTCAATTCTAAAACTGGTTCTCTCTCTCCTTATATGATGACTTAATCAGTAACTTTTCTCTTTCTGTACAATTATGTGTAAGATGTGAATTTTTGATATAGAGTATTGACCATACTGTGAATTGACATATTTATGTATACGTTTAAGTGTGCATGTGTACATGAGTGTATGCATGTATTTGTGTTTTTAAGTGCAGATGTTTTGTATTTATGTTACCCATTTGTGCATGTATGTTGGTGTACTATATGTTGTGGATATTTGTGTGTTTATGTTATTTAAGTACATTGTCAGTGTGGCTGTTGGATTGTGCGTTGGTATATGTAAGTGTGAGTGTTGTGTGTATGAGGGTATGTGTGTGTGTTATGTAAATATGTGAGAATATGTATGTAGTATGTGTCAGTGTTGTTATTTGGTTGTTCAGATGGTACCTGTATAACTCTGTAATGGGTTGTATAAGTTGTTGGGGGGCAGCAGTGTAACATCAGTAATTTTTGTTTGTACTGTTGACATTCCAGAATGTTTATGAATAATCACTGCAAAAGAATTGTCACAGTTACAGTTCACACTTAATGATGGGGATATTGCTGTTTGATATATTTTTGAACTGCTTCTGCCTCATTGGAAAGTATTTTTTGCATATTAGATAGCATAAAAACAGGATGTGGTCAGAGGCATCTGTAACAAATATTGATGCTTCATACAGTTGGCCCTCAAGATTGCTGAAAAGACAGATATTTGACAAATTGTACATGATACCAACAGGAAACACCTACGCCAACTCTGTTTCAACCAATGCTGTTGAAATCTGCATTTACATTGAAGCACCAGAAGGTGACAATGTTTGGGAGAGTGTTCTATGGTCAGATCACGATTGACATTCTGCACAGATTTTTCCGATTGGCACAAAAAACTGAAGCACAGCCACAGGTCCTCCTGTATTCCTGACATAAACAGGTCTCATAGTTGGCCTGCCAATCCTGGAGAGGTGGCCTGTTCCATGGAAGTGACCTTTCTTGTCAAGACTCCAAGATCAAGTGATAGCAGATTGTGCCTGGCGCCCTCATCAGGACCTATTATATAAATGACTCCATCCATAGGATTTGGGCTGAAGCCTTCACATAGAGTGTATGGAAGTTCCATTCTACCTCACTTACACCAGTGGAGCAGATCCATCGGGAATTCAGGCCCAGTAAGTGTAAAATATTGAGTAGCACTTTGCTGTGGAAATAACATTGAGACAAACAATGCTAACCATTTATGTGAAAATCAGACAGCAACTTCCAGTGACAGCACATGGGCAGTTAACATGGAAATCCGGAAGTTGATGTCCCAGACGCAAAGTCCTCCAAAACCTTCCTGCAAACGGCATCTCGAGACCTAGCTCACCTTTCAATACATGGAATGACACCAAGTTGCTGTACTGACTGGCTAACCTCCCCAGAAAAAGTCTTGCCCATTCTGGTGTTAGTACTCTTTTATAGTGTGGTAAGTCATAATTACTGGCAAACAACCTTCTTGGCACTAAAAAATTACTTTTACAAGTGTGGAGTCTCATTCCTTTTGATCTTAATTATTGTTGGAGATTTAACAAAATAAAAAAAATCAACTTTCTCTGCCTTTTTATCTGTCTCTCTTAATTCAATATGTTCCCGAGTCTTAATTTTGCTTTCTGTACTGACAACATTGATTTCATTGTTCTAACCAACACTTCCTGCTTCAGAAGCTCCACTGCTCATTAACCAATCAGACTGAAGAATTATTAAAGAGATACACAGTTGGTTACCCTGTTCACACAGGTCCCAGATGCTTTGTAGAGGGTGCTGCTCTTTTTGGCTAGTTGGCTGACAGGAACTTTCAGTGCAAAACCCCATAGAAAGTCTATGGGAAAATGCAAGTGTAACAAAAGGCTCTTGCTGTTTGTTCATTACTGACTGCAAAATTTGGCTAATTTAAAAAGTTTGAAAGTCTAACATTAAATTTGAAAAGTAAACATCTACACATGTTCAGTTAATGAACATATATCCACCTTAAATGTATGAACTGTACGAACTGCATACTAAGGTGAAAGCTAGTAAACAAGCCATTTAAACAACAGGACTAAGACCATAAGCTGCTTGCTATAGGTCCTGACATCAACTTACTCAGAACTGTATTCAAATCCCATGCTGACACAATCCAGGGAAGTTAAGAATGTAATCCAGGCCCTTTTCATGCTGTGGACATTGCATTACAGACTTTTAATACCAGTTGTTCCTGGAAGCTAGGGTGGTATTCATTACCGATTGCTGAACCCAAACAGTTTTAAGTTGATCCTGTCAAGTTCCATCCTATCAGATGGAAGCCCTTTGGATCATCATGAAGACCTGCCTGTTCAGGTGGGCTTCCTGTAAGACCTGTCCACACTCAGTACCAGCAGCCCATGAATTAAGTCATGTGGGCAATATAATGTGATAAGAATCACTACTGTATCCTCCTTTGCAACCTTGCAAATTGCTTGCACTGTGACTGAGAAAGAAAGAAAGATATACAGCAATCCCTTTCAATAGGGGACAACAGTTTGTCTCGGCCTGTTTTCCTGCAGACCATGAACTTAGAACAGAATGCTGGAAGCAGTTTGTTCGAATTCTAGGTAATCCCTGTGCATTGAACTTCTCCCCTGCTGAAACATTTGTTTTGTTCTGCACTCTGGACAGATCAATAAGTATTAAAAAGACGATTGTCCCTTGTGTGTTTTTCCCCATTGTGTCTGTGTTTGGAGGATGTTTGAGAATAATGAAGAATAAATGCACAGAGCCTACCAGAGTTTTGTACTAATTCGACTGTTGAAAATTAGCATTTAAGAAACATTGGTGTTTACAGAGGAAATTCAGACTGGGTAGTTGTTACTTGCTCACAGGTTCCAGAAGTGATCAGGGAAATTACTGTATCAGGATTTCCCAACAGATGATTAAGTGTTTGTGCACTAATGATCCATAACATAATTTCAAGGCCATTTGAAAAAGAATACAAAATGGTAACATTTTTTCAGGATTCACAGAATACAAATTGTATGATAAGCCTCACTCCACCATTACTACATAGCACTGTAAATAAGATAAATACTGATGCTATTAAATCACCATATTGCTATGTTAAACATAGTTTGGTCAACAGATCATCAAAAATATTCTTATTGTTTTGTGGTCAATCATATTTCTTTGCAATGATATTAAATGAGGTAACGAGAGCTTTTTAACTTTAGGCTGGAAAGTGCAGAGTGCAAATAGCAGTAGGTTACTGGTCAAACAATGAAACAAACAGGGTTTAACCTAACTTGCCTGATGGGAGACCCAGGGGAATCGATTTGAATGCTGGGTTTACGTCCCACCCTGTATCACAGTCCACTAACTTCACGGGTGTAACACTAGCATTACACCCAATCTCATCAGTTTCTCAATGGACAGGTTAAGTTAAAATTACCTCCAAAGATGCTGCTTAGAATAAAATTGAGTCAATACTTTAAAATTTGAGCTGACTGTCCATCCCCCATTGGAGCATTTTACTTTTCATCTAAGGGCTACGGGAAAAGCTGTGATTATGGGATGTGTTGTAGAGAGAACAAATAACATCAGGAAAAAAAAACACAAAAAATTGGGAATTTTAAAAAACTGATACCAAATATGGAGCTGGATTTGCCTCCAATTGGCAGATTTGAGGTGAATTCACCACAAACTCACTGCAATTTCCTCCCAGGGACTTCACTTGCTTTCCATTATGGGTTTGGAATGGTAATACTGCTCATGATGGATGTATCACCACTGAGAAGGAGGAAAATAAAGCTCTGGTGCAGCCTTTAAAAACAGCAGCAGATGCCTCAGGGGTAGTCAGCAACTAGAAGGGTTCCCAGAGTTTTGCATGAATCTTTGGAGATACTTTTGACAGATGTCAAGGCCAAAAGAGCAAGATTGTTGGGCAACGAGGGGCAGGATGCTCCATAAATGGGTGGTGCAGTCAAGCTGGAGAGAGGTGGGAGAGGCAGTTACTGCCTCATAGATGTAGCCAAGGTAAGTCTAGGCATTCTTGCCAATGCACAGCCTCTACCACTCAGACACTGTTCATTCACCACCTTACCTCTCATGCTCATTCAACATCTGGGTGTCAGGAACTCATTTCTGCAAATGGCAACCTCTACCAAAACTTAAGCACCTACTTTAATCAAAGCCACTCTGCCAACACACATTGCCTGCCACAAGGACTACATAAGACTTTCAAGAGCACCCTAATTAAAAGGGCAATGAACTTCTGCACTTCATCATCATGGATGTTAATGCTCCTCACATGCCCATCCCTCTCTCTAAAGAAAAAGACTGCCTACAAGTCGCACCAAAGAAATACAAATGGGGGAGCAGCAGTAGTGCTGACAACTGTGAGCCCAGATAAAGAGGAAAGGCAAATTGTGGGCAGAGAGAACCAGCAGCAGACGGTGAGGCTGAAGGTGAGGTGCGGTGGCAACAGAGGTTGGTAAAAGTTGGTAAATGCTCATTATGGGTGGTGTAAGCATTATGCAGTTTCTCAAAGTATTACATGGCCTTACACTCAGCGGCTGTTTCTTCATAAGGAAATGTCACTGTGTGCACAACTATCCAAGTTCATCTGCCTTTCAGGAAGAGGCTGGCTATGCTGATGACCAATCCAGGTACTCTTATTGAGGTATTAACTGCCAGAATCACAGCCTCAACTTCTGCCACTTCCTCACCAACTGCAGCATAGTATTATACTCGTGCAAGCACCAGAGCAGAAACTTCCATTTGTTACGGCCAGGTGAGAAAGGTGTGTAGGGGTCCCTCTGAGCCTTCACCTGGTCTTAATGTAACAGGGATTAATTTTTAAAACACCATGTTTTAGCTCCCCCTTGGTGAATCCTTGTTCGCAGCTTTCCAATTATAAGGCAAAGAAGCCAGCACAAACAAGTTTGCTTAGGTTTAAAGAAGAAAAGTTGAAATTTATTAATCTTAAAAACTCTAATCCGGTTGATGCCTAGGGATACATGACACGCCCACGCTAACATGCATACACGATACACACATGCAAATAGAGACAGAAAAGAGCAGAAGAAAAATAAAGTGGAAATGTTTGAGGCAATATCTGAAGAGTTTTTGTTACGGTTCTTCGAGCTCACCGTAGTGTCCTTGATCGTAGGTAGATCTTGCTTTTTGTTGGGGCCCAATATTCTTCTTATACCTTGTTTGCTGTAGGAGACTTTTCTCTCTTGGGTTCATGTGTCTTCAGTGGATTCAGAGGCTTGTGACAAAGGGATGAGAGCAGACAGGCGAGATCTTCTCAGTCCAGGAGCCAGCGGATTTTCTGAGTTCAAACTCTCTGGGGCTAGTTCAAAAGACCCTGGAGCAGCCAGTTAGTCATGTGACCATCTGGTCTAACCAGTCCTGGATTGTATCACCTTAGCAGCCTCTGGAATGCTCCTCTTACACACAATACCTGGTGATCATGGTTCATTGTGGATTGAATGTGTCAGGGAATGGTCCTATGTCCTTCCAAGCACTGTCTGTTAATATGCAAATGTCTTTTCCAGCCATGGCTGATCCATTTAACAAGTCATTTTCTAGCTCCGGAAACAGTTTAAAATCAAGTTTCACGACTAATTTAATGTGCCTCATTCTTGGTAGGTGGGAGCCTAGCATGACACATTTAGGAGTAGTAAATCGTAGGACTGTCATTGGGTGAAGCACTCAGCACTAATAAAAGAATGAGGACTTGGGCGTGGTAGAGAATAGGAGTGGTACAGAGAGAGAGTGTTGTTCCTCTACAGAGTGAAGAAATGACCACCCTTGGCCAAGGACCAAAGGAACATGTCTCATGTGTTGAGTTTTTAAAGGAACTAAAATTAATGTGCATTCATCTCAAGTATATATAGTTTCCATGCATATGATTGAGATGATGGACATATGGGAGAAGTCCACATCTGAAACACATTGGAGACATTTCTCAGGTTCTGCAGAACACATAGTAGACCATGACAACCTGGAATATTTCTACAGCAGTAAGACATAAAGAGCAGCTGCTAAGAATATTGGTGGCTTCAGAAGTGGCCATTAATAATGCTACCGGGGAAACTTAGAACAGAACACTTTCACAAAGATTCAAGATCTGGTTGGAACCGGACCTGGTTCTGGTTGCAGCCAGACCTGCTGAGTATTTCAGCATTTTCTGTTATATTCTGTTTCCACAATATTTTGCTAGTTTATTAAAATATTCTTTCTTCCCCAGAGTAAAAATGCTAGAACCCAACATTGAAGACATGGGAGTTTTCATTAATGGTATGGTAAATCTCTGCTTGCATAGTGCAGAACCTCGCCGGAAATGCATGGCAAGAAATCGTAACCATACAGTCCATAATTTCTAGATGGGCACTCTCAGTGCGGCGTGGCTAGATGCCAGCAATGTGCAAGTGATATAGGGAGCCGGATTTTCAAAGGGCTGTGTGGTCGTGACTTGGTGCAGGCGCCATTTGAAAATCACAATCCCGGAGGTTGTCTCAGGATCCCAACGCCTCGGGGACAGTTTTGAATTTTCAAAGTGTTGGCAGTGGGGGAGGGAACCTGGAACATGGATGCCACCAATTACTGGCCCATTAAGCTCCTTTAGGAGCTAGTTAAGGGACCTGGGCATTCTGGAAGGGATTTTTTAAATCAGATTTTGGTGATCCCAACCAGTCTGGTGCAGGTTAGTACACAGATGTCGGAGTTGCCATGGGGCAATAGGAAATTTGTTTCCATGTCAGGTCGACTGCTGTACCTCCACTTGGCCTCCATGGCCACTTTCCACCATCATTACTGACCTGGATCTTTCATGAGCTGCCTGCTCTTCTCAACACATGCAGTGGCAGCCCCCAACACGACTGTTGCCTTCCTTTGCCGCTGGCACTAGGCAGGCAGTTCATGCCTCCTGGAGGCGCTCGGCACCTCTAATTGGGTGCTGAGCACGCCTCCTGACCAATCAGGGCATTAGCATTCAAAGATCGCGTCGCGAGAGCAATGCAGCTGAAGGGTGGGATCGGGACCTGGAATTTATTAGGACGTCGGGTTTCTGACCCTGCTTTGAAAATCTGGCCCATTGTCTCTTATAATACCACAGATGTTAAATAGCATATAGATACAGGAGAAGGGACACTAATCATTCTTAGCAGTACAGCGATTTTGTAAATTATTACTTTTCAACAAATGTGTGCTTTAGTGGTGTAGCAGTTTTCGAACATACGAATTAGGAGCAGCAGTAGGCCACTCGGCCCGTCGAGCCTGCTCCACCATTCAATAGGTTCATGGCTGAACTGATTACTCCACATTTCCACCTACCCCCAATAACATTCCACCCCCTTGCCTATCAAGAATCTATCTATCTCTGCCTTAAAAATATTCCGACTCTGCTTCCACCGCCTTTTGAGGAAAAGAATTCCAAAGACTCATGACCCTCTGAGAGAAAACATTTCTCCTCACCTCTGTCTTAAATTGGCGACCCCTTATTTTTAAACAGTGACCCCTAGTTCTAGATTCTCCCACAAGGGGAAATATCCTTTCCACATCCACCCTGTCAAGACCCCTCAGGATCTTATATATTTCAACCAAGTCGCCTCTTACTCTTCTAAACTCCAGCACATGCCTAGCCTGTCCAGTCTTTCCTCGTAAGACAGCCTACCCATTCCAGGTATTAGTCTAGTAAATCCTCTCTGTACTGCCTCCAATGCATTTACATCCTTCCTTAAATAAGGAGCCCAATACTGTCCACAGTACTCCAGATGTGGTCTCACCAATGCCCTGTATAGCTGAAGCATAACCTTTCTACTTTTGTATTTAATTCCCCTCGCGATAAACAATAACATTCTATTAGCTTTCCTAATTACGTGCTGTACCAGGACACTAACCTTTTGCGATTCAGGCACTAAGACACCAGATCCCTCTGCGTCTCACAGCTCTGCAATCTCTCACCCTTTAGATAATATGCTTCTTTTTTATTCTTTCTGCCGAAATGGACAATTTCACACCTACCCACATTATACTCCATTTGACAGGTCTTTTCCCACTCACTTAACCTATCTATATCCCTTTGTAGCCCCCTTATATCCTCTTCACAACTTACTTCTCTACCTATCTTTGTGTTATCAGCAAATTTAGCAACTATACCTTTGGTCCCTTCACCTAAGTCATTTATATAAATTGTAAAAAGTTGAGGCCCCAGCACAGATCCCTGTGGCATGACACTCGTTACATGTTACCAACCAGAAAATGACCCATTTATGCCTACTCTTTGTTTCCTGTTAGCTAGCCAATCTTCTATCCTTGCCAATACGTTATCCCCTACATCATGAGCTTTTATTTTCCACAAAAACCTTTGATGTGGCAGCTTATCAAATGCCTTCTGGAAATTTAACTACAATACATCCACCGGTTCCCCTTTATCCACAGCACATGTAACTCCCTCAAAGAACTCCAACAATTCTATGCACCATTAATTCAGTTTTCGTTTCCGTAGGTGAAATCAAAGGGCCACATTTTTCTCTACTATTTTTACAAAAAGTGAATAAAATGTGAATAGCTTCCTCCTCCAAAAATGGATTCAGCAACATGAATCAAAATGAGAAAAATATTTTTTATGAACTTATGCAACTTCCAGATCAAATTAAAAACCCAACGTTTTGTTCTTGAGGTTGGAAAGTTGGAAGCAAAATTTTCAGTATGTGCTTTCAGTGGGTGAGACCCTCCAACAAGAGTTTGAAGTTGGAAAATAACCTCTCAGGCTAGACTTAGCACTATTGAGTTTAAGAAAGAGGAAAATTTGACATTTCACCAGAATAGTATTTTCAGGTTTTTATGTCCGTTGAGTGCTCAAAGCCTCAATATCAATTATCCGTAAAAAATGTGCTAAATAAAGAACAGGCTTCTCCTATTCCTCTCCCCCATCTCCTGATGCTCCAACCAGTGAGCTGCATTCACATGCCCAATTGACATTCACAGCTCACCCGTTTTATGAAAGTGAGGCCTGAGGCCCAATTTCCAGTAAGCCTCCTGCTGATGTCTCCAGGCATAACACCTGTTTTATGTCGCCTTCTGGTGCTAAACAAATTCCTCAGTCAAGCTTTATTATTCTACACAAAATGTCAAAACAACAAAGGCATCTCTCCTGTACTAATTCTTAACGTAAACTTGATACTTGAAATATAGCCTCTCACTTTCAGAGGCTACCCTGGTGAACAATTACCAGGGTAGCCTCTGAACAGCTTTGTACATCTGAAGGTTTTAGCTTGACTATCAATTGGCGCAAAGTCAACTGCAGATATACCATTCAAAATCCTTTGAAAATAGAGTTAGAAAAGAACATTCTCTCAACTACATTAGATAAGAGTTTGAACTGATGGAAAGGCTTGATTCATTGATCTGCATCAAACTTTAAATGAACTCCCATCCAAGTGCAATGGCAACAACTATACTATTCCTGACCTATGCTTGCGTTGTGAAAATTGAGGGGTGAAAATTAGATGGGCCATAATGTACATTCTACACAACTTGCAGAAACAGCTCGCAAATAACATACCTTAACACAGTGTGTGCCATGTCCAATAAGAATGGATGCGATAAATAACAATAGACAAAAAAATTAAATTTTGTCAGCGTATCCATTGTTATAGAAGTGATTCTTTTTTTTATTAAAATATTTTTTGAGGAATTCATAGTCAAACTGAATAAATGTTGGACCAGGTTTTTTTTCAAGAGGGCACTGAAAGAACTTGTTTGGCAACAACGTTTACTGCTTGTCACATGACTCAAGTTAAAAATTGAACAGAAACCCTGGTAACAGGGGAAGATGTGGGCAGAGATGTCAGTCACACGCCCCTTGTTTAGACAAACCAGGGAGCAGCAGCGCGCACCTGAGAAGGCAGAAAACTCACAAGCGTTTGGTTGTAGTGTCAGTGTGTTTTACCTTCTGGAAGAAGATAAAATTCGCTCCTGCTGCTGAAGAAGTGTCAAGGAAGAAGACCACAACCCAGCTCGCTTTCCAGCACCTCCAAAAGACTCTGAGAAGTCCACTGTGTCCAATTCATCTTGTCTCCTGTCTTTTGAGGAAAAGCCTGCTAGATTGGTTCTCAATGCCACCTGAAAAAAATTGTTCTAAAAGATCCCAGTGACCCGTCTATGCGTTCGGAAGTTAGACTATATGCTAGTTTTGGAACACAACGGGCTGGATTTTAAATTCTCTCCGACGCCAGAAATGGTGGCGGTGGGGGGTGGGGGATTGAAGATAACAATGGAGGAGATCAGCCACCAACCCCGAAGCCAGCAGGCCCCATACCGATCTCGGTGGCGGCGGTGAGACCTCGTGGCGGCCACCCCGTTGCTCGGCGATGGGACCACGATTTCCATATTGAAATTAATTTATCGACCTGAATTAATGAAGGTCCCGTCGCCTCCTTATTTGCTGCACCGATCTTTATTCGGGCGGCCGGCAATGCTGCGCCTTCGAATCCCCGTCCGGGGAAACGAGGCACGACACCTGTGGGGAGGGGGGAGGAAGTGATTTGTTCTGTGCGGGAGGGGGGAAGTGGGGTTAAAATGCTTTGGATTGGTCAGGGTGGGGTGATGGGAAGGGATAAAGGACAAAGGTTCCAAACTTTGGGGTGTGGGGGGGGGCGGGGTTGGTCAACTTTTCACAGTGAGTATTCCAGGCGGGAAAGGGCAGGAATGATGTGTAATGCCATTGGGGGGAGTGGGAGAGGGAATAGAAAGCTTATTTTAATTCTTTTTTAAAACTTCAAAGTCACTGTGCCTTTAAAATTTAAATGCTCATTGAGGGCTGTAAGCCCTTTAAAAATGGCACCGGCGCATTGGTGGAACGTCAATCGGTGGGGGATTGGTGGGCGGCCGCCCTGTACATGCTAATGAGCCGCCGCGTTTGGAATCGCGGTGGCTCTGCGATGTGGGCCCCGTGTGTGCGGGCCACAAATTTTTACGCCCGCCGCCTATTTCGGCACCGGGCTTTTAAAATGCAGCCCCATATATCTCATCCGATGGTAAAAGCTATTAAGACGACTGCGTGCCTCCATTTATACAGGGTTTTTATTTTTTACCCATTTCAGAAGGGTTTCCCAAGCCTCGGCAGAGGAAACCCAGCAGATAAAAGGAGCGAAGAAGGACTGGATCCTTAAGGTAAGCACATTTACAATACTGCTTGTGAGCCAGGAGGAATAGGAGTGTTTTCCCTCAGCCCAACAAGCGTACCTCTGTACGACCCAGTAATCAGCTGACCCACCCCCACTCTCCCCAGACCCCCTCAATCTAACCCCTTTCCCACGATCTCTCCACTCTGACTACAATATCTCCCTCTTGACCACAAACACCTGCCACCTACCGCCGCTAACTGCGATTTCTCGCTGTCTCCCTCCCTGCTCCTTGGATATGACCTTGTGTCAGGCTGGCTGTTGGGCAAGACCCTTGTGAAAAAATTTGATATACGTCCTGGAGTTAATTTCAGCAAGCCGGCCAGGAAACCTGTACTTCTGGGTTTCCCGTCCAGAACTCCTCCCACCTCCTCCTGCTCCATCTCTGCCTCCCTGTTAATATTGGGGTCATGTGTGCTTGGGATGATGTTAAAATTGACTCTGTTGCTAACAGTAACATTTGGCAGACGCTGAGACTATTGTAAAGCACAGGTTGACAGTCAGCTTCTGTGTAGAGAATAAAAAGTTTATGTTTTGGATGTTGACTATTCGTCAGAATCCAAAATGTTTCCATATCCAAAATGTTAACTTGCTCTTTCTCTTTCCAGAGGCTGGCAGACTTGCTAAGCTTGTCCAGCACTTTTTGTTATGGTTTCAGATTTCTAGCATTTGCATTTTTGCCTTTCTTTTCTGTAGAAACAATGCTCTTTCAAATCAACACAAGTAAAAACAAGAACTAAAACTGCAAATGCAGAAATCTGAAATGCAAGTAGAAAAAAAAACTAGAACTACACAGCTGGTTCATCATCCGACATTAAGAGAAAAGATGGGTTAATGTTTTGGGTAGAAGCCCTCCAGGGAAACTTCTCCTATTACAGAATCTAGCAGGTTTGCTGTGTGGTTCCAACGTTTTCTGAGGCCATTGACCTTTTGCTATTTGTCCTCTTTCCCTGTATAATGTCATTCAAAGATTTCTGCATATGTTGTACAAGTATTTCCATGTAATTGCAGAATCATAATCCATAGGAGTTGATTTGAAATTAATTATCAGTTTCATTGTACATATAAGGCTAGGAATTCCTCCGTGTGTACCCACTATGACTTTGCCCTTGGCATAAATGTAACTCATGGAGAAATTTCCATCCAATAAATCCTAGGATTATAAGGCTGTCAACAGAGTTAATGAATGGATAGAAGCTACTTGAGTAATTCAGATTCAGACTGAAATAGAAACATTCACTTTTATATAGAGAAGAATGTCAAGAAGGTTTGTCACAGTCCAGGCATCACATTTTATACAAAACACCATCAAAGTAAAACTGTGTGATCATTAAAAAGATATAAAAAGAGAAAGAAAGCCAGTCATCTCCTGCTGGTTTCTCTGATCTTTGGATAATTTGACCTCTTCCAACCACCCTGGCCCCCGCCCCCCTCACTCCAAAGGGGAGGAGCGATGTTCACTAAGTTCACTAACTTGGCCAATCCAAAGAAAATGCCAGTAACAATGATAATTAGTATCTAATTGAACTCAGGAATATAATTACACTACTTCCTCACAGGGACTACCTGAACAGTAACCTTCTGGGCATAGCTCCATTTTAGCAGCTAAATAACCAAACTTCAGATTACACTAAGCAAAGCTATCAATACATTTGAAATTGTGACTTTTGTACATGTAATGTAATGGTGAACTTCTGGAAATGTATTTGCATGCTTTTGATAGCTTCCATTATGTAAGCTTGTGCATGGTATAGAAATTCACTAACTTAGGTGCTGTAGGGCTTCGGGGAACAAAACAAATGCACTCAATGCACCATTCTTTCTGGTTTTGATGCTGAAAAGTACGACAAAGATTCACCAGGTGGCATCTTTGACTTGGCCATGGGATGTTTCAGTACATGACACATGAGAGGGATGTGGGGGTATTGGTGGATAGGTCGCTGAAGTCATCAGGACTGTGTGCATCAACATTAAAGAGAGCGAATATGACCTTAGGCTCTATAGCCAGAGGAATAGAAGACAAATCTCAGCACTCAGTGATTCTGAGTTTGCACAGAGTGCTGGTGTGGCCCCAGCTAGAGAGCTTTGTACAATTCTAGCCACTGTAACATGAGAAAGAAAGTCAGTCATTGGAGAAGGTGCAGCAAAGGGAAACCAAATTAATACCTAGGGATTAAGCTGAGTTATGAGAGGAAGTTGAAGCTGGGAATGTTTACACTGGAGAAGATTCATGGGTAATCTTATTCAAGATCAAAAAGGGTATAGATAAGACAAACATCAATGGCTCTGAAATTCCATTTCTCTGGGATTTCTGCCAGTCTCCTGCCAAAGTTACAGTGGAAGACTAGTGACAGCCCTACGGAATTTCACAGTCAATATGTTTTAACAGATGGGGTAGCCTCAAACTTAGAAGAGGGAGGCGAAAGATAGTTTAGAATTAACGCTTTCTGGAGAGGGCTGGAATTCTAAGGGAGGCAGTGAAGGTTGATTGTATCAGCAATCCCAAGAGAGATTTGGATACTTACCTGGTGGAAAGTTTGCTGGAGTTTTTTGATAGGTACTGTGGGATGCGATGTTTCCTGTGCATTCAGGGCTGTTCAGACGCTCTACAGAGGACTTTTTCACCCCTTTGTTCCTATAATCTTCAATAATCTGTTACTTGGTTGGATGAAAAATACTTTTTAGCAAAACAAAAGATGTTTTTTAAAATAAATTGTTACTCTAAATTTCAAAATTAGACACAGGAATATAAAGCAGAAGAGAAAAAAATCATAGAAAAAGGATGCAATACATATCATTGAGCACATTAGTTAGAAAAGTGGGGGAATTCTAATTAAATGAAAGAGAACACAGAGAAAAGGGAACAGAAAATATTAAGAGAACGGAAGGTAGGACAAACACAAAGGGTGTATAAATGGTGGGTTTTTTTATATTAAATTGTGTTCTAGTGGATTACCTTAGCAGTGAATGGTCAATGTTACAGTTGTAAGTCTATTTCTAATGATTGTGTAGTTTTATTACTGTAATATAAAAAGTTTTGCAAAATCGCAGCATTTGCAATGAAAACAAACAAAACTGATGACTCCAGGAAGTCAAACGTTTCCAGTGCCTACCTGCAAGCTAAGGGCTAGCACGTTTTAAATTAACAACAGTCTCTATAAATCTATTCCATTTTAATCCTAAAAGACTTTAAAACACACTGCAGTTTTCAATTAAAACTTTAAAAAATTGAGCAGCAGGGAATTTAAAGGAGTTTCAGCATGATGTTTTAGTGCTCTGATGGATACTGCTGCAAGAGGTGCAACAAAGGAGGTTCAGCACCCCAAGAGACCCTGCCATGGCAGAGGGCTTGGGAAAAGGTAGTAGCCATTCTGAAAACAGCAACATGCAGCACACACAGAAGCAGATGTGGCAGATGTTTTTAGGCATCCAAAAATGTGCCACAGTCAGGCTTTCCAACATTTTTAAAATTCATTCACGGGATATGGGTGGTGCTGGCAAGGCAGGCATTTACTGCCCATTCCTAGTTGCCCTGAGAAGGTGGTGGTAGTAGATTTTGTACTGAGGATCTTGTTGGGCCACGTTAAAGGACAGTTAAGAGGTATGGGACTGGAGTCACGTATAAAGCAGACTGGTTAAGGGTGGCAGCTATCTTTCCTTAAAGAACATTAGTAAATCAGTTGGGTTTTTGAATGACAGTCCAACAGTTTCATCGTCATTTTTACTGATAACTGCTTTTTTATTTGCTTATTTTTTTAAACAATTCAAATTTTCAAACTGCCATGGTGGGATTTGAACTCACATTGTCTAGATTATTGGTCCAGGCTTCTAGATTACACCCAGTAGCATCATCACTATAGTACAGCACTTGTATAATGAGATCCCTGCATACCATGTCCACTTATTCCCAAAGTCGGTGAGAAAGATGGAGGTGGGAATGCATTGGATGAGAACGAGGAACAGCAACAGTGGCAATTTTGTGATGTGGAAAAGACATTGAGGGATGAATTACACTTAAAATGCTGTCCTGCTGTACTTTGCAGTGAATTTCTTTTTAACTTTGATCATCAACCCATTAAAGGGTCTTTAACTACTCCCTTGAAGCAGCAGGGTGCAGGTTTAAAATTCTGGCAGCATAACAGAGCAGGAGCCTCTGTTACACTTCTGCAGGCATGGGCCAGCCAGCCATGTATGTAAATAAACACATCCCTGAAATTTACAACAGCCTGAAAACATGGTGAGTGAATGTCCCACCACACGGTGCTTCTGCCTTTTAACAGGGTTTGTCGAGTTTTGAGCCATAAAACTACTGGCCTGATTTTCTACTTCATCCTCCTTCCCCACCAGAGTCAGATGGACTGTAACCAAAGTGCATTCCACTTGTCCTGACCTGACCCACTTATATTTGCAGGTTCAGGTAAATTTGAATAGATCCAATACATCCAGACATAGCATCACCACTTGGCACAGACCTGTGCCTGGAAGTAGTGGGGGAAGGGCAGGTAAGAGAGCCAGATTGCCTCTGGGGTTGAAGATCTCCAAGGAAACTGTAAAAAAATGTTTCCACCAGTCTTTATTTTGAAAATGTACATATACCTGAAAGGTAGATTAAAAAGTATGTAATCTTTACTGATAAACCTGTTCTTATAGGAACATAGGAACAGGAGTAGGTCATTCAGCCCATCGAGCCTGTCCCGCCATTCAATATGATCATGGCTGATCATCCACTTCAATACCTTTTTCCCACACTATCCTCATATTCCCTTAAGTCATTTGTATTTAGAAATCTGTCAATCTCTGCTATAAACATACTCAATGACTGAGGTTGGAGGAATGCACTGTCTTTCTCTAGTTCCACTACTCCACTGGTCACAACATATATTTAATGTTTTACCCAGTAACCAATATGGCCAACTATATACTTTATCTATATTTGTTTCAAAATTTAAAAAAATCCGCCAACCAGGTTTCTTGAATAAACGACAAAATTGTTGATTTATTATCAAACAAGACTTATTCCATAAAGATGCAAAGCTTATTAACACAGTTTGAAATATAAAAGTATAAATATCAATCCTTCGAAAATATCCTAACACACATGCACACACACTGGTTAAAGAAAAAAATAAAGAAAAATGGAAAATCTGGCTCTGCAGAGATCAACTTTTAAAGAAATACATTGGCCAATTTATTGTCAATTCTTGAAGAAAAAGGATAGGATATGGAATGTTCCAGAAGGCCTTTGGTCTAGCGTCCGAGTACAGCTGTCACTGGGATCTTTCTGGAGCAGTTCTATTCAGGAGGTGTCGAAGAATAGCCTTGCAGGCTTTTTGGCAGAATTAGTGCATGAGTGGTTTCAGCTATCACACTGGATTCTCAGAAGATTTTTCAAAACAGGTGGCAAAGGATGAGTTGGGTGGCTTCTCTCTTAGCAGGCTATACACCAATTGACCATTCAAATAGTCCAGCCCCAAAACAGAATAACAAAAACTCCTGACGACCAGAAACCTAGACATGTAACTTCTCTGTAACCAACTCCAATAGCCAGCAAGGCTCCTTATGTTTATTTAGCTCTTCATTGTCTCTTCCAGTAAGTGTTTTTTAAAAAAAATCCAAAATATCCTTCCAGTAACCTTTTTAAATAAAATTCCAGGCATCTCCTCAATCTTTCAAATGAACCAATTTTCACAAACTTTAAACACAAGTCCTCAAAAAAAAATTAATAATATAAGTAACTTCATGACACCTCCGCCCTTGGAGGAATGAGATGCCATTTTTAAATTGTGTTTCATTATAAAGTGTTGACAAAATTTTTTTTTTTTTAAATTAAAACACATTTACACACTCATTCTCATTCACTCTTTCCCTGTAACTAATGCCCTGTACTATCTTTGTACTCAGATAACTCAAAGCAAATTTAAATTCTAGACAAATTAAATTCTAGCAATTACATTGCTTTTTCCTGCAATGTGCCTAACCTTTAAGTGATCGGGTTGCAATAGTAAACTCCATCGTAATAGTCTGGCATTCAGTTTTTGGAATTTTTCCACAAAGGCTAGGGGTTATGATCAGTACATATCAGTGTCTCCCTGCAGCCGTGGCGGACATATAATTCAAAATGTTGAAGAACTAGTAGGAAGCCCAGGGTTTCTTTTTCAACTGCAGAGTATCTCTTTTGGTATCACTTCAGCTTTTTGGAAAAGTATCCCACTGACCTTTCTATGCGTAATTCATCTTCTTGTAACAGGACTGCACCAACCCCCAGGCCACTAGCATCAATTGCTACCTTGAAGGGCTTAGTGAAATTTGAGGCAGCCAACACTGGTTTATTGATCAAAATTGCTTTCAGCCTCTCGAAGGCTGCTTAGTATTCACCTGATCACACTACCTTGGCTTTCTTTTGTAGCAAATCTGTCAGTGGAGCAGCTATAGTTCTGAAATTTGGTACAAACTTGCGGTAGAAACCACACATCCCCAAAAACCTCAGGATTTCTCGTTTAGTCTTAGGGGCACGGAACTCCACCAATTCTTCTACTTTTGCTGTTCTTGGCAACACTTGTCCTTGCCCTACTATATGCCCTAGGTAGGTTACCCGTGCCTTTAAAAATTCACTTTTGGCAAGGTTTATTACCAAATCAGCTGACTGTAATTTTCTAAACAGGGCTGCTAGTTGTTCCAGTTGGTCCTTCCACGTGTCACTGTATACCAGCTCATCATCAAGGTAAACTACAGGGCGGCACAGTGGCGCAGTGGTTAGCACCACAGCCTCACAGCTCCAGGGACCCGGGTTCGATTCCGGGTACTGCCTGTGTGGAGTTTGCAAGTTCTCCCTGTGTCTGCGTGGGTTTTCTCCGGGTGCTCCGGTTTCCTCCCACAAGCCAAAAGACTTGCAGGTTGATAGGTAAATTGGCCATTATAAATTGTCATTAGTATAGGTAGGTGGTAGGGAAATATAGGGACAGGTGGGGATGTTTGGTAGGAATATGGGATTAATGTAGGATTAATATAAATGGGTGGTTGATGTTCGGCACAGACTCGGTGGGACGAAGGGCCTGTTTCAGTGCTGTATCTCTCGATTCTACACAGTTAGGAACATTGGCTACCACTTGGTTCATTAGTCTCTGAAAAGTTGCTGGTGCATTTTTTAGCCAAAATGGCACCAATCAGCATTGGAAAAGACCGTCTACTGTGACAAAGGCCGATATTTCTTTAGCTCGGGAAGTTAAAGGAACTTGCCAGTGTCCCTTTAACAAATCTATTTTGGAAAGAAACGTGGCACTGCCCACTCTGTCAATACAGTCTTCCAAATGAGGAATATATGTAGGAGTCTGCCTTTGTTACTGCATTAACCTTTCTGTAGTCTATGCAGATTCTAGTTGAATCGATAGGTTTATGCACTAACATCAATGGTGAACTCGAGCTGCTTTGACTGGGTTCAATTAGGTGGTTTTCCAATGTGTATTGGATTTGTGCTTTCACCTGGGTCTGTTTCTCTAGACTTAAGCGATAAGGATGCTGTTTTATAGGAGAGGATTCTTCTACATCCACATCATGTATGACTAAGGTTGTACATCCTAGTTTGTCCCTACAGATTCCTTTAAATGCTGTGAGTTTCCTTGTTAGGTCTCCTTGGTGTTCTGCAGCTAAATATGAAAGCATAGTGTCTAATCTCCCTAACAATTCAGTATTAGCTAACTGGATAGTAGGAGGTTCAGTTTGGGAATTGTCTAGGCCTCCTTCTGCCTCATCCTCACTATCCCTTTCGTCCTTCACTGTCTTTACTACCTGACATACCTGTGCTTGCTTATCCTCCAGAAGATGATATTGTTTCAACATATTGATGTGACACAGCCGATTCTTTTTCCAGCGATCTGCGGTGTCAATCAAATAATTTACTTTATCAATTCTTTTGACCACTTTATATGGACCACTGAACCGTGCTTTCAGTGGTTTACCCTGTAAAGGCAGTAATACTAACACTTCATCCCCTGATTGACATGTTCGGGTCTTAGCATGCTTGTCTGCCCATTTCTTCATGGTTGTTTGGGAAGCTTTTAGGTGTTCCTGAGCCACTTTGCAGGCTCTCGTGAGCCGCTCCCGGAACACGGATACATAATCTAACTTGGAAGGTCCGTCCCTCTCTTCTAAAAACTTTTCTTTGATCAGTTTTAGAGGACCTTTTATCTCATGTCCATAAACTAATTCAAAAGGACTAAAACTGGTAGACTCATTAGTTGAATCCCTAGTGGCAAACAAAAGAAATTTCAGCCCTTTGTCCCAATCATAGGGATATTCATGGCAATATGCCCTGATCATTGTTTTGAGGGTCTGATGGTACTGTTCTACAGCTCCTTGTGGCTGTAGTGGTATTCTGAGGACTTTAAATGTGTTGTACTCAGATTACTCATAACTGCCTTAAAAATTTTAGACAAAAAATTGGAACCCTGATCTGACTGAATCTCAATCAGTAATCCATATCTAGTGAAGAACTGGATTAACTTCTCTACCACTCCCTTTGCAGAAATTGTTCTCAAGGGAGTGGCCTTTGGGAACTGAGTAGCCATATCCAAAATAGTGAGTATATATTGGTGGCCCGCTTTGTTTTTTGGTAATAGTCATAAACAGTCTACCAACAGCCTACCAAATGGTTCCCCAAAAACTGCAATGGGACTTAGAGGTGCAGGTTTTATTGCAAGTTGCTGCATTCCCACAATCTGGCACGTATGGCACGTTTTACAAAAATGCACCACGCCCTTGTGAAGACCTGGCCAATGATGACTTATACGTGCTTGGGTCTTTTGAATCCCTACATCTCCTACCATAGCAATTTCATGGGTTATCTTTAACATTTCCTGGCGATACTTGGGCAGTACCACTATCTGGTGAACAACCGTCCAATCTTTGTCCGCAGGTCTGTCAGGAGGTCTCCACTTCCTCATCGGACTCCCATTTTTAATATAGTAGCATTCCGGTACTCCCTCTGCCTCAGCTTCAGTTTGAGCTGATTGTGCCAACTAACTGAACTCTGGATCAGCTTGCTGAACCTCGATCAAAGACTTACTGAACATTTCCTTCGAATTAACCAAATCTGCCAAAAAGTTTCAGATAGCTAAATATCTGTTTGTAGCGCCAATTTGACATCTGACAGTGGAACTTGTTTAGCCATTGCTCGGGTCACTACACATGAAGGAAAATTTCCTGGAACCTTTTAAAGAAAGGGAATACCAGCTTAAAAGGCTAGAACTGAAAAAAAGGGTGGCCTTGACTCCAGGGAAAATTATGATGAGGAAGAATCTGACTCTGACCCAGGACCCAATAGGGAGCTGTTTAAATTTGTGCAAGCCCTCCTGCAGTTTGAGGAAAGGGACGTAGAGGCATTTTTCATTTCTTTCGAAAAGATAGCTAAACAGATGGGGTGGCCAAAAGAAAGCTGGACACTGCTAATACAAAGCAGGTTGATTGGCAGAGCTCATGAAGTTTATTCCATGCTTTTTGAGGAGGTCTCTGCAGATTATGAGATGGAAAAAAGGCTATTCTCGCTGCTTATGAGTTAGTCCCTGAAGCGTACAGACAGAGATTTTGGAACCTCCGGACTTTGAGAAGCTAAGCAAATTACTTTTGCCCATTGGATGCGGGCACTAAAGGTAGAGGCCACGTAAACCCATGGGACTTATTGGGGTGCACAAGGCCGATGCAGAGAAATGGGCCCTGACCGGGAAGGTGACAGATCAAGCTGTAGCTCTGACTGCAGCTGTAAGGCCAAGTAGAAAAACCCCTGTAAGTGCAGTGGACGTGAACAAGATACCTGAAAGTTATAGGGAATTCTCGTCAAAATGAAAAGTAACTCCTTATCCCTCAAGGGAGGCAGGTAAAGCTACAGTTATACTTATGTATATAGGAGCCACCCAAATTCTTTTGCTGGGGAAAGGCATAACTTTTCCACCAGAGAGCGCATTGAATGTCAAGGTTTTAGTGAATGGTGTCGGTGGGGAGTATATACACATAGCTTTCTATCGGGTGCACATGAAGTGTGACCTAATGTCTGGAACAGTAACTGTAGGAGTTGGCCATAGTTTGCCTGTAGATGGAGTTGACCTACTGCTAGGGAATGATTTGGCTGGAGCAAAGGTAGTAGCTTCTCCAGTAGTCATATCAAAACCAAGTGAAGTCAAAGAGACCGAGCAGTTGCAGGAAAAGGTTCCAGGAATTTTTCCTCCATGTGTAGTGACCCGAGCAATGGCTAACCAAGTTCCATTGTCAGAGGTAAAATTGGCACCACAGACAGATAGCCAAATATCTGAAACTTTCTTTAGGGATTTGGATAATGTGAAGGAAACGTTCACTAAGTCTTCTCTGATCAAGGCTCAGCAAGCCGATCCAGAGTTTAATAGCACAATCGGCTTTAACTAAGCTGAATTATTAAAAATGAGATTCTGATGAAGAAGTGGAGACCTCCTCACAGACCTGCTGTCAGGCAAACCACCAACCCCCCCCCCCCCCCCCCACCCCACCGCCCCCCACACCTGCCAAGACTGAGGCACACATGATTTCGTCACATGAACATTAAAACTTAAAAAGTTGCAATCCCCACACTGGAAAGACATTTGCATAGTAACAGATGGTGTTGAAACAATAGGGACCCAGTAGTTGCTTCCCAAATACACACAATTGGTCAGACCAGTTTTAGTCACATGACTAACTGGCTGTTGCAGAGGATGGAACTGAGAGTTTAAATTGGAGAAAACAGTACCTGAGGTCAGAAAGCTCCTGATTTGGGAAGACCTCTCTCCTGTCTGTCCTCATCTCGCTCTCACCAGCTTTGGAAACCACTGAAGACATGTAAACTCAAAGAGAGGAAAAGTCGCCTACGTGAACAAGGCTTAAAAGGAACACTGGGCCCCAATGAAATGCAAGACCATATCTTCAATCAAGGACTACAGTGAGCTTGAAGCACAGTAACAAGAGATTTCCTCAAACTGCTCTACTTATCTTTTCTTCTGCTCTTTTCTGTCCCTACTTGCATGTGTGCTTCGCATGTGCATGCTAGCGTGGGCGCATCGTACATCTGCAGGCGTGAAGTGTATTAGAGTTTAAGGTTTAATAAATTGCATCTTTCTTCTTCAAACCAAAGAAAGCCTGTTTGTGCTCATTTCTTTGCCTTGCAATTGGAAAGGTGTGAACAAGGATTCAAGGATGCTCAAAATGCAGTGTATTTAAAATTAAACCCTGTTACAATAAGACTAAGTGAAGATAGTAACAGACCCCTTGACACCTTTCTCACCTGGTCATAACAGAAATTGGGTGCTAGTGTCCGATTGTTACCTACAGACGAACGAGTGAAATTGGAAGTAGGAAGTCAAATTGTTCCCAATCAAAAAGAGCAAGTCAGTACAGGTTTTATTGTGGTTTAATGGTTTAATGGTTTAAAACGGTTTAAAAGCACTGTCTATGAAGGAGTTGAGAAAAATGGCTGAGCAGTGTGGAATCACTGTACGTGACAAGGCGAAGAAGTCTGAACTAGTAAGGTTAGTGGCCAACCATTTTTCCCTTGAGTCTGTTGAAGAAGAAGCAGTGTTAGAAGCAGACTTAGACAGTGTATTGTTAGCAAAGATACAATTGGAACAAAGGAAACCTGAATTTGAGGAAAGAAAGAGGGAGAAAGAGAGGGCCTTCCAAAAGGAACATGAAGAAAATGAAAGGCAGCAGAAAGACAGAGAAAGACAGGAGAAGGAACGAAAGACAGAGGACAGAGAGAAAGAAAGGCAGGAGAAGGAACGAGAGAGAGAATAGAGAGAGAGAGAAAGAACATTCTGGAAGGAATGCAAAGCAAGAGAGTTATGGCAGCTTGAGTTAGCTAGGGGGCAACAGAGTAACCCTTGTGAAAGCATAGCCAATATAGAGGAGTACAATTCAGGACAGGGTACAAGATTGCTAAAACTCGCTCAATTAATTCCAAAATTCAATGAGGAAGATGTGGAAGCGTTTTTCTTGTCTTTCAAGAAACTGGCAAGGCAGCTAAAATGGCCAGCTGAGACCTGGTCTCCATTATTGCAAAGCAAACTAACCGGAAAAGCCCATGAGGTTTATTCCTTGTTGCCAGATGAAAGTTCATCCAATTATGAACTGACCAAAAATGTTATCCTCGGGGCATATGTATTAGTACCAAAGCCTATCTCCAAAAGTTTAGAACCCTCAAAAAGAAAGCCAATCTAACTTATCTGGAGTTTGAAAGAAGTAAGCAGCTGGCTTTTGACCAGTCGCTGAGGGCTTTAAAAATACAGCTCAGCTATGAGACTCTCAGAGAAGTAATCCAGTTAGAGGAATTTAAAAACTCCCATTCTCAATAAAAACCCATGTAGAGGAGCAGCGGGTTCATGGAGCCTGGCAAGCAGCCATTCTGGCTGATGAATTTGCTTTAATTTATAAGTCGGTTTCCCAGGGGAGAACCTTTCCTGATCACCCCTCAAATTCGAAAAGGACAAAAGGTGGGAAGGTGATATCCACCCAGGCAGTCCTGGAAGAGAAAGGAAAGCAGGAGACACAGGGGGCCCTCCTCCAGCCAAAAAGGAAGGTGCTTTGAGCAAGACTGAGACCCAGAGACCTGTGTGCTTCCATTGTAATAAGGCAGGGCATTCAAAAACCGACTGCTGGAAACTAAAAGGGCAACGGTAGGGTTAATCAGGGCACACCCACTCAGTGAAGATGGGACCCTGATGGAAAACACAGAACAAGCTGTGGCTTTAACTCCAGTAAGAGTGCAACCCAGGAAGCTTACTACAGTAGTGCAGGAAAATTTAATAGGATTCCTGAAGGTTATCAGGGTTTTGTGTTTGAAGGGAAAGTAACCCCCTGTCCCTCAAGTGGGGCAAGCAAGCCCATAGTAATTTTCAGGGACACAGGGGCAACTAGATCCCTTTTACTGGGAAAAAGCCTGACCTTTCCCCCAGAGAGTGCAGTGAACACCAAAATGGTGGTGAATGGTATTGGAGGGCAGTGTATACCTGTATCTGTACACTGGGTGCACCTGGACTGCGACCTAGTTTCCGGACTGGTGACTGTAGGGATTGTCCCTAGTTTGCCTGTGAACGGGGTTGACCTACTCCTAGGTAATGATCTGGTGGGGGTGAAGGTGGTAGCCCCCACATTAGTGAAAGAAAGACCGCAGGAGGTCAGAGAGACAGGGCGGTGGCAGCAGACAGTCCCCTGCAGTTTCCCTGAATGTGTAGTGGATCAAACCATGATCAAACCAGCTCCCCCAGAGGAGACTGCACTGGCCCTGCAGGCAAATGACCATGAGGTCTGCCTGTCCAAGACTTTCTTTGGAAAGTTAGGAGACCCAGGGAATTACTTAAATGGATTTTCTCTAACTGAGGCTCAGTGAGTCGACCCAGTATTGTGAGAGTTAGCACAGGCTGCCCAGTCTGAAAGTGAAGCAGAGGGAGTCCCTGATTGCTACTATTTAAAGAATGAGGTACTGATGAGGAAATGGAGTTCTCCTCCCAGACCTGAGGGCAAGGAGTGGACAGTGGTTCACCAGTTAGTAGTGCTGCAGAGGTACCAGGGTCAAATATTAAGAAGGGCCTTTGAGACTACAATAGTTGTACATGCCGGTATACAAAAGACCAAAGCCTGCATAAGACTGCAGTTTGACTGGCCAAAACTCCACAAAGATATGGTGAAGTGCTGCAGGAGTTGTCACATGTGCCAGGTTGAGGGGAAACCCCAGCCTACAGTGAAATCTGCACCCCTAATCCTGTACCGGTGTTAGGAGGACCCGCCAGCAAAGGGCTGGTGAACTGTAAGGGACCCCTGCCGAGAACAAAAGGGGACAGGCAGGCACACGGCTGGCAAAAGTTTAGAAAGAGCAGGGGAAAAAGTGACCAAGAAGGCAGGTTAAAGGAAGTCTGGGAAAAATCCCGGATGAAAACCCCCACATCCACCTATGTAAATGCTGACTCTAGACGCACCCCACCAGAGATTCAGTCAGATCAGGGTTCCAATTTTTTGTCCAAAATTTTCCAGGAAGTTATGAATAATTTGGGAAGAACAAAGTTAAAGTCTTCCGCCTACCAACCACAGACACAAGGAACTTTAGAACAATACCATCAGACCCTCAAAACGATGATCAGGGAATACTGTCATGAATCTCCCCATGATTGGGATAAAGGGCTAGAATTTATTTTGTTTGCCTAATGAGTCTACCAGTTTTAGTCCTTTTGAATTAGTTTATGGACATGAGACAAGAGGTCCTCTAAAACTAATTAAAGAAAGGTTTTTAGAACAGAGGGACGAATCTTCTATGTTAAATTATGTATCCGTGTTCCGGGGATGGCTCACAAGAGCCTGCAAAGTGGCTCAGGAACACCTGAAAGCTTCCCAAACAATCATGAAGAAATGGACAGACAAGCATGCCATGATCTGAACATTTCAACCAGTTGTTCGTATCAGTGCCTTTACAGGGTGAACCGCTGAAAGCACGGTTCAGTGGTCCATATAAAGTGGTCAAAAGAATTGGTAAAGTAAATTATTTGATTAACACCGCAGATCGCTGGAAAATGAATCGGCTGTGTCACATCAATATGTTAAAACAATATCATCGTCGGGAGCAGGATAAGCAAGCACAGGTATGTCAGGTAGTAAAGACAGTGAAGGACGAAAGAGATAGTGAGGATGAGGCAGAAGGAGGCCTAGACAATTCCCAAATTGAACCTCTTGCTATCCGGTTAGCTAATACTGAATTGTGAAGGAGATTGTTCACTATGTTTTCATATTTAGATGCAGAACAACGAGAAGATCTAACAGGGCTACTCACAGCATTTAAAGAAATCTGTAATGCCAAGCCAGGATGTACAATCTTAGCCACACATGATGTGGATGTGGGGGAATCTTTTCCTATAAAACAGCATCTTTATCGCTTAAGTCCAGAGAAACAGGCCCAGGTAAAAGCAAAAATCCAATATATGATGGAAAACTACCTAACTGAACCCAGTCAAAGCAGCTTGAGTTCTCCAGTGGTGTCAGTACCTAAACCCGACAGTTAACTAGATTCTGCATAGACTACAGAAAGGTTAATGCACTAATGAAGGCAAACTCCTACCCAATTCCTCGCTTGGAAGACTGCATTGACAGAGTACTTTCCAAAGTAGATTTGTTAGAGATACGGGCAGATTCCTTTAACACCCCGAGCTAAAGAAATATCAGCATTTGTCACACCAGACGGTCTTTTCCAATGCCGATTGGTGCCATTCGAGCTAAAAAATGTCCAAGCCATTTTTCAGCGACTAATGAACCAAATGGTAACCAGTGTTCCTAACTCTTTGGTTTACCTTGATGATGTGCTGATATGCAGTGACACTAGAAGGACCAACAGGAACAACTAGAAGCTCAGTTTAGAATATTACAGTCAGCTGATTTGGGAATAAACTTTACCAAAAATTCAAAAAAAATAGAATGTCAGAATATTCTGATGGGGTTTACTATTTATAGCCCTATCACTTAAAGATTATCCACATTGCGGGAAAACATAATGTAATTGCAGATGCTTTGTCTTGAATCTAACTTTGTTTTGAGTTATCTGAATGCAAAGATGGTACAAAGCGGAACTGTGTTAGCTACCGGTAAAGAGTGAATGAAAATGAATGTGTAAGTGTGTTTTAATATTTTTCATGTTCTGTTTTTCACTCTTTGTAATGAAATGCATTTATAAATGGCATTTCATTCCTCCAGCGTGGGGGCATTACAAAAATGCTTCATTTTTTTAATATTTTGTTTTTTTGAGGCTGAAAAGATTCCATGGATATTTTTTTTTAACCACGTTCACTGAAGGGACACTTGAGATGCTGTTTGAAAGCCACTTTTGCTGGAGGTCATGTGCTTTGGGTTCAGTAAACACAGAAGCCTTGATGACCTAGGGAAAAATGGTTGCAGAGAAGCCACATGTCAAGGTTTATGGAGATTTGGAGGTCAACTCTCTGTTTGTGGTTTGAACTGCTTGAAGATAGTTGGTGTTTTCCTCCCAAGGGTAAAAGAAACCACCCAGCTCACCGCCTTCTCTACCTCTTTGAAGAAATCCTGCAAAGATCCAGTGTGGGAGAGCTAAAATCCCTGATGCTGCATAGCTCCTGAGAAGCTGGAAAAAATCCTGCGTTTCAAGTGGGTGCTGAAGGAAAACCCTGATGCCACATTTCTCCTGGAAAGCCTACTAGAATAATTCTTGACATCTCCAGAACGGACTGCTTCTGAAATGATCCCAGTGACCCATCTCCGTATACCCAGACACCAGACCAAAAAAGGGAAAACTGACATCCTTCCATATCTTCTTTCTTTCCATCAAGAATTAGCAAATATTTTGTCAAAGTCGTCTTTTTTGTCTTTTTTTGTAACAGACCTCTGCAGAGAGAATTTCTGTTCTTTTTCCAGTGTATGTAAGTGCAATTGGGAATTTAAAAAGGGAACTTTTATATTTCAATCTGTGTGTTAATGCTTTCCTTCATTACTGGTTAAGTCTTGTTTTATAATAAACTGACAGTTTTGTTGCTTATTAAAGAAACCTGGTTGGGTATTTTATTCTGGGATATAAAAAATAGGTTATATGATTGGCTGTATCGGTAACCAGGTAAATACTTAAATATATGTTGTGATCTGTGGAAAAATGGAACTAGAAAAGACAGTGCACTCCTTCCGTCTCAGTTGTAACACAAGGCACGCCCAGACTCTACATCTCAAGCTACGCATCACCACAATAAAGTATAACCAGCCCTCATATTATCAAAATGGGGCCATCCAAAGCTATTGTACTAGCCCATCAAAAACTGCAACCTAAAGTCACATGGGTTAAACTAACACTTATAAGATCACTTTTAAACATAATCATTTTGAAAAACATAGGGGTCTTTCCAGTTCATCATCAGTCATCAACATCAGTCTGATCTCTCCAACCACATGGCCAATATCGAAAGCCATCTTGAATTCCAGCACAAGGCTGAGTGAGAGAGAGAGAGAGAGAGAGAGAGACCAGTGCCAGCTAACATTTGAACCCTGCTGAGACAAGTTGAAAGCCAACTGCAGCAGAGAAAAGAGAGTGCCTTTGAAACAACTCCTCCAGCTGTGTAAACAGACTTAGAATAACAGCATCATCTTCGAATTGAAGGGAACCGCCAGAGGTCTTCAGTAACACAGCAAATAAAAGACAACCAGCAAACAGCCCTGCAACTTTCAAATTTAACCTTTCGAGAGGATCCAACAGGTTTTTCTGAAACAACAGACTTTTACATCTTGATCTCTAAACACCTCTTACCCTTTCCCTTCTATCTATCTTCTCTTGAGTGTGCATGAGAGTGAATGCATGCGTTGGTGGTGTTGCAAACATTTTGAGTGATTATCATTTAATAAATATTTAATATTCTGTTTTAAACCTATGAGAAAACCTGTTACTGTCTTTATTTAGCAAACAAAACATGGGCTGAAACACTAATTTAAACAAAAACACTGTATGTGGTCAGTTGGGAGGTGAAAAGTGGAAACCAGCCGCATCAGTGTTGTCCAACCTTTTCACACGGAGGGCCATATTACAATTTTTGTCTTACACAGTGGGCCAGTGCGAGAATTTCAGAAAGATAAAGGCATTAAAAATTTATCTTACTATTAGTCAAAACAGCAACAAATGTGCATTTTTGTGAAGAAGTTTTAAATGAGAAGATTAATTTATTGACCTACTTTCGCATCACTATGTTGGACACTGATTTAGTGAGACACCTGGCAATTTTTTGCTTGCATAAGTAGTCAATGTTTGCCTGTACACGTATTGTAGCAATGCAGAGTATTCCGGATAGATGTCCATCTGTCAGGAGTGATCTTAATCGCTCCCTCTCCCTCCTTTCTCTCTCTCCCTGTGTTCTCTCCCCTCCCCCCACCGTGTTACTCCCTCTGTGTTGTTTCCTGTCCCGTGTCGTCCTCGCTCTGTGTCACCTCTTTCTATCTCTCCTCTTTCTGTCTGTCCCCCCTTTTTCTCTCTCTGTCCTCCTCTTTCTCTCTCTGTCCCCCCTCTTTCCCTCTCTGTCCTCCTCTTTCTCTCTCTGTCCTTTCCTCTTTCTCTCTCTGTCCCCCCTTCTGTATCCCCCTCTCTCTCTGTCCCCCTCTCTCTGCCTCTATCTCTCTGTCCCCCCTCCCTCTCACTCTATCCCCTCTCTCGCCGGAAACCCCCAAACCTGTTTGAAGTTGGGAAAGCGCTGTTCCTGCTCCCAGCACCTGTCAGCTGTAAAACTGACTTGCGATCTTCTTTAAAAGCTGTTCTAGAAGAAGAAGCCAATCGGAAATTTCTCATCTCTGAAATACATCCGCGGGCCGGATGGAAACCTTTGGTGGGCCAGATCCTGGCCCTGGACCGTATGTTGGACATCCTGAGCCACACTATCACCCACCTGAACATAACAATTGGGGGCTTGAAGCCGGAATTTTGAAATATCAGATCAAATGAGAGATTTGGAAACAGGAGGAAAACTGACCTGTAAAACTGTGGAAAATTAAAAAACAGATATTCTTGTATTTTTCTTTTCTTCTCTAGTGCTAGAATCAAAAGGCATCTCCTCATATAATGCTAAGGAGTTTGTATAGCAGGGAGATATATCCCCATGATAAACTAAAACAATTAAGTATTGAAGATTTTAAAACCCTAGCAATCCAGGTATGAGTCACATTCAAGCAAAAGGCAAAGAAACCTGAAATAGTGAAGAGTTTAGCTAGCTATTTTAAAATTACCCGTGAATCAGAAGAAGAAAGCATGGAATCAAGAGTCTGAAAAAGGAGCCCTAGCTAGAATTCAGCTGCAGAGAAGAGATGCAGATGCAGTTAAAAAAATAGGAACTGCAATTGCAGAAAGAAAAAGGGGAGAGTTTCAGATTCAAAAGGAAAGAGGGTAAGAGAGTTTCAGTTGAGAAGAGAGGAAACAGCAACAAAGTTTGAGTTGGAAAGGCTGCAAACACAAGATGGGAATGCCGCCAGCAATTCAAACTGTATTCCCAATTCAGAACAGAACTTTGGCATTATAAAACACTCAAGATTAGTGCCAAAATTTAATGAGGAGGAGGTTGAGTCTTGCTTTATCTCATTTGAAAAAATAGCTAATAGACTAAAATGGTCAAAAGAACATTGGACTATCCTCCTGCAAGGCAAATTAGTGGGTACAGCTCGTGAAGCTTTTTCTCTGTTATCAGAACAGAGTTCTTCTGACTACAAACGAACTAAAACAGCAATTCTAAATGAATATGAGTTAGTACCTGAAGCCTATCAACAGACATTTAGAATCAATAGGAAAAGACCTACCCATACTTTTATTGAACTTGAAAGAATTAAACATACGGCTTTCAATTGCTGGATACAATCTTTAAAGTTAGAGCCCTCATATGGAAATTTGAGAGAGGTGATTCTATGAGAAGAATTCAGAAATAGCATCCCAGTTAATATAAGGACCCACATTGAGGAGCAGAGAATTACAAGAGAATTACAAGGATGAGAGAAGCTGCAACCATGGCAGATAACTATGAGCTTACTCAAAAACCCTTTTCATAGGGCAAGTCTTTCCAAAATAATTCTCAGAAGTTCGGAAAGGACAGAAAAAGGGAAAGTGATAAAAGATGGGGAGTTAGCGACAGGGAAATAAAAAAAATGAGAATGCAAAAAACCAGTAAGGAAAGAAAATACAGAAGGCAGGAATGTATACCACAGACCAATGTGTTCCCAATGCAGTAAAGCAGGGCATGTGAGAGCTGACAGCTAGAAGTTAAAGGGAAAGCCAATTAACTTTGTAGGAGTGCACAAGGTTGGCAAAGAAAAGGGTGCCCAAGCGGAAGCAAGGCAGACCTGCCTATGGCCCGAAATGTAATATGAAACCTCAAAAAGAATACCGTGTAGGTGTGGCAGAAGTAGAGAAAATTCCTGAAAGTTATCAGGATTTCGTTTTAAAAAGAAATGTGTCCCCCTACTCCTCTAGAGAGACAGCCAAACTCATTGTCCTACTTTGAGATGCAAGGGCCACTGCCTTTTCACTAGAGAGCTCGCTAAAAGTGAAGGTTCTGATAAAAGGGATTGAGGGAGGATGCATGTCTGTACCCCTGTATCGGGCCCACATACAGTGTGACCTTGTTTCTGGACCAGTTACTGTAGGGATTGTCCCTAGTCTACCTGTGGCCGGAATACACTTGCTACTCCGCAATGATTTGGCTGGAGGTAAGGTGGTAGCAACCCCAGTGGTCTTAGACCAGCCAAATGAGGGCAGGGAGACAGAACAGATACAGAAGGAAGCCCCTGGAATCTTTCCTGCCTAGTAACCAGGGTCATGGCCAAGCAAGTTCCCCCAGAGAGAGCTGTGCCAGGAAATCAGTCAGATGACCCAGAGATCTGTCTGACTCAGACAATGTTTGGAGATTTAGGGGAATGAAAAAATGGTATATCATAGACCCTCCTTAATTGGAGCCCAGCAGCAGACCATGATTTAGAAGGATAGCACAGGCAGCCTATTCTGAGGCAGTAAAAACAGAGCAGCAGTGTGGATGAGCTGGGCGAAGAAGAGCACCGCAGCCTCACAGCTCCAGCAACCCGGGTTCAATTCTGGGTACTGCCTGTGCGGAGTTTGCAAGTTCTTCCTGTGACTGTGTAGGTTTTCGCCGGGTGCTCCAGTTTCCTCCCATAGCCAAAGACTTGCAGGTTGATAGGGAAATTGGCCATTATAAATTGCCGCTAGTATAGGTAGGTGGTGAGGGAAGGTGGGGATGTGGTAGGAATATGGGATTGATGTAGGATTAGTATAAATGGGTGGTTGATGGTTGGCACAGACTTGGTGGGCCGAAGGGCTTGTTTCAGTGCAATAAAAATTCTAAAAGTGAACCCCCTACTGCCAAATTGGAAAACATTGAAATTCTAAGGAGCTTTGACTATTTCTCTGAACAGCAAAGATAGGACCTAACCACATTGTTCAAGGAAGTCTGTAGGGACAAATTAGGTTGCACACCCTTAACAGCACATGATGTGGATATAGGAGAGACCCATCAATAAAATTGAACCCCAATAAGCTAGCTCAGGTCTGCCAGGAAATACAGTACATGTAGGAAAATGATTTAGTTGAATGCAGCGAGAACAGCTGGAGCTCACCTATGGTATTAGTTCCCAAACCTGATGGTTCAACCACACTCTGTACTGATTGCAACAAGGTCAATGCAATTACCAGAACCAACTCATATCCAATCCCTTGCATCGAAGACTGCATAGACAGAGAAAGAAATTCCACCTACATCAGTAAAATAGATTTATTAAAAAGGTGCTGGCAAGTTCTAATAACTCAGCAGGCAAAGGAAATCTCAGTTTTGTCACCTCCGATGGCTTATTTCAGTGCAAAGTAATGTCATTCGGTTTTAAAAGTGTCCCAGCCACATTCCAAAGATTAATGAACGAAATGGTAGCTGATTTAAGCAGCAGTGTCAAGAAAACCCCATATACCAAATGAGAAATATTAATTCATCATTTTGGAAACTAACATTAGACTTTTAATTGAAAAAAATCCTACTGTAACTTAAAAAAAACTAGCAGCCAAGATGGCTACTGCAATTTACATCCAAAATACCTTTGCACGTTCAAAGGCCCAAATGCAGACTAAAGTCTGAGAAGCCATGGACCCAGAACAATGGCTTGTTCTAAGTAACTGAATTACCTGGGATTGCTTCATTATCATGACAGTCAAGGCCATCCTGACACATTGACTTTGAAAGAGCAAACCCCTCCGAGTGTAAATATCGACATCCAGGAACCAGTGGAACCAATTCTGAACCTTGTATCTCATTAAAAACAAAGGCGATTGAGAGAACCATGTAACTGTGTGTCCATCTGCAAAAACAGGAGTTTTGTTACACTCACAGAAGACAAGGAGTAACCGAGATTGCAGCCGCAGAGAAAGCTGCATGCTTCCCTTTCTCTCTCCCCCCAGAAAATATCAAGTTTGAAAACCATCTGCGACTGTGGACCCTCCAAGCCTACAAACTGCTACAGCCAGCGACCAGGGGAAAAGAGCCAACTACAATTCCGTCTTCAAGAAAACCGTGAGCAAAGCAGGCCAACCACAAAGTGCACTTTGACCAGCGAGGACTTCAAAAATACAACTTCAGCCGAAGGCTACCAGATCATATACTTCACAGACTGTGTATTTAAGTTCCATTTGTTCTTGACTTTAATTCAACCACCAAATCTATTTTTCCCTCTGTAATCTATTTGTGTGTGTCTGTCACTCTCGTGTGAATGTGTGCGTAAATATGTAGCGTATATTATTTAGTATTATGTTCAATCGGGGTTTGAATGTTAAGTATAACAAACTTACCTCTTCCTTGTTTAAACTCAAGAAAACCTGTCCGATTGGTTCTTTCATAATCATATTAAAGGAAAGAGGTAAAACACTCAGAGGTGTTAAGCACAATCACAAGCATATGGGATCCTTGACTTTATAAGTTGAGGAATAGAGTACAAAAGCAAGGAAGCTCTGCTAAATCTTTATAAATCATTGGTTAGGCTGGAGTATCGTGTCCAGTTCTGGGCACCACACTTTAGGAAGGATGTCAAAGCCTTGGAGAGGGTGCTGTGGGGTTTTACTAGAATCGTACCTGGTCACTCCAGGCGCTGCTTCACAAACCACTGACCACCTCCAGGCGCTTACCCATTGTCTCTCGAGACAAGGAGGCCAAAGAAGACCTGGGATAAGGGACTTAAATTGTGTGGAGACACTACAGAAGCTGGGATTAATCTTCTTAAAGCAGAGAAGGTTAAGGGGAGATTTAATTGAAGTGTTCAATGTTATGAAGTGTTTTGATAGAGTGAATAAGGAGAAACGTTTTTCCACTGGCAGGAAGGTCATAGGACACAGATTTAAGATAATTATCAGAAGAACCAGGATAGATCAGGAGTTATGATCTGGAATGCACTGCCTGAAAGGGTGGTTGTGAAAGCAGTTGCAACAGTAACTTTCAAAAGGGAATTGGATTTTTATTTGAAAAGGAAAACTTTGTGGGGCTATGGGGAAAAAGCAGGGAAATGGGATTAATGAGATAGTTCTTTCAAAGATACACTAGAAGCATAATGGACTGAATTGCCTCCTGTTGGTGTGATATTCAATCTTCTTCTTCTTTGGCCTCCTTGTCTCGGGAGACAATGGGTAAGCGCCTGCAGATGGTCAGTGGTTTGTGGAGCAGCACCTGGAGTGGCTATAAAGGCCAATTCTAGAGCGACAGACTCTTCCACAGATGCTGCAGATAAATGAGTTAAACTGCATGGTTTCAAGGAAGAAGAATAGTGAAATAGTGGGATGAGAAAATTAGAAATATATCTAAAATAACAAGCCAATAATATGTAGTTTCACAAAAGTAATGGGCTAATGTAAAATGTACCTAATTAACGATGTGCCTTTTTCACCTTTGGTTGCAGATTTTAAAAAAAGATCAAACAAGGGGGAGTAGATTATTCAAAGAAATTGCAGAACTCACACATAATGGAGCAGATTTGAAGCTTTTCCTAATCTTTAGTAATGCATAAGTGAGATGAAGAATGATATTTTGCTCTGGGTATGACTTAATCATTAGATGTGCATCTAGTGCTGAGAAGTTCATGCACTACAAGTAAATATATAGCATAAAAGCAAAATACTGCGGATGCTGGAAATCTGAAACAAAAACAAGAAATGCTGGATTCACTCAGCAGGTCTGGCAGCATCTGTGGAAAGAGAAGCAGAGTTAACGTTTCGGGTCAGTGACCCTTCTTCGGAACCGAAGAAGGGTCACTGACCCGAAACGTTAACTCTGCTTCTCTTTCCACAGATGCTGCCAGACCTGCTGAGTGAATCCAGCATTTCTTGTTTTTGTTGAAGTAAATATATAGCAACTGGCATTACTGGTGCTATTCACTGGAATCATCAGGTCTTCAAATGCTTGAGCATAACTAATTGGCAATTGAGAAATAAAAAATTATTGTTTCTGGCTTCTCACTGCTTGGGAAACCTCATTAGAGGCAACTGCAAAGAAAAATGTATGCAAATATTCTGGGTACAGCATAAAAGCACATGCTGTTATGGCACACTCACACCTGGCATTCAGTAGGAGAAAGGAGAGCTAACTACAAATAAACACAAAGTAATATTGCATACAGTTGTTGACTTCTGCAAACACTGCAGGAAATGTAATTTATTATCAAGTTGTGGAGTGCTAAATCAAGGAAACAATAGAGAGGGTGTGAGAAATTGCAGGAGGTACATCAGTTGTTGCAAAAAATCACAGGGTAAGGCGCTGCCATCCAAGATGAAGATATGTGGACTTCATAAAAGAGTAGTGCCTCACCAGGCTAAGGTTTAGCATGAATGTAGTGAAATACTCTGTCACTTGGTTAACAGTGACCTGCAGACACAATAAAGTATCAGCACTGCCCTTTCAGTGGAGGTGAATGTCATGATCTTCTTATACTTGTTACGACCAGGTGAGGAGGGGGTCCCATGCTCCCCTCTTGTCCTTCTGCTTTTTTGACCGCAACAGGTTTATTCCTTTTTTAAACAGCGGTTGTGCTTACCACCTCAGTGAGTGTTTTACCTTTTACCTTTAATGTGATCTTAAAGGAACCAAACGGACAGGTTTTCTTGTGTTTGAACAAGAAATAGGTGAGTTTACTACACTTAATCTAAAACCGCTCTAGAAAAAAATAATAAATTCACGCTGCACATCCTCACACACATTCACACGAGACTCTCACGCACACAAATAGATTACAGAGGGAAAAGTAGATTTTGTGGTTGGATTAGAGTCCAGAATAAATGGAAATTAAATACACAGTCTGTGAAGTTGGATGATTCGGTGGTCTTCCAGATGAAGTTGTATTCTTGAAGTCCTTGTCTGGTCAAAATGCACTTTGTGGCTGGCCTGCTTGGCTTAAGGCTTTCTTGGAGGCAGCCGTGTAGGTGGCTCTCTTCCCCTGGTCTCTGTCTGTAGCAATCTGTATGTTTGCAAGGTCCGCAGTCGCAGACGGGGTTCATATTTGTATTATCTGGAGAGAGAGAGGGAGAGGGAGGGAGGCACAGAGCCTTTTTCCTGCTGCACAGTCTGAATGACTGCCCGTCTATCTTTGTTCAAGGAAACTTTTTAGCCTTCACAAAGATGGACAGACGGTCACAAAACAGTCTCAGTGTATTCACTGAAACTTTCTAACGATATTCAAGGTTCGGAATTTACTCCGCAGACCCCAGGATGCCAATATTTACACTTGGAGGAGGCTTGTTCTTTCAAAGTCAAGGGGCTGGACTTTAAAAGCTCACTGCCGATCTGGCAGTCTGGCCATGCGGACCGCTTGATGCAGATTTGGCACGATATTAAACGTGGCCGCTCATTTAAATGGCCGGGGTGGACTGCCCACCTGATGATGTGGAGGGGGTGGGAGGCTGGCCCCCGGCTCAGGAGTCCAGTACCACTGCGCAGGCGCCGATGCCATTTTTAAAGGGCCGCAAGCCCTTCAACTTAATTTAAATATTTAAAGATATAACAATGTTAAATTTAATTAGAAAAATTAAATTAATGTCCCTCTCCCACACGCCCAATAACCATCTAGATCATTCCTTGCCCTCTCGGCAGCGAGCTTCAAAGATGGCGGTCCAGCTGCGCGGACTGCTCGTCGCGGAGCCGCCACGATATTAAACAGTCCGCACATTTAAATGGCCGGGGTGGACCACCACCCCCCCACTCCCCCCAGTGACGTGATGGGGCGGGCGGCCCATCCCCAGCCATTAGCCTGGCACCACTGCACAGGCGCCAATGCCATTATTAAAGAGCTCCGAGCCCTTCAACTTAGGTTAAATATTTAAAGGTTTAGCAATGTTAAATTTAATTAGAAAAATGTAATTAATGCCCCTCCCCCACACCCCCAATAACTATACAGTTTATTCCTTGCCCTCTTGCCCCGCTCCCCCCCACCACAAAATACTTATTTCGTTTACATGACCTTCCCTCCCACCAAAGTTTATAAACTTTTACCTTCAACCTCTTCCCACCATCCACTGGACCATTCAGAATAGGTTAACCCCGCTCCCCGCAACCCCCCTCCTGCACAGACAAACTTACCTGCTCTCCCTCCCCACCAGTGTTACTCCTCGGATCTCTGAACGGAGATCCGAAGGCGTGAGAGTGCCGGTCACCAGCACTAATATCGGTGCAGCATGGACTTCTGCAGCGAGATGCTCATTAACACAGGTATTTAAATAAATTTGCTTATGCAAAATCTGGTCCCATCGTATAGCGGTGGGGCTGGGCTGCCATGAGGCCTCGCTGTTGCCGGCAATATCGGGCCGGGCCTCTCCCAGAGGCATCTTACGCCCCACCCCCACCCCCCGCCACGACCCCTGACTTCAGGGAGCCTATAAGATCCAGCCCAAGTTGTTAGGATTGCCTTGAATGCCATGCTAATGAAGCAATCTTAGGTAATTCAATCACTTAGAGCAAGTCATTGTTCTGGGTCCAAGTTGCTCAGACCTCTGTCTCTGGGTGGGTTGTTGGAATGTGAAAAGGTATTTCAGATGCAAATTGCGGTGGCCATCTTGGCTGATAGTTTTTAAAAACTTAACAGCAGGATTTTTTCCAATATAAGTTTAATGTAAGTTTCAAACTGATTAATTAATATTCCCTCTTTTGGCATATCATGTTTTTTTGACATAGTTTATGGCACTATTACATTCTAGGTACCAGTAGGAGGCACATAGGAAGAAAGTTGCTATGTAGTCATTCTCTGTAATAGAGATCTGTCTTAAGCTCTGCTTTGCCACTCAGATGGAAGTCCATTTCATTAGCTATCCCAACATAAGGGACAGAAACAGCTGTAGTGCTATAATGACAAAACTGCCTGAAGTAGGGCATCACAGACTGCACATAAGACAAGTTAGTCACAATTCCCAGAAATACATGTCAATGGAAACAGCTTTTATTCTTTAAAAGTCTAAATGGCATGGAACGCCAATGGGAAAATAATGCATGCATGTAAAGTTTCCATGCAGTATACATTTTTTATTTCATTTTTGCTCATGCAACATGACACACCTGTTTAATGAGGAAGGAAGAATTGAAGAACCCTCAGGTGATATGGAATGAATGGTGAAGCCAAGGTTGACAACCACGCTGATGAATACCTGTATTGGAGCACATTGAGAAAAAATGAAGCATATCTAAATATGAGATTTTTTACTGAGCGAATATTTATTTGTCAAAGGAATGATTCAGATTCCTTGACTGATTGGTGAGTAAATGGACAACATTGATCTTCAGAACACTTATGACCTATAGATATGCCTTAACCTTTCTGCGTAACAGATTGCTTATATACGAACATATGGATTAGGAGCAGGAGTAGGCCACTCGACCCTTTCAGCCTGCTCCGCCATTCAAAAAGTTCATGGCTGAACTGAGTACTCCACATTCCCACCTACCCTCAACAACCTTCCACCCCCTTGCTTATCAAGAATCTATCTACCTCTGCCTTAAAAATCTTCAAAGACTCTGTTTCCACTGCCTTTTGAGGAAGAGAATTCCAAAGACTCACGACCCTCTGAGAGAAAACATTTCTCCTCATCTCTGTCTTAAATGGGTGACCCCTTATCTTTAAACAGTGACCCCTAGTTTTAGATTCTCCCACAAGGGGAAACATCCTTTCCACATCCACCCTGTCAAGACCTCTCAGGATCTTATATGTTTCAATCAAGTCGCCTCTTACTCTTCTAAATTCCAGCGGATACAAGCCTAGCCCGTCTAATTTTTCCTCATACGACAGCCCGTCCATTCCAAGCATTAGACTAGTAAACCTTCTCTGTACTGCCTCCAATGCATTTACATCCTTCTTTAAATAAGGAGACCAGTACTGTACACAGTACTCCAGATGTGGTCACACCAATGCCCTGTATAGCTTGAAGCATAACCTCCCTACCTTTGTATTCAATTCCCCTCGCGACAAATGATAACATTCTATTAGCTTTCCTAATTACGTGCTGTACCTGCATACTAACCTTTTGCGATTCAGGCACTAGGACACCCAGATCCCTCTGCATTTCAGAGCTCTGCAATCTCTCACCATTAAGATAATATGCTTCTTTTTTATTCTTCCTGCCAAAGTGAACAATTTCCCACTTTCCCACATTATACACCATTTGCCAGGTCTTTGCCTACTCACTTAACCTATCTATATCCCTTTGTAACCCCCTTATGTCCTCTTCACCACTTACTTTCCTACCTATCTTTGTGTCATCAGCAAATTTAGCAACCATACCCTTCATCTAAGTCATTTATATCAATTGTAAAAAGTTGAGGCCCCAGCACAGATTCCTGTGGCACACCACTCGTTACATGTTGCCAACCAGAAAATGACCCATTTATGTCTACTCTCTGTTTCCTGTTAGCTAGCCAATCTTCTATCCTTGCCAATATGGTATCCCCATACCATGAGCTTTTATTTTCTGCAATAACCTTTGATGTGACACCTTATCAAATGCCTTCTGTAAATCTAAGTACAATACATCCACTGGTTCCCCTTTATCCACAGTAACTCCCTCAAAGAACTCCAATAAATTGGTTAAACATGATTTCCCTTTCACAAAACCATGTTGACTTTGCCTGATTACCTTGAATTTTTCTAAATGCCCTGCTAGAACATCTTTAATAATAGTTTCGAATATTTTCCCTAAGACAGATGTTAAGCTAACTGGCCTGTAGTTTCCTGCTTTCTACCTTCCTCCCTTTTTGAATAAAGGAGTAACATTCACTATTTTCCAATCTAACAGAACCTTCCCCGAATCTAGGGAATTTTGGAAAATTAAAACTAACGCATCAACTATCTCACTAGCCCCTTCTTTTAACATGCTAGGATGAAGTCCATCAGGACCTGGGGATTTGTCAGCCCGCAGCTCCAACAATTTGTTTAGTATCGCTTCCATGGTGATTGTAATTTTCTTGAGTTCCTCCCTCCCTTCCATTTCCTGACTTACAGCTAATACTGGGATGTTACTTTTATCCTCTATAGTGAAGACCGATGCAAGATAACTGTTCAATTCATCTGCCATCTCCTTTTTATCCATTATTAATTCCCCAGACTCAGTTTCTATAGGACCAACGCTCACTTTGTTAATTCTTTTCTTTTTTAAATATCTCTAGAAACTCTTACTATCTGTCTTTATACTTCTAGCTAGCTTTCTTTCGTACTCTACTTTTACCTTCCTTATCAATCTTTAGTCATTCTTTGCTTTTTTTATATTCTATCCAATCTTCTGACCTGCCTCCCAGCTTTGCGCAATTATAGGCTTTTTCTTTAAGTTTGATACTATCTTTAACTGTTTTAGTTAACCATGGATGGCGGGTCCCACCCTTGGAATTTTTCTTTCTCGTTGAAATGTATCTATTCTGTATATTCTGAAATATTCCCTTAAATGTCTGCCACTGCATCTCTATTGACCTATCCCTTAACCTGATTTGCCAGTTCACTTTAGCTAGCTCTGCTTTCATGCCCTCATAATTGCCCTTATTTAAGTTTAAAATACTAGTCTTGGACACACTCTTCTCTCCCTCAAACTGAAAGTAAAATTCAATCATATTATGATCGCTGCTATCTAGGGTCACCTTAACTATGAGGTCATTAATTAATCCTATCTCATTGCACAATACCAGTTCTAGTATAGCCTGCTCTCTGATTGGCTCCAGAAAGTATTGTTCCAAGAAATTATCCCAAAAACATTCTATGTGCTCCTCATCTAGGCTACCTCTGCCCATCTGATTTTTCCAGTCTATATGTAGGTTAAAATCCCCCATAATTATCGCTGTACCTTTCTGACAAGCTGCCATTATTTCTTCCTTTATACCCCATCCTACAGTGTGGTTAATGTTCGGTGGCCTGTACACCACTCCCACAAGTGACTTCTTGCCTTTATGATTTCTCATCTCTACCCAAACTGCTTCTACACCCTGGTCTCCTGAACTTAGGTCATCCCTCTCTATTGTGCTAATACCATCATTAATTAACAGAGCTACCCCTCCACCTTTTCCTAGCTTCCTCTCCTTCCTAAATGCCATGTATGTTAAGTACTAACAGCAAAATAAGTTCCAGTAAATATTGGACAAATGTATTTTATTTTCCTGTTTTTGGTGTTGTTATTCATGTATATGGTCCCGCCATGCATATGATGTACTATTTCAATCCTTCCTACTCTGTTCATATGATGAAATTTTAAAGCTTCTGCACAATGTACTGAACAGTGAGATTCTCTGGATGAGTGCAAAGACTGGCTGGTGCTCCTGAGCCAAAGGTTAGATTCTTGTGATTGTCTGCTGATGTATAAGCAACTAGCGTGATTTGCATTCATAGTGCCAGGAATATCCTTTGTATTAATTACACTTGTGTTTGTGAATTCAGAGGTATGAAACTGTGGTTCCGCATTTATCATGCTGCTATTGCCCTTTCTCTGTTTGGCCACTGATCCAGCAAGCACAGGACACTGTACCTTTGAGGTTTTGACATAATTTCTTAGAATCTGTCTTCTGCTGTTCCCTAGTAGATTCTAAGCCCCACATTACAGTAGTGTTCACTGCAGTTACAAATCTGCATTAACCAGGCTACTTTTACCACAGATAGAAAGGCAAATAATCTTTCCATAGAATCCAAGTCTTTCATCATCCTTATTCAATGCTACAGGATCACGCAGTGCATTTGTAGCTAATTCATTAGGGACAATCACCAAGCTATGCTTCTGCTCTGCACCTCATGAAGCAACATCTCTCTGCTCTCCACCAACGCACCCCCCAACCCCCAAACAGAACGGCAACACTGTGCATCAACCAGTTGTGTCTCATCCCTTTATCATCTGACAATCCTAATATGTTTGGGCTGCTGGTTACTCTTCAGGGCCTTACTATCTCTCACTGTCTGATGCTGCATCTAAGAGCAGAGGAATCATTCATGAGCACACAAAGGCACCTCTGTGGTTCAATGTCATTACTGAAATGTTGTGCTTTATGAAAAGCATTTACTTTCTATGCAGCCTACCAGCTGCATTTATTTATTTTCTGTATATTCTACAGGTAGCCTGTATTTCAGCTACTGTCAGATGTAATAAATGTTGTCTTCTTCTACTGAAATGATGGCAGTGGCTTCTAGGTATCAGTGGCAAGTGTACACAATGATTATGGGCTATTTTTACTTGTAACAATAACAGTAATGTACTTTGAGACAGGGTAATTTCACCTAAGTAAATCCCATCACTCACTGGCTACCATGTACTATCATTCCATATGTAAAGCAATGAACATGAGTGTAACACTTATATTTGCTGCATCTTCCTTGTTACATACTTCATCACTTAGGTCGATATACTTCATTGGCTGTAAAGCACTTTGGAATGCCCTAAGGTTGTGAATGATGCTATAACAAATAGATTTTTTTTCCTTTTATGTGAATTAAATTGCTAGCTCTAATTAATACTCACCTTTAAGTTCCATGTACATGTATTTACCATATATATACGAAGACGAGCAGCTCTTCATCTGTTAACTCGTTCAGAATGTCTTTACAACCATCCTCTTATGGAACTTTTCCCTCATTTCTTCCCAAGTTCTTGTGCTGGATTTGTTGTAGATACGTTCACTAATCAATTACCATGCAAAAACTTTTCTTTTATTGCTTGTTTGGCTTCCCCTAACCCTGACCAGCTGCTTGCATTTTGAGTGGCTGTAAGGTTTCAGAATCTCCATCAGTGAAAGCGACTTCCTGTCTGTGACACTGAACCATTGTGCTAAAAGTTGACTTTCCTCGGCCTACCAGCAGCATGAACGAGTTCTGCAATGTTTAAACGAGTTCTGCAGCTGTTTCCAATCTTTGGATGAGTTTGTCATTACAGCTGTGTCCTGATTGGATGTTCGCCAATGGGCAGTACTGCTGCCGTTTGGTGGCTACAGCTGGCAGCAGGAATGTTGCACAGAGAGCAAATTCACAAATTCACACTAAACACCTGCATACTCCTCAACAAATAATAGCACATTACAGAGGGAGATGTGGCCGTCACATTGCAGATTTCGCAATCGTTCCCCTGCAAGATATGGCACTCATCTTATATTTCTGGTAACTATATTTAGCTCATCCTGCTAACACAGCTAGCTCAACTGTACAATGTGAGGATTATTTTCAGACAGTAACTTTTGTTTGCTCCAATCCATAGTCTCGCTGTTTTGTGGTGTGTTTACTGCAGGCTGTACCAGTTTTCTTGCCCTGGATTCTCACCTTGCCATCATCCTTCAAAAAGTAGGCTACGGTATTGTTTAGCAGTTCCTGTTTCTGCCAAGTGATGATGGATCCTGTCTCTGCAGGGGATCAGATAAAGAAAACAGGAGATGATAACCTTGCACATTGCAAAACAACAATCTAACCATCCAGCAATTTCTACTGCACAGATCAAAATGCAAAGCTCATTCTTAAAGATAGCCTGTCAATCTTACATCTCGATTTCACTGAGATTTGGTGTTGCAATATGGATTCAGTGTATGGAAATGCTAAAGGGGGAATCTAATAGAGGTTTTCAAATTTACAAAAGGTCTTGAGAGGAAGAATAGTGAATGATTGTTTGCTTCCACTTGCTGGCAAATCAGTAATAAAATAGGCATTGACTCAATATTAACACTAGTAGACAGAAAGGGAAAAATAGACATTTTTTCTACCAAGGTTCAATAGTACATTGAATTCATTGCCACATGTGACTATTGAAGCAGAGAAGGTAGAATTATTTAAAAAAAGGGAATTGCATTAGTACTTGAAAAGGAAGAATATAAAAGGTAAAAGGCAGGGAAATGGAGTAGATAAGATCTATTTTCTTCACCTTTGCCTGTAGGGAATGGGCATTTGCCCATGCGTGAAAGTCAGGAAAAGGGGGCTGATGCCCATTTCCATTGGTCTCTGCCCCATCTTGCATTTCTCCAGGGCTTCCTAGGAGTTGGAGGCAGATATGGGCCTACACGCACTGCTTGGCCTTCCTAGGTGAGCAGGCTTGTGGCAAGGATTCCCCAGCAAGAATTGTTTATACATTCTTGGCCCAGAAAGGAGGGGGTGCACTTTGGATGCACTATTCCTATCTAGTTGTAGGTTTGGAGGCAATGGGAGCAATAGGGAAATATGCTCTGATAGCTGCAATTGAAGAACACAGGCACTGTGAATGTCCTCCTTCTGTATTATAATTTTTATAATTCTAGCCATCAGTTTTCTCCCTTCTTTAACTGAAAAGATAATAATGGGTTAATCTCTTTTGGCATAACGATCCATCATGCAAGAAATATCACATTTGAAAAACTGCAAAAGCTACCAATAAATTGTTCGTACCCAGCAGATGCCCTGAGCGCTATCAAAATCTTTTCCGAACTCTTGCAAATGCATGACTTCACAGCTGAAGTGCTCCAAGTTCAAAGAAGGAATGCCCTCTGAAACAAACTGCTGAGATGTGTGGTAACTATTGAGTGACTACAGACCTTTAAAATGGGAATTGACAAGTTCCTGAGAGAAGAGCGCACTTGCAGCTAGGAAGCTAAATTGCTAATCAGCAATCAGGTTGTGAGGGGCAATCGCACTCTACTGGAGCAAAACACTGCAGATGCTGGAAATTTGAAATACAAACAGAAAATGCTGGAAATACTCAGCAGGTCTGGCCCGTCTGTGGAGAAAGGAACAGTGTTTACAGGTGGAATTTTATGCTCTCCCCCGCGACGGGTTTGAAGGTGGGGAGAGCATAAAATCGGGTGAGATGGTGGTGGAGAGGAACCCACCACCATCCCGCCTCCACCGAAATTTAGTCCGGGATGGGAAGGCCTGTGAACTGCTTTCCATTCCCCGCCACCGATTGAGGCCCTTAACTGGGTAATTAATCCCCAATTAAGGGCCTCTTCTTGCCACAGCCACAATTACAGTGCGAAAAACTGTGTGGGCTGCTTCCAGGCTCTGGGGTTGTCGAGGGGTGGGAGGGGCTCCCTGGTTCAAAGGCACAGAAAAAGGGACCCAGCATCAGGAAGGGGGCGTTCCTGAGGACCACACCCTGGTCCTTGCTGCCGACCGCCCCACTCCCCCGTGACCTCTACCCCACGAGACCCCTCCCGCCCTGACCTACCTTAAGCCTGGTACCAGCATCACTCCTCAGTGTCTGGTTGCTGCAGTTACAGCAGCAGCCACATGAACGCGTTTATAATCACTGCTGTATCTTACAGGGTACTTTGCATATTCTTAAATGACTCATAAAGCAGTGGTGCTCGAATAGCAGCCTTGCTCCATACAGGCCAATTAGGAGGTGACCTCCCAGAGGTACAATCCCCAGATTTCAAAGCTAAGGAAGATCCATGAGTTGGTCCTCAGCCATCTGATTCCTGGTCCTCTGCTGCCACCTGCACTTTCACCTGCTCCTCCTCATTCCTGCTCGGTGCTTCAGCCAATACTCCTTCCTGATCCTAAATCCCCCGGAACGGATGATGCTAGGTGCCAGCTACTCATTATCACCAGATTTTAAATCATCATCTTAACAGACCCCTACAGCAATGTCTGTTAGAATGGTGACAGTGAGGAGTCCTTTCAAACAGAGATGACATTCTACACTTACTGCCATGCTGCTGTTGTGCAATATATACCTGTGTTTTACTGAGCAAGTAAGCATGAAACAAAAGAAAGACTTGCATTTATATTGCATCTGTCGGGGCCTCAGACCATCCCAAAGTGCTTTAAAGCCAATGAAGTGTGTTTGAAGTGTAGGCCTGAATTTTATTCGGGTGCTATGCTCCGCGACGGCGCCCCTTGAACTCGGCGGCGTGCCTGCATACAGTGGCCGCCGCTGAGCCCCCGTGATATTACATGCGGGGGCTCATTAGCATCACTGCGAGACGCCACCACCCCCCCCCCCCCCCACCGCCATATTACGTGGGGAGAGGCGGGACATCCGGCGCACTGAGGAACCATTTGACAGCTGTGTAGCAGCTGCCAGAACACTATTTTAAGCGCCCCAGCACCTGCAGCCTGACAGCTGCCAAAGAATATTGACCTGACTGTTGAAGAGTGGGGCTGCTGTCAATCTGGCAGCAAAGCAGAAAGTGCTGGAGAAACTCAGCAGGTCAGGCAGCATCTGTGGAGAGAGAAGCAGAGTTAACTTGACCAAGTTCACAGACCTGAAAGCTAACTCTGCTTCTCTCTCCACAGCTGCTGCCTGACCTGCTGAGTTCCTCCAACACTTTCTGCTTTGCTGCCACATACTTACCCTGCTGTGTCCCAGTGTCCTATGAAGTTGTGATCCTCTTCTTCCACTCAAGTGTTACACTGCTTCTTGTAAGCGTGCCGCACCTGGGTGAATAATCTTAATTTTGCACATTCCAGGACGTGAGATATAAATGCACCATAAAAGGCAATTACACAACAGAAATAAAACCATAATTGAAGTATCTCTACATACTATAGGCTTCTAATCATCTGACTGTGAAATGCCACAGATTAATATGCATTTGGAATCTGTATTCATTTCTCTGCTGTTATGTGAAAATACATGTAACTGCTATTAAACGATCTTTGTTAAAAAACAGGAAAATATGTTCCTATTCTAGCTGCATTGCCAACTAGAAATATTACACCAATAAATAAGATCAGCTGCTGCAGAAGCAAAGTGTTCGTGAACATGCGTCGATGTGTAATAGTTGAAAAACCATGACAACAGCACAGATTTCCTCACTAGTCCTGCATTGGTTTTCAAACACATGTGCAAGACAAACCTTGCAGCCAGAAGTTGGAGCAGTTAAGCGGTGGTATCACCTTTTCATTTAAAGGACCACACCAAGAGCCGAGGAGGGCAGAGGGGTGCTCTAGGGTGGCCCCATAGAGCAGCGAAGCCTCCCTGCTCACTCTCCTCCAGGCTGTGCAGGCAAGGCGGGAGATCCTTTTCACCAGCGATGGTAAGAAGAGGCCCTCCCGCCTGAACAAGGCAAAATGGCTGGAGATGGTAGAGGAGGTGAGTAGCCGTGGGGCCATCCGGCGTCAAAGGGTCCAATGCTGGAAGAGGATGAATGAGCACTTCCCCAGCCAGCTGGGGCCCTCCAGGCCTCATGCGCACAGGATACAACTGTCAAAGTCATCCATAGCCAAAGGGCAATCAGATCAGCAGCCTTCATCCTGTCAGGCTGCTAGCTCAGAGGTTGCACCGAGAAAGGGCACTCGCAAGTGTTTACAGAGAACACACCGACACAAATGGGAATGCACGGGTGTCACAGCAATGTAAATTCGTCTTTCACTAAACATTCCTCACCAACATGTGTGTCCTTTTCTCTGTGTGAATAATGTAGCATCAATGTCACATTCCTTTGCACCGCTGGCCCTTCAGGAGAGCCAACGTACGCAATAACATCATTGCCATGCCACCATTACTCATGAGCGCCTCCATGGATGCACTGACATGGACATTGGCTCAGTCAGCTGCTGCCTCTAATGGTTTACACAGGGATGCTGCAGATGTGGACTGGTGCACAGCAGGTGAGCGAGGGTGATGTATGGCTTGCAGAACTCATGTTGGTTCCTATGGAGCAGACAGCCTTTGTCTGACAAGCCACTGCCATACATCCCCAGCTCACTGCTAGCCCTACGTGCAGAGCCTGGGTACCATCTGCCCTCCCATGCGTCTTTCATGTTGTAGGCCCTCAGCGTCCTCATAGTCCAAGGAGAAATCCTGTTGACGTCTCTCCTCATCATGCCAGGCCTGGCCCCTATTGGGTGCGTAGCTGTGCAGAGCAGCAAAGAAAGGAGCTGGCCTTTTCGGTCCGTAATACCCTATCCATACAGGCATTGGAAGCGCTCTTTCAGCATGCCGGTCGCCTGCTCAAAGGTGGCTCTTGTAGCTCATTGGCTGGTGTTATATCTCTCCTCTGCAGCAGTGGTGCGGTTTCTCACTGGTGTCGGCAGCCATTTCTGCAAGGGATAGCCCTCATCTCCAAAAAGCCACCTCTCCATCTGAGCCAGTTCAGTGAACAGCGATGGCAGCTGGGACAGGCGCAAGACCCAGGCGTCATGGCAGCTGCCTGAGAAGCGGGCACAGATTTGCATGAAGCATCTGCGGTGATCACATACCAGCTTCACCTAGATTGAGAGGATTCCTTTCACAGTAACGTCTGCAGGTAAGCCTGGCGGGAGGCCTAATGGCCACATTAAAACCTATGGTTCTCTGGCAATGAAACTGATAACCCTCTGAGTCTGGCTGTGAGAGTCTATCCTGAAGCGGACATACTCCCTGGCCCTCCGGTGCAGGGCATCGGTGACCTTCCTGATGCAGTGGTGCACCGCTGACTGTGTGACCCCACAAAGGTCTCTGGTGGGCCCTTGAAAAGCTGCATAGACGTCAAGCTTGAGAACTGCTGCCACTATGAGGAACAAAGGCATAGGTTGTCCATCAAAGCCCATGGGCTGCAGGTCATCTTTGAGCAGGGCACAGAAACGTGTCACCACCCTCTCTACATGCGCAATCGCCTCTGACACTGGTGCTCTGATATCCGATGGCATGTCACATGCAGCCCGTAGATGCACAGCGACCGTAATGGCGAGCCCCCCTTGGGGGCTGCTGCTCACGACCGGGGGCATATATGTGGACCGCACCTGCCTGTTGATTTTGGCTCCGGCGCATACGGATCCGCAGGAGCAGAGGATTACACAATGCAGGATGAACTATATCCATTTCCATGTGATAAATAAAGTTGCACCCTTCATTTATTCGAAGGCTCCGAGCAGAGCAGGGATTGGTGTTGACGGGTGCATCCGGTGCTTTCATGGATCAATTATGTGGAGTGGCATGGTACTGCCCATCTTGGCCAACACTCAGAGTGGCACAGCATCAAGATCCGTCCTGCTGCATCGATTGCCCCCACCATCCATATAACCTTAACGCTCCTACCCTTTCTGGCATCCTCGCCACACACAAGGTGACTAGAGTGCCATTGCTCCTTCACACACACAAAGAAACACAGAGCGTACACTGTTTACAGAGGGAGGGTACACAGTACCTCCCTTCGTGCCTGCAGAGCTTTCCCTCCAGTAATCCAGACCCCTCCCTCCTCCCTTTAAGAGTGCAGAGCTGAGACCCTGGTGATCCCCCCTTCCTCCTCCCTTCCAGTATGCAGAGTGAGACCCCTGAATATTTGAACTTGCCTTTGGTAGAGGAAACTTCTGCCTCTGATGACCGACCCGTCGGCATCTCTGTTCGGGAACGGGATGACACGTGACGGCCGCCGGTTCAACATAAAATCCGTAAATGTGCATCGAGAGGCGGCGGTCTGCATAATCTGCCGAGGCAAGTACCATTTTGAATATTCTAATTGGGCTGCCGCCCCTGAACAGCGGGGGGGGCCGCACTGAGGTCACCCCGCCGCCAGTAATATGCGGCGGGCCCTTCTGGATGTAGGGGGTCAAGGCAGGCATCGAGGGGCGAGTAAAATTCAGCCTGTAGTCACAGTTGTAATGTAGGAGACATGGCAACCAATTTAAGAACCGCAAGCCCCCACAAACAGCAATGAGATAATGACCAGATTTTTTTGAATGAAGCAAAGGGAGGAAATAAGTTAATAAAAAAAATACTAGCCTTGAGCTTCGGGAAAGCCTTTAAGTGCCCCCTCTTCAGACCTTTTATGGGTTCCAGTGGGGACGCCTGATAAGCAATGAAAAAATTATGGAAATACATTGACAACCAACACTTTATGGCAAAGCATACTAGAATTATCCACCTGATAAATGGTACTATTGGGATATCTTACCCTGACAGATTCTTAGGATTTGCCATCTTCTTCAGCTCCTGTGAATAGGGTACACAGTGTTCAGTCTGGGCATCACTTTACGTAGAATTGCATAAGAATGTACAGCACAGAAATAGGCCATTCAGCCCGACTGGCCTAATCTGGTTTTTATACTCTACACAAACCTCTTCCCACCCTATTTCATATAACCCTATCATACTTAGTACCAAGTATGCTGCACTACCATCCTGTGGGGAAGGAACCCTGAATGGCAAACTGGAGAACTCTCCATACCCCCACCTCATTTAGTACCACCTGCATTTCACCAGACATCAAAAGGCCATTAGAATAAAGAGGAAGTTAGAACTATTTTCCCCCTACAGTGGCCAAGCTGCACTGCTCTGCCACTTGCCCACAGACTCCATTGCCTCCATATTTATTTTTACTAGCCACTGTTTCTTTTGAAAAACACCTTTTTCTTGCCAAACAACAGCTTTTAGAAGAGGTGAAATATGCTTTTGAATTATTTCCAGCCTCTTTAGCAGTGGAAAGAAATTCTGCCCTCTATGTTTTCACTTCCCTATAATGACCACAGCCCTCAGTATTTTGCTGCAGCCTATCTCTCTTTGGGGAGCCTCTAGCAGCAGGGGTCAGGAGCTCACCAAAAATAATTAACTACAACCAGTCAACTTTTCAAGTTTTTTGGACCTGCACGTAGACTTGTGCTAACTGTTAAGGACTAACGCTACTGGATCCTTTAATCCGGTAGTTCATTGCTCTCGGTCTACATTTAATATTTGAATAAGATGAGGATAAATTGGAGGGAATTATGAGGCTGAAAAACCTAGTGGATATGCCAGAAAACGGCCTTTTGAGGAAATTCGCATTTGAATGAGTAAGTAGTGAACATTTGCCCATATCCAACTTTCCCATTTCTATGAGGATTGGTGGGGCAGTTTGCCTGGAGAGGAGAGGATCTGGAGGAACCATTAGATCTATTACACCAGTGTTTAGTGGCCATTTTGAACCTGGACCCAACACAAATAACATGGCTGATGTTAACTGACATTAGGCTCGTGTTTCTTATGATTACAGACCAGGCATCGCCTCTGGATTAATCTCTCAAGAGGTCTCTTCGAAGAGCATGTAGGGGCACTGCCAGGTTGCCCAAACAGTGGAATAAAAAATGTAATTGACTCTGAGTCTTTTGCATGACTCAACTGTCATTAGATGAGGGCCATCTCAAACTCCAAAGTCTCTTTGTACAAAACTAGCACCCAACCTTCTCTTGCAACAGCAGCAGAATGATTTCAGTTGCAAGGAGGATCAGACAGGGTGTGGAACAAGTGTGCTGTTAATATTAAATGAGGATAGTAGACGTTGGGTCAAAGTAACAGGAGTTTATTTACAGGGATCTTATCTCTAAGGCATCTACTTTAACATTGAGCAACACAAGGTTCAGACTCGTGACATCACATCCTGTGATGATGCTTAAGGTCAATATACATAATCTACCCAGCAACAGTTTATGTACATTATACTACTGTTACAAGGTTTTTATTTTCGTACTAAAAACTTAGAATTCGGTGTTTTAAAAAAAACTGGAAAAGGATTTTTCAGTGGACATTGACACCTGCAAGTAGCTGAAAATTTTGCGATGTTTTGAAAGGAAGTTCAAAACAGAAGCTGAACTTTATGGGTGGTTTGAAAGGAAGCTGAAATTGTATACAAGGACAGGAAAGCAAGCAATTTCAAGGAAACCAGCAAGGGGTTTGAACTCCTCAGAGCAACTTTGAATGACAAGGGAGATTCTATGTCTGGACATGTTATCTGCTCAGGAAGGTTTTGCTTTCACTTGGACCCTTTAAAAAAACAAAGAGCAGGCATTTGAAATTTAGTTTTGACCTACCTGGCGATCAGAGAGGAAGACCCAGAAAAAGTGTTACCTCTTTCTATAAAAGAAGCCTGCATCTCTTGAGAAGAAACCCCTATATGTCAGAAGTAGCAGATTCCTATTGCCTCCTGTCTCTGAAGAATCCCTGCATCAAGTGTGGTTCCTTTTGCCTCCTGTGTTTAAAGACACCCTGAAATCTGAAGAAATCTTTTACTGCTATACGGCTGCTGTAAGACTAAGCAGACCTGTTGCTACACCCCTGCTGAAATACCTATGTGAAACCTGCTGCAGTTGAATTGCCTTGAACGCCTCCCCATCACAAACTGTTCATCAACCTCGCCTGGAGAGACTTCGACTGACATCCGACTATTCGACTCTGAGACACCTCACCAAACCGAAGAATTTCCTACCAGAACGTGACAAACTGATTTATTTTATTATTCCTTCTATTCCTAAGAAACATCTGTAAACCAAAAAATCCTTTTTCCCTGGTTAACGTTTATTTTAATGTATATGTGTGTGCATGAGGCCTAGGGAAATAAGGAGCTGCTTTTAGGATATAGATTTATCTCATTATTGGTTAAGATTTAGTTTATTAATAAATAGTTGATTTTGTTGTTGATTAAAGAAACCTGCTTGGTGTGCTTTATTCTGGGGACAAATAGAGTATGGAATTGGCTGGTTTTCAGTAAGTGAGAAAATTTATTGATATACTGTGACGCATGGAGAAGTGGGACTGAATTAACAGTGCACTCCTCCTGCCTTGGTCGTAACACTACATATTACCATCAGTTGTCTGCCCGTGCGAAGTTGAAAATGACCACCCCTCCCCACCCCTGTATTATTTCAGCCTCTTTTATGCGGCAAGATAGCTTTAAAAGCTGTTACTCAAGAAACTTTTTCCTTGACCCTCACCTGAACTGAAAGCTGAGTAATGTAAATAACCTAATCTCTTGTTATCTGAAGAGACTAGTCGTCTGCGCTTCTGGTGTGTGCAATCTCTGAGAATCCATGTGGTCCTAATGCTGCTGTACCAGAACTGCATAATCAGCCCTTATTACTAATGCATTTCGATTTGTTTGCATATTCCTTCAATATACTGAATAGTGAAAGCCAACTTCGTGGAGAGATTTTCCAGCTTCAATTTCATTATTTTATCCATTACTATATTTCTACTTTCAATTATCCCTGTGAGTTTCTTCATTAATATCTAGTTTCCCTGTAATTCCAGTATTTTATCATTTTATTCATTTAGCACTTGCCCATGATCTTATCCTCTGCCATTGTCCTAACTAGGACATTTATCTAAGAGCGATCATGATATGATCAAGTACAATGTTGTGTTTGAAAGGGAGAAACATAAAGCAGCAGCTAAGCGCTGGATTTTGATGGGCAGGAGCGGATGTTGCGGGGGGTGGGGGGTGGGTGGGGGAGGATGGGGTGGTCAGTGGTTAAATCCAGGAAAATTGACAGTGCATGGAGAAGCTGGCTCCAATCCACTGGCTTCTGCACGCAACCCCCTCGAGAGAGAGAGAGGCGGAATGTCAATTTTAATATTTTAATCGCTCAGTTACAGAGATATTAACATGGCTTTTGCAATTTAACTGTGAGTCCACAGGTTTTCTGGCTTCCTGGAACGCGCCAGTAAAAATAAAGCAAGAACAAAGCATTTATTTAGGGGGCTGAAGACATGACTGGGAAATATGCCAGTAAGTACTGAAACCTCAGAGATACCTTCATGCCTGCTTGTCTGAAAGGCTTTGTTCACAGCTCATGTGTGAAATGTAACTTTGACAGCTTTGGAGGTTTGTATGTCTGATTTTCACTTTGAAGCTCGAAGCTATCATATCAGCATGGATACTGCTTTTGCTGTTTCACTTTGGACCTCAAATAAGGACCAAGGTGATGAGCAGGAGCAGGAGCAACAGGAAGAGCAGCAGCAGCCTGCTCCGCACAGACTTGCTGCTCCACAGGAGAGACAGGTTCAGCTCCCAGGAAGCCATTCCTGCCACACAGCGTCTACAGGCAGAACATTAGCTTTGTCGACATGTCAGAACATCAGTGTCTCAGGAGGCTCAGGGCCTCGTGTCAGATGGTGACAGACATCTGCAGCCTGCTGGAACAAGATCTGCTGCCAAGTGGACCTGGTGGCCACGTTTTACCAGTGGCTGTCAAAGTTACCACTGCCCTCAACTCCTTTGCCCCTGGATGCTTCCACGGTTCCAAATGCATAATACAGGTGGCTGCTGGCTTGTTTCCTAGGGCCAGCAATTATGTACACTTTGCACTGATGATGCCAGTTAGAAAGAGCAGGCATCTCCTTTGCAGCTCTGGTTGATTTCTCACATGTGCAGGAAGTCATCGACTGCACACATGTGCTAATTAGACCGCCCAGATCACCCCAGGAGTATTCATCAACCACAAGGACTTCCACTTCATCAATGCACAGCTGATGTGCAACCACAAAAAGATGTTTAGGTACAAAATTGCCAGGTAGTTGCCATGATGTTTTCGGTCTGAGTCAATTCGTGCTTCCTGACCTCTGGCTGTCTGCTAGGAGGCAACAGATACCCAAATAAAACGTGGCCAATGACACCTGTAAGGCACCCAACCATTGAAGCCCAGGAGCGATACAATGAAAGCCATATGACAACCAGATGTATCATTGAGTAAACCATCATCGTGCTGAAGATGCATTTCAGATGCCGGGACTGAGCTGGAGGTGCCCTTCAGTATGCAGAATGGCCAAGTGGTGTGCTATGTATAATATTGCACAGCAGCAAGAATTGGCCTTGCAGGAGGAGCAAGGTGCAGAACACAGAGTGTCTTCAGACAATTTTGAAGAGCAGGAGGAGGAGGAGGAGAAGAAGGAGGTGGAACATGATGAATCCAATGCACCAACAGTGGCAAACATTGTTGCCTGGGATGCCCTCATTATTGCGAGGTTCACTTAGGTTTCACCAGTCCACCCATCTGACAACCACAGGCAAAAGCCACTTTGCCCATTACCACCACCATTCCCTCAACACAAAGCAGTCTGCAAACAACTGAACATCCCTTTCACAGCCCACTATTGCTCAGCAGTAACTCAAGTTTTACCATTTATCACAAGTGAAATGGCCACTAGCCAGATGGCAACATAAAATGGGCAACACAGGAAAGTGGTGGAAACAAATAATATTTGCGTGGATCAAAAATATAACAGAATCTTAACAAACTAATTTTATATTACACGCTCATCTGCGTATTTTTGTGCAACAACAAACCTTTACTCTTCCTCTTCCCAGCACTTCTACATGGGACAACCCTTGTGGCTTCAGCACAGGTAGAAGCAGGCTGCTCAGATCCCTGCTGTGACTGCTGAGATGCTTTTAGCTGATGTCCTCTAGGTTTGGGAACCTGTGAGGGCTCTACAAAGACTGCTCCACCTCTACCAGTGCAGGGCAAGACTCAGTCATCAGGACATGAGGCAGTATGTGGGGTACTGACTGAGGTCGGGGGCAATGTGTGAGGAGTGGAAGTGCTTTGAGTGTTCCTTTTCACTATCATCCCTCTCATGACCCATGTGCACTTCCCTACTAGCAATGAGCTGGAGAGCACTTTGCTGCAGATCAGTGGGGCGATGAATGGGTATCAAGACAGGGTATCATTCATCTTATTCAAGATGGCATTCAGTGTGCGCAAGACACTGTTGAGTATCCGCATGTATTCACTGGAGTACCGCATTTGATATTTCTAGCAGGGGGTCATTCTTTTCATGGACGACGTCATCATCGCAAAGGCCTGCAACATCATGCCACCCAAGCTTGCAGCCCCTTAGGTGCAGCACTTGTGTCCAGCTGATCTGAGCTTGCAGCCTCCTGCGGCCTCTGACGTGGACTCTCCACTGCTGTCCCTGTCTCCACCAACTACACTTGTTCACTTGTGATTTGTTTAGTTTAGTTTAGAGATACAGCACTGAAACAGGCCCTTCGGCCCACCGAGTCTGTGCCGACCATCAACCACCCATTTATACTAATCCTACACTAATCCCATATTCCTACCACATCCCCACCTGTCCCTATATTTCCCTACCACTTACCTATACTAGGGACAATTTGTAATGGCCAATTTACCTACCAACCTGCAAGTCTTTTGGCTTGTGGGAGGAAACCGGAGCACCCGGAGAAAACCCACGCAGACACAGGGAGAACTTGCAAACTCCACACAGGCAGTACCCAGAATTGAACCCGGGTCGCTGGAGCTGTGAGGCTGCGGTGCTAACCACTGCGCCACTGTGCCGCCCTGATTTGTAAGTCACCAGTTGAAAACTCAACTACCTGCCTCACCAGCCCACCGAGGTGTAAGTATCGGAGCTCCTACATGGTCTGCGTGAGTTCTGTGATAGTGCGCCCTCAGAGGTGAGTGATCTTCTCTGAGGAGTTGTCATCATCCTCATACACCACCTCCCGTAGGGTAAGAATGTTTTAAGGGGTCATTGTCCACATGATCATATTTCACTGGCTGCTGATATCAAGTCAACATGAGTAGGTGTTGTATGCCATGAGACTCTGTGATATTTACCCCTGTCACCAGGTAGCTGAGCGGCCCCAATCTTCCCATCTCTGATGGCCAAACACACCGTGACACAATTGATGTCCTGTGCTGCCTCCTCTGCAGAAGTCAGTTGCTAGATGTTTGGAGGGCCACCTCTGGTTCTCTGCCTCACCCTCGTGTTCTCTGCTCTCTTCTCCTGCATGGAGGGAAAGAAGAGATGTAGGAATGAGTTGAATCAGTGGCTGGAGAGCTTTTGTTGAGTGTGACTATGAAGGAGAGGCGTGATATTGCATTAAGCTAAGGGTGAGTGTCAATGGTGGATGGACAGATGGGGACAGATGAGGAAGTGCACAGACATAGAGGGATGGGTATAGCAGCAAGCTAAGGTCGTGTGAGGAATGATGTGCTGGAGTAGGCTTGAGTAGGCACAGTGACGGAGGATTGGAATCATACACAAATCAGGATATAGATGAATGTGCCACTGTACTCACCTTTCCAGTCCTGCTTAGGTCATTAAATCACTTTCAGCATTGAATCTACGAGTGTGGAACCGTGCTCCCACTCGTGACCTCATGGGCAACCTCCAGCCGCTTCCTCTTTGTTTCACCAAAGGCTTCTTCCTCCTGTCACTCAGGAATAGTATCTCCCTGCAGGCCCTAACAGACCCCAGCATCAGATCCAGGGTGTTGTCACTAAAGCAAGGCACAGCCTTAGAACATGTGCACCTCATTCTGTCAATTTGTTCTGTACGGCTCCCAACTTGAAAGTCCATCAAATTTCATGTTTGCTGTGTCCCTTTAAATTTGGCAGTTGAAATCGATTCATGGGGGTCATCATCACCCCTGTTCAATTTAATTGGTTGGGAAACCCAGAAATAACATGGTAATGCAGTGGCTGGCTTGAAAAGTCACTGACAGATGCACTTATTTCTGGGTTTCTGCCGCACTATCGGACTCCTGCTTCCAGCACACTGGGAATGTAAAACCCATGCTTAATGAGATTCTAGATTTGGGTAAGGCTAGTGAATGAGACAGAGGCTGTCCAAAGTAAAATGGGAAAATCCGCTAATGGGCAAATCAACAAAACATCAGGGGAATGTGATCAAAAAAGAATTTAATATGATACAGAACCAGGTTATACCCTTAAGGGGCAAAAGCTCTACTTGCAAAAAAACAGGCATGGATGAGAAAAGATGTAAGGGGCAACATAAAGCTAAATGAAAAAGCATACAAAAATGCAAGTGATAGCACAATCCTGCGACTGGGAGAAATACGAAGAACAAAAGGTCACAAAACAGCTTTTTCTTCTTTCTTTTGGGCCTCCTTATCTCGAGAGACAATGGATATGCGCCTGGAGGTGGTCAGTGGTTTGTGAAGCAGCGCCTGGAGTGGCTATAAAGGCCAATTCTGGAGTGACAGGCTCTTCCACAGGTGCTGCAGAGAAATTTGTTTGTCGGGGCTGTTGCACAGTTGGCTCTCCCCTTGCGCCTCTGTCTTTTTTCCTGCCAACTACTAAGTCTCTTCGACTCGCCACAATTTAGCAGTAAGAGCTACAAAAAGGGAGTATGAAAAGAAACTTGCAAAGGATATCAATGCAAACATTTTTTACAACTATATTAGGAAAAAGAGATTGGTCAGGAGCAATGTGTGCTCCCTGAAAACTGATAATGGTGATATTGTAAATGAAAATAAGGGAACAACGGACCTGTTGAATAATTACTCTGTGTCAGTATTTACAGTAGAGGAAAAGCATGCCGGAATTCCCAAGGAAACTAATACTGAATTAGGGATCAGGACTCACCAAAATTAATGCAAGCAAAATAACAACAAAGAAGAAAATAAGGATGCTAAAGAGGGACAAATCCCCAGGACCAGATAGTTTCCATACTGGGAGATAAAAACACAAAAGCAAAATACTGTGGATGCTGGAAATCTGAAATAAAATCAGAAAACACTGGAAATACGCAGCAGATCATGCAGCATCTGTGGAAATAGAAACAGAGCCAACGTTCCAGGTCGCTGATCTTTTGTCAGAACTGGAAAAAATTAGAAATGTAACAGGTTTTAAGCAAGTGCAGAGACAGGGAAGGAGAGATTAAATGTCATAAGGGATGATGGTGCAAGGCAAAAGGAGATGGTAATGGTACAAGCAAAGAAAGAAAAAATGGGCTGGGTTTTCCAGGGCTGTTTGGAATGGGCACAGAGACAGGGGGCTGTAAAATCGGGATGGAAGATGTCAGACCAGAAGTCAGGTGTCTTCACGCTGTGAGACCAGCACAGCTTATAAGAGCAGAGGCGGCGGGAAGGAGCGAGACTGAGCGAGACCGGCACAGGGAGCGAAGAGCAGTCCAGGCACGCCGGAGTTTTGAAAAAAAAGTCAACAGTGACATCACAGGAAAACCGTAAGTTCATTGCTTGGTAAGTAACTGCTAATTTGAATGACCTATTATAAGTTGGTTTCAGATTAAAGGTGAATAGGAGAAATATTTTACAGATTAAAAACTAAAGACTAGGCGGAAATTTTAAAAACAAATTAAAATCTAATTAAATTAAATAGAGATGCAGGGCCAGGCGATGTGTTGTACCTGCATGATGTGGGAGCTGGTGGACCCCATTGTGGTTCCTAGTGACCACATCAGTAGCAAGTGTTGGCTGCTCGAGGAACTCCGGCTCAGAGTTGATGAGCTGGAGTCTGAGCTTTGGACACTGCGACACATCAGGGAGGGGGAGAGTTACCTGGACACTGTGTTTCAGGAGACAGTCACACCCCTTCGATTAACTACCTTGCATTCGGCCAGTGGTCAAGGACAGGAGGGTGTGACTATGAGTGAGGCAGGTAGAGGGATCCAGTAGGTAGTGCTGCAGGAGCATCAGCCCTTGTCTTTGTCCAACAGGTTCGACATTCTTGTTCCCTACGTGGACGAGAAAAAAGACTGTAGGGACGATGAACAAACTGACCATAACACTGTGGAACAGAGAGCCATTCAAGTGGGAGCAGAGAAGAGAAATGTAGTCGTAATTGGGGATAGTATAGTTAGGGGCATAGACACTGTTTGTGGCCAGGATCGAGAGTCCCGAAGGTTTTGTTGACTACCTGGTGCCAGGGCTCAGGATATCTCATCTGGGCTGCAGAGGAACTTGGAGTGGGAGGGGAAAGATCCAGTTGTCGTGGTCCGCAAACAATATAGGTAGAACGAGGATAGAGGTTCTGCTGAGGGAAGATAAACATAGAAAATAGGAGCAGGAGTAGGCCATTTGGCCCTTCGAGCCTGCTCTGCCATTCATTATGATCATGGCTGATCATCCAACTCAGTAACCTGTTCCCACTTTCGCCCCATACCCTTTGATCCCTTTAGACCCAAGAGCTATATCTAACTCCTTCTTGAAAACATACAATGTTTTGGCTTCAACTGCTTTCTGCGGTAGCAAATTCCACAGGATCACCTGGGTGAAGAAATTTCTCCTCATCTCAGTCCTGAAAGGTTTACCCGTATCCTTAGACTATGACCCCTGATTCTGGACTCCCCCATCATCGGGAACATCCTTCCTGCATCTATCCTGTCAAGTTCTGTTATAATTTTATAGGTTTCTATGAGGTCCCCCCTCACTCTTCTGAACTCCAGCGAATATAATCCTAACCGACTCAATCTCTCCTCATATGTCAATCTCGCCATCCCTGGAATCAGTCTGGTAAACCTTCGCTGCACTCTCTCTATAGCAAGAACATCCTTCCTCAGATAAGACCAAAACTGCACACAATATTTCCTCACCAAGGGCCTGTATAATTGCAGCAAGTCATCCCTGCTCCTGTACTCGAATCCTCTCGCTATGAAGGCCAACATACCATTTGCCTTTTTTACCACCAGTTGCACCTGCATGCTTACCTTCATCGACTGGTGTACGAGAACACCCAGGTCACGCTGCATATTCCCCTCTCTCAGTTTATAGCCGTTCAGAAAATAATCTGACTTCCTGTTTTTGCTACCAAAGTGGATAACCTCACATTTATCCACATTATATTGCATCTGCCATGCATTAGCCCACTCACTCGACTTGTCCAAATCACCCTGAAGCCTCTCTGCATCCTCCTCACAACTCACCCTCCCACCCAGTTTTGTGTCATCTGTAAATTTGGAGATATTACATTTAGTTCCCTCATCTAAATCATTAATATATATTGTGAATAGCTGGGGTCCTAGCACCGATCCCTGTGGTACCCCACTAGTCACTGCCTGCCATTCGGAAAAAGACCCATTTATCCTACTCTTTGTTTCCTGTCTGCCAACCAATTTTCTATCCATTGCAATACACTACCCCCAATCCCATGCGCTTTAATTTTACATGCTAATCTTTTATGTGGGACTTTGTCGAAAGCCTTCTGAAAGTCCAAATAAACCACATCCACTGGCTCCCCCTCATCAACTCTACTAGTTACATCCTCGAAGAGTTCTAGTAGATTTGTCAAGCATGATTTCCCTTTCATAAATCCATGCTGACTCTGCCCGATTCTACCACTGTTCTCCAAGTGCTCTGCTATAAAATCTTTGATAATGGACGTCAGGCTGACTGGTCTATAATTCCCTGCTTTCTCTCTACTTCCCTTTTTAAATAGTGGGGTTACATTAGCTACCCTCCAATCTGTAGGAACTGTTCCAGAGTCTACAGAATCTTGGAAGATGACCACCAATGCATCCACTATTTCTAGGGCCACTTCCTTAAGTACTCCGGGATCATATCATCAGGCCCTGGGGATTTATCGGCCTTCAATCCCATCAATTTCCCCAACACCATTTCTCTACGAATACTGATTTCTTTCAGTTTCTCTCTCTCACTAAGCCCTGTGTTCCCCAACCTTTCTGATATAATATTTGTGTCCTCCTTTGTGAAGACGGAACCAAAGTATGCATTTAGTCGGTCAGCCATTTCTTTGTTTCCCATAATAAATTCCCCTGTTTCTGACTGTAAGGGACCTACATTTGTCTTCACCAATCTTTTTCTCTTCACATACCTCTCGAAACTTTTACAGTCAGTTTTTTATGTTCCCCGCAAGCTTGCTCTCGTACTCTATTTTCCCCTTCTTAATCAATCCCTTGGTCCTCCTTTGCTGAATTCTAAACTGCTCCCAATCCTCAGGTTTGTTGTTTTTTCTGGCAAATTTATATGCCTCTTCCTTGGATCTAATACTATCTCTAATTTCCCTTGTAAGCCATGGTTTGGCTACCTTTCCCATTTTACTTTTGTGCCAGACAGGGATAAACAATTGTTGCAGTTCATCCATGCACTTTTTCAATGTTTGCCATTGCCTATCTACCGTCATCCCTCGAAGTAATGTTTCCCAATGCGTCATAGCCAACTCGCGCCTCATACCTTCATAGTTTCCTTTACGAAGATTCAGGACCCTTGTCTCAGAATCAACTATGTCACTCTCCATCTTGATGAAGAATTCTATCATTTTATGGTCACTCATCCCCAAGGGGTCTCGCACCACTAGATTGTCAATTAGTCCTCTCTCATTACACAATACCCAGTCTAGGATGGCCTGTTCTCTAGTTGGTTTCTCAACGTATTGGTCCAGAAAACCATCCCGTATACACGCCAAGAATTCGTCCTCTACGGTATTGTGACTCATTTGATTTGTCCAATCTATATGCAGATTAAAGTTACCCATAATTACAGATGTTCCTTTATTGCATGCTTCTCTAATTTCCTGTTTAATGCCATTCCCAACATCACCACTACAGTTTGGGGGTCTAAATACAACCCCCACTAAGGTTTTTTGCCCCTTAGTGTTTCTCAGCTCTACCCATACAGATTCCACATCGTCAGAGCTAATATCGTTCCTCACTATTGCGTTAATTTCCCCTTTAACCAGCAATGCAACTCCATCGCCATTTGCTTTTTGTCTGTCCTTCCTAAATACTGAATACTCCTGCATGTTCATTTCCCATCCCTGGTCACCTTGCAGCCATGTCTCCGTAATCCCAACTATATCATACCCGTTTACATCTATCTGTGTGATTAATTCATCCACTTTATTGTGGATACTCCATGCGTTCAGGCACAAAGCCTTAAGGCTTGTCTTTTTAACATTACTTGTCCTCTTCCCACTATTTTTCACGGTGGCCCTGTTTGATTCTGGCCCTTGATTTCTCTGCCTATCACTTTTCTTATTCCCCTTACTGTCTTTTGTTCTTGTCTTTGATCCCCCGTCCTCTGACTCCTTACAAAGGTTCCCATCCCCCTGCCATTTTAGTTTAAACCCTCCCCAACCACTCCAGCAAATACTCCCCCTCGGAGATCAGTCCCGGTCCTGCCCAGGTGTAACCCATCCAATTTGTACTGGTCCCACCTCCCCCAGAACCGGTCCCAATGTCCCAGGAATCTAAAACCCTTCCCTTCACACCATCTCTTCAGCCATGTATTCATCTGATATATCCTGCTATTTCTACTCTGACTAGCACGTAGCACTGGTAGTAATCCTGAGATCACTACCTTTGAGGTCCTACTTTTCAACTTACTTCCTCGCTCCATATATTCTGCTTTTAGAACCTCATCCTTTTTTTTTTACCTATGCTGTTTGTACCAATGTGTACCACGACCACTGGCTGTTCACCCTCCTCCTTCAGAATGTCTTGTAACCGCTCTGAGACATCCTTGACCCGAGCACCAGGGAGGCAACATACCATGCTGGAGTCTCTTTTGCGGCCACAGAAACGCCTTTCTATTCCCCTTACAATTGAATCCCCGATAACTATTGCATTCCCACACATTTTACTTCTCCCCTGTGCAGCAGAGCCAACCGTGGTGCAACGATTTGGGCTGTTGCTGCTTTTCCCTGAGAGGCCATTCCACCCAACAGTATCCAAAGCAGTGTATCTGTTTTGCACGGAATAGCCACAGGCGATTCCTGCACTGCCTGCCTAGTCCTCTTGCTCTGCCTGGTGATCACCCATTCCCTTCCTGCCTGTAGTGTCTGAGCCTGTAATGTGACCACCTCTCGATACATGCTATCCATGATACTGTCCGCTTCGAGGACGCTCCACAGTGTCCCCAGCTGCCGCTCCAGCTCCGAAACCCGGACTTCCAGGAGCTGCAGCTGGAGACACTTCCTGCACACATGCTGGTCCCAGGCACTGGAAATGTTCCGGCTTCCGACATGGAGCACGAGGAGCACACCATGGCTTTGAGCTCTCTTGCCATGACTTAACCCTTTAAATTAACCTTTTGGAAGATCTTAATGTCAAATAATATCAGTTACTCTCGGGCCCTTCTTCCCTGGTCCTTGTTACTACAGAACTTCCAAAATAAAACACTACTTACTATATATGAAATAAACTGTAAACCTTTCTAACCTTACTTATCCAGCTATTTAGAGCTATTCCCTAACAGCAGTGACTCACCAACCAATCACCTTGCAGCTTTCCTGTGATGTCACTGTTGGCTTTTTTTTCTTTTTTTTTCTCCAAAACTCTGGCACGCTTGAATAGATCCGACTGCTCTCACACAGGTCTGACTGTTCTCCGCTCCTGAAGATATGAATATGAGCAGCGAGGGGCTAAATTAAAAAGCAGAACCAAAAAGGTAATAATCTCAGGATTACTACCTGAGCCACGAGCTAATTGGCACAGGATCAATAAGATTAAAGAGGTAAATGCATGGCTCAAAGATTGGTGTGGGAGGAATGGGTTTGAATTTGTGGGACATTGGCACCAGGACTGGGGAAGGCGGGAGCTGTTCCAATGGGATGTGCTCCACCTGAATCATGCTGGGACCAGAGTCCTGCCAAATCGCATAACTAGGACTGTAGATAGGGCTTTAAACTAAATAGTGGGGGGGGAGGGTTCAGTTGCATGGAAAATTATGAAGTCAAAGCTAAAGGAGAAGGTAGGAGTGCAGGTTAGTGATGAGGCTGATTGTTACCAGAATATAAACGGTAGGGACAAAACGTGGAAACATCATATTGCACCAAGGAATCGTAGAAGAGTAGGGAAGTTTGATAATAGAACAAACTTAAAGGCTTTGTTTCTGAATGCACGAAGCATTCAGAATAAAATTAATGAGTTAACAGTGCAAATAGAGACGAATGGATATGATTTAGTGGCGATTACTAAGACGTGGTTACAGGGAAACCAGGTTTGGGAATTGAATATACAACGGTACTCAGTATTTCGGAAGGATAGGCAGGAAGGAAAAGGAGGTGATGTAGCTTTGTTAGTAAAGTAAGAGATCAGTGCTGTATCGGCACTGGAGATCAAGACATAGAATCAGTCTGGGTAGAAATAAGAAATAGCAAGGGAAAGAAGACCCTGGTGGGAGTAATCTATAGGTCCCCAAACAGTAGTTCCGCAATGGGGCACAGTATAAACCAGGAAATAATGGGGGCTTGTAAGAAAGGTACGGCAATAATCATGGGTGATTTTAATATGCATGTAGACTGGATTAACCATTTTGTCAAAGGGAGCCTCGAGGGAGAGTTCATTGAATGTATTAGAGATTGTTTTTTGGAGCAATATGTTGTGGAACCAACCAGGGAGCAGGCTATTCTAGATTTCGTATTGTGTAATGAGGTGGGATTAATTAATGATCTCATAGTTAAGGATCTTCTAGGGAAGAGTGATCATAGCATGCTAGAATTTCAAATTCAGTTTGAGGGCGAGAAACTGGAGTCCCACACTAGTGTTCTGGACTTAAACAAAGGTAATTACATCGGTATGAGAACAGATTTGGCCCTAGTGGACTGGGCAGGAAGACTAAAAGGTAGGACAGTTGATGAGCAGTGGAAGATGTTTAAGGAGATATTCAAATCCTCCCAACTAAAATATATCCCAGAGAGGAAGAAAGATTGTAAGAGGGGGAAAAAACATCCTTGGCTAAGCAAGGAAGTTAAGGATAACATAAAGACAAAAACTAAGGCATACAATTTTGCAAAGGCCAGTGGCAGGCTGGAGGATTGGAAAACTTTTAAAGATCAACAAAGGGTTACTAAAAAAGTAATAAAAAGAGCAAAGGTAAATTATGAAAGAAAACTAGCGCAAAATATAAAAACAGATACCAAAAGCTTCTATCAGTATATAAAAGGAAAGAGAGTAGCTAAAGTGAATGTTGGTCCATTAGAGGATGAGACTAGGGAGTTAATGGTAGGGAACACAGAAATGGTGGAGACACTAAATCAGTATTTTGCCTCAGTTTTCACGGTGGAGGACACTAGCACCATCCCAATAGTACCAGGTAATGCAGAGGTTATAGAAAGGGAGGAGCTTAGAACAATCATCATCACTATGGAAAAAGTACTGAGCAAACTATTCGGGTTGTAGGCAGACAAGTCCCCAGGGCCTGATGGCCTACATCCTAGGGTCTTAAAGGAAGTAGCAGTGGAGATAGTGGATCCATTGGTTATAATATTCCAAAATTCCCTGGATGAGGGAAAGGTTCCAGTGGATTGGAAAAATGCTAATATAACACCCTTATTCAAAAAAGGAGGGAGGCAGAAAGTAGGAAACTATAGACTAGGTAGTTTAACATTTGTCGTTGGGAAATTGTTAGAATCCATTATGAAGGAAGTAATAACAGGACATTTAGAAAGTCAAAACACAATCCATCAGAGTCAGCATGATTTTATGAAGGGTAAATCGTGTTTGACTAACTTGCTAGAGTTCTTCAAAGATGTAACAAGAAAAGTGAATAATGGGGATCCTGTAGATGTAGTATATCTGGACTTCCAGAAGGCATTTGATAAGGTGCCGCACAAAAGGTTAATACACAAGCTAAGATCACATGGGGTTAGGGGCAATTTATTAGCTTAGATAGAGGATTGGCTAACCAACAGAAAACAGAGCCGGGATAAATGGGTCCTTTTCTGGTTGGCAGGATGTAATTAGTGGGGTGCCACATGGTTCGGTCCTCGGGCCCCAACTATTTACAATCTATATCAATGACTTGGATGCAGGGATAGAAGGTACTATAGCCAAATTTGCAGATGACACTAAAATAAGTGGGATAGTAAGTTGCAATAAAGAAATAAGAAATTTACAAATGGATATGGATAGGTTAGGTGAATGGGCCAAAATTTGGCAGATGGAGTTTAACGTGGATAAGTGTGAGGTTATCCATTTTGGTTGGAAGAACAGAAAAGCAAATTATTATCTAAATGGAGAGAAACTTCAGAGAGCTTTGGTGCAGAGGGATCTGGGTGTCCTCCTGCATGAATCACAGAAAACTGGTCTGTAGGTGCAGCAGGTAATAAGGAAGGCAAATTGAATTTTGGCATTTATTGCTCAAGGTATAGAGTATAAAAGTAGGGAAGGGTTGCTGCAACTGTACAAGGCATTAGTGAGACTGCACCTGGAGTACTGCATATAGTTTTGGTCCCTTTACTTGAGTTACTAGTTGCATTGGAGGCAGTTCAGAGGAGGTTCACTAGATTGATTCCAGAGATGAGGGTTTGTCTTATGAAGAGAGATTGAGCAGTTTAGGCCTTTACTCTCTCGAGTTTAGAAGACTGAGAGGAGATCTAATTGAGGTACATAAGATGATTAAGGGGATTGACAAAGTAGACGTAGAGAGGATGCTTATCTGGTGGGGCAATCTAGAACGAGAGGTCATAGTTTTAGGATAAGTGTTAGCAGATTTAAAACAGAGGAGAAATTACTTCACTCAAAGGGGCGTGAGTCTGCGGAATTCACTACCCCAGAGTGCAGTGGATGCTGGGACATTGAGTAAATTTAAGGAGGAGATAGATTTTTAATTAGCAAAGGGTTGAAGGGTTATAGAAAACGGGCAGGAAAGTGGAGTTGTCCGAGATGAGATCGTCCATGATCGTATTGAATGGCGGAGCAGGCTTGAGGGGCTGAATTGCCTACTCCAGCTCCTCATTCTTATGTTCTTATGTTGTTTCCCCATATAGCAATGGCAGTTGACATGGAACTACGGGAACCTCGGTGCTTCAGAGCCTCGCCTGGTTAAAGGAAGAGGCGACATGCTAACAGCGGTTCCATGCTGGCTCTCTCTGGCAGTCATCGAGAGAGATAACGTGCTGTGCCAGGGAAGGTGCAGCAGCACAGGCACTAGAAACCAAAGGCAGGAGGTGGAAAAAGTGCCAGCACTACAGGGGCGTGCTGCCAAGGTGCCATTGGAGCAGTGACCTTTATCCAAGGAAAGGAATGAGGCAAAGCCAGACAGTGGCGGTGGGTGGGTGGGGGGTTAGTTCTCTGGATAGAAGGCCATGTACAAGGAGAGAGGCCACCTGCCATGGGCCTCATCCACCCATGCTTCGGGACCCCTGTTGAGTAGGAGGAGCAGCAGAGAGGGAGGGAGGCCAGGCACTGGTGGGGGCACATCAACAACCTCAGGGCCAACAAGATCTCCAGCCTTGGGGTGGGGAGGCAGGAGAAGGATGCAGAGAAGCATGCGAATTGAGTCATGTGCGCACAGGAGGCTACCCTCATGAGGATCTACCGTCCAAGGCTCAACTACCTATAGATGTCAGAGCCGCAGTGTCAGTAAAGACTGTACCTCGCTAGGGTGGCAGTCACTGATCTGTGCACCATGCTGCAGGATAAGCTGAGACCCATGGGGGTGGATGGACACCTAATGCCAGTGGTACTGAAGATCACTGTGGCTCCGAAATTCTCCGCCTCCGGATCCTTCCAGGGATACACTGGAGATATGTGTGGGATCTCGCAATCTGCGGCGCATCAGTGCATCAAGGAGGTGACCGATGTCCTGTTCAAGAGGGCTGGTGACTACATGCACTACCGCACCAATCCAGGGAGTCAAGGGTTTGGGGCCATCAACTGTGTGCATGTGGCCATCAAGGCTCCCACAGACCAGCCAATGGTCTTCATCAACAGGAAGGGCTTTCACTCACTCAACATACAACTGGTCTGCAACCACCCCAAACAGATCTTTCAGGTCTGTGTATGGTTCCGGGAAGCAGCCACGATTGGTGCACAGCTTTTCCAGCCCACTTCACACCTTCAGGGATGGATGAGGGCTACCCACTGAGGACATAGCACCTTAGGCCTGTGAGGAACCCACGCACGGATGCACAGGAGAGGTACAACACCCGCCACGGGCAACCTGAGCGAGCATTGAGCAGGCCATTGGTCTACTGAAGATGAAATTAAAGTGTCTCGATCGATCCAGTGATGCCCTTCGGTATGCCCCAGCAATGGTCTCAAGTATCTGCTGTGCACGGCACAACCTGGTGCTGCAGAGGGGGTGGAAGGCATTGAACAATGATGATCTCGTGCAGCGCCATGACTCCTCCGAAGATGAGCATGTGCAGGAGGATGCAGACCAGGCGATGCATGATAAAGGACCACAGGCAAGGCACAATGAGATTCACACAAGAGAGGCTTAGGATGCGCTTATACATAGATGTTTCTTATGACCCTTACTACCTTTCAGAAACATTCCAATAAAGCAGTACCTTTATGCATCCCTGCTGCCATCTCTTCATTTTGACTCCATCGCCCAGCACCCAGGTGCACATCACACAGAGGCAAGGCTGAGGCATTGACCGCACGGGGCGTAATCCCTCACCTCCAGCCCATTGAGGGAACCGGGATGTAAATGAAGTCCCAAAGGGCAGCAAGAATTGGAAGGCGATGTAGCAACAATACATTAACCCCTTATTATGCCGCACGGCAAATGCAAGGCTTAACATCTACATACTCTTTTCACCCATGAACCTCAAGTGCAGTTAAGTGCTCTTCTTAACTCTCTTCCATGTGCTCCTATATGGAGCTCCCCTGCACTGTCAGCTGAGGTGGAGGCAGGCTGCTGACCTTGTTGTTCCATGGCTTGGGGTGACCTTGGCGGCCATTCTCTGGCTGCCTGAGGCCTGGAAGAACCCCATTCTATCATCGCGGCTACTGGAGGCCCTGGTGTCACTGGCAGAGAGAGTGAGGAGCTGCTGTCCATACCAGAAGTGCCCTGACAGGAGCCCCCAGAAGAAGGCAGCTGCTCCTCCTGCCTTGCAAGGCACACTTGTACCTCCCTGCTGATCTGAGAAGTTCGAGGACCTGGCGCAGACTCCAGGCACCTCGTCCCTCTTTTCCCTTACCTCTGCTGCATAGAGCTCATGGACAAGGCAATGGCATGCAGGTCTCATGCATGCCCAGCATCCACTGTGCGGTCTTCTGGGTCAGGCTCTCCATGAGGGTCACCAATATCTCCATGGAGGAATCCATGCACACACATGCCAGAGACATGGCAGCAGCCATGGCCTGGATGGATTCCTCCATTTTCTGTGCATGGGTGTGCATAGCCTCTGGAAGCTCCGCCAAATGTTCCCTTACCTCTCGCTGCATCTGCAGCAGTTGCCGTTTTGCTGACAACTCCAGAGGCATATCATCAACCTAGGGCTCTGCATTGGCCTGGCCTCCCACAGTGGTCTCGGCTGCCACAGTCTCCGTCAGCTCCTTGGTCATGTCTGTGATGCGCTCACCAGGTTCTGTACCCAAGTCTAAGTGCAAATGGATACCCACTGACGTGAGAGTATCTGTGCTGGTGGAGGGTGCGGGGAATCGGGAGACGGTGCACCCTGTGAGGCTCCCGATTCCTCAGAAGCGGCCGCTGTTTCCCAGTCTCTCCAGCTCTCTGCTCCTCAGCATGACCCTGACCTGCATGAGAGAACAGACATATTAAAGGGTTACAGGCTTCCCATCACGTCCTTCCAACTATCCCTAATGTAGAACAATGTGTCCAGCGGTGGACACACGAGCACTGTGCCTTCTGTGTGCCAGATGCACCTTTGTGCCCCTGCACTCGTTCACTCACTCTCTTGGGTTGACACTCCTACTTCGCCATCAGCGATAGAGTGGCTGCCCTGCTGCCCTGCCAGTACTAAGGCTTCCTCCTCCACGGGGGACAGGATGTGTAGATACAGCACTCTCTCCACCTGTCTTTGCCCTTTCCTTTATGTTATGTGCTGTCTTCTCCTGCAAGCACAAAGATGAACACTGTTAGTTTCCTCATGGAGACAAACACAACACTTATGCTGGTGGCAGCCCAGCAATCCATGATGGGGGCACACAAATGCCTCCTGCATGCAGCAGCTCTCGAGGGACCCTGTAGGGGTCACAAATGACAGACAGGTGCCTCTCACCGAGATGCACCCATGCCTCTGGCAGCATATGCTAGTGCCTGACCCTCATTGCCACTGACCGGGCGGTCACTCCCTCTCCACCAAAACGCATCCTCTCACGTTGCCACATGAAAGCACAAAATGCAAAAGCGGTATGGTATGCTCACCTAGGCAGACTGAATGACATCACTGATGCATTTGCAGCAATGGATCCAGATTCTTTGAGTGACCCCACGGCTGCTGACCTCCTTTGCAATCTCCGTCCAGGCTTGCTTGGTCAGGAGGGCTGATTTCCCATCCCTGGGGAAGAGTAACTCATGCTTTGCCCTGACAGTGTGGAGAAGAGCCTGCAGGGAGACATTGCTGAACCATGGGGTGACCCTGGATCTTCCATTTGCCATTGTGGCTACAGGCTTCCATTCAGTAATCTGATCACCTGGAAGGCAGGCTATAGCTCCTGGCTGGAATACAGACTGTAGCTCCTGGCTGGAATGCAGGCTGTAGCTCCTGGCTGGAAGGCAGACTGTCACGCCTGGCTGGAATGCAGGCTGTAGCTCCTGGCTAGAAGGCAGACTGTCACTCCTGGCTGGAAGGCAGACTGTCACGCCTGGCTGGAATACAGGCTGTAGCTCCTGGCTGGAATACAGGCTGTAGTTCCTGGCTGGAAGGCAGACTGTAGCTCCTGGCTGGAATACAGGCTGTAGTTCCTGGCTGGAAGGCAGACTGTAGTTCCTGGCTGGAAGGCAGACTGTAGCTCCTGGCTGGAATACAGGCTGTAGCTCCTGGCTGGAATACAGGCTGTAGCTCCTGGCTGGAAGGCAGACTGTAGTTCCTGGCTGGAATACAGGCTGTAGTTCCTGGCTGGAAAGCAGCAGTGAATGGAGAGTTGGCAGCCCTTTAAAAATGGCGCAGCACCTGCCGCGGCGTCAGCTCGCACCACCTCCACCGCCTCACTTCCAACCTCTGCAGTGTAAGTGGACAGCCCCCACAACTCCCCAGTTTTAACTGGCCGGCTGCCAGAGGATTGCATGCGGCCTGGCTGTTCAACGCTCTAACAGCAGCGGCACCCGCTTCCAGTCTCGATGTCAGGACTTACAGCTTAGCTGCAAAGTTCAGCCCAATGTGTCTGGAGGTGGTGTAAATGAGAATAGCAGAATCAGTCCCAACAGCTGGCGTCTGAAATAAATGGAGGCAGAGATTATGACCTAAAATTGTTGAACTCAGTGCTGAGTCCAGAAGGTTGTAATTTGGCTACTCGGAAAATGAGGTACTAGAAACATAAGAACATAGGAAATAGGCGGCACAGTGGCACAGTGGTTAGCACCGCAGCCTCACAGCTCCAGTGACCCGGGTTCAATTCCAGGTACTGCCTGTGTGGAGTTTGCAAGTTCTCCCTGTGTCTGCGTGGGTTTCCTTCGGGTGCTCCGGTTTCCTCCCACATGCCAAAGACTTGCAGGTTGATAGGTAAATTGGCCATTAGAAATTGCCCCTAGTATAGGTAGGTGGTAGGGAAAATATAGAGACAGGTGGGGATGTGGTAGGAATATGGGATTAGTGTAGGATTAGTATAAATGGGTGGTTGATGGTCGGCACAGACTCGGTGGGCCGAAGGGCCTGTTTCAGTGCTGTATTTCTAAACTAAACTAAAAGGAGCAGGAGTAGGCCATTCAGCCCGTTGAACCCGCTCCACCATTCAAACGGATCATGGCTGACTATGCCATTTTCCTCCACTATCCCCTTGATGTCATTAGTATCCAGAAATCTATCTATTTCTGTCTTGAACATGCTCAGTGATTGAGCTTCCACAGCCCTCTGGGGTAGAGAATTCCAAAGATTCACCACCCTCCGAATGAAGAAATTCCTCCTCATCTCAGTCTTAAATGGCCTGCTCTTTATTCTGAGACTGTTTTTTTTAAATTCGTTCACTGACTCAGCCAGCATTTATTGTCCATCCCTATTGGGGTGTAGGTACACCAACAGTGCTGTTAGGAAGGGCGTTCCAGGATTTTGACCCAGCGACAGTGAAGGAACAGCAATATATTTCCAAGTCAGGATGCTGTGTGGCTTGGAGAAGAACTTGCAGGTGGTGGTGTTCCCATGCAGTTGCTGCCCTTGTCCTTCTGGGTGGTAGAAGTCGCGGGTTTGGAAGGTGTTGTCTAAGGAGCCTTGGCACATTGCTGCAGTGCATCTTGTAGACGGTACACACTGCTGCCACTGTGAGATGGTGGTGGAGGAAGTGAATGTTGAAGGTTGTGGACGGGGTGTTGATCAATCGAGCTGCTTTGTCCTGGATGGTGTCGAGCTTCCTGAGTGTTGGAGCCGCACTCATCCAGGCAAGTGGAGAGTATTCCATCACACTCCTGACTTGTGCCTTGTAGATGGTGGACAGGCTTTGGGGAGTCAGGAGGTGAGTTACTCACCACAGAATTCCTAGCCTCTGACCTGCTCTTGTTGCCGCTGTATTTATGTGGCTGCTCCAGTTCAGTTTCTGGTCAATGGTAACCCCCAGAATGTTGATAGTGGGGGATTCAGCAATGGTAATGCCATCGAATGTCAAGAGGAGAAGGTTAGATTCTCTCTTGTTGGAGATGGTCATTGCCTGGCACTTGTGTGGCGCGAATGTTACTTGCCACTTATCAGCCCAAGCCTGGATATTGTTCAGGTCTTGCTGCATCTGGACAGGGGCTGCTACAGTATCTGAGGAGTCGCGAATGGTACTGAACATTGTTCAATCATCAGCGATTTCTGAAACTATGATGGAGGGAAGGTCATTGATGAAGCAGCTGAAGATGGTTGGCCCTAGGACACTACCCTGAGGAACTCCTGCAGTGATGTCCTGGGGCTGAGATAATTAGCCTTCAACAAGCACAACCATCTTCCTTTGTGCTAGGCATGACTCCAACCAGTGGAGAATTTCCCCCCTGATTCCTGTTGACTTCAATTTGGCTAGGGCTCCTTGATGCCACACTCGGTCAAAAGCTGCCTTGATATTAAGGACAATCACTCTCACCTCACCTCTTTAATCAATTTTTTGTCCATGTTTGGACCAAGGCTGTAATAAGGTCAGGAGCTGAATGGCCCTGGCGGAACTCAAACTGAGCATCAGTGAGCAGGTTGTTTCTGTTTAAGTGGCGCTTGATAGCACTGTCGATGACACCTTCCATCACTTTGCTGATGATCGTGAATAAACTGATGGGGCGGTAATTGGCCAGATTAGATTGGTCCTGCTTTTTGTGGACAGGACATACCCGGGCAATTTTCCACATTGCCGGATATATGCCACTGTTGTAGCTATATTGGAACAGCTTGGCTAAGGGTTCGGCTAGTTCTGGAGCACAAGTCTTCAATACTACGGCCAAGATGTTGTCAGGACCCATAGCCTTTGCAGTATCCAGTGCCTTTAGCTGTTTCCTGCTATCATAATCCCAATTTGCAGACAACACAAAGATAGTCAGCATTGTAAGCAGTGTAATTAGAAGCAGAAAACTACTAAGAGATATTAATATATTTGAGTCAAATATATTTGAATGTGGGCAAAAATGAGGTCATCCACTTTGAATGTAAGAAGGAAAGAAAAGAATTCTTTCTAAATGGTGAAAAACTGGAAATAATGGAGGTCTAAAGAGACTAAGGGCTGGATTTTACTTTAGGCGTCCAGGAATTCGCCACCGACGTAAAGGTCGGTGATGAACCCGTTTCCGCCTAGCCCAGGGATCCATCCATCATTTTACGGGTCCCTGAGCTTAACTTGTCCCAAGGCGGGACTTCCACCCGCTTGAGGGAGGAAGTCCCGCCGATGTGAGCTGCTGGCTAATCAGCGGGCCGGCTGCTCTTAGTCCCAGCAGCACCACCGGGAGCGGTGGCCACTGCTGGGACTGCAGCTCAGCCAACGCCATGGAGCCAGGAGGGAAGGGAAGTTGGGCATGCCTCATCAGTGAGATCGGTCGTGCCTTGGTGAGGCTAGATTGGTCGTTTGGGGGGAGGGGGTGCGTCTTGGCTCCCGGGGGTGGGTTGTTAGGCGGGGGCAGCCCTCAATCGGGCACTTTGTGCCCGACTGCCATGGCCCCCCCCCCAACACCCCACCGTCCCCGGCACGCTATCGTTGGGCGGCCTTTCACATCCCCAGCACGCCCACTTGCCATGCGTAAAATACCCGTGGAGGCGGGAAAGGGCCCTTAATTAGCCACTTAAGCGCCTTGATTGGCCTTGGGCAGGCGGGCCGTTTCCCCACACCCCCACCCCCTCCCGACTGTCGTAAAGTTGACTGGAGGCGGAAGCGTGGCGGGTAGGCCTCCCGGAGCCTCCCGCTCAATTTTACGCTGCCCCCATCCTCCCCCACGACATCAGCCGACCCACTGGGGCAGCGTAATATTCAGCCCTAAGGGTGCCACGTATATAGATCATTAAAATGTCATTGACAGGTACAGAAAATAATCAAAACGTTGAATGGAATGCTGGCCTTTATATCTAGAACACATGGGGGTAGAAAGTCATGCTACAGCTATACAAAGCCCTAGTTACACCACACCTGGAGTACTGCATTCAGTTCTGGGTACCACGCCTGAGGTAGCATGGTCTTGGTGGAAGTGCTGTGTAGAATTTCCAGAATGATAACTGGGCTCCGAGGGTTAAATTAGGTGGAGAAATTACACAAACTAAAGTTGTATTGTCTGAATTTAGAAAATTATAGGATTATCTGAATTGCAGTTTTCAAGATATTAAGGGGAACTGATAGAGTACATAGAAAGAAACTATTTCTGCTGGTTGGGGAGTCTAGGACTAGAGCTCATAGTCTAAAATTTAGAGCCAGATATTTCAAGAGTGAAGTTACACACAAAGGATAATAGAAGTTTGGCACTCATCCACAAAGTGTAATTAATGTCAAATCAATTGTTAATTTTAATTTTAAAATTGATAGATTATTGTTAGCCAAAGGTATTCAGGGATATGTGGCAAAAGCAAGTATATGGAACTGGATCACAGATCAGCCACGATCTCATTAAATGGCAGACAGGTTCGAGGGGCTAAATGGCCTCCTCCTGTTACTATGTTCCTGCATATATTTATAACAAGCCCATCTGCTCCTTTCTCACTCTTTCCTTTGATACAATTAAGAAGCCATTGCGATTCCCCTTGGTACTATCTGCAAGTTTTTTTTCATACTCTCTGTCTTTTTTTTGTTTTCCTTTTTGGTGTTTTTTTGAATTCTCTCAATTTGGCCCCTATTCTTCTGCTTTGTATAAAGCTTCTCTGTTTAACTTCGCTCCTGAACACTCCCACAGATCATACATGGAGAGTTGCCAGTTGTGCACTACTGTTATGAACATATATACTTGCCAATCAGTTTGATCAGTTGGATGCAGCCTCAATGCACATTGTGATGGTGACGTATTAGTAGTGATCCAAATGCTAGAAAGCAAAATGTGAGGCTTCTGCAAAGCAACACTGGCACATCTAATGCCCTGACCTTGGGCAATGCCTAGTCCTGACCGTTCTGGGTGTGGCATGACTTGGCTGAGAGTTCAAACCATGATGTCCGTTACTGTTATGTCCCTTTTTTCCATCCAGATCAATCTTTGCTTGACTTACAAAGATGGATTTGTGCAGGTTCCTGCATAGTATTTGATTCGTGTTTTCCTCTCTTCATAGTCTAGAAATTCGGGCTGGCAAAAATAAAGGGCACAATCTTACAATATTCCTCTATCCATTATTTTAATGCAGTCATTAATCCGCTTATTTTAAATTGTCATTTGGTAATACAGAACTTGAATATTGCTGAAAACAGAGACATTTCGTCGAAGCTTTTCATCTTGCACTCATCAGGATGATGTAAGTTGATAATACCAATGTAAGAGAAAGCAACAAATTTATACTGTTTGAGAAGAGAGTGCTGATTGGTTGGTAATGGACTCTGATCGGTAGAGGCGTTGCCATGGAAAATGCACCAGTTTATGGTCATAGAGTGATACAGCACTGAAACAGGCCCTTCGGCCCACCGAGTCTGTCCCGACCATTGGCCACCCATTTATACTAATCCTATATTAATCCCATATTCCCTACCACATCCCCACAATTCTCCTACCACTACCTACACTAGGTGCAATTTATAATGGCCAATTTACCTATCAACCTGCAAGTCTTTGGCTGTGGGAGGAAACCAGAGCACCCGGAGAAAACCCACGCAGTCACAGGGAGAACTTGCAAACTCCACACAAGCAGTACCCAGAACTGAACCTGGGTTGCTGGAACTATGAAGCTGCAGTGCTAACCACTGCGCCACTGTGCCACCCAGTGACTGACAGTTAACTGCGAAGCTTATTTATGATAAGTTATTATGATCTGGAATGCACTGCCTGAAAGGGTGGTGAAAACAAATTTAATAGTAACTTTCAAAAGGAACTCGATATATACTTGGAAAGGAGAAATTTGCTAGGCTATGTAGAAGGGGAAGGGAAGTGGACTAATTGACAGTTCTTTCAAAGAGCTGGCATAGGCACGATAGGCCCTAAACTTCAATTTGGTTTCCCTGACAAATTAATTTCTGCTTGTTATTTTACAGGATCTATTGCCAACAACAACTAGGCTAAATTAGCAAAGGCTAAGTAGCTCATTTCTATAACATAATAAATGAGCACGTCCATCTGATTCACCACTGGATGGTCCAAATGATCACCTACAATGAAGACTGATCAGATAATGTAGCTTGTATTATGTGTAATCAGCAGTGCATCGCTATCAAAAGTGCCCTACGGCACCCCGGCGAGAAAATCCTCTCCAACACACACACACGCAAAATAATTCCCTTCCCCCACACACAAAATATTCCTCCATAAAGAGTTTCCCAAACATCTCAACAACAATTTGATCCAGACACCAGGAATTGTAAAGGAACAGCGACAGACAGCAGCAGCTGATTGGAGAGTGCAGGAGCCCCAGATACCAGGGATTGAAAAAGAGTGACGGCAGACAGAAGCAGCTAATTGAAGAGTGCGGGAACCCCAGGCACCAGGCGTTGAAAAGGAGTGGCGGCAGACAGAAGCAGCTAATTGAAGAGTGCGGGAACCCCAGGCACCAGGGATTGAAAAGGAGTGGCAGCAGACAGCAGCAGCTAATTGAAGAATGTGGGAACCCCAGGCACCAGGGACTGAAAAGGAGTGGCGGCAGACAGAAGCAGCTAATTGAAGAGTGCAGGAACCCCAGGCACCAGGGATTGAAAAGGAGTGGCGGCAGACAGAAGCAGCTAATTGAAGAGTGCGGGAACCCCAGGCACCAGGGATTGAAAAGGAGTGGCGGCAGACAGCAGCAGCTAATTGAAGAGTGCGGGAACCCCAGGCACCAGGGATTGAAAAGGAGTGGCGGCAGACAGCAGCAGCTAATTGAAGGCAATAGGAAACCCAGGCAGTGGCAAAACAAAAATCAAAAAATGACATCAGAGTGACATCAGATCCAGCTCAAAGGGAGCAGCAGCAGAACCCGAGGCTTTTATAGCAAGTATATAGCTTAAGTATCTGTGATCGAGCTTGTGAGACTGAACCGAATGGGAGGGAAACAAAATCACGGTGATGTCACAGGTCAGGGAGTCATGTGACACAAGTATACTGGTAAGCTTTTAATTTAATCTAAATTAAACAGCTATAAAGTAAGATTTGATCAATTAATTAGTATAAAAATTCAAGTCAATTTGATAATTTATCATATAATTACAAACAATGTTCAATTAATTAATCAAATCTAGAGGATAAAGTTAAAATTAAATAACAGGGGTAGTTACAGTAAAAGTTTCTGAATTTTTCAGTAAATTTAAATCTGAGGAATATTGCTAATAAGAGTTAAGTGAAAACATTTAATTTAATTCTCTATAAAATAAAGGGACGTCAGCACAGGAAAAACAGCTGACTGGCGAGTAGCTACTGAGTCTTCATTTAATTAAATAGTAATTTTAATTGTTGAATAAACATAGGCATAGCACGGCAGCTCAGTCATGTGGAGTGCGCATCCTGTTCTGTGTAGAAACTCCAGGACGCATCTCGTGTCCAGGACAACCATATGTATAGGAAGTGTCATCAGCTGGAGCAGCTCGAGCTCTGGGTTTCGAAGCATGAGCAGCAGCTGGCATCACTGCAATTCATCCGTGAGGCTGAGTGTTTCAATGGATAGCACCTTTGTCAATGTGGTCAGCCCTCAGCTTAGCATATACAGGCAAAAAGGGAATGGGTGATCATTAAGCAGTCAAGAAGGACCAGGCAGGTAGTGCAGGTGTCCCCTGAGTGCTTCTCACTCTCCAAGCAGTGTTCAGTTCTGAATACTGGTGAGAACGTTGGTTCCTCTGAGAAGTGTAGCTAGAGCAAAGACCACAGCACATTAGCTGGCTCAGATGTAAAGCGCAGCAGGAAGAAGATTGGAATAGCAATTGTGATAGGGGATTTGATAGTTAGGGGAACAGACAGGTGCTTCTGCGGCCGCAGACAAGAATCCAGGATGGTGTGTTGCCTCCCTAATGCCAAGGTCAAGGATGTCACTGAGCAGCTGCAAAGAACCCTGAGGAGGGAGGGTGAACAACCAGCAGTCATGACCCACATCGGTACCAATGACATAGGTAGGAAGAGGGATAGAGGGATGTAGTCCTTCAGGCAGAGTTTAGAGAGCGAGGTAAGAAACTACAAAGCAGGACCTCAAAGGTAGTAATCTCTGGATTACTCCCAGTACCATATGCAAATGGGTATAAAAATGGGATAAAGAAGATGAATGCATGGCTGGAGAGATGGTGCAGGAGGGAGGCCTTTAGATTCCTAGGCCATTAGGTCCTGTTCTGGGGGAGATGGGACCTGTAGAGGCCAGACAGTTTGCACCTGAACAGAGCCGGGACCAATGTCCTTGCAAGGCAATTTGCTAGTGTTATTGGGGAGGGTTTAAACTAATTTTTGAGAGGAAAACCAAGATGCACAGAGAATTGGGAGAGAGAGATTGATAAATTAGGAAATAGTAAGATATTAAGTGGAATCAGAGTAAGAGTGACTGTAATAAATAAGGTTGACTGTGCACGTACACGAATGCACGGAGTGTGATATATCAGGTTGGTGAGCACGAGGCGCAGATAGCCACATGGAAATATGATGTCAATGTGATAATGGAGACCTGGCTCAAAAAAAAGCAGGACTGGGTGCTAAATATGCCTGGATTCAAAGCTTTCAAGAAAGATAGGGAAGGAAAGAAACGAGGAATCAAACAGGAAGAATAAACAATCTAAAGCAGAACTTCGAAATTAGAAGAGGGCTAACTTCAATGGGATGAGAGAGAATCTAACCAGGGTAAAATGGAACAAAAGACTGACAGGAAAAATGGTAAAAGAACAATGGGTGATCTTTAAGGAGGAGATGTTTCAGGTACAAACTAAGTACTTTCCAACAAGGGTGAAAAGTAAGGGAACCAATCCTTGGATGATGAGGGAGATACAGAATATGATGAAACAAAAACAGAGGGTGTATGAAGCATGTCACGTGACTTCCTCAAGCAAGTGCCAGGCCAAATGCAATAAGTTGAGAGGGGAAGTGAAGAGAAAAATACCACTGGCAAAGAGAGAAAATGAGAATAGAATAGCAGTTAACATAAAAGGAACCAAAAAATCTTTTACCGGCATGTAAATAGTAAGTGGGTAGGAAGAGGTGGGGTGGGATCTATTAGGGACAAGGAGGGTGATATATGTTTAAAGGTGCAGGGTGTTGTGGTACACCTTTACAAAGGTGTGGTTATGTTTTCGATGTACAACTGTGTAAAGCAAATTATATAATACACCATGTGACTTCTACTTTGTGAGTGAATCTGCAGAGAGTAGTTGTCTAGACTAGACCCAGGTAAGATATCTGCTAGTTGTACACATGCAGAAGAGTTTTAAGTAAAGAACCTACATTATGTGTTAACCAGTCCTTAATGCGCAGTTGGTACTTCTGTATAGTCCACACTAACCACAAGGAGAAGAAAACACAATATGGTGGCAGCAGTGGAGATTTTTCATTTTTAAACTCCACCTTCTCCAATGTGGTGCCAGTTCACAGACATCAGAAGGGGACCTGACTTTTGACTGCATCATTTGCAACACTACGGTAGCCTATGTAGGCAGATCTGCATTCATGTACGGTAAGGTTGTTTGCACTTTAGCTGCGAAATTGGACTATCACAGACCCGTGTAGAGGCCTCAGTTCCAACAGTGAGAGGAGTTCTCAGACACCACTCATATATAGGAGTATATCAAGGTAATTCTGGACCTACAGAGGAATCTGTAAGTTAGGGCAGATCTTCTACACATCGTGTCGAGAAATGTATCGACATACTGGTTCTTGGGCAGAGACACTGAGTAGCTATATCAGGCTACCAGATTGACAGCTGGACAGAGCAAGCCATACCTTTCATAGGTGATTAGTGGAGGGAATCAGGTGAGCTCCAAGGGCAATAGAAAATATAATGCCATTACTGTCTTTTTGGTCGTTGAGCTGTTTCATGCCAAAACGACCCTTCATGGGCAGGGCCACCAGAAAGCGTGCAAACCTTGTGACAGCACCACGCACTCCAACCCTTACAATACTGTTCTTCTGGGCTATGGCAACTTGTGGAACTACAGGCAATTACTGCCACAATCATTTTTTTCCTGACAACATGGAAGTTTTGTCTAACTGCGGAGAAAGCTGATATTCCCAGAAAACTTGCAAGGACAACTACCAAGTTTCCATCCATCAATATACCAGAATGCCATTCCACAATATGTGTAAGAAATGGAGCATAGACCACACTACTTCTTCACCTCATTACCCAAGATCTAACTGCTTAGCAGAACATATGATCCCTATAGTAAAGTCTCTCATTCTTAAGTGCAGGCAGACTAATCAAGACCTACATATAGCTATTGCTTAGAGCAACTCCTCTAAGTTCCACCAGTCTGTCTCCAGCAGAATTGATGGTTGGAAGACAGGTACACACAGATCTACACAGCTACCATCATTCTACCAATTCGGAAGTCCGAGAAGCACTTTTGGACAAACAGGGGAGGATGAAGGTCATACATGACAGCCATGCAGATGGAGAGTTACCCAGTTTGTCAGTAAGACAGCAAGTAAGAATGCAACATACTACAAATGGAAAATGGAGTCCAGAAGAAGTTTCCAAGATATGTCCAGAACCATGTTCATATGAAGCTATTACACCCAATGGTATGACAGTGGGTCGAAACAAAGGTCAGATCAGAGAAGTCCATGATCCTGGATCACTGCATGATTCCATTGTGAACAGGACGAGATCTAAAACCATGTCTCAGGCAAAGTCTATACACACTACTTCCAAGGAGATGAGACCGTGTGAAACTGTTCAGCAATCTGAGAGCAGATATACAGTTACCAAGTCTGGGTGTGCGATTAAACCACCACTGCACTTATGAGTCTATGAGTTTTGTATTTACAGCCTTGTATGATGTATATTTGTCATTTGCAACTCTTTTCTGAATTGTATATAGTTATGGTTTACCTATTCAGGGGATAATCTTTTGAAAAAAGGGAGATGTTGTGGTACACCTTCAAGAAGGCGTGTTATGTTTTTGATATACAACAGTGTAAAGGAAACAATATAATATACCACATGACTTCTACTCTGTGAGTGATTCTGTAGACAGTAGTTGTCCAGACCAGGACCATGTAAGATAACTGCGAGTTGTACATGTGCAAAATAATCATAAATAAAAAACCTATGTTATGTGTGAACCGATCCCTTATGTGTGGTTAATACTTGCGTATAGTCCACACTGACACGAGAAGAAAACACAACACAGGGCAAGGCTAGAATACTTAAGGAGCATTTTGTATCAGTGTTTACTAAGGAAGAGGATACTGACAAAAATATTGGTAGAAACAGAGATTATAGGGGTATTGGATGAGATGAAAATTGATAGGAAGGATGTACTGAAAAGGGGCATAAGTTGCCTGGTCTGATGGCTTGCATCCCAGTTTGCTAAAGGAAGTGGGAGTGGAGATAGCAGATGGGCTTGCCATAATCTTCCAATCTTCCTGAGATATGGAGGAGGTGTCAGAGGATTGAACAGTGTCAATGTGACACCCTTATTCAAGAAAGGGTGTATGGACATTCCTAGCAACTAAAGATCAGTTAGTTTAACACCAGTGGTGGGTAAGGGTTTAGAAACAATAATCAGGAAGAAAATCAACAGGCACTTGAAGAGGTTTGAGTTAATTAGGGTGAGCGAGCAAAGATTTGTAAAAGGCAGACTATGCTTGACTAAAATCCAATTGATTCTTTTTGATGAAGTAACAGAGTTGGTTGATGAAGGGAAAGCAATGGATATATGGATTTTAAGAAAGTGTTTGTCAACGTACCACATAAACGTTAGTTAACAAAATTGAAGCTCATGGAATAGGAAGATCACTGTCAGATTGGAAAACAAATTGGCTTAACAACAGAAAACAGCGAGTAAATGGTTGTTTTTCAGACTGGACCATGGTAGACAGTGGTGTTTTCCAAGGGTCAGTGGAAGGACCACTGCTTTTTTGATACAAATAAATGATTTGGATATTGGAATACAGAGTAAAATTTGAAATTTTGCCGACGAGACCAAACTTGGAGGAGTTGCAAACAGTGAGGATGATACGAACCGCCTGCAACAGGACATAGTTAGGCTAGCAGAACGGTCAGACCAGTGGCAAATGGAATTTAATACAGAAAAGTGTGCGGTGAAGCATTTTGGCAAATGGGATAGGGAAAGGCAATACAGACTAAATGGCACAGTTCTAAAGCAGTTACAGGGACACAGGGACCCTGGGGTTTCAGGTGCATAGATATTTGAAGGTGGCAGGTCATATTGCGAGTGTGGTAAGCAAAGCAGATGGGATCTTCGGCTTCATACAAAAGCAAGGAGTATACTGAACCTTTATAAAGCTGTGGTTAGGCCCCAACTAGAGTATTGTATCCAGTTCTTGTTGCCACACTTAAGGAAGGATGTGAGGGTCCTTGAGAGGGTATAGGGGAGATTTACCAGTATCGTTCCAGAGATGAGGGATTTTAATTACAAAGTTAGGTTGGAGAAACTGTGGTTGTTCTCCTTGGAGCAAAGGAGATTGAGCGGAGATTTGAGGTGAAGAAGATTATTACAGGTTTAGATAAGGTAGACACAGAATAGCTGGTTCCCAGTAGCTGATGGTACAAGGACTAGGGGACACAGATTTAAGTTTTGAGCAAGAGATGCAGGGGGGATGTTAGGAAGAACTTTTTTGTGCAGTGAGTTCGAATGACCTGGAACTTGCTGCCTACAAGGGTGGTGCAAGCAGAAACAATGAATAATTTTAAAAGGAAATTGGATGTCCACTCAAAGGAAATAAACTTGCAAGGCTACAGGGATAGGCAGGGAGAATGGGAATGATTGGATTGCTCTACAGAAAGCTGGCACAGACTCAATGGGCCAAATGGCCTCCTTCTGACCCGTTATGACTTTTGGAGGGGCAACAGTATTGATTAAGGAGAACATTACAGTGCTGGGGAGAAAGGATGTCCTCGAGCAGTCAAGGACAGAATCTATTTGGTTAGAGCTAAGAAAAAATAGAGGTACCATTACATTGATGGGTGTATTCTATAGACCACCAACTAGTGGGTAAGATATAAAGGAACAAACTTGCAATGAAATTACAGAGAGGTGGAAGAATTATAGTTATAATGGGGGACTTTAATTATTGTAATATGGACTGGGATAGTAATAGTGTAAAGGGCAAAGAGTGGCAAAAGCTTCTCAAGTGTGTTCAGGAGAATTGTCTACATGAGTATGTTTCCAGTCCAATGAAGAAGGTGGCATTGCTGGATCTAGTTCTGGGGAATCAGGTGGGTCAATTGGATCAAGTGTCAGTCAGGGAACATTTAGGGGACAATGATCATAGCATCATAAGGTCTAGTTTGGCTATGAAAATGGACAAGGAGCAATCCAGAGTAAAAATAGTGAATTGGGGGCGAGCCAACTTCAATGGAATGAGAACAGATCTGTCCCAGGTAAATTTGAGTCAAAGATTGACAGGCAAAGCTGTAAAGGATCACTGATTACTTCTAAAAAGGAGATAGTTCAGGTACAGTCAAGGTACATTCCCACAAGGGGGAAAGGTAGGGCAAACAAATCCAGAACTCCCTGGATGATGGAAGAGCTAGAGAGCAAGATGAAGCAGAAAAATGACATATGACAGATGTCAGGACATGTGGTACACCTTTAAGAGGTGTGGTTGTGTTATAATGCACAGCAGTGTAAGAGCAGTGATGTAACACACCACATGACTTCTGGTGTGAGGGCAGTCTGAAGAAAGTAACTGGACAGTGAAGATGTGTGTTTGTATGCAGAACCATCCTTAAATAAAGAACCCACATTATTGTGTTACTGACCCCATCTTGAGTGGTCAGTGCCTTGTGTGTAGTAGCCACTAACACAGAGGTTAAATAAACACATTAGGTGGATAATACAATTGAGAACCAGGCTGAATATAAAAGGTTCAGAGGGGAAGTGAAAAAACAAATAAGAGAAGAAAAGACAGAGCATGAGAAGACACTGGTAGCTAACATAAAAGGGAAACCAAAAGTCTTCCGTGGGCATATAAAGAATAAAAAGGTGGTGAAAGAAGGAGTGGGGCCCTAAAAGGGGATTTACGCATGGAGGCATAGCTGAAGTATTAAATGAGTACTTTGCATCTGTCTTTACCAAGGAAGAAGATGCTGTCCAATCATAAAGAGGAGGTTGTTGAGACACTGGAAGGGCTAAAAATTAATAGAGGAGTGGTATTAGGTAGCAACTTTAAGTACAGCCAGCCTAAGTCACGAGGACCAGATGAGATGCATCCTAGGATCCAGAGGGAAGGAAGGGTGGAAATTGTGGAGGCACTGGCCATAATCTTCCAATCCTCCTGAGATACAGGGCTGGTGCCAGAGGACTGGAGAACTGCAAATGTTACACCCTTGTTCAAAAAATGGTGTAAGCCCAGCAAATGCAGGCCAGTCAGTTTAACCTCAAGTGGTGTGAAAGCTTTTAGAAACAATATTTTGGGACTAAATTAACAGTCACTTGGACAAATGTGGATTAATTAAGGAAAGTTAGCATGGATTTTGTTAAGGGCAAATCATGTTTAACTAACTTGCTTGAGTTTTTGATGAGGTAACAGAGAGGATTGATGAAGGTAAAGGGGTAGATGTGGTGTACGTGGACTTACATACGATCATATGAATTAGGAGCAGGAGTAGGCTCTTCGGCCCTTTCCAGCCTGCTCCACCATTTAATAAGATCATGGCTGACCTGATTATGGCCTCAACTCCACTTTCCTGCCTACCCTCAATACCTTTTGACTCCCTTGTTAATCAAGAATTTATCTACCTCTGCCGTAAAAATATTCGATGACCCTGCCTCCACCGCTCTCTGGGGAAGCGAGTTTCAAAGACTCACAACCCACTGAGAGAAAACATTTCTCCTCATCTCCATCTAAACCGTGTCCCCCAGTTCTAGTCTCTCCCACAAGGGGAAACATCCTTTGAGCATCCACCCTATCAAGTCCCCTCAGGACCTTATATGTTTCAATAAGATCACCTCTCATTCTTCTAAACTCCAATAGATACAAACCCAACCTTTCTTCATAAAATAACCCCACCCCATCCCAGATATCAGTTGAGTGAACCTTCTCTGAACTGCCTTTAACGCATTTATATCCCTTCTTAAATAAGGAGACCAAAACTGTACACAGTACTCCAGATGTGGTCTCACCAATACCCTATACAACTGTAGCAAAACATCGCTACTTTTATATTCCATTCCCCTTGCAATAAACGACAACATTCCATTTGCCTTCCTAATCACTTGCTGTATCTGCATACCAACCTTTTGTGATTCATGTACCAGGACACTCAGACCCCTCTGTACCTCAGGGTTCTGCAATCTCTCTCCATTTAAATAATATGCTGCTTTATTATTCTTCCTGCCAAAGTGGATAAGTTCACATTTTCCCAATTTTTGCCCACTCACTTAACCTGCCTATATCCCTTTGCAGACTCCTTATGTCTTCCTAACAACTTACTTTCCCACCTAGCTTTGTGTCATCAGCAAATTTAGCAACTATACACTTGGTCCCTTCATCCAAGTCATTGATATAAATTGTAAATAGTTAAGGTTGCAGCACTGATCCCTGTGGCGCTCCACGCATCACATCATGCCAACCCGAAAATGACCCATTTATGCCTACTCTCTGTTTCCTGTTAGCTAACCAATCCTCCATCATGATAATATGGTACCGCTAACACCATCAGCTCTTATTTTGCTTAGTAACCTTTGATGTGGCACCTTGTCAAATGCCTTCTGGACATCTAAATATAGCACACCCACAGGTTCTCCTTTATCCACGTTGTTTGTTACTTCCTCAAAGAACTCCAATAGTCAAACATGATTTCCCTTTCATAAAATCATGCTGATTCTGCCTGATTACATTGAGATTTTCTAAGTGCCCTGGTATAACCTCCTTAATAATAGATTCCAGCATTTTCCCTTTGACAGATGTTAAGCTGACTGGTCTATGGTTTCCTGCTTTCTGTCTCCCTCCTTTATTGAATGGAGGAGTCACATTTGTTTAGTTTAGTTTAGAGATACAGCACTGAAACAGGCCCTTCGGCCCACCGAGTCTGTGCCGACCATCAACCACCCATTTATACTAATCCTACATGAATCCCATATTCCTACCACATCCCCACCTGTCCCTATATATTTCCCTACCACCTACCTATACTAGGGGCAAATTATAATGGCCAATTAACCTATCAACCTGCAAGTCTTTGGCATGTGGGAGGAAACCGGAGCACCCGGAGGAAACCCACGCAGACACAGGGAGAACTTGCAAACTCCGCACAGGTAGTACCCAGAATCGAACCCGGGTCCCTGGAGCTGTGAGGCTGTGGTGCTAACCACTGCGCCGCCCCTAATTTGCTATTTTTCAAACTGATGGGACCTTTCCAGAATCTAGGGAATTTTGGAAAATTCAAACCAATGCATCTACTATCTCAGCAGTCACTTCTTTTAAGACCCTATCAGGACCTGGAGACTTGTCAGCTTTTAGTTCCAATAATCTTTTTAGTACCCTTTCCCTGGTGATTGTAATTGTTTTAAGTTCCTCCCTCCCTTTCATCTCTTGAGTCACCATTATTTCTGGGATCTTATTTGTATCCTCTCCAGTGGATTCGGATGCAAAATATTTGTTCAATTCATCCACCATCTCCTTATTTTCCATTATCAATTCCTAGACTCACTCTCTAGAGGACTAATGCTCACTTTACTAACTTTTTTCCTTTCTCTCGTACTCTAAATTCTCCCTCCTTATTAAGCTTTTAGTCATTCTTTGCTGTCCTTTATATTCTGCCCAATCTTCTGACCTGCCACTCATATTTGCGGAATTATATGCTTTTTCTTTCAATTTGATACTATCTTTAACTTCCTTAGTTAGCCACGGATAGAGCATCCTTCCCTTAGAGTCTTTCTTTCGCACTGGAATGTATCTTTTCTGAGTATTCTGAAATATCTCCTTAAATGTTTGCTACTGCATCTCTACTGGCCTATCCCTTAATCTAACTTTCCAGACTACTTTAGCCAGCTCTGCCTTCATGCCCTCATAACTGCCCTTATTAAAGTTTAAAACACGAGTCTTAGATTCACCCTTCTCTCCCTCAAACAGAATGTGCAATTGGATCATACTATGATCACTGCTACCTAGGGGTGCCTTCACTATGAGGTCATTAATTAATCCTGTCTCATTGCACAGTACCAGATCTCATATAAGCCCAAAACACATTTAATAGACTTCCAAAAGGCATTTGATAAAGTGCCACATAACAGGCTTATCAGCAAAGTTAGAGCTTGTGGAATAAAAGGGGCAGTAGCAGCATGGATACAAAATTGGCTGAGTGACAGGAAACAGAGCGTAGCCGTGAAAATTTGTTTTTTGGACTGGGGTTCCCCAGGGATAGGTGTTAGGACCCCTGCTTTTCTTGATATATATTTAGACTTGGGTGCACAGGGCACAATTTCAAAATTTGCAGATGACACAAAACTTGGAAGTATTGTGAACTGTGAGGAGGATAGTGATAAATCTCAAGAGGACAAAGACATGCTGGTGGAATTGTTGAAGCAGTGGCAGAAAGAATTTAATGCAGAGAAGTGTGAAATGATTCATTTTGGTAGGAAGAACGAGGAGAGTCATTATAAATTAAATGGTACAATTCTAAAGTGGGTGCAGGAGCAGAGGGATCTGGGAATATATGTGCACAAATCACTGAAGGTTGCAGGGCAGGTTAAGAAAGCGGTTACTAAAGCATATGGGATCCTGGGCTTAATAAATTGGAGAATTGGGGAATAGAGTATCAAAGCAAGGAAGTTATGAGAAACCTGTATAAATCACTGGTTCCACCTCAACTGGAGTAATGTGTCCAGTTCTGAGCGCCACACTTTAGGAAGGATTTGAAGGCGTTAGGGAGGGTGCAGAAAAGATTCATGAGAATGGTTCCAGGGATGAGGAACTTCAGTTCCGTGGATAGGTTGGAGAAGCTGGGGATGTTCGTCTTGGAGAAGAGAAAAGTAAGAGATTTGATAGAGGTGCTCTTGCAGAGAGATGGCACAGACATGATGGGCCAAATGGCCTCCTCTGTGCTGAAACCTATGATTCTATGACCTTTTCGCAGAGTTCCTACAAATTAGGTAGCACAGCCTAGCTTATGTTACTGGTACACTTGTTGCAGAACTTTTTTTTTCTCCTCTGTTTAAAACAGTGTACCTTTAAGACAGAATGAGAAGCTTTAAGACTGAGAACAGTCTGTGCAGCAGCTGCACCTGTTATCTAGGCAACAGCAGCAGAGAGAGGTCAAATGGTGTTCTGTAACTTTTAACAGTGTGTAAAAACCAGCTAAAATCAGTTTGAATTAGACACCAGCGAAGCATGCTATTTGGAGGAAGGAGCTGTCTATTTCTCTCAGCAGAAATTCTACAATGAGCTATAGGCTGTGTTAATTGCCTAAGGAGAAAAAACAGCCCCTTTGAACAGAACATTTGTAATGCTGGAGGTAGCAAAATTCCTTTTCTTTACTGCCAATCTAAGAGGTCTTTGCTTCAAGACTGACTCTCTCTTGACTGACTGTGTTTTCTGGAATTCACAGTAAAGTTTCGACTGAAAGCCTACCAATTTTAAAATCCAAATATAGACCTGTCGTTGTACTCCATGTTGCAAGAACTGTGTGACGCCTGCTGCAGCTGAAGTGCTTTGAATGCCTATCAAGTAAAGACTGTTCATCAAATTCACGTGCAGACTTCGAGTGGCATCTAATTATTTTTTACACCAGGATACCTCACCCAGGAACGTAACCCACAAAGACTTACAACCCAGTTATTTATTTATTCTTAAGAAACAGCTAATTTTTTTCAAAACATCATTTCAAAATAAAACGGTTAACCGTTAGCTTTTGAATGTATGCATGTGAGCATATGGGTTAGTTTAAATAAGAAGTTATAAGGTCTTTAGACGTAAATTTATCTTAATAGTGTCAAGATTTAGTTTATTAATGAATGGTTAATTTGTTGTTATCTAAAGATACCTGGTTTGGTGTATTTTATTTACTCTGGGGGTTAATAAAGTGTTTAATTTGGCTGTTTTCCGGTTAGGTGGGAAAACTTGAATAATATGCTGCGATCTGTGGAGTGATGGGACTAAATTGACAGTGCTTTGCTCCCGCCTCGGTCGGAACACACTGTCCACTGTACTTTCACTCACAAATTTGTAGCAGTGCTGAAATAGATCAATTCAAAACAATAATGTGCAAAAGATGCTCATGTGGGAAATTTCAACCATATGGTTTACTAGCTTTGCTGAAATCAGTATATTTGTTGCTGAGATCAGAAAAAGGTTGCTGAGATCAGAAAAGGGACATTAAACCCCTACAGTTTGAAGGTTACAATTTTCACTGATTTACTTAACAGCTTTATACAGGAAAGCCAAATTTAGCTGAAGTATAAAATGTTCTGAATTGGCATAAAGAAAACAACAGTGGGACTTGAAAAGATTTGTCGCAATTTCACAACCAGGCAGCCTGTGGTTTCTAGAGAGGTAATCTATGCAAGAGCCTCTCTCAGCTCCTTATATTCCCAGGAGGAACTGAAGAGGGTGACATGAGCTGGTCATAAGGCACTTTATGTCTCATAGGCAGATGTTCAGTGTTTGCTTATTGAACCTGGAGGTAAGTTTTGTGAGTTAGGGTGCCTGACACTGACAGAAGGGTAGCGTGGATAATTGTATGTGCAGGCTAGCACTGAATTCATTCTTTTATCATAGATATTGATTGCTAATTAAAGCAGCCTCCCTTTAATTGGATATTTTCATGCTTGCATCTCCCTTTGCATCTCTTTTCCCAACTCTTCAGTAATGTCTAACACAACAATGCACACGCTTGGTGTCCCACTTACCCTAACCTCACATTTGACCTGACATCAATGCTGCTTACTTTCGGCTGCTCAGAACAGTCTGCCGTTACCCTCCACAGCCACTGAAACCCCCAAACATGTCTTGGCTCAAACACACATCCAGCTTCCTATATTTGACAATTCCTTCCATGTATAGCACCTGCACATTACATGTTAATGTCTTTCTACTGCCTGCAAATAGCACAACAGTACATACAATGCTTAATGCATTTCTCTGTCTTTGTAGGGGAAGGTAGCATATAACCAGATGGAGGAGGAGGATGATGACGTGAGGAGACCTGGCCAAGCTACGTCTTCTTTCTCCTGTTAAGGAGCAGTCATTTGAAATACAAGGTCAAGACATGGACAAAGAAGCAAGAGGCAGTGCAGGAATTGACCAACAATTAGCTGCCTTCACTCCCCAGTCTTTCAGTCACATTGGCCCAGATTTTATGGTTGCGATAATGGCAACAGTCAGCAGTTGAAACTGACAGCAACATCTGGCATCCACTCTTGCGTATTTAAAATGTGAAAATACAGAAGACTCTGTCAGTGATACCCCATTGCTCCACAAGGTGCACTGTTGAAATCCTAGCAGATGGAAATCAATAAAAATCACGGAATTGATGTAAAATTCCACATTTTACACTATTATTTTCACTGTAAAAACCCTTGAAAAAGTTATGCCTTGTTGAATGAGACAAAACAGGGTTTTTAGTTTAGTTTAGTTTAGCTATTTATTTAATGGCACACAAAGTCATAATTACTGCTGAACAGCATCTCTAGCCCTAAAAAAACTAATTTTATATTTGGGAATGTCAAGTTTCTCCATTCCATGATAAACATTCCATGTACTTTTTAAATAATAATTCTTTTAAATGTTTATTTATGCTATTTCAGTTTCTGCCTTAATCCCATGTGTGTCCCAATCATGCTTTCTGTAAAATGATAAAAAATGAATAATAAAACCTGCTTATTACTTCCTGGTTTGCTGTCTGTGAGAATTATTCAATGTGATTAGCTGCTTAGCCTGCTTGGTGACACCACTGTTGTCAGATGCCAGAAATCCCCTATATCTGGCAACAGAATGAAATTAATGCCAGGGCGAAATTCATGCTACGCTAGTCACTTCACCGCTGACTGCAAAACCCGGGCCATTATCATTGACGGCACTTCTCTACTTTCTGCAGGTATGGTTGTGGCAGGACCTTCTGAATTTGATGTACCCAGTCACTCAATGTCACTCTCTCAAACAGCAGCAAAGGTCTAGCAACCCCAGGGAGTTCAGCTGGTTATTTTAAGGGCAGTGTAATTGATAAACTACTGAGTAGGTGAAGGTGGCACAGGAGCAGCAGGAAGCACCCGGCCAAATGGTCACTTCTTATCTTTGATCGCTAATGGGGCAGGAATCCTGCTCTCTGAGGCTCAATGCTTTCCAAGCACAAAGTATTGTTCTGCACATTCAGGACTTGCCTAGGTGCTTTCAACACATGGTGACTATTGTATAAGATTCCACAGCCTACATATTTTGGGTGTTCGCGTACAATATAGAAACAATGCACTCAACTATGGAGCAAGTAGCTCCTCCAAGGACATCTCCGGCACAGCCCATTGCATCAGAGGACATCATTTGATTCTTTGCATCTCTCTTGAATGCTATGACTGCTGCCAGACAAGCCTTTGGCTGCCTGCTTCGGCAGTTTACATGATCAGCTTTGCAGCATGAAGAGGTGCTACTTGATCGGGAGATCTGCAATATCATTGCTGTTATGGATTCCGCTCATCCACAGATTGATGGGCATGGTAATATGGAGGCCAATAGCAAAGATAGGCTAAACCTAGCAATGTGATGTTATCTCCCCTCACAACAATTTCAGTAAGAAGAATTTAGTATCATTCTGTCTTGAATGTCATTCCACAATCAGCCAACCCCCTAATTACTTCACACATGCCAGAAAGTGGACAAAGCCAGGCTTTTCCCATATCTAAGGAATCGCTGCAGCCTGAAGCAGTACCATTGCAATACCAGAGCCTTTCACAGATACTCAGTCACTAGTCATCTCAGATACCAAACATGAGGACTGCACTGAGAAAAAGCAATGGACGAGGTAGTCAAGTACAAAAAACAGATGATGTCTGACAGCAGACTCATCACAGTTTGGAAAATGAAGCACGTTGGCACAGGAGTTGCAAAGTGTAGCTGGGGAAATGATGTGCGCTGTGAAAAGGTGTGTACTGCCTGTTAGACATATAGGATGGCAGTACAGGTGCTGTCTGTGAATTATTGCAGGGGATGGGGAAGCTGCAAGGAGGGCTCGAACTGCAAAGGGTCCACAGGGACATTAGGATAAGGTGTACCATATCAATGTCTGCCAAATAGCACTTGCAACTGTCTGCTACCTGGTTCCTCAGGTGCCTCAGCATCATCCTTCAGCCGATCCTCAGAGGACCTTCACTGCAGCTGCTCCATTTAGATGCCACTTTCAATTGCCAGGTCATGGAGAATACAGTATGCTACAAATATCCTGGAAATGTCAGCTGCTTTAGCTGGTTTATACTGAAGGATGCCCCCTGAACTTTCAAGGCACCAGAATTCATGCTTCAGCATGCTTGTGCTGCGTTCAGTGATGGATCTCGTAGTGGAATGCACTTTGTTGTATTTGTTCTCCGCTGGTGCCAAGGCAGCAGCACAAATGTTTGCTCTCCCAGGATCGAACCTTTCATGTGTTGGGTATTGCACAAAATTATGGCACTGATGTAAAATGAATGCATTACAACTACTGCCTGGAAAATCAGGAATTCACTTGTAGTATCCTATCACACACAAGCTGAACATAGGTGCAGTAAACAACAACAACTTGCATTTATTTGGTTTGATAAAAGGTCCCTAGGCACTTCACAGGAGAGTCATCAGTCAACATTTGGCACTGAGCGACACACAGCAATATTAGTACAGATGACCAAAGCCTGGTCAAAGAGGTAGGTTTTAAGGAGTGTCTTAAAGGAGGAGAGAGAGAGATGGAGAGGTTTAGGGAAGGAATTCCAAAGCTTAGGGCGTAGGTAGTTGAAGGCATGGCTGCCAGTGCTGGAGCAACTAAAATCAGGGATGCGCAAGAGGCTAGAATTGGAGGAGTACAGAGATTTCAGAGGGTTGTAGGGCTGAAGGAAGTTACAGAGATATGGAGGGTCGAGGCCATGGACGAATTTGAAAACAGGGATGAGAATTTTAAAATCGAGGCATTGCCAAACATGCAGCCAATGTACAGGAGTGATGAGTAAATGAGACCTGGTGTGAGTTAGGATAAAAATAAAAATAAAACTTGCTGACTCAGTTAAGAGGTGCTCCTCTGTGTCACAGCATACACAGCTATGTCGATACCATCAATGCCTCCCTGAACTTTTGGGAATACGTTATTTGATAAAATGTTAAGGTGCTCTCGATTGCATGGTTTGCTCTTGCATTGTACACTGATACACTGTGGTCTGACCTTTATTACTGAGTCAGAGGAAAAAGAATTTCAAGATGGTCGTCACCTTCACCGCCACCATTAGTGTCATGATACTGTCTGCAGATCCTCCAAAAGAATGTTGCACAATTCTGTTACCACTTCTCTTCTGACTCTTGGGTGGAATTTTGTGCTGGTGGCGGGGAAAACCGACACCAAGATCCCCGAGTCTGCTCTTGTACGGATGGTCAATCAGGCACTTAACTGGACAGCGGCGAGCCTTCTGTACTGTTTAGGACCCCACTGCTGGAAGTCACGGCCTTGCAGAGCTGTTGGCCAATCAGAGACTGGCAGCTGCAGCGCCACTGGGAAGGCAGTGGCTGCTGCTATAGCTGCAGCCACCAGACACTGAGGAGCAGCACTGGAACCAGGCTCAAGGTCTGTCAGTTCGGTTCTGATGTAGGGTCACTGACCTGAAACGTTATCTCTGCTTCTCTCTCCAAAGATGCTGCCAGATCTGCTGAGTATATCCAGCATTTCTTGCTTTTATTTCAAGGTCGGTCAGGGCGGGAGGGGTCTCATGGGGTGGGGTCGTGGGAGGCTGGGAGAGGGGGTCAACAGCAAGGGCAGGGGCGTGACCTTCAGCAGGGACCCCCTTCCCGATGCCGGGTCCCTCATTCAGGCACTGTGCCTTTGAACGAGGGGCTCCCTTTCCCCCCCCCTCCACCGAGCCAGGAAGCAGCCCGCACGATTTATTGTGCCCTGCTTCCCGTGCAACGACAGGGCTGCCTGCCGCATGGGTAACTGTGGCTGCAGCGGGAAGATGCCCTTAATTAGGGATTAATTACCCAGTTAAGGGCCTAAATCGGTGGCGGGGCAGGAAGGCCGTTCACAGGCCTTCCCGCTCTGGACCAAATTTCAGCAGAGGTGAGATGGTGGTGGAGTCCCGCCATGGGGGAGAGCATAAAATTCCACCCTTAGCCTCCAAATGCAGAGTTTCTCAGTCAGCTCCAGACAGTTGTGCTGGTGCTGATTTAATCTGTTGCCAGAATAATGGCAGGGACCAACCCTCCATCTACTATGTTGCCTCACATCTGCAGCATCCGTAAGTTCTTCCTCACCCATCAAAATAGGGCTTTGAGGGAAATACCCGTTGTGAAAGTGAAATGGTAACAGCTGAGAAAAATAAAAACAGCCTTTCAAATTTTCTGGTCCCACAGTGCAGCCCGATATAAAGACTACCTTTCAATAATATACACAAGAATAGCTACCTCCTCTAATAAGCTATGCACCTCAGGTGCAGCCTAGCAACTGCCAACCAAAGAGTTTTGTTAGCATTTTCTTGCCTCCCTAATGAGCAATGTTAATGAAGGGAAAGAGCATGGAAGGCACTGCAGTTTCTGTATCATTGTAATAAATGTAAGTGTCTGTGTCTTTTTCAGGCATGCACATCCCACTGCCATCTGTCCTGATCCTGGAAATGCACATCATGTGTAAACAGAGTGCTGACCTGGTATAACTGGTCCCTGCCCCTTTTTCATGCTCTGATCACCCTGAAACAGATGCTAATGAGGCATTCTAATGAGATAAATCAGCGCCAAGGAGTTTAAGTCCAGCTGGAGCTTAAAAACAGATCTGTATTCCAGCTGAATTCAATAGATATGTTGCTCCTACTTGATTCAAACTGGCTTTAAACAAACATGGACTAGTGTGCTTTGTTCACTCAAATGCAGGACAGTCAAATATTTTTGAATCTGAGGCTCCGATTTGAACTCTGGGCTGTTTTGGTTGGTAGCAAGGTGAATCGGCCTCAATTAAATCACATTGACCAACTTGCTGCCTGTTCTGGGTGGGAAGATGACAGAAAACCACATGGCCTGGAGGCTACTCGCCAACTCAAGGCAGGTGGCTGGTTCAGCTTCCAGGGTCGTCTCTGTGCGGTGGTTGGGGGAGAAGGGGTTGGGGGGAGGGGGGCGAAGGGGAGGGGGAGTCCATAGCTGAGTAAATTTTCATCTTCAGCACCTGGGCACTAATCCGCTGGAATGGATTGCTCATCCTTTCAAGGACCCATTCAATTTTCATTCTGTTAAAGGGCTTTGCAAGATTGCAGATGGTGCAGACAAAAATCTACCCAAAAAATTGCAATAGCTAATCACCGAAACAAGATTTTCTCAATTGTCATTGGGAAATTCTGCACAATAATTGCATGCTTCACAGCTGGACAATGAATCTTCTGCCAGTTTACTGGTTAAATGACTATTATCTGCTAAGGAACAAAGAATCAGCAGTTCAGGTGCATTACAATTATTTTTTTCACTATACGTTTCAATTGTGTGTTTGATTAGTAGTCCATTCCTTTCGAACAAATATAGGTGTTTGTCTCATTTTTCAGGACCATAGGAATTATAGCCTGTTATTTTGTTTGAAATCAGATTTCCCATTCAAATTATGTACATATTATCAGTGTGCAACTGTCATTCCATGACAGCAGATGTCCTAAATCAGGAATGTCCAACCAATTGTCTTCATGGACCACCATATGTGTGTACCAAGACAGCATGGAGTGGGCTTCGCCATCAGAAACTCCTTGCTCAGCATGATAGAGCCTCCCTCAAATGGCTCGGAACGCATACTGTCCATCCGACTGCTCACCACCTCTGGTCCAGTACACCTACTCAGCATCTATGCTCCAACACTCTGCTCCGCACCTGAAGCTAAAGACCAGTTCTATGAACAACTCCATAACATCATTAGCAGCATCCCCAACACCGAACACCTATTCCTGCTGGGGGACTTTAATGCCAGGGTTGGGGCCGACCATGACTCATGGCCCTCCTGCCTTGGGCGCTATGGCGTTGGAAGGATGAATGAGAACGGGCAGAGACTGCTTGAGTTGTGTACCTATCATAACCTCTGCATCACCAACTCGTTCTTTCACACTAAACCCTGTCACCAGGTTTCATGGAGGCACCCAAGATCACGTCGTTGGCACCAGCTAGACCTCATTGTCACAAGGCGAGCCACCTTAAACAGTGTTCAAATCACACGCAGCTTCCACAGTGCGGACTGCGATACCGACCACTCCCTGGTGTGCAGCAAGGTTAGACTCAGACCAAAGAAGTTGCATCATTCCAAGCAGAAGGGCCACCCGCGCATCAACACGAGCAGAATTTCTCACCCACAGCTGTTACAAAAATTTCTAAATTCACTTGTAACAGCCCTTCAAAACACTCCCACAGGGGATGCTGAGACCAAGTGGGCCCACATCAGAGACGCCATCTATGAGTCAGCTTTGACCACCTACGGCAAAAGTGCGAAGAGAAATGCAGACTGGTTTCAATCTCAAAGTGAAGAGCTGGAACCTGTCATAGCCGCTAAGCGCATTGCACTTTTGAACTACAAGAAAGCCCCCAGCGATTTAACATCCGCAGCACTTAAAGCAGCCAGAAGTACTGCACAAAGAACAGCTAGGCGTTGCGCAAACGACTACTGGCAACACCTATGCAGTCATATTCAGCTGGCCTCAGACACCGGAAACATCAGAGGAATGTATGATGGCATGAAGAGAGCTCTTGGGCCAACCATCAAGAAGATCACCCCCCTCAAATCTAAATCGGGGGACATAATCACTGACCAACGCAAACAAATGGACCGCTGGGTTGAGCACTACCTAGAACTGTACTCCAGGGAGAATGCTGTCACTGAGACTGCCCTCAATGCAGCCCAGCCTCTACCAGTCATGGATGAGCTGGACATACAGCCAACCAAATCGGAACTCAGTGATGCCATTGATTCTCTAGCCAGCGGAAAAGCCCCTGGGAAGGACAGCATTACCCTTGAAATAATCAAGAGTGCCAAGCCTGCTATACTCTCAGCACTACATGAACTGCTGTGCCTGTGCTGGGACGAGGGAGCAGTACCCCAGGACATGCGCGATGCCAATATCATCACCCTCTATAAAAACAAAGGTGACCGCGGTGACTGCAACAACTACCGTGGAATCTCCCTGCTCAGCATAGTGGGGAAAGTCTTTGCTCGAGTCGCTCTGAACAGGCTCCAGAAGCTGGCCGAGCGCGTCTACCCTGAGGCACAGTGTGGCTTTCGTGCAGAGAGATCGACTATTGACATGCTGTTCTCCCTTCGTCAGATACAGGAGAAATGCCGTGAACAACAGATGCCCCTCTACATTGCTTTCATTGATCTCACCAAAGCCTTTGACCTCGTCAGCAGACGTGGTCTCTTCAGACTACTAGAAAAGATCGGATGTCCACCAAAGCTACTAAGTATCATCACCTCATTCCATGACAATATGAAAGGCACAATTCAACATGGTGGCTCCTCATCAGAGCCCTTTCCTATCCTGAGTGGTGTGAAACAGGGCTGTGTTCTCGCACCCACACTTTTTGGGATTTTCTTCTCCCTGCTGCTTTCACATGCGTTCAAATCCTCTGAAGAAGGAATTTTCCTCCACACAAGATCAGGGGGCAGGTTGTTCAACCTTGCCCGTCTAAGAGCGAAGTCCAAAGTACGGAAAGTCCTCATCAGAGAACTCCTCTTTGCTGACGATGCTGCTCTAACATCTCACACTGAAGAGTGCCTGCAGAGTCTCATCGACAGGTTTGCGTCTGCCTGCAATGAATTTGGCCTAACCATCAGCCTCAAGAAAACGAACATCATGGGGCAGGATGTCAGAAATGCTCCATCCATCAATATTGGCGACCACGCTCTGGAAGTGGTTCAAGAGTTCACCTACCTAGGCTCAACTATCACCAGTAACCTGTCTCTAGATGCAGAAATCAACAAGCGCATGGGTAAGGCTTCCACTGCTATGTCCAGACTGGCCAAGAGAGTGTGGGAAAATGGCGCACTGACACGGAACACAAAAGTCCGAGTGTATCAGGCCTGTGTCCTCAGTACCTTGCTCTACGGCAGCGAGGCCTGGACAACGTATGCCAGCCAAGAGCGACGTCTCAATTCATTCCATCTTCGCTGCCTTCGGAGAATACTTGGCATCAGGTGGCAGGACTATATCTCCAACACAGAGGTCCTTGAAGCGGCCAACACCCCCAGCTTATACACACTACTGAGTCAGCGGCGCTTGAGATGGCTTGGCCATGTGAGCCGCATGGAAGATGGCAGGATCCCCAAAGACACATTGTACAGCGAGCTCGCCACTGGTATCAGACCCACCGGCCGTCCATGTCTCCGTTATAAAGACGTCTGCAAACGCGACATGAAATCGTGTGACATTGATCACAAGTCGTGGGAGTCAGTTGCCAGCATTCGCCAGAGCTGGCGGGCAGCCATAAAGACAGGGCTAAATTGTGGCGAGTCGAAGAGACTTAGTAGTTGGCAGGAAAAAAGACAGAGGCGCAAGGGGAGAGCCAACTGTGCAACAGCCCCGACAAACAAATTTCTCTGCAGCACCTGTGGAAGAGCCTGTCACTCCAGAATTGGCCTTTATAGCCACTCCAGGCGCTGCTTCACAAACCACTGACCACCTCCAGGCGCGTATCCATTGTCTCTCGAGATAAGGAGGCCCAAAGAAGAAGAAGAAGAAGATAGAGCCTCGAGGGACACAAATAAATTTTGAATCCATATTCATATGAATTTATCTCTGTTTGTTGGTACGAACAGATCTTGGTACTCTGATTTGCAATGCATTCACTGAAGAAACAATGGCAAAAGAAAACCTCTAGGCCCACAATAAAAAAAAACAAAGCAGAAAATAAGAAACATAACCAATTTATCAATTCAGAGGCCTGCGTCCAATCTGCACTTGTATTTGGGCCACTGCTAAATTAGTCAGGATCTCAGCAACCGTCTGTCATGATTGTAGGCCTCATTTCAGACCCAGGTTCTAAATCTGATTTTTCCAGATGAAGTTTGTGATGCACAAGCTCCAACTGACATTTCCAAACTCCGAGCAGCCTAACCTGCAATCGTTAAATGGGCTGTTGGTGACTGCTCAAAAAAGGCCCAAAAAACATGGAATGTTTTTAGTATTTTGCGGAGTTGGAAGGAGCAAGAGTGCTCCTCCTAGGCCCCAAAAGACGAGCTGTTTCAGGATGCCTAGTTGGCTCACCTGATTTATTCTTCGGAGATCCAAGGACAAATTTGCTTCCGTTATCGGGCCGCTTCATTCTGACATGCTGACACTTTGCATCACCAGAATTGCACCTGCTTTAGGCCTATAAGCACAAATAGAATGAAGTTGCCTATTCTTCATGGGCTAGATTTCCAAGACTACAGGTAACACTAGGGCTGCAAGCTGTACATTCTTGTCCTAAACTGATTTAGGAAAATCAGATTGATTAGTAAATGCATCCACAAGGTAGAATGGGGCATAGCATTTTTTTAGCTGATCAGCAGCTGACTCCCATTTTGTAAATGTATACAGGCTAAGTGTGGCTTTGTTATTAGAAAACAGATGAACTCCTGTCCTTATGCTGAGGTAGAATTATAGTATTAATATCCAGAAAACCATCTAGCTGAGAATAAGGCACACTCACTTCCACACCTAAAAGTTTGAACTGCCCAAGACACAACCCTGGGATTGTTAACTGAGAAAATATTTGTTCTTCTCATTGTTCTCTCTAAATAAAATGTGCTATTGTCTGGGAAATTCTTTGGAACTGTTGCCACTAAGCCAACGTCATTTAGCCAGATGTGTGGCGGGAACCTCCCTCCCCACCCGCCCCCCAGTTTTTTCCCCTAAAAATAGGGTTTCCGCCACTCTTCCAGTAAAGTAACACTGAAAAAGTGGGAGCGGTTCCGGGGGATTCTCCTAGCTAGTGTCATATCTACTTTGAATCCCTTCACCACTCTGCACTATCCCTTCAGCCAAGAGAGGAGTGTGAGATTAAAAAAGAAAATACTGAAAATATAAATGCCTGGCTCATCTGTAAATGTCAGGTTAATGCTTCATCAGTACTCGGCCGCACAGCTGTGACTTTAAACTCTCTTTTCTCTATGCAGAGGCTGGTTGACCTGCTACTCATTTCCTGCATTTTTCAATCTGGTTTCAGATTATTGTTTGTTTGTTAGGGAAGTGCAGGACTTTCATTCAAGTCTCTGCTTTTAGTTCTCCATTTCATTCAATGTTCATAGGTGCCCGACTGGCATTCATTGTCTACCTGAGACAACAACCTTGGTTTTTACCAATCCCACCATTCCTGTCCACTGCACCCACTCCCCGCCCCCCCCCCCACCCCCCACCACACCTCCTTCAATGGGAAGAAAGGATTGGATGAGGGGATAAAATCTTGCAAATTTAAATCCTGCCTCCAACCCACCACATTTCTGGCTGCCAGAATATTAATGCCAGCAATTCAGGATGTCAACGAGGCTCCTGCTCAAAGCAGGCCGCAGCCCACTTGAGATGTAAAAGTTGCCACCTGATGATGTCATTGCACTGTGATGTAATGTTAATGGTGAGCCAGTCTAGCACTGTCTGTTGACCAGTAGTTGAACCATGGTGGCAGGAGCCCACTGGCCAGAAGAGGCCAAGATAAATTTCAAAAATGTCCTCTTTGAATTTCTTGTGGTCCATGTAGAGCAAGAGTATTTCCCCCAATCCTCTCAAGGAGCCCGTGGGCTGAACACAAGAAATAGGAGCATGAGTTGCAAAAAAAGGTCTTGGATTGGGGGAGAGAGAATTTTAGTAAAATAAGGTAGGATCTGGCCAAGGTAGACTGGAAAGAGTTACTTGTCGGGAAATGTACAGAAGAGAGGGGGAGGTGGGCATTCAAAAAGGAAATGGGGAGGGTACAGGCCCAACATGTTCCCTCTCGGGTAATAGGTAGGAGCAACAAGCCCAGAGAACCATGGAAGACCAGAAACATTCAGAGTCTGATGAGAAGGAAAAGAGAGGCTTTTAGCAAATACAAGGAGAGCAAATCAACGGAAGCATTAGTGGAGTACAGAAAGTGTAGGATGGAGCTTAAGAAAGCAATTAGGAGAGCAAAGAGGGGATATGAGAAAGCTCTGGCTGGTAAAAGTAGGGAAAATCCCAAGATATTCTATAAGTATATCAATGGGAAGAGGATAACCAGGGAAAGAGTAGGACCCATTCGGGACAAGGGGGGAAATCTGTGGGTGGAGCCAGAGGACATTGGTAGGGTGTTGAACGAATACTTGACATCTGTCTTCACCCAAGAGAATGAGGATGTAGATATGGAACTCAAGAGAGAGAGACTGTGAGGTTCTTGAGCAAATTGTCATCGGGAGTGACAAGATATTGGAGGTTTTGGCAGGTTTAAAAGTGGATAAATCTCCAGGTCCAGACAATTTGTGTTCCAGGATGCTTTGGGAGGCGAGGGTGGAGATAGCAGGGGCTCTGACTCAAATTTTTAATTCCTCTCTGGCCACGGGGGAGGTGCCAGAAGACTGGAGAACAGCTAATGTGGTCCCACTATTTAAGAATGGTTGTAGAGATAAGCTAGGGAACTACAGACCAGTGAGTCTCACGTCAGTGGTAGGGAAACTATTGAAGAAAATTCTGAAGGAGAGAATCTATCTCCATTTGGAGAGGAAAAATTTGATTAGGAATAGTCAGCATGGCTTTGTCAGAGGGAGGTCATGCCTAACAAATTTGATTGAATTTTTTGAGCATGTGACCAGGTGTGTAGATGAGGGTAGTGTAGTTGATGTAGTTTACATGGATTTCAGCAAAGCCTTTGACAAGGTCCCATATGGGAGACTTATCAAGCAAGCAAATGCACAGGGGATACAGGGTAACTTGATAAGGTGGATTCAAAATTGGCTTAGCTGTAGGAGACAGAGAGTGATGACAGACGGCTGTTTTAGTGACTGGAAGCCAGTGTCCAGTGGCATACCACAGGGATCTGTGCTGGGTTCCCTATTGTTTGTCATTTATATAAACGACATAGATGACTATGTGGGGGGTAGGATCAGTAAATTCGCGGATGACACAAAGATTGGCCAAGTGGTTAACAGTGAGGTTGAGTGTCTTGGGTTACAGGAAGATATAGACGGGTTGGTCAAATGGGCAGAAAAGTGGCAGATGGAATTTAACCCTGAAAAGTGTGAGGTGATACACTTTGGAAGGAGTAATGTGACACGGAAGTATTCAATGAATGGCCTGACACTGGGAAGTTCCGAGGAACAAAGGGACCTTGGCGTGTTTGTCCATAGATCTTTGAAGGCAGAAGGGCAGGTTAATAGGGTGGTGAAAAAGGCATATGGGACACTTGCCTTTATCAATCGAGGCATAGATTACAAAAGCAGGAAGGTCATGTTGGAATTGTATAGAACTTTGGTAAGGTCACAGCTGGAGTACTGTGTGCAGTTCTGGTTGCCACATTATAGGAAGGATGTGATTGCACTGGAGGCAGTGCAGAGGCGATTCACCAGGATGTTACCTGGGATGGAACATTTAAGCCATGAAGAGAGGTTGGATAGGCTTGGGTTGTTTTCGCTGGAGCAGAGAAGACTGAGGGGTGACCTGATCGAGGTGTACAAGATTATGAGGGGCATGGACAAGGTGGATAGGGAGCAGCTGTTCCCCTTAGTTAAAGGGTCAGTGACAAGGGGACACAAGTTTAAGGTGAGGGGCAGGAGGTTTAAGGGGGATTTGAGGAAGAACTTTTTTACCCAGAGGGTGGTGATGATCTGGAATGCACTGCCTGGGAGGGTGGTAGAGGCGGGTTGCCTCACATCCTTTAAAAAGTACCTGGATGAGCACTTGGCACGTCATAACATTTAAGGCTATGGGCCAAGTGCTGGCAAATGGGATTAGGTAGACAGATCAGGTGTCTTTAATGCATCGGTGCAGACTCGATTCTGAGTAGATCATATGGCCCATCGAGCTTGCTCTGCCATTCAAAACTATCATGGCTGATCTTAGCATTCAACTCCACTTTCCCGCCCGCTCGCCATACCCCTTTATTCCGAGAGACCAAAAATCTGTCTATCCCAGCCTTAAATGTATTCAATGATGGAGCATCCACAACCCTCTGGGGTAGAGGGTTCCAAAGATTCACAACCCCAACAATTGCGAGGGAATCCCAGCCCTCCCAGATCACTTACCACGAGGGTGTCTACAGTCCTCAATGATTGCACACCACAATTGCCATGGAACCTCTCCACCCACTGACTGCCAGTGTGTGCCCCCGTCAGCATGTCAATATGAAGAGGTTGAGGACTGAAGTAAGTTTATTGTTGGGCCACATAAGAATAAATCAGGTGAACCAATTCGGCACATGAATTTCCATTCCCATCCACTGGCCAGGTAGTGAATGTGAGTGAATATTGAACGGATCTTCGTCAAGAGTTATTTAAAATAAGGCCCTGTGTTAAGATTGCTTAATTTAAGTATGTAGTATTCACACATTTCTTACCCCTTAACACAGATACAAAATATCTGTATATTTCCACAGGGGATACAGACTGCAGATTCAAGCCTACCCATATACTTCGGAGGTGACAATATTCTATTTTTGGGAGTTTTCAGTGTTTATTTGGGTATTCAATATTTATCTGACCTCAAACAAATCACGCTTCCTCCACTAAACACAACAACATACAGTCAATTTTTTTTTCCCCTGAGCATGTAAAGAATCTGCAAACTCTGAAGAAAGGCACTCCAACTGTAACTGTGACCTCTGAGCAAAAATCACATTTTGCAGCATGAAGTGTACAATCTCCATCTGCTGACTCGCAAGCTGAAGTACGGAGGCGGTGACAAACAGCCAGATGGGGGAACAGCTTGAAGTCAGAGGCAAGCACATAGGACTTTCATTGTTGAACTGGCCACATGCAAATCATGCTGCAATTATTGTATGAGAAAATGCTAAATGTAGCTTAAATTAATATTACATCAAGTTTGCCAAGCCCAGTTTAACATTATATTGCTGCTGTAAAACTTTGCAAAAAAGCGAAGGATATTTTAATATTTTTCAACTTGACTGCAATGAAATAAAGGTACCTGTGCTGGGTGGAGCCATCCTGTAACATTAGAAGAGCAGTAATGAGTCTACAACAAGCTGAGAGCATATTGATTTACAATATTGGAAAGGACTTGAAATTGATATGTCACCTAACAGCATTGATGTCAATGCACTGAAATTACACAACTGCACTACAACTTGAATCTAAAAGCTAAACTTGAAAGAAAGCACAGTACACTGTCATCACCTGTCTCCACCATTGGACTCTTGCACTATTCTTGTTACCTTTGAATACATTTTCCATAGTCTCGCTTTTGCAGAATCTTTCAGCTTGCCACTCGTGGGTCAGCCAACAATTGTTTGAATCTTAATAATCTACTGAGTATCTCATAACCAATAAGCACAGCTGGGACCTGATACATCTGCATTGAATTGTCATACAGCTTTTATCTCAGAAATTGCAAAATGATTTTTCAGTATTCTTGAATATATATGCAATAGCACAAACTTCTTCTGGATGAGCAGTAACATGACATTGTTCAACTCATGTAGTTAAACGTGGAACCCTTCTTTATCTCAAACTCCAAAATGAGCCAAGTTATTCAAAAGAAAACTTATGGAAGAAAATCTAAATCAGGACATTTATCCAGCTTCTGTGTGGAGCAACTTATGCTTGTGTCAAAAAGGAGAGAAGCTGATTTGCAAGGATTAAAAATAAAGGCTTCATAAAATTGATGCCTCGCAATACTTTGCACTATTGATCTCACTGCAATGCAAGAATAGCTTCTGTTAAACTCCATCTACAATGACATTTACAATGCTTCGAGAAATCTGTTTCTGCAAGTTGAATAATGCAACCACATCACAACAATTAAGTTATTAACTGGGGTTTAAGTGTAGCAAACATACAAGGGAAATTTGTCTTAATCATTGGTCAATGTAAATATTTAAAAGGAAGAAACTTTACAAGTTGGCACAGAACTTTAGCTGAACCATGGTGGCATTTTGGGCCTAATATCAGGAACTTGGGCAAAGATGAGTGCACTCAATGTGTGATCTATATGATTTATTGTCCATTAATTTAAATAGATAGCACATAAACTCTTCGCAATAGAATTAAAATAATGCTAAGGACGTTTAAGAGTAGTGCTGAGATTATAGTCAATGAAGCCTGAGAGCTGATTTTAATATTTTCACTGCAGCACAGTGTGAGCAGTTGATTCAACAAAGTCTGATGGATTGAAGTCCAAGAAGAAATGGCAAGTGGTGGAGAAACAGGCCTCAGCTGCTGTAGGTGGGTGATGTTACAAAAGAGGAAGTAGGCAGTTTTGATCATGAAGCTAGTAGTACAACAAATAGGATGTTAGGGTTTTGGATGGTCAGGTTCAGCACAAACATTGGGATGGGCGCATTGCTACAGAGATTCAGGTAGGATGATTTCAGCTGTATCCATGTTAAGTTGGAGAAAGTTCTGATTCATCCATGAAAACATAGTTTTACCTACTTTTCTCCAGACTGCATGCCAGGTATAGACGTCACTGCTGGGGCTCACCTCTGACCTTGTGGAGGCCGGTATACCTCACCTCAATGACCCGTGAGGATGCCACATTAGGTGCCCTTGCAGGCCTGGGAATTCCTGGCCTAGAGAGTCCCTACCCCTGGTGTCCAGGGCCTATGATTTCCTGTGTATGGTGTGGACAGAAGCCCCGCCACTTACAAGTCAATTCAGAGACTTCCAGATTTAGTGGCGACCTGACGTAATTGGGTCTGCAACATTTCAGTTGGGGTCTTCTGGGAGACCAATGGGAATTCTGAGGAATTCCAAAGGTTCTTTTAGTAAATTTCTTGCTTCTGATTAGCTACCCTTACACACCAAATCAGGTCAAGCCCTTCTCACTTAATTTTGGCTCCAGAATAATGGTCAAGGATATTTTCTATCTGAGTCTGATAAGCCCTCTGCCCCAGAACTTGCTGTTTGTAATCCCTGCCCCTTCCAGTCCAGTGCAAAATACAGAAGTCTGTCAGGTAACTAATTCTTTTTGTAAAAAAAAACTTCAGAACAATGTAAACTATAAACTTTTCAACTTTCTCACATAATTTATGTGAATAACTATATAAGGAGAGGTTGTTTGATTTTGTAATTTATGTAATTAAAATAGGCATTTTTTTTTTACTGTTTCAAACACAGGCTCCTTCATAATCAAGTCATCCTCACCACCTTCTTTCAGGTTTAAATGCTATAGTTTGGTTTTTATTCAAAAATGAACGGGCCAAGGCTCCTGTCTGTAGCAATGACCGAAAACTGGCCCAACCATTCCAACAGGCTACTGGTGTAATTTCAACTGGAGTCTAAGCAGAAACGCCACAAATGTCACTCACCCCAAACAAGACTGCTGATGTGGAATGGGTGAAGCTGAGGCAACAGGCTCTCTGTGCTAGGAGATCTCGTATTCTGAGTCTCAGAGGGTCCATAGCGCAGGTTAGGAAGCCACTAGTTGAAGAAAATGAGGTGTATTAGCCTCCTGATGTTTAGAAATGAGCCCCACTCAGGGAGTCTACACTATAATTGGGATCTGCACTCCCAAAGATCTGGGGTGGGACTGGGTGAAACTTTTGAATTTGTAAAGCAACTCCCTGACATTGGAGCCACAATCTAACAGTTTTGGCCGAGGCGCTTGGGGCTGGGTGGAGTGGGCAGGCACTCCCCTAGGCCAGGCTACTTTCACCCAGGGTCTTCTATTTGGGGAAGGGTTACTGCAGATATGATCTTCCACCACTGAAGCCTATTTCGGGAGATGAACTGCAGGTGAGCTCCATGGTGGGCACATGAATGTGTCAGAATTTTAAACCATTCCAAATTTCAAAGCGGAATATTTATATTTTGTAATGTATTCTAAATAGTACTACAGTTAGCTTCCTTTACTATATACTGATAAAGAGAAGAAAAATAGAAAGAGAGAAAGAAAGAGAGGAAAGAACGAAAGAGAAAAGAGAGGAGAGAAGGAAAGAATGAAAACGATAAACAAGTTAAAGGAAGAGAGTTCCTCAGGGTGGTGTCCGAGGCCCAACTATCTTCAGCTACTTCATCAATGACCTTCCCTCCATCGTAAGATCAGAAGCGGGGATGTTCGCTGATGATTGCACAGTGTTCAGCACCATTTGAGACTCCTCAGATAATGAAGCAGTCCATGCCCACACACAGCAAGTTCTGGAGAACATTCAGTCTTGCGCTGCTAAGTGGCAAGTAACATTTGCACCATACAAGTGCCAGGCAATGACGATCTTCAACAAGACAGAATCTAACCATCTCCCTTTAACATTCAATGGCTTTACCATCACTGAATTCCCCACGATCAACATGCTGGGGGTTACCATTGACCAGGAACTTAACTGGACCAGCTATATAAATACTGTAGCTAAAAGGGCTAAAATAATTTTAAAAAAAGATCAGAGGCTGGGAATTCTACAGCAAGTAACTCACCTCCTGACTCCCCAAAGCCTGTCCACCACCTACAAGGCAGGAGTGTAATGGAATACTCTCCATTTGCCTGGATAAGTACAGCTCCAACAATGCTCAAGAAGCTCGACACCATCCAGGACAAAGCAGCCCATTGATTGGCACCCCTTAAATATTCACTGCCTCCACCAACAGCACATAGCAATTACAGCAATGTGTACCAACTACAAAATGCAACGCAGCAACTCACCAGGGTTCCTTCAACATCACCTTCCAAATCCATGACCTCTACCACCTAGAAGGACAAGGGCAGTAGACGCATAGGAACACCACCACCTACAAGTTCCCGTCCAAGTCACACACCATCCTGACTTGGAACTATATCACCGTTCCTTCACTGTCGCTGGGTCAAAAACCAGGAACACCCTCCCTAGCGTGTACCTACACCACATGGACTGCAGTAGTTCAAGAAAGCTGCTCATCACCACCTGCTCAAGGGCAGTTAGGAATGGACAACAAATGCTGCCCTTCCCAGCGATGCTCACATCCAGGAACCAATAAAAGAAATACAAAATGGAAAGAAAATGTAAATTGTTTCTGTGTTGGAAAGCTTGTAACAGTGTTTTCCATCAGAGGACTGTAACTCTCTGAGAAGCCTAGGGTTTGAGATCAGTTGTTTCTGGATCTAGTTGAAGAGAAAATAGGACTGAGTTTCCTCTGATGGCATCTATTAGGTGCACTGTGTCTGATTCCAGAGAAGTATGCCATTTTCTTACCCACTGCCATTTACATGGTTCCAGTACACTGCTGGTGCAGGGGATGGCCTGAAGATCATCTGGGGTGGGAGAACATAAGAATATACTGCATGCGTTACCTTTCAGTTCTTTAGAAGAAACAACTCATATTGACCGCTATAGCATAATAATAAAAGCAAAATACTGCAGATGCTGGAAATCTGAAATAAAAACAGAAAGTGCTGGAAATGCTCAGCAGGTCAGGCAGCATCTGTGGAGAGAGAAACAGAGTTAACGTTTCAGGTCTATGACCTTTCATCAGGACTGGCAAAGGTTAGAAAACAATTAGGTTTTAAGCAAGTGAAGTTGGGGGGTGGAGGGGGTTGGTGCAGAAGGGAACAAAAGGGAAGGTGTGTGATAGGGCAGAGGGCAGGAGAGATGAAATAACAAAGCTATCCTGGGATAAAGGCAAAGAGTGTGTTAATGCTTGTGGTGAACGACAAAGCATTAGTCCAGAGAGAGTGTTAATAGCGGAATAATGAGCAGCCCTGTCTACATGAAAAACAGGTAAATGGTTCAAAGTTAAAAGAAAATAAAAAAAGGTCAGTTATGCTCTGAAATTATTGAACTCAATGTTCAGTCTGCAAGGCTGTAGAGTGCCTAATCGAAAGATCAGGTGCTGCTCCTCGAGCTTGTGCTGATGTTCACTGGAACATTGGAGCAGGCCAAGGACAGAAATGTGGACATGAGAGAAGGTGGGGGGGGGGGGGGGGGGGTGGGTGGTGGGAAGTGCTTAGAGACTGAGCGGAGGTGTTCCACAAAGCGGTCACCCAATCTGCATTTGGTCTCCTCAGTATAGAGGAGACCACATTGTGAGCAACAAATACAGTATACTAAATTGAAGGAAGTACAAGTAAATCGCTGCTTCACCTGAAAGGAGTGTTTGGGACCTTGGAGAGTGAGGAGAGAGGAGGTAAATGGGCAGGTATTACACCTCCTGCAATTGCATGGGAAGGTACCGTGGGATGGAGATGAGGTGTCGGGGTTATGGAAGAGTGAACCAGGGTATCGCGGAGGGAATGATCCCTTCGGAATGCTGACAGGGGAGGGGAAGGGAACATGTGTTTGTTGGTGGCATCACGCTGGAGATGGTGGAAAAGGGGTGGAAAGTGAGGACAAGGGGAACCCTTTCGCGGTTCTGGGAGGAAGGGGAAGGGGTGAGGGCAGAGATGTGGGAAATAGGTCAGACACGGTTGAGGGCCCTGTCAACCACAATGGGAGGAAATCCTCGGTAGACTGCTATAGCCTCTGGCTTCAAAATTTCGGTGCCGGGCAAGAGGCCATGGGAAGATCTTCTGCCCACCCACTTGTGCCCCTGAACAAAGTGAGTTCCTGAGCTTCCGCTGAAGCCTTTCTGGGGTGGAAAGCAGAGAATTCCCCAGGGAACCCATCAGGTTCCCCCTGAGAATTTACAAACAGCAACAGTACCCGGATTTCCACAGGGAGTACTTTAGTAGTAACCTGAAATGGGTAGGCCAATTTTGCATCTAGGCACTAAGGCCCCGATTTTAACTGCCCTGACACGTGGTGGAAACCAATTCGGGAGACAGTTAAAACTACAAGTGTCACTTACCTGCCCTGATCCTGTTGTCTTTGAGCAGACATGCAGGGCACTCGCAGGAAGGAAGCAGGGGCCTATAATAAATATGCAGATAGGTGATTACATCATCAGGACCCAATCTGCAATTTCAAATTGAGACCTGTGTGTTGGGGAGGGGGGGGGGAAAGGGGTGGTGGTTGGTTGGAGTGGGGGGGGAGGGGGGGGGCACTGGGTGGGCACCTTCGGCTCCCCTGTCAGGCAAGAAGTTGGGTGCTGGATCTTGGGCCACAAAAGACCCATATCATAAGATTAATAGTTTTAATTTAAGCTTCCTTCGGGCAACGAGGGACTAGAGTGCTCCTTTAGACCTCACAAAGTAGGCATGGAACTTCCTTGCACAGGGCATCCCCCCTCTTTATCTTTGACAGATCTGCCCACCCCACCTCTCCTCCAATCACAGTCAGAGTCATACCACTCCCTTCGATTGCTGCCAACAGCCTTCAGCCACTCCAAAGCCCTGCCCTGAGTCTTTCCACCCTCCTCCTCCCCACCACTGCTGACTGCCGGGTGGGGATTCACATGGATTACCAACTGCAGATGCTTACTTCCACCCACTAGGTAGTCAATCTGGCCAGTTGTTAGGCAGGACTCAGTATAGAATTGGCCTTTATAGCCACTCCAGGTGCTGCTCCACAAACCATTGACCACCTCCAGGCGCTTACCCATTGCCTCTCGAGATAAGGAGGCCAAAGAAGTATAGATTTATCTAAATGAGGCCCTACCATTAAGATGGGCAAGGGCTTCACCTCCCTAGCCTTGCCAGATTCGTCACCCACTAGCAGGCTTCCCCATAACCTTCCCGCTCCCCACCTCCAACCTCCATGAAGATCAATATTGACAGCTCCAGATACAATACTGCCCATGTGCAACGTCATATGAGATCTGCTCGTCATGCTACAGCATCATGAAGCTGATAAACAGCATTCAAATCTGAAGGAACCAGAGCTAGTGACATTGTTTATATGTAGTTCAGTTTATACCACAGCTCCTTGCAACCATAAACCAAGGAATCAGATCAGCTGGTCAGTTACTTCATAATTGTTATTGTTTGGTACTTTTGAGCTTAACAATTACATGTGGTGGAGCCCTGCAGTTAAAGTCATACTATAGAATCACTGAATATTAAAAGCTCATGGAGGCTATCCAGCCCATCATGCCTGTGCTCGCTCTTTGGTAGAGCTTATTGAATTATTCCCACTCTCCTGGTTTGCCCATAGTCCTATAATATATTTCCCTTCAAGTATCTATCCAGTTCTCTTTTGAATGTTACTATTGAATATGCTTCCACCAGCCGTTTCTTGCTGGCAAAAGATGTACAAATCGGTCAGCAAATTCAGGGGATTAATAGACATGTCTTGAGTTGCGAAACTCCAGAACTTGCTGGTTGATTTACATCATTCCATTGTTTGCCTTGCACAAACAGCATTTCACCCTCAGCTCTACCATTATTGTTAAGAACTCGCCGGATTTCCACATTAATCGTCCATTAAACCTACTGCAGAAATTTAGGGCTGGAACTTAAAAGTGTAAGCATCTTTTTAACAATGTGAAATTTGTTAATGCAATGCTGATCAGGTCCAGGAAAGGAACAATTTATAGTCTTCAATCTCATTCCTGCATGTAGTTAATTGTTAGAGATTTTAAATATGTCAACTGTTAAAATTTATTAGTCTTCCTTTCTGTCTCTTTCCTTCTCTCTCTAGATCCAACCCTTCTTTCTACTTATTTCTCTTTCTGTACCTGATTTGGCTCTAATTCACCCTCATTCTCCATCATTCCTCTCTTTCTTTCTCAATCTTTCAATCTCATTAGTTAAGGGGATACACAGTTGGTCCCACTGTTCACAGGTCCTAGATGTCCTGATGCCCTCATTGTGCTGTGATTAACTTACATGTTCAGCAAACTACCGCACAAATTATATTCGAACTGAATATGTACTGGCCCACGATGTCCCACTGCAGCAAGATCTCAACATTCTTTCAGTCATAAATATATGAAATACCATGGCCAGAAATTCACATTGGGCAGGAGGACCCACCCACCAGCCAAAAAGTCGTGGGCAAGCCCGCCTCCGCCAGGCCTGGGGAGCCACACCAAAATTATAAGCTCCCCAGACCCTTAACTGGCCTTGGGCAGGACTTCCACCTCTCTGAGGCAGGAAGTCCCACCTCCAAGAGCTGCCAGCCAATCAGCAGGCCGGCAGGTCAGTCCCAGCAGTGCCACTGGGAGTGGTGGCCACTACTGGGACTGCACCCAGCTAACAGCAGGATCATGGACGCCGGCCTGGAAAAAATGGTAAGTTTGCGGGGCCTCGCCGGGGACAATCGGCCGGATCCTGGCAAGGCAAGAAGGGTTGGTTGGGGGCGGGGCAGATTTTATTTCAGTGGGGGCAGTTGGGGATTGGGGGGGCCCTCCATGGGGCCCAAAGTACCCAATCAGGAGGGCCCCCTCCCAGCCCGCCTGGAGGCCGCCAGGTTTTACTTGGTGGCCTCCTGGGGGACCTCAGCCACCCGCCCGCTGCTGGTAAAATACCAGCAGTGGCGGGAGGAGGTCCTAAGTAGCAGTTAAATGGCCACTTAAGAGTCTTAATTGGCCTGGGGTGGAGGTGGTTTCTTGCTGCCACCACCCTGCGTAAAACTGCAGCAGGGGCAGGAAGGCATCCAGAACAGCACCCCCACCTCTCACTCAATTTTACAGCACCCCCCTGCACCCCCCCTCCCCCATCACCAGCCCACTCCTGTGGGGGGGGGGGGGGCGTAAAATTCCAGCCCATACTCTAATATTTCACAGTTTGACCTATAAAAGCGTAAAATTATGAAGCAAAATAAAACAAAATTGCATTTCAAATAAAAACAGAGCATGTTGGGAATACGCCACAGTTTTGGCAGCATCTGTGGAGAGAGAAACAGAGTTAATATTTCAGGTCTGTGACCTTTCATTAGATGACAGTGACCTTTCTCCTCCACAGATTCTACCAGACCTGCTGAGTATTTCCAGCATTTTTCTGTACTGATTTCATATTTCCAGCATATGGTTATTTTGCTTTTGTAAAATTGCATTTTAGTTATTTTATGCAAAACCATTCTGTGAGCTTTTTAGTATTTGAAGCACACTCAGTAATCTACTTTATGTCATTTAAAAAAGTCCATAAAGTTTGAACTGAAATGTTCAACATTCCACCATTACAAAATCCGAGAGAGAACACAGAATGATTCCCTACCTTTGAACACAGAATGATTCCCTACCTTTGAACACAGCAAATCATTGAAATTCTAGAGAGCACACAGCCCTTCAGTGACACTTGAGCTTTAAATGCTTTAGTTACTTAGAGCAGCTTTAATGAAAACAAGACAAGTGTTAGAACACATGCAGTCGTAATACTCATGCATGCCTTTGTTACTCAAAATTGACCTTTGCTAAATCTTTGTGGACTTTTTATTCATTTATCAGCATGATTTAGTTCCTGTATAGGTAAATGGATATATATTACCTATCACCTTATGATGTTTTATAAACACACTCTGGGGTAGAAATTCAGTTCGGGTAGTGGCGCAAAACGGACAGTATCAGGTCAGTCACCCGTTCTACGCAATGCCTGACATTTAATTCCACTGACGACAGCGGAACTGAATAACAGGTGCTGTGGATAATGGGCAGCCACTCTGACATCACCTGTTTTGCGCCATCACCCCGGATGAATTTCTACCCCTATCTGTCAGTCTATGCCTGGCTATCAAGTTGTATATCTATTCCGTTAAAACTTTGGTGTAGATCTTTCTGGTCCTACACTTGGGGATAGTAGAAACAGGGATGTCAGAAGGGGGAACAGTGCATGCTAAAGTATATTGTAAACTATTGGACAACTTCAAGCTCCCACCCAACCCACCCAGGAGTTTCCTGCCTGTACCCAAATCCTTCCATCCTCACTACGAGTGCCCTTAAAACTGCATCCGTACGGGCCAATTGCTGCAGATGCCATATTGGTGCAGGTGTTAGCGTGCACACAGGGAACATCCACCAGAAGTATGCACAGCAGGCAGATCATGATGTCGGTGGTGCCATTTTTGTACTCAATGCTCCAGCCAATGCCCTATCATAATCCCACACACGTGAGCATGCATTCAGCAACAGGATGGCGTTTCCCCCCCACACTTCACCGCCCACACCTCCAACCCCCTCCCCCCACCCCACCCCCGCCACCCCCCCCCCCCGCTCCAGCTCCCCCTCCATCACAAGTGCTATTTAAAGTGATCATCAAATACTTGCAGCTTAGTTGCCTGTTGATTTCTTCTGGCTGTTCCATTCCCTCAACATACCGCTGGTTTGTGACCAAAGGCAATGATTCATGCAAGTCAATGCCAGGTATCTGGGCAGCAGTCCTGATGCCTTCATTCTGTGGCAGTCCACTATGCCAGCTGCTTTTGAATCACTGCAACAAACCAAAGGTGGTTACTGGGTGACAAGGGCTATCCACTGATGGCATAGCTGATGACTCTGGTGTGTAAACCACATACATGTGTGCCGCATGCATACAATGGAAGCCAAGCTGCTACATGAAATGTGATAGAACAGATTATTGGCATGCAGAAACAATTCTTCTGCTGCCTGAACTGCTTTGGAGGAGCTCTGCATGACTCAGCTGAGCATATTATCAAGATTCGTGGTGGTCTGCTGCATGCTGCACAACCTCACCAGCCCTTGCCACCCAATATATGGTGAACAGCTGAGAAGCTGGAGAACGGGGAGGAGGAGCAAGAAGAGGAAGGGAGGGGGAAACCTAGACAGTCCTTTTCTGCCTGGGCTGTCCATGAAGAACTCATCCGAGTGCGATAACAGTAACCTCAATTCCCTATTTGCCAACAGAACCACACCTTACATTATCTCTGCCACTGACCATCACAGTGTTCACTTGGCCACAATGCAAATACAAAAGCTCCCACAAAATAAGCATTCCAAACTAAATTTATAAATCAAACCATGCCATATTTCTTACAAACGTCAACTAATCACCCTGGTGCATATCGTTAGAGTCTATCTTCCGTGTGCCTTTTCCTGTCTTGGTGCTCCTACACATTGCTACGCCAGAGGCTGCCATATGTACCGATGGGATGAGACCTGTGTCATAGTGGAAAGGGTAAATAGGGAGGTGGCAAAAGCTTTGAACGAGTAAGATGGGGGAGGAATGTACAAGAAATGTAAGCAGTCTAAATGTAAACAAAACACAAAAGAAGGGCATGGGAAAGAATAAAGTAAGGGAGGACATTGTTGGCAAGGGAATAAATAGAGTTACAGGAGTTTAAAAAGATTGTTAAACATAAAGTGAGAGGAAATCCTATTAAAAATGAGTTAAAATGTCTATACACACATTGTCCATAATAAAACAGGTGAGCTGTTCATGTATTTCAATCATACATTGGGATGAACCAGACCTAGTAGGGCTTGCTAAGACATGACTACAGAAAAATCAGGACTGGGAATTAAACATTACACGGTAATAATGAATAGTCAGCATGGAATGCAAAAGGGAAAATCATATTTGACTAGCCTCACTGAATTTTTTGAGGAGGTAACATAGACAGAATACAATTTTCTGCACTGCAAAACCTGGCCTGCAAAGGGGGGAGCTGATCAGCAATGAGGCAAGTGAGGAGTGGGCTGCCTCCTCGGATGATGAGGATGCGGAGCAGGAAGAGGGGCCAGCCAGGCCAGATGAAGGACCCCAGGGACAAGAGAATGGTCATGAGATATGTGCAAGGGAGGCTCTTAATGCCCTTATACATTTGCGTTTCCTACTGTCCCTTATACTTGAACAATAAAGACCTATCTTTAAGCAGCCCTGTTGTCACCTTCCTTCCTTAAGGATGCATTGGCCATTGAACATTTGTGCAGAGCAAATCTGTTGAGGTTTCAGAGTTGACCCCTTGCAGCAAGTTATATTGCCTCCAGCCTCTATTTAGAGGCTGAGTTGCAGCGAAGGGCCAAAGGCTTGAAGGAAGAGAAAGGGAGGGAGACTATGCATAACAGAAACGATTTATTTACTCTCGGACTATAGAGTGCCATTTGCATCTGAAACATACACTCATCTGTGATAACCCCATGATTCTACTCGGACTTCTTCATTCTCTTTGTGAACACCTATGCGGTGCATCTCATGTGCTGTCAGCTGAGGTGGAGACTGGCTGTTGACCTTGCTGCTCACTTGCTAGGGATGACCTTGGCAGTCGTCCTCTGGATGCCTTGGGCCTGGAGGGTCCTGACATGCTGAGGGACTCTTGCACAGAACCAGTATCACCTTCTGTTGACAGGGATGTTGGAGGAACTGGCGACACTGATAGAGGGAAAGAGGAGCAGCTGTCCACACCACGAGTGGCCTGAGAGGGGTCCCCAGCTGCGGGAGCCAGCCTGGCTCCTCCCTAGCAAGGCAGACTTCTGCCTCCCTGCTGACCTGAGAGGACATAGGACCTGGTGGTGGCTCCAGGTCCTCCATCCCCCTCTCGCCTCTGCTGCCTTGCTCCCATGGTCAGGACAAAGGTATGGAGGTCTGCACTAATGTCCTGCAGATACTCAGTGCTCTGTGGGATGTGGCTCTCCATCAAAGCTGTCAATCTCTCAATGGAGGGCACCACTTGTGCACCAGTCAGAGACAATGTCGAGCTCAAGGCCTGGATGGACGCTGTGCTTGGGCACGCATTACCTCTGGCATCTCTGCCAGATGTTGCTGAACCTCTCACTGCAGCTGCAGCATTTCCCGTGATACTGCTGACACCAGAGACATGTCATGAGTCTGTGGCTCAGCATGGGCCAGGTCTCCTACAGTCCTCCGACTGTCAGAGGCCTGAGCTGTCACAGTCTCCATCAGCTGCTTGGGCGCATGTGTGCTGTGCTCACCAGGTTATATACCCAGATCTAAACTGGAGTGCAAACCCACTGAGGTGCAAGTATCTGCGCTGGTGGAGGGTACAGGAGCATGAGGTGCCAATGGACCTTTCTTCCTCCCCCTCAGAGATGGCTGGCTCCCCCGTGGATTCAGAGGCTGTCTGATTTGGCACCGCTTGACCTGCATGGGGGAACAGAGGTAGGTAAGGGTCAAGGACCTGCCTTCCCACCACTGAATTCCCCCCCCCCCCCCCACCTCCCATGATGCAGACCCCTGTGGACACCGAATGCTTCTTGAGCGGCATGGCTGCATCGCTGCAGATGTAGCCCTGTGCCCCATGGTTAACTTAATCACCGTCTTGGGAAGGTACCCCTGTCTCTCTGTCCAGCATGCTGCCGCCATCTTGCAGTACAGCCAGTTCCTTGGTCTTGTCCTCCATTGGTGTTAAAGCATGCAGAATGGGCAGCCCTGGCCAGTTTTGGCCTGCTCGTTCCAATTGTGCACATTCTTTTCCTGCAGATTGAGGGAAAGGAGATGTTGGTCCCCAAGCGAGATCAATCCCAACACAAAGGCTGCTAGTCGTCCAGCTGCCACTGACGGGAGCACACAGGTGCCTCCTGCATGTGTCCCCTTTCCAGACCTCGCGAGATAGCACTATGAGAGGGGGCCTCCTTTCAGGGCCACCTTGCCATGCCAGTGTCAGTTATCTTGCATCCCTGATCCTTTGCTCACCTCTGGTTGGTTGATCCGTCTCCTCCCAAAGCAACGTCCTTCAGATGCAAGGCCCAAGAGGATGAAGGCATTAAAAGCTACTCACTTCCACAGCCCGGATGAAATCGTTCAGTCGCTTGTGACACTGAATCCTTATGCGCGGCGTGAACCCACGGCTGCTGACCTCCTCTGCGATCGTGATGAGGACGGCTTGGTTTGGCTCCCAGGCCTCCTCCTCCCATCCCTCGAGCACAAGAAGTGTCCTTTCCCTTGCAGCTTGCAAAAGGCATCAGCAAAGTGTTGGGCCACCCAGAGTCTCCTCTCAGCCATCTCTTTCGTTTCTGCAATCACCTACTCCTCTCCCAAGCCTTCAGAATGCGGTGTTTAATGGCAGCCTTTGAAAAATGGAAAGGACACTTCTTGTGCTCGAGGGATGGGAGGAGGAGGCCTGGGAGCCAAACCAAGCCGTCCTCATCACAATCGCAGAGGAGGTCAGCAGCCGTGGGTTCACACCAGCACCTGCCGAAGCATCACCTGACACCATTCTACCTGCCTCCAGGCCCAACACCGATCACATAATTGGTCGGGTTTCATGGCTGATTAGGTTTAATTGGTCAGCCGCCGTTGAATGCAGGAGCCCTCACTGGCCAACACAGAAGGACTGCACTGAGGATTCCCAAAGCTGGTAGGGACATCAGGATGGAGGGGAAACAAATGGGGCTGTGGCCTTTCATCTCCACAGCCCATCACTGCGACCCCCGGCCTGCCTCCGGGAGGCCACCTCGATTGAGCTGTGGGGCCTCAGGACATGGCGGGGGGTGGCTCTGATGTAGGTAAAATACCTGCGCTGGGTCAAAATGGTCCAAGTGGGGCCTTAATTGGTCTAATCAGCTGCCCACTTACTTGGAGCTGACCCTGGGAAAGATCCCCAGAGGTGGGAATGCATTGGGGGGGCCATCCCTACCCAGGTCCCCGCTATTTTCCTGGCAGCCCCCCCTCAAACTCCATCTCCACGGGGCCGGGAAAATCAGCTCAATGCTCCTTGCACATCAGAAAACCATATACAGTGTTTGTTAAAATTATGTAAATTAGCTGACCCTGCAGAATCTAATAAGGTCAGGCTACCATTCAGTTGGCATGGGTGCACAAGCCCTTGGAGTATAGGCCATTTTTTTGGCCTAACTTCAGAATTGGCCCTTATATCTCAGCCTGTCTCATTCCAAATGAGATCCCATGTAAGGTGAGCACCGAAGCAGCATGTAAGGTTAACAGAGTAAAATGAGCCAGGCCTAGATCACATTGAAGTTTAGCACAGTAAATGCAATTGTTATTTGGTATATTTTGTGGAACGATATAGCTCTTGTCAATCTATAAAGTATATGTACTACTGTTTAATAAATCTGTTTGGCTATTTATAGCCTCAGCCACAATCTCAAAGAGTGTTTATTTTGCCCCATCCAGAAGTCAAACTGATCACATTAGAGTACATTATATAAGCAATACCGTGATAAGGCGTTCCTGTTCAAATCCATGTGACCTAATATTATTTATACATAGCAGGTAAAGGTACACTCTGACTTGTAGGGAATGAGAACCCACTTACAGGAGTCAAGTCAGATTCTATACTTGAGAAATGTATCTAGAGGAAAACCTCAAAATGTAACAGGCACCTCCAAGAATGGAGAATTCCCTTAGTATTGAAGAATCAACTTAGATGATATAGCAAAGTCCTGAAATGGGACTTGTACCCACAACCTTCTAACTCAAAGGCAAGCTAGCAGTTAAATGCATGTATGATAACATTACTGATAGCCATCTCCCATCTCTATTTTGCATTACTTCAAATACTAAGGTAGTCAATATTTGATGAATCATGGTTGTTACAACATGGAATAGATTACAGGAAATCTACCCCTGGGTACCCCAATACAATCTATCCAAATCTTTTTGTGTTTCATCGACAACCAAGGTCCTCACAGCATGTTGCAACTGATCCTGATTCCTGATGCGGTTCGCAATCCGCAAATTAAATGGTTAAAAATACAATAAGCTCACACTGTTTCAAAGGAAAGTTCATTCCAGAATCATCTGTGAGTTAATTTTGGCTTTGGAGCTCCTCCAGGCTAAATTGCATCCGGAAATTGTGCATTAAGGCAGAGTAATTTCAGCAGGTCACTCTACCAAGCATTTGTTGGCATTGGTTGTAATATAATTCCTGTCATTATTAATGAACAGTAATGCATACTGCGTGTGTAAGTGCAGTTTGGCTTATTAACTGCTTGTTAATGGCCACTAAAACTGACCATCTGACTATTTTTTCAGTTTTATGCATCCCATAAATTTTGTGAGAACCTTCACCATAAAAATTTGCTCTGCAGCCATAATCAAGCTGCCTGAGTTCCTGGAGTGACAACGCTTGTTTTTTCTCCTGCTGCAAGCATTTTCCACCTCCCTTTATATTGTTATCCACTGGTTTTGCTCTCCTTCTGTTTATCTGCCCACAGTAGCCTGACAATCTTTCCTTTTCAGTTTGCTGGTTTTGCGACAAATTTTGGGTGAAGGACCAGCATCCCCGAAGAGGAGGTGGCAGCTACAGAAGGTACTGGAGGTGAACTACAGAAAGAGACGAGCTCAGTCTTGCTTCAAATCATCACATTTATAGATTACGGCCACAAAATGCAATTACACCTGAAAACAGGCAGGGGATGGTGATGTGCGATGAACCTCCGCCCATTGCTTCCGAGACAGGCAGCACGCAAACATCTGCTGCCTTCTCATTTAAATGATTGAAGCATGTTGAAGGGGAGGGGAGAGAGAAAGAAAGCTCTGGTACGAAAGTAGGGCACATGTAGCCATATTGCTCTTAAACCGATACCAACTACCGCAATTTCGAATATAGATCATAAAGAAACCTTCGTCTGAAACTTCTCGGAGAGTTATGTAAATGTGATTCTTACTGAAATTAGGTACGGGTGATGGAATAGTGGCAGTGAGTTTTAAGAGACCAGTCAGTACAGCAGTCAGAGCAATGTAGTATGAAGTAAATGAGGTTTAATGACTTCACAAGGTCAGAAAAGTTAAATATGATAAATAAAAATTGAAAAAAATGCATATTTTTGTATATTTCAGACAGAAGAAATATATTTCCCCTAAAAGTGCATACACAAATTTAAATGTATCACCTCTGCACTAAATGATCTGTAGTAACACCTACAGATGGAAGACTTCTATTCTTCCCCCTTTTTCCCTTCAATAAATGAATGGTAAATATAGGAATTTCCATTTGGGACTATCCCCTTTATTTTAAAAAATTCTCCAAACAACAAACAGTCTCATGGAACCATGAAGAATGAGGAACCTCCAAAATAAAATGCAAAACAATTCTAACAAAAGAGCAATCTAGATAAAGTAATGAGAATCCATGGGGTAGATTTTAAGAGCCTGGCGGCAAGCACAAATAATGGCGGGCACACCAAAGAGCGGTCGCGATCTACCGCACAGCAGCTCATTTACATAGCCGGGGTGGCCACCACCCCCCCCCCCCCCACCTCAATCATGTGGAGGAGCAGACTGTCCATCCCCAGCTATGGCGTCAGCTGCCTGTGCACAGGCGCTGGCGCCATTTTTAGTGGGCAGCCAGCCCTGCTGGTCAATTTGAATTTTTAAAGCCGTATCCCCCCCCCACAGAATTTGTACAATAGATTTCTAACGACCCTTTCCCACCCCTAAACCAATTACATTAACATTTCCCCACCAAAACACTTACCTTTTAAATCTGACCTTCCCCCCACCCCCAGAAAGCACAAAGTTTAAAGTTCACCACTTCCCACCATCCCCTGCACCTATTACGTTTATTTGACCCCATTCCGCCCACCCCCACACTGAAAACCTTAACTCCCTCACCCCTCCCCACCAGTGTCATGCCGGCTTTCCCTGTACGAGGACTTGAAGGTGTGGGAGTGGCGGCTGCCGCGCGGAAGATTGCGGTGGACCCATCATGATCTAAGGTAAGTTGATTTAGATTTATGCATGTCAGTAATTTAAATATTTAAGTCCAGTAAGTCCAGGTCCTGTCGTCCAGAGGTGTGGGGGGGGGGGTGGCGGGTGGCTGCCACGGAGCCTCGCCGCCACTGGGAGGATCGGTCCGGGCCCTCCTGGTGTCAGCCTCCATGGCAGGCCTCTTCCAGAACAATCTTCCGCGCGCATCCCCGCCACAGAGCCCGACGTCATGAGCTTGGTATAATACAGCACAATGAACCACAGCAATTCAACTTTAATATCCCACTCTCAGTCTTCCTCAATTGCTAATCCCCTGTTTGATCGTGGCACAAATTGGCAATCCTAGGGTGTCAATGTTGGAATTTGAGACTTGCAAGGTCAAATTTGACAGAATACAAGTGGTGATGGGGGTGCGGGGGGTGTACATCCTTTCTTGCCCTGACCGCCATTCCCCCACCCTCTGCCAGGATCAGAACCAGTGGCGCACCTTCCTGCCCACCAGGTGGGTGGGGCAGGGATGGACGGGTGCAGTGAGAAGGATTTACAAAGATATCCTCTCCCTCCATTAGCTTTCCTTTTCTTCTTCAGGAATTATATGCTCCTTTAAATTCCTTGCCATTTCTTCTGATATTGTAGTGCAGTTTGCGCTGCAGCACCGCCAGGTTTTTCCTCATGGCTGAGATCCTGCCATTTATGTTAACTGACCCCTGACCAAGGGAAACGGGTCTTGGTTGCAGCGATATCAGGACAGCAGATGAAAGTCCCACGCCACCACCACTAAGAAGGAAATCGAGCCCACGCTGTCATCCTGTACCTGGCTGTAACTTAGCTAAAGCAGACTTACCTTCTACTGAAATTTTGTGCAGAATTTAAAGATGGCATGGGTCTCAAATTCTCCTTCACCCTCCATCACCCCCCAATTAGATCTGTTGGGTTTGTGGCCTACCCAAATGGTGAGAACCTGTGGTCCATAGAATGTTACAGCACAGCAGGAGGCATTCAGCTCATCATGCCTGCACCTATTCAAAATTTTTAAGAGCTTTCGTAAATAAATAGGGAAAAAACATATTTCCACAGGTTTATGAGTCAGCAACTAGTGGGCCTTAATCATCACCAACAGAACTGAGGGAGAGGTTAGGATAGTTGTTAGGATAAGATATGTGCTACTGGAATCAGTGAGGGCAGCAGCTTTTAAAAGGGAAGTTGATAAATATTTGAAAAATAATAATTTAAAAGGGTGTAGGAGAATGACAAGGAAATGGGGACTAAGTGAATCGCTCTTTCAGAGAGCTGACCTCGATCAGATTCCCTCTTGTCCTTCTTGGTTTCTCTAGTCCCTCCTCGTTAATAAAGTCTCTCATCTTAGTAAATCGCAACTGTACCCTCTCTGTGCCCTTGGAATCCTTCCTGAAGCAGGATGCCTGAAGCTAGGCACAATATTCCAAATCTTAGCCTTCCAGTGATTGATATAGGTTTAGCATTCTGCTTTTAAAACTCTGTACCCCTATTAATATAAATGAAGGCACTGGATACTGCAAATGCTATGGGCCCTGACAATATTGCGGCAATAGTACTGAAGACCTGTGCTCCAGAACTTGCCGCGCCTCTAGCCAAGCTGTTCCAGTACAGCTATAACACTGGCAATGTAGAAAATTGCCCAGGTATGTCCTGTACACAAAAAGCAGGACAAGTCCAACCCAGCCAATTACCGCCCCATCAGTCTACTCTCAATCATCAGTGAAGTGATGGAAGGTGTCATCAACAGTGCCATCAAGCGGCACGTGCTTAGCAATAACCTGCTCAGTGACACCCAGTTTGGGTTCCGCCAGGGCCAATCAGCTCCTGACCTCATTACAGCCTTGGTTCAAACATGGACAAAAGAGCTGAACTCAAGAGGTTAGAGTGACTGCCCTTGACATCAAGGCAGCATTTGACCGAGTAAAACTGAAGTCAATGGGAATCAGTGAGAAAACTCTCTGTTGGTTGGAGTCATACCTTGCGCAAAGGAAGATGGTTGTGGTTGTTGCAGGTCAATCATCTCAGCTCCAGGACACCAATGCAGGAGTTCCTCAGGGTAGTGTCCTAGGCCCAACCATCTTCAGCTGCTTCATCAATGACCTTCCTTCAATCATACGGTCAGAAGTGGGGATGGTCGCTGATGATTGCACACTGTTCATCACCATTCACGGCTCCTCAGATACTGAAGCAGTCCGTGTAGAAATGCAGCAAGACCTGGACAATATCCAGGCTTGGGCTGATAAGTGGCAAGTAATATTCGTGCCACACAAGTGCCAGGCAATGACCATCTCAAACAAGAGAAAATCTAACCATCTCCCCTTGACATTCATGGCATTACCATTGCTGAATCTCCCACTATCAACATCCTGGGGTTACTATTGACCAGAAACTGAACTGGAGTAGCCATATAAATACCATGGCTACAAGAACAGGTCAGAGGCTAGGAATCCTGTGGCGAGTAACTCACCTCCTGACTCCCCAAAGCCTGTCCATCATTTACAAGGCACAAGTCTGGAGTGTGATGGAATACTCTCCACTTGCCTGGATGGGTGCAGCTCCAACAACACTCAAGAAGCTCGACACCATCCAGGACAAAGCAGTCCGCTTGATTGGCACCCCATCTACAAACATTCACTTCCTCCACCACCGACGCACAGTGGCAGCAGTGCCTAACATCTACAAGATGCACTGCAGCAACGCACCAAGGTTCCTTAGACAGCACCTTCCAAACGCATGACCTCTACCAACAAGAAGGACAAGAGCAGCAGATGCAAGGGAACACCACCACCTGTAAATTCCCTTCCAAGCCATCCTCGGCCTGACTTGGAAATATATCACCGTTCCTTCACTGTCGCTGGGTCAAAATCCTGGAACTCCCTTCATAACAGCACTGTGGGTGTACCCAGCCCACATGGACAGCAGTGGTTCAAGAAGGCTGCTCTCCACCACCTTCTCAAGGGCAATTAGGGATGGGCAATAAATGCTGGCCTTGTCAGCAATGCCCACATCCCATGAATGAATTAAAAAAAACATCGACAGGATCCCAAATACATGAGATGTGACTCACCCTGTGTTGGCTCCTAGATTTAATTAATTACGGCTACTTTGTATCCCTGTGCTGCTGCGTGTGTCTAGGGTAGATGGTAACATGGGGTCCTGCTTTATGGCGAGTCGTTCTGCTGGGCCACATTGATGATCATTGGGCTCTAGCATTTCTGTAAAAAGACATCACAAATTGTGAGAAGGACACCATTGTTATTCACATTGCAGTTCTGATGCAGTCATATAAAATCTGCAGTGGGCATTTCAATCACTATATCAAGGGAATAATAATTCCTTACAATTGTTACTGTATGTTGATATAACATCACAAGCCATCAGCTAACAGACTTGCATACTTCAGCATCTTCTATTCCTACACTCCCAATGTTGTTTCTGATTTACTTACACAGCATCAGTGATCTAAGTTGTGGGGTGCCTCCACCTACCAATAGGGTCTCTGCCCTGTTAAAGGTCAGTGTTTCCTGCATAGAACAGAAATTAATGCATTAAGTGGCAGTGTTTGTTAATATAAAGCACCAGAAAGGAGTGTGCCAATACCTATAATATAGCCGGTGGGTGGGGTGGGGAGGGGGGGGGGGGTGCGGGGGAGAGGATGATAGGGAGGGAGCTGGGAAGAGAAGGGAGATGGAGAGGGAAAGGGACAGAAAGAGGGAGAGGAAGAGAGAGAGGAAGAGGGAGCGAGAAACTGTATCATTGGTAGCTTCCTTTTGTGAACACAACCAACTGACTTCTTAGCTTGAACTTTAGATTTGAAAGAGAACAGCTATGTGGACATGAATTGGCATCATCAGCAACTCCAACAGCTTGGCCTTATATGGAGCTGCAATAAACCTTGGCACTATAGCTTGACTTTGTATATGTGTAGGACCACTTGACATGCTTATGTTTAATATCTGTAAGAGAACAGCTGTGAGGACTTACGCTGATGTCAACTGCAAATTCATGCACACAGCCATGAATATTAGAATGAATTAGAAATAGAATCAATTCCTCCTTACCTTTGCCTTTTTCTTGGGTATGGAAGTGACTTAGTCCTTCTTGCTCGGTGCAGCATATGCAAGAACATACATTCATATTTGCTGATGCTTCTTCCCATGTTCATGCATCTCCTGTGCCATTGATAGGGTTAACATTTGGCACAAAGACAATATTGTAGATTAGATTAGATTAGATTAGATTAGAGATACAGCACTGAAACAGGCCCTTCGGCCCACCGAGTCTGTGCCGAACATCAACCACCCATTTATACTAATCCTACACTAATCCCATATTCCTACCAAACATCCCCACCTGTCCCTATATTTCCCTACCACCTACCTACACTAGTGACAATTTATAATGGCCAATTTACCTATCAACCCTTCTTTCTTGTAGTGCTCCAGGACCCTGTTCACAAGCACCTGAAGAGCATAACCTCAGTAGCAGAATTCCTTTGCTGTCACCTTCTTTCCAATGAAGCACCGAGTTGCACACTCACAATGTTATTCACGCATGACATACTTCATAATACTTGTTGAATAGCTTAAATTGTTTATTGTTGCTGTACTCCACCCTCATTGGCTTCGTAGATTTATGTGCCTCATAACAAATGAGTGATGGAGAGCATGAACTTGAGCAAAATTTGTGGTTTTATAAAGTGCTTAACAGCACAAAAATAAAAATAAAGATCAACATATTGGTCCAGAATATGCTAGGAAAATATCAAGATTAATGCAAGCTCTGTTATTTGTGTGTAAATAACCCACCACTTTGTGGTGATGTCGAGATACAGCTGAGTTGTGAATTGTCCCGAATTGCTGGGTGATTTCTGCTTTTCACCTCACAAAAATTGGAGCTCATCGTCCATCAGCCCATGAGCGTCAAGAAATTGCTCCATTTGCGCTGTTAAAACAAATTAAAATTACTGCAGAAGTTTGGGGCTGGTATTTAACAATGTAAGGACTGTGTTAGTGACAAAATTTACGTGCCTGCCATGCCACTCAATCTCCAAGGCCAAGAAAGGGAACAACTGGAGGTACTAATTTATCCTTAGAGGATTTGAAAATTTACATTATTAAAAAAAAAATTACTTTTCCTTTCTGAAATTTTTTTCTTTTTCCTACATTACAACAGCGACTACACTTCCAAAGTACTTCATTGTCTGAAAAGCAATTTGAGATGTCCATTGGTCATGAAAAGCACCTATATAAATGTAAGTCTTCCTTTTTCTTTAGTTAATCCAATCTTTCTTTTCCTCTCTTTATTTCTCTTTCTGTTTCTAATTTGACCCTAATATTTCTTATTTTCTTCTGTCATTCCTCTATTTCAATCTCTATCCTTCAATCACACTGGCCCAAAATTTGCTGTCAAAATAACAGTGAGGTTACTAACATTTGAGGTTGTTCCTGTGCAAATGTCAGAGCAACTTCAGGTGAGGGCAGATGTGCAATTTATCAGAGAAATCGTTGCTGTCAGAGATGCACCACTCCAGCCTTAGTTTCACAAAACTGGCATCTCGCTATCTGCCTCTCCATTTTAATGCATTGAATGGCGTGACGTTGCTGTATTCATAAGGCAGACACAATCTAACTCACCATAGAAAGTTAAGTCAAGTCATTTACGTGATAAGTGCTAATTATTGCCAGTGAACTTCTCTGGCACTGAAAATTAACTATTACAAGCGTGGAGTCTCATTCCTTCAGGTTTTAATCACTGCTAAATTATTTTAATTAAAACTTTTGACTTCACTTTTTCTTCATCTCTTTTTACTCTCTCTCTCTTAATCCAATCTTTCTTTCCTGTCTGTATTTCTCCTCTATATCTGATTTGACTCTAATTCACCCTCATTCACCATCGTTACTCTGTTTCTTTCTCAATTCCTCAAATTCATTAGTTGGTCTCACCATTCACTGAAGTCCCAGGTGCCCCACTGCCCTCGCAAAGCCATTATCAGCTTGCACTTTCAGCAAATTATGGCGCAAATTATATTCAAACTGAAAGGTGCAGAAAATGTCTAATTAATGGCGTGGGGCGCCCCAATCCAGCAGATTCAGCCCATTGTGGTCTCAACCTTCTTTCATTCATAAATATATGAAATACCATATTCTGAACATTAAGTTCAATTTAGTACAAAATTATTTCTCAATTTGATCAATAAAAGTGTAAAGTTTGAACGTAAAACAACAAAATTTGACATTGAACTCACCATTCTAAATAATACTTCCTTCTCAGCCCTCATGCTGTAAATTTGGGAATCCTTCAATCTGATTGGTTAAGGCGATACACAGGGGGAAAGATTTATTCAAAAGAAGTGGCACTACGCAGATTCCCCAGGGCAGATAGTGCTGCAGGCCGCTGCCTGCACGATGTTCCTCATTGATATCATTGAAAAAAAACATTATGGGCTGCGCAGGTAGTGGCGCTACCTGCCCCTGAATTGGTGTAATCTGCACTGCGTCACTTATTTTTCCTCAATGCAGTTGCTAGCCCTGTTCACACAGATCACAGATACCCTATAAAGGGTGCTGCACTGATTCCATCTCGAACTTATAGTAACTTACAGGGCGAAATATCATCAGCATTAAAGAGGCAAGGGCAAGTCTAACTAACAGCAAGCACCGTTTATTGGACTGCCACTGCAATGTTTGGGCCAATCATTGGTCCTCCCTTTCACCAGGTGCCCCATTGACCTCACCTCACAGTTATCAGCTCACACTCCCAGTAATTTGAGGTGCAAAAAATTTGATCTGAAGGTTGAGAAAAAGCTCCAACAAACAGGGCATGCCACAAGATGCCTTGCTCCATCAAATTCTGAACAGATATAAAAACAAGAAATGCTGGAAATACTGAGCAGGTCTGGCATCATCTGTGGAGAGAGAAGCAAAGTTGACGTTTCATGTCAGTGACCCTTCTTCAGAACTGACAAATATGAAAAATGTAAAAGATTTTAAGCAAGTAAAGCGGGAAGTGGGACAAGAGATAACAAAAGAGGTGTTGATAGGACAAGGTCACAGAGAATAACTGACCAGAAGATCATGGAACAAAGGCAAACGGTATGTTAATGGTGTGGTGAAAGACAAAGAGAGGGTGTGAACAGACTGTGACGCACAAAGCACTCCAAAAACAAACATTAAAAAAAGTTTTCGAAACAGAAACAGTGGGTAGGCATAGTAGAAACAAACTAAACACACTAAAAAACCTAAAACAAAATAACCAAATAAAAATGAGAAAAGAAAAAAAGAAAAAATAACTAATCATAAAAAAGGGGGCCCGTCATGCTCTGAAATTATTGAATTCGATGTTCAGTCCGGCAGGCAGTAGTGTGCCTAATCGGTAAATGAGATGCTGTTCCTCGAGCTTGCGTTGATGTTCGCTGGAACACTGCAGCAAGCCCAGGACAGAGATGTGAGCATGAGAGTGGGTGGGGGGGGGGTTGTTGAAATGGCCAGCAACCGGAAGCTCGGGGTCCTGCTTACGGACTGAGCGGAGGTGTTCCGCAAAGCGGTCACCCAATCTGCGTTTGGTCTCCCCAATGTAGAGGAGACCACATTGTGAGCAGCGATTGCTGGCCATTTCAACAACACCACCCCTCCCCCCCCACCCCCCACTCCCTGCTCTCATGCTCACATGAGCATGGGATTGCTGCAGTGTTCCAGCGAACATCAATGCAAGCTCGAGGAACAGCATCTCATTTACTGATTAGGCACACTACTGCCTGCCGGACTGAACATTGAATTAAATAATTTCATAGCATGACGGGCCCCCCTTTTTATGCTGAGTTATTTTTTTCTTTTTCTCTTTTTTCTTTTTTATTTGGTATTTTGCTTTAGGTTTTTTAGTGTGTTTAGTTTGTTTCTACTTTGCCTACCCACTGTTTCTGTTTTTTTAATGTTTGTGCTTGGAGTGCTTTGTGCTTTACAGTCTATTCACACCCTCTCTGTACTAACGCTTTGTCTTTCAGCACACCATGAACATACCATTTGCCTTTGCTCCATGACCTTCTGGTCAGTTATTCTCTGTGACCCTGTCCTATCAACATCTCTTTCGTTATTTCTTGCCCCACCCCCACTTTACTTGCTTAAAATCTTTTACACTTCTCATATTTGTCAGTTCTGAAGAAGGGTCACTGACCTGAAACATTAACTCTGCTTCTCTCTCCACAGATGCTGCCAGACCTGCTGAGTATTTCCAGCATTTCTTGTTTTTATTTCAGATTTCCAGCATCTGCAGTATTTTGCTTTTATCTGACCCTATATACTTGTGCTGAAAAGTCTTGGGCCCCATTTACTTGATTTCAACATATGTAAATAGTTCTTAATCAATGTTGAGCCTCCAAGTTAGAACTGTGGTATTTTTTATAAACGGAACTGTGTATGGACTCATGCATGGCATATTCAAAAAGATAAGTAAATAAGAATTGCACACCTGAGGCAGGGTAATGCATTCCTGCTAGCTCATTCATTTTAACCTAATTAGATTACATGGGCTAAGAATGCTGAAATCAGATTACAATATCGGATGTATTTAAACTGACAATAGATTACAGATAGTGAGATATGATGCTCCTGACAGGTTAAATATAGTATTTCAATCTCATGATGAATGCACAACCACACACTTAATTCAGGACCATGCTGAAATATTTAGTGACAATGCTAGTGACAACAATGAACAGAAAGGTTTGTGTTTGTAGTACACAAGGAACTATTTTAGTACAAAACTGCCTCATGTATCTTTCTCCCATGGCACAGTAAATTTTGCTCTGCATGTGACAACAGATAGGCAACATCTCAACATTCATTGTCCTCTGACAAACTGCAGTAGTTGGTACAGAGATACACAGTAAAGAGGGTTAGAGATTAATATTGGTATGCCTCTGAGTCCATTTTATTTTTGGGCATGAAGCTGCACTACTATCTGAGATATAATTGTTATTTTACAAGATTTTTGGAGAATATAGCAATTCTTCAAACATTTTGCGAGAATTCTGCATGCTCACACGCCAAACCATCTGATGTTTCAAAGAACAGTACAGCACAGGAACAGGCCATTCGGCCCTCCAAGCCTGCGCCGATCTCGATGCCTGCCGAAACTAAAACCTTCTGCACTTCCGGGGACCATATCCCTCTATTCCCATCCTATTCATGTATTTGTCAAGATGCCTCTTAAACGTTGCTATCGTACCTGCTTCCACAACCTCCCCCGGCAGCAAATTTCAGGCACTCACCACCCTCTGTGTAAAGAACTTGCCTTGCACATCCCCTCTAAACTTTGCCCCTCTCACCTTAAACCTGTGTCCCCTAGTAACTGACTTTTCCACCCTGGGAAAAAGCTTCTGACTATCCACTCTGTCCATGCCGCTCATAACTTTGTAAACCTCTATCATGTCGCACCACAACCTCCGTCGTTCCAGTGAAAACAATCCGAGTTTATCCAAACTCTCCTCATAGCTAATGCCCTCCAGACCAGGCAACATTCTGGTAAACCTCTTCTGTACCCTCTCCAAAGCCTCCACGCCTTCTGGTAGTGTGGCAACCAGAATTGCACGCAATATTCTAAGTGTGGCCTAACTAAAGTTCTGTACAGCTGCAGCATGACTTACCAATTTTTATACTCTATGCCCCGACCAATGAAGGCAAGCATGCGTATGCCTTCTTGACTACCTTATCCACCTGCGTTGCCACTTTCAGTGACCTGTGGACCTGTACGCCCAGATCTCTCTGCCTGTCAATACTCCGAAGGGTTCTGCCATTTACTGTATACTTCCCACCTGCATTAGACCTCCCAAAATGCATTACCTCACATTTGTCCAGATTAAACTCCATCTGCCATTTCTCCGCCCAAGTCTCCAACCGATCTATATCCTGCTGTATCCTCTGACAATCCTCATCACTATCCGCAACTCCACCAACCTTTGTGTCATCCGCAAACTTACTAATCAGACCAGCTACATTTTCCTCCAAATCATTTATATATACTACAAACAGCAAAGGTCCCAGCACTGATCCCTGAGGAACACCACTAGTCACATCCCTCCATTCAGAAAAGCACCCTTCCACTGCTACCCTCTGTCTTCTATGACCAAGCCAGTTCTGTATCCAACTTGCCAGCTCACCTCTAATCCCGTGTGACTTCACCTTTTGTACCAGTCTGCCATGAGGGACCTTGTCAAAGGCTTTACTGAAGTCCATATAGACAACATCCACTGCCCTTCCTTCATCAATCATCTTTGTCAATTCCTGAAAAAACTCAATCAAATTAGTGAGACACGACCTCCCCTTCACAAAACCATGCTGCCTCTCGCTAATAAGTTTGTTTGTTTCCAAATGGGAGTAAATCCTGTCCCGAAGAATCCTCTCTAATAATTTCTCTACCACTGACGTAAGGCTCACCAGCCTATAATTTCCTGGATTATCCTTGCTACCCTTCTTAAACAAAGGAACAACATTGGCTTTTCTCCAGTCCTCTGGGACCTCACCTGTAGCCAATGAGGATGCAAAGATTTCTGTCAAGGCCCCAGCAATTTCTTCCCTTGCCTCCCTCAGTATTCTGGGGTAGATCCCATCAGGCGCTGGGGACTTATCTACCTTAATGCTTAGCAAGACACTCAACACCTCCTCCTTTTTGATAATGAGATGACTGAGACTATCTACACTCCCTTCCCTAGGCTCATCTTCCACCAAGTCCTTCTCCTTGGTGAATACTGATGCAAAGTACTCATTTAGTACCTCGCCCATTTACTGTGGCTCCACACATAGATTCCCTTCTCAGTCCTTGAGTGGGCCAACCCTTTCCCTAGTTACCCTCTTGCTCTTTATATACGTATATAAAGCCTTGGGATTTTCCTTAATCCTGTTTGCCAATGACTTTTCATGACCCCTTTTAGCCCTCCTGACTCCTTGCTTAAGTTCCTTCCTGCTGTCTTTATATTCCTCAAGGGATTCATTTGTTCCTAGCCTTCCAGCCCTTACAAAGGCTTCCTTTTTCTTTTTGACGAGGCTCACAATATCCCGCGTTATCCAAGGTTCCCGAAACTTGTCAAACTTATCCTTCTTCCTGACAGGAACATGCTGGTCCTGGATGCTAATCAACTGACGTTTGAAAGACTCCCACATGTCAGATGTTGATTTACCCTCAAACAGCCGCCCCCAATCTAAATTCTTCAGTTCCTGCCTAATATTGTTATAATTAGCCTTCCCCCAATTTAGCACCTTCACCCGAGGACTACTCTTATCCTTATCCACAAGTACCTTAAAACTTATGGAATTATGGTCACTGTTCCCGAAATGCTCCCCTACTGAAACTTCGACCACCTGGCTGGGCTCATTCCCCAATACCAGGTCCGGTACGGCCCCATCCCTAGTTGGACTATATACATGTTGTTTCAAGAAGCCCTCCTGGATGCTCCTTACAAATTCTGCCCCATCCAAGCCCCTAGCGCTCAGTGAGTCCCAGTCAATATCAGGGAAGTTAAAATCACCCACCACTACAACCCTGTTACCTTTACATCTTTCCAAAATCTGTCTACATATCTGCTCCTCTACCTCCCGCTGGCTCTTGGGAGGCCTGTAGAAAACCCCCAACATCGTGGCTGCACCCTTCCTATTCCTGAGCTCCACCCATATTGCCTCGCTGCATGACCTTCCGAGGTGTCATCCCGCAGTACAGCTGTGATATTCTCCTTAACCAGTAATGCAACTCCCCCACCCCTTTTACATCCCCCTCTATCCCGCCTGAAGCTTCTAAATCCTGGAACATTTAGCTGCCAATCCTGTCCTTCCCTCAACCAAGTCTCTGTTATAGCAACAACATCATAGTTCCAAGTACTAATCCAAGCTCTAAGTTCATCTGCCTTATCTGTTATATTTTTCGCATTGAAACAAATGCACTTCAGACCACCAGTCCCGCTCTGCTCCACAACATCTCCCTGCCTGCTCTTCCTCTTAGTCTTACTGGCCTTATTTACTCGTTCCCCTCATTTATTTCACTTGCTGTCCTACTGCTCTGGTTCCCAGCCCCCTGCCACACTAGTTTAAACCCTTTATCGTCAAATACATCAAAGAATATTTGTCTCTGATTCAATAGTCAGCTCTTCTTCTCCATTTACTTGCTGAGGCCTGGCCCTGAAATATCCATAGGCTGCAAACCCAGTGATTGCACCAGGATCACACACACCAACGCCCTTGAGCACTGACTGCAGGGTCAGTAGAAGGATACCTCACTTGCATAGGGCCAGTGTGTACAAGTGCTACATTGGGGTACTTCATTGGTGCTCACCTTCCCCAAGCACTTGGAAACTAAGGCATCCACCTACCCACCTGTTGTGCAGGGGGTGTTTGCCCAAGACCCACCCCCAACCTTGCCACTGCTCCTCCGAGCTCCTAAACAAGGAGGTTGATCCAGAAACACGTAAAAAAAAACTTGTCCTGTTGCCAGCCTTGGACCCCACTGGGTGAGGCCCTCGTGTGATTTTGTGGAATGACTCGTCCTTCTCGGTAAACCGGCTACCACTAATGCGTTAAGTTCCCAAACAGGGAAAAGGCAGATACCCCTGGATTAGGGAGGCCCCATCTCTGACCATGTTCCTGGCCTGTCATTTGCCTTATGAGGGCTGACTGAATCGCCAAGTCCTCGTATCCCTCAGGATTGTTAATACCACTTGGTTGGCTATCCAGTACCGATATCACACAAGGTAGCATGGACTCCCAAAAGTGCTCAACTAACTTGTTTCAGCAAGCACTGAGGCATGGTCAACACTTGGTTTGAATCAAGCATTGGAAATGTAAAAACTATCTTGTAAATGAATAGCCTAAGAGCACTATCGGACAAATTTCCTTTACTTCAGATCATTTCGTTTGTGGATGCTTTTCTCAAAACAATTATTGCATCTGCAGCTGGAGGAAATGGAGGGATGATAAGGTTGTCCTATGATGAGAGGCTGTGTAAATTGGGCCTATATTCTCCAGAGTTTAGAAGAATGAGAGGCGATCTAATTGAAACATACAAGATTCTGAAAGGGCTTGATAGGGTAGAAGCTGAGAGATTGTTCCCACTGGTCATGGAATCTAGAATACGTGGACACAGTCTCAGGATAAGGATCCAATCATTCAGGACAAAGATGCGGATAAATTACTACACTCAAAGGGTTGTGAATCTTTGGAATTCTCTACCCCAGAGGGTTGTGGATACTCCATCATTGAATACATTTAAGGCTGAGATAATAGAATTTTGGTCTCACAAGGTATCAAGGGATATGGGGAGCGGGCAGGAAAGTGGAAATGAATCCCACGATCAGCCATGATTGTATTGAATGGCAGAACAGGCGAGATGGGCCAGATGTTCTACTTCTGCTCCTATTTCTTGTGGTTCTTGTGTTCGTGTAAAAAAGTCTAAGAACTGCTACCGGGTTACCAAGAAAGACTTTCATTTATAATGCGACGTTTACAACCTCAGAATGCCCCAAAGTTCTTTCCAGTCAATAAAGTATTTTTGAAATGTAGACACTGTTGCAATGAAGGAAAAGTGGCAGTCAATATGCACACAGCAAGCTCCTACAAAAAGCAATATCATAATGACCATATCATCTGCTTTAGTGATTGAAGGATAAATATTGTCCAAGACACCAGAGACAACCCCCATGCTCCTCTTCAAAATAGTGCCTTGGAATCTTTTGCATCCACCTGAGAGGGCACATGGGGCCTCAGTTTAATGTCTCATCTGAAAGATGGAACCTCTAACAATACAGCACTCCATCAGTACTGCACTGGAGTGTCAGCCTGGGTTTTGTGCTCAAGTCTCAACTGAGTCCTGTGGTAGACAGCCAAGAGAAACTGGAGAAAAACTGCTGAACTCAAACATATTGGAGATCAATGCTACTGAGGCGACTGTGGAGTTACTGAGACCCTTGCTATTGCTTCTGCCTAAATCTTCCGGAAGGCTTTGGCAATCAAAGAAAATGTACACAGAATAATTTGTTTCCACAAGAATGACAACCTGCTGTAACCCTGTTCTTTGATCAAAAACAAGAGGGCTACTGGCATAAACAGAGGTGACAATTCTAGGCCTTGAAGGTCATTTGAGTCATGTGGGGTCGATTATTCACTTGTCTGACTGAACTAAGAGAATCTGCCATACTGTTCACACAACTTAGATGTTGAACCAAGAGGATCATCATTAGTCAATCAATAGAGTGCATTTAGCACAAATACAGTAGATAAACAAAAGACTGTAGATGTTGAAAATGCAAAATAAAAATGGGGAATGCTGGAAATATCCAACAGGTCTCTGTGGTGAGAGAAACAGAGTTAAGGTTCCATGTGGCTGACGTTTTGTCAAAGGTTAACAAGAAGTATGTGACTGGCGATACAGTACCAATGGTAAAGGCTGGGGTGGGGTGGGGGAGGGGGAGGGTACGGGGAGCAGAAGCTGGCTGTCCTCTCAAGAAAAGTGCAAAGTACAGAAGAGTCAAAGGGAGAGTAGAGAAATATCGAAACTGACTGAAAAAAATCATATTAAATGCCACTTTATTTTATGTCGATTTCGTTATTCAAAAGACAAATCCCTGCCCTCCACTCTTTCTGGGTAGGGCTGGTATGTTCCTCGAGGAGGACAAAGACATTTGCATGCATAAAACAGATTGAGCATTAACAGAATGCTAGATTTTGTTTGACGTTTCGTGATCCTCGATGTTGATTAAACCCCAAGTATGGTGGGACAGAGTAATTTACGTACCTCCCAATGTTGAAATATTATCACCCTTGTTGTTGCACTCACTACAGTTCAAAGCCACACAGAGCAGTGGTCAGGCATTCAGAACTATAAGAGCCATTGAAAGTTCAGCATACTGTGTCAGCTCAAAAAATCTGTTCGCTGTTGATATCCCAATAAATTTCTCCAAATCTTCCTTGTATTTTCACTGACCAATTCCAAGAAAAATGTGCCCTTGTTACAATTATCTCTGGCTGAACACTGCTGTTGTGCCAGCAAATGTTAAAAATTGTATTCAATGTAAGAACATAATGCACAGATGTATTAGGTGCAGGTATAGACCATACAGCCCCTCGAGCCTGCTCCACCATTCAATGCGATTATGGCTGATCTTCTGCCTCAACTCCACTTTCCTACCTGCTCCCCATATCCCTTGATTCCCTAAGAGACCAAAAATCTGTCTATCTCGGCCTTAAATATACCTGACAATGGAGTATCCATAATATTCTGGGGTAGATAATTCCAAAGATTTGCAACCCTCTGAGTGAAGAAATTTCTCCTCATCTCAGTGCTAAATGAGTGAACCTTCACCGTACTGCCTCCAAGGCCAGTATATCCTTCTTTAGATATGGAGACCAAAAGATCGCACAGTACTCCAGGTCTAGTCTCACCAAAGCCCTGTTCAATTATAGCAAGATGTCCTTATTCTTGTACTCCAATCCCATTGCAATAAAGGCCAGCATGCCATTTGCTTTCCTAATTGCTTGCTGTACCTGCATGCTGTACACCCAAGTCTCCCTGAACATCAATATTTAGGTGTTTCCATGCCTTTTAAAAAATATTCTGCTTTTCTATTTTTACTACCAAAATGAATAACTTCACACTTCCCCACATTATACTCCATCTGCCATCTTGTTGCCCACTCACTTAACCTGTCTATATCTCTTTGAAGCATCTTTGTGTCCTCCTCACAGCTTACATTCCTACGTAGTTTTGCATCAGCAGAAAACTTGGATACATTACTCTCGATCTCATCGTCTAAGTCATTAAAATAGATTGTAAATAGCTGAGGCCCCAGCACTGATCCTTGCAGCACTCCACTAGTTACAGCCTGCCAACTTGAAAATGCACCGTTCATCATTACTCTCAGCTTCCTGTCCGTTAACCAACCCTCCATCCATGTTAATATATTACCTCCAACTCCATGACCCCTTATCCTGCGTATTAACCTTTTGTGTGGCACCTTATCGAATGCCTTTTGGAAATTCAAGTATACTACATTTACTGGCTCCCCTTTATCTATCCTACCAGTTACATCCTCAAAAAACTCTAATAAATTTGTCAAACACAATTTCCCTTTTGTAAAAACATGTTGCCTCTGTCTGATCATGCTATGATTTTCTAAGTGTATTGTTAAGACTTCCTTATAATAGATTCCAACATTTTTCCGACAACTGGTGTTAGGCTAACTGGCCTGTGGGGCCCAATTTTCTCTTTCCCTCCTTTCTTGAATACAGGTGTGACATTTGCTAATTTCCAATCCGCTGGGAACATTCTAGAAGCTAGGGAATTATGGAAAATCATATCCAGTGCATCTACTATCACTGCAGCTACCTCTTTTTTAACACTTGGATGTAGGCCACCAGGTCCTGGGGATTTGTCAGCTTTTAGTTCCTTAAGTTTCTCAAAAACTTCTTCTCTGCTGATATTAATTACCTTACGTTCTTCACTCTTGATTACCCTTTATTTCTGGTATGCAATCTGTGTCTCCTACTGTGAAGACAGATACAAAATATTGTCACTGCCATTTCCTCATTTGCTATGATAATTTCATCTCGTCCTGCCTCTAAGGGACCAACATTTGCTTTAGCAACTCTCCCTTTTATATACTTGTAAAAGCTCTTGCAATTGATTTTTATATTCCTGGCTAGTTTACTCTCATATCCTATTTTTTCCCTTTTTATCAACTTTTTGCTCGCCTTTTGCCAGTTTCTAAAACTCTCCCAGTCCTCAGGCTTGCTATTATTATTTGCAACATTATAAGCCTCTTATTTTATTTTAATACTATCCTTAACTTCCTTAGTAAGACAAGCATGGATCTTTCTCACTGAGTTTTTTTTTAATGGAATGTATATTTGTTGAACATTTTGAATCATTTCTTTAAATGTTTCTCAGCAGAACATCATTCCTGGTTCTACCTATGTCGTTGGTTCCTACGTGGACCATGACAACTGGATCCTTCCCCTCCCACTCCAAGTTTGTCTCTAGCCGCGATGTCTTTAACCCTGGCACCGTTCAGGCAACACAACCTTCAGAACTCCCAGTCATGGCTGCAAAGAATGATATCTATCCCCTGACTATACTGTCCCCTATTACCAGCACATTCCTTTTCACTCCCCCCACATGAATGGTGTTCTGCACCATGGTGCTATAATCAGTTTGTCCATCCACCCTGCAGTCCTTGTTCTTATCCACACAGATAGCAAATACCTCATATGCCTGCTGGTGAAAGTCAAGGGCCGAGGTTCCTTCATCACTACATCCCGGATCCCCATACCTGTCTGATTCACAGTCCCTGACCACTGGCTAACTCTAAAGTTCTACTAAAGTCTCCAGGTAACTCTCCCCCTCTCTAATATCTAGCAATATCTGCAGCTCGGACTCCAACTCAACAACTCTGAGCCTAAGTTCCTTGAGCTGCAGACACTTACTACAGATATGGTTGTCTGGGACAGCAATGCTCTCCACAAACTCCCATATGTTGCAGTTGTGGCACACCACCTGCCCTGCCATGTCTGTCTAATCTCACTTATTTATTTATTTGATTAGTTATTTAGTAAAGTAACAGTAGGTTATCGTCTCCTATTTTAAAGACAAAACAAAGCACTCAGCAGCTACTGGAAGTAAAACAAAAAGAATAAAAAGCAGCACCTCCTTCCTCCCTTCACTGAATTTCCACTTGCACCAAATTCCCGACTTTAGCACTCTGTTAACAAAGCATTCTGTTCCCTGATCACTCTGTGCTTCACACTCTGTGCAGCAGCAAACACTATCTACTTATATAGAGAGCTTATGATTCACACTCAAGTCACAACTGCTAAATCAGCTTCCTGTTACAGTAATTAACACTTAGTTAGTGTCCCAGACAACCATATCTGTGGTAAATGGCTGCAATTTGAGAAATTTATACAGGAAAGATTTGGTCAGATTTGAACATAGAAGAAATTCTGTCCCATGACAAGAGAATCCTTTTCAAAAGATAAATGGAAAATGTTTTTTAACATTTTATTTTGTAAATTTAAAATTAATGCATAACCTAAAGGAATGCATTTACATTTGCAAGCATTACATTGGCTCAATTGGTAGCAATCTCTTCTGAGTCAGAAGGTTGTGGATTCAAGTTTCTCTTCAAGACCTGAGTAGATATTCTGGGCTGGTGTTCAGTGCAGGACGTAGGGAATGTTGCATTGTTGTATGGGATGTCCTTCAGATAAGTTAAACTGAGGCAGCATCTGCATTTCCTTGTTTCAGGTAGATATTAAAGGTTGCATGGCACTACTTGGGAACATAGGAACAGGAGTTGGCTATTCAGTCTCTCGAGCCTGTTCCACCATTCAATGAGATCATGGTATTCTAACTCCATCCACCTCCATATCCCTTAATCCCTCAGGCTAGCAAAAATCTATCAATCTCAGATTTAAAACCAATTGAGCTAGCAGCTATTCCATTTCGTGGGAGAGAGTTCCATATTTCTACCACCCTTTGCATCAGAAAGAGTTTTCTAACTTCTCTCCTGAATGGCATGGCTCTGATTTTAAGGTTATATTCCCTTGTCCTAGACTCCCCCACCAGCAGAAAAGGTTTCTCTCTATCTGCCCTAACAATTTTTTTCAAAATCCTAACAACCTCAATTAAATCACCACTTAACCTTCTATAGTCCAGGGGATACAAGTCTAATTTATGTAATCTCTCCTCATAATTTAACCCTTTGTATCCTGGTAACATTCTGGTAAACCCAGAACTGCTCACAGCAATGCAGATATGTTTCAATCAGGACTCTGTATAAATGCAGCAAAACCTCCTCCTCTTTATACCTCTAGTTATAAAAGCTAACATTCCACTAGCCTTTTTGATTTTTTTTTACCTGACAACCACATTTTAGTGATCTACATGGACCCCTAAATCCCTTGGGACCTCCACTGTTCCTTGCTTTTCACCATTTATAAAAGTACTGTGATTATCCTTTTCTGCTGCAAATTGGATGACTCACACTTACCTGCATTGAAATCCATCTGCCACAGTTTTGCCCACTCATGTTATCTTTATGCTGACAGGAAGTCCAACATTGTTCCCTCAAGTGACATCAGAGAAGAATGAATTAACTCTCACTCATCTTATTGCTGATTGTGGGATCTTACTGTGCAGAAATTGGCTTCTGCATTTGCCTGTAGCTCAAAGCAATTCATTATGAAGCACTTTGAGATATTTCTGTGACATTATACGGTGCTTTATGAAAGCAAATCTTTCTATTTTTCCACCTTATTTGCAGCAGTTACTTTGCTGCTCCAGTGATTGAAACGCTTAAGTATATCTGAATGAATTTAAATGACAACTTGTACATTTACACAGTGGCATTGCTCACCAGGTCATAAAGCCTAACAATATTGTTTGCACTGTGGCACACAATCATTTCTTTTTACATTTTACCACTAATACTAAGCTCTATGACTTTCTGTCACTTTTAATTGTCCTTTTTTCTGTGTTTATGTGTTTGTTGGGCAGAAATTACTGCCATCCTCAATGTTAAATGTTAAAGCATACGATAATTGTGCATTAAAGCCAGCAATCTTAGGAATGCAATACAACACATGATTAAGTCTTGCTTTGGAATTGCATCAAAACTGTTGCCAGAGGAAACTGTGCATTGTAGTTCGGAATACCAATTATAGTGATTAAAGCAGAATTACTGCTTGCTGTTGGTCAATCTCACCCTTTGCCAGTGAATGTTCATGCTGTTAATGTTCCAGGTCTGTGGCCTTTTATCTGAAAGGTCACAGACCTGAAATGTTAACTCTGCTTCTCTCTCCACAGATGCTGCCAGACCTGCTGAGAATTTCCAGCATTTTCTGTTTTTATTTCAGATTTCCAGTGTCTGCAGTATTTTGCTTTTATTTTAGTGTTCGCACAGTGTTGCCTTGGTAACTCCTCTTTGAAATGGGTGTTGCAATAGTACCTATAGAATGCTTAGACTCATTATTAATTGGTCAGCAGAAGTGACAGGTTCAAGACCACTATAATTGGCACAGTACTTAGAATAAAAATTGGGTTCCACTGGCACCTTGCCCTGGACTTAGTTGAGGAGGTAAAGAAAAATAAGAAAAGGCAACCTGTAAGACCACATGCATATAAGGTGTACTGGTAATGAATGTAATAGATATATCTTCTCAGGCAGAGCTACCGGGGTGATTGGAACTGCAGTGTCTTAGGAAACTCAGTTTAAGACAAAAAGTGGTGCTGGAGCTCTGTTATTTGCTCCATCAGAATCTGCAGTCCACATCCAATGGCACTGTCAACAGCTGTGAAAGTCATCATGAGCCTCAAATTTCAGAGTTTTGGACCTTTTCAGGCCAGCATGAGGGAACACCTGCTGCACTGGACAGTTTACTGTGCACAACTGTGTCAAGGCATTGGCGATTATCTTATTCTGACGGGCCCAGGATTTAATTAGCTTTTCTAGTGATCAACAGAGCCAACAGGCCACAGCAATCCAAGTCTACAGGTCTACTGGCTTTCTCAAAGTACAGGGCATAATCAAATGCATGCATGTGTCCAGTCAGGCCCATGTCTACAATGCTATGTCCTTCTCTAACCAAAAGCACTCCTTCTTTATTGCATAAGACAGGAGCTTCTCACATCTATTTAGGTATCTGAAGCACTGTTTCAAGAAACTGATAGTATGTTTGAAAATGATCCTGGTGACTTCAAGGGCATCATTGTTTCTGTGCTCTGCTAAGGTTTATAGCTGTCTCAGAAGTTGAAACTGGTAGCCTATGTCCCCCATGAGTCATCTGTGCAATACCTTTTCCTTTAAATAATCTTAATATGGTGAATTTCCATAAAATTAAGGCATCATTATTGCTACTTGAGAAACAGGCATTGACTGGTATGTTTCTGATTTGATGCTCACAGGTAACCTATACATTGAAGAAGTGGAAGATTCCGGGGGTGAAATTCAATTTTGGTGTGAGCACAAAACACGTTTTAGTGAATCGGCTGTCCATTATACCCCACCCAAATTTCCCTTCCATTGATGTCAATAGAAAAATCCCAACAGGAAAGTAAGAAAACAATGAAACTAAAAGTTTGAAATGTAGATCTCAGAAATTCACTGTCAATGTCCACTTTAGGAAGTACTCACGTGAAAAATCCAGCTGTTTCCTCTTTAAGCAATCCTGTGACCTCAGCCAATCTGATTCTCATCAGCCATTTTATGTGGACGAACCAAGTACAAGGACTTCCCCACAAGAAAAGCAAAGAATAGCATTTAATCTCATTATAGTTCCATTGCAATTGATTTAAGTATTTAAATTAAACTCTTACCTTCATTCATCCTTACTTACAAAGCCGCATCTACAAGCGAAGGTGGAATTTGGAGGAAAGCTTCCTTCACTTCACTGGAGAGGGTATGACAGAGTTGTGCAATCTCCAGGAATCTGACCTCCATTGGCCAATGCAGAACAGGAAACAATGCTGATTTTTTAAAACACTTTTGAGGTATCAGAAAAGTCTGTTTGAGACCTATCAGGAATCGCTCAAACACATATCACGAGTACATCAATCCTCTATGAACTGTTGTTGGACACTGTGACCTGGTAAGCACATACTTCAAAATTGGAAACATTTTACCTGCTGCTTATAGATACATGGTATGAAATCAGAGAAGCAGAATAATTATTCTATTTGCATCACAATAACCTGTGCCTGTACTCTGAAATTTGACGCAAGCTTATTTTTGGCACATACAGGCATAACAGATTTTCGCCTGTGTCTGCATGATCTTAAAGCCAACTGCTTCTGAGCACTGATACATCAACATGTTAAAAAGACATGAGCAATGTCTCACAGCAGCTAATGTTTTATCTTATCCTACTATAGAAAACAGTAATTTCTAAGATGAAATGCACTGTCACTGATGCATATATTTAAGATGCAATTTTCCAACTTAAAACAGTCTCTCCCATTGAAATCACATCAAGGATGGATATCCTGTTACAAATTCACATTTATTTACAAATCTGTTGCTTTGCAATATGAATTTGTGATATGATGAGCGTTCTTTTGAAGTTAGCAAACTGAATTTGAGGTTTGTTGGTATTGGAGACAGGGTTGCCTCAGTTCTTTCTGAATTGCTACACTTTGAGTCACTCACAGCAGGTCTTTCCCCTCAGTACAGCCATGTAAGTATTGTGTTATCTGTTATTGTGAACTTTGTGAAGTTTAGTCAGAATCATACCTCCACAGCTGCTAAAACAGCACTGGCTCCAGTTCCAGTCGCAGCCCTGGCTCCAGACCCATTCCCAGACCCCACCCTCAGCCCAGGCTCCAGACCAAGCCTCAGCCAGTAGCCCTAACTCCAGGGCCAGCTCCAGCATGACCCCAGCCCACTTTAAACATACTTATAGAGTCATAGAGTCGTACAGCATAGAAACAGGCCCTTCGACCCACCGCGTCCATGCCGACCATAATGCCTATCTATACTAATCCCACCTGCCTGCATTAATTCCATATCCCTCTATGCCTTGCTCATTCAAGTACCTGTCCAGATGCCTCTTAAATGTTGCTACTGTTCCTGCCTCCACCACCTCCTCTGGCAGCTCATTCCAGATACCCAATATTCTTTGTGTGAAAAATTTACCATTTTGATCCCCTTTAAACCTCCTCCCTCTCACCTTAAATCTATGCCCTCTAGCTTTAGTCACCCCTACCATGGGAAACAGACTCTGGCTATCTACCCTATCTATGCCTCTCATAATTTTATATACCTCTATCATGTCCCCTTAGAGCCTCCTTCGCTCCAGGGAAAACAGACCCAGCCTATCCAAGCTCTCTTTATAACTCAAGCCCTCCAAACCAGGCAACATCCTGGTGAATCTTTTCTGCACCCTCTCTAGCTTAATCACATCTTTCCTGTAGTGCGGCGACCAGAACTGCACACAGTACTCCAAATGCGGCCTAACCAATGTTATGTACAACTGTAACATGAGATCCCAACTCTTGTACTCAATGCCTCGGCCGATGTAGGCAAGCATGCCATACGCCTTCTTCACCACCCTGTCTACCTGTGTTGCCACTTTCAGGGAACTATGTACTTGCACCCCAAGGTCTCTCTGCTCAAGAACACTCCCCAGGGCCCTGCCATTCACTGTATATGTCCTGCCCTGGTTTAACTTTCCAAAATGCATCACTTCACATTTGTCTGCGTTAAATTCCATTTGCCAATCCCTTGCCCACTTTCCCAGTTGATCTATATCCTGTTGTAACCTTAGATAACCTTCTTCACTGTCCACTATACCACCAATTTTGGAGTCATCTGCAAACTTACTAATCATGCCCCTTACATTCACATCCAAGTCATTAATATTTTAGTTTAGTTTAGTTTAGTTTAGAGATACAGCACTGAAACAGGCCCTTCAGCCCACCGAGTCTGTGCCGACCATCAACCACCCATTTATACTAATCCTACACTAACTCCATATTCCTACCACATCCCCACCTGTCCCTATATTTCCCTACCACCTACCGATACTAGGGGCAATTTATAATGGCCAATTAACCTATCAACCTGCAAGTCTTTGGCATGTGGGAGGAAACCGGAGCACCCGGAGGAAACCCACACAGACACAGGGAGAACTTGCAAACTCCATACAGGCAGTACCCAGAATTGATTATATATGACAAACAACAGAGGGCCCAGCATCAATCCCTGTGGCACATCACTGGTCACCGGCCTCCAATCTGAAAAACAACCCTCCACTACCACCCTCTGCCTCCTATCACCAAGCCAATTTTGTATCCAATTTGCTAGCTCACCCTGGATCCCATGTGTTCGAACCTTCTGGACCAGCCTAACATGCGGGACCTTGTCAAAGGCCTTCCTAAAGTCCATGTAGACAACGTCCATCGCCCTGCCCTCGTCTATCCTCTTGGTCACCTCCTCGAAAAACTCAATCAAATTCGTGAGACATGATTTCCCACGCACAAAGCCATGCTGACTATCCCTAATCAGACCATGCCTTTCGAGATGCATATAAATCCTGTCTCTTAGAATCCCTTCCAATAACTTTCCCATCACTGATGTAAGGCTCACTGGCCTGTAGTTCCCTGGCTTATCCCTGCTGCCCTTCTTAAATAAAGGCACAACATTAGCTATCCTCCAGTCTTCCGGTACCTCACCCGTGGCTAATGATGATACAAAAATCTCTGCCAGGGCCCCAGCAATCTCCTCCCTTGCTTCCCATAGCATCCTAAAATACACCTGGTCAGGCCCTGGGGATTTATCCACCTTAATGCGCTTCAAAACCTCCAACACCTCCTCCTTTGTAATGTTGATATGCTCCAGGATATCAGTGTTCCCTCCCTTGAACTCACTAGCTTCCATGACCTTCTCCACGGTAAATACAGATGAGAAATATTCATTTAAGACCTCGCCCATTTCCCGTGGCTCCACACTTCTTTCCGGTTCAGGAGCTCACAGTGACATAAATGAAATGTTTATGTCTAGTTTCAATTTGGTCTTGTGTTCTTTAATTCAGCCATGATCCAGAAGGATTTTTTTTTTAAATAAGCTACACTCAGAAATCATATCCCAACCTAATTCAATACAAAAGTTGCAAGGATTACTGTTTGTTGTCTCCAAGCAGTTGTCTTGAAGGAGCAGACAAGTCACACAATTTAAGCAACAAAACATTCTCTGGTATCTTGGTCAGTTATGTGTCTCACTGGCAGCTCTTTTTTAATTTAACTGACAGTTATTCTACTAAATTAAGGCCCAGTAATTATTTCGGAATATCTAGCAGCCAAATCAGAGCATTGGTCTGGCACTTCCAACAAGACTAACTCAAGCCAGGTAACTCCTGTAGTTGGATAAGAATGTCAGGTATGAACAGCAAAACATATAAAAGTTGAAAATGTAGATTTGTACAGACAACCCTGTATTACTTATTTTAGATGTCATCACAACCCAACATCTATTATACATATATTCATGTCATTTGTTTTCTGTTGTTCACCTATTGTTCAATAAAATTGTTTGCCAGTTAAAGCCTGAGACAAAAGGTCTGCCACTATGCAAAGATAATGAAAAGAATGCAGTAGATGCACAGGGTAGACCCAGTAGCGAAACAAAATCTAAGGAAAGATTTTTTTGTCTGGTGTCCTGGGAATACTAGCTCCCCATTTTGTACCCAGTAAATTATGTTTTTTAAAAAAATTGGAAAGAAAAAGAGAAAGAGTTTGCATTTATATAAATGCTTTTCACATCCTCAGAATGCCCTGAAATGCAACACAGCCAAAGAATTACTTCTGAGGTGTTACAATGTAGAACAACACAGCAGCCAATGGGGACACACAATATCAGAGCTGTGTTTATTGACAGACTGCTATGTTTGCGAACACAGTAATCCAAGCGTCAATTAAAATACCTGGTGCAGAGAAAACTGCAGCAAGAGTAGTTTATACAGTATAAGAAGTTGGAGAAAGGACAAGCAGATCACTGACTCAGGTATTGGGTGCGAGGAACAACTGTATGGAAAGAGGGAGATAGTCAATAACCTTAGCAAAATGGTGAATGGTGAGGATTCTGTTTTCCATTGATCGGGAGCTCAGCCATTAGGAGTAGGAAATAGCTGCAAAGCTTAAAGGGTCAGGCACTATCTGAATTGTTTTGGCTGCACACAAACTAATTCTTTACCTAAAAATATCTACGAGGTCAGCTTCAGGGCAGGGAGCCCCTTGTTTCTCAGATGCAGTTATGGAAGTACTGCTGAAGGATATGCTTTAGTACAATAATTATTCTTCTACAAAGACAGAGCCGTTCTTAACTTGCCCTGTTCTTTTAAAATCACAAAGTCTAATAGCTACAAATACTTGTATCTCGATGCCAAATACAGATAAATTGTAGAGTCAAGGTGGGTGGATGGAATTGGGATACGGATCTGATTAAATAGTGAACCAGGATCACGGGGCAGATTGGCCTACTCCTGTTCCTATGTTCCTTATTGCTGTTAGGCACAATTTCAAGTTATTTAGAGGCTAATAACTGGCTTTCCTTCTATTTTTGTATGTTTTTTGTACATTGGGATTTGTTGTTATTTTGTGCAAGGTAGAGTTAGAATTGTGACTTCTGGAAATTTGATATCTGAAGTGTAACATCTGTAGTGTGTTGTCTGAAATACGATATCAGGAGTGTGACGTCTGCATTATACCTGGACTATTACGAAATTTATGAAGTTTAGCCAGGGCCATACTTCCACAGCTGCTGCACTGGCCCCATCCCCAGCTCCTGCCCCCAGTCCCAGGCTCAGCCCTCGGTGTCCAGCCCCAGAGGTGGCAATAGCGGAAAAGGCAAAACAGAAAAGTTTGGTGAGGGGAAACATGGTTACTGCTGGAAATGACAGTAGCTTGTCTGGTGGATCGTGAAGGGCCTTTTGTGTATTTCCAACATTTCTGTTTTTATTTCAATTTCCAGCATTTGCAGATTTTCATGTACAAGCAGGGCTCAGAATCCACAGTGAGAAATATTCTATTAGGGCTCTATGGTCATGATGGAAGTGAAATGTAACTTCGGCAGGGGCAGAAAATCATAGCACATTAGATGCTCATTATATTCCATGCCCAATTTTCCTTTTCATTGAAGTCAATGGGCTGGAATTAAAACAGCTGAACAATCCACCACCACCTTTTTAAGCTCCCCCGCCAGATGAATTTCAACCCTTATGTGTTTAGCAAAGTGAATTTCAGTTGACTTGGGTGACAATGGCACTTCTCATTTACAGTTGCATTGAATTAACTTGCACAGTATTACTGAAGTTCAGAATGAGTTCGATGTACGTCTTGATTTCTGCAGTGGTTAAATAGTTAGCTGCCTGAGAAAAGTGGCACAATGCTTGTGTAATGCAGTTGGTATAATATACAGTGGCAGGAGTCCAAAGATAACTGATCTATCAAAGCCTGTGCTTATTGTGTGTCAGAGCCATCTCAAGTAACTTCACTGGAAAGTCATTAGCAGGCCAAGATTTATTAATTGTATAAATTGTGGGCAGTATGAGTACCAGTTCTAAATAATTTACATGCATGCTGAATAAAATTTGCCAAGGAAAGGAAAAGCCAATCAGATATCTAAGAATTTATTTTCACAGAGATTTGTTTGGATTAGCAGCACTGACCTAACAAATTCTGCAGGAGTCTTTTGAGGAGTCAAGTTTGGCGAGACTTCCATCAGTTGTTTTGGCCGGTCGTTACCTCTGTCACAAGTCGCAGAGATGAGCTCACTTAAATATACAGGGTGGGCTCATGTACCGACAATGGCTGAGCAAAGGTGCTCTACTCCACTTGAGTGGGAGTAAGTCAGAGTGGCACCTGAGAGGTGCCCAAGAGGGGTTGCCCATGACCTTGACTGAACCGAAGATTAATACACCAAAAAAATGTCTTCAGTCATGTAGGGAATTGGAGGGACAGTGTTGAAAGGTAACACAATCACTCTGAAACTTCTACTTCTTGGAGCCTTCAGAAGTCCCAGAACAGAAACCATGCCTGCTCTTAGCTAGGCCTTTCAAGCTTAGGAAACATCCTAGATACATCAGCAATGACGTAGTTAGCAGGCAAGATGCAAATGAAGGAGACTAGGTGGATCAGGGTACTATCTCAAATTGGACTCCCCCATCCCTGCCGAGAGCCTCCATGCAGTTCCTCCCAGCTAACCAGAATTTTGACCCTACAATTTGATATTTTGTCTTCCTTGCAATGAACTTCATTTGACTTGGTGGAACATCTAGCATAGATAGTAGCTCTTGCGTATTAACTGTACAGTGATAAATCATCTACATAAAAAATATACACAAGAACTATTAGAAGTTTTTAGAAACATGATAGATCATACTATCTGACTACCTTCTTATCATATCTTTCAATCACTTCCGTCTACAGTAGCAATAGTCTCTTGAACCAAGTTCTGCAATCTGCTTCAATGACCTTTCTGGTAATTTATTCCTACAAGTTTATTATTCTTTGGTAAAGTTTCACTCAATTTCCCTATTTACTCCAGCTTCCTCATTTTAACTTCTGCCACCAGGTATTTGAATGTGCACTGTGTTAATGCAATCTTCACAGAACCACAGGGTGGGGGGTGAATTTAACCCTAACCCCATGGCGGAAACAGCGCAGTTAAAATGCCCCAGTTGACTTACCCACCGGAAAGCCATCTGGATCCAGCCATTTCCAATTTTAAAGTACGCTCCTGGACTGACAGGCCCCTAAATAACATATGCTAATCAGGTTCCAATGACAACCTCGGACTTTGATAATTTTAACTTTGGCCTGAGCAATTGAGGATTGGGAGGCTGAAGAGAACCCCAGGGTAAGTTTTTTACTTTCCTTTCTGGGGAGAACTTCCCCACACTTACCCAAGTGCCGGTTTCATGCCGGCCAACAGTTGCTTCCACGCAGGATGTGAAGCAACGGCATGTTAAAAAGAGCCAGTGGTTCTAATCACAGTACCCTCACACTAGCAGGGTCCCCCTAGTAACCCCTGGCACGTAAAATCCACCCTGCATTGTTGTTCTGTGCACTGGGAAGGATGAATGCAGGAATCCCAATAAATAAAGCGCCATTTGCTTTTTAGTATTATTTTGTATATTCTGTTCATTTTTAAATGTATCAAAGATCTACAACAATAAATCTGCTAACCTCTTTAGCGCAGAAAGTGATTCCAATGGACATAGGGCTCACTTTCAACTTCAGCAGGAGCATAAAACTATCAGATTGGTGCCCCTTAAACACACAGCCTGCTTTTCATTTCGATTGACTTTAAATCGGGCAATGTGTACAATGGGCGGCTGATCTGATAAAACTGCCAGTTTTATATCCGTACTGATTTTGAATGTTCTGCTCTGCATCTCCAACCAAGACCTCTAAAAAGGCACATAAAACTAAACTGCATTTGTGTATTTTTTTTTAATTCTATGAAGTCTATGCATATCTACAATATGTTATCAGCTAAACACCTCTGGTGCATTGTAGCCTTGTTGCACACTCCAAAAACCATCCACTGTCTATACAACATGGTTTAGGAAAGATATAGAAAACAGCAGAGCCATTAATTGTAAAAGCTATGCAAAGATAAATGCCAGTTGTTGTTGTTCTTAAATATTGAGCTAAATTATTCATCCTCACTTCCTCTATAATGCCTTGGCCTTCACAAGCTAATAGTATGACTCATAAATTTTACTTTTCATTTAGCAGTACATTAAAATTGTCTGATTTATTTTTGAAGAATATAATGTAGAAATACATCGCAAGACACTTGATAGAGATGTCAGGGAATCAGGCGAGAAGTACAGATTAGGAGGGGTGAACAAAAGCTTGGTCAAAGGTATGGGTTTTAAGGAGGGTGATAAAGGAGGAGGGGGAGAAGGAGAAGTGGAGGGGTTTCGGGAGGGCATTCCAAAGAGAGTAATTTAAGAAGCTGAAGCCACAGCTGCCAATAGTGGGGCAGAGGGAAGGGGGAGATGCACAAGAGGCCAGAGTTAGTGGAATGAAGAGTTTGGAGTGACGTTGTAGGGAAGGATGAGGTTATGGAGATAGGGAATAGGGAGAGCATGAAGTGGTTTAAAAAGCAGGTTTGGAAATGCAGTCAGTGAAGGGGTGGGGTTGATTGGTTAGGATACAAAGAGTATTTTTGATGAGTGGGACTTTATAGACTGTGAAAGATGGAAGACTGGCCTGGATAGTATTGGAGTCGCAGAGGCTGGAGGTGACAAAGATATGTTTAGAGTTTCACTGGCAGATGAACTGAGGTGGGGGCAGAAATGGGAGATATTGTGGAGGTGGAAGTAAGTCTTTGTGCTGGTATGTTAATAAGTGTAGAGATTTTAACTGCTAATAAATACAACAGCCTTTAATGAAAATGCTGTGATACCAGAGTATCATCAAATCTAAGGGTAGATTTTACGAACTTGTGTTTCCAGCCCTGAGCTTCATGTACTAGGAGTGCATAACCATAATTTGGGCAATATGCCCACAGGATTTTCTGTCCATTTTAATGAACAAAGGAACCTGGGAGGCCACTGAACTCCATACCTGACTTCCCATTTTGTGGCTCTCTGCTCCAGGAGCACAAATTCATACAAAGAATTATGGGATCATTAGGCAAAACATGGATTCCTCATTCCCACCACATTCTCCACCCAATAATTGTGCCTATGTTTGATATCAACAAAATTTACTTTGAAGTCTTTTGCTTAAGATGACTAGGAAAGTGTTTCAAATCAACTTAGACTGGAAAATGTAACTTTATTTGCAATTTTTAACCACATAGCTCAGAATGCATTGATTCAAATTGAAGATAGGAAGATAGGAATAGAAGTAGGCCATTCAACCCCTCGAGCCTGTCCCTCCATTCAATGAGATCATGGCTGATCGCGGCCTAACTCCATATACCTGCCTTTAGATAGACAATGTTTAGGAAAACAAATGGGATACAGATTACTTCATAGAGATTGGACTTCTCTAGGTTCAAATAAGACTGAAACCCTACAGCTCAGTTGGTAGCCCTGTCACAAACTGAAGGAATGTCTGGAGTTCAAGTCCCACTTCAGAGACGTGAGCACAAAATTAAGACTGACACTCCAGTACAGTACTGAGGAGCATTGCATTGTTGGAGTTGAGATGTTAAACAGACACTCAGCCTGCATAAAACAGCCCATGACACTATTTGAAAAAGAGCAGAGGAATTCTCCCTAGTGTCCTGGTCAATATTTATTCCTCAACCAACATCACTAAAACAGATTATCTGGTCAGCAAATTCTTGGCCAATCCTGAAGAAGGAAATAACGAAATAAATGGTATGGCTGACAAGGCAGAATCAACAGTGTTTTATGGGAAAGAGGTCTTGCCCAACACATTTACTGGAGTCCTTCTAGAAAGTGATGGGCTTGATGAGAAGAGAAACTGTGAAGATATGATATATTTAAATTTCAGCAAGGCTTTTGATACAGTGCCACAGAAGCAATTAGCCCACAAGACAGGAAGACACAGAATAGAGGGCAGGCAACTGAGGTGGAGTGAAAATTGGTTAACCAGAGAAAGAAAAGTGTGGCTGTGAATGGAGCAGCAGCAACACAACACTTGTATCAGCAGTAGGGTGCCACAGTGATCAGTGTTGAGACCATTGCTGTTTACAGTGTATAGAAATGATTCTCAACTGGGGACAAAAACAGAGCAGTGTAAAGTCGCAGATGACACCAAACTGGGAACATTTCAAACAATAGAGATTAAGTCAACTTAGTACAAAGCGCTCTGGATAATTACCAAGCTGGCCTGATGAATGGCACATGTGATAAAAATTCAAAGCAATGAGACTATGAAAGGTAAATAAACAGTGAGAATATAAAAATAAACGTTCCAAGTCCAAGGACACAAAACAGGACCAGGATCTGGGGGTATTGGTAAGTAGCTCATTGTACGATAGCGATAAGGAAATCTAACTGGATCTTAAAATAATCATGGAATCATACAGCACAGAAGGTGGCAATTCAGACCATTGTGTCACTATCTGCTTTTTTAAAGAGCTCTCCAATTAGTCCCACTACCCTGCTCTTTCCCCAGCAACTTTTTCTTTTCCAAGTATATATCCAATTCCATTTGAAAGTTTGGAAGATTGGAATGTATACTCAAAGGGATTGAACACAAATCTCAGGAAAGTATAATGAATCTGCAAGGTACTGGTACCGCCACACCTGGAGTACTTGTATACAGTTCTGGTTATAATGTTACAACAAGGGTATCTCGGCATTGGAGCCTGTTAAGAAAAGAACAGTCAAACTAATACCGAGATTAAAACATCTGAACTATAAAAAAGGATTGCTTACTCTGGAGAAGAAAAGATTGAGGGGTGACATTATTCAAGATCCTGAAAAAGGAACAGATAAATGAAACATCCTTAATATAGTTGCGACTGACACACACTCTTGAACAAAGAGACCTAAATTCAATCTGAGAAGGGGGAAATGCAGACAGTTTAGAAATAATTACTTTATGTAGAGAGTGTCATTGGAGGCAGTGGATCAAGATGGTATGGGAACATTCAAGGGAGAACTGGACAGAGATTTAAAGGAGTGGACCATTCAAAGGTTTAAGTTGTTGAGGCTGACCAGATGGAGTGCAAAGTCTTCTCTGGCCCTGTACTTTCCGACATTCCAAGGTTATTCACCATGAATGGAAATGCTAACACTTCTGAAAACTTAAAGGGGTAGAAACTCATCCTGGGCGGTGGCACAAAACAGGTGATATTAGATTGCCCACTCATTATATGCAGTGCCTGATATTGAGTTCTGCTGCAGTCAATAGAATTAAATATCAGGCACTGTGTATGACCGGCGGCCAAGCCAATACCACCTCTTTTGCTCCACTGTCCAAGATGAATTTCTGCCTCACTGAGATTAAAGTATGTGCTCCTTTCCCTGCATACACATTGTTGCTGCGTTAGGGACAAAGCAGGAGACAAGATAAATGAAACTCCCTATCAAAAATATCGCAATTTGAACAAAACAAATGTAGATGTTCATGTAAAGAACACAATGACCACAAAATAAAATCTTTATTTCAAAATATGATCAGATCCACATTTTAAGTTTTGGAACAAATTGTATAGCTAGCTTTATTCAGGTAAAGAGTGAGACTTTTTTGAAAAATTAATATTTGCAAACATGAAAAATGTATGTCCCTATTTTGTATGTTCCCTGGAAGATTCAAACCAATAAAAGGTTCAGAACATGCCTTATGCCACCTGCTATTTCTATGTACTTTACGGAATATGTTGATTCTGCAGTGAAGTCTAAATTCTTGCAAACAACTCACTGAAAATACAGTGCAGAAGAGGCCCTTCGGCCCTTCGGCCCATCGGGTCTGCACCGATGCATTAAAGACACCTGACCTGTCTACCTAATCCCATTTGCCAGCACTCAATGAGAAATGTTTCATTAATAAGAAATTCTCTTTACCTCCGCTCATAATTCTATGATTTATTTCCTGAAACCTACTAAGTCACTCAACCATCTGCTGCTCTGGTAACAGATGCCTCTGTACATTTGGCAGTTTAGGGTGAATACACAAACTAGGATGCTGTCCTCCTGATCAATCCAAATTTAGAATAGGTCTGTGTATATAGCCTCCTAAAATAGTGTGAGGAAACAATATGATCCTTCTGCCACAAATACAATTAAACTTCATATCATTGTAGTCATGTCAGATGGCTAAATTTGCCATGCAAATCCAGATTATAAAGCAGCAACTAGATTATTGCCACTGTATTTGTGCTGAAAATCTGGTCTACATTACAAATGTGTATAGCTACCTTTACATATAATCATAGAATGGTTACAGCACAGAAGGAGGCCATTCATCCTGTTGTAACCATGCTGACTCTCTGTAAAAGCTACTCAGCTAGTCCCACTCCCCCACGTGTTCCTTGTAGCCCCGCAATTCTTTTCTCTTCAGATAATTATCCAATTCCCTTTTGAAGGCCATGATTGAATCTGCCACCACATATTCTCAGGCAGTGCATTTCAGATCCTAACTACTTGCTGCAATAAATTTTTTTCCTTTAAGCGCCTCTGGTTCTTTTGCCAATCACCTTAAATCTGTGTCCTCTAGTTCACGACCCTTCCACCAATGGGAACAGTTTCTCCCTATCTACTCTGTCCAGAGCCCTCATGATTTTGAACACCTCTATCAAATCTCCTCTCACCCTTTTCTTCTCGAAGGAGAACAGCCCCATCTTCATCAACCTAGCCACGTAATTGAAGTTTTCTGCCATTTACTTCTGTTCATTTTATAAGTAGCTAGAACTGTAGCCAATTTCAGAGGCCTGTTGAATCACACAATTCTCACCTGTGAAAGTACTGAGGGCACCATGCACCAATGAGCCTAAACCTTTTGTGCTCATTGCCTTTAGCTAATTTATACAAACAGAGGAGCCCACCAACCCCTGCACCTCACATGCAATACACTCTGCCCAGTGAGGTAGGTTCTTGCTTGTTGACATTCTGCAAGCAACTCCTGCTGTTTCAATGGATTTCTGCTGACAGTTCCCTGTCTTTCATTGAATTTGACTTAGCACAAGCAGTAACAGAGGAAGGCTGCCACCGATATCAGATGGCACAGTCGGAGAGCTGTCTTGATCTGCTGCTATGTTACCCATTGTATGGCCCTCAACTGGATCTTTCCAGGATGGAAGAGGGTAGCGGTATCAACTAATCTGCTGTCATCAGAAACATGAGTAATGCTTTATTCATCAGGGATAACACTTTCATCTTTTCTATTGAATAGCACTGGTGACATGAGAAGGCTGCCCAATTCTGCCAGCCTGCTATCTTTTATAAAGTACAGGGGGTCCATGTGTCCATCTGGATTTCCAGGTGCAATGCTCTAGCCTACAGGTTCAGAAAGGGGTTCTATTCCATTACAATGTAGCTGGTTAGTAACCGGCAGCATTGTGTCATGTCGGTCGATATTTTCTTCCCAGGGAACACCAATGATGTTTTCATCTTAAGCCGATTGAGCCAATCTAATTCGAAGGTGCAAAGAGATTGAAAGAATGGATTTGGGTGATCATGATTACTTTCTTAGCCTTGGCTATAGGCATTCTTGCAGCAGCCATGAACAGAAGGAGAATGCCAGTTTAAAGCCCATGCAATCACCTAAATCATTATTAAGCATATCATGGTAGGCTGATGCTGGATAAAATAAATATGAAAAGCTGACAGATTGTTGTGAAAATCCAACCAATTCACTAACGACCTTCAGCGACAGTCTGGACTATGTGCGGCTTCAGTCCCACACTACATGGTTCATGGTGTACTCTTAATGCTCTCAGGGCAACTGGGATGGGCAATAAATGTTGGCTTGCTAGCGTTGGCCACATCATGAGAACACATATGGTACAACTGACAACCTAACAAGATATTTAAAAAAGAAAAAAGTTAACAAAGTGAGCGTTGGTCCCATAGAACGTGGGTCTGGGGTATTAATAATGGATTATAAGGAGATAGCAGATGAATTGAACAGGTTTTTGCATTGGTCTTCACTACTGAGGTTATAAATAACATCCCAGTATTAGCTGTAAGTCAGGAAATGGAAGGAAGGGAGGAACTCAAGAAAATTACAATCACCAGGGAAGTTCTTTTCTTCTTTCTTCTTCTTTTGGGCCTCCTTATCTCGAGAGACAATGGATACGCGCCTGGAGGTGGTCAGTGGTTTGTGAAGCAGCGCCTGGAGTGGCTATAAAGGCCAATTCTGGAGTGACAGGCTCTTCCACAGGTGCTGCAGAGAAATTTGTTTGTTGGGGCTGTTGCACAGTTGGCTCTCCCCTTGCGCCTCTGTCTTTTTTCCTGCCAACTACTAAGTCTCTTCGACTCGCCACAATTTAGCCCTGTCTTTATGGCTGCCCGCCAGCTCTGGCGAATGCTGGCAACTGACTCCCACGACTTGTGATCAATGTCACACGATTTCATGTCGCGTTTGCAGACGTCTTTATAACGGAGACATGGACGGCCGGTGGGTCTGATACCAGTGGCGAGCTCGCTGTACAATGTGTCTTTGGGGATCCTGCCATCTTCCATGCGGCTCACATGGCCAAGCCATCTCAAGCGCCGCTGACTCAGTAGTGTGTATAAGCTGGGGATGTTGGCCGCTTCAAGGACTTCTGTGTTGGAGATATAGTCCTGCCACCTGATGCCAAGTATTCTCCGAAGGTAGCGAAGATGGAATGAATTGAGACGTCGCTCTTGGCTGGCATACGTTGTCCAGGCCTCGCTGCCGTAGAGCAAGGTACTGAGGACACAGGCCTGATACACTCGGACTTTTGTGTTCCGTGTCAGTGCGCCATTTTCCCACACTCTCTTGGCCAGTCTGAACATAGCAGTGGAAGCCTTACCCATGCGCTTGTTGATTTCTGCATCTAGAGACAGGTTACTGGTGATAGTTGAGCCTAGGTAGGTGAACTCTTGAACCACTTCCAGAGCGTGGTCGCCAATATTGATGGATGGAGCATTTCTGACATCCTGCCCCATGATGTTCGTTTTCTTGAGGCTGATGGTTAGGCCAAATTCATTGCAGGCAGACGCAAACCTGTCGATGAGACTCTGCAGGCATTCTTCAGTGTGAGATGTTAAAGCAGCATCGTCAGCAAAGAGGAGTTCTCTGATGAGGACTTTCCGTACTTTGGACTTCGCTCTTAGACGGGCAAGGTTGAACAACCTGCCCCCTGATCTTGTGTGGAGGAAAATTCCTTCTTCAGAGGATTTGAACGCATGTGAAAGCAGGGAAGTGTTACTGAACAAATGGTTGGAGCTGCGGGCTGACAAGCCCCCAGATCCTGATGGACTTCATCCTCTGGTGTTAAAAGAAGTGGCTAGTGAGATAGTTGATGCATTAGTTTTAATTTTCCAAAATTCCCTAGATTCAGGGAAGGTTCCATTAGATTGGAAAATAGCAAATGTTAACTCCTTTATTCAAAAAGGGAGACAGAAAGCAGGAAACTACAGGCCAGCTAGCTTAACATCTGTATTAGGGATAATGCTCAAAGCTGTTGTTAAAGACGTTATAGCAGGGCATTTAGAAAAATTCAAAGTAATCAGGCAAGGTCAACATGGTTTTGTGAAAGGGAAATCATATTTAACCAATTTATTGGAGTTTTTTGAGGGAGTTACGTGTGCTGTGGATAAAGGGGAACCAGTGGATGTATTGTACTTAGATTTCCAGAAAGCATATGATAAGGTGCCATATCAAAGGTTATTGCAGAAAATAAAAGCTCACGGTACAACGGATAACATATTGACATGGATAGAAGATTGGCTAGCTAACAGGAAACAGACAGTAGGTATAAATGGGTCATTTTTTGGTTGGCAACAAGTAACGAGTGGTGTGCCACAGAGATTTGTGCTGGGGACTCAAATTTTTACAATTTATATAAATGACTTAGATGAAGGGACCAAAGTTATGGTTGCTAAATTTGCTGATGACACAAAAATAGGTAGGAAAGTAACTTGTGAAGAGGACATAAGGGGGCTACAAAGGGATATAGATAGGTTAAATGAGTGGGCAAAGACCTGGCAAATGGAGTATAATGTGGGAATGTGGGAAATTGTCCACTTTGGCAGGAAGAATAAAAAAGAAGCATAATATCTAAATGGTGAGAGATTGCAGAGCTGTGAGATGCAGGGGGATCTGGGTGTCCTAGTGCATGATTCGCAAAAGGTTAGTATGCAGATACAGCACGTAATTAGGAAAGCTAATAGAATGTTATCGATTATCGCGAGGAGAAATGAATACAAAAGTAGGGAGGTTATGCTTCAGCTATAGAGGGCATTGGTGAGACTACATCTGAAGTACTGTGTAGAGTACTGGTCTCCTTATTTAAGGAAGGATGTAAATGCATTGGAGGCAGTACAGAGAAGGTTTACTAGACTAATACGTGAAATGGGCGGGCTGTCTTACGAGGAAAAATTAGACAGGCTAGGCTTGTATCCGCTGGAATTTAGAAAAGTAAGAGGCGACTTGATTGGATCATATACGATCCTGAGGGGTCTTGACAGGGCGGATGTGGAAAGGTTGTTTCCCCTTGTGGGAGTTTAAAACCAGGGGTCACTGTTTAAAAATAAGGGGCCAGCCATTTAAGACAAGGATGAGGAGAAATGTTTTTCTCAGAGGGTTGTGAGTCTTTGGAATTCTCTTCCTCAAAAGGCGGTGGAAGCAGAGTCTTTGAATATTTTTAAGGCAGAGGTAGATAGTTTCTTGATAAGCAAGGGGGTGAAAGATTATCGGGGGTAGGTAGAAATGTGGAGTAATCAGTTCAGCCATGAATGTACTGAATGTCAGAGCAGGCTCGACGGGCCAAGTGGCCTACTCCTGCTCCTAATCCATATGTTCGTATCCCTGCAACTGGGCAGCGAGTTCCTACCCTTCAGCTGTTACCACCAATTGCTGATCCTCATCACTGCCATCTCTTCAATATTACTATTTACATGCCCTGATATGTGTAGCTATGCTGATGCTGTACAAAAGTATCAAGACTGACACAGGGTGGAGGGCGGTGTTCACTTACTCAAGGATATAAAGTCTGATCTAGGCTCACAAAAAGGAAGATTAACTTATGGCAAAATGCCCACGAAGCATCTTCAAGTAGACTTTGCAATACAATATACCATAGCTTATCTTTCTGTGCTGAGTTTAATGGAAAATTAATGTGCAAATACAGCAACTGCATGAAAATCATGCTATCTCGCTAAAGAGGGTGGAGGAGCAGCTCAGACCCAAGAGGCTCCAACTGACACTCAGCACGAAATCACCTCACTGACTTCAACAATTGGTAAGTCATTAAAGGGAAGCATGGAGATGTACAATAGTAGAGTCATGCAAATGACAGGTGTAAAGAATAAATATTTGGTAGTACTTAAGTAGTTGTGTTTGGAAAGTGCTCTTGCTATTATCTTGTATAATAATTTATCATAGTAAAGGAAAGGGAAAAATTAGACATGGATTGCATCATAGATCAATGTGAAGAAGGGTGTGATTTCTTCTGCAAATATTTATTTGCATCTTCCTGCTAATGTGGATCTTCTCCTGGTTACAGTGGGTTTGGATCCTCCTGCAATGACTCTTTGTTGATGCCACTCAGCAAGGCCGAAATTGCACCATTCAACAATATGTGAAAAACCCCCACAAGACTAAACTGCAGCACATCACCTGCATGATGATGCGGCACAGTGGCGCAGTGGTTAGCACCGCAGCCTCACAGCTCCAGCGACCCGGGTTCGATTCTGGGTACTGCCTGTGTGAAGTTTGCAAGTTCTCCCTGTGTCTGCGTGGGTTTCCTCCGGGTGCTCCGGTTTCCTCCCACATGCCAAAGACTTGCAGGTTGATAGGTAAATTGGCCATTAGCAATTGCCCCTAGTATAGGTAGGTGGTAGGGAAATATAGGGACAGGTGGGGATGTGGTAGGAATGTAGGATTAGTATAAATGGGTGGTTGATGGTCGGCACAGACTCGGTGGGCCAAAGGGCCTGTTTCAGTGCTGTATCTCTAAAAAAAAAAGAAAAACTTAAGCAGCCCTAGTATACGTACGATGATCATCCTGGAGGTTCCATGTGGCTTTTTGTCTCTGCATGCCTGGCAGGTGTCGTAGGCAAAACTGCAATGGCCATCATTGGTCCCCTTGCAGCCAACCTTCATTGAAATTCAAATAATCTAAGCACTTTCCTTTTCCATTATAATTGCTGCTGCATAATGGACATTTACAAGACTAATTCTGGGTTCATGGCCAAACACAAAGGAAGTTATATTTCTTATACAGGAGTGATGGACAGGCAAATGTAATGAGCTGCTGTGCACATGCATGAGTGGCAGACTGGCAGATGTGAGCACGGTTGCTTGTTGGCAACTAGAAGGATCCTAAAACCCGGAAACTGAGAGTGGTGAACTTTATTGCTACTGGCAGTGCTGTGCCTGTGCTAGATGTGACTGCCAGTCTACGACCCTGTCACAGCCTCCCTACTGAAATACTGTCTCCTGAGGCATTATTTCTCTTTTCTCACACAAATTGTGATATTATTGCTTCAGTTGATAAATGTAGCCTGTAGGGTAGTTGATATATGTAGCCTGTAGGGTAGTGTTGGTCAGCTGTCCTCTGACCTCTGTCGTTCTTAAGAAAATCTAAAATACAGTGGGATTCCATGTTGCCATTTTGAATCAAAGTGGAAATAAATAGGTATAAATTTCACACTAGCCTCTAGCAAAGTTTCTACAGGGCAAACAAATGAAAAATGAACATTTCAAAAAGGTCTCCTGAAATTACACTGCTCAGACCAGGGAGTCAGCACACTGGGCAGTCAGCACACCCCCTATATTTCCAATGTTGGACACTGGTTTCGTTGGGTGTCACTTATCACGAAGTGTGTTACTGCACAAAACTCAGAAGCAATGTATTACCCTTGGCAGTTCATTATACTACTCATTACAAAATTCAAATCAATTGCTTTTTGGTGAGAGTGCTGACTTCACACCTGACCAGAAGTGGCAAGACAGCATGAAATGGAAGTGAAATCTGCATCATCCTTTCCATCCAGCCTCAGTGCCAATTTTACAATACCACAGCTGGCATAATGCGCTGGAAGATTTGCCCTCATGAAAATTTTCTTCTGCTTGGGATCTGCTGCTTGTTGTCAGTTTGCTTCATGTTGCTGATGTACATTAATATTTTGGTTCTGAAATGACACCTGAAGCTCCCTCCTCCACTGCTCTAGTGGAGGCATTCATCAGTGTCTGAAACATGCACGATTCTGAAGCAGCTTGGTAGGGTAGACACTGAGAGGTTATTTCCCCTGGCTAGGGAATCTAGAACACGGAGGCACAGCCTCAGGATAAGGAGTCAATCACTTAGGACTGAGTTGAGGAGAAACATTTTTTTAAATTGTTTCATGGGATGTGGGTGTCGCTGGCAAGCATTTGTTGCCCATCGCTAATTGCCCTTGATAACCGATTGTCTTGCTAAGTCGTTTCAGAGGGCACTTAAGAGTCAACCACATTGCTGTGGGTCTGGAGTCACATGTAGGCTAGACCAGGTAAGAATGGCTTCACTCAGAGGGTTGTGAATCTTTGGAATTCTCTACCCCCGAAGGTTGTGGATGCTCCACTGAGTATACTCAAGATTGGTATTTTTATTTATTTATTTTTTTATTTAGAGATACAGCACTGAAACAGGCCCTTCGGCCCCCCGAGTCTGTGCCGACCAACAACCACCCATTTATACTAACCCTACAGTAATCCCATATTCCCTATCACCTACCTATACTAGGGGCAATTTACAACAGCCAATTTACCTATCACCTGCAAGTCTTTTGGATGTAGGAGGAAACCGGAGCACCCGGCGAAAACCCACGCAGACACAGGAAGAACTTGCAAACTCCACACAGGCAGTACCCAGAATCGAACCCAGGTCCCTGGAGCTGTGAGGCTGCGGTGCTAACCACTGCGCCGCCCAAGTTTTGTTTTGATCTCTAAGAGCATCAAGGGATGTGGTGGGTGGCTGGGAAAATGCAGTTAAGGCAGAAGATCAGCCATGATTGTACTGAATGGCGAAATAGGCTCGAGGGGCCATGTGGTCTACTCCTGCTCCTATTTCTTATATTCTTATAAATGAATTGGCACCTCTGCTAAAATAGCAGTTTTCAGATTATTGAATTAGGTATTTATACACTGATATCCCACAGTCAATTTGCAGAAAATTACTGGCAGGGAAGAACCCCTAGTATTTCAGGGAGATATACAGAAACCTGCTACTAACACTAGTGAGGAATCTATGAACAGAGGACAAAAGGAAATACAATGAAACTGAATTCTGGTGGAACATACAATTGGCATGTTGAAACAGTGGTTCCATGCTTTAATTGATCAGGTGGAGTACTGCCCCAAGTTCTGAGAAGGCCTGCATAATTATATGCATAATTTTGCATCACACAGGGGGTAATTCTTAGCCAAAGGACACCCTGCAACCTTAACAGAGAAGGGGGAGAAAGTAAAGGAGGAGCAACAAGAGGAAGTTGAAATTGGTGAGGCTAAAGTGCAGTCAAGACAACTGGTGTATCAATCATTGTTCAACAGGACTTACATCATCTGTGCTTGTAGACCTATACAAACACTCCTATGGTCCTTTTTTTTCATTTATCAGCTCTATGAACATGGTCTGCCTCTATTACCATTCATGCCTGTTTCCCACCAACTGTTCCATTAACATGTCACTCCTGACAATAAATCTACGTAGCACAATCCAAAGAAAGAGCAACCAGTGTTCTTCCTCATATAAATTCTATGACCACTTCAATGTTCCCTTCCCTGATGCTTGCCTTTAGTGACAGTGTAGGGTATGTGTCATCTAGTGCTTCATGCTTCATCTTCTAAGTGCTACCTCAGTGGAAGAACTAAGTGTGCTGACAGCTTGCTGTTCCTCAGTATGAGTTTATTACTTCAGCAATGGTGTGTCCACTTATTCTCCTAGATTATCAGATGGCCCTGTAACTGTTTGCCCCTGCACTACCCATCTTCTACTTTCCATTACCTGACTCTTCTTCAGTCCTTTGAATGGGATAGTTGAATTGAGCAGATAGGGGTATCTTAGTTAGAGGTACCTGCCTCATCTGTGCTTCTTCCTGCCATGTCGCAGTTCCCATGTTTTCCTCGAAAGTGACCTTGGATCGATGTGCAGACAGACGTTTGGCCCCAAGTAGACAATGTGATGTTGCCTCGATCTGATACCCATGTCTCTTCAAAGCCAGAAGTGAGAGTCCCTTATAAATTGGAGTTCCAGGTCTCATAGGTGGTAGTTACAGTACTGACCAGCAAAACTGTATCTGTGTTTTCGACCTTTGATCTTAAGGGCTCCCCAGCCACTGGCTGCGGATTTGCCATTCCTCTGTCTAGAGGTATGGAGGTCTACTACATGCCTGCATATATTGACAGAGTTCCACTGCTGTATTTTCTCTGCCATTCATGCAGTGAGCTCTGAAGATTACTAAAAGGCTGCATGATGTGATTCTGTTGATTAATAATTTCAGTTCTGTGCACACCCGCTGTAAGGTACTTACCCAGGAGTCCAAGAGCAAATGCATGTCTCAAACTAACCCTACCTCGCTTTTGTTGCTGCTCATCTGCTACCACCTCCACTTCCTCCTCCTCAATTGTGTGATGTGCTTCACCAGGTGATATCCTGACCCCCTCTTTCTGATTCCTCTGAGGTGGATTCATGTGAGCTGGTGCTTGCAGGGTAAGAATGCATGACAGATGCTCGTATGAGAAGCCAACTGGCTGATTATCTCTGTTGTCAGGGCCAGCATCTTTGGGAGGTCACTAATCAAAGAGAAAAGGAACAAGTGTCAATATAGGATATGTGGAAAATGGTTCTGGACAGATTAGAAGGTCAACATAGTGCCATGCTACTGCAGGCATTTGAACAAGTGACTAATTAAATGAGCTCGAAGTACAAGCATGAAAAAGTTGAAGCAAACACTTACCTTGTAAAGATAGCATGAAGTCCCCAAGCTGTCATGTGCCCACAAGGTTCATGGTCTCACCTCCAACAATTTGTAATGTGATCTCTTTACAGTGGCTAAAGCACTGTAGGTTGGCTGGGCCACCACAGGTCCAGGTTCCCTCTCAATGATCATGGGCAATCTTCTTCTTTCAAAATGGCACATCAGCATTTTGATGTAATAAGGCATGCATGCCACTGCCCAGCCTATGTTCCACCAGTATGAAGGGATGACTACAATACTTTGAAATAGCATTTGAACTTGATAGCAAAACAAGCAGAAGGTATGTGAGACAAAGAAAGTCTTTCCCTTTGCCAGCCAAGAAGTTCCAGCTAAATCACTAGATCGAGTAGTTTGCAGATGCACAATGTGAAAGACTGATTATGTCAATGCTTTCGGTGTTATGCGATGTTAGGGGATCAGTGCTGGTTTCATGCATGCTACGAACATTCATTTCATCTTATCTGGAAAACCATAGGTAACCTCCACCTAAGACCAGAGATCATAATTATCTCCCTGCAGGAGACTGCTTGCTGCTTGGCTCTGGGAGTAGCAATTCCCTAAAATTGGAGACCTCCCTCGACAGCAGTACCTCAATTGACACATCCAACATCAGCACATCAAATGGGATTTGACCTTAGCAACACTCAGGCAAATAATAAACTAGAATAGGAAGAAGCAGTAGCTGTTTTAAGAGCAGCTGCGTTCACTATCCTCAACCCAGCTTCAGCTAAACTGCTCCCAAACGAATAGAGAAAGCACACTGAAATTATGTTAATTAGCCAACAAAATAAGATCCCCCTCCACCAGTGCCAAAGTACTGATATATGCTGCAATTAGGGAACAACATGTACTTGGGATCTTAGAACCAGCCCGAAAATATCTGGTCTTAAGTGAATATTAGAAAATTGCAGCGGGGTGGGGGTGGAGGACAGAATGCATGTCTGTAAAGGAACCGACCCAATCTTCCTTTCATTAACTTAAGTGGAAGGAAAATTGTGACAGTCCCTGTATCGGCACGTGCTGCAACACATCTGATTTTCTGATATCTTCTCTACCTAGAAATCCCATCCTTCTAGGTGCAGCCGCAGGAAAATCTCTCCTATTGTCTTTGGGATGAAATGCCATCAAGAAACACATATTCCCCTCCTCCTCCTCGTTTGGCATGTTCCCTCTGCAACACTCTGATCAACTCTTCAATCAACCCCAACAGCTATTCACCTTCCCATGGCATTTTCCCATGTAAGGGCAGGAGATTCAAAACCTGCTATTTTACCTCCTCCCTTCCCACAGTCCAGGACCCTAAACACTCCTTCTAGGTGAATCAGCAACTTACTTGTATCTCTTTCAATTTAGTATACCATATTTGCTGCTCCTGATGCAGTCACCTCTGCACTGGTGAGACCAAACGCAGATTGGGTGATTGCTTAACGATTCCGTTCAGGCTGCAAGCATGACTCAGATTCCAGTGACTTGCCATTTTAACTCTTCATCTCACTCACACTCACACTCTGACCTATACTGTTCTAACATGGTTCAATGGACGGTCAAGGAACAGTACCTCATCTTTCAATTCGCCACATTTACTGCCTTTCAGACTTAACATTGAGTTCAACAATTTCAGATCACAACCATTGTTCCCATTTTTTTCAGACAGCAGGTGCTGGTAATGATTCTGCTGTTGCCATTTACAGCTCCGCTCGACACATCTTTTGTTTCCTTAGTTGCCCCATTACCACCTCCCTTTTTGCCTTACATCAACATCTCTTTTGTCATCTAATCATTTCTGCCTTTTACACTATCACAGGCCTTCCCTTTTGTTGTTTCCTCCCCTTTTCCTAGCTCTGTACTTGCTTAAAACCTATTACATCTCTCGCATCCTCCATTTTTGTTGAAAGGTCAATGACCTAAACTATTGGGCCGGATTTTGCCAGCCCTCTGGTGATGGGCTAGGAGGTGGGAGGCCTTGTAAAATGAAGTCGGAAGGTGCCAGGAGGGGATGTTACCCAGGAGCAGGAACCTCAGTTGGTGCAGCCGCCAGCCGATGGGCCAATTAAAGCTATTAAGGGCCCCTTCCCGCTCCTGCCGACATTTTACCAGCGTCAGTAAACCCTGGCGGCGCCCCAGCGGGTTCTCGGGTTGGAGAGGGAGGGGGATCTCCTTTATGGCTGCTCCATCGCCCACAGATTGGGCCCCCAGCAGTAAGGGCTGCCCCCAAGGCTACTGTGCCACCACTGGAGGGTGCACCCCCGCTGATCGCCAGGGCCTGCCTGTCTGGTCCCAGCATTGTAAATGAAAAAACTTACCTTGTCTTCAAGGGCGCCTCTCCTGCAGCCTCAGCAGTGGCCACCTTCCGCTCTGGCAGGTGGGCCGCTATCCTCAACTGGACAGCGGTCCCTGAGGTGGCCTCTTAATTGGCCACTGCCAGTAAAATGTCACCCAAGGGTCTCCTACCCGCTTTCGGTCACGGTGGCGGCTACTTATCCTTTAGGATCTTGGGAGCAGGAGTAGGCCTTTCAGCCTGTCTAGCTGCACCATTCAATTAGATCATGGTTGGTCATCTACCTCAATGTCACTTTCCCACGCTATTCCCATATCCCTTGATATCATTAGTATCCAGACAATGATTGAGCTTCCACAGTCCTCTGTGGTAGAGAATTCCAAAGATTCACCGCCCTCTGAGTGAATAAATTCCTCCTCATCTCAGTCTTAAATGGCCTACCTCATATTCTAAGACTATGTTCCCTGGTTCTAGACTCACCGGCCAGCAGAAACATACTATCTATATTCACCCTGTAACGCCCTGTAAGAATTTTGTAAGTTTCAATGAGATCACCTCTCATTCTTCGAATCTCTAGAGAATACAGGCCTAGTTTCTGACCATTAACTCTGTTTCTCTCTCCACAGATGCTGCCTGAGTGGCTGAGTGTTTCCAGTTTATATTTCAGATTTGCAGCAACTGCAGTATTTTGCCTCTGACTGCAGAGAATGGATTTCTCCCAGCATCTTGGGCATCACTGGCAAGACCAACATTTGTTGCCCATCCCTAATTGCCACTGACAACTGAGTGGCTTGCTATGCCATTTCAGAAGGCATTGCTGTGGGTCTGGACTCACATGTAGGCCAGACCAGGTAAGGGCGACAGATTTCCTTCCCTAAAGGTCATTAGTGAACCAGATGAGCTTTTATGGCAATCGATAATAGTTTCATGGTACCATTTCTGAGACTAGCTTTCAATTCAGATTTTTATTAATTAACTGAATTTATAAATTAATTAATTTAAATTCCACCTGCTGCCATGGCACCTGGTCCCCAAGGCCGTCTGGTGACATTAGCATTATGCCACCATCTCCCACAACCAAGACCAGCAAAGGCACTATCTCATTTACTATACCATTTATGGGATGTTGACATGTGCAAATTGGCTGCTGTGTTTGTGATACAACAGTGACTGTATTCAAAAGTAATTGAGTAGGTGTGAAGTGCTTGTTAAGAATGTGATAAGGTGCTATATTTTTGTTTTCTTTATGTTCAGTTCATTTACAACACTTTAAAATGCATCAATCCAATTAGCTGAATATTGCAGTTCCAAATTCAACTAAGGCCTGACTAAGGGTACCCTTAAAAATTCTGGAGCAAATGTGAATCATTCACTCCCTTTATCAATGTAGAGTTCTATATTATTATTTCCTAACCACAATGCTACTTCAATGCAATATGTAACCAATATCATAATTCAAATACATGCTGAAACTATGACAACAATGGACTCAGCGTATACTGTGATGTAAGATAAGTAATTAGAATTTTATGCTTGGGTTGGTGGGCATCCAACTGTACAGCAATTTCCTGTCACCTGCAAAATTATGTTCCTGACTTAATTCATTAAACAGCGACCCTGTTTTCCCTTTCAGATGGACACAAAAGATCCTGTAGCATTATTTCAAAGAAGAGCAGGGAAATTATCTTCTCTGTCCTGGTGAATAATTGTCACTCAGTCAACACTGAAAAAAGAATATCTGTATACAAATTGGTTGTGGAGTTTTCTGTCCTGGAAAAATGTTTACACTTCAAAAAAGTACTTCACTGACTGTAAAGTACTTTGGGAATTCCTGAGGTTATGAAGGCGCAACATAAATGCAACTTTTCATTTTTCGAAGCAGGTAAATTTCCCGAGGTTTCTTCCACTTGTCCACCGCCACTTAGGCAGGGGAGCCAAATAAATCCCTGAAAAACCTGATGAGTGGGAGAGCCAATTGGACTTTCATTCCCATATAATTTGCTGACAGCACTTAACATGCAGTTTTGTCTTTGGCTTCATTCTGATCTCATTTTTGGAGTTTTGCATAGAGTTTCACTTAAATGAACCAAAATGCCATTTAAGCGAGTGAAAGTTGAGACTTTTTACAAAGAAAATTGCAGATAAATGCACTCAGAAAAATCCAATCACAAGTGAACTTGGTGCCTGTTAAATATGTGCAATACAGAATTACTTTACATAATTCAAAATATAAAATTTGCCAGATATCGATTGTGTCACACTGCAAAAACCATGACTTTAGTATGTCTCACATTTTTGCAGGACAAAAATTGTGATTTGTTGAAATAAGGATTTAGCAGAATACCTAAACATTAAAAGATTAAAAGTAGTTTGAACCAGATAGTTACTACCAATGAAGAACAAGTAGACAGGAAAAAAAACTGGGTAATCAAATCAGTCAACCATGCTCATAAAACAGCCAATATTGTAAAAATGCAATGTAATTCGTTCCAGGGACAAATGGAAATGGGAAGGTGATGATGAAAAGGTATAAGGGGCAGATAGCTAGAAAAGAGGAAAACAAAGCGAGTAGAGGTGAGTTAGAAAATGGAGAGGGAAGTAGAAATAACTTTAGAGTGGAAGACAAGCAGAGATAATTGCAGGAAGAGAGACATATAATTCCTTTCGTTTGTGAAAAACAGCACAAGAGGTAAACTTAATGACTTAATATAGAATTATTTGTTTGCACTGTACATTTCATCCCTGTATTTTCTGATTTTTGCCATCATGCTATTGTATAATATAGATTGAAAATTAGACTTTAATATGCTTTGGAGTTGTTCTGTACAAGACAGTGTTTAAATATAGTAATGAAGTACAAATCAGTTTGAAACAGTTTTACAAGTCAATATTTAAGTCGTGTATTTGAAAAGAAACATCCAGAATGTAAAGATATTGAAGCAGTCTAATGTCCACAGAGAAACCTGATCACAAGGTCAGAAATACTGAAAACTAAAAGAATTATTATTAAAGACTGCTGCTAACTGAAAGCGATGGTGGAAGGACTGATACTGCTCAAACTCCGAATAGGAACCTCATTACAGAACTGGAACAAAAGTTTAAGCAAAGGTGGATGAATTCTGAGCCAGCCAGATGTTCCAGAGAAAGAATACTTCAGGCTCCTTGTCACATTCAACAGCAATAAGATTAAGAACAGCAACATCAGCAATAATAATATCTGTAAAAATGGCAATGACAAAGACAACAGAAACAGCAACAACAGCAAGAACAAAAATAGTAATTGCAATAAAAACTACATTGGAATAATAACAACAGCAACAAGAATAATAATAACAGCAACAAAAACAGCAGCATCAGAATTGCGATAATAGTAAAGTAGCAAAACCAAAAGAAAAGCAGCAAAAATAGCAACAAAAATGCAACAATATTAATTATTATTAATAATTAACAGCATTAAAAAGATCAACAACCAGAATAATTGCAATAGAAGCAATGTCAATAGTGATTGCAAAAGCAACAGAGACAACATCAGCACTAACATTAGGAACAGCAATATCGCACGGAGCAACATTAGTGATAACAACACTTGTATGCATTTTTGTAGCACCTTCAAAATAGAAAGATCTACAAAGTGCTTAGGAGGTAGGTTTTAGGAGACTCTCAAAAGAGAGGGAGATGGTGTGGTGGAGGGATTTGGCAAAGGGAATTTCAAAGCATGGGGCCCAGGCGGCTGAAGGAGCATCCACCAACAATAGGGCAAAGGGAGGGAGGATGGACAGGAGTCTGGAATCACAGGAATAGAGCTTTGGGGAGTAGTAACACCAGACAAGGTTGCAGAGACAAGGTGTGGCAAGGCTATGAAGGGATTTAAACACAAGAATGCAAATTAAAAATATGAGGTGCTGGTGTCCAAGAGCCAATGTGGATCAGCAAAGACATGGGAATGGCAGGCAGGACTTGGTGCAGATAGGATACAATCAGCAGAATTTAGGATGGGCTGAAGTTTACAGAAGGCAGAGAAAGCAAGGTCAGCCAGGAGAACATTGGAACTGTCGAGTCTGGAGGTGGCAATGGCATGGTTGAGGATTTCACTAACAGATAGGTTTAGATGGGGCAGAGAGGGGTGCTACTACGGACCAGGAAGTAGACAGTCTTTGTGATGGAGAGCATACGAGGTCAGAAGCTCAGCTTGGGATTGAATAGAACATTAAGGTTCCAGACGATCTGGTTCAATCAGGGACAGCGGTTGTGGAGCACAATGGAATCAGTGACGAGGGGAGAGAGTTTGTGGCAGGGGCTAAAGGCAATTACTTCATCATTCCAATGTTTAGCTGCAGGAAATTGTAGCCTATTCAACACTGGATGTCGGACAAGTAATTTTTAAAAATTCTTTCATGGGATGTGGGCAGCACTGGCAAGGTCAGCATTTATTGCCCATCCCTAGTTTGACGGCATAGAAACAGTGGCTGGGCAGAGAGAGGTAGTGGAGAGGTAAAGTCGGATGTTATCAGCAGCAACAGCACCAGCAGCAACAATAGCAGTATCAGCAGCAACAGAAGCAGTCACACTGCAGCAATGATAGCAACGCAAACATCAATTGCAGCAAAAATCACAGCATCGATAATAACAGCAGTACTAGCAAAAGCAACAGCAGCAGCAACAATAATTGCAACGATGAAAGCAATAATGACAACAGCAATATTAGAAGCAGTCCTAACAGCAGCAACAACAGCAATGCCTGGAGAACCAATAGCAATGATAGCAGTAATAGCAACAACAGCAACATCAATAACAATAGCAACAACAGCAAAAGGAATAGCAACAATAATAACAGCATCACAAGCAACGGGAACACCAGCAGCAACCACACAATCAATAGCAATAGCAGCAATATAAATGGGCACAGCAGCAACATTGGCATCAACAATTACAGCAACACCAAGAGCATCAACAGCGTAAGGAACAGTGGTACATATTAAGAGTGCTCCTCATATAAAGAGAATGCCTCATAGTGCTGAACAAGGTGAGAAAAGGTGGACAACATGCAGAGAAAGAGCAATATTTTTTTTGCTGGGGGATGGGTAAGTCTGAAAGAACTGTTGGAGTGGGGAGTGGGTGGTACAATTTTCCTGTTTTTAACCTGGATTCCAAGGTGCGAGGTAGAAGCCCTTTTTCATTTAATATGCATTTCCATGAGCACCCATCAGCTCGTGCGGAAAGCCGCACCCCATATCAATATTTAAATGAGATGGTATTGTAGTCGGAATGATAGCAAAACACTTCCCGCATCTGTGTCTTGGCTGGACGACTAACCAGGGGATTGTCCACAGAAAGTAGGAATTCGAGGTTGCAGCCAGCCCCTTCAGTAATTGAGAAGATAAGTTTCAGGCCCACAATCTGAGGCACCCACTATTGTCAGGAACCCACTCTGTTGCAAGCCAGGCCATGCTAATGAGCTGGAAATTCACCTGTAATCAACTGCAGTCTCGTCAGGCTGATAGCAAATGCATGCCACCCGACTGACATTAGGATGTCAAGGCTTTAAAGAGACTTTTCAAGACAGGCAGGAACATAAGAATCTGGAGAGATTTTCAATAAATATTCTGGAAGTAGAGTCACAGTAACTGAAGCAGTTAGTGCAGTGGAAGAGATAGTGAATGATCAGTAACCCAGTGTGTTAGGAATTGACAAGATCATTCAGATAAGTTAGAGTGATTCTGTTGAAAAGAGACTAATCTGTATTGCACTTTATGTAATGTCAAATCTGAACTGTCATGCAATGCATTTTTACAAATTTATGAATAAAGTTTTTTTTTGAAAAAATATTCGATGGACAGATTTGAAAATGAGAAGGAGGATCCTGAAGTCTATTAGCTGAGACATAGGGAGCCATTGAAGCATGGAAAGGATGTAGACGATAGGCATGCTGGACTTCATGGAGAAGCCAAAGCAGAATGACATGATGTTTTCAATAGGTTAGAGTTTGTAAAGGGTGATGATGGAGCGGCTATGCAGTGTAGCACTGAAAAAGTTGCTGAAGTGTAGATAATGGTTTTAGCAAGGATGAAAAATGACTGTGTGTAAGTGGGCAATGTTCTAGCAGTGCAAAAAAGTGATTTGGGAAATGGACCCAATGTGGTGTAGGAAGATCAGCTTGGGGTTAACCAGGACACAAAAGTTCATCATATTCTACACTGCGGCTGAAAGAGCAACTAGAGAGGGGCTGGAACCCATGTGAAATAGGGAATGGGAAAATGTAGGCACAGCCTTGGAGTTTGTGGTACAGGCAGATAGTTAAGACAAACAGGCTGTGGTAGACAGCCGGTACAGAAAAATTAAATGTTTAGCAGTGAACAAGTGACAGCTAGCTACAGTCAGTCACAAGTGTCTCATTGACCATACACACTGCCCTCAAAATCAAGCAAGCTGTAGCTGTTGTAAAAACAGGTGAAGTTTCAGTCTCAGTATGAGGAACAAATTGACATAGCCAGGCTAAAAGTAAGCACCAGGAATAAACTACTTGGTCAGCAACCCAGCAAAAAGAATTCCAAGTTAGTAGATGCAAATTAGTTGAGTGCCAATTTTGTCAATCAAAGGATAAGAATCTGTGTCCAGCTTTTAGATAGACATGGAGCAAGTGGAAGTCAAAAGAGAAATTGCCAGGTGTAAATTAGAGACAAGAAAATAAGTAATTGTACTGCCTAGAGGCAAATGAGCAAAATGATAGAAACATATCCACAAGTAGAGCAGCAGTCTGAGACTAGGGTCCTGAATCTTAGTAAAGTAAACTACGAAGGTATGAGGCGCCAGTTGGCGATGACGAATTGGGAAATGTTACTTAAAGGGTTGACGGTAGATAGGCAATGGCATACATTTAAAGAGCGCATGGATGAACTCAACAATTGTTTATCCCTGTCTGGCGCAAAAGTAAAACGGGAAAGGTAGCCAAACCATGGCTAGAGATAGCATTAGATCCAAGGAAGAGGCATATAAATTTGCCAGAAAAAACAACAGACCTGAGAATTGGGAGCAGTTTAGAATTCAGCAAAGGAGGACCAAGGGATTGATTAAGAAGGGGAAAATAGAGTACACGAGCAAGCTTGCGGGGAACATGAAAACTAACTGTAAAAGTTTCTATAGGTATGTGAAGAGAAAAAGATTGGTGAAGACAAATGTAGGTCCCTTACAGTCAGAAACAGGGGAATTTATTATGGGGAACAAAGAAATGGCTGACCGACTAAATGCATACTTTGGTTCTGTCTTCACAAAGGAGGACACAAATATCATACCAGAAATGTTGGGCAACACAGGGCTTAGTGAGAGAGAGTAACTGAAGGAAATCAGGATTAGTAGAGAAATGGTGTTGGGGAAATTGATGTGATTGAAGGCTGATAAGTCCCCAGGGCCTGATGGTCTGCATCCCAGAGTACTTAAGGAAGTGGCCCTAGAACTAGTGGATGCATTGGTGGTCATCTTCCAAGATTCTATAGACTCTGGAATAGTTCCTACAGATTGGAGGGTAGCTAATGTAAACCCATTATGTAAAAAGGGAGGTGGAGAGAAAGCAGGGAATTATAGACCAATCAGCCTAATGTCGGTAGTGGAGAAAATTCTAGAGTCCATTATCAAAGATTTTATAGCAGAGCACTTGGAGAACAGTGGTAGAATCAGACAGAGTCAGCATGGATTTACGAAAGGGAAATCATGCTTGACAAATCTACCAGACTTCTTCGAGGGTGTAACCAATAGAGTTGATGAGTGGGACTCGGTGGAGATAGTTTATTTGGACTTTCAGAAGACTTTCGACAAAGTCCCACATAAGAGATTAGCGTGTAAAATTAAAGCGCATGGGATTGGGGGTAGTGTATTGCGATGGATAGAAAATTGGTTGGCAGACAGGAAACAAAGATTAGGGATAAATGGGTCTTTTTCCGAATGGCAGGCAGTGGGGTACTGCAGGGATTGGTGCTAGGACTCCAGCTATTCACAATATATATTAATGATTTAGATGAGGGAACTAAACGCAATATCTCCAAATTTGCAGATGACTCAAATCCGCTTTGGTAGCAAAAACAGGAAGGCAGATTATTATCTGAACGGCTATAAACTGAGAGAGGGGAATATGCAGCGAGACCTGGGTGTTCTCGTACACCAGTCGCTGAAGGTAAGCATGCAGGTGCAACAGGCGGTAAAAAAGGCAAATGGTATGTTGGTCTTCATAGCGAGAGGATTCGAGTACAGGAGAAGGGACATCTTGCTGCAATTATACAGGGTGTGAGGCCACACCTGGAATATTGTGTGCAGTTTTGGTCTCCTTATCTGAGGAAGGATGTTCTTGCTATAGAGGGAGTTCAGCGAAGGTTTACCAGACTGATTCCTGGGATGGTGGGAGTGACGTATGAGGAGAGATTGAGTCAGTTAGGATTATATTCGCTGGAGTTCAGAAGAGTGAGGGGGGATCTGAAAGGGTAGATGCAGGAAGGATGTTCCCGATGGTGGGGGAGTCCAGAACCAGGGGTCATAGGCTAAGGATACGGGGTAAACCTTTCAGGACTGAGGAGAAATTTCTTCACCCAGAGAGTGGTGAGCCTGTGGAATTCATTACCATAGAAAGCAGTTGAGGCCAAAACATTGTATGTTTTCAAGAAAGAGTTAGATATAGCTCTTGGGTCTAAAGGGATCAAAGGGTATGGGGCGAAAGCGGAAACAAGTTACTGAGTTGGATGATCAGCCATGATCATAATGAATGGCGGAGCAGATTCGAAGGGCCGAATGGCCTACTCCTGCTCCTATTTTCTATGTTTCTATACGAATAAAAAGACCATTCCAAAACATGTGTGTGACAATGTTTCAGCTAGATTGTGGGGTTTCATGCACTCTCCTACATCTGAAAGTGTACATAAATGTTTTGGGAAGTGCAGACAAAATATCTGTAAATGAGTAAAGCAAAGCTAAGATTGTATAACAGATCTACGAAGCAAAATTCTACCATCTTTCCAACAATTTTGGCACATCATTAAGGTGGGCAGTGGATGGAAAATTTTCCACTGGAAGTGACAGCTGCCAGTGGACGAACAGTCCAAATATGGTGCACGCATTCAAATGAGGCAATAATGATGCACTGGCATTATTGAGGTGAAATTGGTCAATGCCAGCTGCACGAAACAGTGAATCAGCAGCCGATTTTTCACCACGCCAGTTTTGATTTCTCATTGACTTGGAGCATATTGCCAAATCATTTAATTTCAAGCCAAGCATAAACAACAGTGAGACCAGGAAATAAGTCTCCAAAACAAGTTTGAGCTATCATTCTGTGAACTTCTGTGAAAAGAAATTGGGCGCAGTGCAAAATCAGCTGTTGCATGTTTACTTAATTGTGGTGCTGGGGGACTGAGAGAAATGTCCTAAAACAAGCAACCCAATATTTGACAGGGGACCTCAAACAAACATTAGGTCTCTTATTTCCCTGCACAAAGGGGACGAGCTCATGACACCTTTTTATGTTGCCCACACTAATATGGAGGGTGATGTACCTCTGCCATATTGGAGGCTTAGGTGCGCATTCAGCACCTATAAAACAGGCACAGCGGCATCAAATGTCTAGGCTGATGACTCTTGTTGGAAAGTGAATGGATCTTGATGACTGCCCTGATTAATATGCCATATGAGGTATAAATAACCCATCTGGTGTGGACAGGCTGCTGATGTTCATGTTTCAATTGTGCAGTAGTGAGACTGTACCAGCAATCCTTATTGGCAGTAATAAGATTGGCATTCAGTTGACGACTGATGGTAAGGGTAATGTTCCAAGCAGTATGTTCAGGAAATGTGCCACATAAAAGCAGACTGAAGGAAGAGCAGAGAAATTACACGATTAATGGGAAAATACCAACCAAGATGGACCAGGAAAATGGCCTAGAGGTAATAATAAATATCAAGTTAATGTGTGGCAGCTGTCATAAAATCGACTAGAGGTTGGGTTGGATAGAAAGAGAGATGGGCTATATAGCAAAGCAAGTAATTCTACTGCTATATAGATCATTGGTTAGGTCACTGGTCAGAGCACATTGCAGGATTGTGCACATTTCTAGAACTCGTAATATAGTAAGGATATCACCAGAAAAATACCAAGGTGTTGCAGCATAAATGGATCTTAACAATCCTGGGGAACGTTTCATAAAATTATAAAAGATTGTTTCGTCTATATTATGTGGCCTTGTAAAATTCACCCTGAGGCCCTTAGCAACATTGAATGCTGGGGACATGCAAGGTGCCTCTTGAGATCAGTGCTATAGGGCACAAATGACAAGACATGCATTATATGACATATTTCCCACATTTGCATGCCATCATTACACACTTGCCCATATGCTGAGCTGAGGGGAATATACTTGTGGCACTGTCCTGAATGATAGCATTATCATGCATACTCAGACCTGCCAAACCACCAGTACTAGATTCTGGATTTGGCTGGTCATTGATCAACAACCAAACAAATCACTGAAACTCTCAGAGCTAGCCTGACTATTGTAACAGTCACAGTTACCTTGCCAGAACCTATGACTTTACTTCGATCTTCTGTTCGAAGAGACTCTGTTGTGAGATTTTTTTAGGGCATCTGTGTGCTCTATGACTAATTGCATGACTGTGCACATCCATCATGGTGTCTCAGATGTGCGTGGTAAACTTCGCCAGCTGAGCCACTATTCTGTGAATATTCTGTGATATCATCTTCACTGCCTGTTTGATTCTCTGCAGGCATCCTTTTTATAAATGCCAGACCCCCGAGACCGGGATCCTGAGGCTCCTCAGCTGAGGACATCTATTTCCTGTCCTTTCAGATAACAACACGTTTCTCCAACTTTTCCACTCCAGTTCTTCCTGGTCACTCGTGATCTGCCTGTTGATATGTGAAATTCTAACAATCCAATTAGCACCCTCCCCCGATCCCCACCACCACCCAACAACCCAAAACCCCCAAAGGAGTGTCTCTGGGCTAGTGGTTCCAAGGGAGAGCTGGGCACTGCTGAAGTAGTCAGAAAAGGCTGTAAAGGGTCTTGTGGACATTTCAGCTAAGTTGGAGATAGTGTTCAACACAGGGAGGACAAATTGGGTGGAAATGTGAAATATGCTTTTCACATTTCATTGGTTCAAGTTGCCAGTGCCAAACTTTTACCTTAGCTCACCTTTTTCCTGGCACTAAGCAACTGTGTATGAAGTCACTGGAGGTGGCAAGTTTGCCTCCTGCCATTGTGCCTGCACCATGCCCTCATGGGTATCCTTCTGTATGAATGAAACATCCGCTGCCTCCTTTGCCAAATTTCAGACAGCAACACCTCAGATATGTGTGAAGAAGCATCAGACTCAGACATTGTAACACTGCTCCAAATTGTTGCTGCCAGAAAATAACTACAGCTGCTCCATCCTTTAAATGTTGCAGCAGTGCCGGATTTCCCTTGCCTAAATTCAATCATGAAAAGTTACTGAACATTTTTTCCTTTGCTTTTGCAGTTCAAAATAATTTTTATTTTATCAAGAGTTGGTGTGTAATGCCTTGTTATCACAAATATTGAGGTGCAGACTCTACATAAAAACATCATCTAAAACATTCCTGCAAATGTCCCATTGTAAAAAGACCAATGCATATTGCCTTTGGCAGGACATTCTCATTTGCACCACATTCACATTCTTGTCAATGGAAGATACATTCCTCCTTTTCTTTCAATTCACCTACTAAAATTCGACTTACTTTTATATAGCCGAGAACCAATTAAGTTTATTAAGTGCACTCAATTTACAGAAGACTCAAGATTACAGAAGGACTGTACCACTAAGCTCACAATCCACTAACTAGAAAATGAATCCTATTATTGGGAAGGTATTCTAATACGTCAAACCCCAGCAATGTATTACAATATACGAAATGCGGTGACTGCAATTGATTCAGTTTCACTAGTTTGGTTTGAAAATTTACAAAGCAAAAGGGGCCGCACCTTGAAGGTTTTTTACCGGTGATCTCTTCCTTCAAATCCTAATTTAAAATGTGCGTTGCAGTCATGAAGATCCCATCTGCCAAGAATGAGACAAATTAATTTTGTCATATGAACATTAATTTTAAACTGTTGCTGGAAGGAAGAGATGATTTGTTTAAATAGATTAGCCGTGGCTGGAAAACATTTGCAAGAGACAGTGCCTGGAGACAATAGAACAGCTCCCTGATCCAATTAACCCAAAAGGATTTTGATCATCAGACATTGAATGTGTAAGAAAGCCAGCATTCCAGGGTGTCTGCTAACATGGAGAATCCACAAATGCAGGAGTTTGTTAAAACAGCTAGTCACATGACTAACCTGCTGGCCCAGCTTTTGTTTGAACTGCTCACAGCACAGTTTGGGTCAGATAGCAACTAAACTTGGAAGAAGAGAGCCTCTCTCCTGGCTAGCTCTCTCTCTCTCTCTCTCTCATGAATCTCCGGATCCACTGAAGTCACTTAAACCCCAAGAGAGAAAAGACTCCTACATCAAAAAAAGTTTTAAAGCGTGCACTGGGCCCCAACGAAATGGCAAGACTTACCGACAATCAAAGACTCTACATCAAACTCAAAGGACAGTAAATAAATCCCAGCTATTGCCTTAAACATTTTTGCTTTATTCTTTCTACTTTTCTGTCTCTATCTGTGCATCTGTTTATCGCGTATGCATGCTAGCATGATCACATCGTGTATTCGTAGTCGTTAACCGAATTAGAGTTTTAAGGTTAATAAACCTCCACCTTCCTTGTTTAAATCTAAGAAAACCTGTCTGGTTGATTTCTTTGCCTTACAATTGGAAACCAGTGAACAAGGATTCACTAGTGGCGGGGGGTGGGGGGGGGGGTGGTGGGGGGCGGGGAGCTAAAACACGGTGTTTTTAAAGTTAAACCCTGTTACTGCTAACTAGACCCCTTTCTCATCTGGTCGTAACAACTGCCTAGAGAAAAAAGGACACTGGAGAAAATGACAATTTTTTCAACAAGGTAGAAACTTTGGCCTGGAAATTCTCCTGTCATTTTCACCCATTAGGTTGGCAGCCTCTGCACACTGCGAGGGGGCTGCTCTAACACCAGCAAATTGCCAGCAAACTGGTAAAATCACCCATAATTGGGCCCTTAATTATGTAAATTGGCTTCCTGCCTCCATGGTGCAGACAGCTGATCTGCATTTCTGCCCACAGCCGAGAAACTTCCTTGGTGGTGGGAATGCAACGGGGAGCCATCCCGACTCGGCTCCCCCCACTCCGCCACAATTTTCCCGGCACCCCCGCCACCACCTCCAATCCTACCACCATGGGGCCAGGAAAATTCTGCCCAATGTGTCAGACACCTGTGCTTCAGTAAGGGCGTCCTCACTGAAATCTGTCATCTGCTGCAACCAGAACTGCAGCTTCAAAGCAGGGTGAGGACCACACTGCCAGTGTCTGTGAAGGTTACGTGGGCATGAACTTTTATGCATCGGGTTCCTTCCAGGCACGAGCGGGTGATATTTGCAGCATCTCCTAGTTTGCCATTCACTGTTGTGTAACAGAGGTCACCGAGGCTCTTTATTCCAAGAGAGCTGAATACATTTCATTCTCCCTTGCCGGACAGAAGCAGACAGAGCAAGCACATGATTTTGCAAGGATTGCAGGCTTTACCATGGTGCAGGGTGCCATTGACAGCATGCATATTGCTTTTTGGGTGCTGCATGCAAATTCTGAGATATACCACAACTGAAACAATGCTTCCACGACCTGGACCGCTCTGGAGGAGGAGCCCTGCAGTACTCAGCAGAGCCGGTGTCAAGACTCACAATGGTCTGCTGCATGCTGCACAAACTCTCCATCATGAGGACGCAGCCCTTGCCACCAGCTATACAGCAAGCAGCTGAGGAGCAAGAGGAGGAGAAGGCAACCAACTCAAATCCTTTCTGCCCGGGCTGTCCATGATCGTCTCATCCAATTGCAATACCAGTAAATGCAACCCCAATTCCCCATTCACCAACAGTCCCAAACTTTCCTTCCCTCTGTTACTGACCATCGCAGTGCTTGCTTGGCCACAGTGCAAAAATAAAAGCCAATATAATATAAACATTCCAAACCAAATTTATAAATGTAATTACGCTCATGGTGTAGAGGGTACCATATTGGCCTGGAAAAAAGATTGGCTAGCTAACAGGAAACAGAGAGTAGGCATAAATGGGTCATTTTCTGGTTGGCAACATGTAATGTGTGGTGTGCTGCGGGGATCTGTGCTGGGGCCTCAACTGTTTACAATTTATATAAATGACTTAATAAAGGGACAAAGGTATGGTTGCTAAATTTGCTGATGACACAAAGATAGGTCGGAAAGTAAGTTGTGAAGAGGACACAAAGAGGCTACAAAGGGATATAGATAGGTTACGTGAGTGGGCAAAGATCCGGCAAACGGACTATATTGTGGAAAAATGTGAAATTGTCCACTTTGGCAGGAAGAGTAAAAAAGAAGCATATTATCTAAATGGTGAGAGACTGCAGAGCTGTGAGATGCAGAGGGATCTGGGTGTCCTAGTGCATGAATCGCAAAAGATTAGTATGCAGCTTCAGCAAGTAATTAGGAAAGCGAATAGAATGTTATTGCTTATTGTGAGGGGAATTGAATACAAAAGTAGGAAGGTTATGCTTCAGCTATACAGGGCATTGGTGTGACCACATCTGGAGTACTGTGTACAGTACTGGTCTCCTTATTTAAGGAAGGATGTAAATGCATCGGCAGCAGTTCAGAGAAGGTTTACTAGACTAATACCTGGGATGGGCGGGCTGTCTTATGAGGAAAGGTTGGACAGGCCAGGCTTGTATCCGTTGGAGTTTAGAAGAGTAAGAGGCGACCTGATCGAAACATATAAGATCCTGAGGGATCTTGACAGGGTGGACGTGGAAAGGATGTTACCTCTTGTGGAAGAATCTAGAACTAGAGGTCACTATTTAAAAATAAGGGGTCGCCTTAAGACCGAGATAAGAGAACTTTTTTCTCTCAGAGGGTCGTGAGTCTTTGGAACTCTCTTCCTCAAAAGGTGGTGGAAGCAGAGTCTTTGAATATTTTTAAGGCAGAGTTAGATAGATTCTTGATAAGGAAGGGAGTGAAAGGTTATTGGGGGTAGGCGAGACTGTGGATTGAGGTTACAATCAGATCAGCCATTATCTTGTTGAATGGCTGGGCAGGCTCAAGGGGCCGAGTGGCCTCCTCCTGCTCCTAATTCGTATGTTCATATGCCATACTGAATACAAACATAAACTAAACACCCTTCAGCATTCTCTTGGTGCCTGTCTTCTGTGTACCTTTGCCTGTCCCAGTGCTCCTACGCAGTGCTACCCTGCAGCATGGCTGGTGACTTTCAATGGGAGAGACTGCAGTTTGCCTTGGAGGATTACCTCAAGTAGTTTTGGCCCTAGAAGGCCTGGCTGCGGACTGCACGACCTTGGCATGGACAGCAGCAGTCTGGGCTGGCTGATTGACAGGCAACAGCAAGGGTGTTGGTGGAGTGGCACGGATGGCAGGACAAATGTTGTCAACCTGAGACAGGTCAGAAGGTTTGTGCTCCATGCAGCCACTGCCACTCCCACAGGGCAGCGCCTGAGCAGTCCTAGTAATCTGTTGGAGGATAGATTACTGGACTGCTGTGACACCCTAAAAGCCCCTTCGAACACTAGTATCCACAGCCAAGATGGCAGCAGTTTGAACTTGCAAGGCAACCGGCTGAGCTTGCTTGAGAGCACGCTGTGCTTTTACTACAGCACCTCTACAGCTTCTGCTCATGGTGCAATGGAAACTGAAACATCGGTCATCAGACACTGCATCATGTTTGGGTCCGCAAGTGTGCTAATGAAGATGACCACCACTTCCATGTTGGAAAGGATGAGCTTCAAGCTCTGCACAAGGCCCTGCACAAAGTTGGTGCTAGACTCCTTCATGCTCCTTGACACTGCATACAGACTTTCTGGTTGACCTGCCAGTGCACCAATCGTTTCAGTGTGCATCCTGATCAGCCTTCTTCTGCAGTCTGCCCCATCGAAGTGCTCAGCGAAGTCCTCTACAGCAAAGCTCACATGCGACCCTGTCCTTCAGCAAGCTGGCACCTGCATTATCCTTGTCACTTGTCCTGAATGGTGCCCAGAGTCTCACCACGTGCCAGTCCCATCTCTAAGCTATCCTCAAAAGTACACACAGTGTCAATATCTGAACTGGTGGCAGCAAGTGTGAGAACAAGTGCCTGGCCATGTGGCAGTTCTTGGATATCAGAAATGCAAAAGGCAGAAGGCTAGAGTGGTGGTGGGGAATGGGCGAGAAATGCAAGAGGTGCATGCTTAGCCCCATTCTTGTCTGTTATTGGACTCCACAAACAACACTCAGGTTCACTGAAATTACCTTTAGGAAACAAATGCTTCACCTATTAGGGGAGGTGATCATCATTTATTAGTGTTTATTGGGATATTAATAGTAGTAAATCAAGACGGTTATCTTTCACCTCCAAATTATTGCCTGCTTCTTCTGCACTGCTGCTGAAATCCTAATCCAGGCCTTTATTACATCAGTTTCACTAATTCTGTCCTTGCTGACTTCCCTCTTTTCACTTTCCACAAACCACAACTCCAGAATGCAGTACCTCACGTACTCAACTGGACTAATGCCAACATCTACATCATCCTTATCCTTGCCAAGCTCCACTGATTCCCCACATCCAACCAAATTGACTCTAAGATCCTCATCCTCACCTTCAAAATCCCTCCATGGTCCTCAGCATACATCCCCTCATGTGCTTTCCAATCCTACGACTGGTCTACGCTTTGCTCTCTGGTCCCACTATCCACTATCAGTGACTGCTCATTCAGCTACCTTCTGGAACTCCTGGCATCAACACCTCCACTTCATCACCTCCATTCCTGCTTTCAAAAGCCCCTGAAAAATGCTGCTGTCTAATCTTGTTCCCACTTTCCCTTTCTGCTTTTCTTTTTTTTTTGCTTTCTGTTTAGTGTCCAATGCCTTGCAAAGCTCAGAGACTTTTCTCTATGCATGGGGAGATACAGAAATTTAACTTGTAAACAAATGATAATTTGCCTTAGAAGACAACTGTTAAATCCTTACATTAAGTATGCACATTGTAAACTCAGTTGCCAATTGTAATATTTTGTTTGCCTCTATGTCATTTAGCATTTCCAGAAATTGGCAGTGATTAATTTGTGGCCCTTTCAATAAAAGTTCACAGCTACTAAAAGTGTTTCCAGCCTAAGTGCTTGAGATCAGCCCATTGCTAATTTGGCTGAGCACTAAGTTAGAGCAGTTTAAAATACTTTACACCGTTCAATCAGAATGATGTTGTATACATAAAGGCTACACAACAAAGTGGTGTTACATAAACAGCATAAACAGAGTTTACAGTAATGTTTTTTATTTTAATATATTTTGCTCCATTTTTTGATTTTTACTTCTTGTCTTTGCACACCCGGTGTAACTCCTGCAATTGAGGTGCCAGATGCACAACTTGTAGCCAGCCTTCAGGAGGTTACAGGCCCTGCAGATATGACAGTTGCCATTCAGCAGCTCCCTCCTTGGTGCAATTCACCTAACTGAATGGAACGCACACCTGTATCCACTTCTGCTCTGTGGCATTAAACATTAGTATGCAAACGCTCAGTGCCACCCTGTCACTCAGCTCACGATTCTTATAGTAGCAGTGAACCTACCTGCATTGCCAATGAGTGATAATGGGTGTTAATGGACTGGTAAAGAGGCAGTAGTAACTGAAGGCAGCGAAGAGGAGGTTTTATAGACAGTTCCTCACCCCAACATGTGATGGCATTGAATGTAATCATACTGGGGAACTCCATTCTGCAGGCAATGTACAGCTTAAAGCTTCTGTAGAAATTGTGGAGAAATATATGAGAAAAACCAAGGAAATAACTTGTAATGAAGAGAGATCTGGAGATTGGTCTGGCAACAGGTATAAATATGGGACTTAATAGTTAAGTTAGTTGCAATTTAAGTTTTGTGGTAATTTTATGTTTGGGGCTAACCAATATTAATATTTGAAGGATTGTGACTGAGTGACGATAACATTGGTTGGAGGAAAGACCAGAATATTGTATAACAATGGGCTGTAATTCACTAGAGTGAGGCATCTTGCATGGTAGCTGGCGAAACAAATATTTTCCTGCACTGTTCAGCTCAAAAAAATTGTCCTTTAAGTTGCTGGGAGTGCAAGCTGATAACTGTGCAATGAGGGCAATGGGGCACCTGGGACCATGGTGAACAACAGCACAGTGTATCTTCTCAACCAATGCAATTAAAAGACTAAGAAATAAACATGGAAGGACTGAGAAAATGGGTAAGTTAAAATCGTGAATTCAATGTCCAATCAGGTACAAAAAGAGAAATAAAGATAGGGAAAGATTGGATTACAAGAGAAAAAGTAAGACAGAAAGTAAAAAAAATTAATTTTAATTTGATTTTTGTTTAAGTTTCTTATAGTAATCCACTACCTGAAAAAATAAACTCCTCACTTTTCATTGTTCACTTTCTGGGCCAGAAAGGTTGACTGGCAATCAATAACAATTGTCACATCGCTAAAAAGGTACTTGTGAATAAATTACTGGAATTAACTTTCAAGTGCAAATTGAATGGGCAATTAATGTGAAAACGCAGCAACTTCATGAAACTTATAGGGAGATTAAAGGTGAGATGCCATTTTTGTGGAGCTTACGGCAGAGCGACACAAATCATCCAGCAACTTGTGGCAATTCGTAATTCACAGGGTATCTCTTCCTCACCACAAGTCGTTGGATGATTTGAATATTACTAATGGCATGTATCTTACATATGCCATTATTTTCTTCAGTAAATTCCAGTCCAGTAAGTCCATGTCAAATTGACTGTCGCCAATTGCATCTGTGAGTCTTGTAGTTGGTGATCCAAAAGAATAGGGTGAGCTAAAGATGTGCAATTGCCCCACAAACCAGAAGGTATATGCCTGGATTTTGCAGTCGGTGGCAAAGGAATGCTCACCATTCTGACTTGGAGCTACATTGCTGTTTCTTCACTGTCACTGGGTCAAAATCCTGGAATCCCTTCCTAACAGCACTGTGGGTGTACCTACACCAGATGGACTGCAGCAGTTCAAGAAGGTGGCTCACCATCACCTTCTCAAGAGCAATTAGGGATGGGCAACATATGCTGGCCTTGCCAGCAATGCTCACGCCCCATGAAAGAATAAAAAAGTCACCCACAGACTTTTTGCGGATTTTTGCGCAACAATTTGCTGTTACTAGAGATCCTTTTCAGTGAGGTGCACTCTACATGGGATCTGGGACCACCGGGTGTCTGTTCAAACAATTGAAGTGAAGAAACCTCACTGAGACACACAGCGTCTAAATCAGTTCTATTTAGTTCTATTGAAAATCATGTACAGAAAGTGAAATATAAAGGGAAAGATGGAATAAAAATAATAAGTGCTGGAAATACTTAGCAGGTCTGGCAGCATCTGTTGCGAGAGAGGGTTAATGTTTCAGCACGATGACCTTTCATCACCGACTTGAAATGTTAACTTTGTTTCTCTCTCCAAGGATGCTGCCAGACCTGCTGATTATTTCCAGCACTTTTTATATTTCAGATTTCCAGCATCCACAGTATTTTGTTTTTATTTAAGGGAAAGCTGGGATTGAGTGATAAAAGAGTCAGAAAGAAAACATTTTAAAAAGTAAATCTCCAACAATAATTAAATTCTGAAGGAATGAGACTCCACACTTGTAAAATTTAATTTTCAGAGATTGTTTGGCAGCAATTAAGACTTATCACGCAGTTAAAAAAAATCACTGCCACCTACACGCATCAGCTCTAATCTTTTCTGGCATGTTTAATGGGTAACTAGTAGGTACAAACCACAATTTCACACCCTTCATGTATTTTGATGTCTAAACAATCAGTGAGGTACCAGTGTAGTGAAGCTTGTGAAGCAGCAGGCAAATTGGACTGAAATTTACAGATTTTTGTGCTTTACCACATACATGCAGACACGGAAGTTGCTGTTCAATTTATATATCACAATAATAGTGAGCACTGATAGCCTCAACATTATTTCTATTACAAAATCCAGGCCATCATTTTTAATCTGTATTATCCCACAGTGGTGCAGTGGTTAGCACTGCAGCCTCACAGCTCCAGTGACCCAGTTCAATTCTGGGTACTGCCTGTGTGGAGTTTGCAAGTTCTCTCTGTGTCTGCGAGGGTTTCCTCCGGGTGCTCCGGTTTCCTCCCACATGCCAAAGACTTGCAGGTTGATAGGTAAATTGGCCATTAGTAATTGCCCCTAGTTTAGGTAGGTGGTAGGGAAATATAGGGATAGGTGGGGATGTGGTAGGAATAAGGAATTAGTGTAGGATTAGTATAAATGGGTGGTTGACGGTCGACACAGACTCGGTGGGCCGAAGGGCCTGTTTCAGTGCTGTATCTCTAAAACTAAAACTAAACAGGGAGGTTTACAAGGTGCTAATCGATGTTTTTGTATCTGTCTAAAACTTACTTTGTAAATCACTTTGTCAGCTACCAAAAAGGTAACGTTACACTACTACTTTCATGTGGCAAGTGCTCATATCAGAAATTCAGGTATGCCGATCTCCTCAGACTACTAATTGGATAAGCTAACCTCTGCACTTAAATTCACAATATGAATTGTTGTTGCATGAAGCTTTGCACTGACAGCACTAAATCAGAAAAATTACTCGCATAAACCAACATTGTACCAAATGACTGAAATGAGGTGCAAGATCTTCTGCAAAAGGGCAGGTTGCATCAATTTGAGTTTATACCAAGTGCATTCTAATTCTAATCTAAAATATCGCTCCATTCCAAAGCTAGCACATTTTTACCATTGGACCAAGGAAGGATGGACATCTTCTGCATTAGTATGACCTCAGGGAAGTGATAAAATATGGCTGTTAAACATCTGGATTGTTAACCCATTAGGAATGAATGCGCTCATTGGACTATTATTTTCTCTTTAATCCTGTATGAAAATAGTGTCGGCTATGACTCAGATGTAGCATTTTCGCCTTAGAGTCAAAAGGTTATTACTTCAAATGTCATTCTAGAGACGTGAGCAGAAAATCGAGGTTGGCGCTTCAGTGCAGTGCTGAGTGCTGCACTTTTGGAGATGCTATCTTTCAGATGAGACATTAAACTGAGGCCCATCTGCCCTCACAGGTGCACATAAAAGGTCTCATAGTAACTATTTCACAGAGTAAGGGAATTCTCCTTGGTGTCCTGGCTATCCCTCAACCAACATCACCAAAATATATTATCTGGTCATTATCACATTGCCATTTGTGGGACATTGCTGAGTGAAAAATTGGCTGGCATATTTCCAACCTTACAACAGTGACTACACTCCAAAAGTATTGAATGTGCTGTAAAGTGCTTTGAAACGTCCTGAAGTCATCAAAGGCACTATAGAAATGTAAGTCTTTCTTTCTTTGACAAACAATTGGTGCAATGCAGTAACAAGAGCAGCTGTTCGTACAATTACAAAAAAAAAGCAGTTTGCAATCATTAACAATTCGGTGAATGGAACCATAAACAATGCCAGCTATCAACAATGTGACAGTTCCTGCACATCCATTCATTAGATTTTCTCATAAGGAAGTAGACATGTGAAATGCAGAGAGAATAAAGCAGCACACTCAGGGAAGTACTAAGATATATCAACTGATATTCATTCTGTAGCTGCAGACTGGTCTCCAAGGCTGACCAACTCCAATTTAATCAAGGGATATTGGGATCAGGCAGGGAATTGGAGTTAAAGTCAAGGGTCTTGTTAAATGGTGGAGCAGGCTCCTTTATGTTTTAATGTTCTTATAACCAGGACAACTTTGAGGGACAACAACAAATGGGATCAGGGAGGGGTCAAAAGCTGATCCAAGGTAACTGATCACTATCCAGTAACTGCTACTGGGAAGAGTACATGTGTGGACACCAGGCAAGAGCATGATGTGGCTTGGCTGCAATGACCCCATAGCGGCTAGCCTGATGATAATCATGGTCGAGATTCATAAATGAAAAGTGGCTGAAGTATAGAGAATAGATGCATACCCCAGCAAGAGTAAGCACTGACTGAAGACCAGGGGAGAGAAGGGAGTAAAACTGAGGGAAAACAATCTGCATTTATAAGAAACCAGTGCAACATAAGTTTAAAGTAATCAGCTCAACTGTTCTTTTATATCATTACCATGCAATACCTTTTCATGTTATGGTTAGGAGTGATAGTTTTAACACCTGAATGAAGTACTACATCACACAAGGAATGGAATAATGATCCATACTGGTGATAAATGCTTTTGAATTTTATGCATACCACCTACTTGCACACAAGTAGAACAGGGTACAGCTATATTAATATAGAATAAAACTGAAAAACTCACCGGAGATTATAAAATATGGTGTTTTTTTCACTCACACAAAAGAGCATCAGAGCTTACTCATGTCACAGGTCTTGCACCATATTCAGCTGTGTTTGCTGAGCTATCCTGTATTTTTTTGGAAGGGATGACTTCCAGAGAGCATTTTAGTTAATACAGTATTTATTTTAATTAACTCAGATTTACAAGTCAAAGTCAGTAGAAATATGCACACAAAACACATGGTCTCGATCCATTTTGTTCATAAAAGTAAAAAGTTTTAAAATCTACCTCAGCCTCAAGAAAATGTCTTGTTAATATGGATTTGAAGCAGCCTTAAAGTTGAATGGATACAAATGAATTTTCTGTGTGCTTGATGATACATTACTGATACATCCTGTACTGTAATGACTTCAGATCACACATTACTGATATACCCTGTACACTAATGACTTCAGATGATCCATTACTGATATACCCTGTACACTAATAATTTCAGAAGTTATATGAAAATAACCAGTCATGACATAGCTGAATCAGAGCCTGGAAATTCATCTTTAATTTGTTATTAAGTAGAAGGGGAAGGTAAAGTGTTTGATACATTGAGCAGATTGCATAGGGCAAGAAACTATGTTTTTAAATAACAATATTTTATAAACCCAAATTATAGGCATGTTTATGACAGTAAACAAGCAAAAGAATAAATAGGTCAGAAGATTGAAACATTGTATGCCAATGAGTAGGGATGTCACAATATAGATTTTGATAATACAATATTCATTTTTAAATTAATTATATTTTGAATAAGGAAAAATAGAATAATTCTAATTAATGCTACCTTTTTTTAGAAATATAATCTGTCTTTCACAGTTGCCTTAACCGTGTTTTCTTGCACATTGTTACAACATTTTGGATTATTATGGTGACAATCATCCTAAATAGAGGAAAATATATGAATGCACTATGATTATGGGGGAGTTTATGTATCACAATATGTTGGAATATTAAAGTATTATGACATCCCTAAACAGGAAATGAACAAGCCTGTCAACACAAATGTTTTCAAAATGATATCACTGAAAAATGACAGTAGTAATACGATAGCCATTCAAACTTGAATGTCCTGGACCTGATGGTACACAGGCTGCAGAGCCTCTTTTCACTTTAAAGGTCAATATACCAGTTAAGGCAATTTGTGCTGAATTTTAAAGTGCATTTTTATGCTTCATTAAAGTTACGTTTGACAGTACTTAGGAATTAAGATTTTTTTTCTCTACTTCAGCAACCAATACTTTCATGTTAAACAAAGTGTTATCCAGCAATGTGCACAGCCTTAAAAATGCCAACTCAACCACACCGGAGAAGCCTGGACCTTATCAGGTGCTAATTCTACTTTTTACACATTCAACTGAAGTGAATCAAAAACCTGAAATGAATAAAATATGGGATGTTTCTGCTATGTCCTCATACCTACAAAGTATCAGAGTAAGACTGTGAGAGTATGCTTTACTTGTAATCCTTACAACACTTAAAATAGAAGCCCTCCGTCACCTATTGCTGAACTGAATTGAAATGTGCTCATCAGCAATGTGTTGTGCGGCATCACAGCCACCATTTTGTCATCTATTCTCTTTTTTTGTTCATTTTCTAGAGCAAATAAACCAAATTCTACATCAGAAACAAATGACAGATGATGTTTCTGTAATGCATATTATTCAGTGCAAACCACGTAAACTGGGCAAAGTCACTTTACAAAACATTACACCAAGACAGCTAATCTTGGTATATTGAATTGCTTCATTTTCACTATTATTATTAATGGTTCTATTATAAAAAGAGAAGAGGCTCTTTCATGACTCTGTTCACAACCAGCCACCATGTGTACATTCAGGCCTATGTACAATACTTTGCCAAGCTGGTCTGGGATTATGAATATCTACCAAAACTATATAACCAGAAAGACATGCCTATATTACATCAGATTTTCTCTCTATCCATATCTTGTACTCAGCTGTAATGGTTATAAATAAACATCACCAAACTCTAACCCATCCCACTGGTTTTCAGAACCTTCATTATCAAAACAAACTGCATGCAGCACGCTTGCCAGTCACATGCAGATAAATGTTAACCTAAGGCGCAATTTCCCAAAACTAGAAACTCAATTGCTAAAGTAAGCATGAGCTGCCAGAAGCTACACAGATTTTTATCAAAGCAGTTCTGCAGCATTGGATCATTTATTGCTGTTTATTAAGTGCAGTATTGAAGTCATTTAACACAGGGGAAAGTTTTCTCCTACCTCAAGGTTTATGTGATGTAGAAGGGTCAGGATAACCAGAGTATGGGTGGTTTACATATTCTACATGAAGAAGTTAATGCCCTGTTCCAAGAGTTATTCAACATTTCTCCGTGCAACTTTCATTTATACTCTCAGTTCAGTTGAAGCAACTAATTCAGCCATGTAGTCTTTATGTGGTTTCATTCTTTGTGCAATCTTTTTTCTCTTGCATTTCTTAAATTTCCAAGAAAATACAATTGATGATCAAGTGCCATCATTCGTTTTGGGATTTAATCATTTCTTAATCTACCTGTTTCAGTCTGTATTATTCTAGGACGACAAACTGTCTCTTGCAATAAACACATCCACGTCCAGGTAGATCCCTCTGTCTGAAGACTTGCATGATGTTAATTACAAAAATGTAACTCTTGTTTCTCCAGGTCTTTGGGAAATTGCCATATAGTTTTTCAAATATTGATGTAATAGTCTCAAGGTGTCTTTGAGAGCTTCTGGCCTTAAGTAGTATGTTGGAGTGAGTTGTGACAAGTTTCTGCATAACAATTAGGCTATGGACAGTGATAGGCTAAACAAGAGACATTGGCAACATATTTATATGTAACCACTGAAACTGACTTGTAGATATGGCTCCAGAAAAGAAGATAAGAAACTATATTGAGGAAGTACCTGCATTTAAATGGCTGTTTATGTGAATTCGGAGTTACCAAAAAAAAAAGAATTCTCGCAGCCTGGAGCCACACAATTAAATTGTCCTTTTCATCAATCTAAACTGAGGTAGTCTGCCGAGGAAACTGCATTTTCCTTTTTGGTACATTGCAGCTTATGCAGGTGGGCAGAAAGAGATGAAGTTAACATTCTTCAATGTTTTTCAGTTCAACACTTTAATGTCTCATGTTGATTCTATTAACATCTGTGCAATTCCTTAGCAGGTTTTAAATGCTGATCTCAGGATAGAAATTTTGTTAAAATCTTAATTTGATAGGGACCTCAAAGAAGTTCCAAGATCATTTCCCATGCGGCTCTTGTTCAGCTGTAATGTCCAGTTGCCAAGGTGTTCTGTATTTCTCCCATCTCTCTCACCAGCTGGTTTAAATCCTGTCATCTTCAGAACTATGTACAAACATCTGATTTGCCTTTTGCACCAACCTTTTGTCAAGATAACTGTCCACTGGCTCTTGCAAGTAAAAATTTCACCGGACAGAAATGAGGCGGTATATTTTCACGTTGTTACAGATTAAGAGGATTTCTGTGGACATCAGCTCATTCAACCATTCTTCGTAGATGGAGGCACTTCCAGCAGTCTGGGAGTGTGAGGATTTAAAAGGCACTAGCAACTAACTAAGTCATTTGCTGAGTTTCTGCAGTAAACTATAGGGATGCTCAAAAAAAAATCTTATCTCAATCAGGATTGATTTGGAAATGAAATGTAAATTAGATGCATCATTTACATATACATTCTGCTAAAATGCATGAAAGGCATGCTTTCTTATCAGTTTGATTAGTTCCATTTTAAATTAAATCGTATCATATAGAAGTATATACATTATCTAGCCTGCTTTCACTTAGTTCAAAGACTTCCCAGAAGGAACTGGGCTATGTTGCATCATATTTTGAGGATTGTTCGGACACGAACCAACTAATTTCCCTGAAATTCATCAGGAAAATCATCAGGTCCCCCAATGTCCTATCTTGACAGTTCAAATCTCTTTTTGTAACCTGATATCATGCATATGTTATAGTGGGTTACACATTACCTTTTCCAAAGAGGCCATAATGTTAAGTAGTTAAACATGCGATGATCTAAAGTTACTCTATCCCATACAAGTTAACATTCAGGCCATGAGTGCTTTGAAGTAATAAATTAAATAATAAGCCATTGTACTTTTGGTGAAAGCAAATGAGAACTAACTCTTCAGAACTATAATTTAAAACACAAACTTGTTTCCTGTTATTTGAGGTAATGTCCGATGCATGCCACGATAAAAGTGAATGATGAATATCAAGGCATGCTATTATTTTAGGGATTTTCTTTTTGAATTACGCTTCTCGCATTAAATCAGGGACAGGGGAATTTTATGTTCAGTCCTGGAAGCATATGAATTGCAGTATCTGCAAAATTGCAAAACTGTAGATGTTTTCAGCAGATTCGTTGTTACATTAAAGTTGAGGCAAAAGCAGTCACTTGTTTTCCTTGATGTAGGGCATCACATCACCTTTCGCAATGAAATATTCATCAGTGAATCAAAAGCTGCAGACGCTTGCATGTTTCACCAGAACTCGGGAATCTGGTGCATTTGGTTGGTCGATTGCTCTTTTTGGATGCATGGTGCAGCTTGCAAAATTTTACCTTAACACATGCACTGGTATTTGTAAATAAACTGAGAAAAACTAGCATTTGAGGTTGGCGAGCAGGTATAAGTCCAAGTTTTAAAGAATATACCTCGGGATGCTCACGTGAATGGATCTGGAAAAGATCTCCCTCGTTACCCAGTTGGAGAAAGAAAGCCATTTAAAAATAAATGAAAATATACCTTCCACGTAATTCTGAAAGCTTATTTTGCTGAGCATAACTGCAATGCAACAACGCATCAACGAGGTCAACAAAGCAATACAAAGGGTCAGTAACAGTATCTAGAAAGCATGGCTCCCATCACTGAGCCCGCAGGTGTTTAAACATCAGTCAGCAGTTTGCTTTTGTTCACACAATTTTGGTTTGCTACAGTGCAGTTGCCAGTTCTGAGATTTGCTTCTCTGAAATTGTCTATGCTGTTGTTCACGTCTTCCTCGATCTCCATGTAATCCGACTTGCTGATACTGGAGGAGCTGCGGCTTCGTAAATCGCTGTCTGAAGCAATGTTCGGGCAGCTAACGTGCAGGTACTGAGCCTGCTCCTCTCCTTCCGTCTCCCGGTGGTAGAAGTAATTGAAGTTGGAGACAATGACGGGCACGGGCAGGGCGATGGTCAGGACCCCGGCGATGGCACACAAGGAGCCCACGATCTTACCTCCAATGGTAATGGGATACATGTCTCCATAACCCACGGTGGTCATCGACACCACTGCCCACCAGAAAGAGTCCGGGATGCTGTTGAAATGGGTGTCGGGGTCGTCAGCTTCCGCGAAGAACACAGCACTGGAAAACAAAATGACTCCGATAAACAGAAAAAAGATAAGCAGTCCCAGCTCCCTCATACTGGCTTTCAGAGTCTGGCCCAGGATCTGGAGGCCTTTTGAGTGCCGGGACAACTTGAAAATCCGAAATACTCGAACCAAGCGGATAACTCTGAGGATGGCCAGGGAAGTGGCCTGCTCCCCACTCATGTTGCCCTCATCCTCCTCTGCCAGCTCAGTGCCCAGGGTGATGAAATAGGGGATGATGGCCACAATGTCAATGAAATTCATGATGTTCTTGAAGAATTCTGTCTTGCTGGGACAGGCGAAGAACCTAACTAACAGTTCGAAGGAGAACCAGATGATGCATAGTGTCTCCACAATGAAGAAGGGATCACTGAGGATGTTGGATTTGTAGGGGATGGTGGCGTTGCCCACTTGCATCATTCGCTTCCTGTCGTCCTTCAACTGAGGCAGGGTCTCCAGACAGAAGATGACGATGGAGATTAAGATGACCATCACTGAGACGATGGCAATGCCCCTAGCTGGCCCCGAGCTCTCTGGGTGCTCGAAGAGCAGCCACACCTGGCGCTGGTACTCATTCTCGGGCAAGGGGCGCTCCTCCTCCCTGATGAAACCTTCGTCCTCGCGGAATTTCTCCATCGCCTCCTCGCCCAGCTCGTAGAACTTGATCTCCTCGGAGAACATCTCGAGCGGCACATTGACAGGTCTGCGGAGCCGGCCCCCTGACTGGTAATAGTACAGGATGGCATCGAAGCTGGGCCGATTCCGGTCGAAGAAGTACTCGTTCCGCAAAGGGTCGAAGTAGCGCATCCTCTTCTTGGGGTTGCCCAGCAGGGTGTTGGGGAATTGGGCCAGGGTCTTGAGCTGAGTCTCGAACCTGAGGCCCGAGATGTTGATGACCACCCGCTCGCAGCACTCGTGGTCATCGTTGTCCGGCGGGTAGCTGTCCTGAGGGTGGCCGGGCAAAGCCGACGCTTCGTCTATGTTGTCGCCGCCGAGCACCGTCATCCTGCCGGCGGGAAGGGCTCTTCAGTGGCGGGCTCCGAGGCGAGAGGGGGATTTGGCTGCTTCCGATTCACTGGCTGCTCCTCCCCCGCTATCGGACATTCGGAGGCAGGACTTTGGGGGGGGGGGGGGGGGGGGGGTTGGTGGTGGGGGAGGGGTGACAGGGGGGTAAGGGAGGGGGGGGGGAGAACCGGGCTAATGGGTGGCTCTGGCCTTTCGAGCTGACTCGACCATTGCAGGGCTCAGCACTTCCAAACGGATCCAAGTGATCTCAGCAAATTCCGCGGCGTTTCTCCCCCCTCAGGACCAAGGTGCTGTGGAATACAAAGGTTAGCATAAAACAAAATTCAGCTTTGAACATAAACGGGCAACAAAAAAAAAAGCGCGGGCAGAACCCTCATGCACGGCTCGAGTTTCTGAGTGAGCCCGGACCTCATCTTCGCAGAAGGCACTGAGTGGTTTTCGTTAGAAAAGGCAGCTGCAGTACTAGGACAGCAGGGGAGAAGCAGGAGGAGGAACTCTGCAACTGCAGGGTTCACTTGGAGCCAAGTGAAAAATAGACCCTTACCTGATAAGTGAATGAGAACTGAATGAATGGTACAAAAATGCGACCCAGCCTCGACACGATGCCCTCCTCCTGCGTTCCTCCACCTCCTTAATATGGATATCGCTTTCCAGCTTTCTCTGTATGAGATCTGCTGAAATATTAATAGCCTATATTATACTGTACTGACACCATTTACAAGTCATTTGTTCCTGGCGTTTGTTGCAGCAGGCAGAAGTCTAGCTTAAGACTGAAAATTCGCCCAGCACTGTTTTAAAACACCATCAGTTAAAGTGCAGAGATAGAGAGAGAAAAAAAACAAACTAGGCACATGGACTTCTTGGCAGGTGACGGGAAGAAATCTTCTGGTACAGCATCCCGGCGTCTTGTTGAAGGATCATGTGGTGCAGTGTTGAAGACAATGCATTAAAGCCAAGCGAGCTGGACATCCCTTAGCATTGCAGTATCAGCAAAAACAAGAGAAGTGCTTTGTGGAGTGTAGACAGGGAACCTTTCTCCGGACAGCAACCTTACAGCTACAGCAAAGCTGGTCAAACATTGCAGTGAAAAAAGCCACTTCCGAAAAAAAAACCCTAATTCTCACATACGAAATCGAGACATTTTAGACGCAGTGCAGGCAACCCCGGTAAGATCCTCATTGCACACGACGCCGTGCACACTCGCAAAAAAAAAAATCCGCATCATAAACATCAAAACTGCTGCATCATTTGGTTAGATTTTACGACAATGTTCCTTTGACTGCAGCGCACTGTGACAAACCTTCGAATCCAATCACTGCAGCGCAAGTTCAGCCCGCAGGTACATTTACTGTACGGATATATGTAAGAAAAACAACTGCACAGTAGCTCACATAAACAGTTAAGAGATATGGACTGTGCTGCAGTTCTTAATAAACCAATACCTCACCCTTTATTTTGCAAGATTAGCAAAATAATGAACCCAGAGCGTCACCCATTATTTTAAACAATAACAGAATTTTAAATGTTGGACGTAATGTTGATAAGACCACTTAGACAGCGCATTATCTATTAAATTAAGTATGGACAACTTGAGAAATGCGATTTTGTTGATATATCTGTATTCAAAAAAAAACACACACATCCTCTTCCCGTTTATATTCTGTTCCCACAATTTTACCTAAACTTTGAAGAACGATCGCGGTCATTTAAAAAAAAGCACGCTCACAACGCAAACAGAAGGTTTTACTGCGTTTTGCTAGACTCCAATCTGAAAACAGCAAAAAAAAAGTATTTGCATAAATCTCAAATAGTTATGGAAATCGATCGAGGCTGAGAACATCCTGACAGTTAACAGACCTCAGGAGTTAATGCTTCACGACTGATATATGTAATTTGCCTGATGCCGATCTACATTACCAAAAGGCACTGTTCACAGTCCCATTTTCTCCAGTATTGGAATTTGCAACCTCCTGCACCACAGCACGACTGTTTAATTTGATTATTCTTAATTCAAGACTATTTACTGGCAAATTTGTCCTCACCGTTGATAAAAGCTCAGCATATGAACAGTAGAGAAATAAATGTGAATCAGCTGCTGTAACTCCTGGGGTTGTGAATTAGATGGTCAGCCACGAGGTGTATTTGTGTAGTGAGTTTATATGGCCCTATTATGTTCACTCCAAATGCTCCCAACAGAACGAGGACAAAAACTGTGACATAACCAGGGCCACATTAATAAATGAGCCTCCGGGACCCATGCCCAGGTGCCTCGGGGAATCTCTCGGGTTGCCAACCCTACAGGATTCTCCTGGAATCTCCAGGAATTAAAAAAAATCCCCCAGACACTGTTGTAAACAACCGAAACGATAAATCATGGAGATATTAAACACTTTTGTTTTTCTTTTTTTGGAACACTTTAGTTTTTCGGTTAGAAAAATATTGAATGTGGTAAAACAAAAGATTTCTTTACCATCTCCCTTTTCCTTGCAACATCATCCTTTAGTCATTTAATCTCTCCTGCCATCCCTCCTATCAAAGACCTTCTCTTTTGTTCTTCTCTGCTCACTTCCCCTGCCTCTGTACATGCTTAACACCGGTTACATCTCTAACTTTTGCCAGTTCTGATGAAAGGTCACCTGAAATGTTAACTGTATTTCTGTCTCCACAGATGCTGCCTGACCTAATGAGTATTTCTAGCATTTTCTGTTGTTATTTCAGATTTCCAGCATCTGCATTACTTTGCTTTTGCAAAAAAAAAGCTGTTTGAGTGATGGACAAGAATCATCCAATCACATAATGAAGAGTTTGTTTGCTTTCCAGTTAGCATGGGGAGGAGGTTCGGTATGTCAGGTGACCAATGGCAGGCGTGTAGGGGTGAGGTGGTTCGAAGCAGATCATGTGTGATGAAACCGCTGGGAATATGTGGTTGCATTCTTGCCTCTGAGTCAGAGTGCAGGTTCAAGTCGTATTCTGGAGTCCTGTGTGCTAAATCTGGGCTGACACTCCAGTGGAGCACTGAGAGAATGCTGCATTGTTGGTAGTGCAGTCTTTCAGTTGAGATATTAAATCAAGAGCAAGTCTGCCCACTGAGGTGGATGCAAAAGATCCCATGGCACTATTTCAAATAAGAGCATGGGATTTCTCCCAGTGTCCTGACTAATATTTATCCCTCAACCAACATCATTGAAACACAGATTATCTGGTCATTATTGCATTGTTGTTGTGGGATCCTGCTGTGTGTAAATTGGCTCCTACATTACAATAGTGACTACACTTCAAAAGACTGTAAAGATCTTTGAGACATCCTGAGGTCATGAAAGGTGCTCAGTAAATTATAGTCTTTCCTTCTTTTAATATAAAAATCATAAAATGATTCATAGTGTTGTGACCAAGGTGGGAGTAATGCACTGCTAATTTAGTCCCACTACTCCACGAGTCATAGCATATTAAATAAAGTTTCCCACCTGCTGAAGACTAGCCCAATTAAACACTGTATTTTTCCCCCAGAATAAAGCACACCAAACCAAGTTTCTTTAAATAACTACAACATTAACTATTTATTAGAAAATAAATTATAGGTCTTAACAACTAATGAGATAAATCTATACATGAAAAACTCCTTAATTCCTTGACCCTCATGCACACACACATACATTCAAAAAGAAATTGGTAACCAGTTTCAAAAGGGTGTTTTGCATTCCAACTGTTTCTTAGGAATAGAAGGAATAATTTTAAAAAATTGAGGTTCACATTCTGGTAGGATTTTTCAGTATGGTGAGGTGCCCCAGAGTCAAATAGTCAGATGCCACTCAAAGGCTGTCCAGGCGAGGTTGATGAACAGTCTGTGATGGATAGGTGTTTATGGCAATTTAACTGCAGCAGGTATCACATGGTCTTCCACCAGGTGTGTAGCAACAGATCTGCTTGGGTTTTGAAGCAGCAGTCTAGCAGTAGAAGAATTCTTCAGATTTCAGGATTTCTTAGAATACAGGAGGCATCAGGAATCTCATTGGATGCAGAAATTCTTCAGAGACTGGAGGCAACAGGAATCTACCACCTTTCAAATGCAGGATTCCTTTTCAAGAAATGCAAGTCTCCTTTACAGAGAGAGGTAACACTTTTCTGGGCCTTTTCTCTGTTGCTTGAGGCAGGTCAAGCAAAGATTTCAAATGCCTGCCCTTTGTCCAATTCACAGGCTTTTTTAAAAGGGTCCAAAGTGAAAAAGAACCTTCCTGAACATGGTCACATGTCCAGACACAGCGTCTCCCCCTTGTCACTCAAGCTGCTATGAAGAAAGGTCAAACCACTGTGACTTACTTGAAATTGCTGACCTTCCTGTCCTATTACAAGTTTAACTTCCTTTCAAAACACCTATAAAGTTTAACTCTTGTTCTGAACATCCTTTCAAAACATTGCAGGAATTCCAATTATTTCTGCAGGTGTCTTTCACTGAGCAAAATCCTTTTTTCATTTTTTTGAAACACATAGAAGTCCAAGATTTTAGTACAAAAAATAAAAACCTTTTGTGACTTTAGCAATACCCCAGTAATTTAAATAGTGGTAGATTTTCTTTCACAATAGTGTTCCAACACATTAGAATATTGACATCATCCCATCAAGGGACATACATGTGGACAATATCCATTTAAGGAATTTGCAATATGTGCAACAAGGTAAATTCTAGCCTAATTTGATATAATAAATGATTAGTTCAAGACTTTGTCCAGTACTTTTACAGAAGGAGGCAGTATTAAGGTCCCAGACAACAAGAATATTAAAACATAGTACAACAGCACAGTAGAGTAGCCCTGACTATCTAAGATCAGAAATGGAACTGAGGGCTATGCTGTGAAGGGGTTTTTATTCTGGAGTCTGAACTTTGTTCTAAAGCACAAAGAAGATCACAATTTTAGGAATAACTCTTGAGAAATTCCTTCCAGATCCCGAGGACTCATGGTTATGCATGACACACCAATAGACATACTTAGATCACCCTCTCCTTCCCCAATGTTTTTCAAAAGATTAGAAGAGCAGAAAAGAGCAGTTTCCAACCATTGAGGTAGTTATGAAAAGCACAGAAACCCTTCACTAGCCCTGTTGTCAAAACATCCATCACTCTCTGAACTTATAACATCTTTACTCCCACTGCCCCCTTCAGAAGTCTGTTCCACATATTCACTGCCATATACATGAACAATTCATATCAAGGAAGTTATCTGATATTCTTCCTTGTTTATCCAAAAAAGTGGGACTATGCCAGAGCAGTAAAAAATAACTGATGGTACTTTAAGAATATATGGGCTGAAAGCTGGCTTACCTTGGTTTTTGGGCAGCATGTAAATTTGATGCTCCCACCTCATTATTATGACTTAGTCTGGGGCTAAGCATCTGCCTAGCTTCTGGCTGTTGCTTCGTGTTGCCACTGCCTCTGTGCTCGGCAGGGGGTAAAATAACGTTGTGCTCATAGCATGCGAGGCAGCCAGTCTGCTCCCCTTACAGACAGTCTGTCCCTCTTAAAGGGAAGCTGCACTGAATAATATTGCTGCAATTTAAAACATGTATTATGGAACACCAGGGCAGAGAGAGGGTTCTAGGGTAATAGATGTGGCACTGGAGGCATTAATAGTGTTGGGTGGGCAGGAGGAGAGAAGCCATGGTTCCTTGGGAGGCCAGGAAGCCCTCAAGGATCACCGTCAGAAGACAGTGAGAGTAGATGACCAGGGAGGTCTATTCCAGGCATCTGGACCTGAGGACCTGACAGTAGTGCCACACGGGTGGTCAAGGTCAATGAATGCATCTTCACATGACATATCCAACGCACCACCAACCTCTCATGCTGCTCAATGCACCGCACCCCTATCACTCAGCCATCAGCACTCTCTGGCCTTCTGGACTCAACACCTAGATCCAGATACTCTACTTCATGCTCACAGTCTGATCAATCCTGCAAGCCTCACACCTACCTCTCGTTGCCTCCACATGCCTCCAGCTATTCAGCTGTAGCAGGCACATCTCCTAAACACAGTGGTACACAATCACTGACATTCTTCCCTCTCTCTTGCAGGACAAGATTACACACTATAGAAGGGAGCAGAGGAAAACTGGTGGGGCCCAAGGACATTTTCTGAGCCCTACAGAGGAGGTGGTTTTCTGCATCATGAGGCCAGATGCTACAGAGTCCATGGCATCTGATGTCATTAAGTACGTTGAGGATGATTGTATGTTCCTGCCTTATGCCCCTTCTCAACTCTCAGCTCACCCTCACCTTGCTATTTTGCATGATGAGCAAGCTGCTGATGGTGTGACCGTGAAGAGGCCCCGTTACTTGATTCTGAGACTCGCACCCACTAGCTCATTTATTGGCACTGCACATAGCTTTGAGGCTAGTATAGAGGTGGGATCAGCACATGGTGAGTCATCAGGCACAAATGGGCTGCAGCAAAGCTGGGGGAAAGGATGGTTTATTTGTCAACTCACTGGAGATCAAGGATGCAGATGAATTCTGCTGCAGAGGACTCAGATAAGGACCTCAATGGGGCAACATACAGGAGAATGCTGAAGGGCATGCACACTGAGATACTGGGTGCATTGGTTGGCCTGCCAGACAGCCTCCTGTCACTGTCAATGGGAATGGGGCATGGCAGGGGTCATCGCACAGAGCTTGCTGTCTCTGCAGTCTTTGCTGCATCTCCCTGTCATTCTGCAGACCTAGAGCATTGCTGCTGCTGTTCCCATACCTTTTGCAGCCTTTGTTTGGATAGGTCACCTAATCCCCTCTCCTCTCTATAAGTATGCAGCAACATTCTCTGGCCAATACTTTCAGACACTTTGCAATGGCAGAAGTTCTTATAAATGACCTTACCTGCAAATGGGGTGCTTGGCCTGTAAATAACGCTAGTGCGGGCCCACTTTGCAGCTCAGCACTTGCTCTCTGTAGAAAGACACGCAAATTAGTTATTAGACCTTTCTGGTCCAAATTAGGCATTCTGGCATCACATCAGTTGGTAGGGCTGCATGATGTCAGGATAATGCTCCTTCCAAGGCTACCAGCGCACACTGGGGATGCCTGCACAATGCCCTTCCCAAGGCTGTGCCACGCAGGCCATGCTGGAGGCAGCTGGTGGTGCAATGTGCACCTCCAGGAGGTCGAAGGCCTCCATCTTGGCACCTCCTGTGGAGATGAAAATCTCACCCAATATCTACAGGCCAACTTAGAACATGGGAGCAAAAATATCGCCTATCCTGACTGTCAAGTCGAAAGATTGCATTCTGCTCCAAGTGCAATCCCCTGCTCATTGCCCCAGTGATTGCTGCACAACGTGAGCTCTAATTTTTTCCAGGGTCCTGTCCTTATAGGAAATAACAGAAGAACAAAGTCGACTGTCAGTCCCTGTCAGTAACAGGTTTCGCAAAAATCTTCACTCATTAACCTTTTTATTCTATTGAAAAAAAGGATAATGCTTTATACTCATTAATTAAATTACACGACGATTTCCTGAGATACATGAAAGTCAGGAACAATCCGGCAAAGAATAGAAAAGCTTGATAACTGCTCTATCTGACCATCATAGGCTTGACAGCCGTCCATATGCTGAACAGAGCAATGTGAGCTTACCACTAAAGCTTGAAACTTACTAATTGTTCATGACAGGACAAGCAAACTAAAGCTTACACAAATAGATGCAATCATTAGCTTGTACAGAACCAAATTTGAGGCAACCTGAACAGTAAAGGGTTACACTTTTCAGACATTGCTGGATTAATCAGGGATAGTCAGCATGGATTTGTTAAGAGAAGGTCGTGTTTTACTAACAATTGAATTTTTTAAGGAAGTAACAAGGAGGATTGATGAGGGTAATGCAGTGGATGTTGTCTGCATGGAGTTTAGTAAGGCATGTGACAAGGTCCCACATGGCAGACTGGTCAGAAAAGTAAAAGCCCATGGGGATACAGAGGAATGTGGCAAATTGGATCCAAAATTAGCTAAGTGACAGGAAACAAAGGGTAATGGTTGAAAGATGTTTTTGCGAATAGAAGAAGGTTTCCAGTAGCGTTCCACAGGGCTCCGTGTTGGGTCCCATGCTGTTTGTGGTATATGTTAATGATTTGGACTTAAATGTGGGAGGCACGATTGGGAAATTTGCAGATAACATAAAAATTGGCTGTGTAGCTGATAGCGAAGAGGATAGTTGTAGACTCCAGAATGATATCAATGGTTTGGTTGAATGGGTGGAAAAGTGGCAAAAGAAATTCAGATCAGAGAAGTGTGAGGTAATGCATTTGGGGAGGACAAACAAAGCAAGGAATACATAATAAATAGGAGGATATTGAGAGGTGGAGAGGAAGTGAGAGACCTTGGAGTGCATGTCCACAGGTGCCTGAAGGTGTCAGGACAAGTAGATAGAGTGGTGAAGAAGCCATATGGAATTCTTTCTTTTATTGGCCAAGGTATAGAATACAAAAGCAGGGATTAGAATTAGAATTAGAACATTACAGCGCAGTACAGGCCCTTCGGCCCTCGATGTTGCGCCGACCTGTGAAACCTACACTATTCCATTTTCATCCATATGTCTATCCAATGACCACTTAAATGCTCTTAAAGTTGGCGAATCTACTACTGCTGCAGGCAGGGCGTTCCACGCCCTTGCTACTCTCTGAGTAAAGAAACTACCTCTCACATCTGTCCGATATCTATCACCCCTCAACTTGAAGCTATGTCCCCTCGTGTTTGCCATCACCATCCGAGGAAAAAGACGCTCACTATCCACCCTATCTAACCCTCTGATTATCTTATATGTCTCTATTAAGTCAGCTCTCCTCCTCCTTCTCTCCAACGAAAACAACCTCAAGTCCCTCAGCCTTTCCTCGTAAGACCTTCCCTCCATATCAGGCAACATCCTCGTAAATCTCCTCTGCACCCTTTCCATAGCTTCCACATCCTTCCTATAATGCGGTGACCAGAACTGCACGCAATACTCCAGGTGCGGTCTCACCAGAGTTTTGTACAGCTGCAGCATGACCTCGTGGCTCCGAAACTCGATCCCCCTACTAATAAAAGCTAACACACCATATGCCTTCTTAACAGCCCTATTAACCTGGGTAGCAACCTTCAGGGATTTATGCACCTGGACACCAAGATCTCTCTGTTCATCTACACTACCAAGAATCTTCCCATTAGCCCAGTACTCTGCATTCCTGTTACTCCTTCCAAAGTGAATCACCTCGCACTTTTCCGCATTAAACTCCATTTGCCATCTCTCAGCCCAGCTCTGCAGCCTATCTATGTCCCTCTGTACCCTACAACATCCTTCGGCACTATCCACAACTCCACCGACCTTAGTGTCATCTGCAAACTTACTAACCCACCCTTCTACACCCTCTTCCAGGTCATTTATAAAAATGACAAACAGCAGTGGCCCCAAAACAGATCCTTGCGATACACCACTAGTAACTAAACTCCAGGATGAACATTTGCTATCAACCACCACCCTCTGTCTTCTTTCAGCTAGCCAATTTCTGATCCAAAGCTCTAAATCACCTTCAACCCCATACTTCCGTATTTTCTGCAATAGCCTACCGTGGAGAACCTTATCAAACGCCTTACTGAAATCCATATACACCACATCCACTGCTTTACCCTCATCCACCTGTTTGGTCACCTTCTCGAAAAACTCAATAAGGCATGAGGCACGACCTACCCGTCACAAAACCGTGCTGACTATCGCTAATGAACTTATTCTTTTCAAGATGATTATAAATCCTGTCTCTTATAACCTTTTCCAACATTTTACCCACAACCGAAGTAAGGCTCACAGGTCTATAATTACCAGGGCTGTCTCTACTCCCCTTCTTGAACAAGGGGACAACATTTGCTATCCTCCAGTCTTCCGGCACTATTCCTGTCGACAATGATGACATAAAGATCAAGGACAAAGCCTCTGCAATCTCCTCCCTAGCTTCCCAGAGAATCCTAGGGTAAATCCCATCTGGCCCAGGGGACTATCTATTTTCACACTTTCCAAAATTGATAACACCTCCTCCTTGTGAACCTCAATCCCATCTAGCCTAGTAGCCTGAATCTCAGTATTCTCCTCAACAACATTTTTTTTCTCTACTGTAAATACTGACGCAAAATATTCATTTAACACTTCCCCTATCTCCTCTGATTCCACACACAACTTCCCACTACTATCCTTGATTGACCCTAATCTAACTCTAGTCATTCTTTTATTCCTGATATACCTATAGAAAGCCTTAGGGTTTTCCCTGATCCTATCCGCCAATGACTTCTCGTGTCCTCTCCTTGCTCTTCTTAGCTCTCCCTTTAGATCCTTCCTGGCTAGCTTGTAGCTCTCAAGCGCCCTAACTGAGCTTTCACGTCTCATCCTAACATAAGCCTTCTTCTTCCTCTTGACAAGCGCTTCAACTTCTTTAGTAAACCACGGCTCCCTCGCTCGACAACTTCCTCCCTGCCTCACAGGTACATATTTATCAAGGACACGCAGTAGCTGCTCCTTGAATAAGCTCCACATTTCGATTGTTCCCATCCCCTGCAGTTTCCTTCCCCATCCTACGCATCCTAAATCTTGCCTAATCGCATCATAATTTCCTTTCCCCCAGCTGTAATTTTTGCCCTGCGGTATATACCTGTCCCTGCCCATCGCTAAGGTAAACCTAACCGAATTGTGATCACTATCACCAAAGTGCTCACCTACATCTAAATCTAACACCTGGCCGGGTTCATTACCCAGTACCAAATCCAATGTGGCATCGCCCCTGGTTGGCCTGTCTACATACTGTGTCAGAAAACCCTCCTGCACACACTGGACAAAAACTGACCCATCTAAAGTACTCTTGGATGTAATGCTGGAACTGTATGAAACACTGGTGAGGCCACAGCTGGAGTATTGCGTACAGTTCTGGTCACCACATTACAGCAAGGAGATAATTGCTCTGGAGAGAGTACAGAGGAGATTCACAAGAATATTGCCAGGGCTTGAAAATTGCAGCTATGAGGAAAGATTGGGCAGGCTAGGATTGTTTTCCTTAGAACGGAGGAGGCTGAGGGGTGACTTAATTGAGTTGTACAAAATTATGAGGGGCCTAGATAGAGTAGACAGGAAGGACCTGTTTCCTCTAGCAGAGAGGTCAATTACCAGGGGGCACAGATTTAAGGTGATTGGTAGAAGAGTGAGAGAGCACATGAGGCAAAACTTCTTCACCCAGAGGGTGGTGGGTGTCTGGAATTCACTGCCCAGATCGGTGATGGAGGCAGAAACCCTCAACTCATTTAAAATGTACTTGGGCCTGCACCTGAAGTGCTGTAACCTGCAAGGATATGGACCAGGTGCTGGATGGTAGAATTAGATTGGGCGGCCAGTTTTTTCAGCTGGCGCAAAGACGATGGGCTGAATGACCTCTTTCTGTGCCGTAACTTTTCTTATATTCTATAGTTCTATCTGGTTCTGGGGAATGAGGTGGGTCAAGTGAACCAAGTGACAGGAGGAGAACATTTAGGGGACAGTGACCATAGCATCATAAAGTTTAGGTTATCTATGGAAAAGGACAAGGAGCAATCCAGTGTAAAGCTAATTAATTTGGAGACGGCCAATGTCAATGGAGTGAGAACAGATTTGGACCAAGTAAATTGGAATCAAAGATTGGAAGGCAAAACTGTAACTGAACAATGGGCTGCTTTTAAAGAGGAGATGACTCGGGTACAGTCAAGGTACATTCTCCTGATGGGGAAAGGCAAGACAAACAGATCCAGAGCTCCTTGGATAACGAAAGAGATAGAGATTAAGATGAGGAAGAGAAAGGGCGCATTGACAGAAGTCAGGTGGATAATACAATTGAGAACCAGGCAGAATATAGAAGGTTCAGAGGGGAAGTGAATAAACAATTAAGAGAACCAAAGAGAGAATGAGAAGAAACTCATGGGTAAAATATGTGAACTTAAAAGTCTCCTATAGGCACATAAATAGTAAAGGGTGGTAAGATAAGGTGTGGGGCCAATTAGGGACCTAAAAGGGGATTTACACATGGAGGCAGAGGGCATGGCTGAGGTACTAAATGAGTATTTTGCATCTGTCTTTATCAAGGAAGAAGGCGCTGCCCAAGTCATGGTGAAAGAGGAGGATGTTGAGACTCTGAATGGGCTAAAAATTGATAAAGAGGAGGTGTTAGATAGGCTGACTGTGCTTAACATTGATAAATCACCAAGACTGGATGAGATACCTCCAAGGATACTTAGGGAAGTAAGCATGAAAATTGCTGATGCACTCGCCATAATCTTCCAATCCTCCTTAGATAGGGGTGTGGTGCCAGAGGATTGGAAAACTGAAAATGTTACACCCTTGTTCAAAAAAATGGGTTTAAGGATAGGCCCAGCAACTACAGGCCAGTCAGTTTAATCTCGGTGATGGGAAAGCTTCAGGACAAAATGTGGATTCATTAGCATGTATTTGGTAAGGGAAAATCGTGTTTAACTAACTTTCTTGTGTTTTTTGATTAGATAACAGAGAGGACTGATGAGGGTAAAGCAGTTGATGTGATGTACATGGGCTTCCAAAAGGCATTTGATAAAGTGCCACATAACAAACATGTCAGCAAAATTAGGACCAATGGAATAAATGGGACAGTAGCAGCATGGATACAAAATTGGCTGAGTGACAGGAAACAAAGTGTAGTTGCGAACAGTTGTTTTTCAAACTGGAGGAAGGTGTATAGTGGGGTTCCCCAGGGGTCAGTGTTCAGACCCCTGCTTTTCTTGATATATATTAATGACATAGAGTTGGGTGTAGGGGCACAATTTCAAAATTTGCGGATGATACAAAACTTGCAAGTATTGTGAACTGTGAGGAGGATAGTGATAAACTTCAAGAGGACATAGACAGGCTGGTGGAATGGGCAGACAAGTTGCAGATGAAATTTAATGCAGAAAAGAGTGAATTGATTCATTTTGGTCGGAAGTATGAGGAGAGGCAATATAATTTAAAGGGTACAATTCTAAAGGGGGTGCGGGAGCAGAGGGACCTGGGGATATATGTGCACAAATCATTGAAGTTTGCAGGGCAGATTGAGAACACTTATTTGGCCTCAACTGGAGTATTGTGTCCAGCTCTGGGCACCACACTTTAGGAAGGATGTGAAGGCATTAGAGAGGGTGCAGAAAAGATTCACGAGAATGGTTCCAGGAATGAGGAACTTCAGTTACGTGAATAGGTTGGAGAAGCTGGGGCTGTTCTCCTTGGAGAAGATTAAGAGGAGATTTGATATTGGTATTCAAAATCATGAGGGCTCTGGACAGAGCAATCAGGGAGAAACTGTTTCCATTGGCCAAAGTATCCAGAACCAGAGGACACCGATTTAAGGTGATTGGCAAAAGAAGCAACAGCAACGTGAGGAAAAATGTTTTATGTGCAGGGAGTGGTTAGGAGGATATTGCCAGGACTGGAAAATTGCAGCTATGAGGAAAGATTGGATAAGCTGGGGTTATTCTCCTTGGAACAGAGGAGGCTGAGGGGAGATTTGATTGAGATGTACAAAATTGTGAGGGACCTGGATAGAGTGGATGGGAAGGGCCTATTTACCTTAGCAGTGAGATCAGTGACTAGGGGTCATAGATTGAAAGCGATTGGTAGAAGGATTAGAGGGGAGATAAGGAAAAATGTTTTCACCCAGATAGAGATGGGGGTCTGAAACTCTGCCTGAAAGGGTGGTAGAAGCAGACAACCTCATCTCATTTAAAAGGTGCCTGGTTGTAAACCTGAAGTGCCGTAACCTGCAGGGCTATGGACCAAATGCTGGAAAGTGGGATTAGCCTGGGTGGCTCTTTTTTATTGGCTGGCACAGACACGATGGGCCAAGTGGCCTCTTTCTGTGCTGTAAAATTTCTATAATTCTAGGATCTTGAATGCACTGCCTGAGAATGTGGTGGAGGCAGATTCAAATCGAGGCCTTCAAAAGAGAGCTGGATAATTATCTAAAGAGAAATAATTTGCAGGGTTACAGGAAAAAGGCATGCAAGTGGGACTAGGTGAGTTGTTCTTGCAGGGAGCCAGCACTGACATGATGGGCCGAATGGCCTCCTTCTGTACAGTAACTGTTCTATGATTCTATATCCTTTATAAATGATGATATCTAGGATAAAATCGTTCTGCAAGGGTCCAGTACATCATTCCAGTTCTTGTTTCCATCAGTCCTTATAAAGGTATCATCCTTTGCATTCACCCATTAAAATCATTAGCCACTAGTTATTTTGACAAAAATGAAACATTTTTATCTGTGATAGATTATGTTTTGGGTTCCTCCTTACTGGCCACAGTGCACATATGGCAGAGCCAGTTTCTGTTAGCAGGCCTGTCAAGCTGCGGAGAATATAACATACAGTCTCATTTCCTTAAAGTATTAATATGTACCTGTGGTTTGTTCCTGTTGAGCAAAGGGTTGGGGGGGAGGTGGGGGGTTAATATTTGTTGCGTGCAGAGCTATTGGTATTATTCTGTCCTGTGGTGTCCCTGATATCAAGCTGACTGATTTCCAGCAATCATAGATCATTCAAAGTCATATGGGACAGACATCCCATATAATTGACAACCTGTGAATGGCTGACCATCTAAGATGGTTAAGACAAACACAGTTTTTAATGTCCTTTGTTCTGGTTTTACTTTCAAATAAACTTGAACTCTATATTATAGAGTCATAGAACAGTTACAGCACAGAAGGAGGCCATTTGGCCTGTCATTTCTGTGCTGGCTCTCTGCAAGACCAACTCACCTAGTCCCACTTGCATGCCTTTTTCCAGTAACCCTGCAAATTATTTCTCTTTAGATAATTATCCAGCTCTCTTTTGAAGGCCTTGATTTGAATCTGCCTCCACCATGCTCTCAGGCAGTGCATCCCAGAATCATAGAATCATAGAAAGTTTAGAGCACAGAAAGAGGCCAGTTGGCCCATCGTGTCTGCACCAGCCGATAAAAAAGAGCCACTCAGGCTAATCCCACTTTCCAGCATTTGGTCCATAGCCCTGAAGGTTACGGCACTTCAGGTTTACATCCATGACTAAATTGTAGCCAGAGGGGAGTCAGTCTGAGGCAGACAAAAATATTCAACAGATCAAAAGCTCCATTGTAATATTTTACCGTGAAAAAACTGAACGACTGTGGTGTTCTCCTATCTTCCAGAAGGTAAGCAGTCTAATGAGACCAGAACATTTGTAAACCTTGACTACACACATGCTAGTGAACAGAAGCAGCATGTGTAGACTGAGCTAAGCAAACTCATAACCAATTGACCAGGTCAAAACTCTGCAGTCCTGCCACATCCAGTCGTGCATGGTGGTTGGCAATTAAGAAACTAGCGAGAGATGTCATCGGCTCCATGAACATCCCGATCCTCAATGACGGCAGAGCCCAGCACGCGAGTGCAACCAACAAGGCTAAAACACTTGCAACCAAATTCAGAAGTGTTGAGTGAATGATCCTTCCCGGCCTCCACCTGAGGTCCCCACCGTCACAGATGCCAGTCTGCAGTCAATTTCATTCACTCCATGTGATATTAAGAAATGGCTGAGTGCATTGCATACAACACTATACAACACATTATACCAGAAATTGTGGGGAACTAAGGATCTAATGAGAGTGAGAAACTTAAAGTTATTAATATTAATAAAGAAAAAAAAGACTGATGTGATAATAGACTAATCAGAATCGGAGTCGGGACAAGCAGAGGCCACGATGCCTTTTTTTTTTCACTCATTCAGGGGATGTGGGCAACGCCGGTAAGACGAGCATTAATTACCCATCCCTAATTGCCCTTGAGAAGGTGGTGGTTGGCTGCCTTCTTGAACCGCTACAGGTATACTCATGATTTTGTTAAGATCAGAGTTCCAGGATATTGAGCCAGTGGCAGTGAAGGAACAGTGATATAATTCCAAGTCAGGATGGTGTGTGGCTGGGAGGAGAGCTTGCAGGTGGTGGTGTTCCCATGTTCCTGCTGCCCTTGTTCTTCCAGGTGGTAGTGTTGCGGATTTGGAAGGTGCTGTCAAAGGAGCCTTGACGAGTTGCTGCAGTGCATCTTGTAGATTGTACACACTGCAGCCACAGTGGTGGAGGGAGTGAATGTTTAAAGTGGTGGATGGGGTGCTGAAGAAGCCGACTGCTTTGTCCTGGATGGTGTCGAGCTTCTTGAGTGTCGTTGTAGCTGCCCTCATCCGACAAGTGGGGAACATTCCATCACACTCCTTACTTTTGCCTTGTAGATGATGGACAGGCTCTGGAGAGTCAGGAGATGAGTTACTCATCACAAAATTCCCAGCCTCTGGCCTGCTCTTGTAGCTCATTTACGCAGCTGCTCCAATTAAGTTCCTAGTCAATGGTGACTCCAGGATGTTGATAGTGGGGGAATTCAGTGATGGTAATGCTGTTGAATGCCCAGGGTTAGATTCTCTCATGTTAGAGATGGTCATTGCCTGGCACTTGTGTGGTACAGATGTTACTTGCCACTTATCAGCCCAAGCCTGAATGTTGTCCAGATCTTGCTGAATGCAGGCATGGACTGCTTCAGTATCTGCAGAGTTACGAATGGTACCAAATGCTGTGTAATCATCAGCGAACGTCCCCAATTCTTATCTTATGTTGGAGGAAAGGTCATTGATGAAGCAGCTGAAGATGGTTGGGCCTAGGACACTACCCTGAGGAACTCCTGCAGTGATGTCCTGAGGCTGAGGTGACTGGCCTTGCAATAACCACAACCATCTTCTTTTGTGATAGGTGGAAAGTTTAACCCCTTATTTCCATTGATTTCAATTTTATTAGGGCTCCTTGATGCCACACTCGGTTAAATGCTGCCTTGATGTTAAGGGCAGTCACTCTCACCTCACCTCTGGAATTCAGCTGTTCAGTCCATGTTTGGGACCAAAATTGTAATGAGTTCTGGTACTGAGTGGCCCTGGGGGAACCCAAAGTGAGCATCAATGGGCAGGTTATTGCTGAGTAAGTGTCGCTTGATAGCACTGTCGGTGACACCTTCCATCACTTTGCTGATGATTGAGAGTGGGCTGATGGGAAGTTAATTAGCTGGATTAGATTTGTCCTGCTTTTTGTGGACAGGACATACCTGGACAATTTTCCACATTGTCTGGTTGATGCCAGTGTTGTAACTGGAACAAGTTGGCTAGGGGCACGGCTAGCACAAGTCTTCAGCACTACAGGCGGGATGTTATCAGTAACCATAGCCTTTGCTGTATCCAGCCACATAAATGCTGTGGTTACAAGAGCAGGTCAGAGGCTGGGAATTCTGCTGCAAGTAACTCACCTCCTATCTCCCCAATGCCAGTCCACCATTTACGAGGCACAAGTCAGGAGTGTGATGGAATACTCTCCACTTGCCTGGATGGGTGCAGCTCCAACAACTCAAGAAGTGTGACACCATCCAGGACAAAGCAGCCTGCTTGTTTGGCACTCCATCCACCATCCTCAACATACACTTCCCCCACCACCGACGCACAGTGGCAGAAGTGTGTACCATCTACAAGATGCTCTGCAACAACTCAACAAGGCTCCTTCGCCAGCACCTTCCAAACCTGCGACCTCTACCACCTCGAAGGACAAGGGCAGCAGATGCATGGGAACACCACCACCTGCAAGTTCCCCTTCAAGCCACATGCCATCCTGACTTGCAACTATATTACCATTCCTTCACTGTCACTGGGTCAAAATCCTGGAACTCCCTTCCTAACAGCACTGCGGGTGTACTGATGCAGCGGTTCAAGAAGGCAGCTCACCACCACCTTATCAAGGGCAATTGGGCATGGGCTACAAATGCTGGCCTAGCTAGTGGCACCCACTTCCCACGAACAAATGAAAAAAAAGGAGGCCCAGTTTTGAGCTGCTAGATCTGACCTGAATCTATCCCATTTAACACAGTGGTTGTGCCACCATACTAATCAAGGGATTCTGTCCAAAGAGAATGAGTCAGAGCCATGATCTCTGTGTTGACACAGGTTTTGGTTCTTATATGGAGAGAGAGAGACAGAGAAAAAAGGACAAGCTATTCCATGGCAGCAGTTGGTGTTTGGACACAGTGTGTGGAAAGAGAATCCGAAGGTGGGGAGGGCACTTAATAAATCTTGTCCTTGTTTGCAAAGTATTTATTTTTTGTTGTTTATAAAGTAGCATCTGGCAAGGGGTAGGCCTGTGCTGGATGGTTACAGCCACTGCACAAAAGCCCAAAATTTGGAGAAATGTTTATATGCCCTGGAGTCAGTGTACGAATCTGCCATTTGAGTGGGAAAACATTGGTCAAGAAAAGGCTTGTTATAATTGCATCGCAACTGATTCATATGAAACTAAGTTGTTAATACAGATATTTTATATGTATATAATGATATTGTAATTCTATCAGTGAATTTACAAGAGTGGAACAGTTGCAATTAGGTGACTGTCTGCTGTACCATTGGGAATTAGAATTGTGTCCTGTAGCATGTTTATACAGTTTATGCATTTTTTAAAAATCCTGCTTAAGATACAAAGAACTTGCAATGTGGAAGCAAAATTACATGAGATATCCCTAGTGAATGAGAATGTAGAGAAAAGAGAGAATCTCAGCCCAAGAATGGGAAAGACTGAAGGAGAGCAGTCAAGTTGTAAGTAAAACAAAAATCACAATATATATATACTCAATTGTGTAACTAATTTTTATGCATAAAAAGTACTTGTGTGTATGGGGTCTGTGGAATTTTTGTAACACTGGAGGGGGACCTCAGAAGTAAAAAGATTGACATGCCTGGGTCAATGGACAGAAAACAGAGAGCAGGAATCAATGCGTCATTTTCGGGATGGCAGGGTGTAACTGGTGGAGTGCCACAAGGATCAATGACTTAGATGAGGGGACTGAGTGTAATATAGTCAGGTTTGCTGATGATACAAAGTTAGGTGGAAAAGTAAGCTGTGAGAAGGATATAAAGGGATAGAGAATGGTTAGGTGATTGGGCAAGAAGGTGGCAGATGCAGTATACTGTGGGTAAGTCTGAAATTATCCAGTCTGGTAGGAAGAATGGAAAAGCAGAATTTTTTTGAGAAATGAGAGACTATTTAATATTGATATTCAGAGGGAGATAAATGACCTTGTATGCAAATCACAGAAATTTAACATGCAGGCACAGCAAGAAATTAGGAAGGCAGATGGTATGTTAGCCTTTATTGCAAGGAGGTTGGCATATAAAAATAAGGAAATCTTGGTGCAATTATATAGGGCTGTAGTGAGACCACACCTGGAGTACTGTGTACGGATTGGGTCTCCTTATCTAAGGAAGGATATAATTGCTTAGATGGGGTACAACAAAGGTTCACTCGATTGATTCCTGGGTTGAGAGGCTGTACTATGAGGAGAGATTGAATAAAATGGGCCTATATTCCCTGGAGTTTTAAGAAGAATGAGAGGTGAGCTCATTGAAACGTATAAAATATTTAGAGGGCTTGACAGGGTAGCTGCGAAGAGGTTATTTCCCCTGGTTGGAGAGTACAGAGCTAGGGGGTCGTTGTTTCAGAATAAGGGGTTGGCCATTTAGGACTGAGATGAGGAGAAATTTCTTCACTAACTGGATTGAGAATCTTTGGTAGTCACTACCCCAGAGGGCTGTAGTATATTCAAGACTGAGATCGATAGAATTTTTGGACAGTAAAGGAATCAAGGGTATGGGGATAGAGCAGGTAAGTAGAGTTAATGTAGAAGTTCAGCCATAATCTAAAGGAATGGCAGAGCAGGCTCATTGGGGCGTATGTTCCTATTTCCTATGTTCTGAAAATAAAGGCCAAGGGTCACGACAACGTCCTGACTGTACTGCTGAAGACCAATGCTCTAGAATTGGCCACATCTCTAGCCAAGCTGTTCCAGTAGCTACAACACTGGCATCAACTCAACAATGTGGGAAATTGCCCAAGTACATCCTGTCCACAGAAAGCAGGACAAATTCAACCCGATCAATTACCATTCTATCAGCCAACTCTCAATCATCAGCAAAGTGATAGAAGGAGTCGTCAACAGTGCTATGAAAAGGCACATGCAGTAACCTGCTCACCGAAGCTCAGTTTGGGTTTCATTAGGAACACTCACCTCTAGACCTCATTACAGCCTTGGTCCTAGCATGGGCAAAAGAACTAAATTCCAGAAGTGATGTGTGAGTGACTGCCCTTGACATCAAGGCAGCATTTGACCCAGTGTAGCACCAAGGAGCCCTAGCAAAACTGAAGTCAACGGGACTCAGGGGAAAATTCTCCACTGGTTGGAGTCATACCTAGCATTGTTGTTGAAGGCCAGCAGGCTCTGGAGATAAGCAGTGGATACAGCTCTGTCTGGAAGAATTAAGTGAATGCAGCATGGGAAATTTTTTTGCTTTGAAATCATGATATAAATGCATGTTGCTGTAATTTTGAAGGTAAGAATAGGGGAAAGAAATGGCTCAGCCTTTGCTCAGTTGTGGGTTCAAGTCCCACTCCAGAGATTTGAGCACATAATCCATCCTGATACCTCAGTGCCATACAGAGAGAATGCTGCGTGATTGGAGGCCCCATCTGCCCTTTCAGGTGGATGTAAAAGGTCCCGTGGCACTTATCGAAGAAGAGCAGGGGAGTTCCCTGGCGTCCTAGCCAATATTTATTCCTCAAGAAAACGTGACTAAAAACACAGATTATCTGGTTCTTAGCTCATTGCTGCTTGTGGGACTTTGCTGTGTACGTATTGGCTGCTGCTTTCCCTATCGTACAACAGTGACTACACTTCAAAAGTCTGAATTGGCTGCAAAGTGCTTTGGAACATAGTGAGGTCATGAAAGATGTGATATCAATGCAAATCCTTCTTTCTTTAATATTGGTTAAATGGCAAGAGGTTAAATCACATATATTTAACAAAAGACCTTGATGGATAGACATACAGGTCATTAAAAATAGAAAAACAAGAAAATGAAAACAGGCCATAAAGAAGGCAAAGGTTTTCTATTGGAAGAAATTGAATACAAAGAGACTGAAGTAATGTTGAACTTGTGCAAGACTTTTTGGACATATTATAGAAAGGATATAAAAACAATGCCAAAGGTGCAGCATAGATTGAAGTATTATCAGGGATCAGGAGTTACTGTTGTAAAGAGAGATTGGAAAAGTCAAGGCCTTTTCCTTCAAGCTACTAAGGATGACCTGATAGAAGTCTTTAAGATTATTACAGACGAGCAAGGCCCACAAAATATTTGCTGTCAAATTAATACCTTTATTGTAACAATACTGCTTTAAATACAGGATTTCTAGTTATTCTTTCACCAAAGACTTTAACAGAATCAAAAGTGCTCACTCTGGAATAAGCAACATAAAGCTGTCCATATGTAAAAACAGGCATAGGAATATAAATACAAATTTTGTCAAGAGTCTGGCCTTGTGACTTGTTGATAGTTATAGAATATGGAAGTCTAATTGGGAACTGTTTTCTTCTGAGTTGAAAAGGCAGGTTTACATCTGATGGGCTCAATGTTATTTCAAGGAATAAACACTCTATTTCCTTGAATCTGCCTGTTATAATTTCAGCATCCATCATCAAAGAAAACAGCTACCAACTTACCAATCTTGGTCCATGACAAAGTCCTTGTTTAGGATTCAAGTTTCATAGCAACATTATAACTGCTCCTTTCTTAAGTCTAAGTTTGTGTGGTGGCATGCCCATTAGAGTTATGGTGTGTAGAAAGCCAGAATGATGTAGACTGTTATCATTTTTTTTGTCTGTAAAATCAACACTGATGTATTCTTTTAATGCGCATGACAGCTTTTCCAAAACGTTTTCATTGAAATCTAGTGAATCTTCATTTTTAGTGCAATGAATAGCTTTCAAATAATAATTTTTGTCAAATAATTGTCGCAATTTTGCCACACTCAACCAATTCCATCGTCTCATCCACTCCTCCTATGCCATCCCATCCCATCCCCATCCCATGCCATTCCATCCACCTCATGCAATCTCTCATGCCATCCCATCTCCCTCTTGCCATCCGCAAATCAATGCTGATGTATTCTTATAATTCCCTTGTCAGATTTTCTGAAACGTTTTCCATCCAAATCTAGAGAATCTTCATTTTTAGCACAAAGAATAGCTTTGAAATAATAAGTTGTATCAAATAATTGTCCCCACTTCACAAATTCCATCATCCCATCTATCCTTCCCATGCCATCTGCCCCCTCCCATGCCATGTCATTCTATCGCTCCCATGCCAGCCCTCCCATGCCATTCCCTCTCATGCCATCCCCATCCAATTCATTCCACCCTCCCATGCCATCCCAATCCCATTCTTGCCACCCTCATCCCTCACAGAAACAATCTCTCCAGCCATGGTAGCTTCTCCCCTTACCTTCTGCTGTTTGTGTTCTCCACCAAGCACCGCTCCCCCCACCCCAACCCCACCACTGCTGCCGCCACCAACTGTTGGCAACTGCACATGTGTCACACGCTTCAGTCCTCCATGCGCCCCATGTGTCTCTGCATGTGCCAGGCTCCGCCCACCAAATCAACCCACCAACAAATCCACCCCTTAAACTGACCAATCAAATTAGTCAGCACAGAAAAAAACTGACTATGACTATAGATTCTGATAGAATATTATAAGTATGGGAGTGAGATTAGACTAGATGGGGTTGACCTTGACATTGTGTGAAATTGTAAAATGGCTGATTGTAGGTCGACTGCCCATTTTATCTTATGTTTCAGTTTTTTATTTATATTTACTTCAAATGGATGGCTCAAGTGGAGGTGAGCGCCAGTGCAGCCTTGATGAGATGAATGAGCTGTTTCTGCCCTGTGCATTCTATGTTTAATTCAATCTCCTGATAATTTTGCTCGTCTCCAGGTTAAATGCTACCTTTCTAACTCCAAGGAGATAACTTGTCGACTTGGGCGCCAAACATATTGGCAGTGTGTTCACGGAAACCACCAATGTGGTAATCGGGAGGTCCAGACTGTTATCAGGTTCAGGCCTCACAGTGAGCTGCAGGCATCAAATAGGCAGCTAATCAGTTTCCTGTAATAGAAAATTGACCAAGCATAGATAAGGCCTATTGGGGGGGTGGGGGAGGGGGGGTGGAGTGGATGCTGGATTGGATCAGCATCATGCTGTCAGATGACTTTGGGAGCTGGGGGAACATTTCTGCGATAGTCAGCACGTTTTTGTGAAAGGTAGGTCGTGCCTCACAAACCTTATTGAGTTTTTCGAGAAGGTGACCAAACAGGTGGATGAGGGTAAAGCCATGGATGTGGTGTATATGGATTTCAGTAAGGCGTTTGATAAGGTTCCCCACGGTAGGCTATTGCAGAAAATACGGAAGTATGGGGTTGAAGGTGATTTAGAGCTTTGGATCAGAAATTGGCTAGCTGAAAGAAGACAGAGGGTGGTGGTTGATGGCAAATGTTCATCCTGGAGTTTAGTTACTAGTGGTGTACCGCAAGGTTCTGTTTTGGGGCCACTGCTGTTTGTCATTTTTATAAATGACCTGGATGAGGGTGTAGAAGGGTGGGTTAGTAAATTTGCAGATGACACGAAGGTCGGTGGAGTTGTGGATAGTGTCGAAGGGTGTTGTAGGGTACAGAGGGACATAGATAGGCTGCAGAGCTGGGCTGAGAGATGGCAAATGGAGTTTAATGCGGAGAAGTGTGAGGTGATTCATTTTGGAAGGAGTAACAGCAATGCAGAGTACTGGGCTAATGGGAAGATTCTTGGTAGTGTAGATGAGCAGAGAGATCTTGGTGTCCAGGTACATAAATCCCTGAAAGTTGCTACCCAGGTTAATAGGGCTGTTAAGAAGGCATATGGTGTGTTAGCTTTTATTAGTAGGGGGATCGAGTTTCGGAGCCACGAGGTCATGATGCAGCTGTACAAAACTCTGGTGAGGCCGCACCTTGAGTATTGCGTGCAGTTCTGGTCACCGCATTATAGGAAGGATGTGGAAGCTTTGGAAAGGGTGCAGAGGAGATTTACTAGGATGTTGCCTGGTATGGAGGGAAGGTCTTACGAGGAAAGGCTGAAGGACTTGGGGTTGTTTTCGTTAGGGAGAAGGAGGAGGAGAGGTGACTTAATAGAGACATACAAGATAATCAGAGGGTTAGATAGGGTGGATAGTGAGAGTCTTTTTCCTCGGATGATGATGGCAAACACGAGGGGACATAGCTTTAAGTTGAGGGGTGAAAGATATAGGACAGATGTCAGAGGTAGTTTCTTTACGCAGAGAGTAGTAGGAGCGTGGAACGCCCTGCCTGCAACAGTAGTAGACTCGCCAACTTTAAGGGCATTTAAGTGGTCATTGGATAGACATATGGATGAAAATGGAATAGTGTAGGTCAGATGGTTTCACAGGTCGGCGCAACATCGAGGGCCGAAGGGCCTGTACTGCGCTGTAATGTTCTAATTCTAATTCTGCTTCTCCTGGCCCCACACAAATCTTAGAAAACAAGAAATGTTTTTGATGAGGTCTCTGGCAGTATCTTGAAAGACTGATGGTTAGGCCCCTTAATACCAGGGGAAAGTAGAACCAACATGTACCATGCATGCTCTGCCCATTTCTCCATGAACATTGTACTTAGGATCCTTCAAAAAAAGGGCCCCAGTTTGCCAAGGAGAGGGTGCTGGGCACCCATTTAAAGGACAGTCTGAAAATTGATTTAGGTGGGCAAAAGAGTGAACAATGTTCCCACCAGATATTCCTTCACCAATCACCCATCTTTCAAGCAAGAAACAGGCAGTTAGTAATAGAAAATTCCCACTGTGATGTGATTGTGATCTCCCAACAGGAGATGCGGAGGACAAGAGCAGTGGCTGCCTGAAGGAGTCAGTGAGGGGCCAGTCACAATTTCCAGAGTGCTCCTAATTTGCATGAGTGAGGCAAGCTGCTGTCATGAAACACATTCTCCATAAACAACTCATTGATTGGGAGGCAGGAAACTGGGCACTGCAGCAAATTCTGAAAGGCTCAAAGCAGATTAAAGGAGAGGTGTATTTTTGGCGATCAAATCAGGGAAGCAAGACTGTGAAGTTGCAGGAAAATATCTGGGGGTAAGTAGCCTTCCAGCTGGGACCTGAGTATTTTGAGATGTAGCTTTCCATGGTTGCCCATGCTTCTCGGCTTGCCGCGGGATGCACCATCCAGTTGGACCGTGCCGTACCACCTATCCTTCGTGGAGCAGTTTCTGCAGAAAAACACTTTTGACCACCAATCCATCAGGCAGTAGTCTGCACGGAATGTCCTCAAGGCCCTACGGGAAAAGGAGATGGTGGATCCTGTCGGATGGTTCCCTGAGCAGACCGCCAAAGTCATTTGGCAGAATGCCTCATCACCAGAACTTTCAAACAAGCACCAAGATGTAGCTTGGCTGGCGGTGAGAAGACCCCTGCCCGTCAGATCCTTCATGCACACCCAGAGCCTCAACCCCTCCACAAAATGCCCTCACGGTAGCTGTGGTGGGGAAGAGACGGTTGCCCACCTCCTTCTGGAATGTGTCTTTGCAAAGCAGGTGTGGAAAGAGATGCAGAGGTTTTTGTCGAGGTTCATCCCAAGCAACTCTGTAACACAGAAGTCTGTGCTCTACGGGCTGTTCCCAGGGACGCACACCGAGACAAACATCAACTGCTGCTGGAGGACTATCAATTCGGTGAAAGATGCCCTTTGGTCTGCCCGAAACTTGCTGGCATTCCAACGCAAAGAGTTGTCCACGACCGAATGTTGCAGACTGGCACACTCCAAGGTCCAGGACTACGTGCTGTGGGATGCACTAAAGCTTGGGGCAGCCGCAGCAAAGGCTCAATGGGGAAAGACCACAGTGTAAGGTCCCCCCACCAAGCTGAACGGAGGGGCTGGATCCATGGGAAACCCCTCGAACTGTATCGGGAAAATTTTCGTTTGCTGTAAAATGTAAAAATGTATATGGCATGACAAATGAAATGGAAGGGTTGTGAGTTAACTCATGATTGTATTGAAGGAAACTGATCTCCTTTGCACTGTTTGTATTTTTTGACTTGGTGCTGTTTGAAACTGTTTGGTAATGTATTTTTTACAGATTTTTATGAATAAAGTATATTTTGGAAATAAAAAAATGCTTCTCGGCCTTTTGGCTAAGATCAAGTGTAGTATCTGTTCTTATCAGTACTTACTTGGTAGAGGAGAAACCATGAGCAGTGACCTTTGATCCTGGGTGGGCTTTGAGTAAAATGGCTAGAACCAATCTTCGAGCTTCAGACCAGGGAGTGCAGAACACCGTTCGGGTAGTGGTGAAGGACAAGGAAGGAGATGCACCGGTCGATCGCACCTTCTTCATCAAGAAAATCCTCGTCGATTGCTGTGGATTTCAAGCTACGGACATCTTCTGCCTGCAGGACTTCCCCAGCAGTGGATATTTCGACGTGACGTTCAAGAATGTGGCGGGATGCATCAAGTTCCTGAAGGTGTTCCAGGAGAAAGGGGACCGGGCGCCGCTGTCCATCCTCACAGCGGAGCCGCTCTTCACGCTTCCGTCACAACATGACCGAGTGGTGACAATTCACCTCTACAACCCCCATGTTCCTGTGATGGATGTACTCGCCTTTCCAGCCAGGTACATCGAGGTGGCCAGCAGCAGCGCTGATGCCAAGGAGCCCTTTGGGATTTGGACCAGCAAGCGGCAGGTCAAGGTGACCTTGAAGGTCGATGCCAATGGAGCCATTATCCACCCTCCCTCCAGCTTCGCTATCGGGGGAAGTCGAGGTTTCTTGGTCTACGCTGGGCAGCCCAGAGTTTGTCGCACCTGTGGCAAATCTGGTCACGTGGCAGCTAACTGCAGCACGGTTGTCTGCAAGAACTGCAAGGAGGAAGGCCATCAGACCAAGGACTGTAAGCAGACTAAGTGTTGCAACTTGTGCGGTGCGGCAGCCCATCTCTACAAAACCTGCCCCAAACGCTGCCTCAGTTATGCTCAGGCGGCAAGGTCCAATGAAAGGCCGGGAGAAGGTACGACGAAGGCGACTGGTGCTGGAAAGGAGACAAGCAACCTTCTCCACAGCAAGGAAATTCTACCTGAGAAGGAGAAGAAAAGGGAGGCAGCTGAAACCAGTGACCCAACACCTACCCTGCGCCCGGAAACCCCTCCTCCACAGACAGAATCAATGGAGGTGGAGGCAGCAGATGGGCAAACAGGTCAGTGGCAAGTGGTACAAAGGAAAACCACAAAGAAAAGACCTCCAAAAGAGGAACAGGCCACCACCCAAACCAGTGGCAAGAAGAGGTTACCGTCTGAGACAGACTACAGCAGCTCCTCTTCACTGGACGAGGAAGTACTGGAACAACGGCCCCTTCAAAAGAGGCGGCAGAACTCAAAGGAGCTGGAAGATAAAGCCCCCAACCCCCGGGCACTGGAAGCTGTGATGGGCCCAGCGTGCCCCAACCCCAAGGCGCCACACCTAATGACACGTCAGGCGCACCTCAGCTCCAAGAAGCCGGGAGCAGTGATGTTTTCGAGGAGGAACAGAGGGGAACAGCAGAGGACAGCCAAATCCTTGCTGCCCTACAAGACCCCCCCCCCCCCGATGTCACCCCAGCGGAACAAACCCTGCATGAAAAACCAGGAGGGGTTTCTGAGCCCAACGAACATGAAACAGCTTGCGCCCACTATGGGTATGCAGGAACATCCCAAAGGACTGGGACTAGCAAGGACAAATGGTATGGGAAGCAACAACGAACTTTTTCAAAATGGGTAGAAGGATTGCTTCAATTAATGTGCGTAGCATTAAATCCACTACGCGATGTGTTTCAACCTTGGATTACCTCGCCAAGGTCAAAGGCAACCGACTGTTTCTGCAGGAGTGTGGAATACCACACCTCAGCACCTACAGGCAGTGGTCGCGATGGTGGTCCCACAGGCCATCGATCTGGTCAGGGGGTAATGATTGCCGTTCCTCTGGCCTGGGTATTCTGCTGTGGGGAGGTAACTTCACCATCTCCGAAGTTAAGGAGGTGGTGAGCGGTCACCTCCTCGTAGCAGATGTAATGTACAACAACGCTCCGCTCCGGTTGATCAACGTGTACGCCCCGGAACAACGCAGTGAGCGGCTGACCGTCTTCCAGCAGCTCCCACTGCTGCTGGCGATGTCCAGGTCGGTCGTTCTAGGCGGTGATTTCAACTGCATCATCGATGCAGCTGGACGATCCGGCAGAGACGACAGCAAACTGGACGCTACGTCCAGATTCCTAATAGAAACTGTAAAAGATGCCAAACTGCATGACGTCTTCAGCAAACCTGCAGACGGAGCGCAGCGTAGATACACCTGGTCAAGAACAGACGGTTCTGCCCATTCCAGGATTGATTTCCTTTTTGTGTCCCGTGCTGTCACGGTCGGATCCACCGACGTCAAGCCGCTGTTCTTCTCCAACCATTGCTTCTTACTGGCCGACTGTCACTTAAGGACGATCAGTGGGTTGGCAGGGGGACATGGAAGCTCAATGCTACACTGCCCTCCCCAGATAACGTTGAGGAACTCAAAAGGGATTACAAAGGTTGGAGGACCGTGAAACCCCTCTTTGAGTCTCCAGTTCACTGGTGGGAAGCGATCAAGGAGAACATCAAGAGGTTCTTTATCCTCAAAGGTGTTCAGAGGGCGAGAGAGAGACAGAGGGAAATGTCCCGACTCCAGAAAAGTATGTAAAATCGGCTCCGGCTGCAGTCGATAGGGGTCGAGGTCAAGGAGGACCTCTAAGAGTGAAGAGCCAGCAGGCCTCGCCCTTTGCCTCGGAGGCCTCCAAGATCATCTTCCAGTCCAGAGTCCGCTCCATTGAGCAGGATGAGACGTGCTCGCGTTACTTCTTCCCAAAGGTACACAGAGAGAGCTCTGTTATCAGCAGCCTGAAGGAAGAGGACGGCTCGGTAATGTCATCCGACATACTAAGGACCAGCAAATCTTTTTATGCTGGGCTGTATGACGCGAAGCCCACAGACAGCAGAGCCTCCCAGTCCTTCCTGTCATATAGAGGTCTTAGATGACAGCAGGAGGGAGAGACTGGACAAGCCGCTACCTCTGGATGAGCTGACAAAGGCCGTCGAGTCTATCGAGACGAGTAAAACTCCCGGAAGCGATGGCTTACCGGTTGAGCTGTATTCGGCTCTGTGGGACTGGGTCGGCCCGGACCTGCTGGAAGTATACGAGAGTATGCTCCTGGCCGGCAGCATGTCAGAATCCATGAGGAAAGGCATCATCACCCTCAGCTACAAGCTGAAAGGGGAAAGGGCAGAAATCAGAAATTGGCAGCCCATCTCACTGCTTAATGCTGACGACAAGATTCTGTCAAAAGTCATAGCCAGTCGAGTCAAGTCTGCTCTGGAGTTGGTGATCCACCCTGATCAGACCTGTACTGTACCCAACAGGAAGATCTCCAATAGTCTCGTGCTACTCAGGGATACGATCGCCTATGTACGGGACAGGAGGGTGGACACCTGCCTCATCAGCCTGGACCAGGAGAAGGCTTTTGACAGGATATCACACACCTACATGATGGACGTGCTTTCCAAAATGGGGTTTGGGGAGGGAATCTGCAATTGGATCAAACTGCTCTACACAAACATCAGTAGCGCTGTCTCAATCAATGGGTGGGAATCAGGAAGTTTCCCGATCCAATCTGGAGTCAGGCAGGGCTGTCCTCTCTCCCCTGTCTTGTTTGTTTGCTGTATTGAACCCTTTGCAGAGTCTATTAGGAAGGATGCGAGCATAAGAGGGGTGACAATCCCAGGCAGTGGAGGCACTTAGGTTAAAACCCCCCTGTACATGGATGACGTCGCCGTCTTCTGCTCGGATCCGCTGTCCATGCGCAGACTCATGAGCATCTGCGACCAGTTCGAACTGGCCTCGGGAGCCAAAGTTAACCACGGCAAGAGCGAGGCCATGTTCTTTGGGAACTGGGCTGACTGATCCTTTGTCCCCTTCACCGTCAGGTCAGACTACCTGAAGGTACTGGGGATATGGTTCGGAAAGGCCGGGGCGTGCACCAAAACCTGGGAGGAGCGAGTAGCCAAGGTACGACAAAAGTTGGGCATGTGGGGGCAGCGATCTCTCTCCATTGTGGGTAAGAACCTGGTCATCAGGTGCGAGGCGCTCACGTTGTTGCTGTACGTGGCGCAGGTCTGGCCCATACCCCATTCCTGCGCTGTGGCGGTCACCTGAGCCATTTTCCACTTCATCTGGGGATCCAAAATGGACCGGGTCCAGAGGGACACGTTGTTCAAACCTCTGGATAAGGGCGGGAAAAATGTACCCAACGTCGCCCCCATCCTGATGACTACCTTCGTGTGCGGCTGCATCAAGCTGTGTGTAGACCTCCAGTACGCAAACTCCAAGTGTCACTACGTGCTGAGGTTCTATCTGTCCCTGGTGTTGCGAAGGATGGGCCTGATCACATTTCCGCGGAACGCTGCATCCAGTAGGACTGTGCCGTACCACCTATCCTTTGTGGAGCAGTTTCTGCGGGAAAACACCTTTGACCACCGATCCATCAGGCAGTGATCTGCACGGAATGTCCTCAAGGCCCAACAGGAAAAGGAAACGGTGGATCCTGTCGAATGGTTCCCCGCGCAGACTGCCAAATTCATTTGGCGGAATGCCTCATCACCAGAACTTTCAAACAAGCACCAAGACGTAGCTTGGCTGGTGGTGAGAAGAGCCCTCCCCGTTAGATCCTTCCTGCACGCCCGAAGTCTCACCCCCTCCACACAATGCCCTCGCGGTGGCTGTGGTGGGGAAGAGACGGTTGCCCACCTCCTTATGGAATATGTCTTTGCAAAGAGTTGTGGAAAGAGATGAAGTGTTTTTTGTCGAGTTCCATCCCAAGCAGCTCTGTAACACAGGAGTCTGTGCTCTACGGGCTGTTCCCTGGGACGCACACCGAGATAAACATCCACTGCTGCTGGAGGACTATCAATTCGGTGAAAGATGCCCTTTGGTCTGCCCGAAACTTGCTGGTCTTTCAGAGAAAAAGAGTTGTCCACGACCGAGTGTTGCAGACTGGCACATTCCAAGGTCCAGGACTACGTGCTGAGGGACGCACTAAAGCTTGGGGCAGCCACTGCAAAGGCTCAATGGGGAAAGGCCACTGTGTAAGGTCCCCCCACCATAGTGAACCGAGGGGCTGGAACCCATGTAATAACCCTTAGTCTGTATGCTCTAAAATATTTTTTACTATGTAATGCCAATGTGCATTGCATTTAAAATGGAATGGCAAGAATTGTGAAGCACTTCATGTTTTTCTGTGTCGAAGAAATCTGATCTCTATTGTACTTCCCGAAATGTGAAATTTGAACTGTTTTGTATTGTATTTTTGCACATTTTTATGAATAAAGTATATTTTAGGAAAAACAAAGTCAGCAGGAATGATATTACTGTAACACCTTTCTGCTTGCACTTGTTCCCTCAAAGCTGCCACTTCCTCACAACTATTTCTCCCTTGGCCACACTTGCTGCTTTTCAAAGCATTTCAGACAACCACTGAGGACTCACACTGGGGTGAGAAATAGCTTTTCTATAAGCTAATAAAACAGCAGTGCTGTTTGAAATTTTTATATACAGAGAACTTTCCTGTAGTAGCTGATAATCTTGCAATGTTAGGTGACGCAAGCATCAGTTTTGGTATTAGGGCAGATTCTATTTATTGTAGAGTTGAAGAACAAGGTTATATGTTGGACATGACTGCTAATGCAGGGGAGGACAGATTGTTCACCAGAAAGCCTCTTCAATAAGCTGCTGCTGAGCAGATCTGGTTGCAGGTAACTGTTCAGTCCTTTTTGGTTTCTTGCCATCATCTTTGTCCTTTCCATGCTGAAGGTCTTCCATTAATGATGGTTCCATGCATTGTCTCAATTGCAGAGCAAAATTATGGAGGGTATGGCAAACCACAATCTTAAGGGATACTTTTTCTGGACTGTATTGGTGGAAGCTACCAGGAATGTCCAGGCACTGGATCATTGTATGGTCTGTTGATAAATGCTCTAGTTGACCAATGGATTTGAATGTAGTGGAGTTTTACAGCCAAGAGTGAGTTAAGAGGAGTCATTTGGACAAATATGAACTGATCAAAGAGAGTTTGCATGGATTTGTGAAAGATAAATCATGTGCAACTAACCTAGTTGAATTTTTTGAGGAGGTCATTAATGTGATGGTAAAGAGAGTGTCTATGGATGTTATTTATAAGGACTTTTAGAAGGCATTCAATAAGGTTCCACACGAGAGACTGTTAGGGAAAATGGAAGTGCGTAGAATTGGAGGCAACCTTTTGAAATAGGCAGGGAACTGGTTAGGAGGTAGGAGACAGGGAGTAGGGACAATGGGTATGTACTCCAATTGGCAGGACGTAACTGGTGGTGTTCCTCCAGGATCTGTACTGAGGCCTCAGCTTTTGACTAGGAATGATTTCAATGAAGGACTAGAGAGTAAACTATCCAAGTTTGTGTTACATAGATATAAAGGTCCGGTTAGATCATATTTGGAGAACTGCATTCAGTTCCCACCAGTGAACCTCAGGAAGGGGGTTGCAGCACAGATTCACCAGATTAATAACAGGGCTAAAAGGGCTAAATTAGGACTGGATGCAAAAACTAAGCTCGTTTTCCCTTGAGAGTTTAGAAGATGAAGGAATTATATAATTGAGGTGTTTAATTTGATTAAAGGATTTGATAGGATTGATGGAGAAAAACTATTTCCTGTGGAGGTACAATCCAGAACAAAGGGGCAGAACCTTAAATTAGAGTTAAGCTATTTAGGGGTGATGTCGAGAACACCTCGTCACACAAAGGGTAGTGCAGATATGAAACTCTCTTTCCAAAAAAGCTTTTGAGGGTAGGTCATTTGAAAATTTCAAACTGAGATTGCTAGATTTTTGTTAAGCAAGAGTATTATCGGATATGGAACCTAGGCGCTAAATGGAGTTGAGATAACAGATCAGCTGGATGTCCTACTCCTGTTCCTATGTCATAAGCCATGGGTAATGCAGATAGCTCCTGTCTCCAACCAGCCAGCCTTTGACAGGAAACAGAGAATAGGCATAAATGGGTCATTTTCTGGTTGGCAAGATGTAACGATTGGTGTGCCACAGGGATCAGTGCTATGGCCTCAACTTTTTACAATTTATATAAATGACTTGGATGACGGGACCGATGGTATGGTTGCTAAATTTGCTGTGGACACAAAAATAGGTAGGAAAGTAAGTTGTGAAGAGGACATAATGAGGCTATAAAGGGATATAGATAGGTTAAGTGAGTGGGTAAAGATTTGGCAAATGGAGTATAATGTGGGAAAATGTGCAATTGTCCATTTTGGCAGGAAGAATAAAAAAGCATATTATCTAAATGGTGAGAGATTGCAGAGCTCTGAGATGTAGAGGGATCTGGGTGTCCTAGTGCATGAATCATAAAAGGTTAGTATTCAGGTTCAGCAAGTAATTAAGAAAGCTAATATTATCGTTAATTGCGAGGGGAATTGAATACAAAAGTAGGGAGATTGTGCTTCAGTTATACAGGGCATTGGTGAGACCACATCTGGAATATTGTGCACAGTATTGGTCTCCATTTTTAAGGAAGGATGTAAATACGTTGGAAGAAGTTCAGAGAAAGGGTGCTGGACTAATACCTGGAATGGGCGGGTTGTCTTATGAGGAAAGGTTGGACAGGCTAGGCTTGTATCCGCTGGAGTTTAGAAGAGTAAGAAGCAACTTGATTGAAACATATAAGATTCTGAGGGATCTTGACAGGGTGGATTTGGAAAGGATGTTTCCTCTTGTGGGAGAATCTAGAACTAGGGATCACTGTTTAAAAATAAGGGATCGCCCATTTAAGACAGAGATAAGAACTTTTTTCTCTCAGAAGGTTGTGAGTCTTTGAAACTCTTCCTCAAAAGGTGATGGAGGCAGAGTCTTTAAATATTTTTAAGGCAGAGGTACATAGATTCTTGATAAGCAAGGGGGTGAAAGGTTATAGGGGGTAGGCAGGAATGTGGAGTCGAGGTTACAATCAGATCAGCCATGATCTTATTGAATGGCAGAGCAGGCTCGAAGGGTTGAGTGGCCTACTCCTGCTCCTAATTTGTATGTTCATATGTAACTTGCTGCACAGGGTCAAACATGGGGCAATAGATGACTAACACAACATAGAAACATCATAGGAGTTTCCAGGAAAGTGGATAAAGAGCTGCATGATGCACACTCACTGTGCCTTGATGGAGTAGAAATCTTCATGAAGGTGGTTGTGGTGTGCAAAGGAGTTCACAATGTGAAATAGATGCAGTCAATGATGCCCCGCTCTTGTGGGAATTCTGCAATTTTTACAAACTCCAGGCCCCACTCCTGCTGCTTCCATATGTCCGAGGGGAAGGTGATAAATTTGTTAAATGCAGCAAACATGGCATGTCATTGGTTAAATATAACCATAGATTGCAGATTGACTGATATCTCCTTTGTAGTTGGAAAAGAGTTTTAGCAAAGAAGTTCAGAACTGCAGTGACCATGGCTCCAGCAAGCAATGTTGTCTTTTCGCAGGACATCACAATTCTGTAACTGACTTCTTGGAGAACTAAAGCTATGTTGAGCAATGTTCCTCTGAGAACTGCAAGTATGTTCTTCTGGGCCTATAAACTGTTGCAAAAGAATGGATTTTTCTGAGAACACCTCCCTTTATTTGTTCTCTTTCTGCGGCTCTGTTTGTTCCTTCCTCAGCTTCCCAAAATGGAATTCCTAAAATTCCTATCATGAAACAACTACAATGCCTGAAACACCTTAAAAGTTCAGAACCTACAATAATGACTGAAAGCAATTTCAAATATGTTCAGGTCGAAAAGCTCACAAGCTATTACAAGAAAGATGCCTCCCGACATCATACAACTTTACATAAGAGCTGAAGATCCATTTGACAGCATTTGAAATGGCCATCTCAGGACTTGTTGGTGATGAGAGCAGGAACTGGTACTAGTCAGGCAGGAAAAGCAAAGCAATGTCATTGACATTGTAATAATGTCACATGATCAAAATTATAAATTATTCACGAGACTTCTGTCTGCTTCAGCTGAGAGCTCTGATATTATGGCTCCCAGAATATCAGGTGAGTTGCAAAATCAGCAATAATTATTTAGGAGGAACAGATACTTTGGCCCAAATATTAATGGTGAGATGGGGAAGGTGCGGCGTGGTGGTGTTGGTAGTAGTACGTTGAAAAGCTGGCAAGGCCTGCAACGTGGAGGCCCTGCTTATCTTAATGGCTTATTTGAATGACATTGGTGGTGGGGCAGGGTGTGGAGAGCATGCCAAAGATCGGGCCATGATTGGAGGGGGGAAGGAGTAGCCCAGTTCAAGGGAGGCTCAAGGCTTCCTCATGAGGCTCAGACAAGAACTCCTGTCCCTCCCAGTCTACAAGAAAGCCTGAAAAAATAATTTTAAACTTATTTTCTAGGCATCTTCTGACCCAAAATCCAGCTCCTGGCATTTTTCCTGACAGGGGAGTCAACACTGTTTCTTCCCCAACCCCCTGCTCAGGTTAATAATGCACATCAGATGACAACATTATACCTAATCTGCATATTTAAATCAGGACCCCGCTGCCTTCCTGTGGGATTCCTGCTCGCTTCCTCAAAAGAACAGGTTAATATGTGACACGGCGGGAAGGAAGTGTGATCAGTGAGACCATATGATTCCTGTTGTTTTAATTGCCCTCTCTATTTTCCACCATCTAGTGCCCCATTTGTATTCAAGAGGCAATCAGGGGACCAATACTACACCCATCACAGGTTGTCAGTAATATACAAGATTGTGATTGGATTATCACCACTGTATTTGTTAGTCTGCATAGGACAAATCTCTGTATTTTTGCTAGGAATACAAGAGGTGCTGCAGCTATACCTTCATATTCTGTAACAATCCAAAGAGCCAGCAATAAAGCCTGAGATCACCTCTCTGTGGAACACTCCTATTTTGTCATTGGATCTCTGTTGCTTGAACACAGCATTGTTGCATATTGTTGTTGTAGTGTAGCTAGGGCATTGTAGATAAAGTCTCGGAGTCTATAGTAGGTCAACTAACAACTCTTTATTATCGATACACATTACTATTTCCATCTCCTTAGGCCCCCTTAGCTAGCATCCTTCGTGCTGCTACCTCTTCTTCCCCAAGCCTATTACCATCTGACTATTATATCATCACACTTACAGTGGGAGGGGTTGCTCTCGCTATTTCCAACATTAACCCTTACATGTCCTTATACTATATCTCTCCCAACTCTTTGTCCAACATTTTCACAAACATATATACATTCTTGACTTATCTACTACCTCCCCCCAAGTCTCTGACTTCACAGATTCAGTCTGTTCGGAGGATTCACAACTCTCCCCAATCTGGTTTTAGTCTGGCAGGGATCTTCAGTAGTCTTCCTTGTAAGTCTGGATTGTTGACTTGGTTGACTTCTACTAAGGATTGTATTATTGTTTTCTGTGGGTTTGTTCATCTTCATCTGGGTCTTCTCAATGAATGATTGGCTGTTGCTTCTGGGGAATAGGGATAATATTTCTCTTATTTTGACATACGTTCCCTTCAGTTGTATGTATCACATACCATCTCTGGTAGTTTTCATGTCTGTGGATTACAGTACTTTCCCTTTCTCAGTCACCTATCCATACTCTCTGGCCTTCATTAAGTTTTGGTAAGTCTCTGGCACAAAACCTTTTGTTGTAATTTCGAGTTTGTTGCTTTCTCGAAGAGTTTTCCCAGTCTTCTACTCTCTCATAGTCCCAGACATACAATCCTGGAAGCAATTTCTTAGGCAACACAGGGAGTTGTGCTCTTATCTTCCTGCCCATCATAGCTCTGCAGGTGATAGTCCACACATCAACGGTGTAGACTGATAAATTAGAAATGAGGTTGGAAGGACTTCATTCTTCTTCAGAAATGACTTTATGGTTGTGACATCTCTTTCTGCTTCACCATTTGACTGTGGATACCATGGTGAACTTGTGAGATGTTGAAATCCCATTCTTGTCGCAAACTGTGTGAAACATTAGTTTGCAAACTGTTATCTGACAATGCTTCATCAGGGTTACCATGTGTTGCAAAGATGTCTTGTAGGACTCTTATAACTGCTTCAGTTGTAGTTGAATTTAACTTTCTCACTTCACCTTGAGGAGCCAGAAAACCCCGAATCTGTCCAATGTTGAGAAGCGTGTCCCTGCTTCAGCAGTTATCATCTGGGAAACTCAGCGCGATGTTTTTAAACAAACTGACCGAGCACAAAGCTGCTGTGCTGAGCACTCCTGCTCAGTGCAACTGTCAGAAAGAGGGGGAGAGAGAGAACGGGTGGAGGGCTGCATTATGATTTTTGCTCAGCCCTAGGGGGCCGGTGAGCAAATTTCAGAAGATAAAAGCATTAAAAATGTATCTTACAAATAAAAATAACAACAAATGTGCATTTTTATGAAGAAGCTTTAAATGAGAAGACTAATTTATTGACTTACTTTCTCATCACTATATTGAAAACTGATTTAGTGCCATACCTGGCATTGTTTTTGCTTGCATTAGTAGTCGATCTCTGCCTGTACACTTGATGTAGCGACGCAGAGTATTCTGGATAGATGACCATCTTTCAGGAGTGAGATCTCTCTCTCTGTCTCTGCCTCTCCTTGTGTTCCCCCCCCCCCCCCACTCTGTGTTGTTCCTCCCTCTCTGTGTCATCCTCGCTCTCTGTGTTCCCCCCTCTTTCCCTCCCTTCTGTCCCCCCTCTCTCTGTCCCGCCCACTCTCTCTGTTCCCCTCTCTATTCCCCCCACTCTGTTTCCCCCCTCCCTGTTTTCCCCTCTCTCTCTCTCTGTTACCCCCTCTCTTTGTTTCCCCTCTCTCTTCCTGTTTCCCCCCACTTTCTCTGTCCCCTGTCTCTTTGTTCCCCTCCTCTCTTTGTTTCCCCCTCTCTCTCTCTGTTTTTCCCCTCTCTCACTGTCTGTTGCCCCTTTCTCTCTGTTTACCCCTCTCTGTTTTCCCTCTCTCTCTCTCTTTTCCTCCTCTCTTCCACCACCACCCCCCCCCCCCACCCTCTCACCCGCATTCTGGGGGCCTTTGCCACCAAGCTGCCGCTGGTAAAATACGAGTAGCAGCAGGAGGAGGCCCTTAAGTGGCAGTTAATTGGCCACTTAAGGGCCTTGATTGGTCTGGGGCGGGCGGGCGGTTTCTCACCGCCACCACCCCACATAAATTTGCAGCGGGGGCAGAAGGCATTGGGAACTGCACACCCCCACCTCCCATTCAATTTTATGGCCCCCCCCCACCACCACCACCAGCAGCATGTGGTGGGCTGTAAAATTCCGGCCATTAACTCTGTTTTTCTCTGCACAGAGGCTGCCTGACCTGCTGAGTATTTCCAGCATGTTCTGTTTTTAAGCTAAAGATATTAGCCCATTTACACCAGGTGAAGGCAGAGTTTCTGGAACACAGAAATATGTAACTTGGAAATTTGGGCTTGTGACTTTCTGTACTCTGATCAGCCACCAACTAGCAAGACATATATCCTCACTGTAGTTGCCTCCAGATGCATCCTGTTGTTTTGCCAGCAAATGTACCGCTATGTGAGATAACCCCTATCAGGCGCTTATGCAAATGACTGCATATCTTGTGCAAAACGATCAGAAAGGTTTATGCAGTTGAAATGCTTATATACATGTTAATGCATTGCTTTGTACAGGACATCGGAGAACTGATGAGCAATCTTTCAACTGGGGGAAGTCTGCTATGCATGCTTCCCCATCTTCCCTGATAATTTTGAGGAAGCTGAAGAGCCTGGCACTCCCAAGTGGACGCACATCAGGCAGCATTGCCAACCCTTCTGACTCATTAGAATTGACTATGTCACAAAGTGACATGCACAAGTGTTCCTCTAATCAATGAACATTGCTACAGGAAAATCCATTATGAGATAGTAAATGACATAATCCCTCTGCAGCATAAAATCATCAGCATGTATCAATTTGGAATCTGCCAGTAAAGTATGCATTTCCCCACAGAATTACTAAACAATAATTGTATCATAGTGCTGTTTATTAGATGCAAGTGGATTAACAGCAGGATTGGGTTCATTGAAAATTTACCAGTCGGTATCACCAAAATCTAGTGTGAAACGCTTATGTTCAGTTTGCATCTGTCAATGTAATATGTCAGTGAATTTCATCAATACAAACAGGCTTCGAGTCAGACTTCCATTACATTAAATTCAATCATGAGTTCCTGCTGAGCCACCATTTAAGTCTAAGAGTTTAAACTGGAAATTTAAAAAACATTATTGGTTATAGACCTGTAATGTTTAGTCTCGTGAAGGACCTACACCTAAAATGATAAATATTCCTTTCCTTTTGCAGGCCCTGATAAGCCTGTTGTGTCTTCCTACCATTCTCTGCTTTTATTTGAAACTGCCTAATGAAGTAAGAAACACTTCTAAATACACATTTCCATCTTAGTAATGCAAAAATCCAGTACAGCTGAACTGTCAGTGTACATATGAGGAACATTGTGGTCAATTTTCTGTTTGCACCCTCCCAGTGTATCATCTTGCACTGGATCAAAATGTCATGGGCATATTTCCATATTTCTGCTACCAGTGGGCGAGGCTTTGCACTGGGAGCACATAAGCTGAAAAAATGTCTGTTAAAATGTAATGGATGCTTTGGATCGAATAGTAGCATTAATGTTACAAAGCTTATGCTGCCCCTCACACTGAGATGGCACATAATCAGAGCATTATGTGCAGAGCTGTCAGGTATTTCTGCACAAGTTCTATCAATTGCCCACCATAACTTCACCGGAAGAGCCTCATAAACCTCAGGCAAATTATGTAAACACCTATGTTCACAGTCTCCTCGCCCACCCCACATTCTGCTTTCATATAAAGCAGACCCTATGACAGTCTCTCTTTACTACTTCCCCCACTACATAGGAACCTTGCCTTCATAATCTGTGATATCATAGTACTTTACCCTAGTGCTCTATACCAAATCAGCAACCCTACACCACAGCTATCACCACAAAATCCTCTGCGATCAAAATTAATGGATCCTGTCACTTCCTTACCAATATTTCCAGATCCCCAACCCCCAGAAACCCCTCTGCACTGCAGCCAAAAGGTTCACATACAATGGCTGGAATTTTACGTCCCTTCCCCCAAACTCCCCACCCCGCCTGAACCGGGCTGGAAGGTGGAGAGTGTAAAACCATGTAGGATCATGGGATCACTGTGCCCATCGCCTACCCACTCCCACTGGTATCTTATCAATTAATGGCCACTTAAGGGCCTCTGCCTGCTGTGGTGGGGCACTTCGTCACTTGAGGAGGCTGCCCAGTAACACCTGCCAGCCTCTTGCAGACGGGGGTGGAGGGGGGGTGTTGGTGGTGGGGTGCTCTCTTGATCAGGCACCCTGTGTCCCACAGAGGACTCTCCCAGCAGCACGGGCCACCCCCGTTGGAGCGCTACCCCTCTCCCGCACCCCAGCTCTCTCAGTCAACCCCCAACCCCCTCACTGGGGCCTGCCGATTGGCCCCAGTGAGCCTCAATCCCACTTATCTGTTCCGAGGCCGGCATTCATTGTGACTCCTCACTGTCTGCAGTCCCAGCAGTGGCCACCACTCCCAGAGGCTTTGCTGAGATGGAAGAGCTGCCGGCCCTTTCCTTTGGAGCACCTCCTGAAAAACAATCACTCGCTCTTCAGTACTAACAGAAGCAGTGTTGTCTACATATTTCTGCTGTACCATTGTGAACAATTTGGCAACTGCTAGAACTTCTCTTTTTATGGTGAGCTGTAGTCTTTCATGCGCAGCTCTTCAACTATTTTTTGAACTCCAGCCAAATGCACTCAGGGCCAAGCTCTTTGAGAAAGCCGTTCCTTTGCCTGTAACCTAATTGATATTAGGGGCAGAGCTTGTATTGCAAAATTCAATGCTGCCCAACCCCTGAGCAATGGGCAAATTGGGCCAGCATGTCCCCAATTTTTGTTGGAATGCCAAAATCAGGAATATATTTTCTACTAGATTAAGGTGGGCAAATTCAGCAATGGTTTCTTTTGCTGCTAATAGGACGGCTTTGCTTCTACTTGTCTGCATGCATTTATGATATATATTCCTTGCCTGCATGATTGATACACCAAATATAAACTAGGAAAGCCCAAGTGGCTTCAGGTCAGAATTGTTAAATATAATGCATGACACTTTCTGATCTAGGATGCTTAGGGTGCTTAGCTTAACCTGTTTTTCATTAATAACCCAGATAACATACAGGAAGTAAAAGTTGTGGCACCTTAGAAAATAGCAAGCAGAGAATGCCTAAGATCAGATGTCTGGTATGTAACTTTAAAAAGACAAAATTCAAAGAAATGAGGGAACAAATAAAGCAAATACATTGTAGTAAGTTGTTCAACAATACTTCAGTAGATGCCAAATGGAACTTTAAATGAATAATGCTGAGCATGTGGAATAAATACATTCCTAAAATTAACAAGCACAGACTAAGCAAATGTGATGCTAAATAACTTAAAAGCTAGATAAGAAGGAAAAACAACCTCTACAATTTGTTCAGGGAGAAAAGAAATGGACATAAGAAAATCCAGAATACATTAAAGGGGTGATCAAAGGGCAAAGAGAGAACTAGAAAAAGGACAGCAGCAAAGGCTAAGTATAACAAAGATCCATACTATAATTGAAGAGCGTAGTGAGAGAAGTGGTGAAAAATATAAAAGGTGAAAATGGAACTGAAATAGACGACGAACACAAACTAATAAATATTCTGAATGACCTCCACCAAGAATTCACTAAGACATAAGAAACATGCCAGCCCAAATGATATGCCAAGCATAATCAGTGACTTCAATTTAAAAGAAAGGAACAAAATAACCCCTAGTCTTCTGTCCCATCTAAAATAATGGAAGCAATTGACAGAATGAAACTTGAAGATTATGTGAACAATCATAATCTACTCAGCAACAGTCAACATGGCTTTAGAGGAGGAAAATCCTGCCTGACCAATTTACTCAATTTCTTCAAGGAAACAACAACCCTAGTGCACTGTGGTAATCCCTATGATGTGGTGTACCGAGACTTTCAAAAGGCAAGTGACAGATTTCCACATGAAAGCCGAACAGTCAAATACAAATTTGTAGGGATTCAAGGTAAACTCTGGGAATCAGTACTTATTAAAGGATTTATGTTGCTTTTGGAGATGGGGGGTTATACCTCAGGGACTACTGCTGGGACTACTACTGTTCCACTGTTTCTAATTTACATCAATGAATTGCGTTCAGATACTCTTTGTAACGTGCTCTAATTTGCAGATGATACCGCAATAGGATGGATGGTGGAATCAAAGGAGGGAACTCAAAAATTACAGAATGATTTGGATAAAATATTGAAGTGGACAAAGGTATTGGCATATGAAATTTAACGCAAATAAGTGTAAAGTACTGTGCATAAGAAAAAACAAACAATGCACATACCCCATGAATGGTTTTGAAATAGCTAAGGATGAAGCTGAAAGAGAAGTAGGAGTCTTAGGCTTGTTACTCAGCATGTCCGCCCAATGTACAGCAGCAATCAGAAAAGCTAATGGAATAGTGAACTACATAGACAAGTCAAAAGACGGCATGACCAAAGTGTATAATGCTCTGGTCAGATCATACCTTGACTATTGCATCCAGTTTTAGTCGCTGATACACAGGAAAATATTCAAGCACTGGAGCTATTACAGGAAGAGCCACAAGGTTGATCACTAGTGTTAAGTGTCTGATGTACGAAGAAAACTGGAGTAACTTGCAAATGGGACTAAACACTGTGCAATCAATAGTGAACATCTCCACTTCTGATCTTGTGATGGAGGGAAGGTCATTGATGAAGCAGCTGAGGATGGTTGGGCCTAGGATATTAGGACACGATAAAGATGCATTCATTGACTTTGACCACTGGTGTGAAGTCAGTGAAATTTCTTCCGGTACTATATCCAGGTCCTTGGGCCCAGACTCCTGGCATTCACCTCTGGCTATCTGTTCCCATTTCCTTCTAAGTTCCTGTCTGAAGCGCCACCTGATGAACTCTCTCCTCCTTTTCACCTCCTGTGTTATGGCCTCCAGCACTGCATCTGAGAACCTAGGAGCCCTCCCTCTAACTTGCTCTGGTTTCTTCCTTCTCAGAATGTCTTTCCCAGCCACCTCCAGTACCTGCTGCAACCAGAATGCACCTCCCCTTTAAGAGGTGCAGGCTAGCTTTAATTAATGCTGGCCTTGACCATCCTTGGGCCCCTGTTGAGCATGCAGCCAGTCAACAACGGGTTTAGCACTGGGTTACATGCCACAATCATGGAGCAAGCTGCATAAAGTTTGTGTGCAACTTGCATCACTTCAATTGAGGGTGGGATAATTGCACATTATGATCCTCTCGCCTACTAACAGGACATATCGAATTTTTCACCCTACAATTTTATCTCTTCTTTTGGAGAGCTCTACTTCTTCCCTTTCTGAATTTTGTATTACTTTTGCATTTTGCATTAACTTACACCTAGCTACCAGTTTTGCTGAGTAATTCTTCAGTTCTGGTCTTCTGTTGTCTATTGGAATGAGTTGACACAGGAGTCAGGCACTCCTCTGATGAATTGCAGGAAGATCATGCTAAGGAAGATGATAGGAAACTTGCCTTTTGAGGGTATGGGGACCAAGCTCTTCAGCAAACTGCAGCCAGGGTTATTGTGAATAGGTGGCCAAGCAGGTGAATGCACAATAGAGAGGGATGATTTAAGTTCTGGAAACCAGGATGTAGAAGCGGTTTGGGTTGAGATGAGAAATGATAAAGGCAAGAAGTCACATGGGAGTGGTGTACAGGACCCCCTAACAGTAACCACATGGTAGGACGAGATATAAAGGAAGAAAAAATGGGTGCTTGTCAGAAAGGTACGGTGAAAATCATGGGGGAGTTTAATCTTCAGATAGATAGGAAAAATCAGATGGGCAGTAAGACTAAAAGGAAGAGCAGGCAGGGAGATGTTGCGGTGCACAGTGGGACTGGTGGTCTGAAGTGCATTTGTTTCAATGCGAGAAGTATAACAGGTAAGGCAGATGAACTTAGAGCTTCGATTAGTGCTTGGAACTATGATGTTGTTGCTATTACAGAGACTTGGTTGAGGGAAGGACAGGATTGGCAGCTAAATGTTCCAGGATTTAGAAGCTTCAGGCAGGATAGAGGGGGATGTAAAAGGGGTGGGGGAGTTGCATTACTGGTTAAGGAGAATATCACAGCTGTACGGCAGGAGGACACCTCAGAGGGGTCGTGCAGCGAGGCAATATGGGTGGAGCTCAGGAATAGGAAGGGTGCAGTCACGATGTTGGGGGTTTTCTACAGGCCTCCCAACAGCCAGCGGGAGGTAGAGGAGCAGATATGTAGACAGATTTTGGAAAGATGTAAAGGTAACAGGGTTGTAGTGGTGGGTGATTTTAACTTCCCCTATATTGACTGGGACTCACTTAGTGCTAGGGGCTTGGATGGGGCAGAATTTGTAAGGAGCATCCAGGAGGGCTTCTTGATACAATATGTAGATAGTCCAACTCGGTATGGGGCCATACTGGACCTGGTATTGGGGAATGAGCCCTGCCAGGTGGTCGAAGTTTCAGTAGGGGAGCATTTCAGGAACAGTGACCATAATTCTGTACGTTTTATGGTACTTGGGACAAGGAAAGGAGTAGTCCTCGGGTGAAGGTGCTAAATTGGGGGAAGGCTAATTATAACAATATTAGGCAGGAACTGAAGAATTTAGATTGGGGGCGGCTGTTTGAGGGTAAATCAACATCTGACATGTGGGAGTCTTTCAAATGTCAGTTGATTAGAATCCAGGACCAGCATGTTCCTGTGAGGAACAAGGATAGGTTTGGCAAGTTTCGGGAACCTTGGATAACGCGGGATATTGTGAGCCTAGTCAAAAAGAAAAAGGAAGCATTTGTAAGGGCTGGAAGGCTAGAAACAGACGAATCCCTTGAAGAATATAAAGACAGTAGGAAGGAACTTAAGCAAGGAGTCAGGAAGGCTAAAAGGGGTCATGAAAAGTCATTGGCAAACAGGATTAAGGAAAATCCCAAGGCTTTTTATACGTGTATAAAGAGCAAGAGGGTAACTAGGGAAAGGGTTGGCCCACTCAAGGACAGAGTAGGGAATCTATGTGTGGAGCCAGAGGAAATGGGTGAGGTACTAAATGAGTACTTTGCATCAGTATTCACCAAGGAGAAGGACTTGATGGATGATGAGCCACGGGAAGGGAGTGCAGATAATCTCAGTCTTTGGAACTCTCTTCCTCAAAAGGCAGTGGAAGCAGTCTTTGAATATTTTTAAGGCAGAGGGAGATAGATTCTTGATAAGCAAGGGAGTGAAAGGTTATTGGGGGTAGGCGGGAATGTGGAGTTGAGGATGCCATCAGATCAGCCATGATCTTATTGAATGGCGGAGCAGGTTCAATGAGCCGAGTGGCCTACTTCTGCTCCTAATTCGTATGTTCGTATGGTCAATAGGGCCACGTTCCTTGTTTTGGGAAGCACAGTGACCAATTGCATAGACTGGCAGGCCTCAAGAAACAGCTCAAAAATAAACTTTAAAAAAAATCAATGGTTTCATGACCACAGGCAAAGAAAGCCCACATAGACAGGAGTGTTTGAAAACTGGAGGACCACAATATAGCTCAAGCCCTTGACACTCTTTGAAGAACTAACCCTGGACATCACGCTGTTGTCCCAGTTGAATAGTGATATGCAGATGGGGCACCTGCCTCTGGCTGTAAAATTCTTCTTCATCCTCCATCTCCCCAAGGGGAATTCCCAAAAGAATGACTACATTACTACAGGGTATTGTTGCTAATTTTAGACCAATTACCTTCGCTGGTCAGGGAAAAAGACTTCATAGAAAAACACCAAAATTGAAGATCCAAAACAAGAATATAAGATGACAAAAAAGTGCAATGCAAATGAGGCAAGAAATACAAAAAAACAAGTTCTGTTAAATTATGGCAAACAGCTAAGAGTAAATAAAGAACTTGCATTTATGTAGTGCCTTTCAGAACTTCAGAGCATCCCAAAGCACTTTGCAGCCAATAAAGTACTTTTGAAGTGTAGTCACTGTTGTAATGTAGGAATTGCAGCAGCCTGCTTCTGCACAACAAGCTCCCGCAAACGGAAGTGAGATAATCTGTTTTAGTTTTGTCGGTTGGTTGTAATTCTGGTGCGTCTGCAGGTGTATGCTTTGGTGAAACTTGTAAAGGCACACTTGTAATAACCTTTAATTCTCAAAGCAGTAGGCACAACTCCCAATCCCCCACAATCTATAAAATTCAGGGGGATTACCGAGGTTTATGCCATGGTGCAGCATAAGTCTTCTGTGCCAATCGGAAAATCCAGGGCAAATGCAAATACAGCACATAGACTTTGCACCTGGTCTTCCACCTCTTCTGTGGTCAGTACACATCAGCGCCGTTGGAGCTCAGGTTCAGAATTCCAGCCCCATGGTAGAGTTCCTGGGACTGTAGATCCAATACTTGTTAGCAAAATTAAAGCCCATAGGACAATGGCATCATGCATACAAAATTGGCTAAGGAACAGAAAGAAGTGAGTCGTGGTGAATGCGTGTTTTTCCAGACAGGAGGGAAGTATGCAGGGGTAAGTATATTTTAGATATATTAATGACCTAGACTTGGGGATACATGGCATAATTTCAAAGTTTGCAGATGACATGGAACTCAGATATATTGTAAACAATGAGGAGGAATTAGACGGGTAAAATGGGCAGACACATAACAAATGAAATTTAATGCAGGGAAATGTGAAGTGATACATTTTTGTAGGAAGAATGAGTGGAGGCGCTATGAACAAAATAATTTTAAAGGGCGGGCGCAGGAATAGGGACCAGGGAAGTGAGTTTACACAAATCTTTAAAGGTGACAGGAGAAGTTGAGAAGGCTGTTTAAAAAATGTGAAAACCTTGACTTTATTAATAATGGAATAGAGTATAAAAGCCATGCTCTGAAACCGCATCTCATTTACCAATTAGGCACACTACAGCCTGCTGGACTGAACATTGAGTTCAATAATTTCAGAGCATGATGGGCCCCCCATTTTGCTTTTATTTTTAGTTATTTTTTTCTTTTTCCTTTTTTAATATATATTTCTTTTTTTGTGTTAATTTTATTTTATTTCATCTTAGTTTGTTCAGTTTGCGTACCCACTGTTTTTTTTCGTGTTTATACTTGCAGCTGTTCAATTTTCAGTCCGTTAACACCCTATCTGTACTATTGCTTTGTCTTTCAACACACCATTCACATATTGTTTGCCTTTGCTCCACGACCTTCTGGTCAGCTATTCTGTGACCATGTCCTATCTACACTTTCTCCTTTGTTATCTCTTGCCCCACCCCTGCTTTACTTGCTTATAACCTTTTACATTTCTAATATTTACCAGTTCTGAAGAAGGGTCACTGACCTGAAACGTTAACTCTGCTTCTCTCTCCACAGATGCTGCCAGACCTGCTGAGTATTTCCAGCATTTCTTGTTTTTTATTTCAGATTTCCAGCATCTGCAGTATTTTGCTTTTATTATAGGGGAGTGGAATTAATTGGGTGGGTCAATCAAAGATCTGGCACAGGCACGATGGGCTGAATGGCCTTCGTCTATGCTGTATCATTCTATAAATACTTTGAGTACTCACAATACCTCACCTTACACTATGTGTGTCACAACGATAGCTTGTATTATATAATGCCTTTAACATAAAATATGTTCCAAGGCGCTTCACAGGAATGTCAGCAAACAAAATTTGACACCAGGCTATGTAAGGAGATGGTTAGGGAGAACTTGGTCAAAAAGATAGGTTTTAAGGAGCGTCTTGTAGGAGGAAAGAGAGGTAGAGAGACTGAGAGGTTTACGGAGACAATTCCGGAGCTTAGGACCCAGACAGCTGAAGGCATGGCTACCAATGGTGGATGCACAAGAGGCCAGAATTAGAAGAGTGCAGAGATCTCAGAGGGTTGTTGGGTTAGCTGAGATTACAGAAATAGGGAGAGGTGAGGCCATGAAGGAATTTGGAAACAAGTCTGAGAATTTAAAATTGAAGCACTGCTTAACCGGGAGTCAATGTAGATCAGTGACCTCAAGGGGTGATAGTTGAATGGGACTTGGTGCAATTTAGGATAATGGCAGCAGAGTTTTGGACGACGTCAAGTTTACAGAGGGTGAAATGTGGGAGCTCAGCCAGGAGTGCACTGGAATAGTCAAGTTTAGAGGTAACAATTGAAGCATGGATAAAGTTTTCAGCAGCAGATGAGCTGAGGCAGGGGCGGATTTGGGCAATGTTACAGAGGTAGAAATAGGTGGTCTTAGTGATAGTATGAATATGTGATCGTAAATTCATCTTGGGGTCAAATATAACACCAAGGTTGCAAACAGTCTGGTTCTGCCACAGACAATTGCCAGGAAGAGAAATGGAGTAGGTTGCTAGTCAATGGAGTTTGTGGCAGGGACTAAAGACAATGGCTTTGGTCTTTCCAATATTTAATTGGCAGAGATTTCTGCTCATCCAATACTGGATGTTGTACAAGCAGTCTGACAATTTAGAGACTGTGGAGAGGTAAAGAGAGTTAGTGATGAGATAGAGCTGGGTGTCGTCAGCATACATGCGGAAGCTGATGCTGCATTTTTGGATGATGTCACCAAGTGGCAGCATACAGATAAGGAATAGAAAGGGGCCAAGGATGGATTGTTGGTGGTCACTAGATGTAGTGGGGCAGGAATGGGAAGAGAAGCCATTGCAGGTGATTCACTGGCTACGACTCCATAGGTAAGAATAGAATTGCTGTCCCCACCCAGCTGGATGATAGCGGAGGGGCATTGGAGGAGGATTATATGGTCAACTGTGTCAAAAGCTGCAGATAGATTGAGAAGGACGATGAGGGATAGTTTACTTTTGTCACAATCACAGGCACTGCCTTATTGCTCTTGCTCATCTTCCTCAGCCAACTGCAGCATAAGTGTAGCACTGAATCCAATACACATTACTACTGTACATTGCAGCTCTATTTTGGTGCATATCAGCTGTCAGTACATTCAAGTAGTCTACAGTCTCTGATACAACAATGGTTTGAAATGGGGATTAGGAGCCACTTTATGTGGGAAGTATAAGCCTCAGAAAATAGTTTGGTTCAGGCTCAAACAATAATTAGGCACAATAGTGAGCTCGACAATCCCAACACATCCTCAGTGCTGCAGTGTTCATGAGTGCCTTCCTCCTAACAGTAATTTCCAAGTTTTAGTTTTTCTGACATTAGTATCATTGGCTTTGTTTTGTTTAAACTGTGAGTTTAAAATTTCATGAGCTCAATTCCCTTTGGTGTCTTGATGAAGTGGAGAAATGGAACTGAGAAGCAATGTCACCTCCTGAATTCAGATGTTGGTTAGAACATTATTGTATGTTATCTTGTTATGACTTCATTTTATGAATTTTGACAATTTAGAATAAAAATCATCCAAGTACTTTAAGAGTTACTAAGCAATATTAAACATGAATAATTCAGGTGATGTTTGTCCATTTTGTTGCTTTTTTCAAGCTACCACCAATACTATAGAACCATCCACTATCCGCACAGCCATAAACAATCAACTAGAGGCTGGTGCTGCATAAATAAATCCAGATTTCTGTGATGTGATGACTGAAACAAATCTTTAGATGAGATGCATTTGCTGTAAACTATCAAACTTATTTTTAAGAACTGTTGCTGTCAGCATAAGCATAATATTGAAGACGATTTGAACCACTGGGTCATGTACAAAACAAACCTTGAAAGCTTTATTCCTAATCAATAGACTATTTATATTGTGGAAATGCAAATTCTTTGCTTTTGCTTTATTTTTTGAATTGTGCTCAACAAAATGGAAAAATAATTAACCCCTAATTAAAATTGCTATGAGTGGGTTGAGTTGAGGTAATTTTTTTCCGAGTATGGTTGCCCACAAATAAAACTTCGATAGCCACTGCAATTTGGTACTCCATTTAATTTTTAGGCTTTGTTTCTATTGGGATGTGGTGTTGCTCCCTACTCTGGAGGCAAAATGCCAGCAGTGGGAAAAGCAAATGAATGGTGTCAGACTGCAGGTGGTCCTGCCATTTTGTTTTAGGCTACACCAACAATGTTAAAAACATATTGTTGACTTCTGTGGATAGTCAGAAATGCGATCTCAATACATGGACTTATCTGCAGGTGATATTTCCTGCTCTGGTTTTGATCGCCTGAGGGGCTTGAAGAGGAATTTTCTTGAGTATGTTTTCCCTTATTAGGCCTGTAGGTTTTGTTTGCCTCTCCAGGAGATTACATGGCTGCGGGAGGTGAGAAGTGTCTAATCATGTTGCTGCAGCCATCATGAGTACAGGGCAAGCTTGATCGTATTTGCATATTCTTAACTGAACACAAGATGGCTCCCTAATGAGAGTAAGCTCATTATAGCAATCATATCCCCATGGTTTGCTTATATTGCTTTTGTTAATCTTTGACAGGAATATTCTTGAGGGTCTGGAAACCAAAGCATCTAGTTATTACCCTAACAATATTTATTCTGACATAACAGTAGAGATCACCTTATTGGGTAAGGTTTATAACCAAAATAAAGAAACTGCAAATGTGGTCTGATAGTAATTCTGCAGGCACAAGTGGGGAGGCAGTGGCGTAGTGGTATTGTCACTGGACTGGTAACTCAGAGACCCAGGGTATTTCTCTGGGGACATGGGTTTGAATCCCACCATGGCAGAAGGTCGAATTTGAGTTCAATTAATAAATCTGGAATTAAAAGCTAGTCTAATGATGGCCATGAAACCATTGTCGTTTGTTGTAAAAACTCATCTGATTCACAAATGTCCTTTAGGAAAGGAAATCTGCCATCCTTACTTGGTCTGGCCTACATCTGACTCCAAACCCACAGCAATGTGGTTGACTCTTAAATGCCCTCTGAAATGGCCTAGCAAATCACTCAGTTGTATCAAAACCGCTACAAACTCAATAAGGAATGAAACCAGACAGACGACCCGGCATCGACCTCGGCACTGGAAATGACTATGGGAAACACAACTCTGTTGACCTTGCAAAGTCCTCCTTACTAACATCTGGGGGCTTGTGCCAAAGCTGGGAAAGCTGTCCCACAGACTAATCAAGCAGCAGCCTGACATAGTCATACTCACAGAATCATACCTTACAATGTCCCAGACATCACCATCCCCAGGTATGTCCTTCCACACCAGCAGGACAGGCCCAGCAGAGGTGGCAGCACAATGGTATACAGTCAGGAGGGAGTTTCCCTGGGAGTCCTCAACATTGACTCTGGACCCTATGAGGTCTCATGGCATCAGGTCAACATGGACAAGGAAACCTCCTGCTGATTACCACCTACCCAACCCCTGCCGCCCCCTCAGCTGTTGAATCAGTACTCCTCCATGTTGAACACCACTTGGAGGAAGCACTGAGGGTGGCAACAGTGCAAAATGTACTCTGGGTGGGGGACTTCAGTACTAGCACCACTACTGGCCGAGCCCTGAAAGACATAGCTGATAGACTGCGTCTGCAGCAGGTGGTGAGGGAACCAACAAGAGGGAATAACATACTTGACCTCGTCCTCACCAATCTACCTGTCGCAGATGCATCAGTCTTTGTGGAGATGAGCTCCTGTCTTCACATTGAGGATACCCTCCATCGTGTTGTGTGGCACCACCACCATGCTAAATTGGATAGATTTCAAACAGATCTATCAATGCAAAACTGGGATTCCATGAGGCGCTGTGGGCCATCAGCAGAATTGTATTCAACCACAATCTGTAACCTCATGGCCCAGCATATCCCCCTTACCATTACCATCAAGCCAGGAGACCAACCCCGCTTCAATGAAGCATGCAGGAGGGCATGCCAGGAGCATCACCAGGCATACCTCAAAATGAGGTGTTAACCCGGTGAAGCTACGACCCAGGATGCTTGCATGCCAAACAGCGTAAGCAGCATGTGTTAGACAGAGCTAAGCGATCCCACAACCAATTAGATCAGATCTAAGCTCTGCAGTCCTGACACATCCAGTTGTGAATGGTGGTGGACAATTAAACAACTAACTGGAGGAGGTGGCTCCACAAATATACCATCCTCAATGATGTGGGAGCCTAGCACATCAGTGCAAAAGATAAGACTGAAGCATTTGCAACCATCTTCAGCCAGAAGTGCAGAGTGGATAATCTCGGCCTCCTCCTGAAGTCCCCAGCATCACAGATGCCAGTCTTCAGCCAATTCGATTCACCCCAGGTGATGTCAAGAAACGGCTGAAGGCACTGGATACTGCAAAGGCTATGGGCCCTGACAACATTCCTGCAATAGTACTGAGGCCCTATGCTCCAGAATTTGCCGCACCCCTAGCCAAGCTGTTCCAGTACAGCTACAACAGTGGCATCTACCTGGCAATGTGGAAAATTACTCAGGTATGTCCTGTACACAAAAAGCAGGACAAATCCAACCCGGCCAATTACCGCCCCATCAGTCTACTCTCAATCATAAGTAAAGTGATGGAAAGTGTTGTCAACAGTGCCATCAAGCAGCACTTGATCAGCAGTAACCTGCTCAGTGATGCTCAATTTGGTTTCCGCCAGGGCCACTCAGCTTCTGACCTCATTACAGCCTTGGTTCAAACATTGAGGTGAGATGAGAGTGACTGCCCTTGACATCAAGGCAGTATTTGACCGAGTATGGCAACAAAGAGCCCTAGCAAAACTGGAGTCAATGGGAATCAGGAGGAAAACCCTCCGCTGGTTGGAGTCATACTTAGCACAAAGGAAGATGGTTGTGGTTGTAAAGATCAATCATCTCAGCTCCAGGACATCACTGCAGGAGTTCCTCAGGGTAGTGTCCTAGGCCCAACCATCTTCAGCTGCTTCATCAATAACCTTCCTTCAATCATAAGGTCAGAAGTGGGGATGTTCGCTGATGATTGCCCAATGTTCAGCATCATTCATGACTCCTCAGATACTGAAGCAGTCCGTGTAGAAATGCAGCAAGACCTGGACAATATCCAGGCTTGAGCTGATAAGTGGCAAGTAACATTTGTGCCACACAAGTGCCAGGCAATGACCATCTCAAACAAGAGAGAATCTAACCATCTCCCCTTGACATTCAATGACATTACAATCACTGAATCTCCCAATAGCAACATCCTGAGGGTCACCATTGACCAGAAACTGAACTGGAGTAGCCATATAAATACCATGGCTACAAAAGCAAGTCAGAGGCTGGGAATCCTGCAGTGACTAACTCACCTCCTGACTCCCCAAAGCCTGTCCACCAAATACTAGGCACAAGTCAGGAGTATGATGGAATACTCTCCACTTGCCTGGATGTATACAGCTCCAACAACACTGAAGAAGCTCGACATCATCCAGGACAAAGCATCTGGCTTGACTGGCACCCCATCCACCACTTTCAACATTCACTCCCTACATCACCGATGCACAGTGAGCAGCAGTGTGTACCAACCACAAGATGCACTGCAGCAATGCACCAAGGCTCCTTAGACAGCACCTTCCAACACGCGACCTCTACCACCTAGAAGGACAAGGGTAGCAGATGCATGGGAACACCACCATCTGCAAGTTCCCCTCCAAGCCACTCACCAGCCTAACTTGGAACTATATCGCTGTCCCTTCACTGTTGCTGGGTCAAAATCCTGGAACTCCCTTCCTAGCAGTATTGTGGGTGTACCTACCTCACATGGACTGCAGCGGTTCAAGAAGGCCAACCTCTCTAGGGCAATTAAGGATGGGCAATAAATGCTGTTCTAGCCAGTGATGCCCACATCCCATGAATGAATAAAAAAAAAACAAGACTATTGCAGCTGCAATTGCTTCAGTGTAGCTGACAGTGTTGATGGTTGGCTTCAGCATCTAAGAGAATGCCACAGGTTACAGACCGTGCCCCCGCCCCCCCCCCACCTCATTCAGAAGTAATTCCTGAATATAGTGGGCTATAAAATTCCAACTGCTAGGGCTTGTTGATTGATAAATTATACCATGCTCTCTTACTGAGGGACACTGACTGTAAAGGCCCCAGTTTTGGTCCCTGGCCTGTACTGAGGTAGCACTGAGAATGCTACAGTTGCCCTCAAGAACCCTGGGCGACAGCAGGGAGAAATAAAACATGGGGTTGTGGCGGGGGTGGGGGGCCCGTAAATATTTGCGGGAGTGGCCTACCACGACCCCCGGCGCTGAGAAGGCCCCGTTGCATTTTATCAGCGGCTGCGGGGCCTTCATTTTAAATATTAAAATTAGATAAATAAACACGCAGATGAACCTACCTGGTCCCAGCGGCCACCCCACACCGATATTACGGGCGCCAGCCACAACTTGCGAGGCTTCGGAACTCCATTTGGACTTTCGAGGCAAGACACTGGTGTGGAGGGGAGGGGACTGGAATTATTAGGGTGGGAGTGGGGGGGAGTGGGAATAACACATCTTATTGGCTGTGGGGATGGTGGGAAGGAGTTGAAGGGCAAATATTAAGAGGTTGGGGGGGAAAGTGCAGGTTGGTAACCCAGTTCATTTTGATGATAATGTCCCGTAAACAAACATTGGTGGTGAGTGGGGGGGTTGGGAAAGGGCCTCCAGGATGTATTTATTTTTTTATACATAATGCTGCACAATATAACTTTAAATATTAAAATATCTCGTAAGGGCTTGCAGCCCTTTAAAAATGGCGGGGGCGTCTGCGTGGTGGCACCAGGCGTCTCTGCCAGTGATGTAGTAGCCACCCCCTTTATGTCATTGGGGCAGCAGCTTCGCCCCTCCATTTAAATGAGCCCCATGCTGTCATGATTTGCTATTAAAATTAAGCCCAATGTGTGTGCAACTTTCAGGTGTAGAGAGGTGACAGGTGTTGACATTCACTGCAGGTTTGTCAATTAAATAAATAAATTGTTCAATTTGGTTAGGGATTGCAGAAGCATGAACACAAAACATTTATATATTGAATGAATTGGAACAGATCCAACAAACAAGATATTACTGAAATATTGATGCTAGGCACCTCCATCAAATTCCTCTCTCCCTCTTGTAATAAATAAGGACTAGTGGAGTTTAGGTGACTATCATCCCAGTTTAATTTAGGACAAATGTATTCATGTGTTTACTTTATATCCCAACGGCCATATTTCCAGTTATTTTTGTGTATTTGATTATGTAAAAACAGAGTGCAACTGAAGGCAAGCAAAATGAGAACAGATGTCTCATGAAATGGACTCTGATAGTTTCTGTAAACACAAAGAGAATTTATACAGGGCTGCTAAAGGCCTGAGCCAAATCTTTCCCATGGCCAACTGCACCTCCAATTACCTGCAATTAGCAAACATACAGCGTGTTTCCGCATCTTTGGCAGAGCCTATCTGTTGTGTGTCGTTAAAAATGCATGCTGCTTGGTGGAGCTCCCTGCATCTTGATTGGAATGACATTAAACATTCTAGGATAAGGGTCATTCACGAGTATCCTCCCTCATCTGTCTCTCTTTGTGTCTCCTCTCCTTATCTAAAAAAGGAAGGAACAAATACAAAAACCAACATGGACGGATGATCAAATTACAGTAGTGTCCAACATGAACATAAAAGAGCCAATCTGGAAGATGATATCTGTTTTAAAAGGATTGAGATTAAGTAATGTACATAAAGGGCTTGATATAATGGTAGCGTGATTTATAAATCAATTAGGAATTTAAAATGATATACTAATAGGTGTATATACAATTTATTACACAGCATTCTATAATTTATGTATATGATGGAATAATTAAACAGTATTTAATATAGCAAAGTGTTAAACCTATTTGTGGAGATAGGTGTTGGGCTACAGTCTGAGGAATATTAACAAGAAATTGCAAAGATATATGTATGATGAGAGGAGGGGAGATATGCTAGATATTTGGAGATATCTGGAATTGCAATATAGGTTGTGGCAAATGGCGAAGAGAATGCCAATGTGGTGGCGAAGAGTTGCAGCAAGCTTCCCCAACCAGAGTATACTGTAGAGTCTAAGAGAAATGGGAAGAGAGAGGTCAGTGCAAATTCAAGGTAAGACAGAGGTACATGGTGTCAGGCACACGTGTTGAAGAGAAGTGGAAAGGCCGAGGTAAAACTAGGCACGTGGGACAGAAACGAAATGTTAGACAGACATGGGCAACTCATGCCACAGTGCGACCATTGAGGGGAGGATTGAATATGTGAATTTGCAGTATCATTATAAAAGTAATGGAAGCAAGCACTGCGTTACAGTTTAGGTGTTGCCTTTAGGTATTATCAAGTGTTACCGAAGAGTTAGTAAATTGTAAAGTCTCAAAAATGTCAATATATTATTTGCTGAACTCCTATGATGTTCCACATAGTAGGTTGAAAAGATAAGGTGTGAAATTCAGAGCCATAACACCACTGGAGAAGGTGCTACGTAAGTCGATCACCCTCCTAGGGGTGTGCACTGCGCCACCAGATGCTTCTGACGCAGCCCATGAGGTGCACCATCTGGAGAAGGGCGCACGTGCAGGTGCCTGCTGCAAGCGCAGGAAGCAACTGAACTGGTCCTGTCATGATGTCACTCATCCCTGCCAGCTGATGTGATGCCCATTTTCCAAATTTGCACCGTGCGGCTCCATTCAACTAATTTTCAGATCACTCACCAAAGATCAAGCATTCAGCTGCAAGAGGAGCCCTGCATGAGTATTATTTAAAGGGCCAGGCACCCAAATAGCAGGTAAGGTAATTCTGTTATTGCCTGCTACAACTCTTCCCCACCACATTGGCATTCTCTTCAGCATATGCCACAACCTATAGTGTAATTCCAAATATCGCCCAATATCTAGCATATCTCCCCTCCTCTCATCATGCATATGTCTTTGCAATTTCTTGTTAATATTCCTCTAACTGTAGCACAACACCTATCTCCACAAATAGGTTTAACGCTTTGCTATATTAAATACTGTATAAGTATTCCATCATATATATGTACTATATATAAATTATGGAATGATGTGTAATAACTTGTATATACAGCTATTAGTATATCATTTTTAATTCCTAATTGATTTAGTCTGGACTGTTTCTGGAGGTGTTGTGGTGAGTTCCAACACTTGGCAAGGAGTGTTGCTGCATCTTCACAGGGAGGGCAGAGGAGTAGGTGAGCTGTTCAAACAAAGGCTGCAACAGGTATGGGACTGCAGTTGCAGTGCTGCTGGTTCTACTGCATGACAAAGTGATGGAGCAGAGATTGCAGAGAGGACAAGCTCTGCGCGATGCCCTCTGCAAACTTGGAGTTGGACTCCTTCATGCTCCTTGACAGTGAGGGGAGGCTGTCTGGCGGGCCAGCCAATGCACCCAGCATCTTGGTGTGCATGCACATCAGAGTTCTCCTGCAAGCTACCTCATTGAGATCCTCATCCGAGTCCCCATAACAGAACTCATCTGCAACCTCTCCCTCTGGTGAGGTGGCACATGAACCATCCGTTACCACGGCCTGACTGCAGCCCACCTGTGCCCAGTGATTCACCACATGCTGATTCCTACTCTATACTAGCCTTTAAAGTACGTGTGGTGCCTGCAACTGAGCTTGTGACTGTGAATGTCAGATCAAGTGACAGGGCCTCTTCATCAGTGCTGCTCTTCATGATTTCATCTGTCCTGATGAAATGCCACCAACCTGAAACATTAACTCTGTATCTCTCTCCACAGACGCTGCCTGACCTGCTGAACATTTCCAGCATTTTCTGTTTTTATTTCGGATTTCTAGCATCCGCAGTATTTTGCTTTAGTAGCAGTTCTTGGGTATCTGAAAACAGAAAATCAAAAGGGGAAGGTTGGGATGAGGGAAGGGGGTGGGCTGGAAGGCAAGAGATGCACGGTGACACCATCTGCAGCTTGCTCATCATGTTTGCCATAGCTGAATTGTTGAGGTATGTGGAGGCAGCGAGGACTGGGTGTGAGGCTGACAGCTTTGGTAGTTGTGTCAGGTTGAGGTGGGGTATCTGGGTGTTGTGTATGAGTCCTGGGCGTCAGCGACTGGTGCTGGGCGAGTGATGGGGATGTAGTGCACTGAGCAGCGTAAAGAGGCTGGTAGAGCAATGGATAAGAAATATCATGTGATGATGCATTCACTTATTACCACCCAAGTGAGGTCATTTGACTTCTTGTGGCACTATAGCCAGGTCTGCGGGTCCAGACCCTGGGAACTGACCTCCTAGCCAACTGCTTTCAATCCCTTCAAATAGTTTTCTTGAGGCCTCCTGGCCCCCTGTGGAACGATGACGTCTCTCCCCCTGTCCACCTCCACCATTAAGGCCTCCAGGAGCCTGGAGCCTTTTCTTTGCCCTGGTTTTCCATTTTCCTTGCTTAAATTTGCAGCAATATTATTCAGGGTAGCTTCCTTTTCAGAAGGATAGAATGCCTTTAAGAACAGAAGACTGTCTGCACCATGTGCTATTAGCGCACACTGCTCAGCACCTTGCTGAGCACAGAGGCAGCCAGCAGCATGGCAGACATTTGGCCCTATGCTACAATCAGGTAAATGAGGTGGCAGCACAAAATTTGCGTGCTGCCTGTCTCCATTGGAACCAGTTTGGCAGGTCCCAGAATCATGACCCACGTGCCTGAAAACCAGCGTACAACAATTTTTATCCCAAAGTCTTTCCCTCTTTCTCTTTTACCTATGTTGTCTAACTTCATGTTGCTGTTTCTCTTTCTCTGTTTCTGTCACTTTCTTCTCTTCTGCTTCCCTCTCTAACTCTTTTCACTTCTCCCTGTCATTTTCTTTGGGTGGTAGGCAGTGGCTGATGTGGTGTGGTAGGAAAAGGGGCAACTAACAGCTGCATATTACATTTGAGGTGGGAATTGTAGCAAATATATGCCCCAGACAGCTTCCCTTTATTCTCTTCTCCAATCTCTCGTACTTCCTCCAACTCCTCACTCACAACATGTCTCCTATCCCTTCATCTTTGCACTATCTATTCCCTTTCCTACTACCCCCTTACTCACATTACTACCCATAGGAACATAAGAAGCAGGCTAATTAGCCCTTCAAGCTTGTTCTGCCATTCAATGAGATGATGGCTGAGCTGTAACTTATATATATCTGCCTTTGCTCCATATCTCTTAATACCTTTGGCGAACAAAAACTTATCAATGTCAGTTTTAAATTTAACAATTAATCTAGCATCAATTACTGTTTGAGGAAGACGGTTCCAAACTTCTACCACCCTGTCTATGAAGAAGTGCTTCCTAATTTCACTCCCAACAGGTCTGGCTCTAATTTTTAGACTACAACCCCTAGTCCTAGACTCCTCAACTAGTGGAATTAGTTCCTCTCTATCCTATCTGTTCCCCTTAATATCTTGAAAACTTCAATCAAATCACTCCTTAACCTTCTAAATTCTAGCGAATACAACCCTAGTTTGTTTACTCTCTCCTCGTAACTTGACCCTTGGAGTCCAGGTGTCATTCTAGTAAATCTGTGCTGCACTTCCTCCAAGGTCAGTATATCCTTCCGAAGGTGTGGTGTCCAGAACTGTTCACAGTACTGCAGGTGTGGTCTAACCAGGACTTTACATAGCTGAAGCATGGTATCTCCCCCCTTGTATTCTATTCCTCTTGATAGGTCAGGATTCCATTAGCCTTTTTGATTATTTTCTGTTCATGACCTTTTACTAGTCTTTTTGGACCTCCACTGTTCCTAGCTTTTCACCATAGTGGATGGCCTCACATTTGCCTACATTGAAATCCATTTGTCACAGGTTTGCCCACTCAGTTAATTTATCAATATCTCTTGTAATTTTCATCTCCCATCTACAATGCTTACGATATCACCTATCTTTGTATCAACAGTACATTTGGATATGGCTTTCTATCTCACATTTAAGTCATGAATGAATACAGTGATTAGTTGATGCCCCAACACAGATCCTTGCAGGACACTGCTAGTCACATCCTACCAATTATAGTACCTGCTCATGATCCCTACTCCCTATCTCCTTCCGCTCAACTAATTTCCTAACCAGGCCAATTGTTTGCCTTTAATTCCATGAGCTTCAACTTTAGCTTACAGTCTCTTATGAGGGACTTTATCAAATGTTTCCTGGAAGTCCATATAAATAGCATCCATAGACATTCCCCTATCCACTACTTTAGTCACTTCTTCAAAAAAGTTAGATTCATAAGGCATGGCTTTCCCTTTACAAATCCATGCTGGCTCTTTCTGATGAGCTGAAAATTTTCAAGGTGTTCAATCACTCTATCCTTAATTATAGACTCTGCAATTTCCCAACAGCAGATGTTAACTGGTCTATAATTCCCTGGTTTCCATCTGTCACCTTTTTTACCTCTAACTGTTCCCCTATGAAATATGCACCCAAACCCTTTATCCTCCCCCTTCACCACCTTTAACCCTTAATCCACTTCCACTCACTCTAAAAGCACGAGGCCTGAAGCCCCCTCATCCTTATCAATTTCTCTCTTCCTGCTCCCTCATATCTTACCTCCATATGTTTTTTTTCAATAAAATTTTCTTTGCTTTCAAACTTCAGCTTGTTTTCAGGGTGGGGGGTGGAAATCAAATTAGAATAAGGAACAAGATTACCTATCTGTCCTGTCTCCTTCATAGATATTAGAAAGTAGAATCTTTGTCTCACAGGTGTAAATTTTTAGCATGGACCTTTCCTGTTGCAAAATAGAAGTGAGCTTATTAGATAGCTTCAAAATTCAACTGGTGGTTTTTTCTGAAAGCTAAAGTAATATCGCATGAAAGAAGATATGGTTTTTCTCACCCCTCTCTGCAGTCTCCCCCTCTCCACTCTCTCTGATTCCTTGATCAATCCCCCCCTCTCCCACTTCCTAAAATCTATGAAATGCAAAACAAAGGTTACGACAGGTGTGTAATTAAAACCCTGCCTACCTCTCTATCTCTCACATGCACTGTCTTTTAAGAAACCTCAGTATAAATTTTACCTCAGCAAAGTTTTAGACATTCGACCTTTAGCTTTTTGTCAAATAATTTTGAAAAACCTTTAGGCAGATATATGCTAGAAGCTAAAGAAAAAATATTCCTCACTTTGTAGTTGATTGATTGATACTGATTCATCCCGGTAGGTTAGGCTTACCAGATTCTCAGGCTGCATGTCCTATATTCAGCTCACAGCATCAAACAAAAATATTTACTCCAGGCTCAGGTTTTTGTCTGAGGATGAGGCCTTCAAACAAAACCTGCAATGATTACACTAAAAGACACAAAAGAGAATTCAACAACAACAGCAACAACTTGCATTTATTTAGCACCTTCAACTTAGTAAAGCGTCCCAAGGTACTTCACAGGAGCATTATGAAGCAAAATTTGGTACCTAGCCACATAAGGTGATATTAGGACAGATGACCAAAACTTGGTCAAAGAGGTAGGTTTTAAGGATTGTCTTAAAATAGGAAAGAGAGCTTAGGTCCTGGGCAGCTGGAGGCAATGATGAAGTGATTAAAATCAGGGATGCACAAGAGGGCAGAGTTGGAGGACAGCAGATATCCTGGTAGTTTTTTTTCCCGATTCTTGCATGGGATGTGGGCGTCACTGGCAAGGCCAGCATTTGTTGCCCATCCCTTATTGCCCTTGACAACTGAGCAGCTTGCTAGGCCATTTCAGAGGGTAGTTAAGAGTCAACCACATTGCTTTGGGTCTGGAATCACATGTAGGCCAGACCAAGTAAGGATTTCCTTCCCTAAAGGATATTAGTTAACCAGATGGGTTTTTACAACATTCGATGATAATTTCATGGGACTATTACTGTGACTATCTTTCAATTCCAGATTTTTATTAATTAATTGAATTTAAATTCCACCAGCTGCCGTGGTGAGATTTGAATCCATGTCCCCAGGGCATTAGCCTAGGCCTCTGGATTACTAGTCCAGCAACATTATCACTGCATCACTGTCTAGTAAGGCTGGAGGAAGTTACAGGGGCAGGGAGGGTGAAGCCGTGGAGAGATTTAAAAACAATGATGAGAATTTTAAAATTGAGGTGTTGCTTAACCAGGAGCCAATGTATGGCAGCAGAGTTTTGGATAATCTTAAGTTTATTGAGTGTGGAAGATGGAAGTCTGGCCAGGGGTGCATTGGAATAATCAAGTCAAGAGGTAGCAAAGGCACGGATGAGGGTTTCAGCAGCAAAGGCAGGTGCAAACTCAGGCTGTGCTGCAGAGTTGGTGGTGGCCTGTTTGTGTGATGGCGCAGATATTTGTGGTCGGAAACTCATCTTGGGATCAAATGAGACACCAATCATGTCATTGTGAAGTAGGTTTCCTTTTACTTTGGTTAAACCCTATTTAGACATTTCAGTTACTAAGGGAAAAACGATAGATAAACAAAGTTCAGAAGACCTTTTGAGAAAATCATGAGAATTAAGTACCGAATTTCACAGATTGATAAGTTTACATAGTCACTTTCCATTACAAACGTGGATACAAAAGTGTAATAAATATGTGACAACTGTAAGTTAAATGGTGTAGACAGGAAATATGCATATACTTAAGATGTTTACTACATTATCGATAGATGTTGATTGCCCACATGACTAATTCCAAGTGGTCTTTTGCAGGCTAGCTCTTCATTTGCTAAACTCCTATATTAAATAGATGCTGGGAACCATTTGTGCTTTTCACTAAAATATCTTTCCAGTGAGGTTGTCTAATCTGAGAATGTTGGATTCTTCCTGCTGTTTTTAATTAGCTAGACTGAACTTTGCATATTATTGCTAGTGCAATGTATATTCCTTTTTGTGGGGGTAATATTAATGTCACTTTACTCACTGAAAAGACAACTTCAGAGGATACACCATGTCTATCAGTGTGACCTCATGGACAACACCCGCGTAGGTAACAAGACTAATGAATGAATTACAAAGGTTCTAATTCCATCAACATCCAGTTGGTTCTAAGGCCATCAAAACAGTATAATACAGATGACTAAAAGATTTACTGGCAGCAGTTACTACATTCTTTGCTTTGTGACAATTTAATTTCACCACTATTTTAAGGGGCAGATAGACCAGACAAATAGCTGCATGGAAAGCAGGGAGGTGATAACATGTTCAAGGACTTTGCCAAGGAAAGGCAGGCTGATGATGGGACAGCAGTTTGCAAGAATAGAGGGATCAAGGCTTTTTATGGGGGGGAAGAGGAGTGATGACAGCAGATCTGAAGTGGAGGGGAGGCAATATGTAAAAATGTCTGCTAGCATGGGGGCCCAGAAGCGAAGTTGGATGGTCAGCAATTTGGTGGAAGTAGTGAAGAGGGAGCAAGAGGTGGGTCTCATGAACAAGATGATCTTGGAGAGGGCATGAGGGAAGATATGAGAGTAACTAAAGACAGATGCGAGTTCATGGCTCAGGCAAGGGAGGACCTTTGGGGAAGTTTGGTGGGCTAGGGGAAGGGAGGGAAGTGGCAGAGGCTACTGATCATATGGTCTCAATTTCAGTGACAAAGAAGTCCATGAGCTCCTCATGCATGTTGTTGGAGGTGAGGGTGGAGGAGACAGGGGAGAGGGGCTTAAGAAGATGGTTTGTAGTGGAGAAGAGCAGCCAGGGGTTATCTTTACATTTAGCGATCCTGGAATAGTGAACAGTTTTGGCAGAGGAGAGCAGGGCCTAATAGTGCTCAGTGTGGTCCAAACAGATCCAGTGATGAATGACTAAACCAGTTGTCTTTCATTTCCATTTATGTGTGCATCTCTCAGACTAGGGGAATAGAGATGAGGGCAATATCAGGGGGAATGGCCAAGGCGGGAGAGAGTAATGGTTTTAATGGGGACAAAGATCAGTAGCTGCAGCAATGTTGTGGTGAATGGAGGGCCAAAAGTAAAATAGTTGGGGATTTGACAGTGCCTTTGTAAGTGACTTCAGGGAGAATATTTTCCAGGGATAGATATAGAAGGAGTTGGAGTTTGGAAGGGGAAGGGAGAAGTGGGTGAAGAATGATACAAGGAAGTGATCAGAGATGGCTTTATCTCCAATTCACACAATGGGAGTACAAAGGCCACATGAGATGGCAAGGTCAATGGGGTAACTATGGGAAGAAGAATTTATATGGAGGGAGAGATTAAGGGATTATAGGAGGGCAGTGAACTCAGAGGAGAGAGGGCATGATGAGTTAAGATGGAGGTTGAAATCACTGAGAAGGTGCAGAGGCTGAGGGAGGAAAACAGTGAAGAGATCTCAGTGAAAAACATAGCTGGGCATTAGAAAACAAAGATTCTAAAGGAGAGGTGAGGGGGTTGGAAGAAGGTGAGATGTTCAAAGGAGAGGAGAAGGTGCCAGAGGAGTAGGGAGACAGACCAAGGTATGATTTGGTGACAACCGCCATGGCAGCCTGGGTGGGACAGGTAATGGAAGATATAGCCAGGCTATGAAGTTTCATTAAGGAGAGGATGTCATGACCCATCAACCAGGTTTTCATCAAAGCCGTGATGTCGATGCAATCATCTGCAATAAACTTATGGATGGTAAGGGCCTTGATCAGAAGTGAACAGACATTCTGGAGAGAGATGCAGGAAGCGGGGGCGAGTGTGGGCGGGGGGGTGTGGTTGGGGGAGGGGCTTGTGGCCAGATGGTGAGGGCCGACCCACTGGCAGAGTCTACAGATTCACCATTGGCAGAAGAAAGTGGGATGGTAAAGAAATTGGTAAGATCAGCCCCCAGTGGGAGAGCTGAGCAGAAGGTGACAAGCATGTGGGATGGAGCAGTTGAGGTTGCTGCTCATAAGGAAGCAGCAACAAATATTTCACTGAGCCCTTTGGAGGATGCCAAAAGAAGCACAGAGCAAAACTGTGAACTTGCCTAAGAGGGAGTCAAGTCTGGGACAGTGGCAAGAGAGTAGGAAGGTTGAGGAGTGTTGAAGGGTTGGGTAGGGAATTGGGAGGGCAGAATACTCAGGAAGAGAGAAATGTAAGGAGGCATGACAACAAGAGAGAGGGACTCAAGAGGGATAAAAAGGAAAGAAGAAAAAAAAGGTGAAATAGAAGTGATGGGCTTGAGTCCAGATTGGCAGCCAAAACATGCATGTAAATGGACTCAGGAAACCCAATTTACATAGGTGTGGCTACATAGCTTAGGATAGATAAGTTTTGATAATAAACAAGAAATAAAGAGGAGACAATAGAGGAAGTCCAAAGTTAAAATTAGAGGTCCCTTGGTGGGATAAAGTTGACATAGATAGGGTGGAGTTAGCATAGAGCATTGATGAACAGATGCCTAGTTCAGAGATAGGTGGGGAGGGCAGGTGAGTCCACAAGTTATTTGAGGTGTAGATTATCGGAAGACGTACTGCTGGAGGTATTTCCATTGAAATGAAGAACTTGGAAGTGCAAATTCGAGCATGGGGCAGAAAAATCGTGGCAAAGGTGGATCCAGAAGGGGTGGAGAAATGGACTATGACCTCAGAAGAGTAAATTTCTGGCTGAGAACCACACTAACAAAATGAAACGGAGAAAACAGTAGGGCAGTCAAAAGGTCAGCGAGTAACAGTCGTGCTTGGGGAGAGGAGATTAGGGAAGAAAAAGCAAACGATGGCAGTGGATGGCCCAGCATACAGTTGAACATAAAAGGAATTCCCCAGGAGCCATCTTAAACCTTACTCATTGTTCCACAGAAACCTACATAAGAACAGCCACCCCTCATCACCATCCTCTAACTGCCTTTTTAATGATGACAGCATTTTTACCTTAGCCAAATACGCTTTCACAGAGACATAGAGTCATTACGACACAGAAGGAGGTCATTCAGCCCATCAAGTCCATGCCTGCTTCCAGCAGAGCAATCCAATCAATTCCATTCCCCCACTCTATCTGTGTAGCTCTGTAAGTTTAATTCCCTCAAGTGCCGTTCCAATTTCTTTTTGAAATCATTCATCATGATGAATGAGAGGCAGTGGCGTAGTGAAAATGTCACAAGCTTAGTAACTCAGAACCCCAGGCTAATGCTCTGGGGACATGGGTTCGAATCGCACCGCGGCAAATGGTGGAATTTGAATTCAATTAATAAATCTGAAATTAAAAGATAATCCAGTGGTGATTATGAAACCATTGATGATTGTTGTTAAAAACCCAACTGGTTCACTGATGCCCTTTAGGGAAGGAAACCTGCTGTCCTTACCTGGTCTGCCCGACGTGTGACTCCAAACCCACAGCAATGTGATTGACGCTGGCTAGTTGTATCAAATCGCTGCAAAGCCTAAGAAAAGGAATGAAACCAGATGGACCACCCAGCATACAGCTAGGCACCGGTAACAACAACGGCAAACCCAGCCTTGTTGACCCTACAAAGTCCTTCTTACTAACAGCTGTGGGCTTGTGCCAAAATTGGGAGAGCTGTCCCACAAACTAGTCAAGCAACAGCCTGACATAGTCATAATCACGGAATCATACCTTGCAGATAATGTCCCAAACACCACCATCACCCTGGCTATGCCCTGTCCCAACGGCAGGAAAGACCTAGCAGAGGTGGTGGCACAGTGGTATACTGTAGGGAGGGAGTTGCGCTGGGAGTCCTCAACATTGACTCCAGACCCCATGAAGTCTCATGGCATCAGGAGAAACAAGGGCAAGGAAACCTCCTGTTAATTACAACCGACTGCCGCCCACACCCCACCTCAGTTGATGAATCAGTGCTTCTCCATGTTGAACACCAATTGGAAGAAGCACTGAGGGTTGCAAGGGAACAAAATGTACTCTGGGTAGAGGACTTCAATGTCCACCACCAAGCGTGGCTCGGTAGCACCACTACCGACCGAGCTGGCCAAGTCCTAAAGGACATAGCTGCTAGACTGGACCTGTGGCAGGTGGCGAGGGAACCAACAAGAGGGAAAAACCTACTTGACTTTGTCCTCACCAATCTACCTGTTACAGATGCATCTGCCCATGGCAGTATTGGTAGGAGTGACCATCGCACAGTCCTTCTGGAGACAAAGTCCTGTCTTCACATTGAGAATACCCACCAACATATTATGTGGCACTACCACCATGCTAAATGATTTCGAACAGATCTAGCAACTTAAAACTGAGCATCCATGAGGCGCTGTGGGCTGTCGGCAGCAGCAGAATTGTACTCAACCGCAATCTGTAACCTCATGGCCCAGCATATCCACCACTCTACGATCACCATCAAGCCAGGAGACCAACCCTGGTTCAATGAAGAGTGTAGGAGGGCATGCCAGGAGCAGCACCAGGCATACCTAAAAATGAGATGTCAGCCTGGTGAAGCTACAACATAGGACTACTTGTATTTCAAACAGCAGAAGCAGCATGCAATAGACAGGACTAAGCGATCCCACAAGCAATGGATCAGATCTAAACTCTGCAGTCCTGCCACATCCAGTCATGAATGGTGGTGGACAATTATCAACTGACAGGGGAGGAGACTCCACAAATATCCCCATCCTCAATGATGAGGGAGCCCAGCACATCAGTGCAAAAGACAAGGCTGAAGTATTTGCATCCATCTTCAGCCAGAAGTGCCAATTGGATGATCTATCTAGGCCTCCTCCTGAGGTCCCCAGCATCACAGATGCCAGACATCAGCCAATCCGATTCACTCCACGTGATGTCAAGAAATGGCTGAAGGCACTGGATACTGGAAAGGCTAGGGGCCCTGACAACATTCCGGCAATAGTACTGAAGACTTGTACTCCAGAACTAGCCACGTCCCTAGCCAAGCTGTTCCAGTACTGCTACAACATTGGCATCTACCCGACAATGTGGAAAATTGCCTAGGTATGTCCTGTGGACAAAAAGCAGGACAAATCCAACCTGGCCAATTACCGACCCATCTACTCTCAATCATCAGCAAAGTGATGGAAGGGGTCGTCGACAGTGGTACCAAGCGGCATTTGCTCAGCAATAACCTGCTCACTGACGCTTAGTTTGGGTTCTGCCAGGGCCACTCAGCTCCTGACCTCATTACAGCCTTGGTCCAAACATGGACAAAAGAGCTGAACTCCAGAGGTGAGTGAGAGTGACTGCCTTTGACATCAAGGCAGCATTTGACCGAGTATGGCATCAAGGAGCCAGGACATCAGTGCAGGAGTTCCTCGGGGTAGTGTCCTACGGCCCAACCATCCTGAGCTGCTTTATCAATGACCTTCCCCCCTTCATAAGGTCAGAAGTGAGGATGTTCGCTGATGATTGCACAATGTTGGGCACCATTCGTGACTCCTCAGATACTGAAGCAGCCCATATCCATATGCAGCAAGACTTGGACAAGATCCAGGCTTGGGCTGATAAGTGGCAAGTAATATTTGCGTCACACAAGTGCCAAGCAATGACCATCTCCAACAAGAGATAATCTAACCATCTCCCCTTGACGTTCAATGACAATACATCACTGAATTCCCCCACTATCAACATCCTGGGGGTCAAAATTGACCAGAAACTAAACTGGACTATCCATGTAAATGTTGTGGCTACAAGAGCAGGACAGATGCTGGAAATTCTGCGGCGAGTACCTCACCTCCTGTCTCCCCAATGCCTGTCCACCATCTACAAGGCACAAGTCAGGAGTGTGATTGAATACTCTCCACTTGCCTGGATGGGGGCAGCTCCAACATCACTCAGGAAGCTCAACACCATCCAGGACAAAGCAGCCCACTTGATTGGCACCCCATCCACCACCTTCAACATTCACTGCCTCCACCACCGACGCACAGTGGCAGCAATGTGTACCATCTACAAGATACACTACAGTATCTTCCAAACTCGTGACCTCTAGCACCTAGAAGGACAAGGGCAGCATGTGAATGGGAACATCACCACCTGCAAGTTCCCCTCCAAACCACACGCTATCCTGACTTGGAACTATATCACCGCTCCTTTGCTGTCACTGGGTCAAAATCCTGGAACTCCCTTCCTAACAGCACTGTGAGTGTACCTACACCACATGGACTGCAGTGTTCAAGAAGGCAGCTCACCACCACCTTCTCAAGGTCAGTTAGGGATGGCAATAAATGCTGGCCTGGCCAGCAATGCCCACATCCTACGAACAAATTTTTTAAATATCTCCGCTTCTACTACCCTCATAAGCAGCGAGTTCCAGATCATTAACACTTGCTATGTAAAAAGTTCTTTCTCACATTAAACCTGCATCTCTTTTCCAAAATCTTAAATCTGTATCCCCTAGTCCTTGTACCATCAGCAAATGGGAACTAGCTATTCTTTGTTTACCTTATCTAACCCTGTCATAATCTTGTACACCTCTATCAAATCTCCCCTCAATCTAATGCTTTGTCTTTCACCACAACTATTAGCACTCCATTTGCCTTTGTCCCATGACATCTTTGTCATTTAATCTCTCCTGCATTCTGCCCTTTCACACACCTTCCCCTTTGTTCTCTTCTCACCACCCACTCTCTCCCCCCACCCCCACCTGCACTTGCTTGAAACCTATGACATTTCTAACCTTTGCCAGTTCTGAGGAAAGGTCACAGACCTGAAACATCTGCTGCAGAGCCACTGCGATTGCCCATTCACCCGCTACCCTTGTTCTTCTAGGTGGTAGAGGACGCAGGTTTGGAAGGTGCTGCAGTGGCGGCACATTGAAATAGCCGGCTCAGCCCGCACCCCCTCGCCCAAACACATGGACGGGGCGGGCTGTCTGATACTGGAAATGACGTCAGCTGCTTGTGGGTAGGCGCTGGTATCATTTTTATAGGGCAGCAAGCCTTGCTGGCAAATTTGACTTTTTAAAGTGAACCCCACCTCCCCACCAAAATTTACAGAATAAAATTGTAACGCTCCTTTCCCACCCCCCAATAAAAATTACATTAGGTATTTGCCCTCTCGCCTGCCAAATCATTTACCTTTGAAAACTGATCTACCCCCCAACTGTACAAAGTTTAAAGTTCATCCCTTCCCATCATCCCCGACACTGATTACGTTTATTTGACACTGTCCCCACTACAGTAAAAATCATAACTCCTTCCCCCTCACGTGTCACGCCTGCTTTCCCCAGATGGGGAATTGAAAGCGCGCGAGTGCCAGTGGCCACACTGAAGATCGCAGTGGACCTGGAAGATGAAAGGTAAGTTTATTTAAATTTATTCATGATCTTGATTTAAATATTTAGATTCAGTTCTTGTTGCCCACGGCGGGGGTGCGGGGTTGTGGGGGGGTGGCGGCGCCACAGAGCTTCGTTGCTACCCGGAGGATCGGGCAGGGCCCTCCCGGTGTCGGGCTCTGCGGTGGGCCTCTGCCGGAACCATCTTCCGCACCCCCCACCCCCGCTACGGAGCCTGACATCGGGGGCCCAGTAAAATACAGCCCATTAACTCGGCTTCTCTCTTCACAGATGCTGACGAACCTGCTGAGTATTTCCAGCACTTTCTGTTCTTATTTCAGATTTCCAGTATCTGCAGTATTTTGCTTTTACTCCTCTCAATCTCCTTTGCTCCAAGGAGAACAAACCCAGCTTCTCCAACCTAACCTTGTAGATAAATTCCCCCATCCCTGGAACTATTCTGGTAACTCTCCTCTGTACTCTCTCAAGGATCCTCACATCCTTCCTAAAGTGTGGTGACCAGAACAGGACACAATATTCTAGTTGTGGCCTAACTGGAACTTTATAAAGGTTCAGCATAACTTCCCTGCTTTTGTGCTCAATATCTCTATTTATGAAGCCCAAGATCCCATATGCTTTGCTAAGCACACTCACAATATGTCCAGTCACTTTCAAATGTCTATGCGCATGAATCCCTCGGGTCCCTCTGTCGCTGTACACGCTTTAGTCTATATTGCCTCTCCTTATCCCCTTCTGCCAAAATGCATCACCTCACACTTCTCTGTATTAAATTCCATCTGCCACTTGTCTGCCCATTCTGCTGGCCTCAATATCCTTTTGCAGTCAATTGGCATCATTCTCACTGTTTGCCATACCTCCAAGTCTGGTATCATCGGCAAATTTTGAAATTCTACTCTGTATTCCAATATCCAAGTCAGTTATATATCTCAAAAAAAGCAATGGTCCTAGCTCTGACCCTTGGGGAACCTAGCTGTCTTCCATCCTTCAGTCTGAAAAACAACCATTTACCAAGACATGCTGTTTTCTGTCCCTAAGCCACTTTTTAAAATCCAAGCTAACACTGACCACTGCCCCGTTTCCATCAGCCTCAATTTTGTTCACCAACCTTTTATGTGGTACTTTGTCAAACGTTTCTGAAAATCCACATAAACAACATCCATTGTTTTTCCTTCATCAACTTTGTCTGTTACTTCATCAAAAATTTCAATTAGATTAGTCAAGCACGATCTGCCCCTGACAAAGCCATACTGGCTCTCCTTAATTAACTCGAACCTCTCCAAGTGCCTGTTGATTTTTTTTCTCAGATTATTGTTTCTAAATCCTTTCTCACCACTGATATTAAATTGACCAGCTTGCAGTTATTAGGAATGTCCTTACGCCCTTTTATTACAAATGGGCGTTACATTTGCCACTCTTCAATGCTCTGGCACCTCTCCTGTATCTAGGGAAGATTGAAAGATTATGGCAGCCCTTCCACTATCGCCACGTCCATTTCCTTTAGCAAACTGGGATGCAAGCCATATGGATCAGGCAGCTTATCCATTCTAAGCATAGCCAGCCTTTCCAGTACATCCTTCCTATAAATTTTCATCCCATCCATGACCTCTATCATCTCCGCTTCTACTGATACAGAGGTATTAATCAATTTTTGTGTGAAGGAACCAAGTTGCATCGACTCTGGACCCCATGAAGTCTCATGGTATCAGGTCAAACATGGACAAAGAAACCTCCTGCTCATTACCACCTACCGCCGTCCCTCAGCTGATGAGTCAGTACTCCTCCATGTTGAACAGCACTTGGAGGAAGCACTGAGAGTGGCAAGGGCACAGAATGTACTCTGGGTGGGGGATTTCAATGTCCATCATCAAGAGTGGCTCGGCAGCACCACGACGGACCGAGCTGGCCAGGTCCTAAAGGCGACACAGTGGCGCAGTGGTTAGCACCGCAGCCTCACAGCTCCAGCAACCCGGGTTCAAATCTGGGTACTGCCTGTGTGGAGTTTGCAAGTTCTCCCTGTGTCTGCGTGGGTTTCCTCCGGGTGCTCCGGTTTCCTCCCACATGCCAAAGACTTGCAGGTTGATAGGTTAATTGGCCATTATAAATTGCCCCTAGTATAGGTAGGTGGTTAGGAAATATAGGGACAGGTGGGGATGTGGTAGGAATATGGGATTAGTGTAGGATTAGTAGAAATGGGTGGTTGATGGTCGGCACAGACTCGGTGGGCCAAAGGGCCTGTTTCAGTGCTGTATCTCTAAACTAAGACATAGCTGCTAGACTAGGTACGTGACAGGTAGTAAGGGAACCAACAAGAGGGGAAAACATACTTGACCTCGTCCTCACCAATCTGCCTGCCGCAGATGCATCTGTCCATGACAGTATTGGTAGGAGTGACCACCGCACAGTCGTTGTGGAGACGAAGTCCTGCCTTCACATTGAGGATACCCTCCTTCGTGTTGTGTGGCACTACCACCGTACTAAATAGGATAGATTTTGAACAGATCTAGCAATGCAAAACTGGGCATCCATGAGATGCTGCGGGCCATCAGCAGCAGCAGAATCGTACTCAACCACAATCTGTAACCTCATGGCCCAGCATATCCCCCACTCCACCATTAACATCAAGCCAGAAGAACAACCCTGGTTCAATGGAGAGTGCAGGAGGGCATGCCAGGAGCAGCATCAGGCATATCTCAAAATCAGGTGTCAACCTGGTGAAGCTACAACACAGGACTATCTGCGTGCCAAACTGCGTAAGCAGCATGCGATGGACAGAGCTAAGCAATCCCATAACCAATGGATCAGATCTAAGCTCTGCAGTCCTGCCACATCCAGCCGTGAATGGTGGTGGACAATTAAACAACTAACTGGAGGAGGTGGCTTCATTTACCGCCCCATCAGTCAACTCTCAATCATCAGTAAAGTGATGAAAGGTGTCATCAACAGTGCGATCAAGCGGCACTTGCTTAGCAATAACCTGCTCAGTGACGCTCAGTTTGGGTTCCGCCAGGGCCACTCAGCTCCTGACCTCATTACGGCCTTGGTTCAAACATGGACAAAAAAGCTGAACTCAAGAGGGGAGGTGAGAGTGACGGTCCTTGACATCAAGGCAGCATTTGACCGAGTATGGCATCAAGGAGCCCTAGCAAAACTGAGGTCAATGGGAATCAGGGAGAAAGCCCTCCGCTGGCTGGAGTCATACCTAGCGCAAAGGAAGATGGTTGTGATTGTTGGAGGTCAATCATCTCAGCTCCAGGACATCACTGCAGGAATTCCTCAGGGTAGTGTCCTAGGCCCAAACATCTTCAGCTGCTTCATCAATGACCTTCTTTCAATCATAAGGCCAGAAGTGGGGATGTTCGCTGATGATTGCACAATGTTGAGCACCGTTCGTGACTCCTCAGATACTGAAGCAGTCCGTGTAGAAATGCAGCAAGACCTGGACAATATCCAGGTTTGGGCTGATAAGTGGCAAGTAACATTCGCGCCACACAATGCCGGGCAATGACCATCTCCAACAAGAGAGAATCTAACCATCTCTCCTTGACATTCAACGGCATTACCATCGCTGAATCCCCCACTATCAACATCCCAGGGGCTACCATTGACCAGAAACTGAACTGGAGTAGCCATATAAATACCATGGCTACAAGAGCAGGTCATAGGCTAGGGCGGCACAGTGGCGCAGACTCACAGCTCAAGCGACCCGGGTTCAGTTCTGGGTACTGCCTGTGCGGAGTTTGCAAGTTCTCCCTGTGACCGCGTGGGTTTCTGCCGGTGCTCCGGTTTTTTCCCACAGCCAAAGACTTGCAGGTTGATCGGTAAATTGGCCATTGTAAATTGCCCCTAGTGTTGGTAGGTGGTTGGAGAATGGTGGGGATGTGGTTGGGAATATGGGATTTATGTAGGATTAGTATAAATGGATGGTTGTTGGTTGGCACAGACTTGGTGGGCCAAAGGGCCTGTTTCAGTGCTGTATCTCTAAGTAAAATAACTCACCTCCTGACTCCCCAAAGGCTGTCCACCATCAACAAGGCACAAGCCAGGAGTGTGATGGAATACTCTCCACTTGCCTGGGTGGGTGCAGCTTCAACAACACTCAAGAAGCTCGACACCATCCAGGACAAAGCAGCCTGCTTGATTGGCACCCCATCTACAAACATTCACTCCCTCCACCACTGATGCACAGTGGCAGCAGTGTGTACCATCTACAAGATGCACTGCAGCAAGGCTCCTTAGACAGCACCTTCCAAACCTGGGACCTCTACCAACTAGAAGGACAAGGGCAGCAAATGCATGGGAACACCACCATCTGCAAGTTGCCCTCCAAGTCACACACCGTCCTGACTTGGAACTATATTGCCATTCCTTCCCTGTCGCTGGGTCAAAATCCTGGAACTCCCTTCCTAACAGCACGGTAGGTATATCTACCCCACGTGGACTGCAGCGGTTAAAGAAGGCAGCTCGCCACCACCTTCTCAAGGGCAATTAGGGATGGGCAATAAATGCTGGCCTGGCCAGCGATGCCCACATCCCATGAATGAATAAAAGAAATTGAGTAAAAGCTTGGTCAAAGAGATAGGGTTTTCAGAGTGTCCCATTCCTAATGAAGGAATGTGAGGTAGAGAGGCAGAAAGGTGTCAGGAGTGAATTCCTGACTAGGCAACTGAAGGTGTGGACACCAATGTGGAGTGATTATAATTAGGGATGCACAAGAGCCCAAAATTAGAGGAGCGCAGATATCTTGGAGGGTTGTGGGGCTGGAGGGAGTTACAGAGATAGGGAGGAGCGAGACCATGGAGGGATTTGAAACAAGGATGAGAATTTTTAAATCAATATGTTGCTTTATCGGAAACCAATGTAGGTCAGCTAGCACAGGGGCGATAGGTGAACGGGACTTGGTGTGAATTAAGACACGGGCAGCAGAGTTTTGGATGACCTCAAGTTTACAGAGAGTAGAATGTGGGAGATCAGCCAGGAGTGCATTGGAATGGTCAAGTCTAGAGGTAATGAAGGCATGAATGTGGGTTTCAGCAGCAGATGAGCTGAGACAGGGGTGAAGTCGGGAGATATTACGAAGATGGAGAAAGGCGGCCTCAGTGATGGCACAAATATGAGGCCGGATGCTCATCTCGGGGTCAAATGTGACACTAAGGTTGCGAACAGACTAGCTTAATCTCAGACTGTTGCCAGGGAAAGGGACGGAGTCAGTAGCTAGGGAAGAGAGTTTGGAGTGGGACTCAAAACAATGGCTTCAGTCTTCCCACTATTTAATTGGAGGATATTTCTGCTCATCCAGTACTGGATGTTGGATAAGCAGTCTGATAATTTACCAGCAGTGTCAGAGTTTTTAGAAGTGGTCAATATGCATGTATCTCATGCCTTTAACATGGTAAAACATCCGAAGGTGCTTACTGTAGCTCCAGAACATTAACATTGTCATGTTTGACGCTATAATGAAATAATCTAGACCGGATTTTCCTGTCCCCTCAACTCAGGTGCTTAACAGAAGCAGTGCACCCGAAGTGTGGCCTGGGAGCAATGGTATTTTCTGTCACCTGGCACAAGTACCTCCGGGGCCACTCTGTCCCTGGCAAGGCATTTTAAACAGCTGCAGACCCTTCAGGCAATGTGAGGAGCCAGGGGCAGGTTTTATTGCCACTTTTCACAGGGTGACCTTGTGCTGGGGTGCCTGACGACAGTCACCCCAGGAAATTGAGGCAGGAGGCCAAAACACTGCCTCACGCCGAATTTACATCAGCATTGTGGACTTGTGTCTATTGCAGAAGCACGGAAAGCTCCACCATTTCCCCTTCCAGAGAAGCTCGAGAAATCCCAGGGCAATGTAAAGAGAGCAGAGACAAAGAAAATCAGGTCTCCGTCCCTTTTCTTTGTTCTTTGTGCCTCGGGAAATAGGAACAAAGGTCATGAAAATTAGTCACCTAAGTTGTTAATAAGAATACCAGGGGGCCTTATTGGGCAATCATAACATTGATATTTATCTCACTGTGAACTGATGAGCAATCCTGCACGCTTTATTTCTTAACTACCAAACTGCTGTGCGTCATAATGTAAAAAACACAAGTGCCATTATGGCACTTCATGGCATGTGAAGTTTGGATATCCCATTGTCTGTACTTCATTTTGTAAGGTTTGCAACTCATGAGACAGGAATAATAATTATGTGAAAAGGGATTTTCAATACTCAAGGGAAGTCTCGGTGGGTAACTTATATCACTGATTGCTGTTTACAGCTTTTTTTCCTTTTAGAAATGTTGAACTGCATTTTCTTATGGTAGGAGTAGCACTAAATGTTGTTTGTTAACCATGCAAAAGATACCCATTTACAGATAATTTAAAGGCAAATATTTTTCAGCGTATTCAAAAAGAACAGGAACTTTTCAGAACACAGTGCAGTGTAGCTATGTTTGTGAGAAAATTTGCTCAGTCCTCGGATATTTATCTCTGCAGCTTCTGCGTAACAGTTGGGATCCAAAATAAATGCTGGATATCAGCCAGGAAAATTTGTTTTGATTTTAGGTGGCTGATTAGCAAACCGTATGAACTTCAGTAAAGCTGTTTTGATTATGAGGCATGTTATTGAGCAGGACAAAGAGCGACAGGGGTTCCTTAGTGTTATGAATTGTAGCTGGAAAATATGAGTAAATACATAAAAAAAGAAAAACTTGCATTTATATAGTGCCTTTCACGACCATCAGACATCTGAAAGTGCTTTCCAACCAATGATGTACTCTCAGAAGTAATGTAGGAACTTATATAAACTTAGAAATTTTAAATATGCATTAACTACTTCCCTGTGTACAGGGCATTTGTTGACACCAAAGAATAAGTAAATTTATTGGCATGTTTTAAAACTGGTATAGAACAACAAATGAGAAAAGATGTTAGTGCAAAATGACCGAGTGAGGTTGAAATTACAAGCTCACATCCCAAAAGAAGGATAGGTGGACCGCATACATAGGGACTCAGGTTTTTATCTGTGGATAGTTTATATAGTTCAATGTCAAAATGTGACATTTTTAACAAACATTAGCTTGTGATTTAAATAAAAATAATTTCAAATTTTCACACTCGTGCTAAAATTCACTCATGGCCTTGCCCCTTCCTATCTCTATTACTTCCTCCAGCCTGACAACCCTCAACAACTCTGCATTCCTTCAACTTGTTCTCTTGTGCATGCCAACTCCCTTTGGTCCACCATTGGCAGTCGTACCTTCAGCTGTCTAGGCAGTAAGATCTGGAATTTCCTCTCTGAACGTTTCCGCCTCTGTTTCTTCCTATAAGACCATCCTTAAAACCTCACTCTTTGTCAATGTCCAATTTTGTTCAATTACACTTCTGTGAAGCATCATGGGATGGTTTTCTACATTGCAGGGGATATATAAATGCAGGTTCTTGTTGCTGCTTATGCTGTAAAGTTAAAATTAAAGCAAAAAATACTCGAAATGCCCAACAAGCGCATCAACATCTATAAAGAAAACCCCATTAGCTTTTCACCTCTGAGTCAGAAGGTAATGGATTTAAGCCCTACTCCAGAGACTTGAGCACATAATCTAGACCCACCATTGAATGCTGTATGGGTGGAGATCCAGCTTTCAGCTGAGGCATTAAACCAAGGCTCCATTTGTCCTGTCAGGCGAACGTAAACGATCCCATGAAGAACAGCACAGGATTTCTCATTGGTGTCCAGATAAATATTTATTCCTCAACCAATACCACTAAAGCAGATTATCTGGTAATTATTCCTTTGCTGTTTGTGGGAGCTTGCTGTGCACAAATTGGCTGCCTTGTTTCCTATATTACAACAGTGGCTACACTTCAAAAGGACTTCGTTGGTTGTAAAGCATTTTGGGATGTCCCGAGGTTGTGAAAGGCACTATATAAATGCAAAGCTTTCTCTTTTTCTTTTAGAACTGCTCAATGATGCAGAAGTGGAGTGCCATTGTGGAGGAGAAAGGTCTGGTAAAGATATTAAATAAATATATTGCACTGTCGGTTGCATCATCTGTAAAAAAAAATGTAGGCCTATTGGAGGTCGATATGTTAGAGATAACCGTGGAAAAAGGAAACAGAGAAACACAGAAAATTCACAGCACTGAAGAAAGCCAGTTGGCCCATCAGGAAAAAGCTATCCAGCTGTCATGAACACTGGACTTTGTAACATGATTATGTTTTTAAAAAACTGTGATTGTTGAAGATGGAGTCCGAGAAGTCAGGTGACCTCACATCCAGTTGGCTGTAAGGAAGACGACCAGTGGTGGCAGCCTTGAGAGAGAGAGAGAGAACTCTGAAAGGCTGCAAAGACTCGAAAATGTTTTGAAAGTTGAAGCTTGTGGAGAAGTCGCAGGCCAGCAGGATCACCAGGAATCACCTTATTCATGGACGTCCAGGTGGGAAGTGCTTGGAGAAGTGAGCGAAGAGGACATTGACAGTGAGAAAGGTCTGGGAGATCTAACCCACTGCAACTGGGAGGAGTTTAGGACGTTTAACCGCTAAGGTTTCACCATCAAAGAGGACTGTGTACGTAGAAGTGTCCAAACCTTTTGCGTGGGGGGCCACATTATAAATTTTGCTATACACAGGGGGCTGGTGAGCAAATTTCGGAAAGATAAAGGCAATAAAAATTTATCCTACTATCAAAATAACAAATGTGCATTTTTGTGAAGAGGTTTTAAATGTGAAGACTAATTTATTGACTTACTTTCTCGTCACAATATTGAAAACTGATTTAGTGACATACCTGCCATTGTTTTTGCTTGCATAAGTAATCAATCTCTGCCTGTATACTTGATGTCTGACAGAATATTCTGGATCGATTTTCGTGTGTTAGGACAGACCTTGAACTCTCTCCCCCCCCCCCCCCCCACTCCCTGCACTGTCCCTCTGTCTCTCTGTGCTCCCCCCCTCTCCCTCTCCCCCCTCTAGGACTAGGGGACACAGATTGAAAGTTTTGGGCAAAAGGTGCAGGGAGAATATGAGGAAGTACGTTTTTTACACAGCAGTTGGTAATGACCTGGACCTCGCTGCCCACAAGGGTGGTGGAACAAGAGACGTTAAATGTCTTCAAAAGGAAGTTGGATGACCACCTGAAAGAAATAAACTTGCAGCTCTACGGGGATCGAGCCAGGGAGTGGGACTGCCACTAAAGCTCCCTGGAGAGCTGGCGTGGACTCAATGGGCCAAATGGTCTCCTTCTGTGCTGTACATAAGTGCCTCTATGTCTCTCTGGCTCTCTCTCCCCCTCTGCCCCCATCTCTTTCTACCCCCTTTCTCTCTGTCTCTCTCGCCCTCTCCCTCTGCCCCTCTCTCCCCTCTCTCTCTCTGTCCCTCTCTCCCCCCTCTCTCTCTGTCCCTCTCTCCCCCCTCTCTTTCTCTGTCTCTCTCTCCCCCCGTCTCTCTCTCTCTCCCCATCTCTGTCCCTCTCTCCCTCCTTGCTCTGTCTCCCTCTTCCCCCCTTTCTCTGTCTTTCTCTCCCCACTCTCTGTTCTCTCCCTCTCTGAGTCTCCCTCACTCCAGGCTCCCTGCTCCGTGTTCCCCGCTCCCTGCTCTGTGTTCCCTACTCCCCGCTCCCTACTCTGTGTCCCCTGCTCCCCGCTCCATGCTTAGTGTTCCCCACTCCCTGCTAAGTGTTCCCCGCTCCCTGCTCAGTGTTCCCCACAGCAGCCATTCCCACAACCGGATAATTACCATGCCTGTTTTATTTAAGTTGGGGCAAGTGGAGGCGGAACCTGCCCAGTGTGCAGGATACTAGACGTATACTAAACTGCGTGAAAGCAACAGGGCAGCCGATCCAAGGGTGCCTGCGCTGCATTCCACCAGGCAGACTCTGTCAGTCACAGGGAGTGACCAATCACAGACAGGGATTTCCCCGCCCATCAGTCACAGGTCCCGCCACCCCCTCTGTCTGACATACAGGGGAGCCGTCAATCAAAGCCGAGCCACGTGCAGATGCATTCGTTCTGCGGGCCAGATTCTGGCCCACAGGCCGTATATTGGACAACCCTGGTGTAGTGTATAAGTGTGGTGTGAGGTTTTCAAGTGTTTTAATAAGTAAAGAAAATTCCTCTCTTTGTAATTTGGGGTATTAACTACTTACAAAGTACTATTTGGTTAATGGAGATTTCTTTTAGTTTAGTTGTTATAATAAAGGTAAAATGTGAAATCTTGTTGTATAATTCTTTAAGTTGTCTGGGGGTTCATATCTCATATTTTTAATGTTAACGGTCCCACTGAAGTAACACCAGTTTAATCCTAATTTCCAGCTCTTGGTCCATAGCCAAGTACTTTTTAAATGTGCTGAGGGTTTCTGTCTCTACCACCCTTTCTAGCAGTGAGATCTAGACCCCACCCAACCATTTGAGAGAAGAAATCTCTCCCCAACTCCCTTCTCATCCTTCTGCCAGTTGCTTTAAATCTACGCCCCCTGGTTATTGACCTATCTGCTAAGGGAAACAGACCCTCCCTATCCATTCTATCTAGGCCCTTCATAATTTTATATACCTCAATTATATCTCCCATCAGCCTCCTGTGTTCCAGAGAATACAACCCTGACCTATCCTGTCTTTCCTCACAACTGAAATTTCCCAATCCTGGAAACATCTTTGTAAATCTCCTTTGTGCCTTCTCTAGTGCAATCATATCCTTCCTGTAAGGTGATGACCAGAACTGTATGCAGGAGACCTAACTGTGCCCTAACTAGTGTTTTATACAGTTCTAGAACTTTTTCTCTTTTTTAATGCAATTCTAGCATAACCTCCCTGCTCTTAGATTCCGTGCCACAGTTAATAAAGGGAAGTATCTTGTAGGCCTTCTTAACCATCCTACTTTCAGGTGTTTGTAGACATGCACACAATTTACACAAGCCACCAGACCCTGAATGTGATGCTTGTGTTGGCTAACTATATTTATTGAGAGAGACCTGAGATACTGGGAATAATTTCATTGGCAAGCAGAAGGTGAAGAGCAGAGTTTCTAGAGGCTTTAAGAAATGTGAAAGATTTTGATAGAGCAAATAGGGAAACAATATTCTGGTTGAGGAATCAATTTAAAATTGTCATGAAAAGATTGAGACTGGAGATTGTAAGAAATTTCTTCATGCAGAGGGTTATTGGAGAACTGTGTTGGGTTTGGGCAAAGATCACTACACCTTTAAGAGAAGATTTGATAAATATTTGCAACAGTGTTGGATAAGGAATTATAGAGAGAGTGAAGGACAATAGAACTAGTGTTAAATTGCTCTATCAAAGAGTCAGCATAAATACAATGCATCAAAGTGCCTGCTTTAGAGCTGTAAAATTCTATGGTTCTGTTGTTCCATAATTCATGCTTTATTCATTCCTCCTAAATAAAACTTTACATCTTTAATCAGCTGTGGTTCAGTTGGTAGCACTCTTCCCTCTAAGTCAGAAGGTTAGTGGCTCAAATCTGCAGAGATTTGAAAACAAAAATCAAAGCTGTCGTGCCAGTACTGTACTGAGGGAGTGTTACAAATTGGCAATGTTTTCTTTTGGAAGAGACATTAAACTAAAGCACTATTTGCTCTCTTGGGTGGATGTAAAAGATCCTATGACGCTATTTTGAAGAAGAGCAGGGGAGTCATCCCCAGCATCCTGGCCAATATTTATCCCTTAGCCAACACCTAAAACAGATTGGGCTAGAAATTGGAAAGCCCTGCTTTTTGGGCGCAGCGTTCATGACTTGTACACGCCCATTCAGATCAAGGTGGGCAAACCTGGTGTGCGCATTGTATTGCTTAAGATAAGACGAAGAAACTTATGACACCTGGCACTCAGGACTCACACCTAATAGTCAGGAAACCTCACATACCTGCCACTTCTGCTTATCTCATATCCACCTCTTGATACCTGCTCGTGCTTCCAGATATTCAGCTATGGCAGGCATATCACCCAAACACAGAGCTACACAACCACTGACATTCTGCCCTCCCTATTGCAGGAACAAGGTGGCGCACAACAGATGGCAGCAGAGAGGAACTGGCGAGGGACAAGGATGCCCACATCATCTCCAGAGCCCCACGGAGGAGCAGGATGTCTGCATTGTTGGGCTGGCTGCAGCAGGGCCTGGGGAATCTGACATTGCTGAGAACATTAAGGATGATGGTATGTTCTTCCCTTTGGTCCCTTCTCAACTCCCAGCACACCCTCATCCTGCTATCTGCATGATGAGCAAGCTGCTGATCGTGTGTCAATAAACCTCTTGCTTTCCACCCTAACCCCCTTCCCTCTCACCAACCTTCCCCTTCTGATTTCTTGCTTTCAGACACCCAAGAGCTGTTACTTGCCCAGCCACAGCAGCCCAGGAGGAGGAAAGAGAATAAGAGCATAGCACTAACGAAGAGGCCTTTTCACTTGATCTGACACTCACAGCAACCAGCTCAGCTACTGGCTCTGCACTTAACGTTGAGGTTATGATGGAATTGTTGAGTTATCCGGGCCTGAATGGCCTACAGCCAGGCCAGGGGTAAAGGATGACTTGTTTGCCAGCTCCCTGCAATACTGATACATTGGGTGGCTTCTGCCTGTGCTGCAGTGGAAGCCGAGACATCAGTCATCAGGCATTGCATCACAGCTGGAGCCACTAACGCTGCCATATCAATGGTGGAAAGGATGGGATCCAAACTCTGCATGATGCCCTGTGCCACATTCAAGCCAGCATCCTCCATGTTCCTTTACAGTGACAATAGGCTTTCTGGCAGGCATAACAATGCATTAAACATCTCAGTGTGCATCCTTATCAGTGTTCTCCTGTATACTGCCCCATTGGCAACCCCATCTGAGTCCCCTGTCACATTATTCATCTGCAAGCTTGCCCTCTGAACTGGCACACGAGCTATCCTTTTTCCCTAGCCTGGCTGCAGCCTGCTCTTGCCTCGTGACTCACTGTGTGCAGGTTCTGACTCTGTACTACCCTCGCAGGTACACGTAGTGCCAGTATCTGAGCAAGTAACTGCAAGTGTCAGATCAAGCAAGGGGGCCTCTTCAGCAGTGCTGTGGTGTTGCTGTCTCTCTCGCTCGTCCTCCTGGGCTACTGTTGTTGGCCAGTCGGCAGGTCGTGGGTGTCTGAAAGCATAAAATCAGAAGGGGAGGGTTAGGGTGAGAGCGGTGGCGGTGCAGTGGAAAGTAAGACATCCATGATCACACCATCTGCAGCTTGCACATCATGCCTGATAACAGAATGAGGGTCTAGTGGGAGTTGAGTAGGGGCATAAAGCCTACTGTCATCCTGAATGTTTTCGGCAATGATGGATGCTACAGTCTCTATTGCACCCAGCCACATGATGCAGAGCACCATTGCCTCCATCATGTTCAAGGGATGAAGGCATGCCTGGTCTCGCAGGCTCTCTGCTGCTTCCTTCTCTTTCATGCCACGTTGTCCTGAAAGATAGAGGGCAGAATGTCAGTGGTCATGCAGCACTGTGTCTGGGTGATATCTCTGCCATAGCTGAATAGCTGGAGGTATGTGGAGGAGATAGGTGGGTTGTCATCATTAGAAGGTGGTGTGAAGGTGAGGTGAGTATCTGAATGTTCGGCATGAGTCCTGAGTACCAGGGACTGAATGAGGGATTAGTGGTGTGGTGAGTAGGAGATGTCATGTGAAGATGCATTCACTCACCTTGAACACACGCGTGAGGTCATTAATATCCTTGTGGCACTGTTGCCAGGTCTTCAGTGCCAGAGTCCTTGCATTGACCTTCCTGGCCACCTGCTCCCACTACCTTTGGAGTTCATTAAGGCCTTCTGGCTGTTGCGAAAACATGGCGTCTCTCCTGTCAACTTCCACAGTTAAGGCCTCCAGTGCAGTGTCCATGAACTGTGGAGCCATCTCTGTGCCCTAGTGTTTCATTTACCTAGTGCCCACTCGCAACACTGGCAGTTAGCAGCCATCTCTTTTGATTCAGAAGATATCTAGCAGCTCCAAACTGGGCATTTGTGAAGTGCTGTTGGCCATCAGCAGCAGCTATATTGTATTCAACCACAATTTGCAACCTCATGGCCTGGCATATTCCTCACTCTACCATTACTATCAAGCCAGGAGATCAACCCTGATTCAATGAGCAGTGCAGGAGAGCCCATGCCAGGAGTAGCACCAGGCATAACTAAAAATGAGATGCCAACCTGGTGAAGCTACAACACAGGACTATGTGCATGCTAGACAGTGGAAGTTGCATGTTAACAGCTAAACGATCCCATAATCAACGGATCAGATCAAAGCTCTGCAGTCCTGCCACGTCCAGTCATGAATGGTGTTGGACAATTAACCAACGAACCAGAGAAGAAGGCTCCACAAATCCCCATCCTCAAAGATGGGGGAGCCCAGCATGTCAATGAAAAAGACAAGGCTGAAGCATTTGAAACCAACTTCAGCCAGAAGTGCCGATTGGATGATCCATCTTAGTCTTATCCAGAGGCCCCCAGCATCTGCAGCCTATTTGATTCGCTCTTCATGACATCAAGAAATGCTGAATGTAAATGCATTAGATACAGCAAAGGCTGTGGGCCTTGACAACATCACAGCTGTAGTACTGAAAATTTGTGTTCCAGAACCTTACCCTAGCCAAGCTGTTACAGTGCAACTACAACACTGGCATCTACCCAGCAATGTGGAAAATTGCCCAGGTATGCCCTGTTCACAAAAAGGAGGACAAATCCAATCCAGTCAAGTACTGCCCTATTAATCTACTCTCAATCATCAGCAAAGTGATGGAAGGTGTGGTTGACAGCGCTATCAAGTGGCACTAACTCAGAAATAACCTGCACACCAATACTCAGTTTGGGTTCTGCCAGTGCCACTCAGCTCCAGACCTCAATACAGCCATGATCCAAACATGGACAAAAGAGGTAAATTCAAGAGGTGAGGTGAAAGTGACTGCCCTTGACATCAAGGGAGCATTTGTCTGAGTGTGGCATCAAGGAGCCTTAGCAAAATTGAAGTCAATGGGAATCAGGGGGAAAACTCTCCACTGCTTGGAGTCAAACCTAGTACAAAGGATGATGGTTGTGGTTGTTGGAGGCCAAACATCTCAGCCCCAGGGTATTGCTGCAGGGGCTCCTCAGGGTAGTATCCTAGGCCCAACCATCTTCAGCTGCTTCACCAATGATCTTCCCTCCGATATGAGGGCAGAAGTGGGGATGTTCGCTGAAGATTACACAGTTTTCAATACCATTCGAGACCCCTCAGATACTGAAGCAGTCCATGTTCATATGCAGCAAAACCTGGACAACATTCAGGCTTGGGCTGATAAGTGGCAAGTAACATTCAAGCCACACAAGTTCCAGGCAATGACCATCTCAAGCAAGAGAGATTCTAACCATCACACCTTGAAGTTCAATGGCACTACGATCGCTGAATCCCCCGCTATCAAAATCCTGGGGGTTACCATTGACCAGAAACTTAACTGGACAACCAATGAGTGTAAAATAAAATATTAAAAACATTTTGGCAGAACAGCACACTTGCTGTGGGGGCTAATAAGGCCATCGAAATAGAGGGGGCGGGGAAAGGGTTGGGGGGGAGAGGGGGTGGGGGTGGAATGGGAAAATGGTCTCCCCACGGATTGCTGACAGGCACTGGAATTTATAGATGGACTTGGGAAGGCATGTGCTCAAAGTGTCACTTGTGCCTGCCTGGTCCATGCTAGTGGGGTTATCAGTAAAGGGTACCAGCAGATAACCTAAAGAAATTTGGAGCCATTGTCACTGTCACAAAGAATTGAATTGGATTGTACTATATGCAAATAAATTTACATAACTTTCAAGCAACATGAACAATTCAGTATTGCTTTAGATTTACTTGTGCACCATTCTGAAAAGAGAATGAATCATCACTTGTCTGATTCTACATCACCAGTATCCTTAATAATTAAATACTGGTTTGGGGTTACAACATCCTTCTTACAATGTTTACAGAACGTGATGATATATCGAGAAGATATGCATCCATTGAACAGCTTTAATATAAGTTGGTTAAAAATATGACCACACAATTCCAGGTTTGTTCTGATGTGAGTGTAGCATAACAAACTCGACATCAGATATTTTGTTCTAAGTTTGAAAACCTCTTTTCTTGTTGCATAGTAAGTTGGCAGAATGTAGCTAAGTATCATTAAAATGATTTCACTCGGGACCATTGGTTACCGTGCTAACTTCCAGGTAGACGTTTTGGAGGAGGAGGCCATGTAGGAGAAAGGCAGGAAGAGAGTGTGTACTTTTTCCGGATGCTGGGACATTAGAAGCATCCATTCTAAATCAAGGAAGTCTAAAGGAAATGCGTCTGGGAAAAGTAGTGTCCTGACATTGCCACTCAAACGGTGTAAGATTTGGTTATTTCTTTACTTCAAACAGATTTTTTAAACATATATGTTTATTCATGGGATGTGAACATCACTGGTAAGGCCACTATTTGTCACCCTTCCCTAATTGCCCTCGAGAAGGTGGTAGTGAGCTGCCTTCTTGAACTGCTGCAGTCCATGTTTTTCTTTAATTTCCAAAATATACTTTATTCATAAAAATCTGTGAAAAATACATTCCCAAACAGTTTAAAACAGCATCAAGTCAAAAAATACAAACTGTGCAAAGGTGATCAGTTTCCTTCTATACAATCATAAGTTGCCTGACAACCCTTCCATTTCATTGTCATGCCAATTACATTGCTGCAGTCCATGTGGTGTAGGTACCACAATAGTGCTGTTAGGAAGGGAATTCCAGATTTTGATCCAGTGACAGTGTAGGAATGGCCATACATTTCTAAGTCAGGATGGTCTGTGACTTGGAAGGGAACTTGCAGGTGATGGTGTTCCCAAGCGTCTGCTGCTCTTCTCCTTCTACGTGGTCGAGGTTGTGGTTTTGGTAGGTGCTGTTAAAGGAGAGTGATATGAAGGAAGTCAAGAAATCCAAACTCTGGAAAAACTGTGAGTCACATCATCCATGTACATCAAATATGGGAGCTTGTCTAAAACACAAACCTGATTCTTACATCCAAAAGTCCACTCTAAGAAATACTTTCCAAAATGGCTGTATTAACCCGGGGCACAGTGGCGCAGTGGTTAGCACCGCAGCCTCACAGCTCCAGGGACCCGGGTTCGATTCCGGGTACTGCCTGTGTGGAGTTTGCAAGTTCTCCCTGTGTCTGCGTGGGTTTTCTCCGGGTGCTCCGGTTTCCTCCCACAAGCCAAAAGACTTGCAGGTTGATAGGTAAATTGGCCATTATAAATTGTCACTAGTATAGGTAGGTGGTAGGGAAATATAGGGACAGGTGGGGATGTTTGGTACGAATATGGGATTAGCGTAGGATTAGTATAAATGGGTGGTTGATGTTCGGCACAGACTCGGTGGGCCGAAGGGCCTGTTTCAGTGCTGTATCTCTAATCTAATCTAATCTAAAAAAACCCCTTGTGGCATCATTCTGGTTATTGTTATGGTAGGTGGGTGATGGCATGATTGGTTTCCACTTTTCACCTCCCAATGACCACAGACAGTGGCTGGGCTCGTTGTCCGGAAAAAGCGACGTTGGGAACTCTGCATCACCTCTTCTCCATGAGGCCCGCCGAATCTAGTGCCAATCAGGCACTTAATTGGACAGCGGCTAGCCTTCCACAGGATCAAGGACCTCGTTGCTGGACGTCCCGCCATTGGAGAGCTGTCGGCCAATCAGATACTGCAGAGGTGGTGGCTGCTGCTGGAGGAGCACCTGCCCGAGGCCCATGAGTGGCTCTGGACCCAGGCCACAGGTCGGCAAGGGTGGGAGAGGTCCCGCGGGGTGGGGGTCACGAGGGAAAGGAATGTAGAGGGGTCTCTAGCAAGGGCAGGGGTGTGGCTCTTAGCGGGCCACCCCTTCCCATGCCGGGTCCCTCATTCAGGCACTAAATGCCTTTTAATGAGGGGACCCCTCCACAAACAACTGCACCACCCACTTCCACCCCCCCCCACGCCAGAGCCAGGAAGCAGCCCATAGGGTTTTTCGTGCCATGCTTCCTGTGAGGCAACAGGGCCGGCCACCACATGGTTAATTGCAGCAGCGGCAGGATGAAGCCCTTAATAGGGGTTAATTGCCCATTTAAGGGCCTCAATTGGCATTGGGATGGGTAGGCTGTTCACAGGTTCACAGTGGCCTCTTAATTGGCTGCCGCTAATAAAATCCACTCTGTGGTCCCGCTGTTCACCCACATGGGCTTGGAACCCACTTTGGTCCAGGTGACGGGACCCATGCTGGCGGGTAAAATTCCGACCACTGTAAGGGGAGGTTACCTACTTCAGGTTGAAGAAATTGGCCCCTATTCATGACCACAACTTTCTCAGGTAAGTGAGAGAAGTATTTTGTTTCAGGAGCAGACTTGTTGCCTCTATTTCAATCAATCCTCTGGCGCAGGCAAATTGAAAGGTTTTACTCCTGTTGTTATGTTTCTGGAAAAATTGGGAATGTCCTTTTCCCTAATGAGCCAAAAGCTCTTGAACAAGTATATCCAAAAGGAAAAAATCCAAATGGTAATATTATCACAAATAATCAGACAGTTTACCTGAGAGATTGGATTTTAAGCTTGCATATTTTCAGTCAAATGTTAAGCTTTCTGCATGAAAAGTACTTAAGTTTTCATATAGAAAGGATATGTTCCTGTTCTAGAATTCTTCCCCTTGACTTGACAGCAACACTCAGAATATGTGTGTTCAGTGTGGCAGCTTTGTGTAACTGCAGCACCACAACTAATCTCACCTTGTGATTAAAGCGAGACTCACCACATATAACGGTTCTTATATAATGGACTTCTGTCAGAAGGAATGATAGAAGAGCAAAAGCAAAATAGTGTGAATGCTAAAAATCTGAAATAAAAACTGAAAGTGCTGGAAACATTTTGCAGGTCAGACAGGAACTGTAGAGAGAGAAACAGAGCTAACATTTCAGATTGATGACCTACATCAGAACTGGGAAAAGTTAGACATGTAATAGGTTTTAAGCAAGTGAAAGTTGGGAGGTTTGGTAAAAGAACCAAAGGGAAGGTCTGTGATAAACTGGAGGGATTAAATGGCAAACGGGTTGGTGGTGCAAGGCCAAATGGAGTGGTAATGGGACTAGTAAAGAAACAAAAGATGTCTCCAGAGGAGGTGTAAATGGGAAAAGGAAGAACAGCTGCTGCCTGAAAGCAATGAAAGAGAAGAAACAGGATGGGAAATCTAAAACCTGCAAAGAAAGAGTAAACAAAATGTGGGCAGAGGTTACAGTCTGAAATTGTTGAACTCAGTGTTGAGTCCGGAAGGCTGCTAATTATCTGAAGAGAAAAAATTTGCTGGGCTCTGGGGAAAAGGTAGAGGAGTGGAATTAGATGCGTTGCTCTTGCAAAGAGCTGTCACAGACATGATGGGCCAAATGGCCGCCTTCTGTGCTGTAACTATTCAATGGTTCATAATGAGCACTCTGGCCTGAATATGCACAGTGCATTACATCAAGTCTCAAGTACTTCAGCAGGGGTGAATTGAGATGAGCCCCAACCTGGTTTTTCTTGACCAGCTGACTTTTAGCATAATGGCCCCATTATGCAACCTGCTGATTGAATCTGGATCATCTCATGCAAAAGAAATAAATATCCAGTCCCTTGCAGTTTTCCACAAGGGCTCCAAAACTGTCAATGCACCGAAATCTATCCCCGAATATAAAGAAATGTAATAAAATAAAGACACGTTAATCTCCCGAGGTAAATGAAAGTCTAAAATCATTGTTGCCATAAATCTGAGACTGTTTCCACACTCCAACTGTTGTGTCATGTGTTTGGTCGGAGGCTTCTTTTGTAAGTGGCAGAAATGACAAAAGATGTCTGAATGAAAGGAAAGGTTGGTGGTATGGAAGATGAGGAGATGGAGAGGGTTGTTGCTATTCTTGTTGTTTAAGTTTAAGAAGGAGGGGGAGGGCGTAACAGTTGAGGCCCGGGAAGCAGACGAACACAACTAAGGGTCCTGTTGACTACTGTGGAGAGGAAACCTTGACTGAAAAAGGAGAACATGTCAGAAACTCTGGTGTAGAAAGTGGTCATTGAAGAAAATACACACATAGACAGAGAAACTTGGAAAAAGGGGACAAAGTTCTTACAGGAAACAAAAAGAAACTTTATCATAGTATTTGTTGGAGTTCTGGGATGTCATTGGAAGGACCATCACCAGAGATGGAGGGAAAGTAGCCCAAGAAGAGAAGGGAAGAGTGGGAGACCATGTGAAGGAAACTGGAGGCAGAGGTGATAAAATTCTCCAGATCAGAGTGAAAGCCAGAAGCAACAGCAACACAATCAGCAGTATAACAGAGGAAGATGTCAGGAGGGAGCTTGAGTAAAATTGGAACAAAGACTGTTTCATATATACTATAAAAAGACAAAAGACAGGCATAGCTGAGATTCCCATGAAGCCAAGGTGTATTTTAATTTTAAGCAAAAACACATTACCTGAAACTTATGTTGATCTAGATTTCTGGATGTTAAAAATATTGACAAATCTAAGTTGGGGATAGCAATATTTTTTAAACCTTCACAACAGCCATGTTGGAGCTGGAACAGCTTTAAAATATGGACAGAAACTTTAATAATCAATTCTTGTTTGCTTGCCACTGCAGTTTGTTTTAATACATAGTGAATTTCCTCAGGATGCTGCTGATTGTATTGCACTTCCTCAAAGTGCTCCTTCTCTTGATGGAGCACCTTGGCACAATAGGCATGTTGTGATGAGCTGAACGTTCAGTTGTGTACTGAAGACAGGCGGCAGATTGATAGAGGAAAGGAAAGCTCTCTTGGGCTTCTGCACCTCAGCTGTGTCATTGTAGGGAAGTGCCTGGTTAAAAAAAATCAGTGGAAGACTCAATTGCAGACTATTTTTATACACCTCATTCATTTCACATTGGCATTGACAGAGAGCAGCAGGTGATTGCTCACTCGGTTGTGTACCTAGCACACATAGGCCTACTCAGAGCCAGGAGGAAAGACCTAAATATAGAGTAATTGAACTTTCAGTATATGAACGGGCAGAACTGGTAAAGAAATGGCAGCAGCTAGAGTCAAGTCAGGGTTACATACTATCTGACATCACAATCTTCCCATACTGCATAATTCTGGCCACATGACTGACCTACCCAAAATTGCATCCAGCACAGCCCGCATCCAAAGTGTGCTCACATGTGCCCATTTTGGATGTGAAACGGCACTTATAGTGCCAAAAATCTAGGCGCGACACAGCAAAATTTTGCAACCTTACTGTTACACTCACTGAATAATTAGAAGCTGATACATATAATGTTAGCATATGTCCCATTTTTCTTATTCTTTTGTGGGATGTGGGTGCCGCTATGAAGGCCAGCATTTGTTGCCCATCCTTAATTGTCCTTGAGAAGGTGGTGGTGAGCTGTCTTCTTGAACTGGTGCAGTCCATGTGGGGTAGGTACACCCACAGTGCTGTTAGGGAGAGAGTTCCAGGTTTTTGACCCAACGACAGTGAAGGAACGGCGATATAGTTCCAAGTCAGGATGGTGTGTGGTTTGGAGGGGAACTTTCAGGTGGTGGTGTTCCCATGCGTCTGCTGCTCTTGTCCTTCTAGGTAGTAGACGTTATGGGTTGGAAGGTGCTGCCTAAGGAGGCTTGATAAGTTGCTGTAGTGCAACTAGCAGATGGTACACACTACTGCCACTGTGCGGAGGTAGTGGAATGAGTGAATGTTTAAAGTGGTGGATGTGGTGCAGATCAAGTGAGCTGCTTTGTCCTGGATGGTGTTGAGCTTGTGGAGTATTGTTGGAGCCGCACCCATCCAGGCAAGTGGAGAGTATTCCATCACAGTCTGAACTTGTACCTTGTAGATGGTGGACAGGCTTTGGGGAGTCAGGAGGTGGGTTACTCGCCAAAGAATTCCCAGTCTCTGGCCTGTTCTTGTAGCCACAGTATTTATATGGCTGGTCCAATTCAGTTTCTGGTCAATGGTAATCCCTAGGGTGGGGGATTCAGCAATGGTAATGCTGTTGAACATCAAAGGGAGATGGTTAGATTCTGTCTTATTAGGAGATGGTCATTGCCTGGCACTTGTGTGGCGAGAATGTTACTTGCTACTTATCAGCCCAAGCCTGAATGGTGTCCAGGTCTTGCTGCATGTGGGCATGGACTGCTTCAGTATCTGAGAGGTCTCAAATGGTATTGAAAACTGTGTAATCTTCAGCGAACATTCCCACTTCTTACCTTATGATAGAGGGAAGATCATTGATGAAGCAGCTGAAGATGGTTGGGCCTAGGATACTACCCTGAGGAACTCCTTCAGTGATGTCCTGGGACTGAGATAAATGACCTCCAACAACCGCAAGCATCTTCCTTTGGGCTACATTTGACTCCAACCAGTGGAGAGTTTTCCCCCTGATTCCGACTGACTTCAAGTTTTCTACAGCTCTTTGATGCCACTCTCGGTCAAATGCTGCCTTGATGTCAAGCGCTGTCACTCTCACCTCACCTCCAATGTGTATTCTCAAAGTTGCTGTCAGAGTAAGGCAGTTACTGAGGAAGATTGAAAGACAACAATTTAAATGGATGGAAAAGCCTTTAGAATTATATCTTAATGTAGGGTGTTGATGATTTGTGCAGATTCTGCCCTTTCAAACAGAACCTATATGGCCCAACATTTACAAGGGGTTTTGTGATCAATATCAAAAAGGTATGAATAGATTTAACCATTTGTGGGGTAGGTCATGGTACAGTCTTACTTGGAAAGCAAACTGCGCCACAGGGACAATTCTGACGCTGGCAAGGATCCTTGTCAAACAGTAAGGTTACAATCAGTAGACTTTCCATGATTCGTTTTTTCTTTGCATTATGATCAATTACACGGAGATAATTCTGTTTAAAGCACAGTCACTTTTCTTCCTTGGGGAGTACTGGATATGATAAATATTTAAATACTGAATGAAGATATGCATGCAGAGCATTTTATGTAGGCCTCTTATTGCTGGAAAAAAATAATATAAGGTTAAATGCAGTGATCCTGTGCTCCCAGTAGAAACATTGGTTGGGGAGTAGACTCCTACACAGCTTTGTGAATTCTCCAACCCATGCTCCCTATCAATGTGGCTTCCCCAGGGAGTGCAAGATTAGTGAATATACCCCAAAGTCTACCTAATAAAATGTGCATGATTTTAGGAAGTCTAAGTGCTCCAAATGTGAGGAAACAGAAGGCAAAAATAAACTAGCTAATATTTCTATGCTGCTCCTCACGGAAGATGCCTCAAATCACCATAAATGAAGGAGACAAAAATGTCGTAGACTTACCATTTTGGACTTAAACAGCCATAAAAGGATACCTTCATCTGATCAATTTGCACTGGATTCAAAGCCCAGGTCCTTGTGATGAAAGGATATTGCAGTTACCCGTCTACCATGTTTTTAAAAATTTCTTCTTGGGATGTGAGCATCACTGGCTTGGCCAGCATTTATTGCCCATCCTTAATTGCCCTTGAGAAGGTGGTGGTGACTCACCTTCTTGAACTGCTGGAGTCCATGTGGTATAGGTACACCAACAGTGCTGTTAGGAAGGGAGTTAATGGGATTTTGACCCAGCAACAGTGAAGGAGTGGTGATACAGTTTCAAGTCAGGATAGTGTGTGACTTGGAGAGGAACTTGCAGGTGGTGGTTCCCATGTTTGTGAGGCCATGTGGAGCATAAGTGAGCTCCTGCTCCCCTTTTAAATAAAAGCTCAGTTCTGGGGAGCAGATGCTGTGTTTATTGGTGAGCTGCCTCCTATTTCCCGGAACATATGGGCAGCTTGCTGTGGCTATTTTCATGAAGCCTGACCGTGAAAATGGCTCAGGCTTCCAACGATGTTCCTCAGGCTGGTAGTGGGCTTGCTCGGCCCACTGCACACCTAACGAATGGATTGCACGCAAGTCAACCCCAGTAAATTTACTCCTTCTACAATGCACAATCTTGTATTTTAAAATACTTTGTAATCTGCGCATCCTTTTTCTTGTCTATCATCCTGGAGTTGTTGACCTTTGCACGGGTAGAGTTCCACAGACACCAGACAGTGTGAACCTACACAGTGAGTGTCAGGCCCTTCAACCTAGGGGAGAAGCATTACAGTTTAGCCCCATCAGCACATCATCCAACACCCACATGCAAACATTTTCAAGCTGCAAGCAGCAGCTGAAGCCCTACCTGTCTTGCCCATTTAGCACAGTGGCCAGGCGTAGATGCCTAATTGCGACCCCAGCTGGGATCATCCAACTCAGTACAGACCACGGATTGAACCTGGGACATTCCTGGCCCATAGAGTTCAGTTCTATACCAGCCAGTGCACTTATCAAGTAAACTATCTAAGACTTTTTTCAAAAATATTTTTCCGTCATTCCTTTGTTCTGCTTTTATTCCCCAACATAGAGTTATCATTTAATAAAGGTGTCCTGACAAGTGAAATGACTCCAAAAACTAGAGATTAAATGTACATTTTAATTTCTGGATTAATGTCTACTTCCAGCCAATTGTAAATAATCATCAAACAATTTAGAAGCAAATAAATGTAAAATTTATTATAAATGTAAAACAACTGCGTTGCTCCATTGAAAGTACAGTAGCTTGGCATCTGATAGCATGACAGAAAATGATGAATAACTTTGGACTGTACCAATGTTTGTAACCAAGTGAGGGAAAACTCATGCACTGTTAAAATTCACAATAATCCTTGAATTAATCAAGTGGGTATGAGTGAAGAAAGTTCCTAAATACAAAAATGCATAATCGTATGTCCAATGTTTTTACAAACCTGCTGTAGTTGGCAGATTAATTTCATGTGAACTTGCACCTTTTCCTTCAAACAATGGTACGGCTTTTTCTTTGGGCATTCAAAAATAGACTGCAGTTTTCCCATGAGCAGGTCAGAGATCTAAAAATAGCAGGGCTATATGGAAAGGTATACATACATGATGGATATTTTTCCTGTTGCAGTGAAAGGAATTTACCTTCAGGCATGATTACGAATGCTGCCGACTTTATTTTGAATTAGATTTAACAAATGACACCTGGGGACATTACAAAATTAACATATTTAAACTAAAGTAAATTCAGTTAGTTGGTTGATTTAAATAATATCTACTATAAAATTGATGTTCCTTTCCAGACAAGAACAAAAGCCTGCAAGAATGTAGAGGAAAAAATGTTACAAGTGGTGTAGCTCAGCCCCTGCACCTTCGAATCCCAGTGAGGCTTCATGATATGGAAGTCTCCTTTTTTGCTGACAGTAAAGATCCTGTGTGAACTGAATTTGGATAGTTTGAACCCACTGCCGAGAGGGCGTGAACCCATGCCACAAATCTGCCCACAAACTTGGCATTCAGTTGGCAAACTGACCTGGAGAGGACCTAAGGACAAATGGTGTGGGAACAGGAATGTCTCACAGGAGTTATAGCCAATGCTGATTTAGATTGTGGGCTTCAAGCACTTTGGCCCTGAAATTCGATAACCCCTGAAAACAGCACAGGGATCACAATTAACCCAATGCAGGCAGCGTGCCAACTTCGTGCTGTCAGCTAATTTAACTGATTGTAGAGTACAGCCGGCGCAAAGTGCACTGTTGAATGGCTACATGCTTGAGCAGGGGGCATAAAATCTTGAGAGACGAGCATGAGTTCAAATTCGCCTGCACTACTTAAAGTCAGCCTGCACCTCTTAAAGGGGAGGTGCATTTTGGCTGGAGCAGATGCTGGTAGTCATTCTAACAGTGATTTTGACATTGCAAAGATACAAGAATGGCACAACATGACAGCGAGTGGACTCCATGTTTTTCCAACACTGCACTGGAGGCCTTAGTGCAGGAGGTGGAGAGGAGAACAGATGTCATCTATCCACAGGGGCCTAGGAGACCCTCAAGATAAATTTTACAAAAGGAGTGGGACCAGTTAGCCATCACGATCAATGCCAGGAATCTAGCCCCGAGGTCCTGAATGCAGTGCCGCAAGAAGTTCAATGGCCTCATACGAGTGATCAAGGTTAGTGACTTTCTTCAAATGCCACAACTCACCAATTGCCCCATTAGTCTCACAGACTGCTCAATGAACCACACCTCATCATTCACCTACCAACAATCTCTATCAATCATGACTCATACCTAACATTCACAGCTCCACCTCAACCTCATATACCTACCACTGCTACAAGCCTCATACACACATCTCACAGCTTGCACACACTGCCAGCTATTCAACGTTGACAGTCACATTGACAGCGCATAACCAGAGGCAATAGGAGCTAACTGGCAGGAGACAGGCAGGGCTGCATGCCGTTACCCTCAATAAGGAAACGGTGCAAGCCAACGTTTGAGTGGTCATGACTGAGGCCATGGCCAGCAGCAGGGCTGAAACCATTGAAGATGATGGTGTCCTCAAACCTAATTGTCCTTCTCACAGCCTACATCCCTCTCATTCCACAATCTCTTCTGATTTACAAGCTGCTGATGGCGTAAACATGCACCTTTTCCTTCCCCCCTCCCCTCACCACAACTCTACCCTTGTGCCTTTCTCCTTTCAGATATCCAAGAACTGCAACCTGGCAAGGTAGTGGTGGCAGAGCAAAAGGTGGAAGAGCAGGGAAACAGTGATAAAGAGAGAACACCATCACTCACTTTCACACTTGCAGCCACCAGCTCAGATACTGACACTGTGTATAATTTAGAGGATAGCTTAGTGGCAGGATCTGCACGTGGTGAGATGCCAGACATGAGTGGCCTGCAATCAAGGTGAGGGCAAGAGTAGCACGAGTGCCAGCCCAATGCAGGGTGTGGTCACATGAGCTCTCCTGCAGAGGATTCAGATGAGGATTTCAATGGGGCGGCCTACAGAAGATGGCTGATGGTTATGCACAATGAAATGCTTGGTGCATTGGCAGGCCTGTCAGAAAGCCTGCAGTCAATGAGGAGGAGCCTGGAGGAGTCCGGCACCAACTTGACACAAGGTTCTGCACAGAGCTTGGAGCCCATCCTTTCCAGCATGGGAATGGTGGCCAACTCCATTTAGCACGCTTGCGGATCCAACCATGCTGCAGCGCCCGATGGCCAATGTCTTCGCTTCCATTTACAGCACAGGCAGAAGCCACCCAACATCTGGATGCTGCAGTGAAAGCTCAGACTGAAGATACACAAGCTCAGACTGCTGTCACGCAAGTGCAGCTTGCTATGATGCAAGTTCAGACTGCTGCCATCATAGTTGCAGCTCTTAGTGTTCAAAGGGTGCCAGAGAATTACAGCACCATATTGCTAGGACTGCTGAGGTGCCAGCCTGGGAGAGTGCCAGTGACACCATGGGGCACGAACCTGCTGTCTTCTTCTAGGATGAAACCTGCCACCTTGCCGGTGCCTTGCTGTTCCCTGTCAGCCAGCCAGCCCAGGCTGCTGCTGCCCATGCTGAGATGGTACAGTCCACAGAAGGGCTTTCTAGGCCCAGGGCTGCCCAAAGTTGTCTTGATAAGCCATCTACAGTCACTCCCACTGAAACTCAGCAGCCTTCCTCAGCCATTGGGGTAGCACTGTGTCGAAGCGCTAGACAAGGAAAGAGACTCAGAAGACAGACAACAGGTGAATGCACAAAGGTGATTTGTTGACACCTGTATGCAATATGGCATATGGTTTATATGGTTTATAAATTTGTCTTGGAATGTTTATGTTACGTTGTCTTTTATTTTAACATTGTAGCTAGGAGGATGCTGTGGTGGTCAGTGACAGAGGGAAGGTAAGGTATGCAGCTGTTAGTGAATGGAGGATTGGGACTGAGTTCACTGGTGCCACAGTTGGATGAGTTGTTCCTGGATAGCCCAGCCAGAAAGCGGGTGTGGTGGATGCTGCCTCCTCTTTCTCCTCTTCGTCTTCCTTTTCCTTCTCCTCAGCTAGTTGCCAAGTGCTGTGCTGTAATGATGGTCAGGATGTGCAGCATGCAGCAGACCACCACAGATCTTGACATGTGCTCTGCCAAGTACTGCAGGGCACCTCCAATGCAGTCCAGGTAGCAGAAGCATTGATTAAATACCTCACTGATCCGCTCTCTCACATTTCGTGAGGCAGAATGGCTTTTGTTATTTTCATGCTGCCCAGGTGTCGTGGATTGCACACCGGAGTCTTAAGCCCTGTTATCAAAGGATAACCCTTATCAACCAGTAGCCACCATTTGGTTTGTCCTGGTGGCTTAAATGCAGATGGCACAGCAGATTCATACATAATAAAGGCATCAGGGCTGATGACAGGATAGTGGGCATTGACCTACATGATACACTTCCTATGAGCGCACACCAGCTGAATGTTCAGGGAACAGAATGCCTTTCCGTTCCGCAAAGTGATGTGCTTGCAGCCAATGGCACCCTACACCGTGGGAAGGCCTGCAATCCTCGCAAAGCCACATGCTTGCTTTGCCTTCTTCTCTCTAGCAGGAGAGAATGAAATGCATTAGGCTCACTTGGAATACAACCCCCCAGTAACCTCCCTTATGCAACAGTGGATGGCAAGCTGGGAGATGTTGCAAATACCACCTGAGCCAACCTGGAAGGTCCCAATGCATAAAAGTTCATGGCCACAGTCACCTTCACAGCCATTGGCAATGCTGTCCTCGCCCTTCTCTGAATCTGCAATTGTGGCTGCAGCAGGAGATGGATTTCAGTGAGGCAGTCCCTAATGAAGTGCGGACATCTGACACACTGTTCCTTGCTGAGATTCAGGTAGGAGATTTGCTCTCTAAATATCCTGGGTGGATATAGCCTCCTGCTGAGAGCCCTTTCCCCACTGTCAGGAAATAGTCCTTCAGAAACTGCCACACCACGCCCTGTAGACTTTTGAAATTGTAAAGAACTATGGAAACCATCAAAAACTTGTACAATTGTAGCAACAGCCAGAAGAAATCAACCAGCAACTAATCTGGAAGTAGTTCAGGGCTGATTCCTTTAACTAGCACTAGTGGGTGGTCCTTCCTGGTGCTGAAGGCAAATTCAGCAAGGTTAAGAGAGGGTGGGAGCATTGAGCTCCAAACTGGCACTGATGACATCAGATCAGCACTGTATGCTGATTGATATCATGGTCTGCCTGCTCTGCATACATCCAGTAGGCATTAGCTGCATGCGTGCAAACACTTTCTCCAAGATGGCGTCTGGTGCGATTCACAGCAGACATAATTATGGAACTGAATTGGCAGCCATAGCACCCAAAACAGTCACCAGCAAACCCAATTTCGCACCCACAATTTTTGCATTTGTGTGTGAGATCATGCAGTAAAAATACATATCACTTTTTAATCATTTGATGAGACCTTTTGATTGTGAAGAAACATCATGGATGAGAAATTCAGTCGCCTAGTACTGCGATGGGCACCCACCTTCGTTTCCCAGGGGCAGGCTGCACCGCCAGCTGCTATCTGCGTGGTGTTCTCCTGGGATGTGGGCACACGCAGGGGTGCTCCATGAAGATGTGGATTTGGTGCTACCCAGACGTCACACAGCCCAAATGGCTGATGTGATGCCAGGATCCCAAATTTGGCAACAAACATGCGGACTACGTCTGTCTGTGCTGTCTACTTATAAAACAAGGAAACATGAAACAGCATGACTGGCCCTGCAGTAGCATTATTTAAAGGGCTAGGCACCCCAATTGCATGCAAGGTAAATGTTTGGAACTTTTTCGATTGTAAGTACTGAAAGTACTTTGGAGTGTTTTTGGAGGTGTTGTGGTGAGTTTCTGCATTTGCCAGAGAGTGTTGCCATATCCTCTCAGGGATGGCAGAGATGTAGGTGACCTGTACACACAAAGGCTGCAAGAGGTATGGGGCAGCTGTGGCAGAGCCTCTGGGTCTGCAGCATGACAGGGAGATGGAGCAGAGGTTGTGGAGAGGTCAAACTCTATGCCATCTCGTCTGCTAAGTTGGAGCCGGACTCCTCCATACCCCTTGACAGTGACAGGAAGCTGAATTTGGATTTTCAGAAGGCATTTGATAAGGTCCCACTCAAGTGGTTAGTAAGCAAAATTATAGCACATGGGATTGGGGGGAATATAGTGGCATGGATTGAGAATTGGCTAACGGACAGAAAACAGAGAGTACGAATAAACATGTCATGCTCAGGTTGGCCGGCTGTGACTAGTGGGCTACCGCAAGGATCAGTAACAAAAACAAGAAATGCTGGATTCACTCAGCAGGTCTGGCAGCATCTGTGGAAAGAGAAGCAGAGTTAACGTTTCGGGTCAGTGACCCTTCTTCGGAACTCAAGGGATCAGTACTTGGGCCCCAGCTGTTCACAATCAATATCAGTAATTTGGATGTGGGGACCAATTGTAATATTTCCAAGTTTGCTGATGGCACAGGTGCAGCAAGCAATTAGGAAGGCAAATGGTATGTTGGCCTTTATTGCAAGATTTGAGTACAGGAGTAAAGAAGTCTTGCTGCAGTTGCATAGAGCCTTGGTGAGACTGCACCTGGAGTATTGTGTATACTTTTGGTCTGTTTACTGAAGGAAGGATATACTTGCCATAGAGGGAGTTCGCCAGACTGATTCCTGGGATGGTGGGATTGTCCTGAGGAGTGATTGAGGAGACTGGGCCTGTATTCTCCAGAGTTTAGAAGAATGAGAGGTGATCTCTTTGAAGCATACAAAATTCTTAGAGGGCTTGACAAGGTTGATGCCGGAAGGATGTTTCTTCTGGCTGAGGGTGGGTGGTCTAGAACCAGGGGACACAGTCTCAGAATAAGAGGGTGGTGAATCTTTGGAATTCTCTACCCCAGAGGGCTGTGGAGGCTCAGTCATTGAGTATGTTCAGGACAGGATTGATAGATTTCTAGATATTAAAGATATCAAGGGATAAGAGGATAGTGCGGGAAAATGGCATTGAGGTAGAAAATCAGCCATGATCTAGTTGAATGGTGGAGCAGGCTCAAGGGGCTGAATGGCCCATTCCTGCTGCTATTTCCTATGCTCCTATGTCCAACAGACCAGCAAATGCCCCCAGCATCTTGGTGTATATGCCCATTCAGTGCTTTCCTGTAAACTGCCCCATCAAGGTCCATATCTGAGTCCTCTGCAGCAGTACTCATTGTCACCTCGCCCTCCGGTGAGCTGGCAAAAAAACTATCCTTTACCTCTGGCCTGGTTACAGCCCATTCATGCCCAGTGACTCACCAAATGCTGATCCAACTCTATACTAGCCTCCAAGGTAAGTACAGTGCTAGAATCTGAGCTGGTGGCTGCAAATGTCGGATCAAGTGGTGGTGCCCCTTCATCAATGCTGTGCTGTTGCTCTCTCTCCTCCCCCTGGGTATGCTGTGGCTGGGCAGTTGGCAGCTGTTGGCTGTCTGAAAGCAGGAACTCAGAAGGAAAAAGGTTGATTTAGGGAAGAGAGTCGGGGTGGGAAGCAAGAGGTTCATGGTTACACTGTCAGCAGCTTGTTCATCATGCCAGCAGGATGAAAATGTGCTGGGAATTGAAAAGGGGCATAAGGCAGGAGCATGCCCTCACCCTCAATGTTCTCAGTGATGTCAGATGTTACAGGCCCCGTCGTGGCCGGCACCATGTTGAAGGGAACCATCTCCTCCATTGGGCTCAGGAGATGCAGGCGTCCTTGTTTCCTGTCAGTTCTGCTCTGCTCCCTTCTTTTGTGTGTCACTTTGTCCTGCAAGAGAGAGGACAAAATGTCAGTGGTCGTGTAGCACTGTGCTTGGGTGATGAGCCTGCCATAGCTGAATAACTGTAGGTTTGTGGAGGTAGTGAGAGGTGTGTGTGAGGCCAGTAGCATTGGTATGTGTGCATGGGTGAGATGGAGTATCTGGTTGCCAAGTGTTTGTCCTGAGTGCCAGAGAGTGCTGCTGGCTGGGCGGTGGGGGTGTGGTGCATTGAGCAGTGTGAGAAGCTGGTGTTGCGGTGTGTAGGAGATGTCATGTGAAGATGTTGACCACCCGCATGAAGTTATTTGACCTCTTGCGGCACTGCTGCCAGGTCCTCAGATGCAGTCTCTGGGAATTAGCCCTCCTGGCCACATGCTCCCATTCCTTTTTGAAGGTGGTCCTTGAGGGTCTCCTAGTATCCACCCCCACCCCCCCCCCGCCCCATCCCCCGATAGGTCCGTGGCGTCTCTTCTCTGGATGCTGCTCCACAAATGCTGCTTCCATCACTATGGATCACTTTGTCTGCCATGGGAGCATTTCCATTGCAGCAATCTTTTTGTGTAGCTTCCCTTTAAGAAGGACAGCCTGCTTTTAAGAAGAGCAAGCTGCCTGCATGACAAGTACGGCAAACGGTGGTGCCAGGGCCTCCTGCTGTGTGCAGAGCTCGCTGGCAGCGTTAAGAAGCAGGCAGCTCCATCGGAGGCTCACCAGTTAGCACCACAATTATTCAGATGAGGTGGCGACATGAATTTCGCTTGTGAGCACAATGTGAATCGGGACCCTCGTGCCTGAAAACTGGTGCAAATGAATTTCTAACCCTCAGACCCTGACCCTAAGCTTCCAGCTCCAACTGATAATTTGATGCAATTAAATAACTAGATTTATCTACATTTAAAGATAGTTGAATATATTTCTGGTGCAAGAAGAATCCACAATCGATTTTAAAAGGGAATTGGATAAATATTTCAGGGGAAAAAATGTAAATGAAAAGCTATTTCAGAGGCCTGGTTATAAGCACACTGGCTGAATGCCTCCTTCTGTGCTGTATGTTTCTATCATTCTTCTTCTATATCATTCTGCATTTACATGTTGTACATTCCATTGATATGTAATGTATATTGCATATACTTCTTAAACTTATTGATTCATTTTCCCATTATACAGTGTGTGCCAGAAGCAGATTTAATGTACAAATATGTAAGCAACAATTTTAATCAATTATTTATCATGACTGCAGTATGTGAAGGACGCACACTTATTTCTTTATTATCTATTTGTTATAAGTGAGCCCATTATTTATTTATCTGCTCATTCTTGTCTTGTCTACCTTACTAATCTTGCACAAGATTCAGTATTTTATTCTGAACTGCCTGCGAAGAATCTTTTTAATGCTGTACTCAGCTAGTTGCACCCACACATTAATGGCACTGCTATCATATTTATCTTTTCAAGTTTTTATTGTGAATTTATTTTGCTCATCGTGAAATTTGGGACACTCAGCTGTCCAATTTCTTAGTCAGGAAAGGGGAGGTTACGATCGCAAGGTGCCGAGAAAGAAAGGATGGATCGAGCATGTCTTTTTGAAGAAGGGAATGCTGACCATAGCCTTGAAAAGTGAGAGGGATGGTGGGTGAACAAAAGGGAGCCATAAAATATCTTGGCTAACTTAGAGGTAATTGAGTGGCACATGATTTGAGTGAAGAAAGAATTGAGGGAGCAGGAAGAAATGCGCTTGAAAAGGCTTTGGAAGGAGAAATGTCAGAGAAACTGCAAAATGCAGAGAGCTAGAATGGATGGAAGACTGAAGTGAGGCTCAGAGCACAGGGAAAAGAAGTGGAGCTGACAAGGCAGACAGCTGCATGAATGGCCTCAGTTTCAAAGAAAGAACAGTACAGCACAGGAACAGGCCATTCAGCCCACCAAGCCTGCGCCGATCTTGATGCCTGCCTAAACTAAAACCTTCTGTACTTCTGGGGACAGTATCCCTCTATTCCCATCCTATTCATGTATTTGTCAAGACGCCTCTTAAACGTCTCTATGGTATCTGCTTCCACCACCTCCCCCGGCAGCAAGTTCCAGGCACTCACCACCCTCTGTGTAAAGAACTTGCCTCGCACATCCCCTCTAAACTTTGCCCCTCTCACCTTAAACCTATTTCCTCTAGTAACTGACTCTTCCACCATGGGAAAAAGCTTCTGACTATCCACTCTGTCCATGCCGCTCATAACTTTGTAAACCTCTATCATGTCGCCCCTCCACCTCCGTAATTCCAGTGAAAACAATCTGCGTTTATCCAACCTCTCCTCATAGCTAATGCCCTCCAGACCAGGCAACATCCTGGTAAACCTCCTCTGTACCCTCTACAAAGCCTCCACGTCCTTCTGGTAGTGTGGCGACGAGAATTGCACGCAATATTCTAAGTGTGGCCTAACTAAAGTTCTGTACAGCTGCAGCATGACTTGCCAATTTTTATACTCTATGCCCCGACCGATGAAGGCAAGCATGCCGTATGCCTTCTTGACTACCTTATCCTCCTGCGTTGCCACTTTCAGTGACCTGTGGACTTGTACGCCCAGATCTCTCTACCTGTCAATACTCCGAAGGGTTCTGCCATTTACTGTATACTTCCCACCTACATTAGACCTTCCAAAATGCATTACCTCACATTTGTCCGGATTAAACTCCATCTGCCATTTCTCCGCCCGTCTCCAACCGATCTATATCCTGCTGTATCCTCTGACAATCCTCATCGCTATCCGCAACTCCACCAACCTTTGTGTCGTCCGCAAACTTACTAATCAGACCAGCTACGTTTTCCTCCAAATCATTTATATATACTACAAAGAGCAAAGGTCCCAGCACAGATCCCTGCGGAACACCACTAGTCACAGCCCTCCATTCAGAAAAGCACCCTTCCACTGCTACTGTGACCGAGCCAGTTCTGTATCCATCTTGCCAGCTCACCTCTGATCCCATGTGACTGCACCTTTTGTACCAGTCTGCCATGAGGGACCTTGTCAAAGACTTTACTGAAGTCCATATAGATAACAGTCACTGCCCTTCCTTCATCAATCATCTTTGTCACTTCCTCAAAAAACTCAATCAAATTAGTGAGACACGGCCTCCCCTTCACAAAACCATGCTGCCTCTCGCTAATAAGTTCGTTTGTTTCCAAATGGGAGTAAATCCTGTCCCGAAGAATCCTCTCTAATAATTTCCCTACCACTGACGTAAGGCTCACCGGCCTATAATTTCCTGGATTATCCTTGCTACCCTTCGTAAACAAAGGAACAACATTGGCTATTCTCCAGTCCTCTGGGACCTCACCTGTAGCCAATGAGGATGCAAAGATTTCTGTCAAGGCCCCAGCAATTTCTTCCCTTGCCTCCCTCAGTATTCTGGGGTAGATCCCATCAGGCCCTGGGGACTTATCTACCTTAATGCTTTGCAAGACACCCAACACCTCCTCCTTTTTGATAATGAGATGACTGAGACTATCTACACTCCCTTCCCTAGGCTCATCATCCACCAAGTCCTTCCCTTTGGTGAATACTGATGCAAAGTACTCATTTAGTACCTTGCCCATTTCCTCAGCCTTGGGATTTTCCTTAATCCTGTTTGCCAATGACTTTTCATGACCCCTTTTAGCCCTCCTGACTCCTTGCTTAAGTTCCTTCCTACTGTCTTTATATTCCTCAAGGGATTCGTCTGTTCCCAGCCTTCCAGCCCTTACGAATGCTTCCTTTTTCTTTTTGACTAGGCTCACAATATCCCGCGTTATCCAAGGTTCCCGAAACTTGCCAAACTTATCCTTGTTCCTCACAGGAACATGCTGGTCCTGGATTCTAATCAACTGACATTTGAAAGACTCCCACATGTCAGATGTTGATTTACCCTCAAACAGCCGCCCCCAATCTAAATTCTTCAGTTCCTGCCTAATATTGTTATAATTAGCCTTCCCCCAATTTTGCACCTTCACCCGAGGACTACTCTTATCCTTATCCACAAGTACCTTAAAACTTATGGAATTATGGTCACTGTTCCCGAAATGCTCCCCCACTGAAACTTCGACCACCCGGGCTCATTCCCCAATACCAGGTCCAGTACGGCCCCATCCCTAGTTGGACTATCTACATATTGTTTCAAGAAGCCCTCCTGGATGCTGCTTACAAATTCTGCCCCATCCAAGCCCCTAACACTAAGTGAGTCCCAGTCAATATAGGGGAAGTTAAAATCACCCACCACTACAACCCTGTTACCTTTACATCTTTCCGAAATCTGTCTACATATCTGCTCCTCTACCTCCTGCTGGCTGTTGTGAAGCCTGTAGTAAACTCCCAACATCCTAACTGCACCCTTCCTATTCCTGGGCTCCACCCATATTGCCTCGCTGCACGACCCCTCCAAGGTGTACTCCCGCAGTACAGCTGTGATATTCTCCTTAACCAGTAATGCAACTCCCCCACCCCTTTTACATCCCCCTCTATCCCGGCTGAAACTTCTAAATCCTGGAACATTTAGCTGCCAATCCTGTCCTTCCCTCAACCAAGTCTCTGTAATAGCAACAACATCATAGTTCCAAGTACTAATCCAAGCTCTAAATTCATCTGCCTTACCTGTTATACTTCTCGCATTGAAACAAATGCACTTCAGACCACCAGTCCCGCTGTGCTCCGCAACATCTCCCTGCCTGCTCTTCCTCTTAGTCATACTGGCCTTATTTACTTGTTCCCCCTCATTTATTTCACTTGCTGTCCTACTGCTCTCGTTCCCACCCCCCTGCCACACCAGTTTAAACCCTCCCGAGTGACGCTAGCAAACCTCGCAGCCAGGATACTTGTGCCCCTCCAGTTTAGATGCAACCCGTCCTTCTTGTACAGGTCCCATCTGTCCCTGAAGAGATCCCAATGGTCCAGATATCTGAAACAAAGAACTCCATGAGCTCTTCATACTTTGGAGTAGAAAATGGATGGGTGAAGGACAAGGATTTGAGGTGGTGGTTAGTCATGGAAGTAAGGATCTTTGGATTGTGTTTGCCCTCTCGGATGGTCCTGTAGCAGTCGGAGGATTTGGCTGATGAGAACAGAACTTGGTAATGCTTGACATGGTTGATGAATAATTAGACCATTGTATGCTTGAGTTTGCAGTTCTCTGACATAAGGATGCGAAGGTGAGGACTGTCCAAGGCAAATTGCAGGAATGGGAGATGGTGAGTGATTTGATTGCAGCAAAGGCATCAAACGCTAAGGGGAGAGAGCAGTTTAGTAGGTCACAAGTGGTGAAGGTGTTGTGATTGGTTGAGGATCAAAAGAGAAGTTGGGAATATGAGAGTGACATTAGTGGGTGTTGTGGGATGACCTTAAGAGTGGACCATCTTAAGAAGCTGTAAATGAAGGTCATTGGAGGAGGTGATATCATGTCACACATGACCAGAGAGTTGTGGGTGTAGCCCAACAGAGTGAGATGTGTTTAGATGTGCTCGTACAGTAACTATTTGTGTGTATATACATATATATATATATATATATATTTTCTAGTTAGGTTATAATAAAAACCCACATTTTCTTTGGATATTACTTGTAGCCTGTGTGTCTTTCAATAGATCATACACCAAAGGAACAAGTAATATTACAGTGAGAGAACTGGGAGACAATATTTTCCACTGGCAAAAGATGGGAATAATGGGGTAGAAGTTGGGGGAAGATCAGGAATGTGAATGGTAAGGGAAAAGTGGAAGTGTTCAGTTATAGTCTGGTTAGTGATTGAGACCTTGAAAGCAGAGAAGTCATGAGCATTAGTAAGATCCAGGTCATAAAAATGATGGAGATAAAATAATAAAGGAGATCAAAATAATGACTTGTGTTTTCCATTTTATGATTGCATCAATTTATTTTCCCTTTAAGTTTGCACCAGCCTATCCCTGTAAGAGCTGTTTCGGCAGTTCCTAGTATCTGCCCTTTGTAACTCCTTATATAAGGCACTCCCAAGAGACAATCTTCAATTACTTTTCTTCTGTTGCCAGTGTCAGTTGTTTTCACAGATCCCACATGAGTAACAGAATTTTTCCTCTGAGCCAGTGCTGCATTCATTTATGGTCTCAGACCTCAAGAATTATTTTATGTGAATAGCTTACAGTTTGAATGAGAAATTTAGTAAAATTATTTGATTAATTTAAGTGCTGGATTCAAAGTCTGCCTAACTTGCAGAAAGGCCGGTTTTGTAGCCATGAGTTCAGATTGTTGCCTTTGGTGTCTTTTTATGCAAATTCTCTGAAAAGTTCAAGGAAGAGTCAGTGAAATCAAATGTGGCTGAAGAAAGAATGGAGGTGAATCTGGAAAGAAAGACATTACAAATGTACAGTACTTTATCACATCTCTCAGTAATGCCTATAGATAACTCACATATAATTAGTTTTTTAAATTGCCTTGGATGTTACGTAGGTAAATGTTGCTGTCATTTACCCACATCAAAATCCCATAAACAACAATGAGATGAATGACCAACTAATCTATATTTTGGTGGTGTTCGTCCAAAGAAAAGTGGTGGCCATGATCCCAGCAGAGCTCCTTGCTATTTGTTGTATAGTGCCATGACATCATTAACACATGACATCTTTAACATCCAACCATACGACTGGAACTGGCAGATGCGCCCTTGGTGAATAGCCCAGTACAAGAAAATTATCACTCCGCACTAAGGCCGGATCTGGAGAAAGTTTTAACATCTTATCCTTGCTCCTGGCCTACTGCCAATGGATGACTGGTACATTTGGCTCACTCGCTATGTTTCTTCACTGGCACACAAGGGGGAATGTGCTAAACAGCACCAAAATATGGTTAACCACAGTTCATAGCAGGGCAACCAAAAAGCTGCCAGCAGTTAAAGCAGCAGTACAACTCAACACTTTCACAGTTTCCATGAGTTAATCTCCAAGGCCATCCACAAGCTACCCTATCAGTCCCAGGCTAAGAATTCTTGGAGCCATGATCATCAAGACCATTCAAGGCCATTCTACATTTGTGATGTAGAACTCTACCCCCAGTGTAAATGCGATCTTCTGTCGTTTGGATTCAAGAAGGGACGGTGAGTGAGTAAATGGTAGTGATTTGATTATGTCATAACATGATGATGTCATCAGCTGTTCCAGCTCCTCCCGCCTGCTGCTAACAGGAGTTTTATTCTGAGTTTGCACAGTTTCCCATTAGCTGCTATATTTCTGGCTCCTGTTCAATTTATTCAGCATCACACTGAACTGAACTTGGTGAATGCGTTCAAGCGTGATGATGTCAACACACAAATGTCATGACACTGTAATGTTTCCAGTCTTCAAATCAGTTTAAATTAGCCAAGTCAGATGGGATTTGGACATGTCAGTATGAACTGACTGCATAAAAATGATTTGCTCTTACAGTATGAATGAACTTTTAGCTCGATGGCAGGCATGGTATTTGTTACGATTTGAAAATGGTTTTAACATAGTGGTTAACAGTTATCGCTGACGAAGCAAAAACTTAGTAAACAAATTATTGATTTATCACTGTTGAAACAAATAAATTGAGCCAATTATTAGGCAGGAGATCACATTAACTTTAATGTTAAAGATTTTCAACAAACCAGTAAAATATCATTGTCAAACCAATTTTATTATTGATGCTGGATAAAATGCAGTATTTTGATCATTTGCAAAATCTTTTTTCATTGCTATAGCAACAGGAGTCAGTCTCTCAGAGGAGGAGGAACTGGAAATACGAGCACAGCAGAGAAAGAAGGCCATGTCCAGGTGAAAGGCTGAATTATTTGGCCTTTTATGGTGTGGGTTGTTATGCTGGCTGAAACCATGCCAGAGGACTTGTGCACTGATGGGCACTGTCAAAATTGCCACTTCAGCTTATTTAAATTATTGTGTAGCTGCCAATGCAGCTTTGCCTTTGTGCAGGGAAAGATCCTAATGGGGAAAGCATATTTATCCTTTATGTCTATCTGCAGGAAAGGAGGGTACAAGCTAAGAGTGAGTGAGCTCCCACCCCCACCGCTTCCCCCCACCCCCCCAACCCCCAGAATTATGGAGGCAAAGAAGGTGAAATGTGATTTTCAATTAATAACTTGGCACTATGCCTCCAATCCCGCCATCTTGCAGGGTAAGAACAAATTGTCTCCTCTGAAGCTCCATGGCCTGTTCCTCACAAAGCATAATGTGTTTCAGGATGGGGATGCTCCCTCTGGTGGCTTGGATTTTGCAGGCACTGTGCCGCATTTTCTACAACAAGATTGAGTAAATTAGGCCTTAAGGAGGGTCTTCCAAGTGGCATGGGAGAGCTGAAGTGACAGATGTAGGGGTATCATTCTGTTATATTGAGGAACAGATTTTAGGGTAATGCATGAAGTAATTGCTGTTATGAGAGATGAGATGTCATACTATGAGATGCTGATACAATGTCCCTCTTAACCAGTATACGTTACATTGTGAGGGATTAGTTTTACTGCTGTTACTTTTACAGAGTGAAGAATATGCTTGGTGCACAAGGAAGTAAAGCAACACTGGCTGATGTGTTACCTTGCCTTCTCTGGCCAACTCATTGGATTGTGTGTGGCACAGGTCTGTCGTCCTGAGGGTGAGAGTTGACCTTCAGTGGCAATGCTTCTGCCAGTTCTCCTCTGTTAGCTTCCCCCTCCTTCCCCAATTACCATTGCCCCCTGCTACCCTCTCCCTGAATTAGCTGACAGCTGGGGATTATTTCATCCCTGCCACCCAAATTCCTGTTTCCATCCACCAATCAGGTAGTGGATTTGACCGGGTTTGGGCAGGAGTCCAACAGAATTTCTGGAAATCAGATACAAATGTCAAAATCGGTTGGGCCTCAACATCGCCAGGTTTTCTGTCTGCCTCGGGGCCTTTGTGCACCATTCCAACTCACCGCGCTCCCACCCCACCCCTGCTAAAAGTGGGGCCATTCAGTCAGGCTAGCTGGCAGCCAATTCACTGAGCCAAGCATTGTTCCTTACTTTCCTGCTGCTCCCCCACCCAGCAGTTGCAATCATTAGCCTGAGCTGGCTTTTTAAATAGTGCACTTTAATTTCCAGCACGTCTCCCATTCTAGACGGGTTTTTTGCCAATCATTATGTCAGTTGATATGCAAATAACTGACCCATGAAATTCTGCTATAAATACCTCTCTGGACCATCAGTGGGGGATGCAACACATTAATCATTGGTATAAAAAAGTGCAACTCAGTGCAAGGAATTTCTAGGCCAGTTTATCTAAGTCACAATGGAAATCATATTCCCAGTATAATTTAAAAAGCCAGTGACCCTGAAAATGAAGAGATGCCAGTCTGCCTTAATCAAAATGAGATTCATGCCCCTGCAGTTGTCATAATTGATGGTTAATTCAGCTGCTGTTATTCAATTAAAGTTCTGTTAATATTACTTGAACGTTTAACCGTGGTGCTAATTACTGAAGTGTCCTTCACCCCAGGGGTAACAGACTGCAGTCAGTAATAAATGTTCAGTAAAATTACTTCACACTGGATGGTCTAGCATACTATTTTTATTGATGGTCTCTGTAAGTAATATAAAAACAGATGAAGTACAAACTAAATTACAAACCAAAAGAAGATGGTAAAATGGGAAACATTTGTGTTCAGTTGGTAACGTCCCCCCTCCACCCCTGACTTGAGTTGGAAAAATGTGAATTCAAGCCTTGTTCCAGGATTGTAACATTGGAGATGCTCGAGTGAAAACCCATGAAGGCTCATTTGCCTGATCTGCTGCAATAAGTTTAGAAAACCCAAGGAAATTGCACAAATGCTGTATACACCATTCTAACAAGGTTTCCATGGCTCTTTTTTCCAAAGTTATGGGAGACAAGCGGGAGAAGCCTTCTGGAAATTCACTGGTGTTGTCTTTTGGATGAGGCATTGGAGGCTTTGACAATTCAGGTAGGTGGTGAAGACACCATGACTTATTCAAAAAAGTGTTAGGTTCTTGGTCTTTACACGATGTTCTGGTTCAAGTAATCTTTATTGAGTTTGACCGAGTCTTGGCATATTCAGGGTTTGAGTTGGATAGCCCCTGACAAAGGATGTGGGGCTCGCAATGCGCAGTTACCCCAGACCTGTTTACTGTAATGCAGGCATCATGCTGCCTGCCCAGTACCATGATTGTAGTGTGCAACCAGCGCTAACCACACTGTTGAGTGGCTGCACGACTCAACAAGAGGCACAAAATTGTGAGAGGCTAGCACAAGTTAAATTTATTTGCACTATTTAAACAAAAGCAAAGGGCTGCAAATGCTGGAAATCTGAAAGAAAAACAGAAAATGCTGAAAATACTCAGGAGGCCAGGCAGCATCTGTGGGGAGAAGAACAGTTAACGTTTCAGGTTGATGTACCTTCCTCAGAACTACTTAAAGCCAGCTTGCACCTCATAAAGGGAGGAACACTGTGGCTGGAGCAGATGGTAGATGTCTGAGCAAGTCACTCTGACATGGAAAAAGACTGAATAATGGCACACATGGGAGAAAGGTTCTCGAATGCTGCACTGGAGGCCTTGATAGAGGAGGTGTACAGGAGAAGTGCTGTATCCACAGGGGGCCAGTAGGCCCTCCAGACAAACTCTCAAAAGGTAGTGGGGTCAGGTAGTCGTGGCAGTCAATGTCAGGAGTCATTGGATGTAGTGGTGCAAAAAGTTCAATGGCCTCACCCAAGTGGTCAAGCTTAGTAAATTCATCTTCCCACCAACTGCACCACTAGCCTCAGACACTGTTCCAATCACTACAACCCCATCACTCACCTACCAACAATCTCCATCATTCAAGAATCAAGCCTCACAACTCATCTTCGTAGCTCTCCTCAATCTCACACATTTAGCACTGCTGCAAGCCTCACAGCCACATCTCACAGCTTACACACACTTTCAGCTATTCAACCATGACAGCCACATCATCTCAAACAGATCGCACGATAATCACTGACACACTGCAGTCTCTCTTGTACAATCAGAGGCAGCAGCACCTAACCGGGGTGGTGGAGAGGGAAAACAAGTGCACCTGCATGTCCTTACCTCAATGGAGTAGACGGTACTCATTATCATTGGAGCGGCTATCACTGAAATTCTGAACAGCGGTGGGGCTAAAGATGACTGTATCCTTGTACCTGATCCTCTTTCTCACATCCCACTGTCATCCCACAATCTCTTCTGATTTAAAGGCTAGAGATGGTGTAAACATGTACCTCTTGCTTCCACCACCCATCCCCACACCCCTATCCCCCAGCTTCTTACCTCACCACAACCCTACCCTTGTGCCTTTCTCCTGTCAGATAGCCTAGAGCTGCAACCAGGCCAGGCAGTGGTGGATGAGCAACAGGTGGAAGAGCAGCAAGACACAGATGATGAAGAAACACCATCACTTGCTCTCACACTCGCAGTCACCAGCTCAGATATTAACAGTGTGTATACTTTAGAGGACAGCTTAGTATCAGAATCTGCACCATGAACCTTGTCCTTGCTTATTCCGATCAGCCACCCTCACTTTGGCAGAAACTCTGCATACGGGGTTTCCACCAAATCTTCTGGCAAAGTTATGGCACCAATCAGGAGAATCCCTGAGGAAATTCACCCGCAATGTGTGTTGAGGCATTTCTGATATGGGACTGCACACATTTATTTTTTATTAAATCCCACCATTAAAGCCTTCAGCAGGATAGTCAAAACAAAGCAGGTAGAGGAGTGACAATATAGATAAGCTTTGTGATTGCATCTAACCTTGGCTATATAGTAGAGACAGTGAGAACTAAGGCCAAGAATAGTGAAGGAAAGAAGGTAAATATTGCTTGTTGTCATAGACCTTGTAGGCAACAGGAGGTGATTGTCAGGGAAATATTAGTTGTGGATGATTTCAATTACCCAGATAATGATTGGGAAAACAGTGAGATAAAAGTGAGCACAAGTGCACAATTCTGGCAGTGCTGTAAGATTGCTGTTTGTTGAGCCTATTGAACAGTTAATTGAGAGTTAGTTCAAGATCTATAGCAACGATCCAGTTATGATGCCCAAGAGTAAATTTTATGAAATTTTCTGTTCCTGATGAGGAGGCACACCTTCCAGGAGTGCATGGCGAAATATCACAGATAGGCCTCCCATGATTTTTCATTACACTCCTTTGCCTGCAGTAATCACATTAACATAGGTATCTGTTTGCCCAATAGTATCAGAATAAGCTATCGTTGTACGAACAGGTAGTGACCATTTGATCTAAGTAAACATTATCATGTTTGTCTTCCTTTTGAAAATGCTGGTCCCAAATATCCAGTCATTCCAGTGTAGATGTCATTTTGGTCAGAGTCTGTCAGAATAGTTGGAAACGAAGCTGAAACCCAGTTTTAATGGGATTCCTTTGTAAGTCATTGATTCTGCAATGGCATTTTGGGGTGCAGCCTCTCATCCTGAACATAGCTGTCAACTTAAGAGACCCACACCCTGGCCTTCACAGGGTCCTAGTACATGCTCAGTGGAGATATGCATGGTCAGACCAGATGTACCTCCTTGACCACTGGCAGAGTGGAGTCCAAGCTGAACCATAACCTGGACCTTGAAGATTTGGAACAAGTTTTTTCAATGTTTATATGCAGGCACTGTGAGTAGTTGTAGCTTGTTTCTAGAGAGGAAGCTCGACATCCCTTCAACTTATGCATCAATGCTAGACTTTCTGCCTTCCTTTTACGTAGTAAGCATGCTAGATGCATCCCCCTCCCCCACTCCCCCCCACCCCTACAGCTCACAGTGATACAGGAAGCTATTTAGGGAACCTCCCATGACTCTGCAAAATTCACTTGTATCAGCAATAGCGAAGGTTCCTGGCAGGTTAGATCACAGCGTGATTGCCAGGACCACTGCCCAATAGATTTCTAGGGCTACTATCTTTAGTCTTACACTGAATTTCACAAGCTCTGGCTAGATTCTATCCACAGTGATAGTTTATTCCATAAAGACTTGGCTCAGTCGAGTCACTTAAGGGTTGCTTTCAATTTTTTTGACTGTATTTTCAATATAACTTTTTTTGATTGGAAGTTGTAAATCGATCATTTGTCAAAGTTTTTTGGTTCCTTTGGAGATACCTTTCTACACAAACATTACTTTGCATGTCATGGGTCAGGGAGGATCCCTTCATGATGAGTCAATATTTGAAGCTCTTTGTGGAACATGTCTGCTAACCCTTCTTATTGCTAACCCGTGACCCCATTACTGGAATGTGCATGTGTCTTGTTGCCAGGTTTTGCCATAATGTTCACTTCCCCACAGTATACGTGCTTTCAAGCAAAGAATTGCGAAAGTACATTGAATGTTTTCAGTTGATCTTTTTATTAACTAATGATGCTGAATACCATTATATTTCCATTAGTATACAAGAATTTCTGGCAGTATCAGGAAACCAACTTACAGTATGGCACATACAGTGATGAGCTTACACATTGTACTCCTAGTTTGCAAGACACCAGCTTTATACATTGCCATTGGATCAGTATCCAGGATTTATCTTTGAATATTTTTGAAAGAACTCAGCCTTTGTCACTTGTAATTAATTACCATTGACTTTGCATAATACGTTAGAGTTCGAAAAAGTACACTAATAGAGTTTTGTCATAGTACTGATATTAATCCATGTATTACATGTGTTGTAATATAGAATATTTGCATATTTAAGTATTGTACAGAACAGTTTACAAATTAACACACAATTTACAAACAAGAATTTCCCAACAGGACACTTATCAGGATTTATGTATAGATGTAAAATGAAGATTCACTTGGGTCCATTGTATGTGTCCAGCCAAACTGATCTGATACAGATTGCACTGAAATATGTGTAACGACACATTTACATTCACAATCAAATAAAAAATAGTTTTCAGTAAAAATGCTCTCATATAGCAGTGGACCTTTAATAAGACATTACAATGATTATTCCTAATCTCCATTCATCAATTAAAAGAAACAAACCTTACACAATATAGCAGCTGTTACTGTATACCACGGTTAATTACAGTATATCACTGCCTATTACTGTATACTGCAGCATGTTACTTATATCACAGCCTGTTACTGTATATCGCAGTCTGTTGCTGCAAATCATAACCTGTACAGTATATGAGTCTGTTACAAAACAAATTTTACTACATACTACAGTTTCTTAATATAAATAGTCTGTTACTGTATACCAGTGTCTGTAACTGTATATCATCTTTTACTATATTACCACAACTGTTGTTGTATGTCAGTGTGTCACTGTAGATCATTATCTGTTACTGTATATCACTGCCTGTTGTTGTATACCAGGGGTGTTCAAACCTTTCGCATGAGTGGCCATATTACAAATTTTGTCCTACATAGAGGGCTGGTGAGCAAATTTCTGAAGGATAAAGGCATTAGAAATGTATTTTACTACTAACGAAAACAACAAAAAATGTGCATTTTTGTGAACAGCTTTAAATGAGAAGAATAATTTATTAATTTACTATGTTGAATACTGAATTAATGAGATACCGCACATCATTTTTGCTTGCACAAGTAGTCAATGTCTACCCGCACACTTATCTAGCGATGCAGAGTATTCCAGATAGATGTCCATCTCTGAGAAATGATCATGGTCGTTCTTTCTCTCTGTCTTTCTGTGCCTGTCTCTCTGTCTGACTCTCTGTTGACTGCCCCCCACCCCCAACTCTTTGTCACTCCCCTTCTCTCTGGCTCTTTCCCTCCTCTCTCTTTTCTACCCTTTCTCTGGTTCGCTCTCCCCCCCTCTCCCTGTCTCTCCCCTCTCTCTTGCTCGCCCCCTTTCTCTGGCTCTCCCCCTCTCTCTGGTTCTCTCTCCCCCCCTCTCTCTCACTCTCCCCTTCTCTCTGGCTCTCTCTCTCCCCCTCTCTTTGGCTCTCTCTCACTGGGCCTAGGCCACAAGCTTCGGGCTCACCTTCACTTTAATCAGCATGCTGACCATGACTACTGTCTCCATCATGACCCGTTCTGCTCATTAACCTCGAGGGTCACATTGCCGGGCCACAGCAAATCGCCATACAGGCCTGCGGTGCTCTCTGGGAGCTGTACTCCCCCGAATTACAGTTCTGTCCATAGAGACCGGGATGCAGCGGGACTACAGTTCCCAGCAGGTGCTCACTCACCAAAAACAGCAGGGACGGTCGATTGTCAGTCATAGAAAATTTTGGCAGGCCAGAAGAAATTTCTCATCCCTGAAGCTGAAAGAAATGGCCATGGGCAAAAACCTCGTGGCAAGGAGGAGGAACAGCCGAGTACAGTTTACTTTCGCGGGCCAGATGGAAACCTTTGGCAGGCCGGATTCTGGCCCGCAGGCTGTATGTTGAACAATGAAGGGAGTGTTCAGTCCTAATTTGGACTTGACTGGACAATTATAATGTACTTTTGGTATCTCATCAACTCATTTAAGATTTACACATGCATTTTTAATTTTTTTAAATTGTAGTTATAAGTATACAGAATCTGTATTACAGCAGAAAAGGGCTCAACTGGACAACTAAATGTATGTATGAGATTACCTGTACTAAGTTATTTATCATTCTGATCATCTTTTGCATGTTGCATATGGTAAAATATGGGAAGTGACAATATTAATTTCAGATTAATCCCTCTTTAAAGTGATGTAGCACAATCATTAGATAATAAGAACTATATAAGAGCTCTAGCTGGTAAAAGAGGGAAATGGTGACATATCCTGTGGACTGGAGGACACTGCCATGATGACCAGTTGCTACAGCAACTTGGCAACAGGCGACAAAGTCAAAAACAACTCACAGCATCGCTTGGCAGCTTCACTTGTGGCACTTGTGGCAGAACCTGCCTCTCAAGGATTGGCCTTCACAGCCATCAGCAAAGGTGCACCAAGAGAAGACACCCCACCTAAATGGATTGCTTGCTGTGTGTCCATCATCTTTCATTGATGGAAGGATGCCAACCAAAGTGATGTAGCACAATCACTAGAGAACAAGAACTATGTCAAGTTTGGTAATAGTTGTTTGATTCTGCTTTAAAATTTGTACTCAGGGTGTGGGTGATGCTAGCAAGGTTTGTATTGTCCATCTCTAGTGCCTTGTTTATAATGGAATAGCTTGCTAGTCCTCTTCAAACAGCATCAAAAGTCAACCATGTAGGGTGGAACTAGAGAAACGTTTAGGCCAGACTGGATAGGGGTGATGGGCTGTCTTCCCTGAAGGATATCAGTGGGCCAGTGGGTTTTTGTAACAATCCAGCAGCTTTCATGGTCATTTTTTCAGCCCACTGATTTATTGAATTCAATTTCACGACATGCTTTGGTGGGATCTTATTTCATGACTATTGGGGTACCTGTCCAGTAAAATAATGCTCTGCTACTCCACACCTTGCAGAAACGCTTCTAGGATTAATTATTTTTAATTATTTGTGCTTGGGATATGGCAAGGCCACATTTATTGTCCACTTACCTTATTCAGTTGAAGCAGAACTGTGATCATCACATATTGTAAAATCCTAAATGCAGCCTTTGAGAAGACACATTGATCACCATATGGCCTACAGCAATTCAAGAAGAAGCCCCACCACACTTTCTCAAAAGCAATTAGGGATGGGTAATAAATGTTGGCCTTGCAAGTCATGTTCACATCCCGAGAATTTTTTAAAAATCAGTCATGGTATGTTGATTTTATGAAGTGTGCCTGCATGTCACATCATGGAATCAAAACAGTTCATGCAGCTTACCAAGTTGTGCACCAATGTTTTTCTCCACATAAGCCAACTAGTCTAATCCCACTCTTCTGCTCGCTCCTCAAACCTTTAATATTCCTCTTTTTCAAACAACTATCACATTCACTTTTGAAATACATATGGACTCTTGCTTCAACTAGCAGAGAATTCCACATTCTAATCATGTTCTTGTTGAAATTTTTTTTAACATTCGCTTGAATTCTTTTTGTAATTAATTTAAATGTACACCCTCTCATTACTGATGCTGAGCAGTGGGTACAATGTATCACCCTATCAGAACAATTGATAATTTTGAACACCTCTACCAAACCAACCTTAAATTTTCTCAGCTCTTGTGGAAAAATTACTATTTCTCTTGTTTCTCTTTATAACAGTAACCCCTCGTCCTTAGTAATATTCGAGAGAATCTATTTCCTATTGACTGTTTTTATCCCTTCTATAATGATATCTCTTTCCCAGCTGCCCCCTCCCGAACACATTCCCTTCCCCTTTAACGACCTACCCGAAGACAACTGCTGTCAATCCCGCAGCCTGAAATTGAAAGCCTCTTTGCTTTCACCATCAGCTGTCTGTAGCTCACTGGTTTCATTTAAATGAAATCTGTGCCCCACCACTGGGCAGGTTGATGTAAGCCCATTTCTCATCCATACACTGCATTTTATTTATATAATCTTCCAGTTCTTCAAATAATTCCATTTGGCTGGCTAAGCAGTACCTAACTTTTAGAAATCTCTGCTGATTAATTCATGATTCTTCAAGTATTTAGTAATTTTAATCTTCATTATAGACTTGGTAGTTTCACAACAAATGAAGTAAGATTAACTGGCCTAAGCTGTTTCAGGAAGCCGGAGACAAGATAGCAACGGCTCTGACTACAGATTTTCAATGTTTTTATAAAGGCAAATTGCACCAGAAAACTGGAGGATGGCCAATAGAACATATATGTTCAAGAAGGGAAAGAAAGATGTTATAATTTCATTGGTCCGTGGTCCATGATGACAATGAAAAAATATTGGAACATTTTGCAATTAGGATTACTTTAACAAATTATGCCAGAGAATGGTAGGACTTGTGTTTATGTCCGTACCTTCTCAAAAGTTGAGAGTTCCCAATCTTGGCAGGGTGATCAGAAGGGAAACTGGGAAAGAAATCAGGCCAGTGTTCTGCACTTACTGGGGCCGATGTTGACTTTGTGCAATAATGTAAAGTGGGTGATAGCAGCCCATCTTGCATCTCTTCTGATTTGAAGTCAATGGAAATAAAAATTAGGAGAGATGTTAAACGGGCTGCCAACTCGCTAACACCCATTTCTCAGTATTGCACAAAGTCAAGATCACCGCAATCAATCATTTTAACAGTGTGTTGACGATTGGTGCACAACGTGAGGAGACCCAAAAAAGGACAGAATACCTTAAAAATGGACAACATTGTATGGCACTGATACCATAGGTGACAAATTAATTACTGCTCTGCAACAGTTTTTCCACTCTCCAACAGCTTGTTTTCCTCATGAGCATTGTGTTGGCCATTGACTGGACCACCTCTGCATTTGAAAAACAAAAATGTCTCTTCCTTAATTGGCTACCAGTTTTGTATTCAAATCATTAATTTTCCAATTTGTGTCACATCTCAATAATGTTTAACACCTGCTTAACTTATTCCATTTGTTCTTTTGTAAAGTCCTCAAATCAGAAATATAAAAAACAACAAAAAAGGAGCAAGAGACAGTTAAAAAAAAAAACTCTGGTTTGAACACAATGAACTACAAGTGTCAGGGGAATCTGACAAGGAAGTTGAGGCACTTCTGCCAAGGGCAGGAAGAAATCAGATGGGAAAGTGGATTCATTTTGCTCATCTGCTCCCTCTGCTGCATTGGTGGAACCTTAAAGATGTTCAGTGCTTACAGTCAGTCAAAGCTGAATGCAGGATACTGGACCCCATAACAAATAAATGATCAGTGAAAAATAAACAAGGATATTACTTGAGGTTTTGTGATATAACTTGCATATACTATATAGAATTAGTGGATTAATGAAATGAATATTGATGATTAGAATATTATTCTTACAATAATTTTCAATCAAACTTATAATGAATTTATACAACTAGCCTTGTTGTAAATATATCCATAACAACTGAAGATCCTGATTTTCATTTTTTTTTTGCAAATAATATTTTATTAGCTCATATTTTGTTTATTAAAATGCCATAAAATTTAAGTCTCACAATTATAGGGAAGCTGGAGCTAGATAACGATTCTAAGTTTCAAAAGGTAGAGTAATAAGAAGACTTCTGAAGGATTAAATTTAGTTATGCAATTAATAATGCTTAGCAATTAATAATGCTTAGCAATTTTGCTTCAATGTTTTAAAATGTCATTATATTTTCACCTTTTTCCAGCTCTGTTTCTGTATTTAAACTGTTAGTAGGAATTTCATGAAAGGTCAAGTGGCATGTCTGATGTTCACAGGTAAATTAGAACTAAGGGAACAAACTCCACCCCTCCCTACTCCCTAGTTGGTCAAAGGTAGAAATAAGTCATAAAGACCATGAAGGTTTAATCCCTGAAAAATTGAGTTCTGCTGTTATACATTAACTTATCTTTTTGCTTTAGGTGGTATGGGAAACATCATGCAGGGGCTTTCTCCTCATCTTTGTCCGGTAATGTGCTATTTGTAAAGCATGGATAGGGTCAGGATTGAGTTTGATGGTGCCGCTATTTGCTGTCCAGTTGAGGAATGGCTACTTGGGTGGGTAAGAGGAGATGGGTGACTCTGAGGAACTGAAACCCAGATTAACTCAACAAAGGCGGAGTTGTATTCAAGCATGAGTTAGCACCTGTCAAACTCTACCCCAGCATGAGTCAGCACCTGTGGAACTATACCCCAGTGAAAGTCAGCACCTGTGGAGTTGTACCCCGGCATAAGACAGTTCCTGTTCAAATATGCCCCAACATGAGTCATTGCTTGTGAAACTTTGTCCTAGTAATTCTGTGGAACTGTACCCTATAAAAAATCAACACCTATAGAACTATACCCAAATATGGGTCACCATCCATGTAACTGCATCCCAGCTCGAGTCGACATGTGTGGAACTGTAACCAAGTGAGAGTGAGCAGCTGATTAACTATGTACCAGCACAAGCCAATGGCGTGGGAAGTGGTCCCCAGTGAGATTCAGTGCACTTGGGACTGTATCTCAGTAAGAGTCAATGACTGTGGAACTGTACCATAGTGACAGTAAACACCTGTGGAACTGTACGCTAGTGAAAGCCAACACCTGTGGTAGTGTCTCCGAGTATGAGTTAGAGCCTTCAGAAAACAGGATAGGAAAGAGGAGAAAATTGAGAGAGGAAAGATTAGCTAAAAATTGATTAAACAGGTAGCAGTTTTAAATAACATTCAAATGATTTGATCCAAACAGAAACCAACTCATTAATACTCTTTTTACAGTTGTATCGGTTTTTGGTATTGGATAACTAAGAGGAGTGAATGAGTCTCATCTGGAACAGATTTTCACCTTTTTTGCCAAATCCAAAATGATACAGGTGAGGCATGGGATCACAATTGGAATTCTAAGATTTGCTTTACTGATGATGGAAATTTATCAAAAACTCAATAATGTCATTGATTATTGTTTCCACATCATAATGGAGAGTAAGTAGCACAAACTAACTTCATTTTTTTCTGAAAAAAAGACTTCTGGGACTGAGTTTTAAGGCCTCCTGCCTGGGAAAAATGGCGCCCCCAAAATGGAGTGGAAGAACTTACTACCATGTTCCCGCTGGCACCCTGGCTGTATCCATTTTGGTGGGGTCCTCTGAATAGACAGCTCAGCACTGCCTGGAGAAAGCATGCAATTAACTTATATATTTAAATCTGGGTATTATTGATATCACCCTAACCCTAATATGCCATTTGAACTGGGCGGAGTGTGTGGCATGCTTGCCACGCCCCATATCAGCTGGTGTGTGTGCCAAATAGGAAACAACAGGGAAGTTTTATTTTATTTTTGTGGTGCTGGGAGAAGCAAGAGTTCTCCCCTCACCACCCCCACCCCAGGCTGAACAAAACCAGTCTGGGCCACTGCCACTCCAGTTTTCCCTGTCCCTTGAGATCAGAGCCCCCTCCCCCACCCCCCAACATCCCACCAACGTACCTTCTTCCTGATGGACTGCCTGATATTGCAGCAGCCCAGAGCTAGAGGGCTGCCTTAGGGTGCTTCAATTCCACCTGCAGCCTTCCAGCTCGATGCTAATGATGCCTGTCCCTCAGAATGGTCTGGGTCTCCCGCCAGGCAGTCATGAAAAATCCGCTTGGGGGATGGGGGAGGGGGTTGAAATACTACCCCCAGTGTCTGATTTGCCTTTGAGCAATTTCCAAACAGCCTGCTCACAAACCAGACCGTTCATCTGAAAACAAAATGAGTAGTAACTTTGAACCCCAAAGGTAAAAGTGACATGGAGATCTAACTGTTGCAGGTGTAAGAATGTATAGTTGTGTACTACATATAGTCAATGTCATGTTGAAGAGCATTCAGAATGGCTGCATTACAATGTATCCATTTCAAGACCATCTAAGAGAAAACAAAGAGAAATGCAGTGGGGGAAAAAATGAATGTGTTATTACATGTTATCATACAGTAATATAGAAACAGAAACAGAAGGCGCTTCTTTCCTGTGCTGAATTTAGGTCCTTCTTCGAGAATAATTTTACACAAATTTTACACAAAATCCCATTTTCCTGTTTTCTCTCTGTATTCTTTTAAATTCTTCAAGTAATTATCCTGCACCTCTTTGAATGCTGCAATCAAATTAACGCCGATCCCCACTTGTAGCAAAGCATTCAACATTCTGATAATGCTGCGTGAAAAAATCTCTTCTAATCTCCCACTTTCATGCATCCAGTGCTTATCCTGAGATTATGACCTTTTGTCTTTGATTTGTATTTTATAACCACAATCTTGTTGACCGTTTCATAGTACATATGAATGCTCTGAACTCTGAGGTTCAGAGCTTAAAGTATATATTCAGGTACCCAAAATCCTTTACCCATACGATAACATATAATAATGCCAAAAATGTATTGACGCTTAAAAAAAGAAAAATGAGTGAATACATCGAACTGAGGTAGATGTCTTTAATTACAGTGATACAATGATTTGACAAAAGTGCATTGATAATTTGTGAACAAGATGCAACAATAAGTCTTTTACCAACAAATCATAATATGGTAAAAATGCAACTCAATTTCTTGCTGGAACATTTAACATCATCACCTTGAACAGCTCTCCAAAAGAAATTAAAATTTGTGTACAGGCAAAAATAAAAGCCTTTAATTTTTAAAATTAATATATCACTAGTAACTCAATCATTTGATATAAAACATATATAATATATACAAAAATAGATATTTGATCAATTCACCCACAAGATTAAACCCATAGAATCAGAACATATTTACCATCCACAAATGATAAATAGACCCCCAAATGTTAAACTTAAATTGTTAGAATACATGCGGTCCCCCCAGAAAAACTCTAGTATTTCCGATGTGTCGAATGATATGTAATATGCACATCATGTGATCAGGACAGTAGGGGCCTCCATATAAATCTGAATTAATTTTCTTATAATATATAAGTCTTCGACATTTTGCAGCAAATTAAATTAAGATGCAAGAAATAATCCTTAAAAGGTGCGAAGGAAAAACAAAATGTCATCAAAATTTGATCCCATACATTTTACAGAAGTGAATGAACACTAGCTACAGAATGGGTTTGGGGTTCTGCTCTCAGACAGTAGCAGATACAGTGTGCGTGGAATCCTCTTTCTCCAATGTGTTTAAGTACCTGGTTTTTTTCTTCCAATTCTACTGTTGTACTTCTGGCTTTTCTCATCATGTTGGCACACATTGATTCAGAATTATTTATTTCATTTTGGATTAAGCAGCAGGCGTCAATTCGATCAGCTGGTGCATAGAGGGGGTAATCGTGCAGCAAAGCTTGTGTTGTAGTTTCCTGTAAACCAGAGCAGAATACGTGGACTGAATGGAAATATTACATTGCAATATTACAAGTCAGAGTACTGCACACCCAAGTAAACTAATCCTACCAGGCACGTAACTTGTTAAAATAGCATACACAAAAAGACCAGCAGCACGTGTGGAGAGGAAATTGTTGCACTGCAATTCAATTGGCATCAAGTCAACGGGACAAAAATTGGACAGGACTATAAAGAACAGACAGATTGTAAAGGCCAGCCCATCTGCTAAAAGCACATTAGCAACAGAAACAGTGGCTGGAATTTTGTCAGTATGGCAGGGGCCATGGGAGCAGCATGCCCTCCCAATCGGTAAGTGGGGTCTGGGGTCGCCCGGGTGGGGTGGGGGGCAAGGAGGGGTTGGTGAGGGTGGAGGAGGCTGCTGCGGGGGCAGCCATTGCCACCAGGGGTCCCTTTGTGGCCCACAGAGTGCCTGCAGAAGAGGACCCCGCCCCCGAGGATGCAGGAATACTGCCAGGGTTCACCAGGTGGTCTTCTGATGGAGCAGAGGTCCCACCTGCCACTGGTAAAATGCCAGCAGCGGTGGGAAGAGGCCCTTAATTGGCAATTCAAGTGGCTCAATTGGCCTCTGGGCAGGAGGGCCATCCTCCACCATCCCCACCGCTGGTAAAATACACTCCACCATCCCCCCCCCACTCCCTCCCCCCCACCTTCCATTGCCATTTTACAGTCCATCCCGCCTCCCAGTCCATCCCAAGAGGGCTGGTAAAATCCAGCCCAGTGGAGACAAGGTTTGGTAGCCCGCAAATCACGGCACGGAGGCAAAAGTCATGGTTCATTTGGTAGCACTCTGCCTCTGAGCTAGAAAGTCGTGGGCACAAGCTCAATTCCAGTACTTGAGCACAACAATATAGGTTGAACCTCCAATGCAGCACTGAAGCATTGCTGCCTGCCCTCTCAGGTGGATGTAAAAGATCCCACAGTACTAATTTGAAGAAGAGCAGGGGAGTTATCACCAGCAACCTGGTCAGTATTTATCCCTCAATCAACATCATGACTACAGATTAAACGAAAAATGGCTCGGGTGACCGCCACAGCGCAGGAGTGGGGTATGGGCCAGACCTGCGCCACGTACAGCAACAACGTGAGTGCCTCGCACCTGATGACCAGGTTCTTACCCACAATGGAGAGAGATCGCTGCCCCCACATGCCCAACTTTTGTCGTACCTTGGCTACTCGCTCCTCCCAGGTTTTGGTGCACGCCCCGGCCTTTCCGAACCATATCCCCAGTACCTTCAGGTAGTCTGACCTGACGGTGAAGGGGACAAAGGATCAGTCAGCCCAGTTCCCAAAGAACATGGCCTCACTCTTGCCGTGGTTAACTTTGGCTCCCGAGGCCAGTTCGAACTGGTCGCATATGCTCATCAGTCTGCGCACGGACAGCGGATCCGAGCAGAAGACGGCGACGTCATCCATGTACAGGGAGGTTTTAACCTGAGTGCCTCCGCTGCCTGGGATTGTCACCCCTCTTATGCTCGCATCCTTCCTAATAGACTCAGCAAAGGGTTCAATACAGCAAACAAACAAGACCGGGGACAGAGGACAGCCCTGTCTGACTCCAGATTTGATCGGGAAACTTTCCGATTCCCACCCATTGATTGAGACTGTGCTACTGATGTTTGTGTAGAGCAGTTGGATCTAATTGCAGATTCCCTCCCCAAACATCATTTTGGAAAGCACGTCCATCATGTAGGTGTGCGATATCCTGTCAAAAGCCTTCTCCTGGTCCAGGCTGATGAGGCAGGTGTCCACCCTCCTGTCCCGTACGTAGGCGATCGTATCCCCGAGTAGCGCGAGACTATCAGAGATCTTCCTGCCGGGTACAGTACAGGTCTGATCGGGGTGGATCACCAACTCCAGAGCAGACTTGATTCGACTGGCTATGACTTTGGACAGAATCTTGTAGTCAACATTAAGCAGTGAGATGGGCCGCCAATTTCTGATTTCTGCCCTCTCCCCTTTCAGCTTGTAGGTGAGGGTGATGATGCCTTTCCTCATGGATTCTGACATGCTGCCGCTTCATCTGGGGATCTAAAATGGACCGGGTCCGGAGGGACACGATGTTCAAATCTCTGGACAAGGGCGGGAAAAATGTACCCAACGTGGCCCTCATCCTGATGACCACCTTCGTGTGCGGCTGCATCATGCTGTGTGTAGACCTCCAGTACGCAAACTCCAAGTGTCACTACGTGCTGAGGTTCTATCTGTCCCCGGTGTTGCGAAGGATGGGCCTGGTCACATTGCCGCGGAACGCTCCATGCAGTTGGGCCGTGCCGTACCACCTATCCTTCGTGGAGCAGTTTCTGCGGGAAAACACCTTTGACCACTGGTCCATCAGGCAGTGGTCTGCACGGAATGTCCTCAGGGCCCTACGGGAAAAGGAGACGGGGGATCCTGTCGGATGGTTCCCCGAGCAGACCGTCAAAGTCATTTGGCGGAATGCCTCATCACCAGAACTTTCAAACAAGCAGCAAGACGTAGCTTGGCTGGTGGTGAGAAGGGCCCTCCCCATCAGATCCTTCATGCACACCCGAAGTCTCGCCCCCTCCGCACAATGCCCCCGCGGTGGCTGTGGTGGGGAAGAGACGGTTGCCCACCTCCTCCTGGAATGTGTCTTTGCAAAGCAGGTGTGGAAAGAGATGCAGTGGTTTTTGTCGAGGTTCATCCCAAGCAGCTCTGTAACACAGGAGTCTGTGCTCTACGGGCTGTTCCCAGGGACGCACACCGAGACAAACATCAACTGCTGCTGGAGGACTATCAATTCGGTGAAAGACGCCCTTTGGTCTGCCCGAAATTTACTGGTCTTCCAGCGCAAAGAGTTGTCCACGACCGAATGTTGCAGACTGGCACATTCCAAGGTCCAGAACTACGTGCTGAGGGACGCACTAAAGCTTGGGGCAGCCGCAGCAAAGGCTCAATGGGGAAAGACCACAGTGTAAGGTCCCCCCACCAAGCTGAACTGAGGGGCTGGATCCATGGGAAACCCCTCGAACTGTATCGGAGAAATTTTGTGTGCTGTAAATGTAAAAATGTATATGGCATGACAATGAAATGGAAGGGTTGTGAGGCAACTCATGATTGTATAGAAGGTAACTGATCACCTTTGCACTGTTAGTATTTTTTGACTTGATGCTGTTTTAAACTGTTTGGGAATGTAATTTTTACAGATTTTTATGAATAAAGTATATTTTGGAAATAAAAAAAAACATCATGACTACAGATTAGCTGCTCATTATCACATTGCTGTTTGTGGGAGTTTGCTGTACACAAATTGGCTGCCACATTTCCTACATTACAATGGTGACTACACTTGAAAAAGTGTCGCATTGGCTGTCAAGTGCTTTGAAAAAAGAAACAAATTGGCACGAGGATCATGATGCGCGATTAATCAGGGCCTGTTTCTTCCAATGCAGTCAGCACACCAATTTCATGCTGCTTGCTAATCTACATGATGCTGTGTGATGCCTGTGTAAATACACTGCTGCATGCCTCGCCAGGGGGCCCAAGCTTGTACGAAGCTAGCACCACTTAAAGCTAGCTTGGACTACTTAAAGCCAGCCTGCACCTTTTGAAGGGGAGGTGTATACTGGCTGGAGCAGGTGCCTGAACTGTTTGCGGAAGAGAGCCTGAGCAGGAAGAAGAGTGAATTATGGCACAACAGGGGCAAATGCATGCTCCAGCACTCTCTGACATTGCACTTGATGCCATGGTGGAGGAGGTTGTGAGATACCTGATGCCTGAGGGGTCAAGTTGACTGTCAAATGCTATTTTATATATCTATGCAATGCTAATGCGTCAGGTAACATTTAATTGCATTGTATGTGACGTCACAACCCTCTGACTTTGTAAATGACTTTCAGAACACATTTCCCAGCCATACGGCGATGGGCTGGGAGGTGGGAGGGCTGGTAATATGGTGGGGGAAGGGGCCAGGAGGTGAGCCTGATGTCTTCCCGCCACCATGGCATATTGCCAGCTGCAGAAACCTCAACAGCACGGCTACCCACTGGGCAGCTAATTGAGCCACTTAAGGGCCCAATTAAGGGCCACATCCCGCCCTTGCCGGCATTTTGCCCATGTTAGGATGGTCCGCTGCCATGTGGCGAGACTGCCAGCTAATTCCTGGTGATATCCCAGCGGGTTCCTGTGCGGCCCTCCCTAATGGTTGCTCCATGGCCCATGGAGGGCCACTTCAGGGTCCCACCACCCATCGGCGTGGGGTCAGCTCCTGCGGCCAGATCTAATCATCACTAAGAAAATTTAGCCCAAGGAGACAGAGTGAAAACTGGCATAGTTAAATCACAAGCTGTGAGTAGTTTAGCGAGAATTGGATGTTAGCCACCTGCAAGAACAAGTTAGCAGTGCTAACTGTGTATGAGAACCAAGTCAACCATAACAGCATTGGAATGTTGTTAAAAGAAAGAGAGGACCAATAAGTCTGCTGAAAGCTGGTATACTGGGTACTTCAGAAGGGTCATTAACTATCAAGGATGTCCCTTTGTGTTGCCAAGCTGTGCCTAATACCTGTTGTAATGGTTAAAACAAGTGATGTAAGTGGGGGGGAGTCAGTAGATCGAAAACTGAGAAAACAGGGACATTATGTACGTGGAATTTCTTTAATTGGATAATGAGGTTTTGGGTGTAAGCTAATGATTAGTTTGACAAGGCTCAATAGTTTTTGAATTGTCGCAAAGATAATAAGAAAGGGGTCCCAACAGGCGATCTGGGTAGAAGACTTCAGGAAAATACAAGTGACACCCAGGATATTAGTCAGAAGTGAAAACCAGGGGGTATGAACACTTGCAGTCACAGGTGAGGTGAGAGTGACTGCCCTTGACATCAAGGCAACATTTGACCGAGTATGGCATCAAGGAACCCTAGCAAAACTGGAGTCAATGGGAATCAGGGGGAAACTTTCCACTGGTTGGAGTCATACCTAGCACAAAGGAAGATGGTCGTGGTTGTTGGAGGTCAATCATCTCAGTCCCAGAACACCACTACAAGAGTTCGTCAGGATAGTGTCCTAGACCCAACCATCTTTAGCTGCTTCATCAATGACCTTCCCTCCATCACAAGGTCAAAAGTGGGGATGTTTGCTGATGATGGCACAATGTTCAGCACCATTCGTGACTCCTCAGATACTGAAGCAGTCCATGTCCATATGCAGCAAGACTTGGACAACATCCAGGCTTGGGCTGACAAGTGGCAAGTAACATTCATGCAACACAAGTGCCAGGCAATGACCATCTCCAACAAGAGAGAATCTAGCCACCTCCCCTTGATGTTCAATGACATTACCATCGCTGAATCCCCCGCTATCAACATCATGGGGGTTATCATTGACCAGAAACTAAACTGGACCAGCCACATAAATGCCGTGGCTACAAGAGCAGGTTAGAGACTGGGAATTCTGCAGTGAGTAACTTGTCTTCTGTCTCCCCAATGCCTGTCCACCATCTACAAGGCACAAGTCAGGAGTGTGATGGAATACTCTCCACTTGCCTGGATAGGTGCAGCTCCAACAACACTCAAGAAGCTCGACACCATCCAGGACAAAGCAGTCTGCTTGATTGGCACCCCATCCACCACTTTAAACATTCACTCCCTCCACCACCGATGCACAGTGAGCAGCAATGTGTACCATATACAAGATGCACTGCAGCAACTCACCAAGGCTCCTTTGACAGCACCTTCCAAACCCATGACCTCTACAACCTAGAAGGACAAGGGCAGCAGATGCATGGGAACACCATCACCTGCAAGTTCCGCTCCAAGCCACACACCATCTTGACTTGGAACTATATCATTGTTCCTTCACTGTCGCTGGGTCAAAATCCTGGAACTCCCTTCCTAACAGCACTGTGGGTGAACACACACCCCAAGGACTGCAGCGGTTCAAGAAGGCAGCTCACCACCACCTTCTCAAGGCCTATTAGGGATGGGCAATAAATGCTGGCCCTGCCAGCGACGCCCACATCCCATGAACGAATAAAAAAAACTTCTACCCAGGGCAGAACTGGGTAACATAAAACTCAACTGTACCTTGAAAACTACTGCTCAAATACTAGAATGTATTAAGTCTTACTCATATTGGATAAAGTTGAATCACTGTCACCAATATGGATCAATTTCAAATCATTGGTAATTGGGGTCTGAAAAGGTAGAGAGGAGAGATGTGATCCATAATAGGGGACCAGGAGGCCCTCCAGAAAAACTTTGTGAAGGCAGTGGGAGTAGATAGTCATGGCAATCAATACCAGGAGTCTCGTTCCGAGGACCTGGATGCAGTGAAACAAAAAGTTCAACAACCTCACACGAGTGGTCAAGGTAAGTGAATGTATCTTCAAAAGCCATTTGCTACCAACTGCAACAAGAACTTACACTCTGCTCAAGGCACCACACTTACATAACTCACCTACCAACAGCCTCTATTAATCACAAAAACAATGACAATTTATATTTATATAGTGCATTTAACACAGTAAAACAGCCCAAGGCATTTAATGAGCGATATCAATAAAAACGTTTTTCATATTTTCTACACTGAGCCACAGAAGGAGATATCAGGACAGATGACTAAAAGCTTGATCAAAGAGGTAAGTTTTAAGAAGCATCTTAAAGAAGGAGAGAGAGGTAGAGAGGCAGAGAGGTTTAGGGTGGAAATTTCAGAGTTTAGGCCCAAGGCAGCTGAAAGCACAGCCAGCATTGGTGGAGTGATTAAAGTCGGGGATGTTCAACAGGACAGAAATGGAGGAGTTGTGGGGCTGGAGGAGGTTACAGAGATAAGGAGCGGCAAGGCCATGGAAGGATTTGAAAACAAGGATGCGGATTGTAAAAATAAAGTGTCTTTGGATGGGGAGTCAGTGAAGGTCAACAAGCACAGCGGTGATGGGTGAATGAGATTTGCAGCAATTTAAGATATGGGCAGCAGAGGTTTGGGATGAACACAGGTTTAAAGTTTAGGTAGGTTGGAAGATGGGAGGCCAGCTGGGGAGCATTGGAATAGTCAGATCTAGAAGTAACAAAAGCATGGCAAGGGTTATAGCAGCAGATAAGCTGAGGCAGTGTCAAAGTCAAGCAATATTATGGAGGTGAAAATAAGCAGTTATTGTGATTGTGTGGATGTGTGGTCAGAAACTCGTCTCGGGGTCAAACACAACACCAAGGCTGTGAACGGTCTTGCTCGGCTTCAGACAATTGCCACAGATGGAAACAGTGGACAGGGAACAGAGTTTGTGGTGGGGACCAAAGACAATGGTTTAAATTTCTGCTCATCCAAAATTGGATGTTGGACAAGCAGCATGACGAATCAGAGACTGTGAAGGGGTCCAAGGAGATGCTGGTAAGATAGAGCTGAGTGTCATCAGCATACATATGGAATCTGATATGTTTTTGGATGATATCACTGATTAGTAGCTGTGGATGAGAAATAGAAAGGGGCCAAGGATAGATCCTTGGGGGACTCCAAAGGTAACTGTGTGAGAGGAGAAAGAAAATACAGTTCCATGACAGTAGGAAGGGAAGCCATCACAATATACCTAAAATTTATCACTTCACTCACACACTGAGCACTGCGACAAGCCTCACACACACATACATACTGCCAGCTATTCAACCATGACAACCACAACACTCAAACTGATTGCAGCACACTCACCGATGCACTCTCTCTTGCAAAACAAGGTGGTATGCTACCGGAAGTTGCAGGTGCTAACTGGCAGGTGACAGGTGTGGCTCCATGTGCTTACTCCCATGGAGGAGATGGTGCTCACCATCATTGAGCAGCCATTGCCGAGGATGTGGCCAGTGGTAGTCTGAAACTATAGAAGACGTTGGTGTGATCATATCTAATGCTCCTTCTCACATCTCGCTTCCCTGTTTTCCCACAATCTCTTCTGACTTACTAGCTGCAGATGGTGTAAGCACACACCTCTTGTTTCCCCCCCAATCACACACCACAACGTTAGCCTTGTGCTTTTGCCCTTTCACATACCTAAGAATTGAAATCTGGCCAGGCAGTAATGGAAGAGCAAAAAGTGAAAGAGCAGGAGGATAGTGATGATGAAGAAACACCATCACTTACTCTTATGTTCGTAGCCACTAGCACAGATACTGGCACCGCCTGCACTTTAGAGAATAGCTTAGAGGCACAATCTGCCCTCTGTGGTGAGACACTGGGCAGGAATGGCCTTCACCCAGGGCAGGGGGCAAGGGTAGTGTAGTTGCCAGCTCACTGGCGAGAGAGAGGTCGCATACAAGTTCTGCTACATAGGACTCAGATGAGGTGGGCTATCAAAGAAGGCTGATAGTTATGCACACTGAAATGCTTGGTGCATAGGCAGGCCTGCCAGGACGCCTGCATGCAACATCAAGGGGCATGGAGGAGTCCAGCACTAACTTGGCACAGGGTTTTACGCAGAGCTTGGAGCCCATCCTTTCCAGTGTGAAATGGTACCCAACATCATTAGGACACTTACTGACCCAAACATGGTGCAGTGTCTGATGACTGAGGCCTCAGCTTCCACTGCAGCACAAGCAGCAGTCACCCAATATTTGGGTGCCATGATGGAAACTAAGAATTCCGTAATGCAAGCTCAGCTTGCTGCCATGCAAGCTCAGATTGCTGCCATCATGGCTGCAGATACCAATATTCAAAGGGGCCAGCAGCATGTCAATCTGTCCTCCAACAGTTAACCAGAACGCTGCGGCACTGCCCTGAAGGAGTATTGGTGGCTCCTGGCAGCACAAACAAGGTTTCCTCTCTCAGGATGACAGCATTTGTCCTCTCACCACTGCCCTCTACAGTGCCCTTGCTGTTGCCTGTTATCCAGCCAACCTAGACTGCTGCCACCCATGCCAAAATGGTGCAGTCCGAAGCCAGGCCTTCTAGGCCCTAAGCTGCTCAAGGTTGTGCTGCAGTGCCATCTGCAGTCTTCCCTTCTGAAAGTCAGCAGCCTTCCAACAACTATGCTGCAGCCATTGGGATAGTACTGCAAGTGAGCACCAGAACAGGCAAAGGCACACGGAAGACAGGCAATAAGGGAAAGCACAAGGGTGATGAGTTGACATTTGTATCCAATATGGCATGATTTGGTTTGGAGTATTTATTTTATGCTGGCCTTTTTTTTAACATTGTGGCTAAGCGGACGCTGTAATGGTCAGTATCAGAGGGTAGGTAAGGTGAGGGACTGTTGGTGAATGGGGAATTGGGGTTGTATTTACTGGTATCACAGACAGATGAGTCATTCATGGACAGCCCAGTCAGAAAGGGGTTGTGTTGGTTACCTCCTCCATTCCACTTCCTCCAACTCTTCCTCCTCCACTTCCTGCTCCTCAGCTGCTCGCCATTTATCTGGTGGCACGAGCTGTGCCCTCATGCAGCAAACCACCATAAATCTTAGCACATGATTTGCCGAGTACTGCAGGGCTCCTCCAGAATGGTCCAGGCATCAAAAGGGTAGTTTCAGCACCCCAGTGGTCTAATCTATCTCATTTTGTGTGGCAGCAGAGTAAGCATGCTGCCCATGTGTGCATGGGATGCATGCCAGAGTCATCAGCCATGTCATCAAAGTTTATCCCTTGTTGTCCCATAGCCACTTTTTGGTTTGTTGTGGTGGTTCAAAAGCAGATGGCACAGCGGACTGCCACAGAATGAAGACATGACTGCTGCCAGGATACTACATGATGCTGCCTATGGTTGCACATCACCTGGGCGTGAGGGAGTGGAGTCCATTTCAGTTGCAGTACATCTCAGAGTTGACATGCAGCGCCTGCAAAGTCACGTGCACCCTGCACCATGGGGAAGCCTGCAATCCTGGCGAAGCTTTGTGCTCACTTCTCCTGCTTGTCTCTGGCAAGAAAGAATGAAATGTATTCAGCTCCATTTGAATACAGGGTCTCAGTGACCTCCCTTTTGAAACAGTGGATGGCAAGCTAGGAGATTTTGCAAATGTTGGCCTGCTCCAGTCTGGAAGGGAGTTGGCCTGCTCCAGTCCACGCATAAAAGTTCATGGCCGTGCTCACCATCACAGCCACTGGCAATGCTGTCATGGCCCTGCTCTGAGCTGGCAGTTGTGGCTGCAGCAAGTGGCAGAGTTCAGTAAGGACGTCCTGACTGTTCCTCGCTGAGATTCAGGTAGGGGAATTGCTTCCTGAACACCATGGGTGGCTATGGCCTCTTACTGAGAGCCCTTCTCCCCATTCTTCCTCTTTCCTCTTGTTCTGCTCTTTGTTGCTTCTGCTCATTCTCCCTGTCAAGCAATAGTCCAAGGGGAACATTTACTACTGCACCTCTGTTGGGGAGCAAGTGGTTTTTGCAGCAAACTTGAAGTGAAGAGAAAGTTCTTCAGCATGTGCCACACCAATCCCTATAGACTTCAGCCCCTTAAAGAACTCTAAAACCTTCACACACGTCTACACTCCCAGGAAGTGCCAGTAAAAATCAATCAGCAACTAACCTGTAAGCAGTTGATGATCCCTTTAAATAGCACTGGTGGGGGGTCCTTCCTATTGCTGAATGCATGTTCAGCTGTGCGTGATCAAGAGAGTTAGCTGGAACATTTGGCAGCATTACACGCTGAATGGCGTCACAATCTGCCTACTCTGCATACTTCCGGCAGATGCTCTCTGTGCACGCTAATGCCCTCACCAAAACAGTGTTCAGCGCGGCCTGAACCAGAAGTGTGCCCGTGTGTCACATGGACATCATTTCAAAGCCAAAAAACTGGGCACTAAGGAGCCTAATATTGTAGGCAAAACTACAAAGTAAAAGATTCAAACCTTCAGAGAACAAAATGGTAAAAATGAAAATCCGGTGATGTCTACAAACGGCAGATAAAACTGTTGCTGCAGTCACTGTTCTTATAAAATGCACCAACTACAGTTATTAAATAAAGAGAGAAAATATTAGGGTAAATAACAGCAATTAGATTACTCCACTACTGGAAAAAGTCCTTCACAAAGAAAGACTTGAATTTATAAAGCTTTTTTCATAAACACTGTATGTCTCAAAGCACTTTACAGCCAATTAAGTACTTTTGAAATGTAGTCACTGTTGTAATGTAATGTTCATAACCCATAAAAAGACTCAAGCGTGAAATAAATAGGGCAATATTCAAATTTTTTTGTTGACTAGAAGAAAATGATCTCACATGAGACTCAACTAATTTGTATTCCTTTTTCTGTGGAAGCTGTTTTTCCTCTTAGTTAATTTTATGGTACTGTTACGACCGACCGCTCTAGTCAAAGCCCCCAATTAAAATATACGATTCTGATTGTGGTGGGAGAAATGCACTGTTAATTCAATCCCGTTGCTCCACAGATCGCCTAACATACCATTTAATACTTTCCAAATTAAAGAAAGCCCCAAAAAATTGTACCATCTATTAACCCCCAAATGAGGCTAACCAAACCAGGTGTCTTTAAATCAACAAATTAACTCTTTAATTAGAACTAAATTCTTAAACACTATGAAGATATAAACAACATTTAAAATAAAAAAGAGTCCTTGCAAATTTATAGTCCAATGTTGCCTGAAGTCCTCACAGAATGTTGCTTGAAGTCCTCACAGTCATCCTATGCAGAAAAAAAAGCTTCTTCCACAGTAGGACAGTCTGTAGTCTAACTCCAGCAGTAGGTGATGCTTTCCTTCTCCAGCGAATTTCAACAATTAACAACGTGCAAACACTTTCAATAGAATCAATCTAACTTTAGAGTTTTTGAAGCATAAAAGATTGTCACAGTCTAACTTCCCTTCATTCAGTTCAAATTACCAGAGATCTCTGTTTTTGGCTTGACTTTTTAAAATTTTTTTAGAGATAATAATTAAACAGACTAAAATCCTATTCCTTCAGTTTAAATGGTTGAGAGCTCTTTTTTCAGGCGCTAAACACCACAGCTGTCTGTCTGCATCCTCTGTGTCTGTGTTCTGTTAGAACAAGCTGTTTTCAACTAAAAAGCCAGTTCAAAATTGAATTGTAACAAATGTATCACTTCATACTCACTCCCAGTGAGTGAGTATTATTTATGGTAATTATCTATGGTAATGAGAATGCACCCTTTGAATTGCAGTCTCCAAATGGCTGTTACTAAGACAACAAAAATGCACCTTCCTGTAAACTCCTGAGGCTTGCTGGTTCTTAAAGCAATTCCGATCCTTTGCAAGCCTTAAAGGCAAACTGCATATTCCTGGGGAAAAAAAACTACAGGACCATGACAGTACTAAGTGGCAAATGAAAAGATGGAATGGAACACACTACTTTGAACTTATAGGGCAGAAATTGAACAGCTCTTATACCCAGTTTGCACACCCAGTCACGCAATGAAGATAATGGACCAGAATTTACTATAACTGGTTAACAAATGGTGCTGACTGTCAGTTAGACTTGCCTTTGCCCATTTAATTTCCATGAGATGTTGCTATAAAAGGGAGATTGATGAAGTGTGGTGCCTTGTATAAAACATCTGAATCTGTGTGAACAAGTCAAGCAACTGATTGCAATCAGAGTGAAGCAGCATAGAGTCTGAACCTCAGTAAGAGCGATTTGCCCTGGATACTTTAGTTGCTAAAGAGCCTCGGAGGTGGCCTGGGTGGGGGTCTTAAGTTGAAAAGATGGTTTCGCCCACATTTAGCACAAGACACCACCTTGGTAATGGAGCTGAAACAGTCGCTCAGAGGATCACTAAGGGGCTAATTTGCCACTTAAATTGCCTGTTAGCACTCATTATGGAGGCTGCATGCATTTTGGTGGATAATACTTGATCTAACGCCCTCTCCTAAAAGCACCATCTGATCGGGAGTTAACAAGTCTTTGCAGAATGCTACTTAAAGGTATATCACCTTTTACTGTTCACTTCCTGCTAGAGGATGGAAGAAGACTTTTGAGACACATCAGGAGACTTTCTGAGACATTTTGTGAAGAGTACACCAACATTCTTATCAACATTTATTCCAGAATTTCTCTGAGGACTTCACCTAAAAAGAGTAAGTGCCGTGCTACTTTCCATCTTATTGGACACCTTGAAGGAGTCACCAGGAGAAATGGAGTGCTTGGTAATCAGCATCTTGTTAGCGGTTTCAGTTGGTCTGCAGGAGGAATGGGAGTAGGGCAGGAGGTTGACTGCTTCCCACATTCAGGCACAGGGCAATCCTCTCCTCTGGGCCTCCTTCTTGAGGACCTCCAGTGCTGCATCATTGGTCCCTGAGCCATCCTAAAATTTACCACTGTGAGTCAGACAACTCTCTCCACATCTTCAGTGAAGGTGGAGGTGGGTAAGTGGAGACCATGTATACTGTTTTACAAAAGTTGTGTCTAATCAACGCTTGACTGCTAAACTTGCAAGTGTCTGTTTTAGTGCCACCATGCAAATTCAAATTATGGTACTCAGCAAATAGGATCAAAATTAAGCTAAAACCAGACATTCAAACCGGTGTGTTTTTTCGCACAGCATCCATTTAGCACCATTTTCACCCTTTCACCAAAATAACCCCAGGAAGTGTAAGTTAGAACAGTGAATTCAATGTCAAATCAAGGAAAGTAGGCAAAACAAGAAGAGTGAAATGTTGGAACAAGAAAGAGAGAAAAAAGTCTCACAGTTCTTTTGAAATCTCCAACAATTAAAAGCTGAAGGAATGGGGCTCCAAATTTGTAATAGTTAATTTTCAAAGTCAGAGAGGATGTCTTGCAGTAATTAATATCACATCATTAAAAAGGATACTTAGACTGAAATGGGCAAGCCCTAACTTTCTGTGGCGAGTTTAGTTCATATCTATTGTGCAAGTACAGGGTCTTCATGCCGTTCAATGTATTTAAATGGTCAGTCAGACAACGAGTTGCCTTTTTCGTAAAGCTAACAGTGGAATGATACATCTTGGATAGCAACTGGCGGATCTTTGCATTTAACCATGTATCTGCCCTTCCCTGAAGTTGCTATGTGATTTGTGCATAAATAACAGTGAGCACAATTATCCTCACCATTATTTTGACAGGAAAATGTTATCCAATGTATTCAGTTTCATTTCCAGTACATACTTGCCTGATTCACTATACAACACATGATATTTGAAATCAAACATAGGACGGATTATAAAGTTCTTCCACTTTTCAAATATTATAGGGAGGTTTACATTAATTGCAGTCTGGCAGAAGAAACAGTGCACACTAGTCCTTGCACCCAGTTGTGCATAGCCAATTCAGCACTAAACACTGGCTTCTTGCTCATTACAAATCCACAGTGATCTCCTGATGGGGAATCTACTAGTCATTGGTTGCGGAGTGGAATATCAAGTGTTATAGCACTATTTTAAGGGCTGCAGCAGCCATTTAAAATGGAACTTTATTTTACTGTTGAATGTTTAAAAACCTACAAATACAATTTCAAGGCAGAGCACTCTAATTCTCTGATGCAGCTAAAGAAGTGCTCCTTCAAGAAGTGTGGGGGAAATAGGATTGCCCTTTTTAGGCACTCTATGGCACCATCCCTATAGGAAAGCAGTGAATAGTGCTTGGTGGGACGTGGTTGTACATTCAAAGACTTTGGCATCAGATCCAGAAAAAATATTCAGACCTGAATAAATCATCCATAAAAAGACAACCAGTAACTTACACCAAGTTATGGCACATCACCAATATCTTATACCAAATTAAGGCACATAAAAAGTTACTTAAATTGAAGTATGGCACTGCACTAGTATCTTAAATCAAGGTAAACAGTTCTACCAGCATCTTGTACCAAGATACGAAAACCAATCAATAACTTATACCAAGGTAAAGTTACCCGCCAGAACCTTATGCAAAGTAAATGGGTAAATATGCATGCAGACAACACATCCTGTTACACCTTTATTGTCCGATAAAAAGCACTTACACTACTTTATAGGGCTTTGAATGTGCACCGTGCATAGCCTTATTGCAGCAGAACAAGCATTCTGACTGCATTTTATTACTTAAATTGTTGGCATGCTAGCATATCAAAAAAACTTCATCCAAAAAATTCCTCTGAAAAACCTAGCTGCATGATGCATATTACCATACTCACACCCAGTGACCTGCTGGCACTGAGGACCAAGCAGGAAAGTGCTTGGCTTTTCACTGAAGGAGATAACAGATTTGGTTCTTGGAGGCCATTTAGCAGTTGCTGTCCAGCAGCCACCAGAAAGTCTTGAGGCTGTTAAGCAGCACAACAGCTGCAGCTCTCTCAGGTCTGTAGCTAAACTCTTGTTCCTGCCCTATTTCCTACTTCAAGACTCCTGCTAATGGTTCAGGATACTAAAATTAGGGGCATGGTAGGCCGGACAAGTGGAACATACTTCCAATAGACTCCGCCAATCCTGCTACTTGCTGAATAATGTAAGTGCAATGCTGTTGAAACCTAAAATAGCACAAATAGTAGTTAACTTTGTGCTATGCATGTTTACTCATTTATTTAATTCAGTATTCCTTATATAGAATGTAATTAACCAGCTGGCATCAAGGTCACAACTCCCAACTCCATTCCTGATCAGTAAGATAATTTTTCCGTTTCTCACTGAACTCTTTCCCTTCCTCAGACTCACCTTAACCCTCTCAACCCCACCTAATCACCTCCTATTCTTTTGATCTCCTCCCTTCCCAGTTCAACTACCTTGCCTTGTTTCAGTGGTCACTAACATCATAAATGGCTTCATCTGTGCCAGTACTATTCCCCTCCTCTTTAAAACCATCATTATTAACTCCTCCACGAAACTCCAGAAGCTTCCATTCTTTCAACATATATATAAATAATGTGCACTTGTTTATAGCGTACAATATAACATTTTTCAGATGGCACAAAAATAAGGAGCATTATTAACAGTATGCACCTTCAATAGGGCATAGACAAGTGGCTAGTTTGGACAGATAGATGTCAGATGGAATTTAATGCAAAGAAATTTGAGATAATACATTGTGGGAGGAAAAACAAAGACAGGAAATAAACACTAAATGATGAAACTTTGACAGGACTGGAGGAGCACAGAGATGTAGGAACTTGGATACACAAATCTTTAGAGGAACACGATGATAAATTTAAAAATTATGCATTCCCGGGCTTTAGAAATAACAACATAGAATACAAAAGTGAAGAGGTAATGCCAAACTGATACAAACTATCATTCAGGCTGCAGCTCTAATTGTGACTGGTTTGGGGTGCTTACTTTAGGAGGAATGCAAAGGCCACAAACAGGAGTCAGAGAAGTTTCACGAAATGACGCCAAAGATGACAGCATTTAGTGATGAGGTTAGACTGGAGAAACTGGGGCTCTTTACATTTAGAACAAAGCAAGTTAAGAAAAGACCAGATATTATGAGAGGCTTTGGTAAGATAAATCAGAAAAAATTATTCCACTAGTTTGTAACTAGAGGGCATGAGTTTAAGAACATCAGCAAAAGCACAAAGGGAAAGGTTAGGGTTTTTTATATGCAGAAGACTATTGGCATGGAATGCCCTATCAGAAACAATGATGGAAGCAGAATCAATAATAACTTTTAAAAGGGAAGTGGATAAATATTTGAAAAAGAAAAATTTAAAAGGGTATGTGGAAAGGTCAGTGAAATGGGACTAAATGGAGAATTCTTTCAGAGAGACAAAATAAGCACGATGAGCCAAAAAGCCAATGAATACAGGAACATTTTAATAGATAGAAGATCAGGTGTGCTCCCTTAAAAACATGCGCTCCTCCCCACCTGATTTTTCTGTATTCACTGGCTTCAGATGCTGGAACAGGAGGTCCGACCCTTTGATTCGAACCATCCTTTCCTCTCCAAGTTCCTCAAAGGTGTTGCTTCACTTTCCTAGCAACCCCTCTTCAAATCTGTTTTACAACAACAGCTTATATTTAAATAACACCTTTAACATAACAAAACATTCCATGGCCCTTCACAGGAGCAATATAAAAAAGGCACCTAGCCACATAAGGCGATATTAAGTCAGATGACAAAGGCTTTGTCAAAGAAATGAGTTTTAAGCAGTGTCTTAAAGGAGGAAGTCAGTTTTCAAGAGAAGTACACTTATGGCACTAGCTCTTGAGTCAAGCATAACCTATGAAGGCACAGCTCCTCTGACATGCCAAAGGAGGTATGATTCTGTGTGTAGAAATGGGTCTACAGTAAGATTCACAGTAACTTCACTGACTCAAAATGCATAAAAATAATGGGATTCGCAATAGATGCCCAATAGTAAATTATAGGTAATGTAACCAAAAATATCTCAAACAAAACTTTTGACACGAAACCTCAAAAGTGAATCTGGCAATTAAAAAAACAAGCTTTGAAAACAAATTTTATTACAAATCTCCAGCAAAACTGCACAATCGGGTTGGCTTCTGCTCTGGGTAACTTGGAGACAAATCAACATAAATTAAAGGCCCACTGATAAAAGGTCATTGACCTGAAATGTTAACTTTGTTCCTCTCTCCACAGATGGTGCCTGATCGGCTGAGCGTTTTCCAGCATTTTGTGTCTTTGTTTCCAGTATCAACAGTATTTTGCTTTTGTTTTCCCTTAAAATTCTGACTTCCTGTCACCCAGAATAGGCAGTTACCTCCATGGCGCCTCTTATAGTGGAAAAATTAACACCCAGCACATTCCCAGAGAAAAGCATTGGAAAGCTATGCCAATGTTAAGAGTAATATCATCTCAATGCACCAATATATGATAATGAAGCTGTGGGTTGTTTTCAGCCTTAGGCCCATTTATATAACACACCCATGTAAAAATAGCCAGCCCAGAAATGTAGAAAAGTCCATTAAGCATTCATATATTGCCAGTTAAACTGTGCCTTTAGTTTCTCCATTTGAAAGTGCAGCTGAGTAACAGTGTGTACCAGTCCTGGGATACATTAGCAACTGTCCCAAATATAAACAATTTTTTTTTTCTTGGCAAACAGCTTTTCCTTAGCAAAACAAATCTGCACAGGAAGAGACTAAAAATATGGAACAACATTGAAACCACAGTGCCAGTCATTTATAGAATGTTGTATTTTTATTTGTGTCATGTCACATGACATCTTCTCTGACGCATTCTTTTTAGAGTATTTCATGGTGATAGTGCCCATTGTGGCATTTTCAAGAACAGCTCAAAGTTAGGCCACCGGGGTACTTCATTACCTGCACATCAAAGTACTTTCCCTTTAAAATGAGAAAACAAGTGGATTTAAATAATCAATTCATTATTTTCATTACTCGCCTAATATGTGGCATGAACAGAACACATGATCATGACTCATAGGATACAGATTCTATATTGGGATAAGTGACCCAAGCTGTTCACAAGGAAGCTCCTACCGCAGTTATTTAACCTTAGCTCTGAACTGTGAAACCTGCGAGCACAGCTTCCTTACTCAGGGTCCGACTGCAGAGTCACACATGCTTTTTTAATTCAGTCAGATATAGGTCAAAAGGTACATTTTATTCTTTAATTCTCCCGGTGCAGAATTTCACGTATCGAGTTGTGAAGGTCAGTGCACCCCATTCTGATACAGATTCCCGTCCAATATCTGACTGAATTCTCTGAGTTCTAGTCAGCAGTATGCCTTACCACTCCAGCCATACACATGCACAAAAGATTTTGATTTTTCACACATTTTTACTTTTGAATCTATACTGGAACTGAACATGGGCATTCCATTACTTTTCATCTGATAACAAAAGGGCTTTGATCAATTGTATTAACAATGACTCTCTTTTTACCATGTGGAAATGTATTATTTATCCTTATAGAATAAAATCACTACTCCCACCATCCCAGTGGGAAGCAGCACTAAAAGGGAGCATGAGTGAGAAATTAGTGCTACAGCACCATGGCCTTATCTCTGAACTGCAACCACCTTGAACATGGTTCGCTGCTGAGTGGAGGTTCGGGGATATTATCTCCAAAATTCAACGGTAGACACTCCCTCCAAAGTTAAAAGTGTTGTTACAGACACCAGAAGTGTGATGATACAAATTATGGACTAACGCTGAGGAGTTATGAAAAACTGACTGTCTTTTAAAAATGAACCTTTATTTTAAAGGCTGCGTTTGCTGACAACGCAACCACTATGTGGCACAGTACTGGCACATGCGCAAATGCAGCCTCATTGACTGAAACCTCACTATCTGCGACGTCTGAGACATCTGCCGGTAATAAAGTTGGCGCCGCTCAATTTGACACAAAAAATGACTCAAACCCAAACCCAAATGAATGCAATCGCTGCCTCCATCCCACCCCCAACAGTACCCCAGTCCCTCCCGCCATCTCCGCTTCTCTTCGCTGTTACCTCTGGCGACTGTCTGCTCACCGCTCCCCACCATCGCCACTTCCCTCTCTTGGCCACTCACTCCCCGCATCGCCCCATCACCACTTGGTGCTCACTCCCCACTACCCCTTGGTGCTCACTCCCCACTTCGCTGCTTCATCCCCCTGTTGGCCGCATGCTCCCCACTGCACCACCAGGGGTGGGAAAGGGGGAGGGAAACAAGCAGCTGAGGGGGAGAAGCAGTGAGAGGGGAGCAAAAGGCCGAAGGGGGGAAGTGGCGAGGCGAGGAGCGGGAAACTGAAAGCAGCGATTGATGCGGGGATGGAGGGAGAGAGCAGGGTACTGGGGGTTGAAGGCAGCGATTGTGGCGATTGAGGGGTGAGGCAACGCTTGTATGCCATTACGTCTGAAGTCATTGCGTGGTGATGTCAGCGTGCTCATGCGCGCAGTTATACTGGCAAGTTGGCGAATGTTCAGACGCACTGGTGGCATCCACGATCGCTCAGTGCATGCTCTATCTTGTCAGGAGACATTCTGTATTTTAAAAAGTGAACAATGGTCCAAAATGGCAACTGAAGATAAAAGGGCGGGCCTTTGTGAACTCAAACTGTCTGGCAAAGACAAAGGACAAATCTTCAAAGCTAAGAGGTATCAATTGCACCTCATCCTAAAAACATTCCAGAATTGAATGTCTTCTTCTGAAACAAAGAAGATGTGAAGTGGCCATGCCCTGGGCCATTGTGTGATCACCATGGGGATCAGATCAGAACATATCCTACCAGGAGGTGAGAAGTAACACAGCTTTACCTTATAAAAAGACAGCCTAAAAAGAGAGGCCAGAGAACGAGAGAAGCAACATTCAGCAGCATGTTTTCCAGCAAGCCAGAAAGCATGTGCCTTGCTGCAGAATCCTGCATCTACATTAAACAGCAGTGAACTAGAAGTGACCCACTGTCTTCAACTGAACTTTCAACCAAGAGAGAAATCTACAATCATCTCAGTCCTGCAACCATCGGGAACTTGCTTTCCAAGAGAATTCAACAGGTTTATTGTGACCTCCCCCCACTAAAAAATACTTTCTCCTTTTTCCCTCTCTGTCTGCCTCGTGTGTGTGTGTGTGTGTATGTGTGCGTGCACGTGCGCACGGAGTGAATGCGGTTGCGACAATTTCGGGATAAGGTATTTTGATCAATAAACAATTGATTTTTTGTTTTTTTAAACCTACAAGAAAATCTGCTGCTATCTGTTTACTTGAAAAATAAAACACCAAGGGGTTAAACCTTAATAAAAATACACTTGCTGCGATCAGGTGAGGAGTTGAACAGTGGGGACCACCCACATCACACCATGTGGCTGTAACACTGTACACACTGCCTCCAGAGTTAAAGCTGCACACATTCCTTCCAAGGTTAAATCTGCACAGTCTGCTTCCAAAGTTAAAACTGTACACATGGCTTCCAAACTTAAAACTACTTTCAAAGTTAAAAATGCATTACACTTCTTCCAAATGCTGACAACCCCTACTAGCCAAATCGTGATACATTTCTAGGAGGTACTGGTGTATACTCGTCCAGAAAAATTAAATTCTTTACATTAAAATTGTATATTTTGGTTAACTAAAGCATTTTTATACTTCACAAATGTTAAACTTTCAAAATGAAGGAATACAAACCAAAGGACTAACCAGGTCCAACTTTCCCAAAAGTTACCTTGATGGTCATTTTCCCAGTTAAATTCCCTGTTCTGCAACTCCCCCTTCCCAGACTCAGTTCACTTTACCTGTCTGCTTCCTTCCCTTTCAATCTCGTCAGTTAATGATGGCACTTTCCTGCCTCCACCCATTCCCCACTTCATCTAGTGGCTCCCTTTGCTTCCTTCCTAATTCATGCTTAACACTCCTCCCCACCCGTTATTATTGGCAATTCCATCCCTCAAACCCACCCCAAATTAAAACTATCACTTACCCTGTCCTTCTTAATGTTGACATCTTCATTTCTCTCACAACTCACACTGGGCTCTCCTTCCCACCAAGAAATGATGAAATTTTCCTCCCTCTAATCCCTTACACAAAATAATCCTTGCACTCTCCCCTTCCCTTCATTAATCCTTTCATTCTACCCCACCCCCTCACAAGCAAACACACAAGGTACCACTTCAATGTGGTTGCATAAGGAAATAATAAGTCCTCGCCATCTGAGGGGTTAAAAAAAATCCTTGGTTATCCACTGTTATTTTTAATTGTTTAGGAATTGTACAGCAAATACAGGGCTGCACAGTGGCGCAGTGGTTAGCACCGCAGCCTCACAGCTCCAGCGACCCGGGTTCAATTCTGGGTACTGCCTGTGTGGAGTTTGCAAGTTCTCCCTGTGACTGTGTGGGTTTCCGCCAGGTGCTCCGGTTTCCTCCCACAGCCAAAGACTTGCAGGTTGATAGGTAAATTGGCCATTATAAATTGCCCCTAGTGTAGGTGGTAGGGGAATTGAGGGAAGGTGGGAATGTGGTAGGAATATGGGATTAATGTCGGATTAGTATAAATGGGTGGTTGATGGTTGGCACAGACTTGGTGGGCCAAAGGGCCTGTTTCAATGCTGTACCTCTTAAAAAAAAATACAGAAACCACTTAATCAGAAAAGAATAAGGCAGGAAAACACCCAATACAAATAAAATACAACAAGTGTTTCTAAGCAGCATCATTAGTAAATACTATTTGAGCATACAAGGATGCAACAAGTCTCCTCAGAGCAGCTTCTGTGTACCGAAGTTCAATTTAACCAATAACAGTTAAGGTCATGAAATTGCACCGTCACATTCAAGTGCATTACTACTTTGCATGTTTGACAATTCACTCATTTGAAATGCATTAGCGCTTCCATTAAAATAACAGAAAGAGGAACTTTAAGTACATTAAACATTCATGCAGTCATCCCTCACAACCTAATTACAAAGGCTAAGAATGAAAACTTCCCTCTTTCAGCTGCTCAGCACTTGCACTGTTGGTCATGCTCTTCCATGTGGGGCAGATTGGGAGAAGAAAACTGAGTCAGCAGCATCGTAACATTACTATGTTCATCCTTCGTATAATTCACTATGTGTGTGTGCGAGCATGTTCTTCATGTCTGTATTGTTCTGTAGTATTAAAAGCAAAAAGCCAAGCTTAACATGGCATTAAACCCTTCATTTCTTTTCCGTGCAGATTATTTGCTTGATTTAGCATTACTTTGCCTGACTTCAACCTTTCTCATACTGCACTTCATCCCTGGAGAGAGTCTTCAGTGTATTTAACTCCAGATTGAAAATCAATGTGGAAAGTATTATCATTATTGAGTCAAATAACACAAGTTTCCTCTCAGCAGCAAGTTTCAGCTACGCAGGCCACATCTTCTTAGTGACAAACATTCCTTTTTAGTGTTTGGAATACTAACCTAGCCATATATTAAGTGTTATTTCATCCCCAAATAGTATCTCCTTCATCAAAGGCAGGGAGCTATGTGTGACATATAAAGACTAAAAAAAAGTATATTTTCATTCATTTTACCTGGCTAAGTTTATCTTTGAATTGTACTGATCTTTACCTCATCTGGGAGCTTTTAGAACTTTGGCAAAAATTGTGCTCCACTTTTTAAAAAATAACAGGCCTTGCTAATTACCTTTTCATTGATACATGACAATGTAAGGGCTAATTCCATGATCCCAGGCTCCCTGCCAGGAACCGCTCTCATGGGGAACACGGGTCAGAGAACTGTGGTTCCCCGCTGGGAGTGCAGGATTCTGGAATTACGCCAATATCTGCTACATCTAATCTTCTTGTCTTTAGTAATTTATTTCAGTGGGGTTTCAACTGAGAGTGAATTAAAAATCACAAACTTTGACGGCTACTTTATTAAATATTGTTGTCAGAACACTAAACACTGGCAAGCAAGATTTTTTCCACTTGTTTTGTGTTAGAGACCTTGTAAACACATTAAGAATTTAGACGGGTAGCTGGAGCACATCATAGGGTAGATTATATATTAGCTTTGGAAGGAAATGGGTGGGTAGTTAATGATTCGATAGACTGTACATGTATGAAAAAATTGAACTTTATCTCAATTCAAACTTCACTTTGAAAAATCTGAAATGATATTGGGTGGGCTGCTGGCGCATGAAATTTCAAATGTTTTTCCTGTTCTGATGGGTGCAATCAGAAATAAAGCAATTGATCTTTAAAGGTACACCATTTTTACATGCCACTGATTATTTCCCACATGTTGGGCCAAGTCTTGTTCTCCTTCCGGCATCAGATCATGGGGGGGCGGTGGGGTGGGGGGCAGAAAATTGGCGCGGCAGTGGCCCGCCACGGAACCCCCGTTGGAATTGGTGGGTCTGATCTTCCCGGCGGCGGGGAAGCTCCCTGGCGACGCCTCCACCACTCTGCGACAGGTCCAGAGTTTGCATATTTAAATTACATATTTGCATTAATTAAAATGTAATCCGCAGCGATCTTACCTTCAATTCCCGATCTTCAGCATGATGTGTGGCACTCACGTGCCTTCAGTTTCCTGTCCAGGGAAAGCTGGCTCCACCGAGGTGGGGAAGGGGTCAACTCTGCATTCTGTTGTGTATGGGGGGAAGGGGTCAACTCTACATTCTGTTGTGTTTGGGGGGAAGGGGTCAACTCTGCATTCTGTTATGTTTGGGGGGAAGGGGTCAACTCTCATTCTGTTATGTTTGGGGGGAAGGGGTCAACTCTCATTCTGTTATGTATGGGGGAAGGTGTCAACTCTGCATTCTGTTATGTATGGGGGAAGGAGTCAACTCTGCATTCTGTTGTGTTTGGGGGGAAGGGGTCAACTCTGCATTCTGTTATGTATGGGGGGAAGGGGTCAACTCTCATTCTGTTGTGTTTGGGGGGGAAGGGGTCAACTCTGCATTCTGTTATGTATGGGGGGAAGGAGTCAACTCTCATTCTGTTATGTATGGGGGGAAGGGGTCAACTCTCATTCTGTTGTGTATGGGGGGAAGGGGTCAACTCTGCATTCTGTTGTGTTTGGGGGGAAGGGGTCAACTCTGCATTCTGTTATGTTTGGGGGGAAGGGGTCAACTCTGCATTCTGTTGTGTTTGGGGGGAAGGGGTCAACTCTGCATTCTGTTATGTTTGGGGGGAAGGGGTCAACTCTCATTCTGTTATGTTTGGGGGGAAGGGGTCAACTCTCATTCTGTTATGTATGGGGGAAGGTGTCAACTCTGCATTCTGTTATGTATGGGGGAAGGAGTCAACTCTGCATTCTGTTGTGTTTGGGGGGAAGGGGTCAACTCTGCATTCTGTTATGTATGGGGGGAAGGGGTCAACTCTCATTCTGTTGTGTTTGGGGGGGAAGGGGTCAACTCTGCATTCTGTTATGTATGGGGGGAAGGAGTCAACTCTCATTCTGTTATGTATGGGGGGAAGGGGTCAACTCTCATTCTGTTGTGTATGGGGGGAAGGGGTCAACTCTGCATTCTGTTGTGTTTGGGGGGAAGGGGTCAACTCTGCATTCTGTTATGTTTGGGGGGAAGGGGTCAACTCTGCATTCTGTTGTGTTTGGGGGGAAGGGGTCAACTCTGCATTCTGTTATGTTTGGGGGGAAGGGGTCAACTCTCATTCTGTTATGTATGGGGGAAGGTGTCAACTCTGCATTCTGTTATGTATGGGGGAAGGAGTCAACTCTGCATTCTGTTGTGTTTGGGGGGAAGGGGTCAACTCTGCATTCTGTTATGTTTGGGGGGAAGGGGTCAACTCTGCATTCTGTTGTGTTTGGGGGGAAGGGGTCAACTCTGCATTCTGTTATGTTTGGGGGGAAGGGGTCAACTCTCATTCTGTTATGTATGGGGGAAGGTGTCAACTCTGCATTCTGTTATGTATGGGGGAAGGAGTCAACTCTGCATTCTGTTGTGTTTGGGGGGAAGGGGTCAACTCTCATTCTGTTGTGTTTGGGGGGAAGGGGTCAACTCTCATTCTGTTGTGTTTGGGGGGGAAGGGGTCAACTCTGCATTCTGTTATGTATGGGGGGAAGGAGTCAACTCTCATTCTGTTATGTATGGGGGGAAGGGGTCAACTCTCATTCTGTTGTGTTTGGGGGGAAGGGGTCAACTCTGCATTCTGTTGTGTTTGCGGGGAAGGGGTCAACTCTGCATTCTGTTGTGTTTGGGGGGGAGGGGCCAACTCTGCATTCTGTTATGTTTGGGGGGAAGGGGTCAACTCTGCATTCTGTTATGTTTGGGGGGAAGGGGTCAACTCTGCATTCTGTTATGTTTGGAGGAAGGGGTCAACTCTGCATTCTGTTGTGTTTGGGGGGAAGGGGTCAACTCTGCATTCTGTTATGTATGGGGGGAAGGGGTCAACTCCGCATTCTGTTATGTTTGGGGGGAAGGTGTCAACTCTGCATTCTGTTATGTATGGGGGGAAGGGGTCAACTCTGCATTCTGTTGTGTTTGGGGGGAAGGTGTCAACTCTGCATTCTGTTATGTTTGGGGGGAAGGTGTCAACTCTGCATTCTGTTATGTATGGGGGGAAGGGGTCAACTCTGCATTCTGTTGTGTTTGGGGGGAAGGTGTCAACTCTGCATTCTGTTGTGTTTGGGGGGAAGGTGTCAACTCTGCATTCTGTTATGTATGGGGGGAAGGGGTCAACTTTGCATTCTATTGTGAATGAGCGGAAAGGGTCAACTCTGCATTCTGTTGTGTTTGCGGGGAAGGGGTCAACTCTGCATTCTGTTGTGTTTGGGGGGGAGGGGCCAACTCTGCATTCTGTTATGTTTGGGGGGAAGGGGTCAACTCTGCATTCTGTTATGTTTGGGGGGAAGGGGTCAACTCTGCATTCTGTTATGTTTGGAGGAAGGGGTCAACTCTGCATTCTGTTGTGTTTGGGGGGAAGGGGTCAACTCTGCATTCTGTTATGTATGGGGGGAAGGGGTCAACTCTGCATTCTGTTATGTTTGGGGGGAAGGTGTCAACTCTGCATTCTGTTATGTATGGGGGGAAGGGGTCAACTCTGCATTCTGTTGTGTTTGGGGGGAAGGTGTCAACTCTGCATTCTGTTATGTTTGGGGGGAAGGTGTCAACTCTGCATTCTGTTATGTATGGGGGGAAGGGGTCAACTCTGCATTATGTTGTGTTTGGGGGGAAGGTGTCAACTCTGCATTCTGTTGTGTTTGGGGGGAAGGTGTCAACTCTGCATTCTGTTATGTATGGGGGGAAGGGGTCAACTCTGCATTCTGTTATGTATGGGGGGAAGGGGTCAACTCTGCATTATGTTGTGTTTGGGGGGAAGGTGTCAACTCTGCATTCTGTTGTGTTTGGGGGGAAGGTGTCAACTCTGCATTCTGTTATGTATGGGGGGAAGGGGTCAACTTTGCATTCTATTGTGAATGAGCGGAAAGGGTCAACTCTGCATTCTGGTGTGTATGGGGGGAAGGGGTCAACTCTGCATTCTGTTGTGTTTGGGGGGAAGGTGTCAACTCTGCATTCTGTTATGTTTGGGGGGAAGGTGTCAACTCTGCATTCTGTTATGTTTGAGGGGAAGGGGTCAACTCTGCATTCTGTTATGTTTGAGGGGAAGGGGTCAACTCTGCATTCTGTTATGTATGGGGGGAAGGGGTCAACTTTGCATTCTATTGCGAATGGGGGGAAGGGGTCAACTCTGCATTCTGTTGTGTTGTTTGTAGGGCTGGCAGTCTTTTAAAAATAGCATCAGCACCTGCTCCTTCATCAGGTGACATCATGAACAGCGTCACCGAGGCTGCCCCTGACACGTTTGGGGAGGTGGGGGGCAGCCGCCGTGCATATGCTAAGTAGTCTCCGGATGCAAGAACGTGGCAGCGCGGTAGTCATAGAGTCGTACAGCATAGAAACAAGCCCTTCGGCCCACCGCATCCATGCTGACCATAATGCCTATCTATACTAATCCCACCTGCCTGCATTAATTCCATATCCCTCTATGCCTTCCTCATTCAAGTACCTGACCAGGTGCCTTTTAAATGTCGCTACTGTTCCTGCCTCCACCACCTGCTCTGGCAGCTCATTCCAGATACCCACTATTCATTGTGTGAAAAATTTACCCCCTTTGATCCCATTTAAACCTCTTCCCTCTCACCTTAAATCTATGCCCTCTAGTTTTAGTCACCCCTACCATGGGAAATAGACTCTGGCTATATACCCTATCTATGCCTCTCATAATTTTATATACCTCTATCATGTCCCCTCTCAGCCTCCTTCACTCCAGGGAAAACAGACCCAGCCTATCCAATCTCTCTTTATAACTCAAGCCCTCCAAACCAGGCAACATCCTTGTAAATCTTTTCTGCACCCTCCCTAGCTTAATCACATCTTTCCTGTATGTGGCGACCAGAACTGCACATAGTACTCCAGATGCGGCCTAACCAATGTTATGTACAACTGTAACATGACGTCCCAACTCTTGTACTCAATGCCTCGGCCGATGAAGGCAAGCATGCCATACGCCTCCTTCACCACCCTGTCTACCTGTTTAGATTAGATTAGAGATACAGCACTGAAACAGGCCCTTCGGCCCACCAAGTCTGTGCCGAACATCAACCACCCATTTATACTAATCCTACACTAATCCCATATTCCTACCAAACATCCCCACCTGTCCCTATATTTCCCTACCACCTACCTATACTAGTGACAATTTATAATGGCCAATTTACCTATCAACCTGCAAGTCTTTTGGCTTGTGGGAGGAAACCGGAGCACCCGGAGAAAACCCACGCAGACACAGGGAGAACTTGCAAACTCCACACGGGCAGTACCCGGAATCGAACCCGGGTCCCTGGAGCTGTGAGGCTGCGGTGCTAACCACTGCGCCACTGTGCTGCCACTTTCAGGGAACGATGTACTTGCACCCCAAGGTCTCTCTGCTCAAGAACACTCTCCAGGGCCCTGCCATTCACTGTATATGTCCTGCCCCGGTTTAACTTCCCAGTGCCGGGCCAGTGCGTGTTGGCCACCATTTTCTTCACCCACCGCTACTCTCAGCAGTGGGAGAGCAAGATCCAGCCCGTATGTACTTAGGAGTGATGGGTACCTCTTTTGCTATCTCAGATAAAGAGCTAATACAAGTAACTCCAACATTTTTCCTTATATCACTGGATTCGTTCTGCCAATTCCGGTACGCCTTCTTAATTAATAAATAAATTACTGATTTATTTTGGAATGTTAGGGAAATGTGTCTGTGAAAAAATGGGACTGGAACAATCCCAGGATATGGGAAGGGACATTGCAATCTCCAAAATTTGTTGCTGTTGCAATTGCAGTGTGTAATTACTGCGGATCCTGGAACTGCACCTGACTGGAAGTTATTACCCCCATTTTTGAGTAAACTATACCTTCCAAGAATATGAACAAACAGATTAACATTGGAAATGTTAGTGGATGGATGTTCAATGCATTTGAACAATATTCTTCTGTCTACTGTTTTCGCAAAAGGGTAATCTGTTTAAAATAAATGGGTCATTTTAAACAGGTAATGTCTTAGCAAAAATAAGCTTAAAATACCAGAAAGAAATGTGATGTAAGGATGTTATGCATTCGTACTGTAATCATGATCACAACTATTTCCAATTTCTGTGTCTATGTAGAAAAACATATCTTAAAATAACCTATGGATTAATTTTATAAGATTTGAATCTTTCCATTAATCGTTCTGCTTTGTCTGAAATACCATGTGTGATGGAGTGGGAGTTAAAGTAAGATTCCAGGTTACCAATACCATAGCTCTTTACATTGATGATCCCAAAACAAAAAGGAACCCACCTTTTTCAGGACTTGGGTTCAATTCTAGGATAAAGAATTTAGAAGATGACTGGCAGAGAAAGATATTGATTGGGATCTGAAAACCTCGCAAGGGAACACCCACTGGGGTCTGGGGCGGAGATAATCGGTATAGAGGGAATGATCAGTAAGTCTGCAGATGATACCAAGAAATGTGCAAAGGTTAGCGCTGTAGAGGATGCTTGACAACTATAAGCAGATTTAGATGCCCTGGTGGATTGGGCCCCGTGATTGGCAAATGATGTTTACCTTACGAAAGTATAGTGTTAAATACATGCACCTTTTAGTGAAAAGCAAGTAGTTCCTTCAACCCCATTGATGCCATGATGTGTCGTTGGGAATGCAGCTGAGTAAATTGTTGGATTTCTTGTGGTTTCCACATCTTTTGTGCCAAGCAAGAAGGTTCCTGACAACATCTTGTGCCTCCCTCACTGGAATATAGAATTTACAGCACAGAAACAGACCATTCAGCTCAAATGGCTCATGCCGATGTTTATGCTTCACACAAGCCTCCTCACACCTTACTCCATGTAAATCCTATTAGCATATCCTTTCCCCCTCATGTACTTATCTAGCTTCCTTTTAACTGCATCCATGCTACTTGCTTCAACTACTCCACATGGTAGCGAGTTCCACATTCTAACCACTCTCTGGTTAAAGACATTTCTCTGGGATTCCTTACTGAATTTATTAGTGATTATCTTATATAGCTAACTTTTAGTTTTGTACTCCCCCAAAAGTGGAAACATTTTTCTATGTCTACATGTCTAGCCCTTTCATAATCTAAAGATCTCTATAAGGTCCATTAGTGATCGCCCATGTTGGGCACATTCTGGTGCAAGCATCCACCCAATTTGTTTTTATTAAATGATCCTATACTGCACCTAGATACTCCAGCAAGGTCAGGAGCTCAGGTTACCCACAGATCGGGGTTCCGGCTCTGCTGCACTTAAGGCAGCAAGAAGGATTGAAGAATTTTGGCTCCTAAACTCTCCTGCTAGCCGTAAAGGGGGCAGATTTACGATGCGTATCTCCTTATCATGACTGAATAATGCCTTTTCTTGCTAGCATCTAATAATTGGAGATGGGAATCAGCATTGTTTTGTATACTTACTGTTGGAGTTTCCTCCACATTTGCTCGTGTGTAATCTAAACAAATTATATAGCATGAAAGATAGTGGAATTTTTGGGTGTGAGTGATTTATCTGCGTATCTACAATACACCCAATCTCCTCGATCTTTAATGGTTGTCCATCAAATCTCCATCTAAATGAATTTCTGCCCACAAAACTGGCCTCACTCCAACTCTCAATTGTGAGTATTTTTTTTTAATTCATTCATGGGATGTGGGCAACGCTGGCCAGGCCGGCATTTATTGCCCATCCCTAATTGTCCTTGAGAAGGTGGTGGTGAGCTGCCTTCTTGAGCCGCTGCAGTCCATGTGGGGTAGGTATACCCACAGTGCTGTTAGGAAGGGAGTTTCAGGATTTTGACCCAGCGACAGTGAAGGAATGGTGATATAGTTCCAAATCAGGATGGTGTGTGACTTGCAGGTGGTGGTGTTCCCATGTATTTGCTGCCCTTGTCCTTCTAGTTGGTAGAGGTCGCGGGTTTGGAAGGTGCTGTCTGTGCATCTTGTAGATGGTACACACTGCTGCCACTATGCGTCGGTGGTGGAGGGAGTGAATGTTTGTAGATTGGGTGCCAATCATGCGGGCTGCTTTGTCCGGGATGGTGTCGAGCTTCTTGAGTGTTGTTGGAGCTACACCCATCCAGGCAAGTGGAGAGTATTCCATCACACTCCTGACTTGTGCCTTGTAGATGGTGGACAGGCTTTGGGGAGTCAGAAGGTGAGTTACTCGCCTCAGGATTCCTAGCCTCTGACCTGCTCTTGTAGCCACGGTATTTATATGGCTACTCCAGTTCAGTTTCTGGTCAATGGTAGCCCTTGGGATGTTGATAGTGGGGGATTCAGCGATGGTAATGCTGTCGAATGTCAAGGGGAGATGGTTAGATTCTCTCTTGTTGGAGATGGTCATTGCCTGGCACTTGTGTGGTGCGAATGTTACTTGCCACTTATCAGCCCAAGCCTGGATATTGTCCAGGTCTTGCTGCATTTCTACATGGACTGCTTCAGTATCTGAGGAGTCACGAATGGTGCTGAACATTATGCAATCATCAGCAAACATCCCCACTTCTGACCTTATGATTGAAGGAAGGTCATTGATGAAGCAGCTGAAGAGGTTGGGCCGAGGACACTACCCTGAGGAACTCCTGCAATGATGTCCTGGAGCTCAGATGATTGACCTCCAACAACCACAACCATCTTCCTTTGTGCTAGGTATGACTCCAGCCAGCGGAGGGTTTTCCCAATTGTATTCTCCAATTGTGCTTGTTTGGGGATGTCTCTCAACATTGTGACCAGATTTTCAGGAGCAGCATGAATCTAAGTCATTTTTCTTGTCTTTTAATTACAATTTTGAGCATTTTTAAAAAATCCTCACTGAGACCTGCTCTGTAATTTCTGTTTCTTATAATACATTTTTACGGCAAAGTATAAGTCACATTTAAAATTGAAAAGCTTCCCCGATTGCAGCTTCTTAAACATGCTGTGCCTGATTTGCATGAATGATGGTTAAATGAGTTGTAATTTAAATATCAAGATTCAAAACATAAATATACGGATAAGGATTTAGCATTTTCTTGTGCCCCAATTGTTGATGCTGATTTATGCCCTTTTACACCCATTTTAAGGTCAGATGTATTCCGAAGAGATTGGGAGCATATTCAGATGTAACTTGACATTGACGCAACATTAGGGAGGTTTTTGGGTCTATCCTCTGGATGGAGCCCAAAGAGGAACTCCAGGTCTCTGCGTGTGAAAGATGATTGATGTTACCTATTTGATAATGCACAAAGCAATTTTCCAAATGTGTGGTTTGGGTTGTAAAGCTTCACCCATCAGGAAATCTCCCTGATATTTGATTGTTTTCCATTCACCTAAACCCTGACAGCTGTCACGTGTTTAACAGCCTAAGAAGCAGTTTAGAGCTAAAGAAAGAGCCATGCTTTCAACTAAAATTCATAAATACACAAATAGGTAGACTCTCAGATCTAACTAGCTAGCAAAAATATTTCAGTAGTACTTTTATCCCTCAGGTATTGCCAGACCTGATTGAGAAAAATACTTCCACTGGCTTAACTTTGGTGAGCAGGGATTGGAAAATCCTCCTTCATAAATGTGCTGGCCACCAACACTGAAAGCACATCACACACCATTACAGGCAGCGTAGCTCTGTGCAATAGTCTTGTTACGCATGTATATGGCATTTAAATAAAGGCAATGATTCCTCTGTTTTTCGATTTTATGGGTGGAAATCTACCCAGTTTGGCAGCTTTCAAAGAGAGACAGCACTAATCCAGAGAATTATAGATGTTACCTTCACACTTGTGGTCTTGCAAATTTTAGAGTCTTTGATTGAAATTACATTGCATCAAGATAAAAAGAAAATAGTTAGAGCTAAATAGTCAGAATAGATTTCAAAAGGAATTATCCATGGAATTCTTTGAAGAGGTAATAGATGGGGGAAATGTAATGCAGGTGGTATGCATGGATTTTAGAAAATCCATAGGCAAGGTACAATGTAGTGTTTTAGTAGAGAAGATTAGAGTAGAGAAGTTAGGAGTGCAACAAACTGGACTAAAATTTACAAGGAAGAAAACAGAACAGGACTTGACTGCAGTCTTTCAGAGTGGTTGGAAATGGGTAGTGGTGGCCCTCGGGGACCAGTTCCTGGGCTGCTGCTGTTCACTGTGTGCATCTATGATTTGGATTTAGACTTAGAGGGAGTTCTGTCAAAATTTGCAGGTGATAATTCTTTAGAAGACCAAAGGAAGCTGCAACTGAATATTGATAAAATGGGGAAATGGAAGAAGGATTCTATGTCAGCAAGAGTGATGTGATGCATTTTGTTAAGGAAAAAACAGTAACTATATTCTGAATGAAAGCAGGCTTGGTATTGTGCAAGAGCAGAGGGACTTAGAATCATAGAGGCATGGTCTTAGGGCTGGATTTTACCAAGCCCTCGACTTTGGCCTCCGTGGCGGGGGTGGGGGAGCCTGAAGATGGGTCCGGAAGAGACCCACCACAAACCTCAACGCAGTGAGGGCCCAGCCCGATCCACCCAGCGGCGATGACGCTCAGTGGCAGCCCCCCAACCCCCCACCGCTGGGCAACAGGACTTCAATTACAATATTCAAATGAATAAAATAAATACATTTACATTAGACATACCTGCAAGCTTGAGGGAAGGTTGAGGTGGCCGGCACTCCTGCGCCTTCAATTCCCCATCTGAGGAAGGGCAGCGTGACAAACTGGTGGCGAGAGAGAGGAGGTAAGATTTTCACTGTGGTGGGGAGGGGGGGGGGGGGGCGACGGGGTCAAATACAGATAACGGGTACAGGGGATGGTGGGAAGGGATGAACTGCAAACTTTGTGCAATCTGCGGGGTGGAAGGTCATATTTAAAATGCACGTGTTTTTGGGGGGAAGGGCAAATAGTTATTGTAATTGTTATTAGAGGGATGGGAAAGGGGCGTTAGAAATTTATTTATTTTAATTTTAGGGGATATGTCTTTAAAAATTTAAATTGGGCGGCAGGTCTGGCTGCCCTTTAAAAAGGTGGCCAGCGCCTGCGCACAGGCAGCTGATGCCATTGCCGGGGAAGGAGAGCCCGCCCCCTCCACATGACTGCAGGGGTGTGGGCCACCCCGGATATTTAAATGAGCCGCTGAGCTTGAGATCACAGCGTCTCTTCGGCATGTGGCCCATGTGTGCGGGCTGCCATTTTTTGAGCTTGCTGCTGACATCAGCGGCAGGCTTTTAAAATCCAGCCCGTAGAGTAAAGAAGGAGGCCATTCAGCCCAATGAGTCCAGGCCAATTCTATATACAGCAATCCAGTCAGTCCCACTGCCCCTCTCTATCCCCGTAACCCTGCAAGTTTATTTTCCTCATGTGCCAATCCAATTTCATTTTGAAATCGTTAATCAACACCAGTTCCACAACTCGTAAGCAGTGAGTTTAAGGTCATTACCACTCGCTGCGTAAAAAAGTTCTTCCTCACATCCCTCCTGCATCTCTTGCTCAAAACCTTAAATCTGTGTCCCTTCATCCTTGTACCATCAGCTAATGGGAACAGCTTTTCTTTGTCTACCTTATTTAAATCTGTCTTGTATATCTCTATCAGATCTACTCTTAACCTCCTTTGCTCTAAGGAGAACAATATCAGCTTCTCCAATCTAACCTTGCAGGTAAATTCCCTCATCCCTGGAACCATTCTGGTAAATCTCCTCTGCACTGTCTCAAGGACCTTCAGATCTTTCCTAAAATATGGTGACCAGATTTAGATGTAATACTCTAGCTGTGGCCTAACCAGAGCTTTATAAAACTTCAGCATATCTTCTCTGCTTTTGTACTCGATACCTGTATTTATGAAGCCCAAGATTCCATATGCTTTGCTAAGGTGTCTCAAGGTGTCTTGCCACCTTCAAAGATCTATGCACATGCACCCCCAAATCCTTCTGACCCTGTTCACTCTTTAGAACAGTGCCATTAAGTATATATTGCCTCCCCCTATCCCTTGGAAGTACAGGTTTACTGAACTAAAGGCAGCACCTCGGGTTGATAAGGCTATGAACAAGCTGATAGAACTGTAGGTTTAATTGTGATATGTAGTGAAAATAAAAGCCAAGAAGTTATGTATGAGCTGATATCAAACCTTAATGAGACCTCAGTTAAATCACTGTTTGCACAGATTCATTAGGATGCCGCCTGATATGAGGAACTACAAATATGAAGCAAGACTGAAAAAATTGGCCTGGATTTTGTGGTAAATGGTGAAGCAAGGGCACTCAGTAAGGACCACGAAGTAAGTCTCGCTGAAATATCTAGTGATCTCTCTGGCGAGAGTTTCACCTCCAGCGCTGTACAGTGGTACTGCAGCTGATTGCAGTGATCTTTATTGTGCTTTCACACAGCTGGATTTAGTGTTGCGTTGCTGCTTGCGGCAGCGGACTCAGAGGTGGGCGCCACGTGTGTGGCCGGCCCACTGCAATCACACGATGGGCAGCCAATTATCCTCATGGAAGTGCAGGGCCCAGCCAATTACGTAAAGGGGAGGGATTCGAGGAGCCGAATGCAGCATCGGATAACTCTGGAGCAGGTGCTGGTGCCATAGTTGAAACCTTGCCTGCCCTGCTTTCAATGCTGCCTTTGAGTCATTCATTGTTTGCTGCTGAGACTCATGCTGGAGTGGCTCCTGGATCACTCAAGAAAATTGCAGTATGGCTCAGGCAAGACCGGGTGGCCCACGGTTTAGCGATGCTTCCCTTGAAATTCTCCTCCAGGCTGCAAGGGAAAGGCGGGAGGTCGTCTTCCCCAGTGCTGGTAAGAAGAGGCCCTTCCACCTGATCAAACAAGCCCGGATGAAGATCGCAGAGGAAGTCAGCAGCCATGGGGTCACCCCTGGAATATGGGTCCAGTGCAGGAAGAGAGTCAATGAACTCATTCAGTCTGCCAAGGTGAGTGCTACTTACTACTCTCCTTTTCAGGGATTGCATGTGGCTATGTGGGAGAGTGCTTGTCATGGGCAGGGAGGCACCACAAAGGCGCTGGCAAAGGGGGTTAGGCATCAACACATCCTGCCAGATGCATGGCTGCATCTCAGCCACAAGCCAGCTTCTTTCACATCTCACCCCCATTACCTCCCCAAGAGCTGACGAGAGGATGAGCCACATAGGAAAGCCCAGCAGGGGACGAGGGGCTGCCACTAACACACCTGTCCTATAGTTTTTCCTGTGAAGTAGGACTATCTCCCTTTTTCCACTTGCAGGACAAGGGGGCCCAAAACAACAGGAGACCTTGTGGACTGGCAGAGGAATTGCTGGCATACAGCCTCTCTCAGCAGCTGAGTTAACAGGGAGCCAGGGTGGACACAACCTCTGAAGATACGCACTCATAGGATGCACCATCCCATGACTCTCCTGAACCTTCCACCAGCACGGATACTTTCACCTTGGTGGGTTTCCGCTCAGCTGCAGAATCAGAGTCAAGCTAGTGAGAGCACCACACACACACCCAACAGCTGGCTGAGGCTGAGACAGCGGAGACCTTTGACAGTCGGAGGACTGTGCATGGCCAGGCCCATGCTGAGCCCCAGGCGCATGACGAGTCTCTGGTGTTGACAGCACAGGGCATGCTGGAGTTGCAGAGAGAGGTAAGGCAACATCTGGTGGAGATGCCAGAGGCAATGCGCAGCCATTAGCAAAACAATGGAGGAGTCCATCCATGCTATGAGTGCTGCATGTCTCAGGCATGTGAGCGTATGGCTTCCTTCATCGAGAAGTTAGCGACCCTCATGGAGAGTCAGATGCACGCAGACCTGCACACCATCACTTTGGCCATGAACTCTACGCAGCAGTGGCAAGGCGAGAGAAGGACACGACGCCCGGAGTCTTCTCCAGCTCCTCGTCCTTCTCTGGTCAGCAGGGAGGTTCCAGTGAGCCTTGAAAGGGAGGAGGAGAGGCTGACCTCCATCACTGGGGGCTCCACTCACGGCACTCTTGGGTGTGAACAGCAGCTCCTCAGCTCCTCCCTTATAAGCACAACTCTCGCAGTCGGGATGCCTGAGGAGAGTCCTGCACCTGTGCAGGAAACCCTCAGGCAGCCGGCGCCCTCCAAGTCTCTGGCAACCAGAGGACACTTGCCAAGTACATCCCAGGCCAAGGGGCATCAGGGTCAGCAGCCTGCCTCCAGCCCAGCTGCTGGTGCAGGTATCACACCACGTCGAAGAAAATCACTTACAGACACTTGGGGTTTCACAGGTGCTTGAAATTTGCCATTTGTTTTCTGCTATACAGTTTATTTGCTTTTGCCTTTGACATTTATTGTGGAAAATGCATATTCCTTCATGCCTTAATTGTGACATGTTGACTTCACCCTTCTCCCATTGTGAGCTGCCAGACAAAGCTCAGTCCTCCTTTGGTAAACGCTTCCCATGTGCCAGAGCACATGGGTGAGCAGGAAGCTAGGCACGGAGAACTAGCAGAAAGGAGGCAACAGAGTGAATGCTTTTAAGTACACTTTTTATTGCTTTCACTTTGAGAGGCAAACATGGTGGCTGAAAGCGGGTAAGTATGAGACTGAGTCTTGCCTTCTGGCCCTCCCTTTATCTGAGGCACGGTATCACGCCACGGGGGTCCACAAAACACAGGGTGTATGAGACCCATGCCAGGTGATCAGTAGGCCTGAAGAGCACTGTCCTTGCATCTTTGCATCTTTGCCTTTGCTTGTGTGTTGATGGCCCTCAGTGCCCACTCTTGCTAATAGCCAACTGTCTCAGCCAGCAGTATTGACATCTGATCCTCTCAGCAGCAGTATTGACATCTGACCCTCTCAGCAGCAGTATTGACACCTGACCCTCTCAGCCAGCAGTATGGACACCTGACCCTCTCAGCAGCAGTATTGACATCTGACCCTCTCAGCCAGCAGTATTAACATCTGACCCTCTCAGCAGCAGTATTGACATCTGACCCTCTCAGCCAGCAGTATTGACATCTGACCCTCTCAGCAGCAGTATTGACATCTGACCCTCTCAGCCAGCAGTATTAACATCTGACCCTCTCAGCCAGCAGTATTGACATCTGACCCTCTCAGCCAACAGTATTGACATTTGACCCTCTCAGCAGCAGTATGGCCATCTGACCCTCTCAGCCAGCAGTATTGACATCTGACCCTCTCAGCCAGCTGTATGGCCATCTGACCCTCTCAGCCAGCAGTATTGACATCTGACCCTCTCAGCCAGCAGTATGGCCACCTGACCCTCTCAGCAGCAGTATTGACATCTGACCCTCTCAGCCAGCAGTATTGACATCTGACCCTCTCAGCCAGCAGTATGGACATCTGACCCTCTCAGCCAGCAGTATGGCCATCTGACCCTCTCAGCCAGCAGTATTAACATCTGACCCTCTCAGCCAGCAGTATTGACATCTGACCCTCTCAGCCAGCTGTATGGCCATCTGACCCTCTCAGCCAGCAGTATTGACATCTGACCCTCTCAGCCAGCAGTATGGCCACCTGACCCTCTCAGCAGCAGTATTGACACCTGACCCTCTCAGCAGCAGTATTGACATCTGACCCTCTCAGCCAGCAGTATGGACATCTGACCCTCTCAGCCAGCAGTATGGACATCTGACCCTCTCAGCCAGCAGTATTGACATCTGACCCTCTCAGCAGCAGTATTGACATCTGACCCTCTCAGCAGCAGTATGGCCACCTGACCCTCTCAGCCAGCAGTATTGACATCTGACCCTCTCAGCCAGCAGTATTGACATCTGACCCTCTCAGCCAGCAGTATGGCCACCTGGCCCTCTCAGCCAGCAGTATTGACATCTGACCCTCTCAGCCAGCAGTATGGCCATTTGACCCTCTCAGCAGCAGTATTGACATCTGATCCTCTCAGCCAGCAGTAGGGCCAGCCAATCCCCTCAGCCAGCAGTATTGACATCTGACCCTCTCAGCCAGCAGTATGGCCATTTGACCCTCTCAGCCAGCAGTATTGACATCTGACCCTCTCAGCCAGCAGTATGGCCACCTGGCCCTCTCAGCCAGCAGTATTGACATCTGACCCTCTCAGCCAGCAGTATGGCCACCTGGCCCTCTCAGCCAGCAGTATTGACATCTGACCCTCTCAGCCAGCAGTATGGCCATTTGACCCTCTCAGCCAGCAGTATTGACATCTGACCCTCTCAGCAGCAGTATTGACATCTGACCCTCTCAGCCAGCAGTATGGCCACCTGATCCTCTCAGCCAGCAGTATTGACATCTGACCCTCTCAGCAGCAGTATGGCCACCTGACCCTCTCAGCAGCAGTATTGACATCTGACCCTCTCAGCCAGCAGTATTGACATCTGATCCTCTCAGCAGCAGTATTGACATCTGACCCTCTCAGCCAGCAGTATTGACATCTGATCCTCTCAGCAGCAGTATGGCCACCCGACCCTCTCAACCACATGTATGTCCACCTGAGCTGATCACCTGAGACCAAGACTACCCATGCAGAGTGCACAGCACTGCAGGCCAACAATGGCCTTGGTTCCCACCCACCTCCCCTTCCCCCTTTCTAGCACTGTAGTCATGGCTGCCTACCCATAGCAGCAGTGAGGCCTCATCCCTACCACCAATCAAATCCGAATCCTCAATTTCATCACCTGCAGGCATGATGTCCCTGTTACATAAACATTCATGAAAAACGATACTGCTCATATCTTGTCCCACACTATGTCTGATTCACCCATGACCTTTGTTGTCACTGACCTCCAATGCCATGATATTCCCCCCCACCCCCCCCCCCCCCACTTCCCCTCCACCATCCTCCAATACACTTAATTCCAACTATTCATCTTATTTATGAATCTTTCCATGGCGGCCTTGCTCCTTGCTCCTGCAACCTCCTTGTCTTCTGTCACAGCTCCTACCTTCTGATCTTCCAAATCTGGCCTCCTATGTATCCTCCTCTCCCTTAACTGCTGCAACTTGACTGGCATTACCTTTAACCATCTCATTTCAACACTCAGGCCATTCTCTAAACTCCTTCGCCTTGCCACTTCTCTCTGCAGCTCCAAAAGCCGATTATCATGAACATAATTTTCATCTCACAAACCTCTTCCCTTACCATCCATTTCAATGGAGTGAAATGCTAGACAAGGGTCATTTTTTGTTGTTATTATGTTAATAATGTTCATTTTTGCAACTGAACCAAAAGTTGCAGGTATGAATCATCTGATCCCTCAGAATGATGAAAGTAGATACAGGCAGCATCCCCCATTCTCACATCTGCAAAGAAATGTCTGCACCTTAAATAGTCCGAGCTGACTCACAGCTTGAGTATTTTCAATTCAAACAACACCTCGAGTTGTTTTGAAAGTGTTTACACAGTCAGTGCAGTAAGGGGTTTAGTACGCATTGCTATAGATAACAATCAATACAGAGAATAGACACTGAATTGGTGCATTGTATAATGGTGCTTTCATTGAGAAGCATCCGGCTAAGTGTCCTTGGCCCAGTACTGCCCTCTTAACACAGAATGGCTGTACTGAGCATTTATAAGGAACATTAATTTTCACATCAACACATAGCATTGGCACACAGAATAAAAATCTCTAAAAATAAAACATATTTAGAAATATAATGATATAATAAATAAAATATTAGAAACAGATTGAGTACTAAAGCAGAGCACTAAGCACAATGAAGTGTTTTTTTCCTGTTGTACAAATGTTAATCTGTACTATAATGATAAAAGAAATTCTAATTAACTAATTTTGTTCCCTTATTATGATACCTAAACAAAACAAAACCATCAAGATCATCAGTAAATTTTAACAGTGCACATTACTGCCACATATTATGGCGGGTATTAATTTACACAAAAGTTTTTTGGTGCAATATTTTTATCAGTGAAATTATATTTTTGTGACAATTATCATTTTTGGTGAATCACCTGATTAGTAATAGTTAACCAAATCCAAAAGCTGTCTTTTACTGTATCATTTAACATACAAATCATTTCCTGCAAGGTAAGAAATGTGTCATGTGATATAAATGTGAGGCCTGTAATGGGTGTTTTCTGTATTAGAGTGAGGCATGTGATGGGTGTTGGCTGGCATTAGAGTGAGGCCTGTTATGGGTGTTGGTTGGTATGAGAGTGAGGCCTGTTATGGGTGTCATCCGTATTAGAGTGAGGCCTGTTATAGGTGTCATCCGTATTAGAGTGAGGCCTGTTATGGGTGGTGTTGCGACCCAGTGAGGAAGGTGTCCAGGGGTCCCTCTCAGCCTTCACCTGGTCTTACCGTAACAAGGTTTAATTTTAAACACAATGTTTTTAGCTCCCCCTTGGTGAATCCTTGTTCATCACTTTCCCATTATAAGGCAAAGAAACCAGCACGAACAGGTTTTCTTAGGTTTAAAGAAGAAAAGTTGAAATTTATTAAACTTGAACGTAAACTCAAATTCGGTTGACGCCTACAGATACACGACACACTCACGCTAGCACGCATACGTGATACATATATGCAAATAGAGACAGAAAAGAGCAGAAGAAAAATAAAGTGCAAAAATATGCGGCAATATCTGAACAGCTTTTGTTATGGTTCTTCATGCTCACTGTAGAGTCTTGATTGTAGGTAAATCTTGCATTTCGTTGGGGCCCAGTATTCTTCTTAAACCTTGTTCGCTGTGGGAGACATTTCTCTCTTGGGGTTCATGTGTCTTCAATGGATTCAGAGGCTTATGAGAAAGAGATGGGAGCAGACAGGAGCAATCTTCTCATTCCAGGAGCAAACAGTCTTTCTGAGTTCAAACTCTCTGTGGCCAGTTCAAAAGAAAACCCTGGAACAGCCAATTAGTCATGTTACCAGTTGGTCTAACCAGTCTCAGCCCTTGTGGATTGTGTCCTCCTTAGCAGGCCATGGAATGCGCTTCCTCATCTTTGATGTCTGTTAGTAATGTAAATGTGCTTTTCCAGCCATGACTGATCTGTTTAACAAGTCATTTCCTCGCACCAACAGTTAAAAATCACTGTTCATGACAAAATTGATATGCCTCATTCTTGATAGGTGGGGGCCAAGCATGACAGTGTCACCCGTATTAGAGTGAGGCCTATAATGAGTGTTGTTGGTTTAGAGTGAGGCCTGTGATGAGTGTTGTCGATATTAGAGTGAAGCCTATGATGGGTGTTGTCGGTATTAGAGTGAGGTCAGTGATTGGTGTTCTCGGTATTAGAGTGAGGCGTGTGCTGGATGTTGATCGGTATTGGAATGAGGCCTGTGATTGGTGTTGGCTGGTATTAGAGTGAGGCCTGTGATGGGTATCTGCTTGTATTCGAGTGAGGCCTGTGATGGGTGTTGGACAGTACTAGAGTGAGGCCTGTGATGGGAGTTGGTTGGTTGCAATGTGTGATTTGTGTTGGGACTATCTATTGCATAAAGTTAAAGATGCATCCACACTTAGTATGAGTGTATCAGAGTTTTTGTTTATTCATTAAATAATTAATGCAACCTATATCTGATTTAAAGTGATCTATTTTGATGCAGGCATACTTACTCTGTGATAACAAGGGATTATGAAAAGTTATAAGTGGATAAATAGTGATTTTTTTTCCCACTATTAATGAATCAGTAACTAGAAGGGACAATTTTCAGATTTTTACAAGAAAATAAAGGGAACATTGGAGAAAAATTTATGAGTATATAGTGGGGTTTAATTTCGTTAGCCCCCAAAAACAGCTTTGGGGATCACAATGCACGATTAACCTGCGCCTGTTCAATGGAATGCAGGCAACACACTATCTAGTCATAATGATTTCTGCCAGGTGCCAGGGCTTCCTGCGCTGTTCATTGGTTGCACACATCAGCAGGGGGCCCAATATGGTTATTCCTAACACTACTTAAAGCTAGCAAGGAGCATTGTGTCGGCTGGAGGTGCTGAGATCATTGAGAATATGGTGCTGTGCAACAATCAACAATGACTGACCATGGGAGATAAAGTCTACTAAGTTTTCAGAAGTTAGGAGGAGAGGTATCCTGTACACTCTGTGGGGGGGGCAGAAGCCCTTTAGACACATGCTCAGAAGGCAGTGACCAGAGATAATGGAGGAGGTCACTGCCTGGAGGATCGCTCCAAGAACATGGATGCAATATAGGAGGAAGTTTAATGACCTCACACGAATGGTCAAGGTCATGAATGCATCTTCAAATGCCATATCCTACCTGCTGCACCATTAGCCTTAGCCACTGCTCAATTCACTGCAGCCCCATCACTCACCTACCAACAATCTCTATCAAGACTCATGCCTAATGTTCATATACTTCACCTGACCCTCACACACATAGCACTGCTGCAAACAAAAGAATATAAGAACATAAGAATTAGGAACAGGAGGAGACCATACAGCCCCTCAAGCCTGCTCCGCCATTCAATACAATCATGGCTGATCTTCTGCCTCAACTCCACTTTCCTGCCTGCTTCCTATATCTCTTGATTCCCTGAGAGGCCAAACATCTGTCTATCTCAACCTTAAATATATTCAACAATGGAGCATCCACATCCTTCTGGGGTAGACAATTCCAAAGATTCACAACCCTTTGAGCGAAGAAGTTTCGCCTCATCTCAATCCTAAATGCTTAGCCACTTATTCTGAGAATGCGCCCCTATGTTCTAGATTCCCCAGCCAGGGAAACATTCATTCTTCAAACTCCAGACAGTATAGGACCAATTTACTCAGCCTCTCATTATAGCACAACCTTCTCATTCTAGAAACCAATCTAGTGAACCTTCGCTATAATGCCTCCAGTGCAAGTATATCCTTCCTTAAATATGGAGACCAAAACTGCACACAGTACTCCAGATTTGGTCTCGCCAAAGCCCTGACAATAGTAGCAAGACTTCCTTATTCTTTTACTCCAACCCCTTTGCAATAAAGGCCAACATGCCATTTACCTTCCTAATTGCTTGCTGTACCTGCATACTAACTTTCTTGTGTTCCTTGTACGAGTATACCCAAGTCCTTCTGAACATCAACATTTAGATGTTTCACCTCTTTTAAAAAATTTCAATTTAACTGTGTGGAAAAACCAGCTAAAACCAGTTTAGAGAGACAGCAGCAAAACGTGCTTACTGAAGGAAAGAGCTATCTATTTCTCTCAGCAAAAATTCTACAAGGAGCTAAAGGCCATGTTAATTGCTTAAGGAGGAAAAAACCCTTTGAAGAGACCATTTGTATTGCTGGAGGTAACAAAATTCCTTTTCTTTACTTCCAATCTAAGAGTCTTTGCTTCAAGATTGACTCTCTCTTGACTGATTGTGTTTGCTGGAATTCACAGTAAAGTTTCGACTGAGAGACTGTTGGTTTTAAAATTCAAGTAGACCTATTGCTGTGCTCATCGTTGAAAGAACTGTGTGATGCCTGCTGCAGCCGAATGCCTATCTACTAAGAGACTGTTTCATCAAATCTGCATGGAGACTTCAAGTGGCATTTGATTATTTTTTACACTAGGATACCTCACCCATCAGGAAAGTAACTCACAAAGACTAACAACCCAGTTATTTATTTATTTGTAAGAAACAGCTAATTTTTAAAACATCATTTAAAAAAAAACAGTTAATTGTTGATTTTTGAGTAAATGCATGTGAATAGGGGGAGTAAGGTTAAAATAAGAAATTATAAGGTCTTTAGACATAAGTTTATCTAAATAGTGTTTAAGATTTAGTGTTTAATAAATAGTTAATTTGTTGTTGTCTAAAGATTGGTCTGTTTTATTCTGGGGGCTACTAGGGTGTTTAATTTGAGTATTTTCCGGTTGGGTGAGAAAACCTTCATAATATGTTGCAACCTGTGGAGTGATGGGACTGAATTGACAGTGATTTGCTTCTGCTTCGGTCGTAACAGCATGAACTCATTACTTTCTCCTGTCTGTTAACCACAACCCTACCCTTTCCCTTTTTTCCTTTCACACATGCAAGAACTGCAACCTGCCCAGGCAGTGGAGGAAGAGTAAGCAAGTGAAGATGAGGATACACCATCATTTGATTTCACAGTCACAGCCACCAGATCAGATACTGATACTGCATGTAGAGGATAGCATAGAGGCAGGATCTGCACGTGATGAGACACTGGGCACAAGTGCACTGCAGCCAGGGTATGGCAGGGGGGAAAGAGAGCAAAGTTGCCAGCTTGTCAGAAGGCAAAGCAGCACACTATTTCTGCTGCAGAGGACTCAGATGATGACTTCAATGGGCCAAGCTACAGTGCAGTTCTGATGAAAGGTCACAGACTTGAAATGTTAACTCTGTTTCTCCCCACAGATGCTGCCAGACTGGCTGTGTATTTCCAGCACTTTTCTGTTTTTATTACAGAAGAAGGCTCATGGGTGTACATAACCAAATGCTTGGTACACTGGGAACCCCACCAGACAGTCTGCCTCATGTCAAGGAAGTGGAATGCTTGGTTATCTCCAGCAGTACAACCATGATGCAGTGTCTGATGGCCAATGTCTTAGCTGCCATTGCAGCACAAACAACATCTACCCAATGTTGGAATGATGCAGTGGAAGCTCAGATGGCTGTCATACAATCTCAGCTTTGTTCCATGGAAGCTCAGACTAGTGCCATTGTGGCTCTGGATAGCAGTGTACATAATGGCTTCTAGGGTGTTAAAGTACTGCAGTAATCTGTTCTCCAAAGCTCTGCTCCCTAAAAACCCTTGGCAGATATAACCTCATGCTGAAAGCCATTCCCTCCCACCTCCTTCTCCGTCTTTTGCCTTGCTCTGTGTGGCCTCAGCTCATTCTCCCAGTCATGCTCGATGCCAAGACAAAGGCCACAGGTCCACATATGGGAGCAATTGGTCTGTGCACCAGCCTTTAAGTCAGCAAAAAAGTACTTCAGCACCAGTCAGACCACTCCCTGTACACTAATGAAACATTAACCAACTGTGGAAAGCACCCAAAACTTAGAATTGCAGCAACAGCCAGAAGAAATAAACCAGCAACTAGCCTGTAAGTAGTTGATAATCCTACTAAATACTGTTGATTGAGGGGAGGAGGGGTTCTTCCTGTTGCTTATTCATCTGTGCAAGGTTAAGAGAGGGCGTAGGCTTGGGCACGGAGCTTCAAAATGGCAGTGCTGATTGCTATCACAATCTGTCTACTCTTCGTGCTGCCAGCGGACGTTAGAGTATATGTGCGCTAAACTCTTTACCAATATGGCATCCGGAGCACTTCATGTCAGAAGTGCGAGCGTGCGCATTGCTCACGCCATTTTGGAACTTTAAAGGGCCTCGTAACACCCAAAAACAGGTGTTACCGAGCCCAATTTTGCCCTTAGGATGCTTTACCAAAATGACTATTGAGATAACATTATTTCCAGAGATATTAATTTTAAAAAGGAATAATATAAAAGGATACAGGAAATGGGCAGGAAAATGGGATTAGAGAAGACAGTTCTATTTGACGAGGTAGCACCAGCACAGGCTCAATGAACTAAAAGAACTCTTTCTATGCCACAACTTTTAAGATTCTGCCACTGGGTGTTTTCTTGGGGGTTCTCCCGATCAGTTGCCATAACTTCAGTAGTGCATTGCAGAAAGTCTGTCTACATGGTGTATGCATGGTTTCCACCAATCTTCCACTGAAATATTGCAGCCAGTTCGAAGAACCCAAGAAAATTCCTGTTGTATGATTCTAGGACAAAAACTGAATTACCTCCAAGCAGTAAAATGACCTTAAAGCATCCCTAAAGTGAGTACATAAAGACACCAGGATTATTGTACAAAAGGAATATTTGTGTTTGATTACATATCTCAGAATGAAGAAACTTCAAATAAGTATTTATGAAGATACTCAGCACAATGCACCCGACCAGATAACATGGCAAACCATTTTCTCAATAGCTAGCTGTAGCTAAATGTGCCTTTTGATTTAGCAAATATTTTAGTTACATAATAAGTATGAATCAGAAATGCCTTTGAGTAGCAAGCAATGTGGAGATTAGTAACAGACTACAGAAGGACATAGACAAACTGGTGAAATGGGCAGACACGTGGTAGATGAAATTTAATACAGAAGTGTGAAATGAAACATTTTGGTAAGGAGAGGCAATATAAACCAAACAGTACAATTTTAAAAGGGCACAAATCTTTGAAGGTGGCAGGACACATTGAGAAAGTTGTTTAAAAAAACACTTGGAATCTTTGGCTTTATTAACAGGAGCATATGGTACAAAAGCAAAGACATTATACTAAACATATATAAAACACTGGTTAAGGGTCAGCTGAAGTATTGTGTTCAATTTTGGGCATCACACTTTAAGAAGGTGTAAAGACCTTGGAGAGGATTCACAAGAGATTTACCAGAATGGTACTGGGGATGAGGAACTTCAATTATGTGGAGAGACTGGAGAAGCTTGGGTTGTTCTCCTTAGAGCAAAGAAGGTTAAGAGAAGACTTGACAGAGGTGTTCAAAACCATGAAGGGTTTTGATAGAATAAACAGGAGAAACTGTTTCCAGTAGCAGAAGAGTCAGTAATGAGGACACCGATTTAAGGAGATTGGTAAAAGAATGAGAGAGGCATGAGAAAATACATTTTTACTCAGTGAATTGTTATGATCTGGAATGCATTGCCTGAAAGGGTGGTGGATCCAGATTCAATGGTAACTTTCAAAAGGGAATTGGGTAAATATTTGAAGGTAAAAAAAGGCTTTGAAGAAAGAGCAAGGGAGTGAGACTAATTGGATAACTTTACCAAAAAGCCAGAAAAGGCATGATGGGCCAGAATGCCGCCTTCTGATCTGTGTCATGCTATGATGCTATGAATTGGAGAGCATCATTGTAATTGAAACTCATATGATAAAGTTGGGCTTTTCATACATTATGGTATAGATACTGATGCATCCATATGAAGTTATTTTGTCCACAATTTTAGGATAACCATTTACGGGTTTGTGTGTCAATATTCAAAGAGTTTAAATGTAAGGCATTCATTAAATTTATTTCAGAGATATTTTCCTGAAACTCTATAGGAGAAGATTCTTTGTGAATGAGGTACTTTGCCACAACATTCCAGAACATTCTATTATAAGCCATTTTAGAACATGAAAGGTTGTGAGGTCTATTGAATTCTGCAAGTCTTATGCTATTAGGACTGCCCTGCACTCCAACTCTCAAAAGGACCAAATTTATTGAAAGTCGACTTTGAAAAGAAATCCTTCAGGATTTATATCCAATAATATAGCATACATTATTAAACTATGAATACTTACATTTCCCACATTCCCTTGAGTATAGAAAATCAAGGGCTTAACTAATTAACACATTTAAGAATTTTAAAGAAGTTGATAGGGTAGATGGAAAGAAACCATGTCTTCTGATGAAACACTCCAGAACAGGGGGCAAAATCTTAAAATTAGAGCTCTGCTGTTCAGAGGTGATATCAGGAAGCAGTTGTTTAAACAAGCCTGAAACTCTGTTCCCAAAAATAATGCATGTAAATGCATGCTTTTTTGAGAGCTTCCACAATGCCTTCATATTGGGGGAATCTCTGTGTCCCTGTTTTTAATGGCACAGAGTAACGTGAGGCTTAGTTGCCTGGAAACCTGGAAACTGCTGCTTTTTGAATTCCTGGCTCATGACACCTTTACACCAACCATACTGTGACACGCATACTGATAGAGGGCACTGATAAAGCTATGTATAGACTAGGTATAGCAAAATCATAAACACATTTATACACTGAGTTTATAGAAACATAGGAACATTAGTAGGCCATTTAATCTCTCGAGCCTTTTCCACCATGAGATCATGGCAGATCTGCGATCTAACTCCATATGCTCACCTTTGTCCCATATCCTTTAATACCTCCTGTTAACAAAAATTGATCAATTTCAGATTTTAAATTAACGATTGATCTAGCATGATTTTTCATTTTTGGAAGCGAGTTCAAAACTTCTACCATCCTTTTGTGTATAGAAGTGTTTCCTAATTCCATTCTTGAAAGCTCTGGCTTTAATTTTTAGACTACGTACCCGAGTTTTAGACTCTTCACCAGTGGAAATAGTTTATCTCTATCTACTGTATCTGTTCCTCTTAATATTTTGAAAACTTCGATCAATTCACCCCTTAACATTCTAAATTCCACAAAATACAATCTGTTTATGTTATCTCTCTTTATAAGTTAACGTGTGGAGTTATAAATTCATTACACATAGCACATAGAAGAACTCCTTTTCCTTTTGTCAGTATCAAGCACTCCCAGGCCTATTATACCATTGGTCAATGCCACAATGCTGCCCCAAATATATATTCAAACTCAGGAAACCAACCCCAATTTCCAATCCAGAATCCTTGCAACCACTGAAGATCCTACTGATTAGTAACAAATTACACAAGTTTGGGTTCTCGCCCACTAGATACTCAAATCATGCCGAATTCTTATAGTCTTCAAAGAGCCAGAATTTACTTTCCTTCAGTATGAAGTAGATTCAAACACAGACACAAAGACAAAAAGGTACTGTTGTAACTCACTGAGTCACGGAGGTCCCATTTTAAACCCTTCAAATATAACAGCAACATCAAATGCCTTGCTTATACTGACTCCTCCAGGTGGACCAATGAAATGCCATACTGTATGCCATTCAGACATTTCGTTTTGCAAAATCTACATTCTCCCAGTATTTATATCGTGTCTCTGAGCTCGTGTCAGGATGAATGGACGCTCTTTGATGAGGGATACGTCCAGAGTTCAGAACTTGAGATCAATGTACATTTAATCTTTCACATGGTGAATTAATTTGGGTATTTTCAAAATATAAAGCAGGTAAAACAGAGCTCAATTCAGGCTCAGCTCAGTTTATACGGTTTGAATAACAGCCAATATATAGTAAGCATTAACATGCCCCACACAGCTCCCATGAGTTCCAACTACCCCCAATGGTTCGCTTGATTGTATTATGACTCATTGAGCTACTACATTTTTATGATACATTCGCATATAAACATCAGAAATATGCACAAATATCAGGACTGAGATATATGAACAACTGTAACTGCTGCTGCGTTTATACTGCAAATACCAAAGGTAATTTGCAAAGAAAGAACAAATGAAATTGTATTTATATATCACCTAAATACATCCTCAGGACTTTGCATAATACAGATTTAATGATTCACTAATGATTCACACCTAATGATTCACTTTTGAAATGTTGTCATTTGTTACATGGGCAAATATCTATTGCTCAGCAAGATACCATAACAGTTTTTTCTTGGTGGTTAGTTAAGGGAAGATACTAGAACTCCCTACTTTTCTTCAAATAGTGCCATGGAATCTTTTACATTCATCTGAGCAAACAGATGGGGTCTTGGTTAACATTTCACCTGAATGGTGGCACTTACTGCAATGCAGCTTTCCCTTAGTACTGCAATGAATTGTTAACCAAGATAGGAGCTACAACACACTGACTGCTGAGGTGAGGTTGCTACTAACTGAGTTCAGCTGACACTTTTAAGGGCTTAAAAAAGTTTCCTGCTTTTACAAGTTTCTCAGAGTTTTAAGAAGTGTTACGACCGAGGTGGGAGGAGTGCACTGTTTATTCTAGTTCCACTTCTCCACGGGTCACAATATATATTTAAATTTTCGCACTATTTGGGTTAATGACACTGGGGCAACCTGGTGCCATCCTTGTTGGTCAATCAGAAAAGTAGAAATAAGTTATTTTGCTTATCAGCTCTTTTGCTAGTGTTTTTCCCCCACATGATTCACTTAATTTAATCCCACGCTCCTACTTGTTTCCCATATCTTTTATTATTTCCTATTTTTTCTATCCGATTCATTTTTTTTAAATTACAGATTCTGCTTCCACAATGCCATTTGTCAGGGATTTTCACAATCTAACCATCTTCTATGTAAAGATATATTTTTAATCTCCCGATACTCTTTTTCTGATTATCTTAAATTTGTCTTGTTACCATCTCACTGACCAGTGAAAATGATAATTATTAACCTGTCATAACCTTTCATAATCTTGATAACTTAGGCCACCGTCTAACCTGCTCAGCTCTAGTGAAAAAAGTCCTAACTTCTAAAGTACTTCTTGATAGCTTAACCCCTTAGCCCTGATAATATCCTAATGAATCTACATGGTACTTTTTTTCATTGCTTTTATATGATTCCTATAATGAGCTGCCCAAAATTGCACTAAATTCTCCAAGGTGACCTAATTAAGGTTTTCTATAAGTTCAACATTACCTCCTAGCCTTTGTTGACTATGAAGGGTCATTTCTCTCAGGCACATGTGCTCACCAGCCTTGGAAAAATTGTGAAACTCCTAATGTTAAACAATTCACCAGCCTGTTGGTTCTTTACAGATATTAAAGACAGCCCAGCGAATCAATTGGAAACTTTTTAATAAAAGCAAAATACTGCGGATGCTGGAAATCTGAAATAAAAACAGAAAGTGCTGGAAATGCTCAGCAGGTCTGGCAGCATCTATGGAGAGAAAAACAGAGTTAACGTTTCAGGTCTGTGACCTTTCATCAGAACTGTTTCTATTCTGATGAAAGGTCACAGACCTGAAACTTTAACTCTGTTTCTCTCTCCACAGATGCTGCCAGATCTGCTGAGTATTTCCAGCATTTTCTGACAACTTTTAAAGTTTAATAGGATGCCTTTGTGCTTGTTGCAATCCTCAAGCAATATTACCTTTGCACATGCCTGCAAAATTATTACACTCCGATCAGTGACCTCAAACAAGACATATACTGCATGGATTCTACAAAAGAACCAGAGGGGAGGTGAGTTTTTGTTTAAAAAGCTAGTTGTTATGATCTGGAATGCTGTGCCTGAAAAGACGTTGGAAGCAGATTCATCAGTAACTTTCAAACTGGATAGATACTTGAAAAAATATTCAGGGCTGAGGAGAATAAGCAGGACAATACGACCATACAAATTAGGAGCAGAAGTAGGCCATTCAGCCCGTCAAACCTGCTCTCCCATTTAATACGATCATGGCTGATCTGTTCCTGTCTCGAATTCCAAACTCCCATCTGCCCCCGATAATCTTTGATTCCCTTGCCTAACAAGAATCTACCTTCACCTTAAAAATATTCAATGACCTCACCTCCACCACCTTCTGAGGCAGAGAATTCCAAAGTCGCACAACCCTCTGAGAGAAAACTTTTCTCCTCATCCCTGTCCTAAAAGGGTGACTCCTAATTTTCAAACAATGTCCCCTAGTTCTGGACTCACCCACAAGAGGAAACATCCCCTCCACATTCACCCTGTCAAGACTGTTCAGGATTTATATACTTCTATCAAGTCTCCCCTCACTCTTCCAAACTCCAGTGAAAACTAGCCCAGTCTGTCCAACCTTTCCTCATAAGACAACTCGCTCATTCCAGGTATCAATCTAGTAAACCTCCTTTGAACCGCCTCCAACGCATTCACATCCTTCCTTCAATAAGGAGACCAAAACTGCACACAATATTCGACATGTGATCTCACCAAAGCCGGCACAGGCAAGATGGGGTGAAATGCCTCCTTTTGTGTTGTACGGTTCCACAATCCTATGCTATCATGGAAAAGTCACATCACACCCATGTTGAACAGTATAAATGTCCTATAAATGTTAAGTCGGGAGAAATACCATTTATGATGAAGCAGCATTATTTGATCCAGGCCTACACTTCATCGATGGTCCTGCCATTTGCACCTGCTAATGTGGTATGTCTTCCTGTGTTCTTTAATAAATTACAAATTAATGAAAGTTTGTCAACTTAAATCCGGATCATTTGTGCTTGATCCCTCTGGACTGTTGCCTGTAAGATTATATTTCCAACCCTAGTAAAATCAGTGTACAAGTATCCTCGTCGTATTCCAGTTTCATTTGGGCTCGGTTCCATTGGACAAACCCTCAGTTAATTAATGAGAAAGGAAATATATAGAATGAGCATCGCGTTACGGAAAGGAAGCGTGCAGGAACGCGATTCCTTGTTTTTTTTTGTTTTGGCTGTTAACATTTAGCCTCTTCAACCATAACCTTCTCCGCATTTCCGAAACTAAGTAGCTCCCTCTGTGTCTGGGGGTTTTCACACACAAGTTATCAGACCCCAAGACAGAATGGGAAACTTCTCGCATTAGCCGAGCCCCGTCATTTGGTGGCTTACAAAAGGTTTGACCAGTCTGCTGGTGAGCTATATGAAAAGCGGGTTTCACATATACTCATGGAGGTGATGGACGCGCACATACATAGACCGGGTATTGTTAGCACTGTCGTCAGCGGAACAATTGCAGGCAGGGAATGTTCGACATTTACATCTCTCAAAGGACAAACAAAAGGTTATCCTTCACCCTCGATAGACCCGCCCTTAAATTTACAATCGCTGCCTCGTGGTTTGAATTAGACCACTAATCGCTAACAGCAACATCTCGGTTCACCCGCTTCCTGCTAAACCTCACTGGTTCAGAAACATCGCACATCGCGTTTGAAAAAAAAAACTGATTTGTAGTTTTTAAAACAATTAACACGTGGAAACACGCAAAAACAACAAACGTGCACACTCTCCATATCTTATTGATGAAATGTCCAGCGCGGCGCACAAAAACTACTAAAATACTAATTATGTTCCCCGGTGTTGATATTTCCCTAAACCACAAATGAACTGAAGTTAGCGTCTATAATATAGAAATCTATAGCGATGTAAGCGATGTTTGCTGTGTAATTATAACCATTAAAAGTGACCTCACCTTTCACACCGTGTCCCCCACAGACTGTCACTCCGCTGTTCGTTTGAACCAAATCATGAATTTTCTTCCCTTCCCTTGTGAATCCTGGTTTCCCAATAAGCAGGAACCCGTTTTCTTCCGCTGTGACTTCCAAGGATATTTGGCTGTGTGCATGAGTCCTTTCCTTACACTTCACAGTCTTGCAAAGCGGATTTGGGAATTCCAAGCAGGTCAGTGTCTCATTTAATCGTATCCTGTGATCAGTGAGGGTCACATTAGGAATTATCAGCAATTTCTTCCAATCCCCCAGTCACAAGTATGGGTGGCGGCTTAAAGCCCTGATAGAATCAAAGGAAAGGTAATTCACCCTTTGTCTGTCAGGGACTTTAGTAACTAATTCCAGGGTGAATTGCCACTTCTGGCCTTTTTAGGGACTAAGTTGGGTTCCTGTTTTGCCTCTTGTTAGCCGGAGAGGGGCACCAACCCGGGGTATTGGTCTGATTTGGACGAGATGTGGTTCACCCCGCGATCCCGTTATTAATCCGTTGACCCTGAGTTTACCAGAAATGTGTTCGCCATCACCAAGGCAATGTGGCTTTTTTGGATTGTCATATGACGCGACCAATCGAATGATCGGACCTCGGAGCTATAAAAGACGGATTCTGATTTTTGATTTAAAGAGAGCTGAAATAAATCTTTCCCCAGCAAATGATTTAGGGGGTAAATTTGCAGCTGTCAATTTGATTGGTCACGCACATCTTAAAACTGCATTCACATTTGCTTTGAGTACTTCAACCCATTTTGATCCCGTTTTTGGTGAGGGGCAAATTATAACACGATGAACGCGCCATGAAATACAGAGAAAAGAGACCCTATTCCACAGGATGCGGGTCGCTGGGACACAATTCCTAAACACTGCAGCGAGCTTCAGGGTTTTTAAAAAAAATTGTAAGCAATGATTCCTTCGTGAAACGTTTTTTTAAGAACAATGCTGCAAATTTAAGCGATGTTTGACTCCTCCGACTGTCAGACTGGAGAACAGTCCAGAAGGTTGGCATAGCAACCATCGACGCTGCTGAAGTTGTCCCGCGGGGAGGCGCTGGCTGTCGGCGCATTCCCCGCCAACACTGCGCCGTTGCATCCAGAGGCGCCTCCGCCTGAGCTCGCAGGTGTCCCATGTTTTGTCTCTTTTTCAGGCAGGCACTTAAAGATGTTTGTTTGCTTTTAGCGGAGGAGGAGTAACAGTAATTGTCAAATGTGACAAAATTATGGCTAAAATGTAAACATAATCCACCTGTGCATTAAGGTTACGGTCCCCATTTCTGCACCAAAGCGAGTTTTGGTGCTAAAATAAATACACAGAATGCTGATCATGAAAAGCAAACGTGCTTACTGACTTTAGTCTTTTCCTATAAAGAGTGGCGCAGGGCCACAAACACATTAAATTGATTCAATTCGGCACAACTATCGTAATGAGAAGTGCTTGACACAACAGTAGGCCACCAAGGGTCGGAAACCTCTTCCTGTTTGGATATTCACTTCTAGTATTGCAGAACGCAGCAAGAGCTGCGTGTTTTTCCTGCGGGTTGTAATCTTTGCACTGTTTTGGTCCTCTTTTCTCTCTCTATTTGATTGCTATTTGGTTCTTCCCCTCCGCCCCCGTCAGCAATCGTTTTCCTTTTGTTTTGAAATTTCAATTTTTTTTCCTCCTCAGGGCCGTTGCATCCCCGGCTGTGAATCCCCCCATGGAGATACACGCCCCCAGACAGGAACCCCCACCTCACAGCCACCACCACCACCCATGAGAAGGGCCCCCACCAATGGTTTAGTACAGCATTACTGGAAGGAGGTAGTGGGGGGGGGGGGGGGGGGGGGATGGAAACTGGTCATTTAAATAATGCTCTTTGCTTCGTTTTTGCTCAATTTATCTGTCACACATTGAAGGTTAAACTGTTCGTAAAATGTGTCAAAACGAGAGCAAAACAAATGGCGGGCAAGTCGCATTAAACAGCAAACAGCAGAAAATGTAAAAAATCAAAGACGGACAGCAAAGCTTAGGAAAAAAAGGAAGACTATTTGCAGTCTAACGCCACCCGCCCCCCCCCCCCCCCCCCACCCCCTGTCTCGATCTGATCCTGCCACAAATATATTTGTAGAAAAATATTTAGCTTCCATGGGTTGAGACTGACTATCAGACAATGTTTCTTTTTAATGTGACTTAAAGCACTGGATGGAGAGTTTCTCAGTTCCCTGGTTCCCCCTCCCCATTCTTTCCTTTCCCTTTGATCATACATCAGTGAATATTTTCTTGGTTTGGGGTTCTGAGGATCTCTGTTTGGTGAGGGTGTAGCTGGGGTACTGGTGATGATCCAGTATCAGCGCATCCACGTTGTCCTCTGCCTCCAGGTACTCGCTTTTATTGAGGGACTGGTTGCTGGTCTTGAGCTTACCGAGGGAAGCTGACTGCTGCCCGCTGCTGATGTGCATGTACTCAGTCTGGTCTTGCTCGTGCTCCCGGTGGTAGAAGTAATTGAAGTTGGAGACGATGACGGGCACGGGCAGGGCGATGGTCAGGACCCCGGCGATGGCACACAACGATCCCACGATCTTGCCTCCGATGGTGACGGGATACATGTCTCCATAGCCCACCGTTGTCATGGTAACCACTGCCCACCAGAAAGCGTCTGGGATGCTGGAGAAGCTCGAATCCGGATCGTCTGTCTCGGCAAAGTAAACGGCGCTGGAAAACAGGATCACGCCGATGAAGAGGAAGAACATGAGCAAGCCCAGCTCCCTCAGACTGGCCTGCAGGGTTTTTCCCAAGATTTGGAGCCCCTTAGAGTGTCTGGATAGCTTGAAGATCCGGAATACTCGAACAAGCCGGATGACCCTGAGGATGGCCAAGGACATAGTGTGTTGCCCGTTGCTTTGGTGATGCACTAACTCGGTAAACAGGGTGATGAAATAGGGGATGATGGCTACAATGTCAATGATGTTCATGATGTTCTTGAAGAAGCCAGGTTTGCTGGGGCAGGAGAAAAATCGCACCAACAGTTCGAAAGAGAACCAGACAATGCACAGAGTCTCAATGATGAAGAAGGGGTCGGTGAACGTGTTCACCCCCATGGTGTCTGTGCCATTGGCAGCAAATTTCGGCAGATCCGAGCGGGTATCTTCTCTGAATTCAGGCAGGGTCTCTAAACAGAATATGATGATGGAGATGAGAATGACAAGGACGGAGACAATAGCAATCCCTTTGGCAGCACCCGAGCTCTCCGGGTATTCGAACAGCAACCAAACTTGACGTTGGTACTCGTTGGTGGGCAAAATGCGCTCCTCTTCTTTAATAAAACCTTCCTCTTCTCGGAGATTATCGATGGCCTCTTCTCCCATCTCATAAAATTTGATCTCTTCCAGGAAAATGTCGACAGGCACGTTAACAGGTCTTCTTAATCTCCCTCCCGACTGGTAGAAGTAGAGGATGGCGTCGAAGCTGGGGCGATTCCTGTCGAAGAAATACTCGTTTCGAAGAGGATCGAAGTAGCGCATCCTCTTCCTCGGATTGCCGAGCAGAGTGTCGGGGAACTGGGCCAGGGTCCTGAGCTGCGTCTCGAACCTGAGCCCCGAGATATTGATGAATGCCCTCTCGCAGCATTCCTGCCCCAGCTCCTTGGGGTCGCAGTTGCTCTGAGAGAGCGCGGTCAACCCCACCGACTCGTCAATATTTTCTTCCGCGGCAAGAGTCATCTTCAGCCGGGACGATCTCCTTCCTCCTCAGGAACGGCTGGGGCCAAGCTGGGTCTCTCTTTGATCCGCCACCTTCCCCAGGGCAACGTCTCGCATTTCCCTGATCAGCCCCAGACTGTTAATTCTCGCAGCCTGACTCCACACCTCTCTCTCTCATACACACACACACACACAGATGGGCAGGGACTCTCTGCAATCACAGCATTTAAAATAGCTCAGCCCCTTACCATCCCCTGTGATGACGTGAAGACGACGTTTCTCGACAACGAGGAGAATCACGTCTGACTCCTGGCACGAAACCGCACCATTCCCCAATTTTCCAACGCGACAAATCTCACCCACAGTGGCAGCAATTGCCCATCCAATTCCTACCCAGTGGGAGTTAACATTGGAGCGTCCCCCACCTCCCTTATTAATGACTGACATTGCTTAAAAGGACATAGTTCCACACCCCCTTTACTTTATATAATCTGTGAAACTCCAGAATGACTTTCTGTGCCAGCTTTCTGAGACTTGTTCTCCTTGTAAATGAGAATCCCGAATAGTTTCACTTCTCTATGGATTTATTGGCAGTGCCCCTTTGCAAGTTTGAGTGTTAAAATTATGGCAAGAATTACAGCAACGCGACCAGGTTGGGGAGATATGTTCACAAACGAAAATTAAGCGGCCTCCTTTTCTCCCGCTTACAGCAGCGAGAGCACGCTCGGGGGGACCTATTCTTTTTACGAACTGGAAACATGGCCAGAGGCACAGTGCCAAGAGCCAGCTGTTCAGCAACTTACATCATTTCTGGCTGGTGGCGAACTCCAGGTGCACCGTCTCGGGGGGTTAAGCTCGCTTTCAGAAGGAAACTGCATGAGTTCAGTCATTAGTTATTGTCTCACCTAAATCAATAAACTGTGTTTGTTTATTCATATGAAAACTGATGGAATAAAACTGCTTCCTTTATCTCATTGTTTGGACTCCTATGGTTGAAATTTGTTTTTTATCGCTGGTTTGCAACAGGTCTCAGTCCAGAAGTGCATTCTAATCTCAGCATTATCTTTATCAGCTCTACCTCCTGCACTATCCCAACATCAGCTGGCAGCCTATAAACGCCGGTCCTTTTCTGAAGCATTAAGTTACGAACTCCTCGCCACTAACAATTCTAGTAAAATATTAGAAAGCAATCCCTACAGTGACAAAAAATGACACTTCTGATGAAAAACTTTTTTGAGGATTGCAAAGTTATTTCTATCTTGGAACAAATGGCAATGTTTTGAATCAGACCAATTCGACGGAATCTTCAGTGTTCCTTCTTTGGGAAGGTCCTCTCAATAAAAGGTTAATCTAGCGCACGAAGTACAGCTCTGAAGCGTTTTCTGGAATAGAAAGCTGTTGAGTAACTCGCTCTTCACTGTGGCATTTTTTTTAAACTGCAGTTTCCATCTCCTTTTTTTAAAAAAAGTTTTTCTTTTCCATATAATCTTGTTTGAGGTGTTTACAGAAGTTACGAACCACCGATTGCGATGCAAACATTTCACTTTTTTTTGGAGAAAACGAGTTTTCTGAATGCTCACTTGGTAATTGCACCACCTAGTGTGTAGCACACAGACCACACGGGTCCCTGGTTTGATGGCTGGTCTGTGCTGAGTTAGCGAACTCTCAGTCGAGCAATGGTGGGCATCCTAAAATTGGCCTCAGCACCTCAGGACTGGGAGCAGAAAAAGTAAATCAGGTTGCTGTTCCTGGTCACTCTGACTCCTGTTGAAAAGTGTCCGTGGCTAGATATCAGGCAAGGGCATCATCAGTCTTGATGCCCCCATCTATGGTTGCATGGTCTGCTGATACTGTTTAGGTTTATATGTGATGAATGACTACCAGTAGTTGTGGCAATGGAACAGTATTGTAGCACAAGCCAGCACCATCAAGATAAATGTGAAGAGAAAGATTATTGAAGGACATAAAAGCAGTTTATTTTTAACACAGTGCATGGCTTACTTATTTTTTTAAATGCATGCTTCTGAAAGCATTGCCTCATTTGTACGTTGTTAATAAAAAATAGGACTGTGCGCACCCAAAGTGCAGATGAGCTTGTGGCAGTAAATAGGAAAGGTGGCCTTGCCAAATTTTACATAGCTAGTAGCTTCTCCTCAGTTTAATATGCTTTCTGTTCATGAAAAATTAGTGCAAGGAGCCTGGGCAGTAGGACGACTGGCTTTAAGCAGGAAATCCAGTCAGGCACCAGCTCTTTAAATGACCACTGCTTACCATTAAAGGGGAAGGGAGATTTTGTGTTGCTTGTTGGAGAAGAACAGTTCTGAGCTCTAGGTAAAGTCACAAGAGATGTGTGCTAGAAAAAAAAAACCTGGAAACAAAAGTGTGAAGAAAACTCCCAGTTTTAATAAGAAAGCTTTGCAAGTTTTATTGCAGTAAATGGCCTTTTTGGAGTGGAAGGAGGCTCTTCTGTCAAAACAGGTCAAAGTTACTTGGGTGGAGGTAGCTGAGGGAGTGAATGATGATTGTGGGAACCAATGAGGAAGAGGTTTTGTGGTATCAGGAGGAATAACACAGTAGGTTTGCCTGCTATTGACATTGGACCAAACCTTAATTTGTGAGCATAGGCATCCTCAGGAAGGAAACATAGCAACAAGTGTTTCCCTTTCTCTACATATTTATTGCAGAGAAGCTGTAGGACACACTTCTTGTGGGACACTCAAGTACCTTTAATGGTGACACTTAGCTGTTGAAAGAATTGGAAGAACTAATATAGGCGCAGCAGTGGAATACAATCACAGAAAGAGGGATGTGGAGTGATCACAAGTCTGTCTGGGTGTCCTAATATCTAGATGTTTTATCTGTTCTTCTAGCAGTTCACAACAATCATGACTGGATGTCCATAGGTGAGGGATCAATTGTAAAAAAACAGTCTTTCTGTGAGGAGGTGACTCAAGCATTTTCACTTGAAGGCTGTGAAAGGAATTGCGGAAGGATAATTTGGAGGCAAGCTGCCATCATCCAACAAGAATCCTTGTTTGCTATTGTCATCCATACTCAGTTTCTCACCATGTAACACAGTGGCACACAATATATTAACACCTTAACTGAACGTATTCTATCCTGAAACTGTTGAAACTCCTCTTTCAACCAGTGCAGAACAGCAATCAACAGAGGAAGAGAAAGTAATGATCAAATAGTATGGTGCTGTGGGCAGACCATACATTGGATACATTGAAGTCCAGTTCTCGTCAGTAAGAAACAAATAATACACTTAAGTGCTGAAAGCAGTGAAGAGAAGAATCTTAAGGTTGGTTCCCAACATCAGGCATCCTAATTATAATAGAAGGTTGAACTTGGGCCACAAAATTTGGCTCCTTGGCACCCATAGTTTTTGTCCCAAAATGACACCTGTGCTCCATGTGCACGCTGCCGATTCAACTTGCAGCGGACGTCATTTTGGTGAGGGCGTTAGCATGAGTGTTAGGAGTGTGTGCTGCAAGCATGCAGAATAGGCAGATCGTGAGATCAGTCAATGAGTAACACTGATTTGACACCAGTGCTGCCATTTTCAACCTGGCTGCTCCAGCTAACGCCTTCTCTAAAACACGCACAGCTGAACACGTTTGCAGCAACAGGGAGGACCCCTCATCAGTGCTATTTAAAGGAATCATCTACTACTTTCAGGTTAGTTGCTGATTGATTTCTACTGGCTCTGTCTGAGTTTGTGAAATGCTGTGAGTTTACTAGTGCTATCTAAAGTTGGTGAAGTTGACAGAGAGTGGTGTTGTACATGGTGAAGGCCTTGATTCTGCCTTCAAGGGTTATTGTCAGCTCATCTGTTCCCAGTCATAGGTGCTGTAGTTACCATCCCCCTTGCCCTGCAGCACGAGAGGGAGATTGAGCAGAGGAAACACTGGAGAGGAAAAACTGCTCACAGAGGGAAAAGGGGGAGGGGGAGGGGGAGGAAGCGCTCTCAGCAAGAAGCCTTATCCACTGAGGGTCTTCAGGGAGCATTTCTCTTAACTCATCCTAAGACAGGAACAGTGTGTGCAATGTCTCTGTTTTACAAAGGAGGTGCTCATGCAAATCTGTCATCTCTTACAGGCAAACCTGCAGCCTCAAAGCAAGACAAGGATGGCACTGCCAGTGGCTGTGAAGGTGACAGTGAGCATAAATTTCTTTGTATTGGGATCTTTCCAGGCTGGAGCAGGTGACATCTCTAACATCTCCCAGTTTGCTGTCTTCGACTGTATAAGGGAGGTGACTGATGCTTATTTTGCCAGGAGAGGGCAGTACATTGTGTTCCCTCTGACCTGAGAGAAGCAGGCAGAGTGTGCCTGTGGCTTTGCCAGGATAGTGGGCTTCCTCAGGGTGTCATCAACTGCACACACGTGGCTTTGTAGCTGTCACATCTAAATGCTGAGATGTACCACAACCACAGAGAGTACCACTCCATGAATGTGCAGTTGGTGTGCAACCACGCCAGCACATCATGCATTGTGCGCCAGTCCACTGTTCTATCAGTCTTTGAGTCACCACGCCAAACCAAGGGTGGCTGCTGGGTGATGAGGGCTAACCACTGGCTCATGAAGTCGGTGCGCAACTCAACCACAAATGGGCAGCATACATTAATGAATACTATGCTGCCATACAAACATAATTGAGCAGAACATTGGAGTGCTCAAGCAACACTTCCACTGTCTGGACCACTCTGCTGTACTCGACGGAGCCTGTATCATGATTCGTCGTGGTCTGCTGCACCCTGCAGTGCCTCGCCATCATGAAGGCACAGCCCTTGTCACCAGATTTATGACTGAGGAGGAGGAGGAAGAGGAGGAGCAGGGGAAAGGAGGAGGCAAAAACACATCTCCTTTCCAGCCAGGCTGTCTGTGATCAGCTCACCTGACTGTAGTACCATTGAACCCAACTCCAATTCCCCATTCTACAACATTCCCACACCTTACCTTCCCTCTTGGCCACAGGGCTGAAATAAAAGTTACCACAAAACAAAGCATCCAATATTTCATATAAAAGTCAACTAATCACCCATGTGCGTTCCCTTCGTGCCTGTTGTTTGGTGCCTTTTCCTGGCCTGTTGCTTCTATGCAGGGCTACCACATTGGCTGCAGCATGGATGGTGGAAAGCTGCTGGCTTTCAGTGGGGGAGACTGCAGATGACCTTGGAGGATGCCCTCAAGCAGCTCTAGGCTTAGAAGGCCCCGATTCATATTGCACCACCTCGACATGGGAAGCAGCAGGCTGGGCTGACTGGCTGACAGGCAACAGCAGGGCACTGGGAGAGTGGCAGTGGTGGGAGGACAAATGCTGTCATTCTGAGAAAGCACAGCTGGTCATGTTACACAGACCCATTGCCACTTCCCCAGGGTGGAACCACAGCGATCCTAGTAATCTGTTGGAAGATAGATTGCTGGATTGTTGTGAGATCCTGCAAGCCCCTTTGAGCACAGGTGTCCAACGTTATGATGGCAGCAGTCTGAACCTGCATGGTAGCAAACTGTGCTTGTGTCACAACAAGCTGAGATTGCATAACCTCAGTCTCAGCTTCTACTGCAGCAGTCCGATGTTGGGTGGGTTCTACTTGGGCTGCAATGGAAGCTGAGACATCGGCCATCAGACACTGCATCGTGGTTGGGTCCGCAAGTGTTCCCATGGAATTAGAATCATAGAATCATAGATTGGTTACAGCACAGAAGGAGGCCATTCAGCCCGTCGTGCCTGGTTCTGGCTCTCTACAAGAGCCATCCAGCTAGTCCCACTCACCCGCCCTTTCCCAGTAGCCCTGCATTTTATTCCCCTTCATGTACTTATCTAATTTCCTTTTGAAAGCCTCGAATGAATCTGCCTCCACCCACTTTCAGGCCATCATTTCCACGCTGAAAAAAATGGGCTCCAAGGTCTACATGGAGCCCTGTGCCAAGTTGGTGCTGAACTCTTCCATGCTTCTTGACAATGACTGCATGCTTTCCTGGCAGGCCTACCAATGCACTGAACATTTCTATGTGCATGCCCATCAGCCTTTTTGTGTGCGCTGCGCCATCAAACTCCTTATCTGAGTTCTCTGCAACAGAACCCATGTCCAACCTTGCCCTCCAGGGAGCTGGCACCTGTCTGATCCTTTCCCCCTGCTCTGACTTCAGGCCACATGTGCCTAGTGGCTCACTACGTGCAGATTCCACATCTATGGTACCCTCTAATGCTATTAGTGCCAGTATTGGAGTTGGTGGTTGCGAGTTCATCATCATTATATAGGAGCATATCCTCACATTCAACGGTTTCAACCCCGTCGCGACTGAGGCCATGGCCACTCCAATGATGACCAGCACCATCTCCTCCATTATTTTGGGGACTTGTAGCCCAGCCTGTCCCCCTCTGGTTAGGTGCTGCTGCCTAAGGTTGTGCACCGCCTTGTCCTACAAGAGAGAGGGAAGTGTGTCAGTGAATGTGCTGCAATGGGTTTGCAGAGTGATTAACTGGAAGGTGTTTCAGTCATTCTTTTGCGCATGAAGACCTGTATGGGGACTGACACCAAAGACTGTCCCAAACCCACCCCACCAGAATCGCACATGCACACCTCATTTATGGCTGTGCATGTGCCTGTCAGAGCCTACGTCCTGAAGCAGGTTTTCTCAGGAGGTCTAGAACTGGAGGGAGAAAGCCTGGATGGGGCAGTGGTGGAGAGGGTGGGGGGGTGGCAGAAGAAGGTCAGGAACTTGGGGGAGAAGGCCTGGAACTCAGAGAGTGGAGGTGGTTTGGAAATTGGGCAGGAGAAAGTCTGGAAATTGTGTGGGGGAAGGTCAGGAACTTGGGGGTGGATGGCCTGGAACTTGTTGGGTGGGAGTTGGGAGAAGGCCTGGAAATTGGGCGGGGGTAGGTCAGGATCTCGGTGTCAGGCGCCATAGAGCAAACAGTGGGGTGAGGGGGAAGAACGTGATCCAGGTCTAGGGGGCATGGGTGGATGAGAGGGAAAAAGTGATCCTGTTCTCCCCACTTTGCTAGGCCTGGATCACGATCTCCACCCCTACATCAACCCCACCCCTTTACACCTTTTTTTTATTTGTTTCAAGGGATGTGGGTGTCGCTGGCCAGACCAGTATTTATTGCCCATACCTAATTGCCCATGTGAAGGGGGTGGTGAGCTGCCTTCTTGAACTGCTGCAGTCCATGTGGGGTAGGTACACCCACAGTACTATTAGGAAGGGAGTTTCAGGATTTTGACCCAGCGACAGTGAAGGAATGGTGATATAGTTCCAAGTCAGAGTGGTGTGGCTTGGAGGGGAACTTGCAGCTGGTGGTGTTCCAACACATCTGCTGCCCTTGTCCTTCTAGGTGGTAGAGGTCGTGGGTTTGGAAGGTGCTGCTTAAGGAGCCTTGGCGCGTTGCTGCAATGCATCGTTTAGATGGTACACACTGCTGCCACTGTGCGTTGGTGGTGGAGGGAGTGAATGTTTGTGGAGGGGTGTCAATCAAGCGGGCTGCTTTGTCCTGGATGGTGTCGAGCTTCTTGAGTGTTGTTGGAGCTGCACCCATCCAGGCAAGTGGAGAGTATTCCATCACACTCCTGACTTGTGCCTTGTAGATGGTGGACAGGATTTGTGGAGTCAGGTGGTAAGTTACTTGTTGCAGGATTCCTAGGCTCTGACCTGCTCTTGTAGCCACGGTATTTATATGGCTACTCCAGTTCAGTTTCTGGTCAATGGTAACACCCAGGATGTTGATAGTGTGGGATTCAGCAATTGTAATGCTGTTGAATGTCAAGGGGAGATGATTAGATTCTCTCTTGTTGGAGATGGTCATTGCCTGGCACTTGTATGGCACAAATGTTACTTGCCACTTATCAGCCCAAACCTGGATATCATCCAGGTCTTTCTGCATATGAACACGGACTGCTTCAGTATCTGAGGAGTCGCGAATGGTGCTGAACGTTGTGCAATCATCAGCGAACATCCCCACCTGATCTTATGATTGAAGGATGGTCATTGATGAAGCAACTGAAGATGGTTGGGCCAAGGTCACTACCCTGAGAAACTCCTCCAATGATGCTCTGGAATTGAGATGATTGACCTCCAACAACCACACCATATTCCTTTGCGTCAGGTCTGACTCCAACCAGCGGAGAGTTTTCCACCTGATTCCCATTGACTCCAGTTTTGCTTGAGCTCCTTGGTGCCATACTCGGTCAAATGCTGCCTTGATATCAAGGGCAGTCACTCTCACCTCACCTCTTGAATTCAGCTCTTTTGTCCATGTTTGAACCAAGGCTGTAATGAGGCCAGGAGCTGAGTGGCCCTGGCAGAACCCAAACTGAGTGTCACTGAGCAGGTTATTGCTCAGCTCGTGCAACTTGATAGAACTGTCAATGACACTTTCCATCACTTTACTGATGATCGACAGTAGACCGATGGGGCGGGTAATTGGGTGGGTTGGACTTGTCCTGCTTTTTGTGTACAGGACATACCTGGGCAATTTTCCACATAGCCAGATTGATGCCAGTGTTGTAGCTGTACAGGAACAGCTTGGCTAGAGGCACGGCAAGTTCTGGAGCACAGGTCTTCAGTACTATTGCTGGAATGTTGTCAGGGCCTGTAGCCTTTGCAGTATCCAGTGCATTCAGTTGTTGCTTGATATCACATGGAGTGAATTGAATTAGCTGAAGACTGGCATCTGTGATGTTGGGGACCTCAAGAGGAGGCCGAGATGAATCATCCACTCGGCACTTCTGGCTGAAAATTGTTGCAAATGCTTCAGCCTTATCTTTTGCACTGATGTGCTGGGCTCCCCCATCATTGAGGATGGAGATATTTGTGGAGCAAACTCCTCCTGTTAGTTGTTTAATTGTCCACCACCATGCACCATGTTCTCCTTTTTCTCCCTTCCTAGACCTGGAGCATGGTTTTTACCATGAACAGCAGTGAGTTGATTTCCCAGAAACTGGAACATGGCATTGATGGACAACTCAGCAGTGTACAGGTTGTTGCCTGATAGGCTGATAATCCTACCATCACTCTGCTGATACAAAAATAAAATACTACAGATGATGGAAATTGTTGTGTTTTCTTTACACAAAAACAACAACCACATGGGGAGGATTAGTAATTCAACTAAGTGGATTCTTTTATTTGAAGGGATGAAACAATATGGAACAGTAACTGGGAGGTGAGTTAACACATCTGGCCTCTATGACAGCTCCTATCTTCTGCCTGATGGTTACATGAGTATTTATGGAACAAGGCAGCTCTCCACCACCTTCTCAAGGGCAATTAGGAATGGGCAATAAATGCTGGCCTAGCCAGTGATGCCCACATCCCATGAATGAATAAAAAAAAGTCCTATCTGGTGTTGGACAGCAGTTTTAGACACATTCCTTAAAGATATACCACAACAGCCCCCTTTTTCTAATTTAAAATTGTATCCTTAAACAATCGGAACTATAATGGCTATATCAAGAGAAAAGTGTAATGTGTTTAAATGCACACTTTATTTATTTATTTATTTATTTAGAGATACAGCACTGAAACAGGCCCTTCGGCCCACCAAGTCTGTGCCGACCATCAACCACCCACTTTATACTAATCCTACATTAATCCCATATTCCCTACCACATCACCACAATTCTCCTATCACCTACCTACACTAGGGGCAATTTACAATGGCCAATTTACCTACCAACCTGCAAGTCTTTGGCTGTGGGAGGAAACCCACACGGTCACAGGGAGAACTTGCAAACTCCACACAGGCAGTACCCGGAATCGAACCCGGGTCGCTGGAGCTGGAGCCACTGTGCCGCCCCACTTCTCAAGGGAAATTAGGGATGGGCAATAAATGCTGGCCTTGCAAGTGACACCCACATCCCATGAACGAATACAAAAAAACTTTGTAATTTACAACACACCACATAGCCATAAATTCAGAGAGTTGGAGTGTTGCTTTTCTTTAACTGCAAGTGTTCCTTTATTTTTTAGTGCAAAAGTCTCATCTTTTTGTTCACTATGAGAGTCCTTCCATTAACTGCAAGAGCTAAATTAATCTCAATCAACACTGAACAATTCTCTAATTATAAAATTCTTACTTATTCCAGACTCCGATGAATTTATTCTGGTTTGTGTGGACAGGACATAGCTGGGCAATTTTACACTTTGTCGAGTAGCTACCAGTGTCATAGCAGTACTAAATAGTTTGGCTCAGGATGCAGCTAATTCTGAAGCACAGGTCTTCAGCACTACAGCCAGAATGCAGTTAGGTCCATAGCCTTTTCAGGATCCACTGCCCTCAGCCATTTCTTATAGTATCGCGTGGAATGAATTGAATTAGCTGAAAACTATGATGGTGTGGACCTCAGCAGGCAGAGTTAAATCATCCACTCAGCACTTATGGATGAAGACGATTGCAAATGCTTCAGCATTGTCTTTTGCACTCAAGTGCTGGGCTTTGCCATGATTGAGGACTGGAATGCTCCTGTAGCCTTCTCCTCCTCCCTTTAGTTGTTTAATTGTCCATTCATGACTGGATGTGGCAAGACTGCAGAGCTTTGATCTGATCTGTTGGTTGTGGGATTGCGTCGCTCTTTCTATAGCATTATTCTTCTGCCATATCGCATGCATGTAGTCTGTGTTGTTGCTTCATTAGGTTGGCACCTCATTTTTAGGTAAGATTGGTGGCTGCTTCTGGCATGCTCTTCTATACTCCTCCTTGAAACAGGGTTGATCCCTGGGCTTGACTGGAATGGTAGAGTGAGGGATATGCCAGGCCATGAAGTTACAAATTGTGGATTCTGTCAGGCACTAAAGTTGAAGATCGAGAGAGTTTTGGATACTAAGGGAAATCAAGAGATATGGGGGCAATGCAGGAAGGTCTTGAGGTAGAAAATCAGTCAAGTTCTCACTGAATGGATGAGCAGGATTGAAGGGCCAAATGGCCTACTTCTGCTCCTATTTCTTATGTTCAACATGTGAAGCTAGGTGCTGTCAGCGCTACCACAGAAACTGATTATATGCCTATCAACTGTGTTACCAAGAGGAATCATTGTAAACTGGGTAACTTATACGAAGTGATAAACTTATGATTCTCTAAAGCATAATGGTGGTTTGCTGATATGCCCAGACTTGGTTACTGTGAATAAAAACAATAAATGCTGGAAATACTCAGCAGGTCTGGCAGCATCTGTGGAGAGAGAAGCAGAGTTAACGTTTCAGGTCAGTGACCCTTCATCAGAGCTGGCAGAGGCTAGAAATGTAAGAGGTTTTAAGCAAGTAAAGCGGGGGTGGGGCAAGAGATAACAAAAGAAAAGGTGTTGATAGGACATGGTCACAGAGATTAACTGACCAGAAGGACATGGAGCAAAGGCAAACGGTATGTTATTGGTGTGTTGAAAGACAAAGTGTTAGTGCAGAGAGGGTGTCAATTGACAGAAAAATAAACAGCCTGGCCCCAAGCACAAACATGGAAAAAAAAGTGTATCGGCACAGTGTAAACGAACTAAACAAGCTAAACTAAAATGAACACATAAAAAATAAAAAATAACTAAAAATAAAAAGGGGGGCCCGTCATGCTCTGGAATTATTGAACTCAATGTTCAGTCTGTCAGGCTGTAGTGTGCCTAATCGGTAAATGAGGTGCTGTTCCCCAAGCTTGCATTGATGTTCACTTCTGTCCCTGATGCCTCCTGCCCCTTGGTTACTGTGAAGTTGGTTTGTGATTGCTGTATTTTCTCACAATTCTGGTTGTCTGTAGGAGTGTTGTGCTTGCACCGTGTCTTAAATTATGTTTTTACTTGCAATAGGGCTACTTGGTGCTCCTTGTTCTGATACATCCTTGATTTGGCATTCGTTTCCTTGCAATGTCATGCTGTTGGGTGTTCGTACCTGGTATGATCAAGGTTCTGGACAGATGCTAATGATTTCTGCTGGAATCCATGCTTCATCAGTTGGGTGTTGTACTCGTATCTTTTCCCCAATATTTAAGTTGGGTAATTCTTTGCCAGCATGCTGGTTGTGTGCGTCCTTCATCTTCCTCTGCTTTTCAATGAATGCATCTTGTACTCCTGGAAGTATCGATGAATGGTGACTGGGAAAGGTTGTTCGTACTTATCTGCTGAACAATAATTCTTCTGGTGAAGGAATGGTTGCATTGAGTGTTGTCACTCTAAGGTGTAGCATTGCAACATGCAAATCATGTTTAGTTTAGTTGATTAGGGACTTTACAGTAAATACTATACGTTCTGCCATACCATTGGACCTGGGATAGTGTGATGATGAGGTAGTACATTGAACTGCCCATTTTTCATACATTGCCTTGAATAGTTTTCCAGTATATTGGGGTCATTGTCTGAAACAACTTCTTGCAGTGCCCCATGCAGGCTAAAGATTGCATTCAGTGTGTCTGCAATGGCTGCGCTGGATGTGTTGTGCAACTGACGGATAATGGGATATTTCGAGAAGTAGTCAGTCACAACTAAGAAATCATCTCCACAGATGCTGATGAGATCAGTAGCAATTCTGGTCCATGGATGTGTGGTTACTTCGTGAAATAATATTGATTCTTTTGGGTGACTGGGCATGTAGGCTTGGCATGCCTCGCATTCCCTCATGTCTGTTTCAATGCTGGCTACAGAAGTGATAGGCTTGGCCTTGTGGTCTGTTGTGTTTGCTGTTGTCATGTTGATGCTATGAATGGTAACCAGGTCAGGTCTCTGCACACTGGTAGGCTTGCAACCGCTGGACCTGTGGTGTCCACAACATAGAATATCTGGCTAACCATGGTGAGTTTTTATAGCAATATTCAAGTGTAATGGATCCCAGGGACGGAATCTCTGTGCCATTGTAGGCTGTGAGCTTGGTGGTGGTTGGTTGAGCCATCACTTTGCACTTCTGTGGGTACATGCTTTTCAGTAAGAAAGTCAGCACTCGCACCTGTATCAATTTTTATCACAACGTATGTTTCCCATGCTTTTGTGGGCATACAATGCAAATAGTGGCAAAAGTTTTGGATGGTACAACGGTGTCAACACGTTCTGTGATGTTGACTGTATGGAATGCCTGCTCACTGTGTGTGTCAATGCACTGGTCATCTTCATCATCCAACCTTGCCATCTGGCTGGTCATTTTGTGGATTTGCTGCTTATGATAATTGGTATGCTCCCTTTGTTTGCTGGAATGCTGTACCTATCTTGCATCTGACTGTGGCTTGTCCTGGTGCCGATCCACCTGTTCTGGCTTTGGTTTCTTGCATTGGTGCTTCCAGTGTCCTCTGGTGCCACATGCCTTGCATTTGTTGTGGAAAGCTGGACAATTTCTTGGTGCACGTATGAGACCTCACCACCTACATGGCTTACCAAGTTTGTTTGAATTGACTACCGTGCCAATGGTGGACGTAGAGCATAGATCCTGTAAACTCTGTCTACCCATATGGATTGCTTCATACTTGCATCTGCTTTTGAGTAGCGCTTCCAAGCTCCAACCTTTGGGCCTGTCCAAAGCTTCCTTTTGAAATGCCTCGAGAGGGGTAGAAGCTATCACGAGCGTGACGTTTCTTTCAGCCAGCTCTGCCACTAAAAAGTTGCAATCGCATCCCTTAACTCTGCAGTGGCTGACAAACTGATCTATCATCTCCTTAGGTTTCTGTCTGAAAGACATAATTTTGAGACGGTGTGTGCAGAAATTGAGTTTAACTCTTAACTGGTCTTCCAGTGTAGACCATATTTTGCTTTCAGGTCATCCTCTGACAGTCCTGATGTATTCAGTCAGTGGAGACCTTCGTTCGCTATGGCAATTTTGATCTTTACGGCTTGTCTTTCTGATTCAGAGACAGCCAGGTCCAGAAAACATAGTTCCATCCATTACCTGTACAATTTGAATTCAGTAAGGAGATCGGGCACCTTCCAATTCAGGGATGGGAATTTTGTAGCCATCCTGTTAGTGTTCGCAGGATTTTCAATTATATCTGTGGCAGGAACAAATATTCAGGCTTGTACAGCTCTTCAGGGGTAAAATTCTGTGGCTCCACTGGCTTGTAGTACCTTGGATGGCCACAGCTAGTTGTCGGACTTCAGATTGATGGCTATTGCTGCCGTCCTGTGCTTTTATTAGGCCCCGCTTTCAGCGCCAACATTTTTAATGGCAATGAATGTCTTTTTCAGCCTTCTCAAAGCTGTTGGAAGTTGCCGCTCGACAGACTCCTCTCTTTTTATTTCTCTAGCCGTGACACGAACATTTGGTCGCCCCCCAACCCCGCCATCCCGGTACTTACAATCTGGTACCCCGATGTGCAGTGCCACACCTCCCAGAGTCAGTTCTCTAAACTTTTTCCCTGCACATGCTGTATCAGCAGTTGGACTCACACTAATGCTCCCCCAATCTGCAGCTGTTTTACAGGGATCCGACACCTGCCTGTTGAAGCAAGAAGTGGTGTGCTGAACATGGGGCTCTGCTGTGTCGTGGATACCTATACTGTTGCAGAATCATTCACACAGAGACTTCCACGCTGCTGTCTTCAAACTGCCACACATTGGAGTTCTTTAGCGTGTGGAGGGGCTCAGTGTTGCAGGACCTGCAAAATCTTCAATTCAAATCTTCAAACACCACCAACTGCCACCATATTGTGTTTTCCTCTACTTTACACAAACATACCAACCACATGAGGAGGATTTGTAACTCAATTAAGTGGATTCTTTTATTTGAAGATATGAAACTATATACAACAATAACTGGGAAGTTAGTTAACACATCTGGTCTCTAGGACTGCGCCTATCTTCTGCCTGATGGTTACTTGAGTGTATACATCATATCCTGTCTAAAGATGGACAGCAATTTTAGACACACCCCTTAAAGGTATGCCACAACAGTAATCAGATATAAAATGCTTGAAACACTTACCAAATCAGGCAAGCATTTGCAGAAAGAGAAATAGAGTGAACGCTTCACGTTCTGATAATAGGTCATCAACCTGAAATGTTACCTCTGCTTCTCTTCCACAGATGCTGTTTGACATACTCAGCATTTCCAGCATTTTTTTTTGTTTCATGGGTTAGCATTTGTTGCCCATCCCTAGTTGCCCTTCAGAAGCTGGTGCTGAGCCACCTTCTTAAACTGTTGCAGTCCATGTGGTGTCAGTACACCCACAGTGCTGTTGGGAAGGAAGTTCCAAGTTTTTGACCCAGCGACCGTGAATGAATGATGATATATTTCCAAGTCAGGATGGTGTGCAGATTGGAGGGGAACTTGCAAGTGGTATCATCTTCTAGGTGATAAAGGTCGCAGGTTTGGAAGATGCTCAAGAAAGGGGCTTGGTGAATTGTGGCAGTGCATCTTTTATATGGTGCACACTGCTGCAACTGTGTGCTGGCTATTTTATCACTCAACTGTTGATTTGGAGGAGGTTGACTGGGCAGGCTCTATGTGGTCTCGCTAGTTATCTTGTTTTTTTAGTTGGCCCTCCACATTGATAGGTAGATGGCACAGTCACGGCTGCACTTCAACAGCTTGGCTCAGGGAGTGGCAAGTTCTGATACCTTGGCCTTCCTTACATTACTTGGGACATTTGCTGTAGCCAGTGCACTGGGCCACCTCCCTGTTGCATGGAGTGAACCTGTGAAAATTATCTTGCACTAGTTTAGAAAAGGGGAGAGAGATAAACCCACCAACTACAGAATAGTCAGCACAATGTTGGTGATGGGGAAGCATTTAGTCCCAGTAATCCAGGCCAAAATTAATTGGCATTTACAAAAGTATGAGTAAATAATTGAAAGTCAGCACGGATGTGTGAAGGGCAAATTTTGTTTGACTAACTTAATTGAGCTCTTTGATGACATAATGGATAGGATGGATCAACATAGTGCAGCTGATCTTGTGCGTGTGGACTTTAAAAAGGAGTTTGATAAAATGCCACAAAGTAGACTTGTTAGCAAAATTCAAGCCTATGGAATAAAGGGCTGCATCAATACAAAATTGGGTAAGGGGCAGAAAGCAGAAAGTAGCGGTGAACAGTTGTTTTTAAAGACATCATTTTAAAATTTGCTGATGACACGAAACTCAGAAATGTTTTATATAGTGAAAAGGATAGTAACACACTTCAGAAGGACATAACCAGACTAGTGAAATGGGCAGACTCATAGCAGATGAAATTTAATGCACAGAATGGTGGTGATTAGTTTTGGTAGGAAGAATGAGGAGAGGCAATATAAACTAAGTGGTACAATTTCAAAAGGGGTGCAAAAACTGAGTGACCTAGGATGTACATACTCAAATCTTTGAAGTCCAACCCTGGTCTGGGAAAATGTGAACTTGTCCACTTTGATAGGAAGAATAGAAAAGTAGTGTACTATTTAAATGGAGACAGATTGAAGAACTTGGTGGTACAGAGGGATCTGGTTGGCCTGGTATGTGAATCACAAAAGGTTAGTATGCAGATACAGCAAGTGATTAGGAAGGCAAATGGAATTGCAAGGGGAATCGAGTATAAAAGTAGGGAAGATTTACTGCAGCTGTACAGGACTACTGTGTACAGTTTTGTTCTCCTTATTTGAGAAAGGATATAATTGGGTTCAAAGTAGTTCAGAGAAGATTCACTCGACTGATTCTGGGGATGAAGGGCTTACCCTATGAAGAAAGGTTGAACAGGTTGGGCCTAAAACCATTGGAGTTTAGAAGAATGAGAGGTGATCTTATTGAAACATATAAGATCCTGAGGGGACTTGATAGAGTGGATACTGGGAAGATGCTTCCTCTTGTGGGGGAGACTAGAACTAGGGGACACAGTTTAAGAATGAGGTTTCACTTTTAAGACAGAGATGAGGAGGATTTTTTCTCAAAAAACAATGGAGGCTGAGTCATTGAATTTATTCCAGGCTGAATTAGATAGATTTTTGATAGACAAGGGAGTCAGGGTTATGGGATCAGACAGGAAAGTGCAGTTGAGACCACAACCAGATCAGCCATGATCTTTTCGAATGGCGGAGCAGTCTTGAAGGACCAAATGACCTAAGCCTGCTCCTTAGTTCTATGTTCTTATGTTTCTCATGAGAAGTATGGAAGAGCATGCCAGGAGCAGCACCAGGCATACCTGCAAATGAGGTACCAGTCTGGTGAAGCTATGACAGAGGACTACATAAGCGTTGAATCATGGAATGATACAGCACAGTAGGAGGCTATTTGGCCTGTCACACCTGTGTCAGCTCTTTCAAAGAGCTGCCCAATTTAGTCCAACACTCCAGCTTTTCCCCATAACCCTGCAAATCAGTCCTCTTCAAGTATAGGTCCCCATTCACTGGCATCCCGTACACCCAGACCCCACATACACCTGTACCCAATACACAGGTGCACCCCGCACGTCGGCACGCACACACACACACACACCCCTACGCACACGCATCCATTTGTTTATTGACTGGCACATCCTTACTAGCTTCCTGCTACATTCCTATTTTAGTGAATGTTTCTACATTAGAGCTGTAACCCTAAACTTGGTCCCTTCATTCTGAATTAAAGAATTTTTATCACCTCCAGAAGGAAAAAGAAACAAATCTCCAAAGATGTAACAAACCCACTAATTAGAATATAAAGTCTTTTATTTTATCAGCCAAGGACAAGTATAATTACAATTGCAAGATACTAGATAACAGGAGATCTTCACAAAGCTAACTACAGCTCCACTTTGTGCATTCTACCAATTCATCATTCTCACATGGTTTGCACCTTCCTCAGTTATACTGTACAATTACAGCAGCACTGAGCTCGGAAGCTTGCTTTCCTACCTGAAAATGACTGGATTAAATACATATTGCAGAGAATATTGAATTATATCACAGCAGGCAGGCTCAAATTATACATTCCTGACAAACTGTTAGGTTTGTCGTGTCCACCAGTCAGAAATTTGGTCCAAGCCACTTATGTTGTAAATAATCATGACCATATGTTTTAGTGATGTGTCTGTCATAGAGGAATAGCTGGCAGTGTGTGGAAGCTGTGAAATGTTGGTGTGAGGCATGCAGTAGTGCAAAGTGTGTAAGGGTGAGCTGAAGCTAGGAGTGTGAAATATAAGTTGTGGTTGATAGAGAATGTTGGTAGGTGAGTGAAGGAGGGGTGCTGAAGGGAACATCATGAGGTTAGTGGTTCATTTGCAATGATACGGCATTTAAAGTTGTATTCACTGATCTTGAGCACTCATGTGTGGTCATTCACCTTCTTACAGAATTACATCCAGGTCGTGGCATTGACTTGCATAGCTATCTGTTCCCATTGCCTTCTTGGTGTCTGTCTGGAGGGCCCCCTGGTGGATAGAGGACCTCTATCCTCCTGTCCATCTCCTGCACCAAGACTTCCAGTGCTGCATCAGAGAACGTTGCAGCACGCTGTTAGCCTTGTTGCACCATATTCACTCTTCTTGCAGGGCAGACACATCGCAATGAACCATTGTGGGTTAATTGTACATTGTGATCCCCATACCTGTTTTCGGGCCAGACCCAACTTTTCCCCTTGGACCTTTTGGCCTCGAAGGCACGTGATTTTGTACAGGTGTATAAGATAGTAAATGATATGGAACAGGAAAATCCAGTATGCTACTTTAAAGACAAAAACTAAAGTAATAAATTGGAAAGAAGCTGATTTTAAGGGAATGAGAATGGAACGAGGGAAAATAAATTGGAAAAATTTACTGACAAACAAAGAAATAGAAGAGCAGTGGGAAACATTTGAAACAGTGATCAATAGCATTAAGGAGAAATATATCCTACTAAAAAGAAAGAGCAAAGTAGCCAGCAATGTAACCGTGGATGAATAACAAAATTCGGACACAATTGAAACGAAAGAGAAAGACATATACAAATAACATAGACAACAAAGGAGAGGATGACAAAAGGAAATACAACAGGTTAGGAAAGAAGTTAATAAAAATCAGGAAGGCAAAGGAAAACTACTAAATTAAATTATCAGGGAGTAGTTACAGCCATATAGGAAATGGTAGGGGTAGTTTCCCTTTTCACCTCTCAACTGACCACAGTGTTTTCATTAGAATTATGTTTTAACCCCTTGAGTGTTTTACTGATCAATAAACACAAATGACAAATTGTCTCTTAGGTTTAAAGAAAGATAAATGTTTATTAAGCGAAAAACCCAAAAGTTCGCAACTTCACCCACACACGCAAACATGCACATGCACACACACAAGAAAAGATAGAGATTAAAAGATACCATGCATTTAGGTCTGGTGTTTTTTAAGAGTTCATTGTGAAACCGTGTTTTCATTTTCCCAGGAGGACAATCTAAATGGAGCAGGCCTGTTCTTCCTTTTCCCCTGCTTCACTGGAGTCAAGCTTTGGGGAGTTCCAGGCGGGTGGATGCTTGCTGCAGACTTCTTTGGTTAAATCTCTGCTATAGCCCAATGGTGAAGATCCTGTTTCGATCTCTTAAATGGGCAGTTTTCAAAGGGCACCTTCTCATCACTGCCTCTTGATAGTTTTTTTAAATATGGTATATTGACTGGAACAGATCTCTCTTTCAGCCTAACTGGCTGCTGGTTTTCTGTCTTCTTCTCTTTGGCTGCCCGCACAGAAAAGTGTCTTTAAAAAAAAAATCAGGCTTGGTTCCTGTCAGGTGACTAAAGCTGCTCTCCCCTGGTGTTATCAAACAATTTCTCTGAATGTTAGACAATGGTGTTTGAATGTTGCTCATTTTGATAAAGTGATGTTTGGTCACACCTATTATCCAGAATTTGGGTCTGGAGATGCAATGTCTACAAAGGTCATTGCTAGTCCAACTGGTTGAAAAAGTGGCCATTAACATGGAATGGGGCCATTAGCATTTCTAATGCTTTCTTCAAGGCTGGTCCAGACATGATAATGGGTTCAGCCTCCAGCAGTCACTATGTATATTCGTAGTACAGGCGAGGTCACCTGACATCTTACTCCATTTTGTCTGGTAGCAAAAGTGTTCCCATTTTTGAAAGGTTAATTCATCAGTTCATAATTGCTCCTTGTGTGAGCGTGACAAGTATAAGAAGCAATAGTAAAGTAATCTACGGACAGATAAATAACAAGAACAACAACTTATATTTATATATATAAGGTGCAATAAAATGGCCTAAGGTACTTCACAGGAGCATTATAAAACAAAGTGTGACACCAGCCGCATAAGGAGCTATTAGGACAGATGCCCAAAATCTTGGTCAAAAAGGTAGGTTTTAAGGGAGTGTCTTAAAAGAGGAAAGAGAGGCAGAGGGATATAGGGAGGGTATTTCAGAGCTTAGAGTCCAGGCAACTGAAGGCGCAACCACCAATGATGGAGGGATTAAAAAAGGGGGATGCTCAAGATGTCGGAATTAGAGGAGTGCAGATATCTTGAAGAGTTGTGGGGTTGGAGGAGATTACAGAGATAGGGAGGGGCGAGGCCATGGAGTGATTCAAAAACAAGGATGAGAATTTTAAAATCAAGATGTTGCTTGACCTGGAGCCAATGTAGGTAAGCGAGCACAGGGGTGGTCGGTGAACGGGACTTGATGCAAGTTAAGACATGGGCAGCAGAGGTTTGGATTACCTGAACTTTAGAGAGGGTAGGATGTAGGAGATCAGCCATGAGTGCATTGGAATAGTCAAGTCTGGAGTTAATTAAGTCATGAATGAAGGTTTCAGCTGCAGATGAGCTGGGATGGGGCAAAGTCGTTTGATATTACGGAGGTGGAAATAAGCGGTCTTAGCAATGGTGTGTATGTGAGTTTGGAAGCTCATCTCTGGGCCAAATGTGACACCAAGGTTGCAAACAGACTGGCTTAATCTCAAGCTGTTGCCAGGGAAAGGGATGGAGTCAGTAGCAAGGGAACGGAGTTTCAAGCGGGGGCCGAAAATGATAGCTTCAGTCTTCCCAATATTTAATTGGAGGAAATTTCTGCTCATCTGGTACTGGGTGTCAGATAAACAGTCTGATAGTTTAGGAACAGTAGAGTGCTTAAGAGAGGTGGTGGTGAGGTAGAGCTGGGTGTCGTCAGCTTACAGGTGAAAACTAATGCTGTGCTTTCGGATGATGTCACCGTGGGGCAGCATGTAATGAGAAATAGGAGGAAGCCAAGGATAGATCCTTGGGAAACACCAGAGGTAACAGTGCAGGAGCACAAAGATAAACCATTGCAAGTGATTCTCTGACTCCAATTAGATAATAGAATGGAACCAGGTGAGAGCAGGTCCACCCAGCTGAGCTACAGTGGAGAGGCATTGGAGGAGGATAGTATAGTCTTCCTTGTCAAAGGCTGCAGATAGGTTGAGAAGTAAAAGTTTACCTTTGTCACAGTTAGCATGTCATTTGTGCCATTTCAGTGCTTTTTTTTTAGAGATACGGCACTGAAACAGGCCCTTCGGCCCACCGAGTCTGTGCCGACCATTAACCACCCATTTATACTAATCCTACACTAATCCCATGTTCCTACCACATCCCCACCAGTCCCTATATTCCCCTACTACCTACCTATACTAGGGGCAATTTATAATGGCCAATTTACCTATCAACCTGCAAGTCTTTTGGCTTGTGGGAGGAAACCGGAGCACCCGGAGAAAACCCACGCAGACACAGGGAGAACTTGCAAACTCCACACAGGCAGTGCCCAGAATTGAACCCGGGTCACTGGAGCTGTGAGGCTGCAGTGCTAACCACTGCGCCACTGTGCCGCCTGCTGTGGCAGGGGTGGAAACCTGTTTGGAAGGATTCAAATATGGAGTTCTGGGAAGATGGGAACAGAGTTAATAGGCAACAACACGCTCAAGGACTTTAGAGAGGAAAGGTTTCTCTCCTATCTTCCTTCATGCCCTCTCTGAGCACATCTTGTCCATGAGACCCACCTCCTGCTCCTTCAATCCTATTCCCACTACACTGCTAAGCACCCAACTTCCCCTCCTAGTTTCCATATTAGCTGATACTGTTAACAGTTCTCTCCCTTCAGATATTGTCCCTCTCTCCTTTAGATGTGCCATCATCACCCCTTTCCTCAACAAAATCAACCCTTGACCCCACCATCCTCGCAAACTGTCGTCCCATCTTTCTTTTTAACATTTGCGCCACACAAGTGCCAGGCAATGACCATCTCAAACAATAGAGAATCTAACTATCTCCCCTTGATGTTCAATGACATTACCATCACTGAATCCCTCACTATCAACATCCTGGGAGTTACCATTAACTAGAAACTGAACTGGACCAGCCACATAAATGCTGTGGCTACAAAAGCAGGTCAGAGGGTGTGAATTCTGCAGTGAGTAACTCACCTCCTGATTCCCCAGTGCCTGTCCATCATCTATAAGGCACAAGTTAGGTGTGTGATGGAATAATCTCCGCTTGCCTCGATGGGTGCAGCTCCAACAACAGTCAAGAAACTTGACACAATCCAGGACAAAGCAGCCGCTTGATTGACACCCTATCCACCACCTTCAACATTCACTCCCTCCACCACTGATGCACAGTGGCATCAGTGTGCACCATATACAAGATGCACTGCAACAACTCATCAAGGCTCTTTTAACAGCACCTTCCACCTTGTACACCTCTATCAAATCTCCCCTCAATCTCCTTTGTTTCAGGGAGAACAATCCCAGCATTTCCAATCTAACTGTGTTACAGCCAGGTGAGGAGAGGGTCTCGGGCTCCCCTCTTGCCCCTTATTCTTATTTGACCGCAACAGGGTTTATTCCTTTTAAACAGTGGTTGTGCTTACCACCTCTGTAAGTGTTTTACCTTTTACTGTGATTGCAAAAGAACCAATTGGACAGGTTTTTCTTGAGTTTAAAGAAGAGGTGAGTTTATTATACTTAACACTCTAACCTGATTTAAAAATACTAAAAATGTGCTACACATTTGCGCACACATCACATGAGAATGACACATACACACACAAATAGATTTCAGGAGGGAAAATAGATTTGGTGGTTGGATTAAAGTCCAGAATAAATAGAACTTAAATAGTCTGTAAAGTGGGTGATGCAGTAGTCCTCAGCTGAAGCTGTATTCTTGAAGTTCTTGATTGGTCAAAGTGTATTTTGGCTGGCTTGCTTTGCTCAGGGTTTTCCTGAAGGCAGAATCTGTACTTGGCTCTCTTCACCTGGTTGCTGGCTGAAGCAGTCTGTAGGCTTTAAGGATCCCCCAGTCGCAGACGGTTTTCACTTGATGTTTTCTGGGGAGAGAGAGAGGAGAGAGACAGGGGAGCAGCAGCCTTCTGTGCTGCTGTACACTCAGTTACCACTTTTCTCTTTACAGTGTAACAAAACTTGTTTCTTCAGAGATGAGCAGGCGGTTATATGGTACTTCTCAATCCCTTTTATTTCAAATGAGGTTTTTCTGGAATCTTCTAATGAAATCCAAGGTTCTACATTCCCCAGGGGGAATGGGGGGTCGTCTCTTTCAAAGGCAATGGGTGAGGTTGGCCTTGACTGTCATGCTAATGAAGCCATTCTAGGTAATTCAATCACTTAGAGCAAGCCATTGTTCTGGCTGGGCTTCTTGTTAGACTTTTTCTCTCTTGTCCAATCTCCTGGTATTTCAGATGTAAATGGTAGTGGCCATCTTGGCTGCTCGTTTTTTAAAAGTTACTTGTAAGGTTTTTTTTTCCATTAAAAGTCTAAGGTAAGCTTCCAACCGATTAAATTAATATTTCGCATCTGGCATATAGGGTTTTCCCGTCACTTGTAACTAAAATCCCCCATCCCTGGAACAATTCTGGTAAATCCTCTCAGCACTATCTCAAGGACCCGCACATCCTTCCTAATGTGTGGTGACCAGAACTGTACGCAATACTCTAGTTGGGTCCTAACCAGAACCTTATAAAGATTCAGCATAATTTCCCTGCTTTTGTACTTAATGCCTTAATTTATGAAGCCCAAGAGCCCATTTGCTTTGCTAACCACTCTCTCAATATGTCCTGCTACCTTCAAAGTGCACCCCCGGTCCCTCTGTTCCTGCACACACTTTAGAACCGTGCCATTAAGTCTATATTGACTACCCCTATCCATTCTGTCAAAATGTATAACATCACACTTGTCTGTATTAAATTCCACCTGCCACTTGTCTGCCCTTTCTGCTAGCCTATCTATGCCTTGTTGCAAGCAGTTCATATCATCCTCATTGTTTGCCATTCTTCCAAGTTTGTTATCATCAACAAATTTGGAATTCTACTCTGTATTCCAAAATCCAAGTCATTTATATGAAGCAAATAAAAAGCAGTGGTCCAAGCACTGACCCTTGGGGAATGCCACTGTCTAGCATCCTCCAATCTGAAAAATAACCATTTACCACAATTTGCTGTTTTCTGTCCTTAAGACATTTAAAAAAAAATCTAATTGGACACTGACCTTCCTATTCCAACAGCCTCAATTCTGTTAACCGGCCTTCTATTACCTTATTGAAATATTTGAAGAAGTAACAGAAAGGTTAGATAAGGATAATTTAGTGGCCATAATATATTTTGTTTTCCAAAAAAACCTTTGATAAGGTTAGAACATATGGATTCAAGGAGTAAGTAGCAGAATGGATAGCAAGCTGACTAAAACAGAGAGTTAAAAGTTAAAGATAGTGTTACGACCAGGTGAGAAATGGGTCTAGGGGTTACCTCTCAGCCTTTGCTTGGTTTGACTTTAACAGGGTTTAATTTTGAAAACACCATGTTTTTAGTTCCCCCTCAGTGAATCCTTGTTCACTGCTCTCCAATTGTAAGGCAAAGAAATCAACCAGCCAGGTTTTCTTAGATTTAAACAAGAAAGGTGTAAGTTTATTAACCTTAAAACTCTAATTTGGTTAAAACTACTACGAATACGCAATGCGACCACGCTAGCATGCATATGTGATAAACAGACATGCAGATAGAGGCAGAAAAGGAGCAAGAAAAAAGTTTGAAGCAATAGCTGGAGGTCATTTATTGTCCTTTGAGTTCAATGTAGAGACTTTGATTGCAGTTAAATCTTACCATTTCGTTGGGGCCCAGTGCACACTTTCAAACTTGTTTCGATGGAGGAGTCTTCTCTCTTGAGGTTTAAATGGCTTCAGTGGATTTGGAAACTCATGAGAGAGAGCAAGCCAGGGAGAGAGACTTTCCCTCTCTCTTGTCTTCAGAGCGGTCTCTGACTTCAAACTGTCCTGTGAGCACAATTCAAACCTCCAAGTTGGCCAGCAGGTTAGTCATGTGACTGTTTTCCCAACAAGCTGTCCTGTGTTTTTTGTGGATTCTCCATCTTAGTAGCCACCCTCAGTGGGGGGGTGGGGGGGTGGGGTGGGCATGGTGGTGGATGGAATGCTGGCTTGTTACACATTCAGTGTCTGGTGATCAAAATCCATTTGGGTTAATTGGATCAGGGAACAATTCCATTGTCTTTTCCAGGGCAATTGTCTCTTAGAAAGCAATTTTTTCAACCACTGCTGATCTCTTTAAACAAGTCATCTCTTCAGTCCAGCAACAGTTTATAATTAATGTTCATATGTCAAAATTAATATGCTTCATTCTTGGCAGATGGGGTCTTCATGACAGTAGCTACTCAGATTGGAAAATAATGGGAAGTCTTGTTCCACAAGGATCAGTGTTGGGACCACAGTTGTTCGCCATTTACATAAACGATTTGGACTCGGGAATCGGAAGTACAATTTTAAAAATTAGTGGATGACACCAAATTGGGGGTCTAGTTAATAGAGAGAAGGACTGCACTGAAATACTGGAAGACATTTATAAACTTGCAAAATTGATGTGAAATTGGCAAATGAACTTCAGTATCGATAAGTGTGAGATTGTACATTTTGGTAGGAAGAATAAGAAGGCCACATACTCCTTAGAAAATAAGTAGAGGAAGAGAGGGATCTGGGAATATAGATACACAAATCACCAAAAGTAGCGACCCAGGTTAATAAGGCAATTAAAAAAATAACAAAGCACTGGGGTTCATTTCTAGAGGGATAGAATTGAAAAACAGAGAAATTATGATAAACTTTGTCAAACCACACTTGAGGTACTATGAACACTTTTGGTCTCCATATTACGAAAAGGATACAGACTCATTGGATAAGATGCAAAAAGGATTTACTAGAACGATACCAGAACTGCGAGTCTATGGGCTGAATTTTACGAGTGCGCTGTAGTTTGCGGTGGCGCACTCTAAAAATGGCGTGCACCCCGCGAAGATGCATCGTCCCTGAGCCCCCGCGATATTACACGCGGGGGCTCATTTAAATAGAGGAGGAGGAGGAGCGGCCACCCCTGATGACATAAGAGCGTGGATGCCGTGTCCCCGTCAATGGCATCCGGCGCCACCGCGCAGGCACCAGCGCCATTTTTAAAGGGCTGTAAGCCATTCAGTAGCCTTTTAAAATTTAAAGGTCCTGATCTCCAGGATGTAACAATACAATGTCATGTCAAATAGAAATCACTTCTCCCACCCCCACAAAGGGTAAATTAAACATTAATCGCTCTCTTCCCCCATAATAAATCTTTAATAGTATTCTGAACTTCCCCCCCAAAATTTGTTCCCTTTGACCCTCAACCCCTTCCCACCATCCCGTTAGCCAGTAAAGATTGTTTACCTCGCTCCTCCACCTCTCCCGCCCTGAAAGTTCTATTGCTCCCTCCTCCCCACCAGGTTCTCGCCCAGAACTCCGTGCAGAGTTCTGAAGGTGCGCAGAGAACGAACGGCGGCCATAATATCAGTGTGGGATGGCTGCCGCCTGCAGGTAAGTTTATTTGCATCTCATTTGGTACAGTTTGCATTTGTATAAGGACTCGCCCGCCGCCTGGTGGCTGGGGGGCCACACCGAGGTCCCCCCACCGCCGGTAATATGCCGCAGGCCCTTCTTGACGTCACGGGGCGAGGCGGGCCTCTCCCTGCAGGATTTTACTGGCCCCCGCACTACGACCCACGGTGTCGAGTGGCCTGTAAAATTCAGCCCTCTATCTATCAGGAAAAAATGAGCAGGCTGGGGTTCTTTATTCTAGAAAAGAGAAGACTGAGGGGTAACCTGTTAGAGTTCTTTAAGATTATTAAGATTATAGGGTAGACATAGAGAAGATGTTACCACTTGTGAGCAAGACCAGAACTAGGGGCTATAAATATAAGATGGTGACTAATAAATCCAATAAGGAATTCAAAAGAAACTTTTTTATCCAGAGAATGGTTAGAATGTGAAACTCACTACCACAAGAAGTAGTTGAAATGAATAGCATAGATGTGTTTAAGTAGAAGCTAGATGAGTGAGAAAGGAGTAGAAGGATATGCTGATGAGATTAGATAAAGATGGCTGTGATAGGGCTCATGCGGAACATGGATATGATGGGCCAAATGGCTTGTTTTGGTCCTGTAAATACTTCTTAATACATTGTAATGAATCAGATTGTGAGTGTAGGACAGTGATCATAGGTTCAAACAAGTAAAAGCAGAATTTAGGACTTGTTCAGGAAGTTTATCTTTTTACAAAGAGTGATCAAAACTTGCTATGGACTTCCAGTTAGAGTAGTGAAGGCAAAATCCTGGGATATTTTAAGAAGCAACTAGATGCAGCAATGCCAGGAGGGGGATACTGTAGGATCTTTCTGGTTCGATGGATTAAGCTGGACTGAATGACTTTCCCCATCTGTGAGTATCTTGTGATCTTGTGGCTGTGGCTATGGAGATCTTGTGCCAGATTTGACAGCAAGATTGGTGTATATGAGTGCGATGGTGAATGTACCAAAAAGATTAGACATCCAGGAACAGTAATTGAAAGTCTGTGACAGATTGCTGATATTAAGGGAAGATTTTTACAATTATTATGACTGGCATTCTACTTTGGTTGCTATGGGGATGAAAAATCTTTTCTTGTCTGTTAGACTGTAACTATCTATTTACCTATCTATCATACCCATGACCTCTACTCTTTGTCTCCTACCTGCTAACAAATTTCTCACCGGTGTCAATAGGTTGCCTCCAGGAGTAAAGGAGCAGGGGGGCTTAAGGTTTCAGCTGTGCAAATCTTTAAAATTGGGAAGTCAAGTTGATAATGATTTTAAAAACCATATGGATCCTAGGCTATATAAATAGGGGGCATATAGTAAAAAAGCAGAGGTAATGCTAAACCTATACAGCTAATGGTTGGACTACAATTAGAACACTGTGTTACATTTTGGGCACCTTACTTTAGGAAGGTTGTCAAGGAAATGGAAAGTATGAAGAGAAGATTCACTAAGATGATACCAGGGAAAAGAGGTTTTTGTCATGAGGATAGGATAGAGAAACAGAATTTCTTCATAAGAACAAAGAAGGTTAAGAAAAGATCTGATAATAGTGTTCCAAGTAATGAGGAATTTTGATAAGATAAATTGGGAAAAAATATTTGTTGTGTCAGTAACTTGAGGGCTCAAGTTGAAGATCATAATTACCAATTAAGAGTCAGAGATATTTTATTTATACAGAGGGTTATTACAACATTCAATGCCCAATGAGAAATAGTAGAAAAAGAAGAATGTAAGGGGCATGATTAGTAAATTTGCAGATGACACCAAAATTGGTGTTATAGTGGACTGTGAAGAAGATTGTCTAAGGTTACAACAGGATATAGATCAACTGGGAAAGTAGGCAAGGGAGTGGCAAATGGAATTTAACACAGACAAGTGTGAAGTGATGCATTTTGGGAAGTTAAACCAGGGCAGGACATATACAGTGAATGGCAGGGCCCTGGAGAGTGTTCTTGAGCAGAGAGACCTTGGGGTGCAAGTACATAGTTCCCTGAAAGTGGCAACACAGATAGACAGGGTGGTGAAGAAGGCGTATGGCATGCTTGCCTTCATCGGCTGAGGCATTGAGTACAAGAGTTGGGACGTCATGTTACAGTTGTACATAACGTTGGTTAGGCTGCATTTGGAGTACTGTGTGCAGTTCTAGTCGCCGCACCACGGGAAAGATGTGATTAAGCTAGAGAGGGTGTAGAAAAGATTCCCAGGATGTTGCCTAGTTTGGAGGGCTTGAGTTATAAGGAGAGATTGGATAGGCTGGGTCTGTTTTCCTTGGAGTGAAGGAGGCTGAGAGGGGACATGATAGAGATATATAAAATTATGAGAGGCATAGATAGGGTAGATAGGCAGTGTCTGTTTCCCATGGTAGGGGTGACTAAAACTAGAGGGCATAGATTTAAGGTGAGAGGGAGGAGGTTTAAAGGGGAAAAAAAGGGGTAATTTTTCACACAAAAAATAGTGGGTATCTGGAATGAGCTGCCAGAGGAGATGGTGGAGGCAGGAACAGTAGCAACATTTAAGAGGCATCTGGACAGGTACTTGAATGAGCAAGGCATAGAGGGATTTGGAATTAATGCAGGCAGGTGGGATTAATATAGATAGACATTATGGTCGGCATGGACGCGGTGGGCCGAAGGGCCTGTTTCTGTGCTGTATGACTATGACTCTAATCCATCATGGTTTTTAAAAAAGCACGAGGATAAATATTGGAAGAAGAAAAATATAAAAGGGCATGGAGAATGGGTAGGCAACTGGATTTAAGTGATAGCTTTTTCAGTAAGCTGGCACAGGTGCAATGGGCTGAATAGCCCCATTCTCTGCTCTAATATTCCACAATTCTGTCAATGTTGCTCCTCAATGCCTCAACTGCACCAGCAAATTTACTGATTCTGTGGATGAAATATCGTCTGTTACTCATATTGCCATTCCTATACTCATTTGTTACAATTGTCCAAAGTTTTATAACATCTCTCAGTTGACATCCTGATTTTCACACTTTGCCCTCAATATATTTTTCTAATTCTGTAGAATTGTTTCAGACGCTTCAGGCGTTAATGTAAAAGCATTTAGCTTTATTCTTTGTTTTATTATTCCTTCTTTTTTCACCCTTTGTTCCTTTCTCCCACATATATTTGCAAGCATGTTTCCTTGTTGGTCAGTCACCTGCCCTTTAGTAAAGTTGCACTCTTTTGTGCACTTGTTTAAAATTTGTTGTCTTCATCAAAGTAGAAGATTACCTTTACTGAACCCACAAGAGAAAATTAACAGACAGGATGTGAAAATTGGAAGATGTAAACTGAAGTTTATAAGAGTAACCAGTGTTTCACAAGGGTTCAGTCATATCTTTAAAGAACTCGATGAAGATGATTAAAAGCTTAAAGCTTTATTCTCAAAGTTTTTCAATTATGTTTATTTTGCATTTGCAGCATTGCATAGCATTGAGAAACTTTGGCAGGTACTTCAATTTTTAATGCATGATTCATTACACAAAGACACAAGCTTCCTTGTGATCAACTGTCAAAAGAGGAGACGGAAGTCAAATAATGGCACAAAAAAAATCCTAAAATGAACAAAGTATGTAGACAGAAAATTAGGGAAACAGCAACTACAGAGAGAAGACTGGCTAATGTTCTGGGCTGAGTTGTTCTTCAGACTCTGAACCCATTACTCCTCTTCACAGATGCTGGCTGACCTGCTTTGTATTTCCAGAATGTTCTGTTTTTGTTCCAGATTTGCAGTAGGTTTTTCATTATTATTTATGAATATGATGATGTTATGTACATTCAAAGGTTAGACAAAACATTTCTGATTGATGCCACAGACACCAGGGAAATAAATTTGCTCTTAGTGCTGGAGAATCTGTCAAATGAGGGTTAAAGCTTTCTCCCGTCTTTAGCATTCACATAGAAAAGAGCAATTTTATAATGTGCACTTTCTGAGAGCAGATACATTAGAACTAATGCTCAATCAGAATCCATCTTTACTGATGCTGCTGAGCCATTTGCACATTGTGTACTTCATGAGCTGAAATCTGCAAAATTTGGTGGCTGTGTTAAATATGTTCCTTTAATGTTCTTTGTTCATTTGGCTCAGGTAAAAATATCTTAATACCATAAGTACCCAAAATCCCTTCCTGCTCTTAATACCCATCAGAATGCTTTTTAACTAAAGAATCATTGTAGCTTGCATTTATGTACAGAGGCTCTCCTTGGAGCCATTTCATACAACGGATCACTAGCTACAAGTAACATTTGTGGTAACTCATACCACTGGCCAATAATATTTTTGAAACTGAAGCTGAAATTGTATAATGCCTCAGTTGGAAGTTTGTCTTAGAAGTGAAACATTTCCAAAGCCATGCACAAGTAATACAGTTAAGTAACATCTTTTATTGAGGATACCTTATAAGCTCAAGTATATCATTCGGATTTTTGTGAACTTGATATTTTGCATTGCAGGTAATGGAAAATTGACAGGAGGAAAAATTCGATAAGGTCCGTTTTCGGGCACAGGAATTGCGATGCGCGATTACTCTGTGGCCAGTCCAGCTCATGCAAACTTCATGCTGCATGCTCGTTTCAGTGATTGTAGCATGTAGACCATCGTGAAACATGCTGCTGACTGGCTAGCCTAACGCACAGCTAGCCTAAACCTCTTACAGAGGAGTTGCACTCATGCGACAGAAGCTGCTGCAAAAGTTTCAGGAAGGCTTGGCTTGAAGGTTAAGGGCAGCAAATAGAGTAATGGGACGGAGAGAGGGCTCCCAGGTTTTCAGGTGTGGTGCTGGAGGCCTTAGATTTGGAGGTGGAAAGGAGGAGAGATGCCATGTTTCCACAGAGGGCGAGGAAATGCAATGATTCCCCATTGTGTGGAAACATATAATTCAGTCATGCCATGCTAAAATCAGGTTGAGCTTCAGGAAAGGTAGTAAATTTCAGCAATTGTGTCAGTAACACTTTGACACCATGCACATAGTCATTCAGAATGATAATAGGTTCATGCCATTACCAGCAGACCTTCCATGGTACATGTTACTGAGTTAGAGATTACACTGTAGGAGGGGGAAAGTGCTGTGGTTTAGAGGATGGATGTGGTGCATACTTCCATTCAAAGATTTAGAAAGAAGTTCATGAGACCGTGAAGTAAATTTTTTTTATTCATGCTGATATTTATCTAGTCTATGCCCTTTAGAATCTTGAATCTTGAATAAAAACACTCCTAAGCTTTCTCTTCTCCGGTGTAAATATGCCCACATTCTGCTGCATCTCTTCATGGCTCAGCCCAGCTATCAATTTAGTTGCCCTCTATTGCACCCTCTCCAATGGGTTTATTTCCCACAATATAACAATCAGAATTGTACCTTTCAGGTGAGCCACAAACCAACTCCTTGTGCAAACTAAGAATCACACCCTAATTCTAGGCTGTATTCCTCTGCTATACAGGCCAAAAACCTATTTACTTACTTTATTGCTGCCTCATGCATGATGACTCAGTGATCTACTCGCCAGTACTATCAATTTCTCTCACCTTTGTTCTATTCCTTAGAATAATATAATTTATCTATATTATTATCCTTTCCCAATTTTAGTGCTTTCGTCTGTCCACATAAAATTACATCTGATATATGTCAGTCCCGCTCTCAATCTATATTTGATCAGTTTTTTCCCAGTTGGTTGCAGTCCATCCCAGTTTAGTATCATCTACAAACTTATAAAGTGAAATAAGCTATATTTATTTAAGTGTCAGAGTGTGTGATGGAAGACAGTTAAGCTTATATTGATGAGTGTACAGTGAGTGGTATGAGGGATGAAGTTAGGGCGTAGTGTTTAAGTGGAACATTTATTTTCAAAGGCTTATATTAGAGCTGATGAAATGAGTGTGAACTTTAATGTGTGACCAGCAGGTGTGGGGGAGATGTTGGGAGGAGGAAGGGTGGGAAGTTTGAATTCAATGGTGGAAAGCTACAAAAAAAGGGGAAACAGCAAAAGAATATACAGATGGATTGGGGCAAGAGAATGGGGAAGAGTTAGAGAGTGATCGGTAAAGGGAAGTTTGGGTTGAGTGACAGGAAGTGGTGAAACATCAGGGAGCAAGCAAGCAAGTTAGGACTTAGAGAAATGTTGGTGATCAGTCAGGAGTTGCAGAAAGGCTGATGGTGAGGTAAAGCAGATTGTTGGGATTAGGTACATATGGGAAAAGAGCTGGATGTTAACAAGAGATAAATGTTGAAGGAAAATGTATGGAAGAAAGTTAAAAAAGAAAACTTTAAAGCACGGGGGAAGGGAATCTCAGGGTTTAGGTGCTTTGGGTGTGCTACAGAGTGTACAAACATTTGTAAGGATGTTGTTTATAGGTGTGGGACAAGTAAGGAAAATGTTTCTGGGATACAGGGGATTGAATGTGGGTGTAAATATTTGAGCAGTGGGAAAGGCTTTCTAAGATCTGGGAATAGTGAATGGGGATGTGGTAAGAGGAGCGTTATGTGGTTTTGGCTACTGATGAGTGGGTAATGCTGGGATATCGGAGGTGGAATTGAGGTTGTGTAATTTTCTTTGTAGTGGACACACTTTTGTAATGTGTGGGAACTGAAGGAAGGACTAGTGTTAGTATTGAGGTACTTAGGTGTAGAAATATTCAGATGGTGGACATATATAGAACATAGAACATAGAACAGTACAGCACAGTACAGGCCCTTCGGCCCACGATGTTGTGCCGAACCTTTAACCTACTCTAAGATCAAACTACCTACATACCCTTCATTCTACTATCATCCATGAACCTATCCAAGAGTCGCTTAAATGTCCCTAATGTATCTGCTTCTACTACCACCGCTGGCAGCGCATTCCACGCACCCACCACTCTCTGTGTAAAGAACCTACCTCTGACATCTCCCCGAAACCTTCCTCCAATCACCTTAAAATTATGCCCCCTGGTGATAGCCCTTTCCGCCCAGGGAAAAAGTCTCTGGCTATCCACTCTATCTATGCCTCTCATCATCTTGTACCCCTCTATCAAGTCACCTCTCATCCTTCTTTGTTCCAATGAGAAAAGCCCTAGCACCCTCAACCTTTCTTCGTAAGACATGCCCTCCAGTCCAGGCAGCATCCTGGTAAATCTCCTCTGCACCCTCTCTAAAGCTTCCACATCCTTCCTATAATGAGGCGACCATGTGATGGGAAAGTGGCTCTTGGATGTACCAGTCCCAGCTAGGGTATAGAACCCTGGCTCTTCCGTGCTACTAAACCCAAGATCCACTCTTCGAGGGCTCTTGGATCCCTCTTCCCAATCCTCATGCTTCCACATCCTGGGATTTTCTCCTATCTGTGTTGCGTTGTTGGATTTGTATTAGTAGCATTGTAGGATATTCTACTGAAAGTCTTAGACTTCGGTAAAGGTTAGCTAACAACCCTATTATTTTCAGTTACTATATACACTCTCTCTGCAAGCCACCTAAGCTAGCATCCTATATGCTGCTCCTTCTTCTTCTCAAGCCTATCTCATGTGACTGTTACATCATCGCTTGTAACTTGGGAGGGTTCTCTCTTACTGTCTTTGATATTAACCCTTTACATCCTTATACTACATCTCCCCCAAGTCTTTATCTAACATTCTTCCAAACATATATATATTTTTGACTTCTGTACTACTCTGTCTACCCCCTAAGTCTCTGACTTTATAGATTCAGTCTCATCCGAGGTATAACAACTCTCCCCAATCTGGTTGTAATCTGTTTGGGACAATCAGTAGTTTTGTAGGAAGTCTCGGTTGCTGACTTGGTTTTTTGTTTCTACGGGCTGTAGTATTTCTTTCAGTTTGGGTTTGTTCATCTTCATCTGGATCTTGCAGATGGACTATTGGCTTTTGCGGAATGGGAATCATATTCCTCCAATTCCTTTGTATGTTCCCTTTATTCATTCATATAACATATGATCACATATTCTTCATGTTTATGGATTGCTGTACTTTCTCGTTCCAGGTCATGTATCCAAAATTTTTGACCATTGTTTAATTTGGGTAAGCTACTCGCTCAAAATCTCCTATAGTGATTCCAGGTTTGTTTCCTTCTGCAGGAGTTTTCTCTTTCTCGAACTTTCTCGTAGTCTTGAGTCTTCAATCCAGGAATTAATTGTTGAGGCAATACTGGAAGCTGTGTTCTTAACTTCCTTCCCATGAGTAATTCTGATGGTGGTAATAAGGAATTGTTTACCTTTATTTGCTTGACTTCGGCTACCTTTTTAATCAACTGCAGTTCCGATACAGTAAGAAAACTGTATCGGACCAAAATTTCTCTTTAAATTTTTCTGTTGTTCGCCACTGTTTAATGTTGTTTTAGCACTGCTTTATCATTGTTTTACCATTGCCACCATATTGATTGTTGTGTTTGTACTAGTAGCATTGTAGGGTGTTCTAGTCTTAGGCTCCAGTCAAGGCTAGTTAGCAACTCTTTATTAGTTACAGTTACTGTATATACTATATCCATCTAAGCTAGCATCTTACATGCTGCTCCTTCTTCTTCTCAAGCCTATCACATGTAACTGTTACATTATTGCTCGTATAGTGGGAGGGGTCTCTCGCACTGTCTGCAGCATTAACCCTTTACATGCTTATACTAGACTCTGTGCTGCCAGGCCCCAAGACTCATCCCTATACTGCCAGACACCAGAAAGCAAATCCCACATTCCAAGTGTTATGAAGTCTGCCAACTTTAGGCAAGGTCCCAGGGACTGACTGCCCTCAAAGGGATCCCTGGCAGCATAAGGGAGTTGGGTGCCAAGATCTTACAGTAAGAGGGAACTCCGGGGAGGGCAGCTCTGGGGCCCAGCAACAAGAGCAAGCAGGGCAGAGAATTACTGGATTTTGCTCAGTCTTATATGCCTACCTGGTGTTCCCTTACACCCTGTGGTTGTCACATCCTAGTCCAATGCTTCTAATTCAATCTCCATACACACCCAGTTCTCCCTCCTGATCACCCTGTCAGCCATTACTGTCCCATGTTGCCAGATGATGCCAGATACACAATAGGTAATTTTGGAGCTGGCACTGGAGAGCAGGACTGGAAGATAATGATAACAATGGGAGCATTAGATCAAATGGTGGACAGGGGTAGCTGAGGAGATTGAGGCACTTTTGGAAGATGAAGATGGAGGATATTGGAGACTCTTAGTCTTCATGTAGCCTGAAACCTTTCCCTTCTCATTTGCTCATGCTTCCTTCTTACCCCTCTACTAATCCCTTTTCCTCTATGGGCTGGATTTTGTTCATCTAGCGGGACTCCCGGCACTGGGCTGAAAAGGTAGGAGAACCCCACCTGTGCCTTTCTGAGTGAGCAGTGCTGGCTCTTCTTTATATATACATCTGAGTACATTCTGGGTCCTGTCTGTGCGGAGTTTGCAAGTTCTCCTTGTGACCGTGTGGGTTTCCGCCTGGTGCTCCGGTTTCCTCCCACAGCCAAAGACCTGCAGGTTGATAGGTAAATCGGCCATTGTAAATTGTTCCTAGTGTGGCTAGGTGATAGGAGAATGGTGGGGATGTGGTAGGGAATATGGGATTAATGTAGGATTCGTATAAATGGGTGGTTGTTGGTCAGCACAGACTCGGTGAGCTATAGGGCCTGTTTCAGTGCTGTATCTCTCTAAGACTGAATATTAAATGTGATTGTAGGTGCTGACAGAATTTAACATCCACATATGGACTATCATTACCTAAAACATCCAAACTTCAACAAATCATGCATTAGTCTTTGAACTTCGCGTGAAACCATAAATGCTCAAAGATCAGGGTGATCTGTGATAGCTTGTTCTGGTAGCAGTTTCCATGCTGACTTTATCCCATTTAGGATTGCATGTCATCAGAATGAAAAATTCTGGCTTCATTACACATTATGGAATTTTGATCTTGCGACTGTGTATGATGTGCCCTCCAGAGGAAGGCTGTGGCTCCGTCTAACTAAACATAGATCTTCATTTTCCAAAAAGCATTTTTTAGACCCTTGAATAGATCAGCTTGTATGCCCTTCTGGCAAGTATGAATCCAGTGAAGATGTCGATTGTCATCTTTCCATATTCATCGACCATATACTAACTGAGGAAACAGGCAATCTAAAATGAGCTTATATAAATTGGGTCCATGCACCTCTAGTCAATATCAATAAAACAGCAGAGCTGTTCCTGCATTGTAGTGTGACTGAACCTCACAATCACAATGATCTGGGTTTTCACCCCTGCTCACCACAACCAACAAGTAACATATACATCGGGGAATCATAAGCAGCTTGTTAGTACATTGTGTAATATTTGACTCTGTTCCATCAAGGGGCATTATGGCAGCAATTTCAGGTACATTTGATGCATTGTAACTCCTATGAGCTGTATTGTTATGGAATGAATGGTTTTCATATCTCATTGTCAGGACTTGCTGCAATGAGCTCTGCTGCTTGTTTATAATCTACAAGATAACTATTATACTCGTGCAACATCACCTGATGTTCTGTTACAGTCTCTTCATCCAGATCATCAAAAATACAATTATTAGAAGCTCATGTTCCCTATCATGTTCATAAGAATTGAATACATTTACAAGCAGTATTTTCCAATGGTAACAAAGGACCAATCTTACAATTGATTTGCCAATAGTACATTCACCGATTCAGTATTCCGAACAGTGAGCTGTGCTCAAAGTGAGCCTGGGTTGGAGAATCAGTGCTAAATTGCTGTTGTTCTTTTGTCTCCAAACCACACACCCTTCTATTGCAGCTCCTTGTTAGGAGTGCAGTATTCATGAATTTCTACATAGAACCACGTGCCTGGACTTTCAAATAGGGGAATTTCTGCAGAATGGCATTCCTGACTGGGAATGGAGCTGCCCATATCATTCCACCTTGCTCATCGTACACCTTCAAGACTTGGGCTAATTATGATAATTGCGCTAGCCTCCTGGTGGTACTTCTCGGTTACACACCTCGGTTGGGAGAAGCTGTGGCCAGCAGTACCAATTCAAGGCCAAAATTTTAAAAACATATACTGATACTTGAAATGACTATGCAGTATTTTTCCCTGCTGTTTTCCAGATTTTATTGCCCCTCCACTGTGTTCTATTTCGGAAGGCTGTTGGTGAAGGATAGTACTGGCACCAATTTTTACTCAGTCTTACATTTATTTACAGAGTTAAACATTACAAAGCATATACCTCCTAATACAACCACCCCACAATTTCAGTAATTGTCTCTACGTGCTCAAGTGAAACCCCAGTTAATGCCCACCACCTGCAATCAAACACAATTAATATACCCTTAACAGATTCCCTTCTTTCTCTTTAAATAAAACTAGAGTTAATACGCACAACCAAAATTTCAAAACAAATCAAATCAAACACCTCTATATTCTGTACAAAGCATTACATTGCAAGACACATTATCTCTAGGATCCCTAACAATTTCTTCGTACAAGTATTTCTTTTTGTAAAACAATCAGACAGTTGATGACTTGCATGCACCCATTTAATTTTAGAGGTTTCCTTTCTCTTCAGCACTTTTTTCAAGCCAGCAAGGCCAATCTGTAACCTTTGCTCACTCACACATTTTGTATAGTGTACATTATCCCACAATGAACGACTATCTACAAAACATTCAATGGGTCTACTATCTTCAGTATGGCCTTTGTATAGAATCTTACTTAAAATATTTGACAAATAGAATCCCATATCCACTACCTTCACAAGAGCCAATGTTTCAGCAGTTAAAGTATTTTTAACAACCCTTTTTATTTTCTTAGCTTCCCAAGCTAAAAGGGCAACATCTGCCATTTTCACCCATAAGAAATATTATGAAACCAGCTGCACTAGAAAACCCATTAGCAAGATTAGCATGAAAAGCATTGCTAAAAATGACTAGTTTCATGATCTTTTGGTCACATAAGAATTGGAGCTTGAGTACGCTTTTCTCCAGATTTAATTTTTTCAATGTTTTATTTGCCCTTAAAATATTCTCAACGTTTGGGTGTTTCATCATAGTACTCAACTTCAACACATCAAAACTAGCACCTCATCTTGTCTGAGTGCCCAACCTGTTCAATTGATCAATCAAACTTTGCAATTACTCTGTCTCTTATTTAGGTATAACATCATCTTTCTGTGATGATCTAGCATGATTAACTGGGATGGGAGTAACACTCTCTAAATAGGATTGTTGATTTAAAGTTATTCCAGACCTATTCTGCTTAATATCTAAACCAATATGTTTACAAACTCCACAAGCCTGACTCCCAATCTTAAATTCTACTCTAATCTACTTAATAATATATTTCTCAAAATCTACAGTACCACCCTGTAAGAAATCATCAACATACATCATGAAGAGGCCTGAAGTTTTTCCTTTACGATACCAAGAAAACATTATGGGATCTGCTTTTAGTTAAACAGAATCTATTTTCAGCAAAACAGATCTCACTGAAAAATACCACACCCTGGAAACATCATTCAGGCCATAGACATTTGTTTAGCTTCCATAGAGTCCCTTCCACGTCTGCTGTGTCTTTGGGGGGTTTCAGAAACACTTCTCTCTGAAAAGTATCACTCTGCAGAAATGCGACTTTTATGTCAATTCATCTGCACATCCATGAATATGATGGTCAAAAGAGCCATAAAGAGTTTCAAGTTTACTTTCCCAGCTGTGGGAGAGTCAACTCTTAACATCCGCACCACCCAGTAGCTGTTAAAAACCATTAGCAACTAATTTTGCTTTAGCTTTATAAGTCCCATCTGCAAGGACTTTTCAGTACAAAACCACATATGTGACAAGGGTGGTTGCCCCTTACATGGTATCCCAGGATAAACTCCAAACTCTTTCCAACTAATTCCCTTTGTTTTGCCTCTTTTATTAGTTTATCCTCAAGTTTATTGCAGCCACCAAAACTTTGCGATCACAGGACTTCTGTTTCTAGTTCTGTTCAGACACTGTTCTGTGGCCTTCATTTCATTGTGTAATCTATTCAAGCTTTGGCCTTTACTTGCACTTTTGGTCTTTTGGGACTACTACTGAGAGATCTCTCTCTTGCACTATCGGAGGCTCTTACTCTGGTACGTGATCATTTTCGGACACAAGTCACTTCCAGATCCACTATCAGAACTTGCAATGCGCTTTCTTACTCTTCACTCTTTCACCCCAATCTGACATCTTGGCCATCATCCTCAACATTCAACCAATATTTAAACTTGCCAGTAGATTTTCCTGCAGGTCCCAAAATTGTCACATTCTTCCATTCAATTGACACCTCTGGAATATATGTCAACCCACTCTGGCCAATTGATCTTTGGATGCAACAGCTCTGTCCTGTGTATCATCACTCATATTACTACTATTCAGTCCTTGATCTACTGTAATAAAAACAGAAAGTGCTGGAAATACTCAGCAGGTCAGGCAGCATCTGTGGAGAGAGAAGCAGAGTTAACGTTTCAGGTCAGTGACCTTTCATCAGAACTGGCAAAGGTGAGAAAAGAATTAGGTTTTAAGCAAGTGAAGTTGGGGGATGGGGTGGGGGGTTGGTGGGAAAGAGAACAAAAGGGAAGGTGTGTGATCGGGCAGCGGGCAGGAAGATTAAATAACAAAGCTGTCCTGGGACAAAGGCAAAGAGTATGTGGTGAAAGACAAAGCATTAGTCCAGAGAGTGTTAATAGCAGAATGGTGAGCAACTCTGTCTATACGAAAAACAGGTACATCGTTAAAAGTAAGACAATATAAAATAAAAAGTGTAAAAATATTTAAAAATGGCCAGTCATGCTCTGAAATTATTGAACTCAATGTTCAGTCCACAAAGCTGTAGAGTGCCTAATTGAAAGATTAGGTGCTGCTCCTCGAGTTTGCATTGATGTTCATTGGAACACTGCAGCAGGCCTAGGACGACATGTGGGCAAACCGGAAGCTCGGGTTCATGCTTTCGGACCGAGCGGAGGTGTTCCGCAAAGTGGTCACCCAGTCTGCGTTTGATCTCCCCAATATAGAGGCGACCACATTGTGAGCAGCGAATCCAGTATACTAAATAGAAAGAAGTATAAGTAAGTTGCTGCTTCATCTGGAAGAAGTGTTTAGGGCCTTGGATGGTGAGGAGAGAGGAGGTAACAGGGCAGGTATTCCACCTCCTGCGATTGCATGGGAAGGTGCCGTGGGAAAGGGATGAGGTGTCGGGGGTGATGGAGGAGTGGACCAGGGTTTCATGGAGGGAACGATCCCTTTGGAATGCTGACAGTGGGGTTGGGGAGGGGAAGGGAAGATGTGTTTGGTGGTAGCCTCATGCTGGAGGTGACAGAAATGGTGGAGGATGATCCTTTGGATGTGAAGGCTAGTGGGTGGAATGTGAGGATGGTTCTGGGAGGGAGGGGAAAGGGTGAGGGCAGAAGTGCGGGAAATAGGTCGGACATGGTTGAGGGCCCTGTCAACCACAGTGGGGGGGATTCCTCTGGTTGAGGAAAAAGTGCTGTTCTGGAAAGGAGTACCATCAGAACAGATGCGTCGGCGATGCAGAAACTGGGAGAATGGAATGGAGTCCTTACAGGAAACAGGGTGTGAAGAAGTGTAGTCAAGATAGCCGTGGGAGTCAGCTAATGAATATTAGTAGACACCCTATCCCCAGAGATGGAGACAGAGAAGTCGAGGAAGGGAAGGAAAGGGAAGTCTTGGAAATACACCATGTAAAGGTGAGAGAAGGGTGGAAATTGGAAGCAAAGTTGATGAAATTTTCCAGTTTCAGTTTTTCTTGATTTACTGTATTCTGTTCCTCAGGACCTTCCTCACACAACACTTGAACATTTCTGGTACAAGGTGTCTCGTTTACTTCTATCAGCTGCTCAGAATCCGAGATTTTGTAATTAATCCCAATTAATCATGACAATTTGATTGCCAGGTTTTATAAATACTTTCTTAACATCATGACTTATTACCTGACCAGGGCCTTTCCATTCCCTCTAACACTCTCTTTTGTAATACACCAAATCTTCTGAATTAAATTCTGACTCAGATGGTCTTATACAATGCCTCAAAGTGCTCCGAATTTTCCCCAAGACCTCAGACTTGATGAAAGTCCATCTCCCTGCATGTAAAGCATTCAAATGTGCAGAAAACAATGGAACTAATTGTAGTACCTTCTAGAGCAGGAGGACAATCGCACAGCACAGAAGGCAGTTTGGGATTTTGTCCATCGAACAATTGTTGGAGACTATACCCTCCAACCGTCTGAAATGAATTCTTTGCATGAACTGCCCATGCCAGGGGATGGTTGTCAACTTGCAATCTGGCTGATCAGCCAAAATTTTATGAAGCATTTTATTGATCACCGAGTAACTTGCAGAGGACTTTCAGCTGCAGTATTCATGACCATAATGTTCTTTTTTCACACATGTCTCTGAACTCATCATTGACAAATTCCCCTCCATTATCAGTCAGAAACTTAGTGGGTGCCCCAAGTCCAGTCCCTATCCATTGGTCCAAGATTTTGTCTATAATTACCCTTTTGTCCTAAGTATTATTACAGCAAGGCTAAATATGGCCTCCTGGTCTACAAAATGTAGAATGAAAATATTTCTATCTTTTTCCCATACCTTTAGGTCCATGGCCACTACCTTGTTAAAGTCATGTTCCAATAGAAGGCTTACAATTGGTTGTGGTGGCATCTTCCAATACTTTATACAGATTTCACACTTCTCACGAATCTCTTCCTTTAGCCTTGTATACTCTTCATCAACCACACCTGCATCCTTTAGCAGAGCTTTTAACCTCAGAACAGAAGGGCGAGCAAATTGCCTATGTAACTTTGAGATAATTTGTTTTTTTCTCTCTGCTTCTTGTCACCTGATGCCATTAATAGTTGTATAACACTCTGATGAGTATCGCATAAGGCAATACAATAATGTATTTTTTATTTTTATTTTTAGTTATTTTTCTTTTTTATGTGTTGATTTTATTTTAGTTTATTTAGTTTGTTTCTGCTGTGCCTACCCATTGTTTTTTTCATGCTTGTGCTTAGGGCCAGGCTGTTCAGTTTTCTCTCAATTAACCCTCTCTGTACTAACACTTTGTCTTTCACCACACCATTAACATAGCGTTTGCCTTTGCTCTGGTTAGTTATTCTCTGTGACCTTGTCCTATCAACACCTTCTCTTTTGTTATCTCTTGCCCCATCCACGCTTTACTTGCTTAAAACCTATTACATTTCTGGCTCTGCCAGTTTTGATGAAGGCTCACTGACCTGAAACGTTAACTCTGCTTCTCTCTCCACAGATGCTGCCAGACCTGCTGAGTATTTCCAGCATTTCTTGTTTTTATTTCAGATTTCCAGCATCTGCAGTATTTTGCTTTTATTATAATAATGTCCTGATTGGGTAACTGCAGATCCACTGACTGTCCAAGTTTAACTGCCTTATCATGCTCCATGTCACGTTTCATTTGTGCCTTTTTCATAGACGGTTTACTCAATAGCATAGGTATCCCACTAGAGACTACATTGGTACTGATAAAATGGCTTACTCCTGCTATTTTACATGGAATTACTACTCTCTTTAGTGACCTAAATGTGTTGTCATCACCAAATCCAGATCAAGTACTACTTTTATATTTCTTCACCTCGCATCGATCCTCAATACTTCGTGAATTGAGATAACATTTTAACCAATCTATTCCACATGCTGTTGAAGTGTAATTACTATTTAGCACAGCACAGTTGAATGAGTCCATGACTAACACATTCATCACAGGACTAAAACTCCTTATGACCAGGGCAATTTGTTCGGATTCATCATTATCTTTATCTTCTGCTTCAGAATTCTGTGTCATGTGTCATTTTGAGAAACCTGCCTCTCTGCTTTGGGCAGTTGATTGCATATTGATACTTCGAGTCACACCTGACTGTTAACTGTTCCTTCAGCATTCCAGGGATTCAGTCATCTATTCTTGCCATTCCAATTTGGTCTTCTGCTGTAATAGCCAGATCTTGTAAAGATGTTTTCATTCTCATTCCACCTATCTATAACTTTTCTGTTGCATTGATGCCTGTGTTCAGTATCTGGACTATTTCAAAATATGGCAATCATCAAGTCCTCTATTCTTTGTGCCACCGTGGAATGTTCCATTTATTCTACCAAGGCTCACGGGAAATGACCATTTCCTCAGGAATCTTTTCAAGGCAGCAGACATCTGATCCAACAGGGAGTCTCTCTCCAAGAACTGAACACCAGTTAGAACTAGGAGCCTGTCCATATGCAACACCTTTGCATAATCCAACAATTTAAATGCTAGCACTGAACAAGGGATCGCTAAGTTGAATTTTGTCTATCTTTTGTACAGTCTGTTAAAGTCCATGATATATTCCTCCACTGAATAGCCAACTGTTATTCAAAATCTAACAAAGTCTGACTATGCCTCATAGGCATTTAGTAGATCATCCTTCTTGTAAATTTCACCCAAGTACATTAATAGAAGATTGAGACCTTTATCAGTTTCCAACTGATGGGCATTCAGCTTACAAAATGCTTTACTTCAGATTTTACTTCTGGTACATAAGGAAACAAAAACATAAGAAATATGAACTTTGGCAGAAAGAGTAGAAAAGCAGTAGGAGTAGTCCATACGGCCCCTTGAGCCTGCTCCGCCATTCAATAAGATCATGACTGATCTGATCATGGGCTTAACTCCACTTTCCTCCCTGTCCCCCATAACCCTAGACTCCCTTGTCAATCAAAAATCTGTCTAACTCAGCCTTAAATATATTTGATAACCCAGCTTCCACTGCTGGCTGGGGAAAAGAATTCCAAACACTAACAACCCTCTGAGAGAAGAAATTCCTCCTCATCTCCATCTTAAATGGGAGACCTCTTAATTTAGCACTGTGCTTCCTGGTTCTAGATTCCTCCAAGAAGGGAAACATCCTCTCAGCATCTACCCTGTCAAGCCCCCTTAGAATCTATATGTTTCAATCACCTCTCCCTCTTCTAAACTCAATGAGTATGGTCCCAACTTGCTCAACCTTTCCTCATAAGGCAAACCACTCATCCCAGGAATCAGCCGAGTGAACCTTGTCTGAACTGATTTCAATACAAGTATGTCCCTCCTTAAATAAGGGGAACAAAACTGTACACAGTACTCTAGGTGCAGTCTCATCAATGCCCTGTGCAGTTGTAGCAAGACTTTCCTGCTTTTATACTCCATTTGCCTTGCAATAAAGGCCAACATTCCATTTGCCTCCCTAATTACTTGCTGTACCTGCATGCTAACTTTTTATGATTCATGCACAAGGACACCAAGGTCCCTCTGTACTGCAGCATTCTGCAGTCTGTCTCTATTTAAATAATAGTCTGCTTTTCTACTCTTTCTGCCAAAGTCGACATCCTCACATTTTCCCACATTATACTCCATGTGCCAAATTTTTGCCCATTCCCTTAACCTATCTATATCCCTTTGCAGCCTCTTTGTATCCTCTTCACAACTTACTTTCCTATAAGTTTCATATCGTTAGCAAATTTGGCTACAATACTGTCGGTCCCTTCATCCAAGTAATTAAAATAGATCATAAATAGTTGAGGCCCCAGCACTGATTCCTGTGGCACTCTACTAGTTATAGTTTTCCATCCTCTAAATGACCCATTCATCCTGACTCTCTGTTCCCTGTTAGTTAGCCAGTCCTCCATCCATGCTAATGTATCGCCCCCAACACCATGAGCTCTTATCTTGTGTAGTAACCTTTTATGTGGCAGCTTATCGAATGTCTTATGGAAATCCAAATACACTACATCTACTGATTCCTCGATATCCACCCTGCTTGTTACATCCTCAAAGAACTCTAATAAAATTTTCAAACACAATTTCCCTTTCACAAAACCATGTTGACTCTGCCTGATTGTATTGTGATTTTCTAGATGGCCTGCTACTACCCCTTTAATAGTGGATAATGGGGAACGGGCAGGAAAGTGGAATTGAAGCCCAAGTTCAGCCATGATCATATTGAATGGCTTAGCAGGCTCGATCGGCCATATGGTCTACTTCTGCTCATATTTCTTGTGTTCTTGTGTTTCTTGGATTCTAGCATTTTCCCAACAACAGACATTAGGCTAACCGGCCTATAGCTTCCTGTTGTCTGTATCCCTCATTTCTTGACGTGACAATGCCAAAGTCATACCTTGTTTTCTCTTTGATTGGGACGCAACGCATGTCCACCTATTCATTCCATTCTTCCATTGGTCATGTGGCTCAGAATCCGAGAACATCAGAGGGTAATTAATTTCTGCCATTTCTCACAAGGGCCCCTGGGATGTAGTCTTCTTTCTGATTTTTTTAAGCCTCCAACCTTCATTTTAGGCAACCATTCTCTGCTACCATGTTCCATTCCAGAAAGACAATTAGTGAAGGATGGCATTGGAGCCAATCTTTACTCAGTCTTATATTTATTTACAAAGTTAAACATTATAAGCATAAACCTCCTAACAAAACCAGCCCACAGTTTCAGTAAGTGTCTCTTTATATGTGCTCAAGTGATTCCACAGTCCCACCATCTGCATACAATTAATAACTTGGAAAATCTGGGCCATGAATTGTAAATGATTTAGTTCCACATTTTGCCATTCAGCTGATTTCCAAATGAAATAAATGTCAATCCAAAGTTATACCTATATATGTGCTATTGAGGATATATTCACACAGCAACTTCAGCATCACAGCAATGTATTTTCGACTTCAGAGCGGTGCCAAAGATGGTGGGTTAGAATTGCTATGGGTGTTCTCTTAATTGACTGCAGAAGATTATTGAAACCCTAGAAAAACGGCCATTTATGTCTTTTCTCTGTGATTAGGGCCAATCTTACACTGAAGTTATGGTGGGAATATGGAAGAATCCCTTTGGAAAATTCTGAGGGGCATGTAAACAGTAATGGTTTCAGATCACACAGTACTCCAGACCCAAAAATGCAATCCCGAGCTCCTGGTGTTTTGAATCCCAAAATTCAAATCACAGAACACAGTTTAAATGTGCGGCTGGATTTTGCAGTAAAAATAAATATGAAGCTGACAGCACTCACTGTTATTTTTGTGTAAATTGGACGGCAACTTCCAGTGACTACGCTTGCGCAATTAAGTGCATAAATCAGGAAATTGCTATCCGCATTAGCCTACTCCTCCAAAAGCTGCACAATAATGGTAACTAACTGAGTGACTCAGCATTCAAATACATAGAATGGCATGAAGTTGCTGCACTTACTCAGAGATCAGAACAAAATCAGAGCTTGTCCATTCTGGTATAAGTAGCCTTTTAATGGCATAGTAAGCCTTAGTTACTGCCAAGCACCCTCTCTGGCACTGAAAATTAACAATTACATGTGTGGAGTCTCATTCCTTCAGATTTTAATTATTGTTGAAGATTTTTAGAAACGAAATACTTTTTTAAACTTTATTCCCCTTCTATTGTATTCCACTCCATTAATGGAATCTTTCTTTCCCTCCTTATTTTATTTTCTGTACTTGATTTCATATTGAAATCATTATTTTAACTGACATTTCCTGGTTCAGAGCTCATTAAGGATTCTTCAATCTGATTGGTTAAGGAGATATGGAGTTGCAAATTCTATTCCCAGAGATCCTGTAAAGGTCGATGGTTGACTGACAGGAAATTCCAGTGCAAAAACGCATTAAAAAGTCTTTTGGAAAATGCAAGTATAATGAATGTCTGATGCCGTTCATTCGTCACTGACCACAAAATCCAACCTGTGTCTTCTGCAGTCCAGGTTCAGGAAGGAACAGTGGTGTGAACAGTGGTGATGGAACAATGTCGTCAGGTGGCCATATCATCAATTGACCTGTAGCTAAAAGTACTTTATTACTCTACCCTCCCATAGATGCCCAACAGCTGAAATATTAACAATTCCTGTCTGTTTTTCTGCATCACTCCCAATGTTGCCTCTATTTCTTTTGGAGTGTGCTGGCGATTTAAGTGCACAACCCCTTTAAATATTTTGCACTGTTGGGCATCCATGGTAACTTAAAGGGTTAACTAGTATGCAGCCTGTGCAGGAACTTTTGGATTGCTGTGCAGCTTAAAAAGGGAACATTGATCACCACTGAACTGAGCTAAAAGGCAGGCAAGATTAGTTCATGAACTTTAATTTTTTTAAAATTTGATTTCCTTTCCAGGAAGCTTTGGAAATTTGGAGCCTCAAATAATCAGTACACTGAGACTGCAGTTGTAGACATCATTCCACAAGAGATTGGAAACACTCAGGGGGCAGCATCATCACCAACAATTACTGCACTTCCCAACCTCAATATACAAAGGGAGGCCACATTTGAAATGAGGATAGCTAACGGTAAGCAAGTATTCATTCAAGCATGATGGAATGCTGCGTGCAATTATTTGGCAGTGCTGCAGGATACCAGGAATGTTTCTCTTCAAGTTTTCAGAGTGATATCCACCGACCTCAATGGCACACAATGAAGAGCTGACTCATGCAAAAGGCATGCGGGATCCTGGGCTTTATATGTAGAGGCATAGAGTGCAAAAGCAAAGATGTTATGGTAAACCTTTATATAAAGTTTGGCCTCAACTGGCCCTGAAAAATGGTCCAGCTCTAATGGACTTTAATCCATATCAGTCTTGTGATCCAGAGGCTCACTGGAACCAGAACTGTCTGTAGCATGTTACACATAATGCATGGGAGCTCAAATCTATTTATCCCGCAAACTGCTGTGTCTGAATCATGATTTCTCATTCCCCTACAGTGCTTTGCACTTCTCTACTCTGTTCATTGACCTACTCACATAAGTCACCACTATGAATAATGCCTTTTGCAAGCACAGCAGCTTGTTGTCCAAATCCCTGGTTCTGATGTGTACCCTCAGACAGTTGTTAACACCGAATACTACATATACATTTTGAGAACTGGATTTGAAATCCTATATCTGATGCTTCTCCTAGTGCACCCCTGCAGCCTCTCTGCATCTCTTCATTGCACCATATGATAACTTTCTTCTCCAGTAATCTGTACCGTCTATAGCTATGCTATCTGAGCAGCACAAAAACCTATTGCAACTGCAATAACTGCATCAGAAGACTGTTGCACATTGGAGTGTTTTCAGTCATTCATCCTATAAATATCCATTACAATTTACTTCATGCTTCTTTACAAGCTCTGTCATTGGCTCAATTGATTTCTACTTCAGAATTTGTACCCTCAGCATGTGCTACACACTGACCACTAGGAAAATTGTCTATGCCACTTTACGCAAATGTAACCTTCCACCTGATTTATACCTCACTACTGGAGCAGATGATTCCTGCCCAAATGGTTATTCTCCATTGACCCCTATTTCATAACATATGTTCTATTAACTTCGAGCACAACACAAAGGTCTACAATACTTCTGATGTCTCTGTTTCAGAGTCCATCTACATATTGTCACTAGGTCAGAAGATCATGCACAAGGGACAGTTCTCCAACCTATTCTTCACCAACCTCTACTTCAGAGTGTGTACTAACTCCTAATTTAACTGCAGCTGCTGTGCTTCCAAAGTGATTTGCATCATGGACTAGGAGCTCAGAGGTGGGGTATACCTGAACAGGAGCAGAAATATGTCAGGTGCTGCCGTTTACAATGGAACCCCACTCCCCGCTGGCAACAAAATTTGAAATTGAAGAGCATTGCAGCAGAAAATAACCAAACAGACAGGAGACTACTGCTGTGTGTTCCTTTTTCAGAAGACAGTACACAGTGCGAGGGAATGCAGGCTACAGGAGGAGGGTGCTTCACCATCCAGTATTTAATAGCACAGGAGGAGGAAACAATTCCCATATTTGATTCCTACTCTGGCCTGATAGTTAGAGATGAAGATGCCAGAGTCTCTGTGCCCTCAGGGCATGTGTTCTCACACATATACCTTTTCATGCTTAATTTTTCTTCATATTCTTCAATCTCTTGGCTGGCAATCACTTTCTTTATCAGTTCACTTCAAAGTAGCTGGTGAAGATGGTGTGCTGCTCACACATGCCAAAGTTAAACATTCTGGGAATGAAATTGGACATGGGCGGAGAAGCAAACAGGCTATATTGAAATGGTAGCTTGTTATACTCTCTTTGTCTTCAAAAGAACTGAATTTCAGGTGTTTTGTATAATGGTCAGTAAATGCGATTCTGCTTGTTTTGCATCCCTGTCCAAGTCCAATTTCACGCCCACTGATTTTTCCTCCAGAGGCTGTAAGCCAGGAGATATCAGAGAAGGTTTCTGAAGAGCAAAATCCTTGCATTCCCCTCTACCTCTGGCAACACTGGAGACCACTTACCCCATCATTTAACCCCTCCCTTGCATTCAACAACTCAAGTGGCTACAGAAAGGGTGGAAGAGGAATTGCCAGGTGTTCAAAACACAAAGAAGCCAGTGAATGTTAATTCAGAAGTAACGTTTGACACAGTAGAACAGAGGTGCACATATCAATCTCTGCCTACTGAGTAAATGGATGATGATCTCAGGGGTTTAGCTTCCCTGCATTAGTTACATAGAAATTGCAACATCGTTACAGGCTCTTGAGCCCAACCAATCTGTCAGTACAAGCACTTCCTCATACTGTTGTTAATATGGATAACCCATTGAAAGTGAGTTTCCTTCTCGGCCATTTAGCTCAACAGATTTCTTCAGCTTGTGCATCTTCTTACAAGCAGTCAATCCAGGTTTATGACATCACACTTGCTCTGCAAGTTCCTTTCATTTCCCAGAAAGTTTGAATTGAAAAATGACTCATTAAAACAATACATTCAGGACCATGTTTTAAAACACAGGAACCAGATAATCCTGTAATAGCACAAGGCTTTAAAAGGTAGTTATAGTGATGGAGTCAAGATAAGACTGAACAGCCGAAAGAGACTAGAAATAAAGGGCTTCTCTTAGAAAAAAAAATATTAAGTAATAACATAAGAACATAAGAAATTGTAACAAGAGTAGACTATATGGTCCCTTCAGCCTGCTCTGCCATTCAGTACGATCATGGCTGATCTTCTGCCTCTTAAATTTCCTGCCTGCTTCCCATATCCCTTGAAAGAAAGTTTCAATTATAAAAAGAACTCAAGGTAGCTTGGGAAATGTGTGTAAGGGCAGCATCCTAATCTACTGCATTACAAAGTCCTGCAAGCCTTTTATTGTATTACTTCCAGTTAAAGCACACAATTAAATCATATTTGTAAACACAGTAATTGCATACAAGAAATACATAAAGATTAAAACAGATATAAGCATTTACACACATTGCTGTACTTTGAGACTTCTATCGAATTTTATCGCAGTGTAAACTGTTAAATAACTAATTCCTGTACAGCTGTACCCAGTCCTGTTCAAAAACATTTTGAATTTCTTTGTCCAGCATTCTTTGTGTGTCATTGTTCAAGGTGACGCTTTCACATTTATACTGTGCTGTTGATCACACCTAACAAATAAGCATCTTCTTATAACGGGCTTGATTCTGTGATTGTTCCCAAACACCTCCACATTAATAAACTCCTGCTACTGCTATCTTCTGCTTCATTTCTTTGTCACTTCAGTCGTTGCCTGCTATTAGACTAACTAGGTAAAGAATTTGAATGACTTGCTCCAATTCTAGATTGATCATCCCCAAGTTAATTTATGGGAAGCCCTCTTCCTTTGATAAAGTGTCATTTTTTGGATTTCCTGCCACAAGTGACTGTGATAGTGATGATAAGGAATCTGTGCCCAAATATGGATGGCAGGATTGAAATTACATAAAAGCAAAATTGTGACATCAGCTAGTTGAGTTCTTTGCCTCATTACCGCCCAACATGGGAATGCCAGAATAAAACTAGGATCCAGCATTGCTCCTCAGCCACATAAAGGTGGAAACATTTTTTAAAAGGCCATTCAGGTATTGGAAATATTGGTTTGAAAGTTGTATTTTTTAACTGGTTGTTTTTTTTGCAGGTGTGGGTGGTGTCACTAATTTCAGTGTTTGGTTTCTGCTGTGAGTCTTCCAATTATGCCTTCTCACCCATTCAACAGAGGGCACTGTTAGGACTTTCCTTTTTGAATTTTTGCTCCATCTATCTTTCTTGGAAAGGAGAAGGAACATGGGGAGGCAAGGCTGATTACGGTATTGCAGTCAAGAAGATCAGCCCCGAGCACTACTATGCAACCATCCCAATCTTTAAATTTTTTGAAGTAATGGCCTTTACAGTGATGGTTCAATGCCAGTTCAATCGCTTGTCCAAATATCCCCATAGGTGGCTCATTTTCAACTTTTGTTTAATATTCGCAGTCCTGTGAAGCACCTTGGGACATTTTACTATGTTAAAGACCTCATATAAATCTAAGTTGTTGCTGTTGTTGATTGCCAGTTTCCTGTCAATTTAGGTGCTGGAGAAGGGTGGAAGCAACATCATTACAGGGTGAATCCTGATTGATTGGCACTGTGATTTGGATTTGTTATTTTGTACAATATAAAGCAATTAATCCTTCACTCATGAAAAGTAAAATAATCCCCTTAGATTTTGATGGAGCTGACACCAAAATTCCTTGGGAATTCCACCAGTCTGTCATTGTAACACCAGTGGGAGACCGGCAGAACACTCAGGGTGTGCTCTGGGTCATTGGGAGTTTTTTCACTGCTTATTCACCTCTTGCAAGGCAACATGAGTGGAGCATCTTAAAGCAGGCCAGAGAGGTAGAGGGGGAGAAAGGTTCAGAGAGGGAGTTTCAGAGAGTAGGGCCTCAGCGGCTGAAGGCCTGACCACCATTGGCAGAGTGATTAAAATTGAGGATGCTCAAGAGGCCAGAATTAGAGGAGCACAGATATCTCAGAGGATTGTAGGGCTAGAGGAGATTACAGAGATTATGACGGGCAAGGCCATGTAGGGATTTGAAAACAAGGATGAGAATTTTTTAATCAAGATATTACTTAACTGGGACTTAATGTAGATTAGGGATGATGGTTGAACAAAACTTGGTGCACGTTAGGACTTGGGCAGCAGAGTTTTGGATGACCTCAAGTTTATGGAGGGTAAAACGTGGGCATAGCTGAGCTGAGTTGGGCAAAGCTACTGAGGTGGAAATAGGCGGTCTTGGTGATAGCACGGGTATGTGGTCAGAAAATCATCTCTGAGTCAAATATGAGAATAAGGGTGTGAACAGTTTGATTCAGCCTCAGTCAGTGACCAGGGAGATGGAGTTGGTGGCTAGGGAGCAGAGTTTGTAGTGAGGACCGAAGGCAATGGCTTTGATTGTCCCAATGTTTAATTGGAGGACATTTCTGCTCATCCAGTGCTAGCCGGGATCGTGATTTTCGACCCCACTGTTCTTAGTACTGTTGGTTGAGGGATGAATGTTGGCTAAAACACTAGGCAAACTGCCTAGACTTCTTTGAATAGTATCCTGGAATCTTTTATCTCCACCTGAGCAGGCAGTTAGGGCCTCAGTTGAAGGGCGAATGTTAATTACTACTACAACCACAGCATCCACATTGATATAGCATCTTCAAAATTGAAGGACATTCCCTGAAACTTCACACAGTAGGAAAATAACCTCGAGCTTCTGGACACATTTAAGACATGAATATAAAGATATGGTCAAATAGATAAGTTTTGAAAACATCGTTAAAAGTGGAGTAAGGGAAAGGAGAGTGACAAAGTGGAAAGATTTTAGAGAAGGAGCTTTAGAGAAGAGACAGCTAAATACTCTGCCACTGATGGTAAAACATGGGAAGAAAGGGCGCACAGTATTTACAGGTGGAAAGGTTGGAGAAGCAGTCTGACAATTCAGAGACAGCAGTGTTTTCAGATGATGTCGCTGAGGGGCAGCATGTAGATGAGAATGGGGAGGGGGGGTGACAAGGATAGATCCTTGGGGGTGACCAGAGGTAATGGTGCAAGAGTGGGAGGAGAAGCCATTGCAGGCAATTCTCTGACTATAATGCTGGCACCAGGTGAGTGTAGTCCAGCCATCTGGATGATAGTGGAACAGCTGTTGGAGCGGAATGGTGTAGTCAACTCTGTCAAAGGCTGCAGATTCGTCAAGAAGGATGAATAAGCAAGCATTTTACTAGTTGGACGAAAAGGAAGGGAAATAAACAACAACTATTCCAAGCACATAAAGGAAGTTAACAGGTTGAGTGGACTGCAAACTGCTTCATAGAAAAGCAGAGAAATGGTCAATGATATGCAAGATTGTCTAAGTGAAGCAATGATAAGATATTGGCCTGGATTTTGTGGTAGTTATGTCAGTGAAACTGCCAGCACTCTGTCATTCCTCCTCTGAAAATGATAGCAACTTCTAAAGTTCGCACTCGTGCAGTTAAATGCAGAAATCCAGAAGTTGCTGTCAGTGATGCTATGTTTCCCCAATCTGCAATCAAATAGAAATCACTGAACTGACAAAACCTTACCCTTTTATGGCAGTAATTTCGCTGTAAAACCTTTGAAAAAGTTATCCTTTGTTGAATAAGGTGTAACTTGGTTCTTAACAGCATACTAAATTCACAATTACTGCTGAACAGTATCGCTGCCCCTGAAAAGCTAGCTTTATATTTATGGAAGGTAAATCTTTTCCATTATGATAACAAAATTCACATTTTAAAAAAATTGTTTCTGATATTTCAGCTTCTAACTTAATCCCATGTGTCTGTCGCAATCATTTATTTTTCTCTCTGTAAAATGTTAATTAAAAGTGAAAAATTCAGTGCATTTTACCTCTGTCTGTGAGAATACTTCTATTATGTTTGGCCGCTGACTATGCTTGACGACATCACTGTTGCTAGATTCCCTGGACTTGGCACCAAATTCAAATTATTGTCAGGAAAGGAGAAATCAATGCTATTGATTGATTTGGAAACCCCAGTTCTCTTCCCTTTACTGTGTGTAATCAATGTGTTTTGTTGTTTGAAAAGGAAGATTGGTGTGTTTTTTAACCTGAATGTATGGCCAATTTGAATAACCAGCAATACGCTTTTCGTGGGTTGAAATAAAGAGGATTATTTTTATTCACACATTCACCCTGAAAGTCTGACGCTACGCCACTCGCTCACCACTCACCCATACACACACACACACTCGAGAAAGAAAGCTGTTAAAGAGGACAGTGCACTTTTAAAAATTACAAACAAAGGAATAGTTGGTAAGTCATGTGATTTGCCTCGTCTTGGGGAAAAAGCATGTGTTGCAGGCCTGGCAAAGAAGGCGTTTTCACTCCTGAGGTGTAGTTGGGTGGATTCGATAGCCAGAATCGCATATCAAAGTCGTTGCAGGATTCTCTCGAAGGGGCGAATTTTCAGCAGGTCACAAAGTTAGTTGCTTGTAGTCTTATTACTAATCAGTCAGTTTTCTGTACTGATGGACTTGAAAAGGAACAGACTTGGAGGCCTTAAGATGTAGTAGTCTCCAGTTTTAAGGCATGGGTGTTTTGGCTTTGCTGCTGTCTCTGCAGCTGTTGTTTGCAGAATGCTCAGTCTCTCCCTGGCGCTTGGAGTAATAAGATTCGATATTTATGATTAGTTTCTATTGGATAACCACCTGATCAATGCTTCCATTGTCCACCAGAATGATTTGAAGTTCAAAGCCATTGCAACACAATGGAGGATGGATGGTGGCCATTCGCACCTAATTATGATTTGACTGTTTTCGTATGGCTCATTGTTAAGTTTTCATCTCAGAGACAGTGGGCCAGATCTTGTTCTCTTCCCGACGCCAGGTTCCAAGGCAGTGAGGGGGGCCAGAAAATTGGAGTGCAGTGGCCCGCAACGGAACCTGATGCCGGGTTTGCCGGGCTTGATCTTCCCAGCGGCGGGGAAGGTTTGTGGCAGCCCCTCTGCCGCTCTGCGACAGGACCTCAGTTAGCATATTTAAATTACATCTGTGCATAAATTAAAATGTAGTCCACTGTGATCTTACCTTCAGTTCCTGATTTTCAGCTCGACGTGTGGAACTCAGATGCCTTCGCTTTCCCGTCCAGGGAAAGCTGGCACCACCGAAGGGGGGAAGGGGTGAACTCTGCACAGTGTACATTATGGGAGGAGGAGGGGTGAACTCTACACAATGTACTGTACGGGGGGAGGAGGGGTGAACTCTACACAATGTACTGTACGGGGGGAGGAGGGGTGAACTCTACACAATGTACTGTATGGGGGGAGGAGGGGTGAACTCTACACAATGTACTGTATGGGGGGAGGAGGGGTGAACTCTGCACATTGTACTGTACGGGGGGAGGAGGTGTGAACTCTACACAATGTACTGTATGGGGGGAGGAGGGGTGAACTCTACACAATGTACTGTACGGGGGGAGGATGGGTGAACTCTACACAATGTACTGTATGGGGGGAGGAGTGGTGAACTCTGCACAATGTACTGTATAGGGGGAGGAGGGGTGCACTCTGCACAATGTACTGTATGGGGGGAGGAGGGGTGAACTCTGCACAATGTACTGTACGGGGGGAGGAGGGGTGAACTCTACGCAATGTACTGTACGGGGGGAGGAGGTGTGAACTCTGCACAATGTACTGTATGGGGGGAGGAGGGGTGAACTCTACACAATGTACTGTATAGGGTGATGAGGGGTGAACTCTACACAATGTACTGTACGGGGGGAGGAGGTGTGAACTCTGCACAATGTACTGTATAGGGGGATGAGGGGTGAACTCTACACAATGTACTGTATAGGGTGATGAGGGGTGAACTCTACACAATGTACTGTACGGGGGGGGAGGGGTGAACTCTGCACAATGTACTCTATGGGGGTGGAAGATGTCAATTCTGCATTATGTTGTGCTGTTTGCAGGGCTGGCAGCCTTTTAAAAATGGTGCCAGCACCTGCTCTTTCAATCGGTGACGCCGTGAACAGCATTGCCAAGGCCACTCCTGCCACGTGATTGGGTTGGGGGGGCGCGGGGCTGCCACCATGCATATGCAAAGTGACCACCAGATGCAAGATTGCGGCAGTGTGGGACCCAAGCGTAGTGGCCTCCATTTTCTGCACCGCTGCTGGTGGCGGGAGAACAACATCCAGCCCAGTGAGTCTAGGAGTCCATAAATTTTGGGTTTTGGGTAAGACTACAAACAATCGGAGTTGTGAATTCCACAAATGGTTTTGTCCTGGTATATATATTCAAGGGAGGCACTCCAACCATGATCATTCCATTCAGAACTTTTCGAAGGCTTGAGATACTGAGTCTGGGCCAAAATTGTAAAAGTCACCCGACCCTTGGCAGCCAACTTATGCAGCATATAAATGGCCATTGTGGTTCACTTAATAAGAAAATTTAGCTTCAGAAGATTGTATGCTGAATACACTCCATGTTTAAAGTTATGAATAGGACATGTCTTTACTGGGCATGACAGGGAGAATGAAGCTATATAAAGAAAAGTACATACATGGTAACAAAAAGGCATGAGCAAGGTCCATACTAGGAAGAAGGCAAAAAGATGGGGGAAATAAGAAAACAATGAAGATGCCGGAGGTTCAAAGCGAACACTGGAAATGCTGGAAATACAGTGTTGATCTGTTTGCTTTCCTACTTTGCAGTTTACAGATTAATTAACCCATTCCTTTAAAGATGGGGATCCCACCTCCATGAGCTGCCAACCAATCAGAGGGCTGGCAGCTCAGCAGTATCAGCAGCTCTACCAGGAGCGGTGGCCACTGCCGGTACTGCAGAGGCCTCGGACCCAGGCCCAACTCTGGAACTCCAGACAAGAGGCAGGTGAGGCGGGGTTGCCGGAGTCAGCCCGGAAGGCTGTGGCAAGATATGGTGGGGGGGTTGGTCGAGAGGTCCAGGGTGAGAGGGTCGGATGTTCCCAGGGGTAAAGCTGTTCCTGGTGGGGGGCCTCCTTGGGCCACAAATTGGAGGTGGCCGCCCCCCACCCCAGCAAACCCACAGGGGGCCGCCCCATTTTCCAAGGCGTCCTCCCACTGCGGTGGAAGCCGCTCAGCCGCAGGTAAGGTCCCAGTGGTGGCAGGACCAGGCCCTTAATTAGCCATTAATAGACCACTTCAGGGCCTTAGTTGGCATCTGGGCAGGGAGACCGTTGTCAGCCTATCCTGCCCCTGGGAAGATCGTTTGGCAATGGGCCCTTCACCCCGCTGCCAACCCCCACCACCCATCGCGATACTCTGTGCCCCCTGCCTCCTTCCCCGCCTCAGGGGGGCCCATAAAATCCCAGCCATCATATTTAAGATCAATCTGCCTCTGTCTGAGACCCTACACAGGCAGTTCTAACAACTGCCTGCCTGGCAGGAACTGCTAACTAGGCTTAACACCATCTGCACTACTCACATAGATGTGAAAGAAGGCAGCATAATAAAGACAGTTGCCAATGTAAACCTACACAGATGATCCATTTAAGTACATGTCCCACATGTGCAAATCACAAATTGTTATGAGGCAGCCTGTCAAGCCCTGACATGACCTTACAGCTTTTACATTGCTGACCATGCATATCCATAGAATACAATTTACAGTTGCAACCTACAATTGAAATTCTTGGCAAATTCTCTCACCATATGGGCAATCTCACCACCCCTGCCTCACCAAATCCCATCTTTGCCCAACATTGGCAGCCATGCATTCCACTACCTAGAATTCAGGAATTCTCTCCACCTCTCCGCTTCATGCACCTTCTTTAAATCCCTCCTAAGAAATCTACCTCTTAAACCAAATTTTTGGTCACCCCTTCTAATATCTCAATCTTTGGTTCAATGTGAAGTTCATTGGGACATTTCTCACTCTCTTAAAGATGTTACATAAATGCAAGCTATTGTTGTTTTGTTAACATCTGCACCTAAATCCTTCTACCATTTAGCCATTGCCAAGTCCATTTTAGTTTCTGTATATTAGGATTCTGTAAGAGATAGTGTCATGCAGGCCCCCACCTGCCAAGAATGAGACACATTAATTTCGCCACATGGACATTTGATTTTTCAACTGTTACTGGAGTAAAGAAAGAACTTGTTTTTTTTTTAAAAACACCAGACCCTTGACTGGAAATATATTTGCATAGTAACAGACAGTACTTGGAAAGGACAAAGGGGCCACTCTCTGTTCCAATTTAATCCACAATGGGCTTTTGATTACCAGACATTGAAGGTGGAGAAGCTAGCATTCCAGGTTAACTACTAAGATGGCCAGACACACAAACAGATGTGGTCAGGCCAGTTTAGTCACATGACTAATGGGCTGTTGGAGTTTTTTGAATTTGAACTTGCCACAGAGTTTTAAACTGGCAGAAAGCTGTTTGCTCCTGAACTGAAAAGATCTCTCTCCTGTCTGTTCTCATCTCATTCTCACTAGCTTTGGAAACCATTGAAGACAGATGAACCCCAAGAGAGAAAAGTCTCCGACAGTGAACAAGGTTTAAGAAGAATACTGGACCCCAACAAAAAGCAAGACCATATCTTCAATCAAGGACTACAGTGAGCTCGAAGCACAGTAAGAAAAACCCCTCTTCAGAAATTGCCTCAATCCTCTCTACTATTTTTTATTCTGCTGCTTTCTGTCTCTATTTGCATGTACGTATCACGTATGCATGCTAGCGTGGGGCACGGCATGTATCCGTAGGCATTAATTGAATTAGAGCTTAAGTTTAGGTTTTAATAAATTTCACTTTTCTTCTTTAAAGCTAAGAAAGCCTGTTTGTTGCTCATTTCTTTGCCTTATAATTGGAAAGTGGTAAACAAGGATTCACCAAGGGGAAGCTAAAACATAGTGTGTTTAAAATTAAACCCTGTTACAATAAGACCAGGGAAAGGCTGAGAAAGATCCCTAGACACCTTTCTCACCTGGTCGTAACAATAGCATTAACATACTATTATCACTAAATTTACTGCATGTTGTTAAAATCTTATAATAATGGTGTTATGGACAGGTGGGAAATGGTGTGGGTGACTTCTATTTTTCACCTCTCAACTGACCACAGATAATGTTTTCTTAAAAAAACTGTTTTAATCCATGAGTATTTTAACGGTCAAATAAACAGACAAATGACAGGTTTGAAAAGAAAGACAAATATTGATTAAACAACACCCGAAAATGTTTGCAATATTACCCACTCACTCAGGCACACACACAGAAAAGATAGAGATTAGAGGATAGCATGCATTTATGTCCAATTGATGCTCAAAAAGTTCACTTTGAAACCTTGGTTTTCTGGGAGGAACTTTTAACAACATTGCAGGCCTAATGTTCACTGAATGAAATCTGAAGTGTTGCAGAGTTCTTTGTTTAAGGCTCTGTCAAAGTCAGTGGACAATCTTGTTTAAATTTCTCAGATGGGGAGTTTACAAGTTCACCTTTGGAGTCTGCCTCATTGGTTTTAAAGATCTTACAGGCAAGGTCTTAGTCTTGGCTGGAATGGATCTCAGCTTCCTCGCTGGATGGCTTTCTATCTCTTTCTCAGAAAAATCTTTTTAAGAAAGACGCTTATTAGGCTGGGTTTTGGTCAGGTGACCATAGATGCTCTCCCCTGGTGTGTCCATTCAATGTCTTTGAATGTGGGGACACTGTTTCACAATGGGGTTGGAATGTAGTTTATCTTGATAAAGTGGTGTAATTTCCCACTTATTATGTTGGCTTTGCATCCGGAGTCGCTCTGTCTGTGAAGGTCTTTGTCAGCCCAGTTCTTGAAGGTAGGAGCCACTTAGCATTGAATGGCCTGTTTAACATTTTAATGTGTCTTCCCCAGAACCAGTCCTGACTTGATAATGAGTTTAGTCTCCAAAAGCCATTATGTATTTTGCAGTACAGAAGGGGTCACCTGACCTCCTACTCCATCTTGTCTGCAGCAAAAATGTGTCCATATTTTGGAATTCACTTCACCAGTTCATTTTTACAGTTCATAATTGCTTCAGTTCACTTTAGTTCATAACTGTTCCTTTCGTGAGTGTGACAATGATGTTATGGACAGAATTGAGAGAGAACTGAAACCACAGTTCCCTTCTCTTTGCTGTTGGTAATCAGTGTGTTTTTGATAAAGAAGCTGTGCGTGTTCCTTAACCCCTGAGTGTATGGCCAATTTGAATAACCAGCAGCATGCTTTTGTGGGTTTAAATAAAGAGGATTATTTTTATTCACACGTTCATCCCGAAAGTCTAATCCTGTTACTCACTCACTCACACACACACACATACACATACACACACACTCGAGAAAGAAAACCATTAAAGAGGATAGTGCATTTTTACCAATTACAAACAAAGGATTAGTTCATAAGTCACATGATTTTGGCTCGTCCTGGGGAAAAGGCATGAGTTGTGGGCCAGATGAAGATATTTTCACTCCTGAAGTGTAGTTAGGTGGAATTGATAGCCGGAATCATATAGTGAAGTAATTGCAGGATTCTCTCGAAAAGGTGGATTTTCAGCAAGTCACAATGCCAGTTGCTTGTAGTCTCATTACCAGGAGGTCGATTTTCTGAACTGGTGGACTTGAAAAGGAATAGGCTTGGAGGCCTTAGGATTTGAATAGTCTCCAATTTTAAGGCATAGGTTTTCTGCTTTTGTTGCTGTCTCTCGAGCTGTTGTTTACAGACTGACTAATTTCTCCCTGGTGCTTGGAATAATATGATTCATTATTTGTGAGGAGTTTCGGTCAGGTGGCCATTTGATCAATATATCTGTTGTACACCTGGAATGTTTTGAAGTTCAAAGCCATTGCTACACAGTGGGGATGGATAGTGACCATTCGCACCTCCTTGTGATTTAACTGTTTTCTTACAGCTCTCTTTGTTAAGTTTCAAGCTCAGAGACAGTGAGTCGAAGAGTCCATAGATATTGAGTTTTGGGTCAGACTACAAGCAATAGGAGATGTGAATTCCACAAATGGTTTCGTCATCATCTGTCCATCCAAGGTTATTCAATTAGGAACTTTCCAGATGCATGAGATACTCCTAAGTCTCGGACAAAATTGTGAAAGTTACCTAACCCACGGGAGCCAACTTGTGCAGCATTTTAATGTCCACTGTGGTTCTTTGAAAAGGAAAATTCTGCTGCAGAAGATTCTATCCTGAATACACTCCATGTTTAAGGTTAAAAATAGGACATGCCTTTAATGGGTGTGACAATGGTCTGAATCTACTATGTACTACTCTGCCTCAAGATTACCTATTAGCTCTGATTCTAGACGGAACACTCAATGAAAGCTATTAGCATCTCTAATGCTATTCTTCACATGTCGAATTAAAAAGCAATCATTAATTGGATCAATAACTGCTTTTTGGGAGCTGCCGATCTCTTGTGCCTGCCCATCATTTGTTTGTCTTATAGATGGATAATTGAAATCTCCCATCACTATTTCATTGCCATCATTGGCTACCTTACTGATTTGAGTACACAGCTGTAGATCCACCTCTCCCTCTTCATTTTGTGGTCCAGAGCACAACCCCAGATAGATGTTGGTGTTTCTGATTAATTTCATTTCCACCCACCCACCCCCTGACAGCATTGACTTCCATAGTAGTGAATGGAGTCACCCAATCTAGTATGCAGCTGGAGACATCCCCCAAAACATCACTGAGGGAACTCTGACCATAGGTAAAAAATTGAAATAGTATGTGGTGATATGGTAATGACGCACAAGATCAAAGATATCTTGAGATCTAGGGGGAGACTTCCTGCAGGGTTTCTCTCAATCTGCTGTCATAACTTTGGGAAAGTATCAGCCTGAATTCCAGATAACAGTTTGCTTATACAATTTTTCCAGGGTTTCTGCCAATATTATAACGTGAAAACCCTGTGGATTTTTCAACCCAGGTTGTTTCTTTAAAAAAATAAGTATACATAGAAAACAAATTTCATAAACTTAAGGGTGTGAGAACAATTCCACATTTATAATTAAAATATTACATTCAAAGCAATGATCTTGTACAACATCTCTTTCTGCTGTCTTTAAGAGTCAGAACAGCAAGGGTGTGTTCGTTCGATGGTATTTAATTTGTACTCCGTTATTGAATTTTAAAGTAGCTTTGATGGTGTGTGGGTAATTAACTAAAGAATGCTGAAGTGCCAAAGATTCTTTCATTGTAGTTGTCATTTAGTGACAATGCTGTGTTGTATGAGTTTGTCAGAATCAGCTACAGCAAAGAAAAGAGATCAAAATGACCTGAAATTGGTTATTGTTCTTTCTGTAAGAACTGCCATTCTCCTGATAAATGTCATGGGGTTTAACCAGTGGTTAATAGGTAGACTGTGATACAGCTTTTGGTGCTGGACAATGATGCTAGCAACCCTGTTGTCATGGCTTAGGATTTCTTTTGGGCCTCCTTATCTCGAGAGACAATGGATACGCGCCTGGAGGTGGTCAGTGGCTTAGGATATCGGTTATATATAAAGCAGGAGAGTACTAACTGTCCATGGAGCCTGTGTTGTGATTGCATTGATATCTCTATCTGCTCTGGTGTAGAATTTATGTTAAGATCCACTTATTTGCAAAGTGCTGAAGGCATATGAATGGAGCTACAGTAACAACTTGCTCTTATATAATGCCGTTAATATACAAGATTTCCCAATGGGGATAAATTCTGAGCTACGGAGAGAAGTGAATGAAGCCAAGTTGTAGAGATGGGTTTTGAGAGCATTTTTAAAATACCACAGCAAAGTATAGATGTAGATAGAGCTCCAGCTAGTAGGACAAAGGTGCCTGACAGCTCTGCTCCCAATTGTAAGATGAAGGGCTAGAGGAAGCAAAGTCATTATGAACAATAAAAGCAAAATACTGTGGATGCTGGAAATCTGAAATAAAAACAAGAAATGCTGGAATCACTCAGCAGGTCTGGCAGCATCTGTAGAAAGAGAAGCAGAGTTAACGTTTCGGGTCAGTGACCCTTCTTCGGAACTCCGAGTTCCGAAGAAGGGTCACTGACCCGAAACGTTAACTCTGCTTCTCTTTCCACAGATGCTGCCAGACCTGCTGAGTGATTCCAGCATTTCTTGTTTTTATTTCATTATGAACAATGATTAGTAACTAGATTTACTATAAACTTAATGGCTCCAGATGCATTGATCTTGAGTCAGCTCTCAGCCCGCAACAGTACCTGGACAAATATTTTGTGTCACAGAGAAGAGATTTCTGCTGTATCCTGGCTGATTTCCATGCAGCATGGCGAGTTTAAATCTCACATTAATTTTTGTCAACATGTATAGACGTTTTGACCTCACCCATTCAGCTCCCAGGTGAGACGGCATAGACTTGCTTTGTCACCTTAACGATGGGCCGAAGGGCCTGTTTCTGTGCTGTATAACTCTATGGCCTTCACTATTGCTGCTCTGGTAGTGCTCCTTAATGCCGTCATCACAAGATACAGACATCTTTTGCTGCAGGACTGTCAAACTCTGTTTGTTGAATAGGCCCACTCTGCACCGACTGTCTTTTCGGGTGAGAAACAGAGTTAACCGTTAAAGGCTTAAGTCCTTTAATGGCTGCATGTGCATGATATCCCACCATCTGATCGTGCTGAATTCCCAATTTGTCAAGTGGGGCATTACACAAAATTTTGTGAATGAACCTACCTCATTATTGGGCAAGATCTGCTCATTTGGGAACTGCCACAACCTTGGGCAACAGTCCTGATGGCACAGAGCTGGAATCACATAATTGACTCTGTAGTTAAATGGATGAGGAAGCAGGACAAGGTGATCTAGGGGCTAGCAGAGATAGGAATTGACGAAGAATGGCTAAATGCAACATTAAAGTTCAGTGTGCTGCATGCCCTTGCCAGGTTGTCACACTATACATGTTAGTGGACTAACTTTCTAGTGGAGAATATTTCAATTCACAGATCGTGTGGAACAGGCACCTCTGTGCACACATGAGTGGAATGTGGTATGCAGACAGGTTGAACTAAGCAGCCAAGGTTTGTCTCAATCCACTTGATGAATACTTTCAGGCAACCTGAGGAGCGATTCCGAGAATGTGTAGCTGCCCACTATTCTACACTTGTGGAGATCAGTAGGATGGGTGAGGCTGCAACTTCCAACAGTAGCATGCATAGAGAAGTGTAATAAATGGGATAGAAATTCAGGGCACAATGAATACAGAGGCAGGAAATGGAGTCAGCCAGTTGCTACTTATGTCAGTGGTGAATCTGGACCATCATGTTGGCTTGATGTCAGCCATGTCACAGTTGGTATCACCCTCACCTCTGAGTCAGCAGCTTGTGGGTTCAAGTCCCATTTCAGGACTTGAGCACAAATGTCTAGGCTGACACCCTTGTTGCAATATTGAGGTAGTGCTGCATTGTCAGATGTGCTGTCTTTCAGATGTTAAATCGAGGCTCTGTCTACCCTCTCAAGTGGACGTAAAAGATCCTATGGCACTCTTTTGAAGAAGAGCAGGGGAGTTAGCCCTGGTGTCATGGCCAATATTTATCCCTCAATCAACATCACAAAAACAGATGTAAAAGCAAAATACTGCAGATGCTGAAAATCTGAAATAAAAACAAAAAATGTTGGAAATACTCAGCAGGTCAGGCAGCATCTGTGGATAGAGAAACAGAGTTAATGTTTCAGGTCAATGGCCTTGCATCAGAACTAGGAAAAATTAGAAATGTAACAGATTTTAAGCAAGTGAAATGGGGACAGTGGGGAAAAAAATGGAAGGTTTGTGATAGAGTGGAAGACAGGAAAGATTAAATGACAAAAGAGTTGGTGGTGCAAGGCCAAAGTGAGTGGTAATGGGACAAGTAAAGAAACAAAAATGCGTCTAGAGGAAGTGTGAATGGCAGAATGGTCAACAGCTGCTGTCCAATTTTTTTTTTAAGCCCGCCGGAAAACCACAGACTTGCCCGAAGTTCAGGAACCACTGTTCCAGCTCCCAGCACTTGTCAACTGTGAAACTCAGCATGACCTTTTTTAAAATTGAGCAACCACAAAGCTGAGAGTTCCTGCTTTCTACACCTGTCAGAGAGAGAGAGAGAGGGGGGGGGAGATGGGGTAGGGTGGGGGGGTGGGGTGCAGAAAGAGAGAGGGAGGGACAGAGAGAGAGAGGGAGAGAGAGAGCAGGGCCAGAGAGAAAGAGGGCGAGCGGGGAGAAAGAGAGAGGTGGGAGAGAGAGGGGGAGAGCGGGAGAGGGAGGGACAGAGAGAGGGAGGGCGAGAGAGAAAGCAGGGACAGAGAGAAAGGGGGACAGAGAGAGAGAGGTTGGAGAGAGAGAGGAGAGGGGGGACAGAGAGAAAGAGGGGAGACAGAGAGGGGGGAGAAAGAGAGAGAGGTGGGAGAGAGAGGAGAGAGAGAGGGAGAGAGTGGGAGAGAAGGGGGACAGAGTGAGAGAGAGGGGAAAATGATAGAGAGGGGGGAGAGAGAAAGAGGGAGAGAGAGATGGACACAAGGAGGAGAGGGGGGGAGAGATGGACGCAGATGGGAGAGCGAGGGAAGAGAGATGGTCACAGAGAGGGAGAGAGTGAGAGGGGAGAGAAAGAGATCAAGATCACTCTTGATAGATGGACATCAACCGGATTTTCCAGATCGCTACATCAAGTGTGTGGGCAGAGATCGATGACTTGTGCAAGAAAGAACAATGCCAGGTATCTCACTAAATAGGGAGAAATGTGTTTTAAATCAAACTGTGCTTTGATGACATTAGGATGGCTATACACTTTATATACAGATTAATTGCCCCCATGTCCGTGGCTGAGCCAATAATTTTGTCAAATGTCCATGGTGCAACATGTTGTTGCCCATCCCTGCTCCTGCCTTTCCCTGATAGCCTGGAGGAGAACCTCAGGGAGGTATCACAGAGCCATGGGGCAGGATGCTGTCTGCTGGCTGCCATGTGATTCATTTCGGCAGTAGGGGAAAAAAATGATGTGAAGTTGGTAGTGACTTTCACAAAATAAGGGAGACAAAAACATTTTGATTTGAATAAAAGCTTCAATTTAAGTTGGTCTGAAGATACTTACAGGAAAGGAAGACTGATGTTCCTTGAGGCTGCAAGCACTGAATGTTTTATATCTGTGGCGATTATGGTGCTTGGGGCAGTGACGTTGGGTTCCACCAATGAAAGGCCGCCCCGCCACATGATCCCACGTGTTCCCCATGTCTGTCGCCGCATGGCTAACCTAAGTCCAAAATTGTGTGGGAAACGGGATTTTTAGCGGAAGTGGAGGTTACGACAACTTCTAGTCCTGCCGTTGGGAACGCCGTGGCGCTTAGAAGATTCCACCCATTACTCTGTTTCTCTCTCCAAAGATGCTGCCTGACCTGCTGAGTATTTCCAGTACATTCTGTTTTTATTGCAAAAACAGATTATCTGGTCATGATCACATTGCTGTTTTTGGGAGCTTGCTGTCCGCAAATTAGCTGTCACATTACAATAGTGACTACACTTCACAAGTACTTCATTGGCTATAAATGCTTTGGGACATCCTGAGGTCGTGAAAGGTGCTATATAAATGCAAGTCTGTCTCTCTCTTTTGGCCCGATCAGCAGCACAGGATTGTGGATTCAAGCCCTAGTGAAAGATTTGAGAATGTAATCTGGGTTGACAGAGCAGTGAATTCCAAGAGAGTGTCAGAGATACTATCCTTCAAATGACATCCTGCAGCTAGTCGGCTGTCTCAGTTAGCATGTTTAAAGGAATAACAGGGAGGTGTCCTTAAAACATTTGGATCTTTAGCAACACCACGAAAAGCAAATGATCTCATGAAGTGTGTGATCTTATTTTGCGCAGCATCACTGCGCTTTTGCTGTCATAGCAGTCACTGCTCTCTAAAAAGCACTTCATTGGGTGAAGTGTCTAGAGTTATTTCTGAAAGGTTAATTGGATGCTTTGTCATGTAATGCTGTTCAAGTAACTGATCATTATCAAAAAACTAACACTTTCAAGTCAGTTTTTTTTTATTTGGAAAACTATGAAAAGCAATAAGTGTCAATTATTTTAGGTACAAATGGCAGTAAATTGGTTCTTTATTAGGTCAAATTATTCCTTTTAAAACAACTGCAGATTTGCCTTTCAGAACTCATTTTTCCAGTTTCTGGCGTGTCTTCAAAGCCTTCTTGGACAATCCTTGGTATCCTGGTGAGCAGAACATTGTATTCAAGATCCAGCCTGACCAGTTTCAGAATGCTGGCCTCAGATTTAATCTCTACTGATTTGGCAATATAACTCAACATTCTGTTTTTTAATTGTTGCATGCAATGACTGTATATATACAGATTACCAGCTAATTTGACATCATTCACCAAGTAAATATGTCACCCATTTTTCGTCCATTTTGTAAGACTTACTTGCATTGATATTTTATCTGCAATTCTTTGCTTACTTTCAAATATTGTGCACATCTGTAATTCTTTAGCTGCCGGCTCAAACTCTACTTCACCCCACTAATCCCAGTTTAGCATTTCCAGGGATTCATATCGCTTGGCCATCATACATGACCACATGGTACAAGAGGTAGAAACTCAAACAATCCCATGGTCTTACTGACCAGGTTCAAGTCCCCTATTTAATACTAAGCATTTTTTTTTATAAAAGGAAATTCAACTTCGTTCTCTGCCAGGAATAGTACTGCTACTGAGGAAAAGTGATTTAAAATATAAAGAAAACATCATGAATCCTGAAATATCAACTTGAGAGTAGATTTCAATAATACAGAGCAACTTTTAAAACACACAAAAAAAATCCTTTCAGTAGGAAACACCTTCTACTGGCAGGGTAGGGATCCTGAAGAACCAAGACAGCATGGATTGGGCTTCGCCATCAGAAACTCTTTGCTCAGCATGATAGAGCCACCTTCAAATGGCTCAGAACGCATACTGTCCATCCGACTGCTCACCGCCTCTGGTCCAGTACACCTACTCAGCATATATGCTCCAACGCTCTGCTCCCCACCTGAAGATAAAGACCAGTTCTGCGAGGAACTCCATAATATCATTAGTAGGAAAAATGCATGTTTAATGACATTTAAATGCATACCTGTGTTTGGAACTTTGAACAATGATCAAAATCTAACAACACAACCAAATCTAAATTAGAAAATGGAGAGTAGCCACCACATGGTAAATAAGGAGAGCCAGGGTTTGGCTAAGTCTCACTCAGGAATCATATTTTATTTATTTAGAGATACAGCACTGAAACAGGCCCTTTGAGTCTGTGCTGACCATCAACCACCCATTTATACTAATCCTACATTAATCCCACATTCCTACCACATCCCCACCTTCCCTCAATTCCCCTACCTATACTAGGGTCAATTTATAACAGCCAATTTACTTATCAACCTGCAAGTCTTTGGCTGTGGGAGCACCCAGCGAAAACCCCACACAGTCACAGGAAGAACTTGCAAACTCCACACAGGCAGGACCCAGAATTGAACCCGGGTCACTGGAGCTGTGAGGCTGCAGTGCTAACCATTACGCCACTGTGCTTCCCCCATTTAGGAAAAATATTCTGCCATTGGATGTAAATGATATTCCTTTCCTCAAGCAACTCAATAGATACTTTATAACATGCATTTTGTAACCTTATTGGCACATTGTCCAGTTACCCAAGCAATCAGTGTGCCTGGAGAGTCATAAAGGACACAATGGCTGTATATGTCATGTTAAGGTAGTTTGACCACACATATTTTATTCCTGTCACATGGAAATCTTATTTAATACTTGCAGAATCAAGAATTGGTTTCTAAACTCAAAAGGACATATCGGAATTAATTCCCATTGACATTTTGAATTGGGCAGATAGATTGCCAGAAAAACAGCCTCCTATTTAACCTAGAAAAATCACACCCATATTATAAAAATATTCATACTAGAAAACAAAATATTTTTATGTTTCCATTTCATGGGCCTCTCAGAGCCTTTTATGTAATACCATGACAAAATCCTTGGTGAAGTTGGCATTGTATTGTTTCCATGAAAATTAACTAACATGTTTGAATCAAGAGTTTACATCATTGTCTGCAGATTGTGAAATGTTTAAACAAGGACATTTTTTAAAATAAAAGCAAAATACTGCGGATGCTGAAAATCTGAAATAAAAACAAGAAATGCTGGAACCACTCAGCAGGTCTGGCAGCATCTGTGGAAAGAAGAAGGGTCACTGACCCGAAACGTTAACTCTGCTTCTCTTTCCACAGATGCTGCCAGACATTTTTTTAAAGCAGCCACATAGTGGGATACATCCCCATATTTAAGTGTCCCCACAAACATCCCCATCCTCAGTGATAGCAGACCTCAGCATGACAGTGCAAAAGACAAGGTTGAAGCATTGGCAACCATTTTCAACCAGAAGTGCTGAGTGGATGGTCCATCTCAGCCTCCTCCTGAGGTCCTCAGCATCACAGATGCCAGTCTGCAGCCAATTTGATTCACTCCACGTGATATCGAGAAACGGTTAAAGGCACTGGATACTGCAAAGGCTATGGGCTCTGCCAATATCCTGGCAGTAGTACTGAAGACTTGTGTTCCAGAACTAGCTTCGCCCCTAGTCAAGCTGTTCCAGTACAGCTACAGCACTGGCATCTACCCAACAATGTGGAAAATTGCCCAGGTATGTCCTGTCCACAAAAAGCAGGACAAATCCAATCCAGCAATTACTGTCATTCCAGTCTACTCTCAATCATCAGCAAAGTAATGGAAGGTGTCGTTGATAGTATTATCAAACTCCATTTACTCAGCAAAAACCTGCTTATTGATGCTCAGTTTGGGTTCTGCCAGGGCCACTCAACTCCAGACCTCATTATAGCCTTGGTCCTAACATGGATGAAACAGCTGAATCCAAAAGGTGAGGTGAGAGTGACTGCCCTTGACATCAAGTCAATGGAAATTAGGGGAAAACTCTCCACTGGTTGGAGTCATACCTAACATTTTTTGTTTTTAATTCTTTCAAGGGGTGTGAGCATTTCTGGCCAGCATTTGTTGCCCATCTCTAATTGCCCTTGAACTGAGTAGCTTGCCAGACCATTTCAGAGGGCAGTTAAGAGTCAACCACATTGCAGTTGGTGTGGACTCACATGTAAGCCAGACCAAGTAAGGACAGCAGATTTCCTTCCCTAAAGGACATTAGTGAACCAGATGGGTTTTTACAACAATTGATGATAGCTTCATGGCACCATTGCTGAGACTAGCTTTCAATTTCAGATTTTTATTTTAATTGAATTTAAATTCCACCAGTTGCCATGGTGGGATTTCAACCCATGTCCCCAGGGCATTAGCCTAGGTCTTTGGTTTACTAGTACAGTGACATTACCACTACACCACCATCTCCCCTTGCATAAAGATAGATGATTGAGGTTGTTGGAAGCCAAACAACTCACCCCTAGGATATCAATGCAGGAGCTCCCCAGGGTAGTGTCCAGTGATAGGTACCAACATGTTGCACCACGGACATTTGACAAAATTATTGACTCAGCCATGGACATGGGGCAATTAATCTGTATATAAAGTGTATAGCCAACTTAATACCATCAAAACAGAGTCAGATTTAAAACACATTTCTCCTTATTTAGTGAGATACCTGGCATTGTCTATGCTTGCACAAGTAGTCAATGTCTGCCCGCACACTTAATGTAGCAATGCGGAACATTCGTATAGAGTCCATCTGTCAGGGGTGATCGTGATCTCTCTCTCTCTCTCCCTCTCTGTGCCCATCTCCCTCCGCCACCCCCTCCCCCCCCCCCCCCGCCGTGTGTCCATCCCACTTTTCCCTCTCTATGTCCATCCCCCTCTTCTCCCACCCCGTGTCAATCACCCTCTCCCCTCTCTGTATCCATCCTCCTCTCCCCATCTCCCCACCCGCTGTGTCCATCCCCCTCTCCCTGCTGTGTGCCCATTCCCCCAAATGTGCCCATCCCCCTCAGCCTCCCAAAGTATCCATCCTCCTCTCCCCGTCTCTGTGTCCATCTCCCCTCCCCAGTCTGTGTCCATCCCTATCTCCCCTCTCCATATGTCCATCCCCCTCTCCCCTCTTCATGTGTCCATCTCCCTCTCCTCTCCCTCTGTATGTTCATCCCCCTCTCCCCTCTCTGTGTCTATGCCTCTTCCCCCTCCATGTCCATCCCCCTCTCCCACCCCGTCCATCCCCCTCTCCCACCCCGTCCATCTCTTCCCCTTCCCCCCGCCCATGTCCATGCCCCACTCTTCTCCTCTCCATGTCCACCCATCTCTTTTTGCCACCCCGTGTCCATCCGCCTCTCGCCCACACCCCCTCGTGTCTATTCCCCTCTCTTCCCCCCACCCATGTTCATCCTCCCCTCTCCCACCCCACCCCCCGTGTCCATCGCCCTCGCTTCCCCTCTTGTCCGTCCCGCTCTCTTCTCCCCATGTTCATCCCTCTGTCCTCCCCCGTACCCCCACCGCACCCCCACCGACCCACTCCCTGGGTCAGTGCTTGTTTAAAGGTTGCCTAACTCTCAGCTTGCTCACTCACTACCATGCCACACCTCTGGTTATTTGCTGGTCAGCTTCCTGCTCTCCCCTCAGCCTCTCTCTCTCCCTCGCAGCAGCCATTACTGCTCACTCCCTGAACCGTGCAAAAACAGCAGGGGCAGCCGATCGCAGGGCACTTGCATCACGAACCGCCAGTCAGTGGTCCTGCATCTGCTTGACATAGACTTAAATAGGAGAGCCATTAATCAAACTCAAGCCATGCTCAGCCTGCTGTCAGTCAGAGGACTCGCGGGCAGGATGGAAACTACGCACCTCAAGATATTTTACCACGGATGCTGGTGTCCATGTACAGGCAGGTTGCTGACTCCTGGTAGTGTCCCAGGCCCAACCATCTTCAGCTGCTTCATCAATGATCTTCTCTCCAACATAAGGTCAGAAGTGGTGATGTTCACTGATGATTGCACAGTGTTCCGTACCATTCACAACTCCTCAGATAATGAAGCAGTCTATGTCCGCATGTAGCAAGACCTGGACAATACTTAGGCTTGGGCTGATAAAAGTAACATTCGTGTCACACAAGTGCCAGGCAATGACCATCTCCAACAAGAAAGAATCTAACCATCTCCCCTTGACGTTCAACAGCTAGACCGTCGCTGAATCCCCACTATCAGCATCCTGGGGGTCACCATTGACCAGAAACTTAACTGGACCAGCCATATACATACTGTGGCTACAAGAGCAGGTCAGAGGCTCAGGATTTTGTGTGAGTAACTCACCTCCTGACTCCCCAAAGCCATTCCACAATCTAATATAAAGCAAAATACTGTAGATGCTGGAAATCTGAAATAAAAATAGGAAGTGGTGGAAATACTCAGCACTTCCTGCAATTGCATGAGAAGGTGCCGTGGGAAGGGAACAAGGTGTCGGGGATAATGGAGGAGTGGACCAGGATATCACAGAGGGAACAATCCCTTCAGAATTCTGACAGGGGAGGGGAAGATGTGTTTGGTGGTGGCATCACGCTGGAGTTGGCGGAAATGGCGGAGGATGATCCTTTGGATGTGAAGGCTGGTGGGGTGGAAAGTGAAGACAAGGGGAACCCCGACACGGTTCTGGGAGGGAGGGAAAGGGGCGAATGCAGAAGTGCGGGAAATAGGTCAGACACGGCTGAGGGCCCTGTCAACCACAGTCAATCCTTGGTTGAGGAAAAAGGAAGCACTGTTATGGAAAGTAGCATCATCAGAACAGATGCGTCAGAGATGGAGAAACTGGGAGAATGGAATGGAGTTCTTACAGGGTGCAGGGAGTGAGGAAGTGTAGTCGAGGTAGTTGTAGGAGTCAGTGGGTTTATAATGAATATTAATAGACAGTCTATCTCCGGTGATGAAGACAAAGAAGTCAAGGAAGGGAAGGGAAGTGTCGTAGATGGGCCATGTGAAGGTGAGAGAAGGGTGGAAATTGGAAGCAAAGTTGATGAAGTTTTCCAGTTGGGGATGGGAACAGGAAACAGCACAGATACAGTCATCAATGTACCGGAAAAAGAGATGGGGGAGGGGTCCTGAGTAGGACTGGAACAAGGACTATTCGACATACCCCACAAAAAGACAGGCATAACTGAGATCCATGTGGGTACCCATAGCAACACCTTTTATTTGGAGGACCGGAGTGGAGTTGAAAGAGAAGTTGTTCAAAGTAAAAACAAGTTCAGTCAGGCAGAGGAGGGTGGTGATGGATGGGGACTGGTTGGGCCTCTGTTCAAGGAAGAAATGGAGAGCTCTCAGACCATCCTGCTGGGGGATGGCGGTGTAGAGAGATTGGACTTCCATAGTGAAGAGGAGGCAGTTAGGGCCAGCAAACTGGAAAGTGCCGAATTGACGTAGGGCGTCAGAAGAGTCATGGATGTAGGTGAGAAGAGACTGGACCAGGCAAGAAAAAATTGAGTAAAGATTTTTTTAAAATAAGTTCCGTGGGGCAGGAACAGGCTGAAAAAATGTGTCCACCAGGACAGTTCTGTTTGTGGATTTTAGGAAGGAGGTAGAAGCGGGCTGTCCGGGGTAGGGGGACTACGAAGTGGGAAGCTGTAGAGGGAAGATCTCCAGAGGAGGTGAGGTCAGTGACAGTCCTGGAGGCAGTAGCTTGATGTTCAGTGGTGGGGTCATGGTCCAGGGGGAGGTAGAAAGAAGTATCTGAGAGCTGCTGCTCAGCCTCTGCAAGATAGAGGTTGGTGCGCCAGACAACAACAGCGCCATCCTTGTCAGCAGGTTTGATCACAATGTTGAGGTTAGACCTGAGACAATGGAATGCAAAACGTTCAGAGGGAGACAGGTTAGAGTGAGTGAGTGGAGCAGAGAAATTAAGATGGCCGATGTCATGTTGACGGTTCTCAATAAAAAAATCAAGAGCTGGTAAGAGGCCAGAGAGAGGGGTCCAGGTGGAGAGAGAATGCTGGGGGAGAGTGAATGGGTCTGCTAGTCGGGGAGTGGTCTTCTGACCAAAGAAGTGAGCCCGGAGGTGAAGATGACGGAAGAAGAGTTCAACATTAGGCTGAGTGCGAAATCCATTGAGGTGGGGGCGTAAGGAGATAAAACTAAGTCCTTTGCTAAGAACAGATTGTTCAGCACCAGCTAGGGGAAGGTCTGAGGGTATGGTGAATACACGGCAAAGGGTGAGATTAGTAGAAGGGATGGGGTCAGAGGGAAGTGAAGGGGAAGCAAGATCTGGAGAGACGTTGGTTCCCATGAACCGCTGGAGCTTGCATTCCTTAACACCTGAACAAATGAGAAAAAGTTTTTTGTTAATGCATCGGATAAGACGAAGGATGAAATGAAACTGCAGAGCGGGACAACTTTAAGATAGGGTGAGTCGGTGCTTCTGGAGAAAGAGGTCGAATGTGTACATGTGGCGGTGCATGGCACTGAGTGTGATGGAATACAAACTTTAAGACACAAGTCAGCAGGGTGATGGAATACTCTCCACTTGCCTAAATGAATGCAGCTGCAACAACACTCAAGAATCTCGACACCATCCAGGACAAAGCAACTCACTTGATCGACACGCCATCCACCACTTTAAACATTCTCTCCCTCCGCTAGTGCTGCACAGTGGCAGCAGTGTGTACCATCTACAAGATATGCTGCAGCAACTTGCCAAGGCTCCTTCGACAACACCTTCCAAATCTATGTCTTCATACCTCCTAGAAGGACGAAGGCAGAAGACACATGGGAACAGCACCACTTGCAAGTTCCCCTCCAAGCCACAAACCATCCTGACTTGGAACTATAGCGCCACTCCTTCACTGTCCCTGGGTCAAAACACTGGAATTCCCTCCCTAACAGCACTGCGGTTGTGTCTACACCACATGGACTGCAGCAGTTCACCACCACCTTCCTGAGGGCAATTAGGGATGGGCAATAAATGGCCTTGCCAGTGACACTCACATCCCATGAATGAATAATAAAAAGAAAACCTGCTAAGAAATTCACATTGGTCGAATTTCTATTGATGGATTGCTATTATGCTCCTTGTAGGGACACATTCCACTTACCTAAACCTAGAAAATTTAGGTATTTGCATGCAAGTATTATGACTTAGGGACTCCTAGTATGCATAGGATAATTCTAGAGTTTAATCAGCTAAAACCATGTAAACATCTCATTGTTTGTTTAGTTAGCTCCACCCCAATATTGAGGGCATTGACACCCACAGTGACAGGCACCATCAGTGAACCAAGGTGACTGGTTAATCATCAACTTCGCCCTACTGAAGTCCAGATCCGCCTGGCTCATGGATCAGTTTTACTGACTCTCATGGAGCTTTGACTCATTATCAGATTAAATGGCTCCAACAATCAATATCAGTCTTGAAAGCCTCAATTGTCCCAGTATTTACAGCCTTTTTTGAAATCGATGGAAAGTAAAATCGGGCAGGTTGTAAAACAGACAGCCAATACAATCCTGTCAGTTTGCTGCTGAGTGGGTTAGATTAAAATTACCTCCTCGTTTCCAGATACTTTGACTGGACATGTGTACCTCTGCTTCACTGTGTGAAGCCACTTTTGTCTAGTCCAGGTGTCAAAAATTGGTCTCCTATGACATACCTTGGAAGGACTTTATGGCCAACAAATGAAGTTTCTCGGGTAAGGGCAGATGAAAGGTCATTGACCCGAAAAAATTTATTCTGCTTCTCTTTTTACAGATGCTTCCAGACCTGCTGAGTGTTTCTAGCATTTTCTGTTTTTATTCATAATTAAAAAAGAGATATTCATTTTTTTAAGAATCAAACCTGTACAGGCCATGCCAATCGTTTAATTTCATATGGGTGCCACCTTCTTTGGTGAAAAGGCAGCTGAATCTGGTCTGGGACTGATTTGAATAATTTTTGAGGTTCTAATGAGGCTTGCGCTGGTCACCAAGGCAGCATGTAAAAATATTCATGTGATGAAACACAAAACACTCCATTTGGGCCTATCGACTCCATTTTATGATCAGCACCCCTGACCCGCTCCCCCACCCCAACTCCCTCCCACCTCTGCCTCTACCCCTGAATCCTGTGGCTTTGGAAGGGCATCATTAAATTAAGGTTCAGACACAGCAGAAATCTAGAGTTCGGTAATTTATGCAGTTATCACCGTTCTGGGAAATTAACTCAATTACATTCATAACAAAGGACACAAAACTGGAATAGGCAGAAGAAGAGGTGCGTTGCTAAGGCCAAGACACAGAACTTTCCAGTCTCACAGTCAATTATCAGTCCAGAATGCCTAGAGTTGTCCCTGCCCACCACAGCCATTCTATAATTACAGCATTGGCTTGGTAACACTGACATAATTAATCTTGGTCTCTAAAACTGCAATAGAATTACTTTAGGCAAGGACACAAATGTACAATAGTGTCGACACTTTTGTTTTCATTTCAGTCAGAGCAATTGGTAGACATGTTCAAACCTCAAAGTTTTTTCTAAATATAACCAGACTATGTAACGAAGTTCATTCAAATCTATAACACCTGCGATCTGCTTTAAAATTACAATGAGTGCCATTGAACACATCCATTGTATTAACTTCACATTGTAATAGATTTGTTACATATCTTGAATCATTTCCACTGGCTACAAAGGAATCTCGACTTCAAGATGCATTTTAAAGCTGGGCAGGCCCATTCCGCCGTCATGTGCTCAATTCAAATGGGTGTGGTCGATACTGGAAGCATAACCCTCATTCATAACTCAGCTCGAATGCCAAATACATGGTGCAATATGGGTTTTATGAGTGTTTTATATGGGTGTTTGGAAATAAACAAGGTGATAAAAGAAGAAGATTCTGGGAGCATCCGTTGTGAAAGAAACAAAGTTATCATTACATGCCTTTGATCTTTGGTTAGAACTGGCAAAAGCTAGAGATGTAAGTGGTTTTAAGTGAGGACAGAGGTAGAGAAAGGGCTGGGAGAGGAGGGAAGAATAAAAGGCGCAATCCTTGGTAGAGAGGAAGACATGAGTAACTAAATGACGAAAGGGATAATGCTGAAAGGCAAAAGGGAGTGGTAATGGGACAAATAAAGGAACAAAAGATGGGTGGCAACCGCAGAATCATTATTAGCAGCTGCTGTCTGAAATAATGGTAGCAGTGGTTGTGATGTGAAATTGTTGAGCTCAATGTTGTGTCTGTAATGCTGTAAAGTGCCTAATTGAAAGATGAGGTCCTGTTCTTCGAGTTTCCGTTGAGCTTTATTAGTAGTGTAGGAGGCCAAGGACAGAGATGTCAGAGAGGGAAACAGATGGAGAATTAAAATGGCAAGCAAATGGAAATTCAGGGTCAAGCTTGCGGAATGAAGGGAGGTGTTCAGCAAAGTGATCCCCAGTCTGCTTTTGGTCTCCCAAATGAGGAGGAGACCGCATTGTGAGCTGTGAAGAGAGCATGCCAACTTGAACGAAGTACAACTAAATTACTATTTCGCCTAGAAGGAATGTCTGGGGTCCTGAATGGTGGGAAGAGAGGAGGTAAAAGGGTAGATGTTGCATTTCCTGTGCTTGTACAGGAAGGTGCCGTGGAAAGAGGAGCAGGTGTTGGGGGTGATTGAAGGGTGGGCCAGGGTGTCACAGAGGGAATGGTACCTTTGGAATGCTGAAAGAAAAATAGGGAAGATGTGTTTGGTGATGGCATTGTCCAGGAGATGGCGGAAACAGCAGAGGATGATCCATTGAATGTGGAAGCTGGTGGGGTGGATGGTAAGAGATAGTCCTCTCATCCCAGGAATCATTCTAACCTACATCTGTTGTACCCCTTCCAAGGCAAGTGTGTCCTTCCTTAGATAAGGAGACCAAAACTGTATACAATACTCCAGGTGTAGTCCGACTAAAGCCCTATATAATTTGTAGCATGACTTCCTTACTGTTATAGTCCAAACCCCTTGCAATCAAGGCTACCATACTATTTGCCTTCCTAATTGTTTGCTGTACTTGCATGTTAACGTTTTGTGTAGAAGGACCACCAAATCCCTCTGAATACCAACATTTACTCATCTCTCATCCTCTAAAAAATATTCTGCTTTTTCATTTTTGCTACCAAAGTGAATAATTTCACACTTTTCCTCATTATATATTATCTGTCACCTTCTTATCCAAACACTTAACTAGTCCAAATCCTTCCATTGAGCCTGTTCAGTCCACAAGCTTGAGTTTCAGTCACTTGTCATTTTAACTCTGTCTCACTCCGACTTTGGCCTTTGTCCTCAGTCTCTTACACTCTTCTAATGAACCCCAACAGAAACTTAAGGACTTCATCTTTCAATTAGACAGCTTACAGTGTTCTGGACTCAACATTCAGTTCAAGAATTTCAGATCCATAACCACTGCTCCATTTTTCAAACAGCAGGCACTGGTAATGATTCTGCTGTTGCCATGTACAGCTTTTTGTTTCTTTACTTGTCCCATTATTTCTCTTTTGCCTTGCACCATCAATCCATTTGTTATTTGATCTCTCCTACCTCCCACTTTATCACAGATCATCACTTTTGTTTTCCACTTCCCTTTTTTGCCTCTACCCTTGTTTAAAAGCATCTCTAGCTTTTGCCAGTTCTGACAAAATGTCATGTTACTGACAGAATTGAGAGAACTGAAACCTCAGTTTCCTTCCCTTTACTGTCCATTATCTGTGTTTTTGACAAGGAAGATGTGTGTTTCTTAACCCATGAGTGTATGGCCAATTTGAACAACCAGCAGCAAACTTTACGTGGGTTTAAATAAAGAGGATTATTTTTCTTCATTCACATGGTCAGCCCAAAAGCGCAATGCTACATCATTCACTCACCACTCACACACATTTGAGAAAGAGAACGTTAAAGAGGATAGTGCACTTTTACAAATTACAGCAAAGGAATAATTCCTAAGTCACATGATTTTGACTCATCCTGGGAAAAAGGCAAGCGTTGTGGGCCTGGTGAAGAAGGCGTTTTCATTCCAGAAGTGTAGTTGGGTGGATTTGATAGCTGGAGTCGTCGATCAAAGTCGTTGCAGAATTCTCTTGAAGAGATGGATTTTCAGCAGGTCACGAAGTTAGTTGCTTGTAGTCTCATTGCCAGGAGGTCAGTTTTCTATACTGATGGACTTGAAAAGGAACAGGCTTGGAGACCTTAGGAAGTTGTAGCCTCCAGTTTTAAGGCATAGATGTTCTGCCTTTGTTACTGTCTCTCCAGCTGTTGTTTACAGACTGACCAGTTTCTCCCTGGGGCTTGGACGAATAAGATTCGTTATTTGTGATTAGTTTCAGTCAGGTGGCCACCTGATCAATACGTCTATTGTCCACCCGGAATGATTTGAAGGTTGAAGCCATTGCTACACAGTGGGGATGGATGGTGACCATTCGCACCTCCTTATAATTTATCTGTTTTCTTACAGCTCTCTTTGTTAAGTATTAAGTTCGGAGACAGTGAGTCTAGGAGTCCATTGATATTGAGTTTTAGGTCAGACTACGAACAATAGGAGGTGTGAATTCTACAAATGGTTTCATCTTGGTATGTCCATCCAAGGGAGGCACTCCACGCATGGTCATTCAATTAGGAACTTTCCGGAGGCTTGGGATACTTCCAAATCTGGGCTGAAAATGCAAAAGTCACCTGACCCTTGGCGGCCATCTTATGCAGCATTTTAATGTCCACTGTGGTTCATTTAAAAAGAAAATTCAGTTCCAGAAGATTCTATGCTGAAAATAGTGCATGTTTAAAGTTATGAATAGGACATGCCTTACTGGGCAAGACACGCCTCTGCTGCACGGAAAACATGGATTTTTGATTATATTTTTTACATTGCTTTCCTGATAAAACAAGAGAACTATGAACATAATTTCTGTACACACTCTTTCGAACATCCACATATTAATCTTATACTGCAATTGTCTGTAACAGCGACCTGCTTGCTTAGACTCTAGATAGTACTTTCCACTGTTAACTGAAAGGTTGGTGGACTTGAGCCAACCTGTCAGGGCTCAGTCTGTAAGGGTTTTGTTTAATTGTTGGGGTGTCTCCTACATCCACATCATGAACTGTCAGTGAGTTACATCCCGGTTGGTCCCTATCCACGTCTTTAAACTCCCTGAACATGCTGGTTGTTATGACCGAGGTGAGAGTATTGCACTGTCAATTCAGTCCCATTACTCCATAGGTCACAGCATATTATTAAAGTTTCCCACCTACTGGAAATTAGCCAAATTAAACACTTTATTAACTCCCAGAATAAAACGCACCAAATCATGTATTTTTAAACAACAACAAATTAACTATTTATTAATAAACTAAATCTTAAACCATAATGAGATAAATCTATGTCTGAAAAGAGTTTATAACTTCTTATTCCTCCTAATCCTCATGCACACACACATGCATTCAAAAGCCAATGGTTAACCTGTTTTCAATGATGTTTTAAATTAAAGCTGTTTCTTAGGAATAATAAAACAACTGGGTTGTAAGTCCTGGTTAGTTACTTTCCTGGATAAATGAGGTGTCCCAGAGTTGAATAGTCAGATGCCACTCGAAGTCTCCAGGCGGTTTGACGAACAGTCTGTAATGGATATGCATTCACGGTACTTCGGCTGCATTAAGTGTCACACAGATCTTTCAACAAGGAGTATAACAACAGGTCTATTTAGATTTTGAATTAGCAGTCCATCAGTAGAAACTTTACTGAGAATTCCAGATCTCCCAGAAATACTAAAGGCAACAGAAAGCCACTCCCGAGACAGAGACTTCTTAGAGACAGGAGTAAAAAAAGGAATTTGCAACCTCGAAAAATGCAAGGATTCCTTTTCAGGGGTCTTTTTCCTGTTTAGGTGAAACACAGCCTGTAGGCCAATGTAGATTTTCCGCTGAAAGAGACAACTCCTTCCTTCAGGGAGAGCATGCTTTGCTGATCTGCCAGATCAACCGGGTTCTAGCCAGATCTTACACACAGTCAAACTGATACAATACAGCATGTGACCACATCTCTCTTGCTGTTGTTTAGGAACAGGCTTGCAGCTTGCACACATGGTTCCCAGAGCATATAAAAAACTTCTCTCAGTCTTAAAGGCACACAGATCCCCTTAGTTTTTAAAACAGAGAAAAAAACATTCCCATGATATGGTTATGTCTTTTTTCTGATTGTCAGTTAAATAGGTCAGCATGGTGTTTAAATGTTCCAAAATCTCTGTTTGCCAGTCTTACAGTTGGGGTATTAACCTGTGAGCTTTCTTGTCCCTCTTCCTCATCTATCTCATCATTGCTGACACTGCTGTCCTCTTGTATCCCTACCTTCCGGCAAACACCTACTGGTTGGCCGGATTCTCAGTTATAATATCTCTTTAACATGTTAAGAGGGCATAACTGGTGTTTGTTTCTCCAGTTGGGAGTATGAATCAGATAATTTACCTCATTGATCCTTTTGGTCACACTGTATGGGCCACTAAAATTTGCTCTAAAGGGATCACTTGGTAGTGGCAACAGCACCAAGACCTGATTGCCTGGCTGGAGAGTTTGAGTCTCAGTGTGCCTGTCTGGCTGCTTCTTCATGATTTGCTGTGGGGCTTTTAAGTGTTCTTTGGCCACAGCACAGGCATTAAAGAGTTGTTCATGAAATGTGGACGCATACTCTAATAGTGAGGGTTCCACCTTTGGCTCCAGAAATCTTTCTTTTACTAGCTTCAGAGGATCTTGCACTTCATGTCCATAAATTAATTCGAACAGGCTGAAGCCTGTGGATTCATTAGGTGAATCACTTGTGGCAAACAGCAAGAAACCTAATCCCTTATCCCAATCAAGATGGTATTCAAGGCAGTATATTTGGATCATGGTTTTAAGGGTCTGATGATACTGTTCTAATGTTCCTTGGGTCTGTTGGTGGTAGGCTGAGGATTTCAACTGTACTATACCTAGGCTGTGGACAACCTCCTAGAATACAGGGAACATGAAATTCATTCCCTGATCCGATTGAATCTCTTTTGACAGGCCATACCGGGTAAAGAACTGGGTCAGCCCCTTCATCACAGCTTGAGGGGAATGGCCTCAGGGAATCGGGTGACCAGGTCCATTATATTGAGGAGGTACTGATAACCTGATCTGGCTCTGGGTAAGGGTCCTTACCTTACACAGTCTATCAGGATTCTTTTAAAGGGTTCACCAAACGCCGATATAGGTTTGAATGGAACAGGTTTAATTGTGGACTGTGGCTTTCCCGCAACCTAACAAATGTGACAGGTCTTGCAGAATTCGGCCACACCAGACCAGAAGTGAGGCCAGTAAAAATGCCTGCTTATTAGGGCTAGGGTCGTGTGGACACCCACATGTCCAGCCATAGGAAAGCCATGGGCAATTCGTAAGATTTTCTTACAATACTCTCGGGGCACTATAATCTGGTGGTGCAGTGTCCACTCCTCTTCTGCTGCTCTCCCGGGGGGGTCTCCACTTTCTTTTTTTTTTTATTTCCAAAATATACTTTATTCATAAAAATCTGTAAAAATTACATTGCCAAACAGTTTCCAAACAGCACCAAAAAATACAAACATTGCAAGGGAGATCAGTTTCCTTCAATACTGTCATGAGTTTCTTCCCAACCCTTCCGTTTCTCAATTGTCATGTCAATTACAGTTTTACATTTACAGCAATTCAGAATATTAACGATACAGTTCGAGGGGTTTCCCATGGATCCAGCCCCTCAGTCTAGCTTGGTGAGGGAACCTTACACTGTGGTCTTTCCCCATTGAGCCTTTGCTGCGGCTGCCCCAAGCTTTAGTGCGTCCCTCAGCACGTAGTCCTGGACCTTGGGATGTGCCAGTCTGCAACATTCGGTGGTGGACAACTCTTTGCGCTGGAAGGCCAGCAAGTTTCGGGCAGACCAAAGGGCGTCTTTCACCGAATTGATAGTCCTCCAGCAGCAGTTGATGTTTGTCTCGGTGTGCGTCCCTGGGAACAGCCCGTAGAGCACAGACTCCTGTGTTACAGAGCTGCTTGGGATGAACCTTGACAAAAACCACTGCATCTCTTTCCACACCTGCTTTGCAAAGGCACATTCCAGGAGGAGGTGTGCGACCGTCTCTTCCCCACCACAGCCAACGCGGGGGCACTGTGCGGAGGGGGCGAGACTTCGGGTGTGCATGAAGGATCTGACGGGGAGGGCCCTTCTCACCACCAGCCAAGCTACGTCTTGGTGCTTGTTTGAAAGTTCTGGTGATGAGGCATTCCGCCAAATGACTTTGACGGTCTGCTCGGGGAACCATCCGACAGGATCCACCGTTTCCTTTTCCCGTAGGGCCTTGAGGACATTCCGTGCAGACCACTGCCTGATGGACCGGTGGTCAAAGGTGTTTTTCCGCAGAAACTGCTCCACGAAGGATAGGTGGTACGGCGCCGCCCAACTGCACGGAGCGTTCCGCGGCAATGTGACCAGGCCCATCCTTCGCAACACCGGGGACAGATAGAACCTCAGCACGTAGTGACACTTGGAGTTTGCGTACTGGGGATCGACACATAGCTTGATGCAGCCGCACACGAAGGTGGTCATCAGGATGAGGGCCACGTTGGGTACATTTTTCCCGCCCATGTCCAGAGATTTGAACATCGTGTCCCTCCGGACCCGGTCCATTTTAGATCCCCAGACGAAGCGGAAAATGGCTCGGGTGACTGCCACGGCGCAGGAGTGGGGTATGGGCCAGACCTGCGCCACGTAGAGCAACAACGTGAGCGCCTCGCACCTGATGACCAGGTTCTTACCCACAATGGAGAGAGATCGCTGCCCCCACATGCCCAACTTTTGTCGTACCTTGGCTACTCGCTCCTCCCATGTTTTGGTGCACGCCCCGGCACTTCCGAACCATATCCCCAGCACCTTCAGGTAATCTGACCTGACGGTGAAGGGGACAAAGGATCGGTCAGCCCAGTTCCCAAAGAACATGGCCTCGCTCTTGCCGTGGTTAACTTTGGCTCCCGAGGCCAGTTCAAACTGGTCGCAGATGCTCATCAGTCTGCGCACGGACAGCGGATCCGAGCAGAAGACGGCGACGTCATCCATGTACAGGGAGGTTTTGACCTGAGTGCCTCCGCTGCCTGGGATTGTCACCCCTCTTATGCTCGCATCCTTCCTAATAGACTCAGCAAAGGGTTCAATACAGCAAACAAACAAGACCGGGGACAGAGGACAGCCCTGTCTGACTCCAGATTTGATCGGGAAACTTTCAGATTCCCACCCGTTGATTGACACTGCGCTACTGATGTTTGTGTAGAGCAGTTGGATCCAATTGCAGATTCCCTCCCCAAACCCCATTTTGGAAAGCACGTCCATCATGTAGGTGTGCGATATCCTGTCAAAAGCCTTCTCCTGGTCCAGGCTGATGAGGCAGGTGTCCACGCTCCTGTCCCGTACGTAGGCGATCGTATCCCTGAGTAGCGCGAGACTATCAGAGATCTTCCTGCCGGGTACAGTACAGGTCTGATCGGGGTGAATCACCAACTCCAGAGCAGACTTGACTCGACTGGCTATGACTTTGGACAGAATCTTGTAATCAACATTAAGCAGTGAGATGGGCCGCCAATTTCTGATTTCTGCCCTCTCCCCCTTCTGCTTGTAAATGAGGGTGATGATGCCTTTTCTCATGGATTCTGACATGCTGCCGGCCAGGAGCATACTCTCGTATACTTCCAGCAGGTCCGGGCCGACCCAGTCCCACAGGGCCGAGTACAACTCGACCGGTAAGCCGTCGCTCCCGGGGGTTTTACTCGTCTCGAGAGACTCGACGGCCTTTGTCAGCTCGTCCAGAATTAGCGGCTTGTCCAGTCTCTCCCTCCTGCTGTCATCTAGGACCTCTGTGATAGATGACAGGAAGGACTGGGAGGCTCTGCTGTCTGTGGGCTTCGCGTCATACAGCCCAGCATAAAAGGATTTGCTGATCCTTAGTATGTCGGACTGCGAAGACGTTACCGAGCCATCTTCTTCCTTCAGGCTGCTGATAACAGAGCTCTCTCTGTGTACCTTTTGGAAGAAGTAACGCGAGCACGTCTCATCCTGCTCGATGGAGCGGACTCTGGACCGGAAGATGATCTTGGAGGCCTCCTTGGCAAAGAGCGAGGCCTGCTGGCTCTTCACCTCTTGGAGGTCCTCCTTGACCTCGACCCCCATTGACTGCAACCGGAGTAGATTTTGCATAATTTTCTGGAGTCGGGACAGTTCCCTCTGTCTCTCTCTCGCCTTCTGAACACCTTTGTGGATGAAGAACCTCTTGATGTTCTCCTTTATCGCTTCCCACCAGTGAACTGGAGACTCAAAGAGGGGTTTCACGGTCCTCCAACCTTTGTAATCCCTTTTGAGTTCCTCAACGTTCTCTGGGGTCAGCAGTGTCGCATTGAGCTTCCACGTCCCTCTGCCAACCCGCTGGTCGTCCTGCAAGTGACAGTCGGCCAGTAAGAGGCAGTGGTCGGAGAAGAACACCGGCTTGACGTCGGTGGATCCGACCGTGACAGCACGGGACACAAACAGGAAGTCAATCCTGGAACGGGCAGACCCGTCCGATCTTGACCATGTGTATCTGCGCTGTGCTCCGTCTGCAGGTTTGCTGAAGACGTCGTGCAGTTTGGCATCCTTAACTGTTTCTACTAGGAATCTGGACGTAGCGTCCAGTTTGCTGTCGTCACTGCCGGATCGTCCAGCCGCATCGATGATGCAGTTGAAGTCGCCGCCTAGGATGACCGGCCTGGACGTCGCCAGCAGCAGTGGGAGCTGCTGGAAGACGGTCAGCCGCTCGCTGCGTTGTACCGGGGCGTACACGTTGATCAACCGGAGCGGAGCGTTGTTGTACATCACGTCTGCTATGAGGAGGCGGCCGCCCACCACCTCCTTAACTTCGGAGATGGTGAAGTTACCTCCCCGCAGCAGAATACCCAGGCCGGAGGAACGGCAGTCATTACCCCCCGACCAGATCGATGGCCCGTGGGACCACCATCGCGACCACTGCCTGTAGGTGCTGAGGTGTGGTATTCCACACTCCTGCAGAAACAGTAGGTCAGCTTTGACCTTGGCAAGGTAATCCAAGGTTGAAACACATCGTGTAGTAGATTTAATGCTACGCACATTAATGGAAGCAATTCTTACACCCATTTTTTTCTAAAAATTAGTTGCTGCTTCCCATACCATTTGTCCTCGCTAGTCCCAGTCCTTCCCCTTCGGGATGTTCCTGCATACCCATCGTATGCGCAAGCAGTTTCACGTTGGTTGGGCTCAGAAACCCCTCCTGATTTTTCCTGCAGGGTTTGTGCCGCTCGGGTGACATCGGGGGGGTCTTGTAGGCAGAGAGCATTGGGTTGTCCTCAGCTGCTTCCATCTGTTCCTCCTCGAAAACATCACAGCTCCCGGTCTCCCGGAGCTCAGGTGTGCCAGACGTGTCTTTGCTCCCGGTGTCCCGGAGCTGAGATGCGTTGGCCACGTCGTTACGTGTGGGGAATTGGGGTTGAGGCACGCCGGGCCCATCACAGCTTCCAGTGCCCGGGGGCTGGGATGCTTTATCATCCATCTCGGAGTTCTGCCGCCTCTTTTGAAGGGGCTGTCGTTCCAGCATTTCCCCGTCCAGTGAAGAGGAGTTGTTGCAGTCTGATTCAGAAGAGAGCCTCCTCTTGCCACTGGTTTGGGTGGTGGCTTTGGGATGTTTTTTCTTTGTGGTTTTCCTCTGGACCACTTGCCACTGACCTGTTTGTCCATCTGCTGCCTCCTCCTCCATTGATTCTGTCTGTGGAGGAGGGGTTTCCGGGCGCTGGGTAGGTGCTGGGTCGTTAGTTTCAGCCGCCTCCCCTTCCTTCTCAGGTTGAAGTTCCTCACTGCGGAGAAGGTTGCTGGTCTCCTTTCGAACAGCGGACGCCTTCGTCGAACCTTCTCCCGGCCATTCCTTGGACCTTGCCGCCTGAGCATAGCTGAGGCAACGTTTGGGGCAGGTCTTGTAGAGATGGCCTGCCGCACCGCACAAGTTGCAACACTTAGTCTGCTTACAGTCCTTGGTCTGATGGCCTTCCTCCTTGCAGTTCTTGCAAACAACCGTGCTGCAGTTGGCTGCCATGTGACCAGATTTGCCACAGGTGCGGCAAACTCTGGGCTGCCCAGCGTAGACTAAGAAGCCTCGACTTCCCCCGATAGCGAAGCTGGAGGGAGGGTGGATGATGGCTCCACTGGGATCTACCTTCAAGGTCACCTTAACCTGCCGTTTGCTGGTCCAGATCCCAAAGGGGTCCTTGACATCAGTGCTGCTGCCGGCCACCTCGACGTACCTGGCGAGAAAGGTGAGTACATCCACCACCGGAACATGGGGGTTGTAGAGGTGAATCGTCACCACCCGGTCCCGTTGTAACGGAAGCGTGAAGAGCGGCTCCGCTGTGAGGATCGACAGCGGCGCCCGGTCCTCTTTCTCCTTGAACGCCTTCAGGAACTTGATGCATCCCGCCACGTTCCGGAACGTCACGTCGAAGTATCCACTGCTGGGGAAATCCTGCAGGCAGAAGACGTCCGTCGCTTGAAATCCGCAGCAATCGAAGAGAATTTTCTTGATGAAGAAGGTGCGATCGACCGGTGCATCTCCTTCCTTGTCCTTCACGACCACCCGAACGGTGTTGCGCACTCCCTGGCCCGAAGCTCGAAAATTGGTTATAGCCATTTTACTCAAAGCTTCCCCAGGATCAAAAGGCAATGATCATGGTCTCTTCTCAATCAAATAAGCACTGATAAGAACAGATACTACACTTGATCTTAGCCAAAAGGCCGAGAAGCGATCTGGGGGGGTCTCCACTTTCGCATTACAACCCCATCTCTCAGGTAATAGCATTCTGGAACCTGGGTGGCTTCTGCCTTGGAGCAGGCAGTCTGCACTACACACTTAGGTTAGGGTCAGCCAGCCAGACTTCTGGCTCATCTAACCGAGTTCTGGCTTTTCATTATTTAAACTGGCGTGCCTGGCTTGGGATCGGATCACTACACAGTCTGGGAAGATCCCCAGGACTTCCTCCTGTAACTGTTCTGTTTCTCTCTTCTCGCTTGGCTGGTCTAGGATTTTGGGGGATTTGGGAAATCACTACCAAGCAGGAAATCTATCCCAGCTACCTGCAGCTCAGAGACAATCCCTAAAGTGACTGGCCCAGAGACTAGGTCACATTGTAAGTGGACCCAATAGAAGGGAATGGATATGTATCTGCATCCAATCCCATTGATTAGCACCTTGGCATTCATGGAGCTTTCTGGAGATAGTCTCAGGCCTTTTGCCAACATCAAGGATTGAGTGGCCCCAGTATTCCTGAACAGTCCGATGGGCATGCCCATTTCCTTGGGGGGGGTATGGGGACACTGTTCCTTGGAGGAAAGAACTCCAGAAACAGTCAGGGATTTTGTCTGGCTTTGCCATGCATAGGACGTTACAGCTAGAGGAGTCAATTTCAGCAGCTACAGCCACAGTCTGATCTGCTACATCACAAACAAGGCTATCCTTCTCAGGGTTGCTTTTGTGAATTCCTATCAAGTCGATGGGCTTCCCCTAGAGCTTCCGCTGTCTAACCTTGTGTGTCCTGTTTTACTGAAATGGAAACACACAGGTTTTCGGGTGACAATCCTGCTCCCTGTGCCTTCTCTTCTGGCTTGGGGATGACTCCTCACACCGTCATTCCTATTCACTTTCTCCCGGCTACCCCATCCCCCATCGTATTCCCCATTTCTGTCTTTTCCAAATTTCTGGGGGTTATTAGGAAAGGGTTTGCCTTTGTGTTCCCTTGTCTTTGCATGAGCTCATAATCATCAACGAGGGTTGCAGCATTCCTGGCTGTTAGATTCTTCTGCTCTTCCACATGACTTTTAAGACTGTACGGAAGGCAATTTTTGAACTCCTCTAACAGGATTTACCTCTCTTAATCCCTCATACATGTGGTCCCTTTTGAGTACTCACACACACTGGTCGAATGAGAGTTGCTTAATTCTCACAAATACGAGGAAGGTTTGAGTGGTCTTTTTGCGAGAGTTCCTAAACCTCTGGCGATATGCTTCTGTTACTAACTCATAAGCACTCAGGATAGCATGTTTTCATTTGCTCTTAGCTTGAGGAGATCTCAGCCAACAGAAGGGAATAAACCTCGCGGGTTTTTCCTGATAACTGGCCTTGCAGAAGGAGAGTCCAAACTCCTTCAGGCCACTTTAACTCGTCTGCAAGCTTCTCAAAGGATATGAAGAAGGCTTCAATATCATTATTTTCAAATTTGGGTACTAACCAGGAATGCTTTAAGAAATCAAAGCCTGTGTCTGGACTAGGGTCATTTGAATTACCAGTGACTTCTCCACTACGTAAAGACAATTTTTCCCTAGCCAATTCAATGTGCCGTATTTCACTGTCCCTTTGTGCTTGTAATTCATTCTCAAACTTTTCCCCCTGGGAAGCTCATGCTCTCTCTCTCCTAGCATTCCCGTTGCTCCTTTCTCGCTTGAAATTCTAACTCTAGCCTGTGCTCTTCCAGGTGAATTTCTGCTAAGGTCACCTGGTCTGTTTCACGTTCTATATCTTCTGCCTCTTCCAGTTCTGGGGTGAGGGAAAAATGCTCAGCCAGCAATTTAGCACCTCAGGTCTTTTTGCCCTTTTCCTCACCTTATGTTCCACAAGGTCAGCTACTGCTCTGAGCTGTTCAATGGTTAAGGTAGCTAACTTGTGCCAAGTTAAATCCTTCTGTTCTACAAACGATTTCACATTTAAGTCATCCATTCTTTTATCCATTGTTAATATATGCAAAGCCTGCTGCTGTAGTCCTTTTATTTAAAGAAACAATTTCAGTAATTGAACTTCTCCCTTTTGCTTCCCATTTCTTCTCTTAATGTCAGATTCAGCTCGTTTTAGTCCAATTAGATTAGATTAGATTAGAGATACAGCACTGAAACAGGCCCTTCGGCCCACCGAGTCTGTGCCGAACATCAACCACCCATTTATTCTAATCCTACACTAATCCCATATTCCTACCAAACATCCCCACCTGTCCCTATATTTCCCTACCACCTACCTATACTAGTGACAATTTATAATGGCCAATTTACCTATCAACCTGCAAGTCTTTTGGCTTGTGGGAGGAAACCAGAGCACCCGGAGAAAACCCACGCAGACACAGGGAGAACTTGCAAACTCCACACAGGCAGTACCCGGAATCGAACCCGAGTCCCTGGAGCTGTGAGGCTGCGGTGCTAACCACTGCGCCACTGTGCCGCCCTCCACTGCGCCACTGTGCCGCCCGAATTAGTTCAGATCCTGGATGCAGCCCTCAATTCTGTTACTGACAATATCGAGAGAGAACTGAAACCCCAGTTTCCTTCCCTTTACTATCCATAATCAGTGTGTTTTTGACAAGGAGGATGTGTGTGTTTCTTAATCCATGAGTGTGTGGCCAATTTGAATAACCAGCAGTAAACTTTAAGTGGGTTTAAATAAGGAGGATTATTGTTCTTTATTCACATGTTCACCTCAAAAGTCTAATGCTACATCACTCACTCACCACTCACACACACTTGAGAAAGAGAACGTTAAAGAGGATAGTGCACTTCTACAAATTACAGCAAAGGAATAGTTCCTAAGTCACATGATTTGACTCATCCTGGGGAAAAGGCAAACGTTGTGGGCCTGGTGATGAAGGCATTTTCATTCCAGAAGTGTAGTTGGGTGGATTTGAAAGCCGGAGTCGTTGATCAAAGTCGTTGCAGGATTCTTTCGAAGAGATGGATTTTCAGCAGGTCACGAAGTTAGTTGCTTGTAGTCTCATTACCAGGAGGTCAGTTTTCTATACTGATGGACTTGAAAAGGAACAGGCTTGGAGACCTTAGGATGTTGTAGTCTCCAGTTTTAAGGCATAGGTGTTCTGCCTTTGTTACTGTCTCTCCAGCTGTTGTTTACAAACTGATTAGTTTCTCCCTGGTGCTTGGACGAATTACATTTGTTATTTGTGATTAGTTTCAGTCAGGTGGCCACCTAATCAATACATCTGTTGTCCACCCGGAATGATTTGAAGGTTGAAGCCATTGCTACACAGTGGGGATGGATGGTGACCATTCGCACCTCCTTATAATTTAGCTGTTTTCTTACAGCTCTCTTTGCTAAGTATTAAGTTCGGAGACAGTGAGTCTAGGAGTCCATTGATATTGAGTTTTGGGTCAGACTACAAACAATAGGAGGTGTGAATTCTCCAAATTTTTCATCTTGGTATGTCCATCCAAATGAGGCACTCCACTCATGGTCATTCAATGAGGAACTTTCTGGAGGCTTGAGATACTTCCGAATCTGGGCCGAAATTGCAAAAGTCACCTGACCCTCGGGAGCCAGCTTATGCAGCATTTTAATGTCCATTGTGGTTCATTTAAAAAGAAAATTCAGCTCCAGAAGATTTTGTGCTGAATACAGTCCATGTTTAAAGTTATGAATAGGACATGCCTTTCATGTGCATGACCGTCAATGACCTGGATATGAATTCTATGTTTTTCTATAAAGATGCTGACTGACCTGCTGAGTATTTCCAGCATTTTCTATTTTTATTCACATTTCCAGTTGTCGCAGTATTTTACTTTTGAGTATGGGTGCTCGATTGATCACTAACGATGCACTTACACTAAAGGTGACATTTTCTGTTCTGCACTACTGACAATGTTCCTCCCTATACATAAGAGCATATGAAAACCTATCCCTATAACTATAGCATCAGTATGAATTATTTTGTGTTAATACTGTAGTTACAGTAACTGGGGTAAGTCCAGACTCAGGGCCAAGACAGACTCCCTGAAGGAGAAACTTTTGTGCTGCTTAAATCTAGAGTTCAGTTCAGCCTTCTCTCAGAATTTGCCCTACACATATTTAGCATTAGTGTGAAGTAACACACCAACAATAGACTTGTGCGCAAATGTAACCTAGACCTCTATCCTTGTGATTGGCAAAAGAACCAAAGGCGACATGAGGAAAAGTTTTTTTTACAAAATGAGCATTTAAGAACTGGAGTGCACTGCCTAAGAGTGTGTTGGTGGCAGCTTCTATCATGGCTTTCAGAAGAGAATTGGATAATTATCTAAAAAGAAAAAATTGCAGGGCTATGGGGAAAAGGCAGGGGAGTGAGACTAGCTGAGTTGCTCTCACAGAGAGCCGGCATGGACACAGCAGGCCGAATAGCCTCCTTCTGTGCTGTAACCTATGATTCTATAATTCCATGATATATCTTCATTTGTTCAGTTCAATGTCCAATAGCTGTTCCAAAAAATATGGATAACATTTGCATTGGTGCTAAAAAGAACTTTTGTTTTCGTCTTGTCTCTGTTTTGAGTTTCACTTATTTTCAAGATGAAATGTTTAGGCCTAGCTCCCCAGTCTGCCATAGAACTTGTTGCTCACATTGAAGTGGCAATTAGAAGAAGCACAAGATTAAGAAGTAGATCACACACACTCTACATTCTTACTAAGGTCAGGCAATGGAGGACTAAATATTAAAATAGAGGCACATGACTTGAATAGGGAAGTAAACTAATTACACCTTCTTTCAAATGTTCTGTGTAGATTTATTGTCAGAAGGAAATAATGAATGTTTCAGGGAAAATATAGACTAGTATGGCAGTTAAAGTTGCCGTGATTAGGCCAAGCATATTGTTAATTGTGCTGGAGTATTTTTGAGATAATTATGGAATGCTCATGGAGGATCCCCAACATGACTTTAACTGATTGATACACTAATTTTCCTGGTTACATGGCAGCCCATTTTACCTGACTGTTCTTCCTTCTTGCCCTCTGTTAGGCTGCAGGCTAACCTTTGTGGTCCTCTAGTTGAAGGTGTTCCTTTTTCTGTATTGAAAAATTAAGTGGGATGTAGTAGACACTGATGATTTTCAACAAGTCAGGGCTATAGGCCAGTATCCAGACAGCAGAGGTTCTGTCCAACATGGCAATTGTATGTTTCTTAGAGTTCAGGTGGAGCAATGAGCCATCATATTACTTATCAGGAGCCATCCGTAGGTTGATTACTGGTGGTTATAGTCTGTGCTCCATCCTCCTTATTGACTCGGTTCTTGGATCTGGGAGATAATTAAGGCATTGTCGCCACTCCCACGGTATCTCTCATTCGCCTGCACTAGTCTGTTCCTGGGTCCAGTGCCATCTGTGTATATGTGCCATGTGGTGGTTGTTAGGGTTTGGATGGCCACATGGGCTTTTATGGCTACCTGGGTGCCACCAGTTAGAGAAGCCTGCCAATAGGGCACTATCTTATCTGCATAACAGCAGATAATACCCCCTTATCTGCATAACAGCAATGGGATTTCTGAGCCTCAATGAATGGCACTAACCCTGTAATTCCCTAGTCTGTCCTATCCAGTAGCAGAAACATGGGCAGAATCAGTCAACAGCCACCTTAATCCCAAGAATCTCTTGTGGATGCACAACAGGCAGCCTCCTCGCACACTCCTGAAACTAGGCATGCACATAGAAGAAACACTACATTGGCTTGTACTGCAGATCAGTCAGCACGCATTTGCTCAGGGGGTGTTCAGTATTGCAGAAGTACACAGCCCATTTAGGATAACAAAATCTAGTTGCACTGAAGTTGCACTGCATCAATATTGTCAGGGTTTGTTAAGTTTCAGCAGCTGAAAGGAGCTAAACATAGGTGAAGACATATTTATTGGCATCATGCTGAAAACATTGGGGACAGTTGATGCAATGAGTCTACTCAGAAGAAAGTCTTGCCTATAAGAGTCTAGTTCACAGTTCTAGCAAATGGCAGTTTAAAAAAATTGTTGTCAGAATGGGGATGAATCTGGCAAGGTTCCGGTAAACAGTAAACAGACTGTGGTCTGATAAAATGGGCCCTATGTGGGACTATTCAATAATGAGGTCATCTTGTTTGTATAATAGGGCTGGATTTAGTGTTCATGTCACGGCTTGCGGCAGTGAACCCGGAAATGGGTGCCGTTGTGGCTTGGCACGTGTGTGGCCGGCCCACTGCAATCACGCAGCAGGCAGCCAATTATAATATTGGAGATGTGGGGCCCATCCAATCATGCGATGGAGGACTGTGAGTGGCCAAGCCCATGCTGAGCCCCAGGCTGATAACGAGCCTCTAGTGTCGACAGCACTGAGCATGCCGGTGTTGCAGAGTGAGGAAAAGAAACATCTGGCAAGGATGCCAGAGGCCATACTCAGCCATAAGCAGATGATGGAGGAGTCCATTCATGCCATGAGTGCTGTCATGTCTCAGGCATGTGAGCGCATGGCTTCCTCCATCGAGAAGTTGGCAACCCTCATGCAGAGTCAGATTGCAAAGATGCGTGCAGACCTGCACACCATCGCCTTGGCCATGAGCTCAGCACAGCAGTAGTGAGGGGAGAGAAGAACGAGATGCCTAGAGTCTTCTCCAGATCCTCATGCTTCTCTGGTGAGCAGAGAGGTTCCAGCGAGCCTTGAAAGGGAAGAGGAGAGGCTGACCTCCACAGCTGGGGACTCCCCTCAAGGTGCTCCGAGTGTGGACAGCAGCTCTTCAGCCCCTCCACCAGTGAAACCAGCTCCAGCAGCCACAATGTCTGAGGAGAGTCCTGCACCAGTGCAGGAAGCCCTCAAGCAGTCAGGGCCCTCCAAGCCTCAGGCAGCCAGCGAATGGCCACCGAAGACATCCCAGGCCAAGGGGCAGCCTGAACAGTAGCCTGCCTCCAGTGCAGCTGCTAGAGCAGGGATCACACTGTGTAAAAGCACTTGAACCTGTTAAAAGAAAACACCTACGCATATTTGGATTTTCACAGGTGCTTGAAATTTGCCATTTGTTTTCTACTCCAAAGTTTATTCGCTTTTGAAGTTGACACTTATTGCGAAAAATGCTTATTCTTTCATGCCTTTATTGTGAGATGCTGACTTCACCCTTCACCCATAGTGGGCTGCCAATCTAGGCTCAGCTTTCCTTTGATAAGGGCCTCTGATGTGCCGGAGCGTGTGGGTGAGCTGGGCACTAGACACGGAACCCTAATAGAAAGGAGGCAACAGACTGAATGCTTTTAGGTAAGTTTTTTATTGCTTTCACTCTGAGAGGCAAACATGGTGGCTGAAAGCAACTAAGTATGAGACTGTCTCTTGCTTCCTGGCTCTCCCTCAGTTAGTGGCACTGCATCACTTCACAACGGTCCACAAAGACAGGGTGTATGAGAGCCATCCCAGATTATCATTAGGCTTCCAGAGCGCTGTCCTTACAGAGACAAAGTTGCCCTGGTGTCTTTGTCTTTGCTACTCCTCTCAGCTTACACGTTGATGTTCTTCAGTGCCCACCATTACTGATAGCCAAACCTCTCACCTGATAGTATGGCCATCCCACCCTCTCACCTGATAGGGTCGGGTGTACATACTTTCACCCAGCTGGCACTCATGCCAACCACCGGAGACCAAGACCACCCGAGCAGAGTGCACAGCACTGCAGGCCGACAACGGCCTCCATTCCTCCTTCTTCCCCTATCCAGTATTGTTCTTGGCTGCCTTCCTGTCATGGCACTGAGACCTTGCCTCAATCCTGCCAGTTTTCAATAGCCAGGAATCCAAAGGCACAAGAGGCCGCCCGTCGTCAACTTAATTCCAAACAGCCAATTGAATCGTGATCAATTGTATGCTAATATATTTAAAGTAACTGTTCAGCAATTCAAATGGCAGTTCCGGTTATGACGTCGGGTTTCTGGATAGACGCATCCATTTCTATTCTCCAGCACCCCCATACCTCCATTCTAACTCCAAATGACCACACTAAATTCCTCCCATTGTCTGGGCCTCTAGGCACATCACTTATCACACACTGGGAGCAATGGGCATCAGTAGCAGACAGACACCAGCAGACAGGTGCTGGTCAAAATTGCAGCATGGGGCAGGCAGTGAACAAAGGACAGAGGCACTGAGGGCAAGGGGTGCGAGAGAAGCAGGGGACACAGGGCAGCAGTGGCCAAGAATGTTATTTTTATAATGTGTCATCCCCTTCAGTGTCTGTTCCAGCAGGGGACTTGCAGCTGAAACATAATAGAGCAGCCGCCTAATTTAAATGAAATCTAGAGGCTTAATAAGCCTTGTGCACAGGTGCATGCCCCCCAGACCTGCACTGATTCCACCCAATTTAATAGTGGGAGAAAGGGCCAAAACAATTTAAAAGTCAATAAAGTGGCCTCAGTTTACTGTCACTAATCAGCGAAATGTGCATGAGGCCTAGAGAGATAGGGCAGCAGTGACTGAAGCACTGGTCACATGGGTGGAATGGAGGTCGAGGCTCAAGGCCTGAGGCCTAAAACCTGGAGAGAGAAGTAGCAAATACTGGAGTTTTAGGATCCATAGTTATGTTGGGGAACATGGGTAGTAGTGACTGGAATAGGTCTAGTCTACAGCAAGAACCACATTATAAAATCATAAACTCATTAAAACATTAATTTCAAAATATAAAAATTATAAATAAAACTTTTTTAAAACGCTTTGGTGTAGAAGTTTCAGATTGGTTTCCACAGCACTGCCTAGGTTGAATATGCAGCTGTGTAGTATCTAAGGTAAGTATGAACAGTGACATCTACTGTGGAACCCAAGCATGGAGGACGCGATCAAAGATCGGTAAAGACTAGAGAAATGCATTAGTCTGACAGATGCTCGGAAAGCTTATACTAAGAAGAAGTAACCATTCTATACAAGATTTTTAATATATTATGGATATATGGTATCAGCTGTCCACTCAGTTTGTAGCACTCTTGCCTCTGAGTCAGAAGGTTGTAGACAGAACCTGAACATAAAAACAAGACTGACACTCCAGTGCAGTACTGAGAGAATGCTGCATTGTTGGGGGTAGCATTTTTCAGATGAGATGTTAAACCGAGGACCCATCTGTCCTCTCAGGTGGATGTAAAAGATCCCATGGCACTCTTTCAAAGAAGAGCAAGGAAGTTATCCCTGCTGCCTAGACCAATATTTATTCCTCAATCAACATCACAAAAACAGATTATCCAGTCATTATCACATAGCTGTTTGTGGGAGCTTGCTGTGTGCAAATTGGCTGCTACATTTCCGACATTACAATAATGGCTACACTTCAAAAGTACTTCATTGACTGTAAAACAATTTGAGATGCCCCGTGGTTGTGAAAGTTGCTATATAAATGCAAGTCTTTCTTTATGTAGATAGAGAAAACAGTCATATTTTACTCTGAAAGGATATCAGGCCAGAGCCACCATATTGGTGAAGAGAGATAGTGAAGCATCCACAGGGCCCCTGCCTGACACTGGCAGTAGCTTCATGTATATGCAAATAGAAGATCTTCTGCCGAACACAATTGTCGGCCCCCTCCCCCTGTCTCCAGATCATCTGCCTCCATCCAGATCACTTCCCCCCGCACCCAGCCCCCCTCCCCACCCCACCCCCCACCACCCATCCTGGGGCCTACCTGAAAGCTGTTGCCAGCTACACAATGGCGCATAATCGAAATCCTCTTCACCGGCAAGCTGCCTCGTGACACCCAGCAGGTTCTGTTGTTCTCTGAATGAGACCTTTGGGCCTAATAGTTCTGGCACAGGAATTGTTTCCCACATTTAGCCAGCAGGCTGCTAAGCCAATCTCTAGGCCTCTATTTGATGTAAAAGTTTAAAAGTTTATACCTGTGATTTCCCACTTGGAGGGTGGAATTTTATGCTTGGAGGCGGGGAGAGCATAAAATTGGGTGAGATGGTGGTGGGGGGACCCCGCCCTCATTCCGCCTCCACTGAAATTTAGTCCAGGGTGAGAAGGCCTGCGAATGGCCTATCCATCTTGCTGCCAATTGAGGCCCTTAACTGGGTAATTAATCCCTAATTAAGGGCCTCTTCCCACTGCAGCCGCAATTACCAGTGCAGCAGGCAGCCCTGTCGCTGCACAGGAAGCATGGCATGAGAAACTGTGTGGGCTGCTTCCCAGCTGCAGAGGGGTCCCTGGTTCAAAGGCACTTAGTGACCTTGCTGCTGACCCCCACCCCGCGAAACCCCTCCCGCCCTGACCTACCCTAAGCCTGGTCCCAGCGCCGCTCCTCGGTGTCTGGTCGCTGCAGCTGCCCGCTGCTGATTGGCTGGCAGCTCTGCAAGGCCGGGACTTCCAGTGGCGGGGTCTTAAATCCAATGGATGAACCGCTCCTGTTCACTTAAGTGCCTGATTGGCACTAAATTCTGTGGGCCTTCTGTACAAGAGCCGACGCGGGGATCTCAGCGATGGTTTCCCTGACGCTGAGACCCCCACCACCAACACATAGTTCCACCTGGAAAATGTATGGCCATCTTTTTTCTAATATTCATTCTCGCAATTTGAGCATCATTGGCAAGGTTGGCATTTATTGCCCATCTCTCAGGTCAATGTGTGCATCAAGTTCCGACATAGAATATCAACCCATCTCATATTATGTCTATTAAAGCATGCATCAATCCAGGCTAATACTTCTACTTTTGTGCCAGACCATCCTTTATTAATTGTCATTCTTGACAACATATCAACTTGTCCAGCAGGCAATATTCTTTCTTTCTTTCTTTTGGGCCTCCTTATCTCGAGAGACAATGGATACGCGCCTGGAGGTGGTCAGTGGTTTGTGAAGCAGCGCCTGGAGTGGCTATAAAGGCCAATTCTAGAGTGACAGGGTCTTCCACAGGTGCTGCAGAGAAATTTGTTTTTCGGGGCTGTTGCACAATTGGCTCTCCCCTTGCGCCTCTGTCTTTTTTCCTGCCAACTACTAAGTCTCTTCGACTCGCCACATTTTAGCCCTGTCTTTATGGCTGCCCGCCAGCTCTGGCGAACGCTGGCAACTGACTCCCACGACTTGTGATCAATGTCACAGGATTTCATGTCACGTTTGCAGACGTCTTTAAAGCGGAGACGTGGACGGCCGGTGGGTCTGATACCAGTGGCAAGTTCGCTGTACAATGTGTCTTTGGGGATCCTGCCATCTTCCATGCGGCTCACATGGCCAAGCCATCTCAAGCGCCGCTGACTCAGTAGTGTGTACATATTATTAAGCTTCAAGATATAAAATAATTCTACAGAACTGTTTGGGTCCACTGATTAGATTCTTTTTTTAAATAGCTTTTAAGCGGTTTGCCTCACTTCATACACTAACCTTCTTTTCGAAGACATGCTAGTGAAACATCTCCAAAAACAAAAATAATGATTCAGAGTTAGTTTTTGATCTTAAGCACAGCTTATGTCTATTTCACATCTTGAGCCATAAGCTACATGCTGATCTTCTTACATGAAACATAACCACAAGTCTTTTTTCAGATGTGTCATACAATAGAAACACTTCCTTACTGATATTGAATTATTCCAGTACTGGAGTTTGAGAGATGATCTTTTGACCTTCTCTAGTCAATTCTATTGTTGACAGACCCATAGAAAGTAAGTTATTTCCTCAGTGGGTTGCCAAGAGAAGTAGTTAACTCTAATGTAAGTTTAAGTGGATTTGGATGCATCTTCCCTCTGGAAAGGCCATAATTGCCTTTAAAGAGCTTTGGAAGAATACATACTAGACTAACAGAGAGAAGTTTCACATCAGTGTGCTGAGCAAAGTCCTTAGTGCAGCCACTGTACCCAACATAGTGTGAAGCCATGTTAATACATCTCTGCAAGTTCCCACATTATAGACTGGTATCAACACAGCAGCTGCCTCAGATGGCATATAGCCTCCTTTACAAACCTGCAGCATGTTGGTAGAGGTGTATCCCTATTATGGCTGATGTGTCATTTTGCATATGCAGATAGGCTCTGTTGAAAATCCACTAATCGTTGAAGACCTTACACATTATTGGCAGAAGATGATGGCCTCCTTTTCACGATGGATATTGTACAGTAAATCAAGAATGAATGAGTAGCTCCTTGCCAATTAATTTCTTGCACTCTGATGTCTAGTTCCTACCATCAGGTATCAATGGTTAGAGTGGAGCTGAAGTAACGCAATTAGTTATATTAAAAGCAAAAAGGTCTTGTGATTCTGAGTGTACTAAAGCTTTTTCTAATAAGACTAGATTGACCTCTGACCTGGCTTTGTAGCATAATTATCTGAAAACTGGAACTACTATGGATAACTTTCCTTCAGTTCTTTCCCTGCCTCAATGCAGTGATATAAATAGAAAGCAAAAACACCATCTCGACAATTCTTTACACAGTCAGAATCATTCCTTAGATTTACATTTTATGAATCTATTTATATGCTCTAGCATTTCAGCACTTTGAAAAAAATCATCACTGTGTGCTAATGCTTGGCAGTTAAATGATCCATCTTATTTCACAATATGTCATTTGTTGCGTGATTCTAATTACTCTCATTATCTCACATTTTCCATTGAATTCAATGGAGTGCCTGACCAGCTTTTCCACCCATTCCTGTTGAGATTTCCAAAGGAGCCAGTGAAACTCCCACAGGAAAACTGGCCCCTATTATTCCCAAAGGACATGGTCAGGGGTTGTGAAGGCAATGGCTGCATTTTAGTTTTAGGCCATGGGGTCCTACAGAGCAATGGGAAAGAATAGAAAGGAAAAATAGTGCTTACATTTATATAGTTTATTATCACTTTCTTAGGACATCCCAAAGTGCTTTAAAATCAACGGATTACTTTTATCATCAATCGTAAATAAAGAAAAACTTGCATTTCTATAGTGCCTTTCACAACCTTCGGATGTCCCAAAGTGCTTTAGAGGTGTAATTACTGTTGTAATGTCGGAAATGCAGCGGCCAATTTGCACCCGGCAAATCACCAGATAATCTGTTTTTGGAGGTGGTTGGTTGAGGGACAGATACTGGTCAAGACACAGGGTGAACTTATTGTTCTTCTTTGAATAGTGTCATGGGATCTTTTAATTTCACTGTAATGAGCAGCGAAGGTCTCAAAACATGGCACCTCCAACAAACCAGCACTCCCTCAGTACTGCACTGAAGTGGAAGCCAAGGTTATGGGAAAGATTTTCCAGTCAGAAAAGTGACAGATCCCAGCCTTTGGTTTTGCGCCCATTAAAATTAAATGGAGGAGAACAATTCTGCGCATCTTTGTCAAAGCAAGAAAGTTCTGGTAAACCTTTATATGTCACTGGTTAGGCTTCAACTAACTTTGATAATGGTCTCCAATTCTGGAAACAGCACTTTAGGAAGGATGTTAAGTCCTTGGAGCGAATACATAGTACATTGTATTTACAGCACAGAAACAGGCCATTCAACCCAATAGGTCTATGCCAATGTTTATGCTCCACACAAGCCTCCTCCCACCTTAATTCATCTCACTCTATCAACATATCCTTCCATTGCTTTTTATTTTATTTATTTATTTTACTTAGAGATACAGCACTGAAACAGTCCCTTCGGCCCACTGAGTCTGTGCCGACCATCAACCACCCATTTATACTAATCCTACACTAATCCCATATTCCTACCACATCCCCACCTTCCCTCAACTCCCCTACCACCTACCTATACTAGGGGCAATTTATAATGGCCAATTTCCCTATCAACCTGCAAGTCTTTGGCTGTGGGAGGAAACCAGAGCACCTGGCGAAAACCCACGTGGTCACAGGGAGAACTTGCAAACTCCGCACAGGCAGTACCCAGAATTGAACCCGGGTTGCTGGAGCTGTGAGGCTGTGGTGCTAACCACTGCGCCACTGTGCTGCCCAGTGTTTCCCTCGTGTTTATCCAGCTTCCCCTTAAAAACATTTATGTTATTTGCCTCAACCACTCCATGTGGTAGCAAGTTCCACATTCTAACCACTATGAATAAAAGATGCAGAGGAGATTTACCAGAATGATATCGAAGATGAGGAAGTTCAGCAATGTGGAGAGACCAAAGAAGCTGGATTGTTCTCCTTAGAACTGAGAAGATTGGGAGAGGTTCAGCATTATGAGGGGTTTTGATAGAATAAAGAGGGAAATTGTTTCTACTGGCAGGAAGACATTGGTTTAAGATAATTTTCAAAACAATTGGGGGAAATGTTTTTTTTTATGCAGCAAGTTGTTAAGATTTGGAAAACACTACCTTCAAAGGGTGGTGGAAGCAGATTCAATTTGTTCAAAAGGGAATTGGATATATACGTGAAAAGGAAAAATTTGCAGGGCTATGGGAAAGAGAGGGAGAGTAAGATGAATTGGAAATCCTTTCAAACAGCCAGCACAGGCACAATAGGCTGAATGGCCTCCTTCTGTCCTCTACAATTCTACGAAATCCTAGAGTGGGGCTTGAACCCAGAAACTTCTGATGCGAAATCAAGAGAGCGACTAGGCTACTTGGTGGCAAGGGTTATCCATCCTAACCTGTGACTTTTCTAATATTTGTCAGTTCCGATGAAGGGTCACTGACCCGAAACGTTAACTCTGCTTCTCTTTCCGCAGATGCTGCCAGACCTGCTGAGTGGTTCCAGCATTTCTTGTTTTTATTTCAGATTTCCAGCATCCGCAGTATTTTGTTTTTATTTTAGTGTTTAATTCACTGCCACTTCTCTTCCAGGAATGCCTCACTTGAAGAAGTTCTGCTCTTCTCTCCGACGGGATTTTCGTTTGTCTCTTTTACCTTGTTCACCTTCATTGCTTTCTATTTCCCTCCTGGTGTTTGATAAGGTATCTACCAAAACTCGTTTTCACAGCCACATCTCCTTCCTCAGTGACTGTCTCCGGCTCCGACTTATTCCACGTGGATTCCAACTGCAGTTTCACCCATCATGCTTTGAAACCACCCAGGATCACAGGTATCTCCGAGAAATACAACATTCCTCGGACTGCTACTCTCGCCGCATCCTGAGATCCACACTCAGTGCTATGCGCTGCCACATGCACACACTGGACCTCTCTCTCCAGCAGCACCGCCTCACCTTATCTCAAAGCTGTTCTACTCCGCAGTTTCATTTCATCTTACGTCTCATCCGACGCATTAACAAAAAACTTTTTTTCTTCCTTTCAGGTGTGAAGGAACGCAAGCTCCAGCAGCTGATGGGGACTAATGCCCCTCCAGATCCTCCCTCCGCTTCACTTCCCTCTGACCCCACCCCTTCTGATCTGACCCCTTGCTGTGTATTCACTATAACCTCTGACCTCCCCCTCTCTGATGCTGAGCGTTCTGTACTCAGCAAAGGTCTCAGTTTTATCCCCTTACGCCCCCACCTCAATGAATTTCGCGCTCAGCATGACGTTGAGCTCTTCTTCCGTCGCCTCCGCCTCGGGCTCACTTCTTTGACCAGGAGTCCTCCCCCCGACCAGCAGACCCATTCACCCGCCTCCAGCATTCTCCCTCTACCTGGACCCCTCCCCCTGGCCTCTTACCCGCTCTTGATCTCTTCATTGAAAACTGTCGGCGAGACATTGGTCGTCTCAATTTCTCTGCCCCCCTTACTCACTCCAACCTGTCCCCCTCTGAACTTGAGGCACTCCGTTCTCTCAGGTCTAACCCTGACATGGTCATCAAACCTGTAGACAAGGGTGGTGCTGTTGTCGTATGGCGTACTGACCTCTACCTTGCAGAAGCTCAATGCCAACTCACGGACATTTCTTCCTACCTCCCTCTGGACCATGACCCCACCACCGAACATCAAGCCACCGTCCAAAGGACTGTCACTGACCTCATCTCCTCTGGAGATCTTCCCTCTACAGCTTCCAACCTCATAGTCCCACAACCCCGGACAGCCCACTTCTACCTCCTTCCCAAAATCCACAAACGGGACTGTCCCGGCAGACCCATTGTGACAGCCTGCTCCTGCCCCACTGAACTTATTTCTTCCTATCTAGACTCTATCTTTTCTCCGCTGGTCCAGTCTCTTCCCATCTACATCCGTGACTCTTCTGACGCCCTACGTCATTTTGACAATTTCCAGTTTCCTGGTCCCAACCGCCTCCTCTTCACTATGGACGTCCAATCGCTCTACACCTCCATCCCCCACCAGGATGGTTTGAGGGCTCTCCGCTTCTTCCTGGAACAGAAGCCCAACCAATCCCCATCCACCACCACCCTCCTCCGCCTGGCTGAACTTGTTCTCACATTGAACAACTTCTCCTTCAACTCCACGCACTTCCTTCAAGTAAAAGGGGTCGCTATGGGTACCCGCATGGGTCCTAGTTATGCCTGTCTTTTTGTGGGATATGTCGAGCATTCTTTGTTCCAGTCCTACTCAGGCCCCCTCCCCCAACTCTTTTTCCGGTACATTGATGACTGTATTGGTGCTGTTTCCTGCTCCCGCCCCGAACTGGAAAACTTTACCAACTTTGCTTCCAATTTCCACCCTTCTCTCACCTTTACATGGTCCATCTCTGACACTTCCCTTCCCTTCCTCGACTTCTCTGTCTCCATCTCTGGGGATAGGTTGTCTACTAATATTCATTATAAGCCCACCGACTCCCACAGCTACCTCGACTACACTTCTTCACACCCTACCTCCTGTAAGGACTCCATTCCATTCTCCCAGTTTCTCCGTTTCCGACGCATCTGCTCTGATGATGCTACCTTCCATGACCGTGCTTCTGATATGACATCCTTTTTCCTCAACCGAGGATTTCCCCCCACTGTGGTTGACAGGGCCCTCAACCATGTCCGACCCATTCCCCGCACCTCTACCCTCACCCCTTCCCCTCCCTCCCAGAACCGTGACAGGGTTCCCCTTTTCCTCACTTTTCACCCCACCAGCCTCCATATCCAAAGGATCATCCTCCGCCATTTCCGCCACCTCCAGCGTGATGCCACTACCAGTCGCATCTTCCCCTCCCTTCCCCTGTCAGCATTCCGAAGGGATCGTTCCCTCCGTGACACCCTGGTTCACTCCTCCATTACCCCCACCACCTCGTCCCCGTCCCATGGCACCTTCCCCTGCAATCGCAGGAGGTGTAATACCTGCCCATTTACCTCCTCTCTCCTCACTATCCCAGGCCCCAAACACTCCTTTCAGGTGAAGCAGCGATTTACTTGTACTTCTTTCAATGTAGTATACTGTATTCGCTGCTCACAGTGTGGTCTCCTCTACATTGGGGAGACCAAGCGCAGACTGGGTGACCGCTTTGCGGAACATCTCCGCTCAGTCCACAAGCAGGACCCTGAGCTTCCGGTTGCTTGCCATTTCAACACTCCCCCCTGCTCTCATGCTCACATCTCTATCCTGGGATTGCTGCAGTGTTCCAGTGAACATCAACGCAAACTCGAGGAACAGCATCTCATCTACCGATTAGGCACACTACAGCCTGCCGGACTGAACACTGAGTTCAATAATTTCAGAGCATGACAGCCCCCCATTTTACTTTCATTTTTAGTTATTTTTTTCTTCCTTTTTTTACATTCTTTTTTACATTTTTTACAATTTTTTTTTTTGCATTTATTTCATTTCATCTTAGTTTGTTCAGTTTTCTTACCCACTGTTTTTTTTCAGGTTTGCACTTGCTGCTGTTGAATATTCAGTGTATTTACACCTAATCTGTACTAATGCTTTGTCTTTCAACACATCATTAACATATTGTTTGCCTTTGCTCCGTGACCTTTTGGTCAGCTATGTGGCCTGGTCCAATCTAGACCTCCTTTGTTATCTCTTGCCCCACCCCCACCTCACTTGCTTATAACCTGTGACTTTTCTAATATTTGTCAGTTCCGATGAAGGGTCACTGACCCGAAACGTTAACTCTGCTTCTCTTTCCACAGATGCTGCCAGACCTGCTGAGTGGTTCCAGCATTTCTTGTTTTTATTATCCATCCTAAGCCTGGTTCATGACTCCTCTATGTTACCTGACCACGTGTGGACCATGCACCTACAATGAGAGCCATGCTGTGACCAGGAACATCAGGGAGCAAACAATCGATGTTCTGAAATAACAGATCTGCTACCTGGACCGGTCAGGGGAGCCCTCCATTCCTCATCGGAGCGTGTCTCCAAATTTGTGGTGGCTTGCTGCGTCCTCCACAACCTGGCATTCACGAGAATACAACCCTTGGCACAAGGTCTTCAGTGGGCACTTTCGGAGGAGGAGGGAGAGGAAGAAGAGAAAGGGAGGAGGCACCCAGTACCCCTTTGCTCTGGACGGGCTGTCCATGATTGGCTACTCATTCTCCAATTCCCCTAAAATCTCAGTCCCATATCACCATTGCTCCACAATTCCCCACCTTTTCATCCATCTGTTACAGACCATTACAGCATCCTATTGGCCAAAATCCTGAAATGGAAGACACAACAAAAACAGCATTCCATAACAACCTCATCCAACAAAGCTTCCAATAATGCATACAAAACTGAACTATGTATCCTTGTGCCTTCCCTTGGTGCCTCTTGCGTGGGTGCCTTTACCTGACCTCGTGCTCCCACAGTCTTCCCCCAGTGACTGTAGCATGGATGGTGAAAGTCTGCTGACTTTCAGTGAGAGAGACTGCAGGTGATCTTGGAGAATGCCCTCTGCCCTTGAGCTGCTCTGGCCCTAGAAGGCCCTGCTCAGACTGCATCACCTTGGCATGGGCAACAGCAGTCTGGGCTGGCTGACAAGCAACAGCAAGGGCACTGGCAGAGTGGTGGGAGTACACATGCTGTCATTCTGAGAGAGGACAGCAGATTTGTGCTTCACAGAGCCAATGCCTCTCCCCTGGGGCAGCAGCTCAGCACTGTGAGTAATCTGCTGGAGCACAGATTGCTGGACTGCTGTGAGAGCCTGCATGGCCCTTTGAGGAATGGTATCTGTAGCCATGATGGCAGCAGTCTGAGCCTACATGGCACCAAGCTGGGCTTGCCTTGCAACAAGCAGCGATCTCATGACCTCAGTCTGAGCTACCACTGCAGGACTGAGAAGTTGGGTGGCTTTTGCCTAATCTGCAATAGAAGCTGAGATGTCGGCCATCAGACACTGCATCATGGCTGGGTCTGCAAGTGCTGTCATGGAGTTGGCCACTACTTCTGTGCTGGAGGGATGGGCTCCAAACACTGCAACGGCGGCACAGTGGCGCAGTGGTTAGCACCACAGCCTCACAGCTCCAGGGACCCGGGTTCAATTCTGGGTACTGCCTGTGCGGAGTTTGCAAGTTCTCTCTGTGTCTGCGTGGGTTTTCGCCGGGTGCTCCGGTTTCCTCCCACAGCCAAAAGACTTGCAGGTGGTAGGTAAATTGGCCATTGTAAATTGCCCCTAGTGTAGGTAGGTGATAGGGAATATGGGATTACTGTAGGGTTAGTATAAATGGGTGGTTGTTGGTCGGCACAGACTCGGTGGGCCGAAGGGCCTGTTTCAGTGCTGTATCTCTAAATAAAAAAAAGCCCTGGGCCAAGTTGGAGCCAGACACATCCACACTCCTTGACAGTGTCAACAGTCTCTGTGGCAGTCTTTCCAATGCACCAAACATCTCTGTGTGCATGCCCATCCCTTCTTTTGTACACCACTCCATTGATCCACATCTGAGTCCTCTGCAGCAGAACTCATCCGAGACCTCACCCTCCGGTGAGCTGTCATACATGACATCCTTTCCCCCTGCCCTGGCTGAGACCATTCAGGATGACGGTATGTTCCTGTATTATGTACCTTCTCAAATCCCATTTCACCCTCACCCTGCTATCTGGCATGAAGTACAAGCTGCAGATGGTGTGACCATCGACCTCTTGCTTTCCACCCCTCCCCTGCCTCCTCACCCCAACCCTCCCCTTCTGTATTTTTGCTTTCAGATACCCAAGAACTGCTGCCTGGCCAGCGAGTGCAGCCTCACTATAAGGGGATGTCTTGATCTGATACAGGCAGCCACCAGCTCTGATACTGGCACTGCACATACATTAGAGAGAAGTATATAGGCGGGATCAGCATGTGGTAACCATGCAGATGTAACGTGGGGTTGGCACCTGGAAATGTTCCAAGCATTGGGTTCGCGAAATAAAAACAGAAAGTGCTGGAAATGCTCAGCAGCTCAGGCAGCATCTGTGGAGAGAGAAGCAGAGTTAACATTTCAGGTCTGTGACCTTTCATCAGAACTGACAAAGGTTGGAAAAGAATTAGATTTTAAGCAAGTGAAGGGGGTAGGGTGGTGGGGTATAGTGGGGAAGAGAACAAAAGGGAAGGCGTGTGATAGGACAGAGGGCAGGAGAGATTAAATAACAAAGCTGTCCTGGGACAAAGGCAAAGAGTGTGTTAATGTCTGTGGTGAAAGACAAAGCATTAGTCCAGATAGTGGAATAATGAGTAGCTCTGTCTACATGAAAACATAGTTATAAAGTAAAATAAAATGAAAATATAAAAAAGGCCAGTCATGCTCTGAAATTATTGAACTCAATGTTGAGTCTGCAAGGCTGTAGAGTGCCTAATCGAACGACCAGGGGCTGCTCCTCAAGCTTGCGTTGATGTTCACTGGAACACTGAAGCAGACCAAAGACAGAAATGTCGGCATGGGGAGTTGCTGTTGAAATGGCAAGCGACCAGGACTGAGCGGAGGTGTTTCACATAGCAGTCATCCAATCTGTGTTTGGTCCCCAATATAGAGGCGACTGCATTGTGAGCAACATGTGGGTACCCACATGGGTCCTATGTATGCCTGTCTTTTTGTCGAACATTCCTTGTTCCAGTCCTACTCAGGCCCCCTCTCTCACCTCTTTTTCCAGTACATTGCTAACTGTATCAGTGCTGTTTCCTGCTCTCGCCCTGAACCGGAAAACCTCAGCAACTTTGCTTTTAATTTCCACCCTTCTCTCACCTTTACATGGTCCATCTCCGACACTTCCCTCTCCTTCCTCGACTTCTCTGTCTCCATCTCTGGAGATAGGCTGTCTACTAATATTCATTATAAGCCCACCGACTCCCACGTCTACTTTGACTACACTTCTTCACACCCTGCCTCCTGTAAGAACTCCATTCCATTCTCCCAGTTTCTCCGTCTCCGACGCATTTGTTCTGATGATGATGCAACCTTCCACAAAAGCGCTTCTGACATCTCTTCCTTTTTCCTCAACCGAGAATTCCACCCCACTGTGGTTGACAGGGCCCTCAAACGTGTCCAACCTATTTCCTGCACCTCTACCCTCACCCCTTCCCCTCCCTCCCAGAACCGTGACAGGGTTCTCCTTGTCCTCACTTTCCACCCCACCAGCCTCCATATCCAAAGGACCATCCTACGCCATTTTCACCACCTCCAGCGTGACGCCACCACCAGACACATCTTCCCCTCCCCTCCCCTGTCAGCATTCCGGAGGGATTGTTCCCTCCGCAACACCCTGGTCCACTCTTCCATCACCCCCGACACCTCGTCACCATTCCACGGCACCTTCCCATTTATTTTTTTACAATGTGCCTGTTTTTCATGTAGACAGAGCTACTCATTATTCTGCTATTAACACTCTCTCTGGACTAATGCTTTGTCTTTCACCACAAGCATTAACACGCTCTTTGCCTTTGTCCCAGGACAGTTTTGTTATCTAATCTCTCCTGTCCTCTGTCCTATCAGACCCTTTCCTTTTGTTCTCTTTCCCACTATACCACCACCAACCCACCCCCTCCCCCCCACCCCCCACCCTCTTCACTTGCTTAAAACCTAATTATTTTCTAACATTTGCCAGTTCTGATGAAAGGTCACACACCTGAAATGTTAATTCTGCTTCTCTCTCCACAGATGCTGCCTGAGCTGCTGAGTATTCAGAGTATTTCCAGCACTTTCTATTTTTATTTCAGATTTCCAGCATCTGCAGTATTTTGCTTTTATTATTGGGCTCCCGACCCTGCATTGAAAATCCAGCTCAAGCAGTCCAAAATATAGACAATTGCACCACCTACTGCCGAAATCAAGTAATGCAAGATTCAAGAGTTGAGTAACATTAGGAGAAAAGAGTGACATAAAAACAATGATGTCTGTAGAAAACAGGCTGACACGTGTGCCTGTGATAGAAGAAAGATATAGAAAGTGATACATAAGAGAAAGTGTCTGGTGACAGATAGCTTTTAATACATCAAGGGGTAGAGTTTCTGCTTTGGGCACAATCAGCATTCCAGATGTCAACTGCGCTCAAAATTACTTTAGCTTTCAGTAGTGATTTATTTGCTCAAGTTTCCGTTGAAACTCATTTGCATGTCACCGAAGGTTAAGATCAGCCAGGAAACAGCACAAGCGAACAACATTTTAGAATGTAAGTTTTTTTTTTGCAAGTGGAACATTGCTGCAGCCAACTTTGTGTATGTTTCTTGCTCCTATTCTTAAGTGAAGACCCCTCTGCAATTGCTCATGTGCCATACAAATTTCTTCTATTGGGCTTTTTATTGGCCTGTCTGGGCATTGCATTACACTCTCTTCATCTACTGCTGGTTCCTCCCACCCCGATTTTCCAGCAAGGCAGATAATTCAACTGATAATGTCAATGCAAAATCTACTAGTTTCACTGCAAAGAAGTGGTGGTCTGTGTGATTCTACCTCAGTTTCTTGGAACAAATTCCTTCTGTACATGGCAATTGCACAACATGAAGAGGGAAGAACAACCTCAGCTGAATTTTAAAATCAATGAGCAGCATACTTTTTTGAAATAATCAATTTAACAATAGCTCACATGCATTTCTATAAAAGTTCTGTTTATAATGATTTGCTGGCTATTTTCTATTAACATGTCTATTTGCACTCAGAGATGACAGAACAGTGCTTGCTATTGTTATGACCAAGGTGGGAGGAACACATTGTTAATTCAATCCCACTAATCCATAGGTCATGGCATATTGGTAAAGTTTCCCACCTACCGGAAGATAGCCAAATTAAACACTCTATCTTTTCCCCAGAATAAAGCACAGCAAACCAGGTTTCTTTAAACAACAACAAAATTAACTATTTATTAATAAACTAAGTCTTAAACCCAGGTGCTGCTTCACAAACCACTGACCACCTCTAGGCACTTACCCATTGTCTCTCGAGGCAAGGAGGGCAAAGAAGAAGAAGACGTCTTTAACAATAATGAGATAACTCTATATGTGAAAGGATTCTTTTCAAACTCCTTATGCAAACACACACATACATTTTTTAAAAAGTTAACCGGTTTTAAAAGGATGTTTTCAGATTACAACTGTTTCTTAGGAATAATAAAATAACTGGGTTGTAACGCTCTGGTAGGATATTTCCAGTTGGTTAGGTGTCCCAGAGTCGAATAGTTGGATGCCACTCGAAGTCTCTCCAGGCGAGGTTAATGAACAGTCTGTGATGGGTAGGTGTTCATGGCACTTAGTCGGCAGTAGGCGTCACACAGATCTTTCAGTAAAGGGTGCAGCAACAGGTCTGCTTGGGTTTTGAAATAGCAGTCTAGCAATAGCAGCTTTCTTAAGATTTCAGGATCTCTCAAAACACAAGAGGCAAAAGGAATCACTCCTGAGGTAGAGATTTTTCAGAGACTGGAGGCAATAGGAATTTGCTACCTTTAAAATGCAGGGCTACCTCTCAGCAAAGGAGCCTTTCTCCACAGAGAGCAGCAGCTCCTCTTTTCCTTGATCTTTTTCTCTCCAGGGGTCTTTCCTCTCTCCAGGCAGACAACAGCCACCACCTCAAACAAAGAATTTCTTTTAACAAGAGAGGCAAACCTTTTTTCAGAGAGTTGGCCTTTTCTCTGGTCTGCAAACACAGGTCTCAACCAGCTCATTGCTAGCTGCTTCCAGCTCCCTGGTCTTTTCACACTGCAAAACTGAAACTGAAACTCTAACAATAAGTCATGTGACAGCCATAAATCTTCTTGTCATTTCCCTGTTGAGCTGCTTGGAAATAGGTGTCTTGCAGTGATACACTATGTTCAAACACCAAATTTCTGTATTCAGTGTTCACAGAGAAAAATCCCTTTTCTCAGTTTTTAAAAGCACACAGAATTCTTAGCTTTCAACAAAAAAACAAAGCTCTTGTGACACTATTCACTACACTGACAGCTGCCCACAACATTTTTGAGGGCTTTTGAGTGGACATTTGCTCTAATCAAACGTCTGATCCTGTGTGATGTCCTCCACAGGGAATCTGTGGCGTGCCTGAGTGGGGCAAACAACAGCAAGGCTCTTCAACCAACCAGATGAAAGAATCCTCACTGAGACACACAGAGTATAAAGCAGGAAGTGTAAATTAGATTTAAATCATGTACAAGAAGAAAAACAAAGGTTGGGAAGGAAAGATGGGATTAAGAGAGAGAGATAAAAGAAGCAGACAGAAAAAGTTAAAAGAAAATTAAAATCTCTAACACTAATCAAGTTCTGATAGAATGAGACTCCATGGCCAGCGAGGCTGTCTGGCAGTAATTATCTGTTAAAAAATATACTGTTAAAAATTCAGTGACACCTGAATGCACCAGCCCTGACTTTTTCTGCCATGTTTAGTGGGTAACTTGTGGGTAAGTACCACAACTTCACCCGATTGCATGTATTTCAATGCTGAGCATATCAGCAAAATACTGTTATAACGCAGCCTGTAGAGGAGTAAGGTAACTCGACTGCAACTTCTGGATTTCTGCGATTAACTGCGCAGGGCAGACTCCAGACGTTGCTGTCTGATTAACTCCATACTAACGGTGAGCACTGTTAGGTCATTACGTTTGGAGAAAATTACTCAAAATACCTATGGAAAGAGCATGTTGGTCTAAACAGTGATGCAATTGAACTCCAATTCATGATTTTTAAACAAGATTTTTTTCTCAGTTTCATGCTGATATAATTGATGGCATACTGCAAAGTTGAATATTTCTGCACTTTTATCACCCAGAATTAGCAGCCAATGCTTGGTAGGTCAGACATAGCATGAGCTACCTTTATGTTTATTTAGGAGTATCCTTAAACCCAAATTTCCACAAAAGGCATTTTTGTGCTCTTTGATATTGGTGATCTAGCTTCCAATCAATATTATACCATGGAATTGTACTGGATTGAGGCTAGACTTCCACTGTATTAGACCAGGTTGGTTTTGAAACTAAATCCCATTGTAATTCACCGTATGATCTAGTAACTCTGAAATGATCTATCTTTTACAATCTTCCATTTACGAAACAACTGACTTAACATTAATATTAACACTGGAGACATTACTGAATTGTTTTTACAATATTATTGCATTAATTTAGGCCTTGCCAGACAGGGCATAAACAATGTCATAGTTTCAGACAGAAGTTTATTTAAAAATTGTTCTGAAATCTTAGAATGAAGTGATTTATAAGAATGTTCCATTTTATGTGTGATATTGACTGTACATAAGAAATGTTCTCTTTTGTTAGGCTTTTAAGTACAGACATCCTTATTTAAAAAAAAACTTTAATGTAACTGAAAATGTATTTTTCTGTGTTCTCAAAATAAACTACCCATATTTGTTAAAGAATAAATGGAAGGAGTCAGAAAATACTTGATTTAAATACTCCCTCAAAAACATGCCTATCATAGATATCAACAATATGTATGTATCTATATCTGAATACCTGTTTATACAGAAATATATTTATATACACACTAGTTAGTCAGAGAAAATGCTATATTTTTAGCTGTGTTTGTTGCAACAGCCTAAGATAAGTTATCGTGCAACCTCTCGGGTAAGAGCCGGTGTTACTGTTACAGCACTGCTCATTGAAACAATACGAAGAACTGTTACATCATTAATTTAAGTCCTAGAGTCATGTATGGCATAGAAGGAGGCTATTCAGTCTGCAGCGCACTGTCGGCAATGCTGCATGCCTTTATTTAAACCACTGCAAAAAAAAAAAACCCTTAGCAAATGTAATCACCTCTAAGTCTGCCAAATGATGCTTCACCTCCCGAAGGACGTGGATGAGCTTTCCGGACGTCGATGGTGGGCACTGAGGAAATGGCTTATTACCTGCACCAGATTCCACCCCCCCTCCCCCCCCCTTTACCCCCCTTCCACCACCCCCCACCCCCGTCCCCTTCCCTGCTCCACCCTCTCAGCTCACCCCCTCACAACCCCGTCCCAGCCCGCCCCCCCCTCGCACCATCTTCACCCCGCACCCCCTTCCCCTGCACCCCCCCCCACCCCCTCCCTCTACCCCTCCCCCTTGCATCCCCCCCTCCCACCGGCACCATCCTACACCTGTGTAGGGGCCCCAACAACCCCACTGCCTTGTGGGCGTCTCGGGAGAGACCAAGGCTAAGGGAGTAAACCCTAACAGAAAATCCGGAGCGGAACCCCGTAGGCGGTCATGTGTCACCTTTGGCATGTTTCCGGCAGTTCCTGCAGCCATACTGGTGCCAAACGTCGTGTCCTGCACTCCTTTGGACCCCACCAGAAAGGCCGAGAGGGGGGTTTTGACGACTGGGCAACTCTCAACCTCCATAAATTTGCCCAGGCATGCGCCATGGAGAGGTCACTCCATAGTTGCCTCACAGCGACTAAAACAACACGGAAGGCAGCAGTTACGGGTTATAAGTCCAGATAAATTGGCGTAGAAACTGGGCGCCACGGGTTGCCTTTGTCGGTGGGAGAGGTCATTGCACCTCACTGGACAGCTACCGCCCGCCTCAAACCGGGCAGCCCCCGGTCAATAAGGTTCTGTCCCGCCACAGTCTGCCTGCTTCAATGGGTGCTTGGAGCTCAGGGTCATTGCCCGAAAGG